>NC_138967.1:13012500-14262500 GCF_055761805.1 Camellia sinensis | reverse complement strand
CCAATCCAGAGTACCCATTGGGAAAGATCAGCTTACCCGTTCGAGCAGGTTCCAGAACGGTGGATATGGAATTCTTGGTCGTCAGGCTGCCATCGCCGTACAATCTCATCATGGGGCGATCGTGGTTGCATACCTTGCAGGCCGTCCCAAGCACTTATCATCAACTACTACGTTTCCCAACAGAACACGGCATTAAGCAAATTCGGGCACCCAGAAATCGGCACAAGAATGTTATCTCCTTGCCGCCAAAATGCCAAAGGAACTGTAAGTAAACTCCATTGAGGTGCCGAATCGAGAGGTCCTTGATGACGTTGGGCGGCATCCAAATGAGAAGGCCACGGAAGGTTTAGACCGAGTTGACATCGATGGAAGCCCAGAAAAGTTCTTCATGATCGCCGCCTTTCTGAATCAGGCCGACAGGCAGCAGATGATCTCTTTCTTGCTCAAAAACCTCGACGTCTTTGCGTGGACTCCGTACGAAATGCTGGGAATAGACTCGTCAGTTTCATAGCACCATCTGAATGTCGATCCCAAATGTAAGTCGATCATTCAGAAAGGCCGGCGGTCAGCCGCGGAGCACACTGCCGCCGTTGTTGAAGAGGTAGACAGACTGCTTGACGCCGGGGCAATTAGAGAAGTCACTTACCCTACGTGGCTCTCCAATACAGTGGTGGTGAAGAAGAAAAATGGGACTTGGCGAGTGTGCGCCGATTTCACGGATCTGAATAAAGCTTGCCCCAAAGACTATTTTTCTTTACCCAGAATCGACCAACTTGTCGATGCGACGGCACGCCATCAACACATGAGCTTCCTCGATGCTTACAGAGACTACCATCAAATCGCTATGCATCCAGATGACTAGGACAAAACTGCATTCCTTACCCCAAGAGGAACCTACTGCTACAAAGTTATGCCTTTTGGGCTGAAGAATGCAGGGGCAACCTACCAAAGACTGGTCACTACCATGTTCAAAGAGCAACTCGGCCACACTATGGAAGTACACATTGACGATATGGTGGTTAAGTCCAAAGAAGAATAGAATCATATAGCCGATCTAGAAAAGATATTCAGCATCTTACGCAAATACAGAATGAAACTGAACGCTTCCAAGTGTGCGTTCGGAATCGGCTCTGGGGAATTCCTGGATTACATCGTCAATCACCGAGGAATCGAAGCCAACCCGAGGCAAGTCATAGCAATCTTGGAACTCAGCTCCCCCTGTTCAGTAAAAGAAGTCCAAAAGTTGATGGGGATGGCCGCTGTACTCAACAGGTTCATCAGCCGGTCTACAGATCGCTGCCGACAATTCTTTCAAACACTACGGCAGGGTAAGGCTTTTGAATGGTCCGCCGAATGCGAAACAACTTTCAACGGACTCAAGACCTACCTCCGCTCAGTACCTCTCTTGACAACACTCGCCGCTGGGGGACCCGTTCATTCTATATCTGGCAGTTTTCGATAAGGCCGTCAGCGCCGTACTACTAAAAGAGGAGGAGATGGAGCAATGGCCAGTGTATTATGTGAGCAAGGCAATGGTTGATGCTGAAACACGCTACCTTCCGCAGGAAAAACTCATCTTAGCCCTAGTCATGGCGGCGAGAAAACTGATGCATTACTTCCAGGGACATAGCATTGGGGTGCTAACAGATTATCCCCTCCGATCAGTACTATGGAGTGCAGAAACATCAGGATGTGTTTCAAAATGGGCTCTTGAACTCGGCCAATACGACATTCAATTTTTACCTAAAACCGCAATGAAGGGACAGGTGTTGGCCGACTTTGTTGCCGAATTCACCAGCGAGCTTGCCAACCTCAAACCTGACGAAGTTCGACTGTAGACGTCCCCGAACGCCTCGGGAGGGTGAGTCCCGTTCCGTTCGTATTGGGCTCACTACAGTTCGGACTCTCAAATATTGTCACGGCTCTAAATCTGAACCAAAGAGTCCAAATCCGACAAATCGTTTTGAGAAAACAAATTTTTTTGAAAGAAGTGCCAAACATGGACTGCTTTGCCAGATACAGAGTCGCCACCTAAATATTTTATTTTTGGAAAATTTAGGAAACCCTAACTCGTTGCCTAAGGCCACGTGTCCGTCATCACCAAAGTTGCCTCGGCTCGGGAACTTGGGTACGATTGGGGAAGGTCACTTCGTGAGCACCCCTGCTCGCCCGATCAAAGATCGCCCTTTACTAACCATGATATCAAGTTTTGAAAACATTATGTGTTCTTATTCCGGTTATTAGCCTAGATTACTATGTGATGCGCACAGCATACAAGTATAGACTGGATCGCCTGAATTGGAACAAAACATTTCATGTTAGTTTATTTGAAAATGGTTTGATGGTGCTACCCGCAAGTAGGCTAAGACGTGGATTTGCCATCCTCGGGTGGGCTTTAGAAAACATGATTTTGCCACTATCTAATGGGCTTAAAACTCACAGTGAATGAATCGTTCCAATCCAAATAGCCCAACCTTCACCCACAGGCATTCAGGCAGTTATATCATATAAGCAATTAGCCTCATGGTAAGCATGCTATCATGGCAGTCACTCACACGCATGCAAGGATGCTAAAGCATAAAACTTACCGAGTACTCCAAGCCAAAACAGAAGCTAATTAGAAATCCAAGCATGATCCTAATTATACAGAAATGCCTAATGCAACATATGCAAAAGTGCAACTATAGCAGGCTCGTCTATTCTAAACATGGCATAATCCGGAGTGTCGGTGACTGGGAATTGAGACACGTTCCATCACTCGAAGTACGAAGCGTCCCTCGTTTCCCGTGCTCGGGCTAACTCCTATCCCAAACACAATGCAATATGCATGACATGCATGAATGCAATTAATATACAACCTAGCATGCGCAATGCTATGAGATGGCATACACAATGCACGATGTAACAAGGCATACACAATGCTCTAACATACAACCTAGCATACGCAATGCTATGAAATGAAATGGCATACACAATGCGCAATGGACTTACACCAACATGAGTGGACCTCAGCCACACTCAGATCAGTAGCCATGAGATGAAAATGAAACTCTCGAAATACGTGCACGCATGCACGCAAACCGAGGACCGAACCTAAGGCAACAAATGTCACTCTACCAAAGCGTGGCAAGGCATGGAATATGGTATGTAAACATGCAAATTTCAGCGCTGAAATGTGACAATAAACAGCCCCGAAACATGGAAACATGGCACCCGATACATGGACTGAAACCCGAAATTCGAACTAGGCACATGGAATGACTTACAGCTATACAAAACATGCATTATTTGATCATGAAGCATGAAGACAGATGCAAGACAGTCCCAAAACATGCATATTTACAATTTATAACAAGCCTCAAAAATGAACACAAATAGGGCTAATCTATCATGCAAAAATGGCCCTAAAAGAGAGATTAAACACGAAGGGACAGCAGCTGGCCCCAAATGGCAAAGAGCCCTTCAACAAAGTTGAATAGGAGCTCAAAACAAGGCACTTTACAGTTTACATCAAGCCACGAAAATAATCACAAATAAGGCCAAACTATCATGCAAGAAAAGGCCTAAAAGAGAGATGAAGAGACAAGTGGTAGCTGCTGTTCTCAAACAGAGGAGAGCCCTTCAATAAAGTTGAAGAGGGGCTCAAAACAAGATATTTTACAGTATATGGAAAAGTCCAAAAAAGCTCACAAATAGGCCTAAAATACTATGCAAAAATTGGCCTAAAAGAGAGTTTAAACACAAAGGGCGAGGAGGGAACCTCAAACAGAGAAAGACCCTTAATCAAACATGGAGATGAGCACAAAATATGACTATTTACAGTTTGGGTCGGAGCACAAAAATGCAAGCAAGTATGGCTTAGATAGAAAGCAAAACAAGGCAAGAAAAAGGGAAAATGGGACTCACCCTTGTAGACCAATGGACCAGCAGCTCTTGGACCAATTTTGGGAGCTCTTCACCTCTGGAAAGCAGTCTCAAGTTGCTGGAATGAGGGATGGAGGCCTTGTGCTATGAGGTGTAGGGTAAATGGTGTAGGGCTAAGGGTGTTTTGAGGATTGGAATAGAGAGAGGGGGAGATTTAATGCAAGAGCTCCAAACAAATTTTTGTAACCCTTAAACAAGGAGCTGAGGGGCTGGTTTTATAGAGGAGAGGAAAGGAGAAAAGGGGGGAAAATGAAATTCAAATTTCCCCCCCAAAAGACCCCCCATCGGATACAGGATCTGGGGGGAAACAGAGGGTGCAGCTGTAAGGAACCAGGTGAGCGGGTCACGGCCGGCCAGGTTCAGAAGGTTTAGGGGGTCGGCCGGCCACCTCCCATGGCCGACCGACCAAGGGTCAAAAGGGTCAATGACAATTGCTGGTCGGTCACCTCAAAAAGGTGGCCTCCCATGTGTGCACAACACAACTATGTGGTTGAAACCTGGAGAATGTGAACCAGGAGAGAGAAAAACCCATTTTTTAGAGGGGTTCAAAAGGGTCAGGCACAATTACTGGTCGGCCACCAAATGCTGGTGGCCTCCCAGGTGTGTACAACACAAATATGGGGTTTAGGGTTCAAGAAAGTGGCCCTGGGGTGGTCAAGTGAGGAAAACGGGCGTCGGAGAGCGGTGAAGGAATAAAGCTGGCTTTTCAGAACAATTGCTGGCCTCCCACCCTCCTACAAGCTTCCTAACTATGAAAATAAGGTCTCCACCAAAAATGAACCAAAACGGATGCAAAACGGAGGTTCGATGGCCGAAACACGTAGTTCGGGCCCTCGAAAACAGGCTGTTAGGCACCGGAAGTGGCGTTCGACCACGAAGTTGGTCTCTCGGACCACAGTGTCCCTCAAAATGGAGGAAATAAGGTGTATGCCAAAAACAGGAGCAAACAGAGGTGGTTAAGCGGTCCCGAACCGAGGCACACGGCCGACGGCTCCGAAAAATCGGAAATCAGGTTCCAAACGGGAAAAAAATGGCCTACGACCACGAAACGTAGCCTACGGCCATTGAGAAATGATCTACGAGACCTCTCCCTCCCTTCGGGAAGAGAAAACAGAGAAAACAGAGCCTGGTTCGCAAACCGAGACAAGGTACGAAAGAGTCCGAAAGTCCGGAGGCAAAGCTTGCAGCCGGGACTCTGAAACTTCTGAACGAGCACAATATGCAATATCACCGAGCGCTCAGTTAGTGACGTCTGAGTCTTAAGGTCGGTCAAAAATGGGGTGTCTACAGTTGCCCCTCTTTGACAGAACTCGGAAGTCATAAGTGACGGGAGTGAATGTCAAAGCCCAGAGACGACCCATTTTTGACAAGGCCGAAGACTTTAGACAAACAGGCGAGATAAACAGAGATGCGCCCGCAGGCGTGCCCGTAGGCAGGGGGCAAGATGCGAAATGATATGGACAAAGTCGGACGTAACTTATGATTATGCAAAGGCAGCCGTAGCGAAGCAATCAAACACAATGAATGCGACAGTTTAAGCAGGCGAATGAAATCAAACCAAACTACATTACATGCAGAAAGGATGCAAGAGAATTATGCAATTCTCACCACGTCTCACACGGAGAATACAATACCGTCCAGTTCGTCTGGTCGCACCAGCTTCAAATGAACCGTACATACAATATCGTGCCTCATGCTGTTGGGGATCTTTTGCTTTTTCTCTGTTGAACTGTAGGTACTACTTTTCTCCCTGACTATGGTTGTAGCTTTCCCTATTCTCCAACAAGGTGACAGACTAGATTGGTTCAGTATCCAGAATTGAGGTGCATACACATGCTATCTCAATCTATGGGGCTGCCATACAGATTTCAAGCCGAGGATATACCCCTGGGTATTTAAACTAGACTTTAGTCTCGGAAATCTCGAACCTTTGCGTTCTAGGCGTGAGCCATTCGAACTCTAGTTTCCACCGTCTCAGTTGGTCTCCTAGGAACTCACCGTAAACATAGGCAGGTGGCTATACTAGACCACTAGAAGTCATTTGGGCACGACAAACACCAAAGGAATTGCACCTTTAGAGGATTTAAGGTCTCCTAAACCCGGGAGTGCACAAGACAGTGCGAATAAAGATGCAGGATTTAAGGTCTCCTTAGACCGGAGGATTTAAGGTCTCCTAGACCAGACAGTAAAATAGATACGATGTAATAGATGTGATGCAATAGATGCAAAGGGTGAACACACGCCAACCACGCTGGGCTCGTGAGTGGAGGAAGAACAAAGAAAATCAATCAGGAGCGCGTTCCATGCAACCTAAGATAAATTCCAAACACGCTGAAATCGTGTGAGGAAGGGGAGGCTCCAAAAACAACCCGCCCAACGCGTCTACAACGCAACCTGGGATAAATTCCAAACACGCTGAAATCGTGTGAGGAAAAGAACACTCTAACCACGCTGAAATCGTGAGAAGAGGTCCGAAAACAATTGCTCAAGTGCGCACACAACGCAACCAGAGATAAAATCCAAACACGCTGAAATCATGTGAGGAACGGGACACTCAAACCACGCTGAAATCGTGAGAGGAGGTCCAAGAACAACCGCTCAAGTGCACGCACAACGCAACCTGAGATAAAATCCAAACACGCTAAAATCGTGTGAGGAAAAGAACACTCTAACCACGCTGAAATCGTGAGAAGAGGTTCGAAAACAACCGCTCAAGTGCGCGCACAACGCAACCTGAGATAAAATCCAAACACGCTGAAATCGTGTGAGGAAGAGAACACTCTAACCATGCTGAAAACGTGAGAAGAGGTCCGAAAACAACCGCTCAAGTGCGTGCACAACGCAACCTGAGATAAAATCCAAACACGCTGAAATCGTGTGAGGAAAAGAACACTCTAACCACGCTAAAAACGTGAGAAGAGGTCCGAAAACAACCGCTCAAGTGCGCGCACAACGCAACCTGAGATAAAATCCAAACACCCTGAAATCGTGTGAGGAAAAGAACACTCTAACCACGCTGAAATCGTGAGAAGAGGTCCGAAAACAACCGCTCAAGTGCGCGCACAACGCAACCTGAGATAAAATCCAAACACGCTGAAATCGCGTAAGGAACGGGACATTCAAACCACGCTGAAATCGTGAGAGAAGGTCCAAACAACAACCGCCTAGGTGCGCGCACAACGTAACCTGAGATAAATTCCAAACACACTGAAATTGTGTGAGGAAGGGGAGGCTCCAATCACGCTGAAATCGTGAGAGGAGGTCCAAAGACAACCTGTCCAGCGCGTCTACAACGCAACCTGGGATAAATTCCAAATACGCTGAAATCGTGTGAGGAAAAGAACACTCTAACCACGCTGAAACCGTGAGAAGAGGTAAACAACTCGGAAGCGTGTTCCACGCAACCTAAGTTGAGTCCCGGGGGACAACGATCCTAAACGCTGCTCAGCGTAAAGGGATAAACAATAAGAGATAACACAAGATGCAAATAAATGCAATAAGTGTGATGATACGATACATGTTGCAAGCAATGTGGAGCGTGATGTTTAAGGAATGCAATAAACAAGCAAAGCGGCACTTTAGAAAGCACCTCATGGAGTGAGTAGCGGTAAACCGCTTTACTCTGACGGGGAATGGTACTCAGAGAGAGCACTTCTGATCACCATTTTGGCTTGAAACAGTGAAATAGTCAACACAATATCCTGTTCACTTTGAACACACAGCTCGTATCGGCATACTGCTTATTCCGAACACACAGCTCATAACACAATATTCTACTTATTTTGGAACATACGGCTCACGCAGGACACCGCTGATTCTGAACACACGGTCTATTCTGAACACAACTCATTCTAAACTCACAGCCCATAACACAGTATTTTGTTTATTCGGCACACAGCTCATACAAGACATTGCTCATTCTGAACATACAGGATGCAATGACGAAACTTGTAGAAGTTAAAACAATCTCGGATGCCCGACATTTTCCCTCTTTTCTTTTGCTTTGTAGCCCGGAACTTTCATAGCTTCAGATGGGTCCTGGTTTTACTGTTTTCACATGACCTGGGTTGAATCCCGTGGCTTTATGAAAGAACCAATCCTAATTTGCACAAATGTGGAGAACGACACGGCACTCTGAGCACAAAACGATTTTTGAAATTGAAATGAGAAAAGGGTTCTCAACCAGGTATTGAGCCTACAACTGACCACAGCCAAAACGACTCAACAATGGAAAACAAAGGTAGAACAACCTAAACACATCTATTGACACTTAAACGACTCAAAGCAAGAATCGAGACAAACAAAACACACAAACACAACACTAAATTGTGTTACAAAGACAAGAGACCTCTTGGTGTACGAGGAGCCAGTTTCTCCGGGTATTATTTCCCACCATTTTCTCATTTGTGAATCTCACATCACTCGGCCCTCAGGCTCTGTTTTTCTGAAAAAGCCCTTTCCTCACTTTTTCTCTCAGCGCACACCTCTCTATTCTTCAATCTCTCATTTTTTTATCCCTTCCCTGGGTGGTTGATGGATAAACAGAAAGTTGTGGGCTCTTGCCCAACATAATCAGTTCGCGGCTATTTCCTCCGGTGACATCTGTCGATGCGCCGGATGAGGGAATGGAGTATCTTGATCCGTTCCAATCTTGTGCTTCGCACTTGGCTTGATATCTCGCTGCTTGGAGGATGAGAGAGCTTTCAGCCCTTTCGCTGTCGCCTTCAGTTGTGCTTTTTCTGGCAGGTAGAGTGCCCTTCTTGGCAAGTATGGCGCCTTTTCTGGCATGTATGTTGACAATGGGGAAAAGACAAAACACCTGACTCAACTGTGCCCCTAGTTCATTATTTTGACCATTTTTTGTTTTTGGCTTTCTACTAAAACAATTTTAACCAAAATGAGAGTTAGATTAACACGCTTGTTCGATTTTCTGATTTAAAATCATGCAAGTTAGGTTATGAGCACTGAAAATTTTCTTTTTTTGGGTCCAAGAAAAAGGTCCAGTTTTGGAAAAATGGAATGGTTTTCGAGAGAAGATCAGTCAACCTTAGTAAAAATTCTCAAAAACTGTTTTTTCAAACGACCACTGCTCAACAAGCATAGAACCCACTCTCGAGATACACAACCTCAGATTCAAAGGAAAATTGCTCCTTGCTTGAGGGGAGCTGCATGGCAATGGACAGTCGCCCCTTGTTTGAACGGCACCGCAGCGTATTGAATGGTAACAGAAAGTTGCCCCTTGTTTGGATAGCACTGCGGCGCATTGTAGTCAGTCCTCAGAGTGACGAACACAACCAAATTTTCAGATTCAGAGAAAGCAAAGATGATCAAAACCATTACATGGACACAGTGTTTTACGGCTGGACTTCAGAATGAAGTTGCCTACGTATCCCAAAGATGGGAATCAAGTCTCACGTAGTTCGGGGTTAAGGTACACTCGGGTATTTTAACCTCTTCTTTTGCGCTCTAACTTTTGCCAAGGCCGCCCTTCCGGGTTTTCAACCTTGCGAGCTATGTTCTTCTTTTATTTTCTTTTCATCTTTTTTCTTTTTCTTCTTTTTTTTTTTTTTTTTTTTTTTTTTTATCTTTGCATTCTTCTTCTTCTTCTTCTTTTTTGTTCTTTTTCTTGCTCTAACTTTTGCCTGGGTCGCCCTTCCGGGTTTTCGGCCCAGCGAGCCTCTCAAGGGCAAAAGTGTAGCTTGGTCCATGTCAAATGGTTCTGAGATCTCGAATCCGTCTGAATCCAAGAGAGTGGCTGCTGTTCGCTGACGATGCATGAGTCCATCCCGTGGAGGCTAAATTTGCCCTTAGTGTTGTAGATCGGAACTCAGTTTTTCTTTAGCAATACTTTCTTCTCTCTTCCCCTCTGGGATTTGGCATTCTTGTCGATCTTTGTTAGCTTGAGAAACACCCTAATTTTTTTGACTCTTCGAGCACATCTGACAGTTTTGCCCCTAGTTTGAGGGCTTTTGATCTAGCTTCGCAAGCTTCCTTTGAAAACACTTGATCTTCTTGATCTGACTTTTCTTGCCCCTAGTTCGAGGGCTGCTTCGAATCTGGCCACGCAGGCCTCACATTATGGTTGACCTTTGAACTTTCTAGGTCCGAGTTCGAGGTTTGAAAGCAAGGGGTCGAGTCTCGAGGCTGAGAGCGATCCTAGGCTGCACAATCTCAAGAGCGATTCCACACAGGTCTTCGCAGGACCGCGCAAAACATTTTTTGAAAGCTTTTAAGAAAGCGACTAGTCGCTTGCGCTGAAGACAATGTAGAACCAATCTAGATCAAGCCAGGATCCTTCCCAGTACTCACACTAACAAGCACGATTTCATTCATTAAGGGCTTAGCATGCCTCTCTTTCTCTCAATTGATCAAATTTTTGCAAAACCCGAGGAATTCCTTCCTCTTTGTTTTCACCGCAGTGTTCAAAATTTTTTTTTGAAAAACTCAGGTCAATGTAATAATTTCAAGGCACAAGAGAGCAGGTGGAATGCACTGCCGTTTCATTCAAATCCCGGCACAACTAGCACACGACAGAAGCAAACACTAGATTGCGAAAATCACTGCTATTTCAATCAGAATCTGTTGGCACAACTGGCTCCAAGGCAGAAACAGACTCAAAAGAAAACGAAAAGACAAACACAAAACAAGCAAGTGATGTCCGAGGTAACACCCCCAAAATCACTCGACTCCAACAAAACAGGACTGACTCGATACACCAAGACAGACCCAAAACAAAAAGACTGACTCTATACAAAATAACAAGACTGACTCAATACCCAAGTTAGAAAGCACAAAAACTGGTGTTTGCATATTGCTTAGAACAGTGCATGCCATTCCCACGTCTGGAGTTAATCGAGCGCCACCCGCAGCTGGTTCATCCCCTGATCACATCACATTATCCCCCAAATTCACCGATCCAGTGCCGATAGACTTTGCTGAGCTCGGCGGCAGGATGACCCCGTTGTCAAACAAATCCTGTACTTCGTGGCAAAGACGAAAGCAGTTATCGGTAGTATGGCCAATTTGCTGATGGTACGCGTAGTACTGGGTAGCATCATGTGTAGTCTGAAGAGGGTTCGAGAGAGGCCGAGGCTCAAGGGGTTTGAGATGGCCTTGTCCAATAAGGATTTAGAAAGCTTTGGACAAAGGCATATAGAGGGCATGGAAGACCCTCCAACTTCGGGGTTGGTACTTCAAGGTTTGTGGATTTTTGCTGGGCGCACCAGCAGAGGGATTAGCAGGTGCTGGCCTGGTTTGCTGATCTCTTCCGAGTACAGGATTATAGCTAAAAGGAACGTTTCTGATACAACGACCCTTCTCCCGGCTTGCCCCTTGATTCAAACTGCCCCCAACTTGAGTGGCGAAAATGTCGTCCACAGTTTTTGCAACAACTGCGAGCACTTGCTCTTTGTTCAGTCCCTCGGCTTTCAAACCCTCAACAGCCAACAGAAGATGTTCATGGGGATCCATGTCCGCCCCTATCTTGTTCTTTCCACTCGCCTCCACTTTGCCAAGGGATTGACATTCCTCAAATACAGCCCGTTCCAAGACTGAGGAGCCTTTTGACATGAACTCCCTGGTATGTGATGTGGTTGATGACGGAGCCGATGTCCCGGAGGCCAAATCTGTCACAGTTCTCTGAAGATCTTCGATCATTCTCTTCAGCTCAGAAGTAGTGGGCTCACGGGTTTGAGATGATTGGGGTCCAGGTGCATCCATCATGCATAAGTCCATGCTTTCTAGAATGAACACCTCAGGCTTGGGTAGATGGACTGGGGTGATGTATATGCTGGGGTCGAAGGTGGATGGTAGTGTATGAATGAGGTTGAGATGGGGAGGTGACGGATCAATACTAACCTGAGGTCCTTTTGGTGGAGCTAGGGTCTCTTCGTCAATAAGATCCTGAATCTTATGACGGAGGCGGATGCAACGGTTTGTATCATGACCGTGTTGTTGATGATAGGCACAGTATTTAGCTGGGTCATATCTTAGTGGAAGAGGATTTGGAAGGGGTTGGGGTTCTAGGAGTTCTAGGTGCCCTTCTTCTTGCAGCTTTTTCAAAGCTTGAGAGAGACTCATGTAAAGAGGATGAAATTTTCGGGCTTGGAGTCGAGTTGAAGTGGTTGGTTTTTGGTCATTGAGGGAAGTGGTGATAGTGTCTACTTCTGAGCATTTCGCAGCTGTGCTACCATCAGTAGTAGCATTGGAACTGCGAGCAACATTCCTCTTCGAAGGCTCATTATCTTCCGCAAAGATCCCTTGTCTGATGGCATCCTCGATTTGAACCCCCATTTCATGAAGGGCTGGAAAGGTAAACAGAGGTAGAACGACCATCTTTCGCAGCAACTTGCCATGCAGATTCTGAACAATCATCCTGATCTGATCTTTGTCGGAAGGCCTTGTAGTCATCATTGAGGCCTTTGCTCTCTATCCTGTCACGAACTCTGAGAAACCCTCCTTTGGCTCTTGGCAGGTGACTTCGAGATCACGAGTCGTGACCTCGATTTATGTGTTGTAGGAGTATTGAACAATAAAGGCCTCAGCCAGCCCTTCCCAGTTCTGTTTCATAGAGTTCTCCAATTTTGCATACCAGATTGCGACTATCCCAGACAGGGTTCGGCCGAATAGTGACAATTTCTGGGCTGTGGTCAAACCCATTGGCCTCAAGATATCAGAAAACAGTTGGAGGTGCACCATTGGGTCTTCAGAGCCATCAAATCGATCGATATGCGGTATTTTAAACCGCTCCGGCAAGGTCACCACTGAGTCGGTATAACCATCCTCTATATCAGGAATAGAGTGGGCCCCCTGAGACTTTTTGAATAATTTCTCAAGCTTGCTCACTTTCAATGCTGTGGGGTCCATCTCGAACTCAAAGGGGGAGTTTGGCAGGTTGATGGGTGTTTTAGACAGCCGGGGTAGCACCGGGGGCGGAGCTGGCCCGCCTGGAATGTCCGTATCATCCTGGACGTGGGTTGTCTCCCCGAGTATGGGAACTCTTGGTGGGGGGGAGCCTGGTGTGAAGTAGATACTCCAGTTTGCTACTCTAACCTGGCAATTGTCTCTGCCTGTTGGGCTATGACCACAGCCTGTTGCTTGGTGAATTTCGCTTGACGGACAACATCTTGCTGCATGGCTTTCATACTATCCTGGAGTTGGCGCACCATCTCTTCCAGACCCGACATATTGTCCTGATCTAACTGAGCAACTGGTATACCTGTGTCTGCAGTAGGCTCAGAAATCTCAACCTAGCTGTTCAAAGACCACTGAGCTGGTAGTTGCTGTATTGGTCTGTGCCTGACCGACCTTTTCACCCTGCCTCTGGTAAAGGAACACTGATTGCCTTTGAACTGAATCTCTGACCCGACAAAGTCTATCAACACAAGTTCGGTGTACCCGGGGGATATTGAAGCCCTCTGAAGCTATGGTTCCCAGACTACCTAGTAAAAGAGAAAACATGCAGCATCTCAGCCCGATTTCACGATAACCCATATGAGCAGAGCTGAATGACTGTGCCTCCTACAGAATTTTGCCCGTAAACTGATACCCTCAGGTAAACTGAATCCCAAAGTACTGAACTGGTGCCCGCAGCCCTGATGCCCAAACTACTAAACTGGTGCCCGCAGGCCTGATGTCCAAACTTGTAAACTGATACATGCATTCCTATAGAGACGCACTCTAAAAGCACATAGCAGATAAGTGAGAGCCAAAACACCCCTATGTTGGGGTAGGGTTTCCCTGTCCTATTTTGTCAGGAGCTAGGGTTTCACTATGCACGCAGCGGTTTTAAACAATCTAAATCGGGTAAGCAACCTGTCCTAGCTTGGAATGGTTACTATGGATTCCGAATATACACTAGGTCGAATGGTCAAAAAGGGTGCCCCGGTAAAACCGGGGTTTGTGTTCCCATACTGGCAGAGCCCATAACCGGTCAGCCTTATGGTCATGCCTAGACAAGACAAGCCTCCGGCAAACCGTT
The DNA here is from genome assembly GCF_055761805.1 of Camellia sinensis. Classification (NCBI taxonomy): domain Eukaryota; kingdom Viridiplantae; phylum Streptophyta; class Magnoliopsida; order Ericales; family Theaceae; genus Camellia; species Camellia sinensis. Next base: position 14,248,597 of record NC_138967.1, on the reverse strand, counting down.
CAGGAATAGCAGATGGCAAACACGGTGTCGTAGGCGCACCAATGCACATGCAATGCAAAGAAACACATAAGTGTAGTCAAAAACAGATATCATGAGTTCGAGTCAAGTTCTCTACATCCCCAGCAGAGTCGCCAGAAACTGTAGACGTCCCCGAACGCCCCGGGAGAAACGAGCTCCCGTTCTGTTCATTTGGGGTCACTACAGCTCAGGGCTCTAAAATTGTCATGGTTCTAAATCTGAACCAAAGAGTCCAAATCCGGCAAATCGTTTTGAGAAAATAGATTTTTTTGAAAGAAGTTCCAAACATGGACTCCTTTGCCAGATACAGAGTCGCCACTTAAATATTTTATTTTTGGGAAATTTAGGAAACCTTGACTCGTTGCCTAAGGCCACATGTCCGTCATCACCAAAGATGCCTCGGCTCGGGAACTTGGGTACGATTAGGGAAGGTCACTTCGTGAGCACCCTCGCTCGCCCGATCAAAGATCGGCCTCTACTAACCACGATATCAAGTTTTGAAAACATTATGTGTTCTCATTCCGGTTATTAGCCTAGATTACTATGTGATGCGCACAGCATACAAGTATAGACTGGATCGCCTGAATTGGAACAAAACATTTCATGTTTGTTTATTTGAAAATGGTTTGATGGTGCTACCCGCAAGTAGGCTAAGACGTAGATTTGCCACCCTCGGGTGGCTTTAGAAAACATGATTTTGCCACTATCTAGTGGGCTTAAAACTCACAGTGAATGAATTGTTCCAATCCAAATAACCTAACCTTCACCCACAGGCATTCAGGCAGTTATATCATATAAGCAATTAGCCTCATGGTAAGCATGCTATCATGGCAGTCACTCACACGCATGCAAGGATGCTAAAGCATAAAACTTACCGAGTACTCCAAGCCAAAACAGAAGCTAATTAGAAATCCATGCATGATCCTAATTATACAGAAATGCCTAATGCAACACATGCAAAAGTGCAACTATAGCAGGCTCGTCTATTCTAAACATGGCATATGAAATGGTACAGCTAACATGTATTCAATTTGGAATTGAAAATACAATGCAGTTAGTATGATGTGCCGAGCCCGGTGCATGCAAGACAGATAAATGAATGCAAACATGCTATCATACTGTATGCTAATTAAAACATGTCCTAATCTAACCATCATAAGTTGGTAAATAAAAGGGAGAAAGACGTGGGGTTGGAAGACATACATCACACACACGCACACTTATTACAGTTGTGCCCTCACGCGGAGGGTCCGAATAAATAATACAGTCCCAAATGAATAATTACAGTCCAAATAGGTACAAAACCCTAATTAATTAACAAATTAAATTAGAAAAGCAATAAATTGGCATGCAAGCCAGGGACTGCCTCAAATCTGCTCCGGATGATGAATGATGCATGCTCGGGTTGTCTTGTGCGGAGAATCCCTCGCGATGCCCCGGTTTGCCTCTGTTTGCAATTGTTCTTGGAATGCGTGTCAGGCTTCGGAAGGTTGCTGATTTCTGATTTGCTGCAACAGAGAACAACAAAGGGGCATAGCAAAATATTTTCGCATATGTATGCATGACTACTCCTCAGGGAGTGTAGTCCTCGATCCTCGTGCCACCAATCACGCATCTCGATGCATGATGGCCGATGAGTCGAATTGCACGACTCAATATGAAATGAATGTACATATAAACACAACAAGACCTAAACTCCATCATGGATAATCCGGAGTGTCGGTGATTGGGAATTGAGACACGTTCCGTCACTCAAAGTACGAAACGTCCCTCGTTTCCCGTGCTCGGGCTAACTCCTATCCCAAACACAATGCAATATGCATGACATGCATGAATGCAACTAATATACAACCTAGCATGCGCAATGCTATGAGATGGCATACACAATGCTCTAACATACAACCTAGCATATGCAATGCTATGAAATGAAATGGCATACACAATGCGCAATGGACTTACACCAACATGAGTGGACCTCAGCCACACTCACATCAGTAGCCATGAGATGAAAATGAGACTCTCGAAATACGTGCACGCATGCACGCAAACCGAGGACCGAACCTAAGGCAACAAATGCCACTCTACCAAAGCGTGGCAAGGCATGGAATATGGTATGTAAACATGCAAATTTCAGCGCTGAAATGTGACACAAAACAGCCCCGAAACATGGAAACATGGCACCCGATACATGGAATGAAACCCGAAATTCGAACTAGGCACATGGAATGACTTACAGCTATACAAAGCATGCATTATTTGATCATGAAGCATGAAGACAGATGCAAGACAGTCCCAAAACATGCATATTTACAGTTTATAACAAGCCTAAAAAATGAACACAAATAGGGCTAATCTATCATGCAAAGAGAGATTAAACACGAAGGGACAGCAGCTGGCCCCAAATGGCAAAGATCCCTTCAACAAAGTTGACTAGGGGCTCAAAACAAGGCACTTCACAGTTTACATCAAGCCACGAAAATAATCACAAATAAGGCCAAACTATCATGCAAGAAAAGGCCTAAAAGAGAGATGAAGAGACAAGTGGTAGCTGCTGTTCTCAAACAAAGGAGAGCCCTTCAACAAAGTTGAAGAGGGGCTCAAAACAAGATATTTTACAGTATATGGAAAAGTCCAAAAAAGCTCACAAATAGGCCTAAAATACTATGCAAAAATTGGCCTAAAAGAGAGTTTAAACACAAAGGGTGAGGAGGGAACCTCAAACAGAGAAAGACCCTTAATCAAACATGGAGATGAGCACAAAATATGACTATTTACAGTTTGGGTCGGAGCCCAAAAATGCAAGAAAGTATGGCTTAGATAGAAAGCAAAACAAGGCAAGAAAAAGAGAAAGTGAGACTCACCCTTGTAGACCAATGGACCAGCAGCTCTTGGACCAATTTTGGGAGCTCTTCACCTGTGGAAAGCAGCCTCAAGTTGCTGGAATGAGGGATGGAGGCCTTGTGCTATGAGGTGTAGGGTAAATGGTGTAGGGTTAAGGGTGTTTTGAGGGTTGGAATAGAGAGAGAAGGAGATTTAATGCAAGGGCTCCAAACAAATTTTTGTAACCCTTAAACAAGGAGCTGAGGGGCTGGTTTTATAGAGGAGACGAGAGGAGAAAAGAGAAGAAAATGAAATTCAAATTTCCCCCCCAAAAAACCCTCCATCGGATACAGGATCTGGGGGGAAACAGAGGGTGCAGCTGTAAGGAACCAGGTGAGAGGGTCACGGCCGGCCAGGTTCAGAAGGTTTAGGGGGCCGGCCGGCCGGCCACCTCCCATGGCCGGTCGACCAAGGGTCAAAAGGGTCAATGACAATTGCTGGTCGGTCACCTCAAAAAGGTGGCCTCCCATGTGTGCACAACACAACTATGTGGTTGAAACCCGGAGAATGTGAACTAAGAGAGAGAAAAACCTATTTTTTAGAGGGGTTCAAAAGGGTCAGGCACAATTATTGGTCGACCACCAAATATTGGTGGCCTCCCAGGTGTGTACAACACAAATATGGGGTTTAGGGTTTAAGAAAGTGGCTCTGGGGTGGTCAACATTGGCTTTCAAGTGAGGAAAACGGGTGTCGGAGAGCGGTGAAGGAATAAAGCTGGCTTTTCAGAACAATTGCTGGCCTCTCACCCTCCTACAAGCTTCCTAACTATGAAATTAAGGTCTCCACCAAAAATGAACAATAACGGATGCAAAACGAAAGTTCGGGGGCCGAAACACGCAGTTCGGGGCCCCAAAAACAGGCTGTTAGGCACCAGAAGTGGCGTTCGACCACGAAGTTGGTCTCTCGGATAACAGTGTCCCTCAAAAGGGAGGAAATAAGGTGTATGCCAAAAATCGGAGCAAACAGAGGTGGTCAAGCGGTCCCGAACCGAGGCACACGGCCGACGGCTCCGAAAAACCGAAAACCGGGCTCCAAACGAGAAAAAAATGGCCTACGACCACGAAACGTAGCCTACAGCCACTGAGAAATGATCTACGAGACCTCTCCCTCCCTTCGGGAAGAGAAAACAGACCCTGGTTCGCAAACCGAGGCAAGGTACGAAAGAGTCCGAAAGTCCGGAGGCAAAGCTTGCAGCCGGGACTCTGAAACTTCTGAACGAGCACAATATGCAATGTCACTGAGCGCTCAATTAGTGATGTCTGAGTCTTAAGGTCGGTCAAAAATGGGGTGTCTACATCGACCAAAGGCTGAAGTTCGACCAAAGCCGAATTGGAGAATTTATGTCAGGGATATTTGGCAATTATACTGTGATGGATCATCTAACCAAAGGGGCAGCGGCGCCGGAGTTGTAATCATGTCTCCAGACGGCGCAGTAATTGAGTAGGCCGTCAAGCTTGGCTTCGAAGCATCAAATAACGAAGCCAAATACGAAACCCTTCTAGCCGGTCTGCGAAATGCGCACCTTCTCGACGCTCGGCGTCTGCTTGTGTTTTGTGATTCAAAATTGGTAATCAGTCAGCTAAAGGGGGAGTACGCGGCAAGAAACGATCGTATGGCGGCCTACATGAAAACGGCCAATTCCTTGCTAGCAAAATTTGACCATCACGAACTGAACCAAATAACACGCGACCAGAACACACACGCGGATGCCTTGGCGTGCCTAGCCTCCGCCATCAATTCTGAGATCAAACGGACCATCGAAGTAGATTTCATCCCGGAGCCGAGTATTGGCCCTTCGGAGGAAATCCATGTCAACGTTATAGAATCCGCGCCAAGCTGGATGGACCCTATTGTTGCATTCCTCTCTTCTGAACAACTCCCAGAGGACAAAAAAGAAGCACACAAGTTGCGAAATAAAGCCCTGCAATACTATCTGGATCCGCAAGGAGGGCTTTATAAAAAGTCCCTTTCTGGTCCGTATTTGGAATGCGTGCATCCCGACAAAGTGAAGAACCTTCTGATAGAGATACATGAGGGCAGTTGTGATACCCATTCTGGCGGATGCTCCCTGGCCCATCGAGCTATAACACAAGGGTATTATTGGCCGACAATGAGAGCTGACGCAGAGAGTTAATGTAAAAAAATGCGAACAGTGCCAAAAGTTCTAACCATTAACCCATCTGCCTGCCGAAGGGTTGAACTCTATCACCAGCCCCTGGCCGTTTGCTCAGTGGAGACTTGATATCGTAGGACCATTGCCGAGGGCCCCAGGGAACAAGCGATTCTTAATCGTCGCGATAAATTACTTCACAAAATGGGTCGAAGCGAAGGCTTTAACACATATACGAGATGCCGACATTAAACGCTTTGTATGGAGAAACATCATAACACGATTCGACATTCCGAGAGCTCTCATCTCAGACAATGGCACCTAGTTTGATTATGGCGTATATTGAGAGTTATGGAGCAAATATGGCATTCGACCTTACTTTTCTACACCGGCCTACCCCCAAAGCAATGGTTAAGCCGAAACCTCTAACAAATCCATCTTGGACGGCATCAAAAAGAGGCTGGAAAAAGCTAAAGGCAAATGGGTCGAAGAATTGCCGAATGTATTGTGGGCTCATTGTACTACGCCGAGGAGATCCATTGGAGAAACGCCGTTTGCTCTATGCTTTGGAACCCAGGCAATCTTACCCCTGAAAATCGGCCTTCCAACTCTGAAATCGCAAGTTTTTGATACGGGCCGAAACGACATGATGCTTGCCTTGGATCTAATTCTAATCGAAGAACGAAGAGACCGCGCCCTGGCATCCATGGCACGCTATCAGCAGCAGCTCGCCAAGTCGTATAATCAGCGAGTTCAGTTGCACCGATACACGCCAGGAGAGTTGGTCCTAAAGAAGGTACTTCCAGCCGACCAGAGACCGGCCGATAGAAAATTGGGTCCAAACTGGGACGGCCCCTATCAGATAGAATCCTTTGCAGGAACAGGGGCATACCGGCTCTTAGACATGTCAGGAAGAAGCCTGTCACGGCCTTAGAATTCAACACATTTGCGTAAATTCTATCATTGACCCGACTTGTGGGCTTGATACTTGTATATCTTCCACCGTTGCAATACAAAGCTTCTCGTTTCCTCAAGCTCACCCCCAAGCCTTTAAGGGCCGATTAAGCCTTCTAAGGCCAAAATAAAGTCTCTGGATTCGGAGCGCCCTTCGTGGATATTACGATTGGCCAAAACAAAGTCTCCAGATTCGGAGCCTCTTTTGGTGCATGACACTTTAGGGCCGATTAAGCCTCCGGATTCGGAGCGCCCTTCGTGGATATCACGATTGGCCAAAATAAAGTCTCCGAATTCGGAGCCCCTTTTGGTGCATGACACCTTAGGGCCGATTAAGCCTCCGGATTTGGAGCGCCTTTCGTAAATATCAGGATTGGCTAAAATAAAGTCTCCGGATTCGGAGCCCCTTTTGGTGCATGACACCTTAAGGCCGATTAAGCCTCTGGATTCGGAGCGCCCTTCGTGGATATCACGATTGGCCAAAATAAAGTCTCCGGATTCGGAGCCGCTTTTGGTGCATGACACCTTAGGGCCGATTAAGTCTCCGGATTCGGAGCGCCCTTCGTGGATATCACGATTGGCCAAATTAAAGTCTCCAGATTCGGAGCCCCTTTTGGCGCATGACATCTTAGGGCCGATTAAGACTCCAAATTCGGAGCGCCCTTCGTGGATATCACGATTGGCCAAAATAGTCTCCGGATTCGGAGCCTTTGTGAGAGATGCATTGGGACCACTTCACTGGCCGAATAAATATTCACTGAGAATTGTTCTTAATTCGAGCCGGTCAATGCATGTTTAAACATTTGAACCACGCAACACAAAACTTGCCAGTAAGTTAAAATAATACGTTTAATTAAGCACATAACATTTCAAGATCAAATACGACCGTTGAAAATAAAAGAAATTCTATTTGTTCGGCGCGAAGTCTGTTCTCGCGTTCCAAAGTCTATTTATTCGGCACCCTCATCGTCGCTCTTCTCAATTTCGAAATCAGAATAAGGTAAGTAGTGATGATGATACAGGGGCAAAGCCGAATCAATGCCCACGGCTTCGAGAGCTTTCTCGGTTTGAAGGGCCTTGATCTAGTCGTGCTTGAATCCACGATTTTCACATCGGCAGACCTCCTCGGGAAGACCTCGTTTGATCTTCTCTCTCCCGACCTTCAGGCCGTCTTGAAACCCCTTTTCATAACCCAAGGTCCGTTGGGTCACTCTCTCTTCAACGACCAATTTAGATTGACCGGCCGCCACCGACGCGCTCGTTTGAATATTCTTCAGCTCCCGAAGCTCACGCTCAGCCTTTTCCGCACGAATCTCCAGACTGCGATTCCTTTCGTCCTTTTTCTCACTCTCATGTCGCGCTTTCCGCAGACGCATGCCGACTTCGTAAGCAGTATATAGTCCTTTCACGGCCCCATATATGCCGTCTCGAAATACTTCGAAATCTTGACGTCCGACCATCGATTGTTGGACTTCCGGCGGGAAGATTTGTCGAGCAAACTCAACTGCCACACCTGGGTCTTTGATGATAGAATCTGCCTTCGGCATTGGTCTATTCCTCACAAAAACTGCAAAACTCAACGGTCGTGGCGTCGCATCAGGCTCGATTCTCGATCGCGGGCCCGGAGAATTTCCCCGTTGTTGCATATCCTTTCGGGGCGATCTGCTTCGGCGACTAAGGGGCTGCTGTGTTTCCCGATCCTTGGACGTTCTTCTTCTCGTACGCATAGGCTCACTATTGCAACTTATTGCGGCGTCTAATTCAGCCAATCTTCGTCCCTCCCAAGTTGCCTGAATGAAAATAAGTAGGGCCTCTGGCGTGCACTCGCCCCATTTATCCTTCAATGCATGCAGCTCTCCCGAGGCAACGTCAGTAATCCCAAACGTCAAAAGACGGATGACAATTGTTTAGCCCACGAGTTAGGCCCATTCAGCTTCGCAAGATCGCGCCCTGGCTAAGGCAAGGGCAGATTTACTAATCTGGTCGGCCATGCTTTCAAGCGCAAGCGCCGATCAATCTGTGCCTCAGCCAGCCCACGAGTTAGGCCCATTTGGCTTCCCAAGCTCGCACTCTGGCTAAGGCAAAGGCAGATTTACTAATCTGGTGAGCCATGTTTTCAAGCGCAAGCACCGATCAATTTGTGCCTCAGCCAGCCCACGAGTTAGGCCCATTCGGCGTCGCAAGCTTGCGTTCTGGCTAAGGCAAGGACAGATTTACTAATCTGGTCGGCCATGTTTTTAAGCGCAAGCGCCGATCAATCTGTGCCTCAGTCAGCCCACGAGTTAGGCCCATTCGGCTTCGCAAGCTCGCGCCCTGGCTAAGGCAAGGGCAGATTTACTAATCTGGTCGGCCATGTTTTCAAGTGCAAGCGTCGATCAATTTGTGCCTCAGCCAGCCCACGAGTTAGGCCCATTCGGCTTCGCAAGATCGCGCCCTGGCTAAGGGCAGATTTACTAATCTGGTCGGCCATGTTTTTCAAGCACAAGCGCCGATCAATCTGTGCCTTAGCCAGCCCACGAGTTAGGCCCATTCGGCTTCGCAAGCTTGCGCCCTGACTAAGGTAAGGGCAGATTTACTAATCTGGTCGGCCATGTTTTCAAGCGCAAGCGCTGATCAATCTGTGCCTCAGCCAGCCCACGAGTTAGGCCCATCCGGCTTCGCAAGATCGCGCCCTGGCTAAAGGCAGATTTACTAATCTGGTCGGCCAAATACCTAAGCTAAGCAGCCGATCTAACCATAACAGAAAGCAATATCATTCATCAACAACATTTTCCTTAGCAAGTTGAGCACAACTCATGAAATTTTATATACGCAAATTACTAAACAAAAAGCTACAAGCCCGCATGAAAATGCCTAGCAAAAACTATGACTATAGCAACACATGAAAAATACCAAATTAAAAACTGTAAAAATACATTCGACATCCTAAAAACTATGTCAGTCGCCCAGATCAGTCATCAGAATCAGACTCCAATGGCTCAACATCCACTTGCTCATATGGTATTGGCATAATCAATGAAACTTTAGCAGCAGCAAGGGCTTTGTGCCAGCCATGTTTGAATCCCCGACTTTCAAACTTGGGGACTTGGTCCAAATACTCGGCGAGTCTAACATTTTTCCCGGCCTCGAATACTTTGGAAGCCTCCGAGTCGGCTGTTTCCTTCGCCGCCTTCATTTCAGCCAACTCAGCCTCCAATTTGGAGACCGCCTTCTAGGCTAACTTGAGTGCATCTTCACTCGCGGCGGCCTCCTTCTTGGCATCCGATCTCAATTGATCCGCGTTACGAGCCCTCTCCACCTCGGCCTCGGCCTCGGCCCTTGAGGCTTCCTTGTTCGCCCTCAAAGCTTCGACCTCGGCCCTTCTCCTCTGGCCCTCAACTTTCTTTCGTAAACGACCAATCTGTTTGATGGCGTCGTGATGGCGACGACCCATATCGGCTATCCTTCCGACGATCTGCAAAACAAGAATTTAAGACCATAATTTCAACAGTATTTAGATTAAGTGAAGCAAAGTCCGAATATGTACCAAAAATGCCGATTGGGCAGCTAGTGCTGTCGCATTCAGATCTGGTTCCACCCGGAAAGCCTTCCTGTCAGACGGCAACAACACGGACGTAGCCAAACTGAATGCGACTTCTGGATCTTTAAGCGCTGAAGCATCAGAAAAAACCGACATATTTTTTTATCATCGGCTAAATGACAAAAGGAACAATCACATTCGATCCCTCTAATCGAGGACGTTTGCCCCCTTGTTCTTTTGAGCCGGCCTCAAACTCGACAGGGCGTTTCTCTGCCTCTTCCTCAACTTCTTGGCCGGCCTGCACGATCAAAGTAGATTCGGCATTCTGATTTTTTGTCGTCTCCACCTCAATAACGCACAAGGACTCTGATTCGCTAACAGGCAGGGAGAGTTGAGATTTGGTGGCGGGTGGTACTTCAGAGGGAAGGGCCTCCGCTCTTCGCCATGCGGCCAACCTTTCCGCATTCGCCTTTCTGGCAAGTTTTGTCAGGCTTAACCTGGCCATGTCTTCGAGGCCTGCGGCGGGAAGATCCTCTAAGCCGTGAAAAACGCCGTCAAGTGAAAGATCTCCCCGGCCCGAAGTGGATGAAGGATCGACCGAATTCACTACCTCGTCAAACTCGGTTTCGTACTGATCTGATTCGGTAACATTAGCTACATCCCACTCTGAATCAGACCCTTCAAAACCAACCAGCCTCAAGTTTTTGAAGTCGGAAAAAATAAGAACGATAAGAGAATCTTCACCCTCCGGAACCGGGATATTTTCCGCCGCCGAGAAGGTCGTATATGTTGGCTCATAACGAAGTAGAACATGGGCTGCCCTCCCTTGTTTCTGAAGACTTCGACGGCCGAAATACTTGAGCGCGACTTTGATATCCGAAAGAACGGCGTCGTCAGTTGAAGACAAGACTTTCTTCAAATCGTTCCCTGCACAAGCCAAGCCGTAACATTTCAAAGAAGAGGCTTTACAACAAAAATGAACAACTAATAAAAGCGAGAAGGCAATCAGCCACCTGGCTCGTCCCTCCGTTTAGGAATAGGGTTGACGTGATTCTCCCCTTCGCCAAATTCCCAATTACCCTGGACAACGACCATAACATCATCAACTCGTTTCCCAGAACTGGAAAGCATAGTAATTAGCTGATGGTCGATATCCTTGGCCCTAAGGAAGAAACGTCTGTGCCGACTAGAAGACTTAGCCAAGGCATAGCAATGCCGGATGGCTGGAATGCCGAGGTTAATTCTAAGGCGACGGTTGAGCATTATAACCCCCATTATAATTCTAAAGAAATTCATATTGAATTGAGAAGGGATTAAACCCCAATGGCGAAGCACAGCCCTAAGAAACGGGTGAAAGGGAAAACGGACTTCACCCTTTGCGATTGACAAAAGAGGAAAGACAATCGTGATTTTTTCCTCCCTCTCCATATCAAGAGTGCCGTCTGCCACAAACGACAGACGGACATTATCAGGAATGAAGAAATGGCGTTTAAAGCCAGCAATTCGATCTGACGAAAGAAGGTCTTTTAAATGTTTCGCCATACCCTACAGTTTATAAGAATATGCCAAGGAAGGAATAAACCAGAAAAAGTCTTCGAAGCAAGGAAGGAGAGAACTTACAAAGGACGAAGAGGATATCGGAGAAGAGAGTTGTAGGAACGATTCAAAAGGCAATCCAGCGACGAGCGTCATAAAATACATACTCGAAAGGACGTCAAAATTTTAAATCACAATAAATAGACACTTACGAGGGGACGGGAAGTCAACACGACAACCAAAAAGGGGTGCGATTAGATATCTGCATGAGGATGGGGCCAACCGCCGAATTTTGGCTCTAACTTTTCGAAATTCGAAACCAAGCACTCCAACCAACTGTCGTTGGTAAAGTGCTTGGGGGGCAATTGTGGGAGCCGAATAAATAGAAGAGTCGAAAGGTGCGTACCCCAAAAATCAGATATTATTCGGCTCCATACTGCATGACTAGGATGCCGAATACGTTAGGAAGGCCGAATAGCCGGAGATCAGTAGTTCCGAACAAATAAAAGGGGAATGAGATAAAAGTAGGCTTAGGCCTCGAGGCTCAAAAAGCAAGTATAAATACAAGAACCACAGATTTAGAAAGGTATGTAAGAATCACTTCACTTAATTTAGTAAACAAGCTATCCTGAGTGTCTGAACTGACTTGCCCGTCGGAATGCTAATTCCGTCACCCCCGACCGGAGTGTTTGTATCTTTTCAGGTGACTAGCTGAGGATCACTAGCGTCTCCCAGGATCTGAAGAGTATTTCCAAACCACTTCTCCACAACCTCAACCACACATATCTCTCTTGTTCGAGATAAAATCTTGGTTTTCATTCCACCACAAACTGACTCCATTCCTTAAACCATTCTTTGATATTGCAAATATTTGATTTCAGTTTCTCTTGAGATTTGAAGCTTAATACTATATCTTGTCATCCCCCTTTTCTGACCATTACCTGATCCAACCATTTCTCCTTCAAGACATTTTCAATGTTAATAGTAGAGTATTCAGTATTAAGCCTGACTATTGCACTATTATAGAGCCATCCATGACCATCTTCATTGGCTTTTATGGTTAAACTTGTTTTCCCAGCCACAGTGGGTGTGACCCCTTTTAATACATCAGCGAACAATCTTAGGCCTGTATATGGAACTTCACCCCTGTTTTTGTTAGTTTCAAGAGGTCTTCTGATGGTATGGGGTCTTCTCCTGCTCTGTTCATCTTTGTTGCTCCTATCATTGGTAGCTTTTTTAACTTCTAGCACCCTTGCATCTACCAATAGACAATTCACTTTTTTGATGGGCAATGTCTACTGCTACAGGGCAATCAAACCTCACAAATCTAAATCCTGAGTTTGTCACTGTCCTTCTTTTGAAGGGTATAAAGACATCCTTGACTAAACCCAAACACTTGTTCAAGTTTGAGCTTGAGTTTAAATGAAAGGATTATGGCTAGACTCCACTTGTCCAAATTCAAATAAAAAAATAAAAAAATAAAAAAGAAGAAGAAAAAGAAAAAGAAAGAAGAAAGAAGTTATCCTATACTAATGTGTTGTACGTTTTGAAAATTAAAATAAAAATAAAAATATAAAATACAAACATGAAATATAATAGAAAAATTAATTTGAGTTAGGTGTATCAAGTAGTACAATATATTACATTATAATATAATTTAATTCAAACTGTGAGATAAAAATAATCAATAATTGATAATATTTCTCGTCTATTATATATAATTAAGCTATACATATTAACAATAGAATTATATGTACTTGGGTTATAAGAGTAATATTATCAAGCTCATTAGAGTGTTTTCTTGACTATTTTATAATACAAAATCATAGAAACAAACTTCATCAAACTTAATTTTTAGTTAGCTACTTTAGTTGAATATCAAACCACTAGTACATATAACTAGAGAAAGAGAACTCGGAAAATTATTTTAGGTAATAAAATATTAATATATTATATTTATTTATCATTTAATCCATTATTAGTATATTAACAATAAACTTGAGTGATGAAATTATTAAACTAATACAATTATAATACATGATATAAAAAATCAATTTGATAAATTAAGAGAAATTATTTATAAACAAAATTTGTATAAAAAAAAAAAGACCTCAATTAGAATGATATAATTGTGCTATTTTTTAAAATATAAGTTAGAATAATAGATATTTTAAATTGAGATGAACGGAGCATAAAATGTCACATCATTTTATATGTAAATTCAATATAATTGTTTGTAGGATAAATTACATTGACTTCCCTGATGTTTAGATATAACAAATCATAAGTTTTGAGATAATTAAATCAGTCTCTTCATTAGTAAGCTTAAAGGGATCATAACGAACGTATGTAGTGTTTTGCAGCAAATATGATCTTGACACCAATAATTGGTTGCCATCAAGGGAGGTAAGTTATAGATACTCAAGGGTATGGTCTGATATTGTCACTCTGGCTGATTATAATCCTTCTATCTATGATGTTGAGTTTCTTGAATAATTTTAAGATAGAAGTTGGAAATGGGGAAATGATAAAATTCTAGGAAGATGTCTAGTGTAGCTCTCAATGTCTGAAATTAGACTTTCCAAGACTGTTTAGTCTCTCTTTGGAGAAGAAAGGCAATCTTAGGAGGTTCCTTGATCTCAAAGATGCTTCAGGGAAGTGGAACTTGCTGCCTAGAAGGGAGATATTTGAATGGGAAAGGCTTAAGTGATTGAGACTTGTAACAATTCTATCAACAAGGCCTGTAACTAGAAGGGAGGACAATGACTATTCAAGGTGGGTTGCTAATGATTCAGGTATTTTCTTTGTTTCTTCATTATATTCTCTTTGCAATTTGGATGGGGCCACTTGTTACGACTTGCTTCCCGTACCCAAGGGTTAAGCATCGTGATGGCCAGTAACTGAAGTTACCTCCGGCCAATTCTTACACAAATTAATAAACGCGAGCAGAAATAATATTTAAGTGAGGGTACCAAAATAATCATCGGAGCTTCTATTTTTATTACAAAGTTTATTGACCAAAAAGGCCGATATTTACATATAAAAATATCATAAAGGTGCTGTGAGTGTTTATTCCGCAGCCCCGCGTCTAAGACTTTCCAAAAGCTATTTCTGAATTGTATTGTTTCCTAAAAATAGGTAAACAGCTATAAGCACATGGCAGAGTGAGAAATATTATGCCAAGAGTATAAGGGACACAGAATAACCATGGATAGTTATCTAACTAAAATAATTAAGATAACTTAGTCTGAACAAATAATCATTTAAGTAGCAAAACTAAGATTATGTACATAAATAACCATAACCACAGTACTGAACAAAACAGAGGTTACTGGAGTGACAGCCAAAAAAGAGGTACGAATTCAAGAGGTGGCTCGTACGGATTATAGAGGTAGCTCCCGCAATAGTGTAGCACTTATCTCCGCACAGAATAGAGGTTAATGGATCCATGACAATAAAGGGCCGCAAAGTGACCAAACAGAGGCTAATGGTTATTTAAGTCTCCCAAGGTATGGGACTCCCATGGTGGTACTGACAGAAAATAAATGTTTATAAGGTCATTGTCAAATACTTTATAAAATTTAAACAAATATATCCATGAGTTTCATTTTAAATAAATAGAGTTCAAAAAATAACCCACGTAATTGAAATATTAATATAATTTATAAAACATAATTTGTATAAAATAAATTATGGTAAGTCAAAACATACATAAAATATATTATGGTGACTCAAGATATAATATAACTCACCTTAATATTAACCCTTATTATTTTGTTCTTATTTTTGCTACCCTCTCACGGCTGTTCCTTTGCTCTCGTTTTGTCCTTTCTATTTCCTTCGTTCTATTCACTTACAGCCCACCCATCCTTTTATATACACAACCTGGGGGGGTTTTGCATTAATGGCCCAAATTGCTGAATCACCCACCCTAAACCTAGAGAACCCAGATGGCTGTGATTTTATTAGTCCAGCACACGCTAGATTTGTTATTATTACTATTGGATTTGTTATTATCAGATTTATTATAAGATTTGTTTTATTTATTTTAGAGATTTTTATTGATAAATCCATTCTAGAGTTGTTATAACCCATTAGGTCCACTAAAGAATATGATAACCTGATTAGTCCCATGAACTTTTCTTTTTATTCCATAAGGTCCATTTTCCTAATTTAACATATTTTACTGGACTATTTTGCCCCCCATATATATATATGTATGTGTACAGTGTTATACGCATTTACATAATATGTGGCTGTTTACGTGGCTGTTTTCTCGGTGATTCAGTTTGGCAGTTTCCATTTTACGTTTCTCTTCGTCAAGCCAATTCCAAGAGATACGTTTATGTTTTGCATACTCGTTCGAAGGATTGGTGGTGCTAGGGTTTCATTGTTGGTGTTCTAGTCTGGTTCTGGTTCTGTGGTTTGCGAGTGAAGATGACGAAGAGGTAGCTGTTCGGCTGTCACATTTTCCGAGCTTTAAGTAGTTCGAATCAGTTGTGTTCGACTTTCTGGAGGATTGTAGGATTGCATGGTTAAGGTTAGTATCAATTTGATTGTGAATAAATGTTCAGTTCATTTGTATGATGAAGCAGATGCTCTGTTTTTTGATTGATGTGATTTGGATGCGCTGGCTTTTCAATTATATGCTTCTTACGTCGTCATGTGGAGAGGAGTACATTCATATTATGTGAAGAACAGTGTTAGTTCTCATTTTAGTTAGTTGTATGCGTCATGAGGATCTGTGTATATGATTTGATTATCAGTACATATGGCAATGTGAATGTTGACATTTTGTTAATGTGGATTATGTGAAGAATGTGGATGTTCTCATTTTAAATTGATGTTTACTTAATGAGGCTCTGTGTGGTGTGATATAATTCAGAGTGTATGTTTCAATGTAAATGTTCAGATTTTGTTAATATTATGTGAAGTTTGTTGGTGTTCTCATTTTTACTTTGATGTTTGCAATTTTGGCATCTTGTTAATATAAATGTGAATGTTCACATCTTTGTATTTGTGAATTATGGATTTAGCACCTGAACTGTACACGTAGTAATTTTTGATTAGTTGCACAATGTGATTTTTGATGTCGATTTTGATTAAATGTGTAGTTCTGATTTTACTTGGACGCATGCGTAATGAGGATCTCTGTAGATGATTTGATTATCAGTATGTAGGTCAATGTGGATGTTAACAATTTGTTAATGTGGATTATGTGAAGAATGTGGATGTTCTCATTTGAAATTGATGTTTGCTGAATGAGGCTCTGTGTGTGTCATATAATTTAGAGTGTCTGTTTGAATGTAAATGTTCACATCGCGCGAATATGATGTGAAGATTGTTGATTTTGTCATTTTACTTTGATGTTTCCTTAATGTTGACATGTTGTTAACAACAATGTGAATGTTCACATCTTCGTATTCTGAAGCATGGATTTAGCACTTCTGCTGTACGCGTTCTCATCCATTTTCTGCACAAAGTGAATTTTCATATTGATTTATATTAATGTTCATTGTTGTGGTTTTTTCTACATCAAGAGTTTTAGTGATGTGCATACGTGTGGTACGGATGTCCGAACATCGAAGAATCCACGAGTTAGTTCGGATTTGGTGTCGAGTACCATATCTGAAATTGTGAGGGACAAGCCGTTGACTCGGCCGTGTGATGTTGTTACTATTTTGAAGAGGGATTATGGGCTAGATGTGAGTTACCACGTCGTATGGTTGGCTGTGGAGAAAGCAAAGGCTAGTATTCATGGAGATCACTCATTATCGTTTGACCAGCTGCGGTGGTATTCGGATGCGGTGATGCGGTACAATCCGGGGAGTTATGTCAATATTGACTATGATGCGAGTAGTCAACAGTTTCGTCGTTTCTTTATGTCATTCGCTGCGTGTATTTCTGGGTTCAATTCTTGTCGGCCTTTATTATTCTTGGATGGAACATTCCTCAAAGGAAAGTACAAAGGTCAGCTACTGGCGGCAACGGCAAAAGACGGAAACAATGGTTAGTAATTTTTTTACCTCTATATTCATGTCAAGATTCACATTGACATGCATAGTACGGACAAATGAGTGATGGAGAAATTATAAGTACTGTGAACATTGACATTAGTATGCACTGATGTGAATGTTCACATCTGTGTCTGCTGATGCCTGGAATGTGAACATTCACATTATTTTACATTGATCCATTCACAGTATTGTACATCTGTGCCTGCTAATGATAGTTGTGTGAACATTCACATTCAGATCAGTGTATACTACTGTCAGTTGATCTGTTAATGAGCATTACTGTGATTGGTCATATTATCAGTTGCTGAACAATCAAAAATGAATTATTGATGGGCGTTAATGTGAATGTTCACATTATCAATTGCTGAACAATCACATGACCTGTTTCGTTTATATTGTTTTCTATTCATTTTGGAATACTGTGAACAGTTGTGTATTGGTGTTGTGTTGTAGGTCTGTTTCCTGTTGCATTTGCGGTTGTTGATTCGGAGACCACGGCGAATTGGTCGTGGTTCTTGCATGAACTTGGGAAGGTTGTTGATGGTAACCGTAAGATTACTTTTATTTCGGATCATAATCTTGGCTTGTTAGAAGCTATGCCGAAGGTGTTCCCATCGGGTCATCACGGTTATTGCTTACAGCACTTGAAGAGCAATTTAAGAGACCGGATGAAAGGAATTGATAATGGCTTCAGGGATCACCTAGTAAGTAGTTTGGGTGATTGTGCTTATGAGCCAACTGTGGTAGGGTTCCATGAAAAGCTTGCAAAATTAAAAGAGGAGGGTAAACAACGAGCACATGATTTCTTCAAGGACTTGGCACCTGAGCACTGGGCAAATTCATACTTCAGGTAATAACAGTTTCATAAACTGTTCCATTGGGCAAGTCAAAATGGTAGCGATGTGAATTATCAGTTACGATTTGTAAAAATATTCCAATTGTGTTTCACGTTCAATGTCAGTGATGTGAATGTTCACATCTGATAGCAATGACTCATTTGAATGATGTGAATGTTCAAACAAGTTGTCATATTTTGCTGTTGTTAACATTCTCATCATTCTGTCATTTAAGTTGATGTTAGTGTTCACATCTGTGCATCGTGTAAGTTGATGTTAATGTCCACTGCGAATGGTGTTAATGTTCACATCAGTCAACGTGAGTGTTCAAACCTGTTAACTTTCGGGGTGTAAAATGTTTGTGATATTGTGCAGGGGCATGCGTTATGGGGAGATGACTTCCAATGCGGCGGAGTCATTTAATAACTGGATTAAAGAAGCGCGTAATCTTCCTATCACTCAAATGGTGGACACAATTCGTACTCAGTTGATGCGGCAAATGTCTGCACGGCGTGACCAAGCAAACAAATGGAATGAGCTTATTTGTCCTACATTTGAAACAAGGCTTATGGATTCGTTCAATAACAGCAGGTCTTGGCAAGTTAGCAAAGCCAATGAGAATGTGTTTGAAGTACATTCGATACCATCTGTCACTGTTGATGTTGCGAGGCGTACATGTTCGTGCTTCAAATGGCAAATTAACGGATTCCCATGTGACCATGCTGTTGTTGCCATTCAGAAGAGCCGTTACAATCTCAATGATTGTGTGGAACATTACTTTCATGTACAGACATATCGTGGAGCGTATTCGGGTGCCATATTCCCTATACCATCGGTGGAGAAGCCGTCTTTTGATCCCATGGACTTCACTATATACCCGCCAACTGTGAAAAGACCACCCGGAAGGCCGAAAAAGAATAGGATCCCATCAAGGGGTGAGAAACTTAAGCAAATAAGGTGCGGGAGATGTGATAAGCTGGGGAGCCATAATCGGAAGTCATGCAAGGAGCCGATATAGGATGTACATTTTTCATTTTAACGTTGTGTTTTACATTGGATTCTTATATTCATTTGTGCCTTTTCATTTTCTTTTTCTGTACGAAACTGATTTTTTGATATAGTTGTAACGATAAATACATGATGTGGACATTCACACTTACGTAAACGAATCATATTATGTGAATACTTGCACATGGGTTGAACGTTTTTACCTTATTGTTGTCAATGTCGACATGAATACAAGATGTGATGTGAACTTTCACATTCATGAAGATTGACATGGTGTGAATATTCACACCTGTTCATGTTACCCGTAATGATGTCATGCAAACAATGTGTACATTCCTGCACAAGGTATGTGTGTTACATTGAAAACTAGTTCCACAAATCGCATCAAATATGCTCATCAAAACACGGCATTATGAATATCATAAGTGATTATGAACATTCACATCAGTGTTGAAACAGTGAACAGTCATAGCTGTAAACGTTAGTGCATATGAATATCGTAAGTGAATCTAAACATTAGTGCATATGCATTTGAATATCATAAGTGAATGCTCATCACAACACGGCATTATGAATATCGTACGTGAGTGTGAACATTCACATCAGTGTTTGCAATTGCTATGAGCAACCACAAATGTGAATGTTCACACATGTGTATGTGATCCGTAATTATGTCACGTAGACCAAGTGTACACTCCTGCACAAAGTATGTGTACTTAACAACAGTCAGGTTCAAACATTTGCAGAAATTTTTCTCACAACAACATAGCAGTATGCATATCGTACGTGACTGTAAACATTCACATTAGCGGTACAATTGTGGACATTCACATATGTAAAACATAACAACACCAAAAGTAGTTCAAAATTCGCAGCTGCCTTTTTCCTATTAACAGATGTTGTATCACTGTTTTACAATCAGTTGCTGTGTCAAAATATCAACGCTTTCCATATTAACATTCAAACCGACTGTTGGTTAGTTCGTAGGTGGACACCCCCCACCTATAGGTTTTAAGGAAGCTCTGATTTCTTATGATTCAAAAAACTATGCACTAACAAATCTCGTAGTCCACACCATTCTGCACTACTGAGGCTGCCCACAATTTCTTCATGATATACGTGTGCCCGCATGATGTAACATACTGCAGGTCCGCAGTCCACTCTGTAAATGTGAAATGGTTTTGATTAGCAGTTGACAGGAATATTTGCATAATGGTTGTGGAGGATTTGAAAAAAAATTTAGTGAGGCTTACGAGGCGTCGCCTTGTTGAGGACAGACATCAACACTTTTGGTTGGTTGTGCTGGATTTTGGCCTGCTAACTTAGTGTGTAGCGGTGATGACTCGCCAATAACGGTCACAACATGCTCAATGTAGTTCCTCTGTGTATGGAATTTCACATTAGGGACCAACAAACATATGTGTGTGTACAGTCATTTAATGCACGAGAACAAGTCATGTTTGTGTTGAAAAATAGACACTTACAATTTCCTGTGCTTGGTCGATATGCGGGTCATGTATGCCTGGTCTTGGGCGCAACGAGTTGTAATGCTTCCACAAATTTTCTTTAGCATCAACGAGTTGTCGAAGGCAGCGAAGCTGTGCTTCTGTGAACTTGGTGGTTTTCATTAATTTGACCAGTCCTGTCATATTAGATCTGTAGTTCACATGGCGCTTGTCGACATTGGTGCAAGTATTTGTTTTTGGGGTTTCTTCCTTCGCATGGGACTCATCTCTTTTTCTCTTTCCGGTTTTCTTGTGTGCGACGTCTGCAAAATGGAGCATTTAAAAAAAAATAAGTGAAGGCTCATGTGATTAGCATAGTCGAACAGATGTGAACATTCACACTATTCCACTGGTGTGCATGTTCACAGTTGTGTGCGTTGGTGTGAATCACCAGAGTTTGTTTGTGGTTGTGAACATTCACATAGGAGCAGGACCAATAATATCTGATTGTCCTAAAATCGTCAGGGAATGTGAATGTTCACAGCATATACCAACAGCACAAATAAAATCTGACTCTCTTAAAATTTTCAAGCAATTTGAATGTTCACAGCATAGAACAACAGCACCAATAATAGCTGACTCAACTAAAATTTTTCAGACAATGAGAATGTTCACATCCTACATCAAAAGCACCAAAAATATCTGATTGAAGTAACAAATTCATGCAATGTGAATGTTCACATAGTACAACATTAACACCAACAACATCTGACTCTCCTAAAATTTCCAGGAAATGTGAATGTTGACAGCGTAGAACAAGAACACCAATAATATATAACTGTCCTAAATTCTCAGGCAAATTTTTCAGACAATGTGAAGGTTCACAGCCTAGCCCAAAAGCACCAACAATATCTGATTGAACTAAAACTTTCAGTTTGTTTGTGGTTGTGAACATTCACATAGGAGCAGGACCAATAATATCTGATTGTCCTAAAATCGTCAGGGAATGTGAATGTTCACAGCATATACCAACAGCACAAATAAAATCTGACTCTCTTAAAATTTTCAAGCAATTTGAATGTTCACAGCATAGAACAACAGCACCAATAATAGCTGACTCAACTAAAATTTTTCAGACAATGAGAATGTTCACATCCTACATCAAAAGCACCAAAAATATCTGATTGAAGTAACAAATTCATGCAATGTGAATGTTCACATAGTACAACATTAACACCAACAACATCTGACTCTCCTAAAATTTCCAGGAAATGTGAATGTTGACAGCGTAGAACAAGAACACCAATAATATATGACTGTCCTAAATTCTCAGGCAAATTTTTCAGACAATGTGAAGGTTCACAGCCTAGCCCAAAAGCACCAACAATATCTGATTGAACTAAAACTTTCAGGCAATGTGAATGTTGGCATGGTAGAACATTAACATCGCCGACATCTGACTCTACAAAAATTTCCAGCAAATGTGAATGTTGATAGCATAGAACAACAACACAAACAATATCTGTATTGTGTAAATTTCTAGGCAAATTTTACATTCAATGTGAATGTTCACAGTAGAACAAAAGCACAAATAATATCTGATCGAATTTAAACCTTCAGTCAATGTGAATGTTCATATCGTATGTCATTAACACCACCGACATCTGACTCTCCTAAAATTTGAAGGGCATGTGAATGTTGACAGCATAGAACAACAACACAAATACTATCTGAATGTCCTAAATTTTTCAGGCAAATTTTCAGACAATGTGAATGTTCACAGCCTAGACCGAAAGCACCAATAATATCTGATTGAACTAAAACTTTCAGGCAATGTGAAAGTTCAATAATATCTGAATGTCATAAATTTTCAGGCCAATGTTCCACACAACGTGAAATTTCACATACTAGCCCAAAAGCACCAATAATATATGATCGAACTGAAACATTCAGGCAATGTGAATGTTCACATCGAAGAACATTAACACCACCGACATCTGACTCTCCTAAAAATTCCAGCAAATGTGAATGTTGACAGCATAGAACAACAACCCCAAAAATATATGACTGTCCAAAAATTTTCAGGCAATGCGAATGTTCACAGCCTATAACAAGATAAACCAATAATATCTGATTGTCCTACAATGTTCAGGCAATGTAACTGTTCACAGTTTCCAACAAAAAGAACAACAACAGAATTGGCCAAAGTGTGTCAATGCCTGTGAATTTTCACAGCATACAACAACAACACCATTAATACCTGATTACGCAAACATTTTAACTCTATGTGAATGTTCATATCTGTTACCCACAGCAACAGAAAAAGAACTGGCCAAAAAATTTTTGAAACCATGTTAATGGTCACAGCATTGGACAACAACGGGGTAACATCTGGAATAAGTTGATCATCAAACCATTTCCAATCAATGTGAATGTTCACATTTTTCAATAATAACAACTACAACTATAACATTGTCGATTGTTGACAGTTGTGAACACAATGTAATGGCAAGTGTAATGTTTATGAGTGCAAAAATGAAAAAATTTAGGGATTACGATTGAGGGGTTCAGAATAAATGAATGCTTACGTTTTTTGCCCATTTCGACGACAAAGATGTTGAGACGAAGGGACGATTCGACGAAGAAACGTATACAGTTTTCTGGGCGTACGAACGGCGAAGAAGATGATGAGACGATGTGACGATCGAACGAAGACAGGCTTCTCGGCGTAGGGATGGGGAGAAGATGATGAGACGATGTGACGATGCAACGATGGAAGGAATACAGTCTTCGGGGCGTCGAGGCGATGTGGAATATGGTTTGGATTTCTGGACTCTAGAGGTACTGTGCGTGATTTCTTGCGCAAGAATAGAGAGGGGAAGAGAAACGGTTATTAGATTCAAAGAGAGAGAGAGAGAGAGGGACGCGTGTTTTTTAGGGCTTTTTGGTCTTTTTGTATAAAATGGACCTAATGGAATATTATAAAACAGTATGGGTTTCCTGGAACTCCACTCTTAGAGAATGGATTTACTAAAAAAGCTCTCCTTATTTTATTCTCAGTATTATTTATTTCTTATGATTATTTATTTATTTAACTTGTGATGTCATTTTACTTTGGCCTAATTCTTAAAATAATTATATACCCTTTTTTTTCAATAATATATAATCCCTAATTTAATTACACTTTATCTCATACATCTATAACATTTAATATTTTATTTTACTCTTACGGAATATTTAATTAAACATTTAGAATTTTTCTCATTTATAATTCAATAATCCTAAAATTAAATTTAAGGGACAACTTAAATTTGTGGGTTGTTGCACCACTTATCCTAGGTTGTGTAAATTGGTGTAGAATTTAGTTTTGCTTCCTAAAGTGAATTTCTTTGGCTGGCTTGCCTGGAAACACAAGGTGAAGACATCTGCATTTTTACAAAGAATTGGTGTTCTTAATGGCACGTCCTCCATAGCTTGCAGTTTTTGTAAGAATGCTGAGGAATATGATTAATGTGTTATTGCATTGCCCTTTTGTTTGAGAAGTGTAGTCAGCCTTATTAAGATGGTGGGGTGTTGAGTGGACTATCCTAGGTTCTGTTGAAGGAGTATTGCTCAGGTGGGAGGGTCAGATTCTAAAGAAACTAGAGAAGAAGATTTGGAGAATTATTCCCCTTGCTACCATGTGGTCCATATTCTGTATTTAGGGATGCCAAACCTGTAATTTTGGAATTGTGTGAGCTTATAAAAATTAGAGTTGCATTATGGCTCAAAGCCTCTTACAGAGATCTTCAATATTTTGTGACTGACTTTACGTTCAATCTAAATCAGATTAGAGTATGCATTGGTGGAGGTTGAGTTGATCTTGATTTAGGGGATGAGGCCTGTTGTGCATATAAGTAGGGTGTGTTGCAGGATATTGTTGTGTTGATTGCAGGTTGGTGAGGGAGTCTGCAAGTATTTGCTGGTTTAAGTTTTGTTTTTACTATGAGAGCAGAGTTTGCATTGGAGGAGGTTGAAGTTCTCCTATTATGTTTCATCTTAGTGGCTGGGTTGGGTTTGGCTTGCTTGGTTGCTGATGGATTTGGATTTGGATGGCTGCTGTTACTGGTTATTGTTGTTAGTAGGGCTATTCACGGATCGAGTCGAGTCGGTTTTACCACTGAACCGTCACTCGAATCGACCTCGTCGGTTTACAGAAGTGGTCATCCAATTTCGACCCAAATATTGCTCGAAACCGTACACATCAGGCTCTCGGTTTAGCGGGCGGTTTTCGGTCGGCTAATCTTCCATTCATTGCTTCAATTCCATGTCTTTTGTCCCTTCCTTTCTCACAAAAATCACAGAAACATACATATATGCAACATAACACAATCAGAGTAGCATTTTATACAAATTTCAGAGATAATAGACTCTCTCTCACACACACACTAGAAAGAATGAAGTAAAAATTGAAAATAGAGAGAAGATACATATCTTTCTGCCATGGCACAATGTCACCGTTATCTCTACTGTACATCACCGCCATGTACGATTCTTGATCTTCCGCCAAAAGGGTTTCGATTTCGGTAGATCAAAGACTCGAAGTTGATGGTTTTGGGGTTCGATTGGTAGATTAGAGAGAGAGGGAGATGAAACTGTAAGAGAGAGAGAAAGGGTTCAATGGCTTCTGGATTTTGGGTGTGGTACATCTCAAACCTGAGAGAAAAGAAGATGGTAGATGAGAGGGTGAGAGAGATAAGAGACGGACATGATGGCAGATCAAAGACTCCACTGGTAGAGAAATGAAAGAGAAGGAACACAAAAAGGTTAGAGAGAGCGGGTGGGTAAAGTCTGAATATTCAGAAGAAAATGATAAAAGGCTTGTCTTGGGAAAGTAAGTGCGGAACCAGAGTCAAACTTTGGAAACATAACTTCCTGTTTTAAATATAAAGTTGCAGGTGTAGTTTGTATAATAATAGGTCGGTTGGATCGGTTTAAATGATTTTTTATATGCGTCCGACCGAAATTTGATTAAATTTTCTAAATGTAAACCGCTGCTGACTGTGAGATTCTCGAAACTGCCTATACTTAGGTCGGTTCGGACAGGTTGGTTCAGATTTGTCGGGTGATTCGGATTCATGAACACCCATAGATTTGATCATTGGAAGTAAGTGGCCCATTTCAAGCTATTATTCGAATGAACCAAGAAAGGAAAGACTTGCAACAAAAGAAAGAGATTTACAAGAACCATGAAGAGATAAGCAATGAGAAGAGCAAGACACAGATGAGAATATAGGCAAAGTTGAGAAAAAATTCAGGACAAACCACAGCTTGGTCAAGAAATGGTTTCAAAATGGGGCAATTTTCAGAGCGGTTGTAGCTGCAATTTCATTTTCAGTATCGCAGCATAGCTCCTCTAGTAGAAGACATCTAATGAATCAAGCTCAAGCTATGATTCAAATCGGCAAAGCATTGGGAGTGGGTTTTGAAGGTAAGGAAACGGAAGTAGCTGAAAGAATTATAGAAATAGAACAAAATGACCTAGAGTAGCTAGCTCAAAGGAATGAGGAAATGGGTGCTTAAATGAGTAGCCTAGGAGGTAAAAGGAAAAATTTTGTTCTAATGAAGATTATGTCTTGATTGGGTAGGTTTGAAAAACGAAGGAGAGTGAAAGATTTTCTCAAACTTATAAAGGTGGATAGGGTACTTTTTCAAGAAACAAAAAGATGAAACATCTTAGAACAATTTGTTAGATCTCTTTGGCCTGGTGATTTGGTGGGATTTATGGTAATGGATGCTAAAGGCAATATGAGAGGGCTATTGTGTGTATAACAGATTGATGTGTTTGACCTAGTGGACTGCTGCAGTAATAGGAATGTCATTGTTCTTTCAGGAATGATACATTATCAACTTGATTGTGTTATAGCTAATGTATATGCACATAATGATAGTGTGAGAAGAAGGAATTTGTGGGAAGTCATAACCAACCTCAAAACCCTTTTTCTTAAACCTTGGTGCATTATGGGGGATTTCAATGAGGTTAGAGTTATTGATGAAAGGAAAAGGTGTATAAGGAGAGATAGAGAAATGAATGAGTTTAATGATTTTATCGATAACCTTGAAATGGTGGATACTCCAATGTTAGGAAGAAAATATACCTGGTGTAACTCACAGGAATGTGATAGATGGAGTAGATTAGATAGATTCTTATCAAGTCCAATGTGGTTAGAATGGTTCAAATTTAAACTCTGGGGGCTACCAAGGTTGCTATCTAATCATTGCCAATTCTTTTGATGGAAGATGATATGGATTGGGGACTCAAACCCTTTAGGTTTATTAATGCCTGGGTTTTGCACCCGTTTTTCTTGAAGGAGGTGAGAAAGGTTTGGAAAACACATAAGTGGTAGGCTAGGTGTGCTATAGAATAAAGACAAGATTGTAAGCAGTTAAAGAGGCCTTAAGGAAATGTAATTATTATGTCTCTTGGAATGTAAACAGTAAGAGGAACTGAATTACTTGGATTTGATTGCTGAATTGAGATCCTTACAAGATGTTGATGTAAGGAGAAGAAAGGAAATCAAAGGGAACGTATGGAAGTTAAGAAAAATGGAAGAATGGAGTTGGTAACAGAAGTCTAGAGTGAACTGCGCTGTAAAAGGTGACAAAAATACCAGGTATTTCCACATCATGGCTACCAAAAGGCATAATAGGCATCTAATGGATTCAATCACTGTAAATGGAATTAACTATAATAATCCCATGGAGAAGAAGTAGGTGGTGTCTAACTACTTGAAGAGTGCCTTCCCTGAATATTGAAAGGACAGACCAAAACTCTTTGGTGATTTCAAGACAATTGAGCCAAGCCATCATCTGAAATACTTGAGAAGACTTCTTTGAAGCAGAAATTTGGACTATCATCAAGGAATGTGATGGTAACAAAGCTCATGGGCCTGATGAATTTAATTCAACATGCTTCCAAAAAGGGTGGAGATTTATGAAATGTTGGAAAAAGGTAGGAAGACAAATGATTCAGTGGCTAACATTTTGCTTGAATGTGATATTTCTTTGCGGTTAAAACTGATTTTGTTTTGGCCTAGGGGATATGAATTTTTTTATTTTTCCACATTTTAAGTTTAACTGGAAAGTAGGAATTTATGTACATTACTACATAGCTTTTAGGTTGTGTTTGGATCTTGAATTTATATTTTAGGATTTTTAGGATTTGTGGAGAAAAAGTGGGGAAAATAATTTCAAGGTCTCATTATTGTCAAGTGATATTGATAAATGGAGTAGCATTGTTGTTGGCCTAAAATGTTGGCATTTTCTTGTTGGTCTTTCAGCCAAGAGTCTTATTAGTTTTTGGATTGTATTTTATTTATTTATTTATTTAGATTTAGATTTTTGTTTTTGGAACTTGTAGTTTTTGGCTTGAAATGGTTAATTTCTTGCTAGCTGTGAGTGCAGAAGACCTTTAGGATTTAACAACTTTTCTTTCTAAGCAAATTTTTAAGGCTTTTTTTTTTCCTACTCCTTTAGATTATTTTATTCCCTATTATCTCTTTCTCACAGCATTATTTTGAACCACTACATGTTATCGTAAACAATTAATGGTTTTTTTCTGAGTTAAACTCAACTAGAGAATGGGTCTGAGTAAAATAATTTCTGACTTAAACTCAATAGTTTTTGCATTTAATTTTAATTGGCAAATCGTAGTGATTTCTTTTTTTTTTGTTTTTTCTTTTTTTTTTAGGGACACTATTGTCGAATCCATTAGCATCAGCTAAGAAGTCTGCGACGGTGGAGAAGAAATGAGGCCACCCAGTATACATCCTTGGCCATAACAAGAATACTGGTTCTTGCCATATTGACATGCTCAATTATATTGCCTCTTTAATATCGATTGTTTCATTTGGAACATTCTTAGGTTCCTTTCTGATAGCCAAGCCTCCTCTGTTGGAGTTGGAGGATTTGAAAATGGTGGAGGCTGTGGGAACGGCTATCAAAGCTCGGGTCGAAAGTTTGCAGACAGAGATGACAACCATAGGGAGCAACGTCGAGACAATAAAGAAGGACATCTGGGAGCTGAAGGAGAAGAAATTCAGCTTCAGGTTTTGGTGAGATGGAGATTATTCCTGAAGGGTTATTTTAATTATATTTTTTAAACAGAGATTACCAATTACATTTTTTAATTAACAGAACATTATCTGAACCTACTTTTCTCTTGTAGTGTTTACATTCTAGTAAAAAAAGTATAATAGTAATAACGTTTTTTTATGTTTTTTTAACTGTGTCATTACTATTTCATGTTTTAACGTAGTTTATAAATTATATTTGTTCATACACTAGTTATTTAATTTTGGGTTTAAAAAACAACTGTGGTAAATTTTACTTTACTTGTGGTATCATCAATGTGCAGATTATCATCAATCATTTTGAAATAGTTGCATAATTTTTTTGTAATTTGTAGATTGAAGTGTATTCACCATGTTTGGTTTTAATTTTCTGAATTCAATTTTTTAAAAATTGAGTTTTTTTTATCTTTTTGTATATTTTTTATTTTTAGTGAATATTTTTAAAATTTTAAACAATTTTCTTTACCTTTTTAGATGTATCTTACTTATATGTATCTAAAAAGTAAAATATTTACAAAAAAATATTATACTTTTTAAGTGTATTTATGTTTGGTTTTTAAAAAAATAAAAATAAAATGCTTAAAATATTTTTAAAAAAATCAATAAACAAAAAAAAGGGAAAATAAAAAATTTTAATTTTTTTAAAAATGAATCAGAAAACTCAAATCAAACAAGCTAAGAATTTCATCAAGTTAATAGTAAAAACATTTGTTAAAAATGGTGAGAATGTTCATGATTTGCAGAGTGAGACTAACCTATGCACAAGAGTATTTTAGTGTTTTCACCCGAGCTATTAATAGATTGAACGAGATGTACTTTAGTATGAAAATTACGTGAGTTATGTGTTTATTTTCAAATGATAAGAGCTATGTACACATGAGCCATAATTTGGGTAAAGTGAAATTTGTTCAAAAAACTAATTAGGTCAAAAAGGCGATTCTATAGCTTGGAAATAAAAAATCGTAAGAATTTTAATTTGAATGATAGCTAGTTGACATTAAATAGATAGATAGACAGATATGTTACGTGGATAGAAATGTGAAATAGTAGACAAGTAATTTTTAAATTGTTATGTTCCTTTTAACTTTAAAATATTAGGATTTAAGAATATTGTCTAAAAAATTTTAAAATTAGATTTATCTGTTGATTGACTTTTTAGATAAATGAATTTTAGTGAAATTACGAGGCCTCGTTTGTCAACTACATATTTTAATCAAAAAATCATTATAAATTATCACATCATTCTCTCTATTTTTCTGTACATATTTTTTTTAAACATTTTATGTGAAATTATGATGGAATAAAATGCTTCATTATTAAGGTACGCCATTTAATGCACGTCTCCTAAAACAAATTACTTTTCAAGCATGACAAAATATGGACCAAAGAGTTTTAAAACGTTAAAAGCATTCACACTTGCAATAAAACGTTTTTCGCTGTAAATCTAGAGACATAATATTGGAAAGTCATAACAAAAAAATATTTCAACAAATGTCCCCGACCCATGAAATTTTTTTCACTATACACACCCTTTCTAAATGCGCCTTCTAATTTATATTAGGATAAATTATAAATTCATGAGTAACATTACGATAATAATAATTTTATGAAATAAATTTAAATATAAAAAATTACATATTCATTATTTATAAGAACAAATCAAAATTCTATAATGATGTGGAATAGCTCGATGTAGAATGATGACGTAAATTTACAATTTTAGCACAAAAAATTATGGATCAAAATTTCTAATTTAACAAAATAAAAACACATCATTTATAACACAAATTATTATAGAATCTATTTAATTTTTATTTGAAAGAAAAATATTAAAGAGATGACATTGCTTATAAATTATGTGTTCAAAAAGAAAATTATTAAACAATCTTAGAATACCATATGACGTTGCCTACGTGAGCTCAAAACATAGAAAATTACAAATTACACTAATGTCAACTACTTGAAAATAATGAATTCATTATATCCAATCTATATAATATTTTTCGCTACACTATTGATTTAAACTACTATATAAACAATACCATATAGTGTTCCAAAAGTATTAAATAACTACTTGTTGTGAATAATACAATAAACCTTTAATCAAAGAACATGTTAAGAAAAAAAAAATACATTTTATACATGACAATAACAAAAAAAAATCAAAAATCAAAAATGAGGAAGGGCACGTGACCCCCTAGCTGGCCCTGCTGTGCCTCCGCCCCTGATCCTATGTAATATTATGTCGAATTAATGTGTTAATTGATACACCAATTAGTGTTTTTATTAGTATTGCAAGCAATATGCCAAGCCAAATCTAAGTCAAATCATGAAAATTGTTTCTGGCAAAAAGCAAGGGACAATTACTGATAAGTGAGAATCGGGAAAATTATTTACAAAAATATGATAAACATTATAATTATTAATAATTAAAATTATAAACTTTATAATTTTTCTAATCATCACTTATCAATATTTCCCCAAAAAAGTTATGAAAAACAAATTATTTTCTTGGAAACATCAAAAAAGTTATTTTGAAGTTTCAAAATTGTTATAGTACAAATAAAAACAAGAGAGCAGCTTCTGTCCCGTTCGAAATCGTATTAGACCATGTTGTTAGGCCTGTGAGGACTCATCATAGTCTCGTTTCGATAATCCGAACCGTTAATATATAAAATTCATTAAGTTACTATATGTCTATAAAAAATCACGTTGATCATATATTTATAGCTGTGTGATCAAATCAATTTTGTATAAAAAAATAGACGGTGAATAAATTAACAGTTAATATAAAACTGATCCGATGACATAGCTATCGATATTCGATCAACGTAATTTTTTACAAGAATATAATATTTGACAAATTCTACATATTGAACGGCTAGTATTATCAAAACGGGACCCGTGGTGGGCCCCACAGGCCCAACAGCACGGTCCAGTCCGATCGAACTGGACAGAAGCCGCACCCAACAAGAAATTAATGTATTCCATCTTTTCATTATTTTGTTTTTGAAAACATGAAAACTTAAAACACAACCAAACGCAAAAATCAAGAACAAGAAAAAAGGGATGGAAATGGCAGAAGCACAAAGGAATTCTCCAGAAAACTCTTTCATCTCCTTCCACCACGTCTATTAGGATTAGCACATTAACGCAAGCAAAGTTAAAAACTCCAATGCACTTAACTGGAACAATAATACATAAAACCATATTTATGTAAGAACAGTAAATCACTTGAAAGGTTTCAAGTTTCGCAAATAAAACTATTGCAGGACACGGACCAATTATCATCCTTTAAATCATGGTGGATTGATTCCTTGTCATACGTCACTTGCGTAAATGCCTGGACTGATTCCTAATCGTACAGCATAGAGTAAATGCCTTCATGAAGAGAATGAAATGTGGTACCCATAGTTGAGCACTGGTTCGCATCTTAACAACATCACCTTCCAGACTGAAATGGAAAACATTGAAAGATTAGCCGAAGTTCAAATATAAAACATCTATCTTGGACAATCAGTTAAGAAATTGGGTACTTGTATGAATCATGGAAACTGAATCCTGCAATTCTGCTTATATTACTTTTGAAATGGCTTCACCCTAGTTCAAGTCTCTCTCATTGTTTTTGTTAAATTGGTAATGAGAGAGAGACTGGAATGAAATGTGAAGTTACTATCTGTTATTGTATATCTGTATATATCTTACAAGAGAATGAGTTCTCTCTTTTTATAGAGAGGAGAGGGAGACAATGCACATGGGTTAGCACATGGGTTGGCTCTCTTTACAGCTGGTTAGTTCTCTTTACAGCTGAAGGTAGTGTGGTAGTGGTGCTCTTTACAGAAGTGGGTCTCTTTACAGCTACAACTATAGTATTTTATATGATATGTTAACAGCCCCCCGTTCCAGCACCGAAGCTGAATACCGAGCCCTTGCTGATACTACTCAAGAACTTCTCTGGCTTCGCTGGCTCCTCACTGATATGGGTGTTTCCTCTTCTGGCGCTACCCCTCTTTATTGTGACAATCAGAGTGCCATTCAGATTGCTCACAATGATGTTTTTCATGATCGCACCAAGCATATTGAGATTGATTGCCATTTCATTCGACAGCATGTTACACGTGGTACTGTTCATCTTCTCCCCATTACTTCTGCCGATCAACCTGCTGATATCTTCACCAAGGCTCATCCTCCTGGGCGCTTCCGTGATCTTGTTTCCAAACTCAACTTGGTCGATGCCTACCCTCCTTGAGTTTGCGGGGGGCTGTTAACATATCATATAAAATACTATAGTTGTAGCTGTAAAGAGACCCACTTCTGTAAAGAGCACCACTACCACACTACCTTCAGCTGTAAAGAGAGCTAACCAGCTGTAAAGAGAGCCAACCCATGTGCTAACCCATGTGCATTGTCTCCCTCTCCTCTCTATAAAAAGAGAGAACTCATTCTCTTGTAAGATATATACAGATATACAATAACAGATAGTAACTTCACATTTCATTCCAGTCTCTCTCTCATTACCAATTTAACAGTTTTAATGGTGCATTCTCATTCTTCCTACTCTCATGACAAAGAATACTATGCATGACAAGCATTTCAAAAGTAGAGGGTCAATCACCCATTCAAGCGATTCACCACCACTTCAGGAATCTACCTGCTGGCCAAAGTAGAGAGTATTGCATAAGTAACCATGAAACGGTGTTCGTTAATAAACAGACCATTTGCATTGAGGCATGCCAATCAATGATTGTGCCTATTATTTAAACAAACCAAATAAAAGGATTGCTTCCTAGTAACCCCAATAGAGTGTGATTTATTATGATGCCACAACATCCTCAGACCTGTTGGGTATACCTCCTTATTGGAGTGTGGGACCAAATTGATTTATTAAAAGAGTTTTAATTTGACTTGGTTTAGTATAATATATTTTTATATATTATATTTGAGGAGACCTAATTCAATTTGGGTACAATTAGGTTTTGATTACAAAACCCTAGATTAACAATATATATATATATATATTGGTTTATGATTTTTGCTTGGGGTGATCACAAGATAAAAAAAAACGGCAGCAGCAATTCCTTTTCAGCCTCGGTAACAGTGCCAATTAATTTGCTTAGTTCATTATGAGTTTTGGAATTTTCTTTCGGTGCATGCTTGTTTGGGTGTTTTGGTGAAGCTGATTTGGATTGTTATTTTGGGTCTTCTTCAATTCTGGTTCAGAAGATTTTGGTTCATCTATTTGGTGAGGTCTTTCCTCTTTGTTTATTTATGATTATTTGGAATTCACCTAAGGGTGTTTTGTGAGACCATTAGTGTCTCGTTTGTAATCGTTTGGAATTATTTGGTTGATAGTGGAATCGGATTTCGATCCCGTGGACGTACCTCACATTGAGGGAACCACGTAAAAATTCTTGTGTTGCCTTTGATTTAATTTTTCCGCATTAGTTTTTATTCCCATTGATTGATTTACTTGTGGGGAATCACATCGATTTTCCCTAACAACTGGTATCAGAGCTTACGATTTATTTGGGTTTAGTTATTTGTGTAAATCAATGGAGGGGAATGTGGGTCGTATGTCTAGCTTCAATGGAAGTAATTGGGTAACTTGGAAAACTAAAATGGAGGACCTATTATTTTGTAAAGATTTGTATGGACCCATTGAGGGTGCTAGTGGCAAACCCGAGGGTATGAAAGATGATGAATGGAATAGGCTTAATCGAAAAGCCGTTGGTGTTATCCGTCAATGGATTGATGACAGTGTGTTTCATCATGTTGCTACTGAAACTTCAGCACATGATTTATGGAAAAAATTAGAGGGCCTTTATGATAGGAAATCAGCCACAAATAAAGCCTTTCTGTTTCGTAAGTTGGTTAATTTAAAATATAAAGAGGGCAGCCCTATTCCGGAACATCTGAATGAAATAAAGAGTATTGTTAACCAACTTGCTTCTATGAAAATTGTTTTTGATGATGAGTTGCAGGCTTTGATGCTACTTAGTTCTTTGCCCGAAAGTTGGGAGACTTTGGTTGTGACCGTCAGTAATTCAGCGCCCGATGGAGTTGTCACAATGGGCCAAGTCACTAGTAGCCTGTTGAATGAAGAAACTAGAAGAAAATCAGCAGGTTCCTCTCATTCGGAAGCATTCGTTGTGAGAGGTCGAAGCAAAACAAGGGGGAGGAGTAAGACTCCTCATGGTCGTGATCAAAGCCGTGACAAATCGAAAGATGGTTCTTTTTCAAAGAAAGACATTGAGTGCTATTATTGCCATGAGAAAGGGCACATGAAGCGGGAATGCCGAAAGCTCAAGAATAAGGAGAAAAGGCGTGACAAAAGTGTGGTCAAGAAGCAAGAAGACACAACGGCAGTTACTACCAATGCTGATCTCATGGTTGTTTGTGAAGATGATTGTATCAATTTTGTGGGCCAAGAGAGCAATTGGGTGATTGATTCTGGTGCTTCTTTTCATGTGACTTCTCGAGTTGATTTCTTCACTACCTATACCGAAGGAGATTATGGTTCTGTTCGAATGGGTAATGAAGGTTTGTCCAAGATTATCGGCATGGGTGATGTTTGCTTGGAAACAAATTTGGGCTGCAAGTTGTTGCTTAAAGATGTGAGGCATGTTCCCGACATTCGCCTCAATTTGATTTCTACTGGGAAGCTAGATGATGAAGGCTTCAACAACAAATTTGGTGATGGAATATGGAAGCTCACAAAGGGTTCCTTGGTGGTGGCTAAGTGTAAGAAGACTCATACACTTTATTCGATGCAAGGAAAAATTTGTAAAGGTGTTGTCAATGCACTTGAAGAAGATACTTCTACTGAATTATGGCACAAGCGGCTCGGCCATATGAGTGAAAAGGGGCTGCAAGTATTGTTCAAGAAAGAGCTTCTACCCGGTTTGAAAGGTACACATCTTAAAACTTGTGTTCATTGTTTGGCAGGTAAACAACATAGAGTTTCTTTTCATAAAAATGTTGCTTCTAGAAAAGAAAATGTTTTGGAGTTGATTCACTCGGATGTTTGTGGTCCTTTAAAAGTTAGAACACATGGTGGTGCACTTTATTTTGTTACTTTCATTGATGATTATTCAAGGAAAGTTTGGGCTTTTTTACTAAAAACTAAAGATCAAGTTCTAGAAGTATTTAAGCATTTTCAGGCTATGGTTGAAAGAGAAACAGGGCAGAAATTGAAGTGCATCCGATCAGACAATGGTGGTGAATACATTGGGCCATTTGATGAGTATTGTCGCAGCCAAGGTATTCGGCACCAAAAGACAGTTAAGAAGACTCCTCAACAAAATGGAGTTGCCGAGAGGATGAACCGCACCATTGTGGAAAGAACAAGGTGTTTGCTTTCACAAGCTAAATTGCCAAGATCCTTTTGGGGTGAGGCATTGAAGACAGCGGTTGACGTGATCAATTTGTCTCCTTCCTATCCATTGAATGGTGATGTTCCAGAAAGAGTTTGGACCGATAAAGATGTGTCTTATGAGCACTTGAGAGTGTTTGGTTGCCGAGCTTTTGTTCACATTCCAAAAGATGAGAGGTCCAAGCTTGATAGCAAGTCAAGACAATGTATTTTTCTTGGCTATGGGCGTGATGAATTTGGGTATAGATTGTGGGATCCGGTCGACAAGAAAGTTATTCGAAGCCGTGATGTTGTGTTTCTTGAAGACCAAACAATTGAAGACTTTGGCAAAGGTGATCAACCGGAGCCAAAAACTAGTGATCTCATTGACATGGACCTATCTCCTTCATCTTCAGTTGATGATGAAAATGGGGGAGATGTGCAGCCACCTATTGAAGATGTAGAGGATGATGCTAATTCTAATGAAGTTGAGCCAGAAATTGAGGAAGAGCATCCAACTCAAGAACCACCACCACAACTTGAGTTAAGAAAAACTACAAGGGACCGACAACCTTCAAGAAAGTATCCTCCCAATGAATTTGTGTTGATTTCTGATCAAGGGGAGCCGGAGAGCTATCAAGAAGCAATTGAGCATGCAAAGAAAGGTGATTGGAAAAAGGCCATGGAAGAGGAGATGAATTCCTTGCTTGAAAACCAGACTTATGATTTAGTGAAGTTGCCTAAGGGGAGGAAAATTCTGAAAAATAAGTGGGTCTTCAAATTGAAGAATGATGGCAAGAATCTGAGGTACAAGGCACGTCTTGTTGTGAAAGGCTTTGGGCAAAAGAAAGGTATTGATTTTGATGAAATTTTCTCACCGGTTGTAAAGATGTCTTCTATTTGGGTTGTACTTGGCATGGCTGCAAGTATGAACCTTGAAGTTGAGCAACTTGATGTGAAGACCGCGTTTCTGCATGGTGATCTTGAAGAAGAAATTTACATGGAGCAACCGGAAGGCTTTGTGGAAAAAGGGAAAGAGAAATTTGTTTGCAAATTGAAGAAAAGTTTGTATGGTCTCAAGCAAGCCCCGCGGCAATGGTACAAAAAATTTGACTCTTTCATGATGAATAATGGTTTTTCTAAAACCACTTCGGATCATTGTGTGTTTGTGAAAAATTTTCCAGATGGTAAATTTATTATTCTTTTGCTTTATGTTGATGACATGTTAATTGTGGGTCAAGATTCTACCATGATAAACAGGTTGAAATTGGAGTTAAGCAAGTCTTTTGCTATGAAAGATTTGGGACCGGCAAAGCAAATTCTTGGTATGAAAATTATTCGTGATCGCAAAGAGGGACTGATTTGGTTGTCTCAAGAAAGCTACATCGAGAAAGTTCTTGAGAGGTTTAATATGGATAAAGCAAAGCCGGTTGGTTGTCCACTTGCGGGTCACTTCAAGCTTAGTTCGAATCAATGTCCTACAAGTGAGAAAGACAAAGAAGAGATGTTGAAAGTTCCTTATGCTTCAGCAGTTGGTTCTTTGATGTACGCCATGGTTTGTACAAGGCCGGATATTGCTCACGCAGTTGGTGTGGTGAGTCGGTTTCTCTCTAATCCGGGTAAAGAACATTGGGCAGCGGTAAAATGGATTCTAAGGTATCTTCGCGGGACTTCGAAGGTGTGTTTGTGTTTTGGGGATGGTAAGCCGATGCTTGATGGGTTCACAGATTCTGACATGGCTGGTGATGTTGATTCTCGGAAATCTACTTCGGGGTATTTGATGACTTTTGCAGGGGGAGCTGTGGCATGGCAATCTAAATTACAAAAATGTGTTGCTCTCTCAACTACCGAAGCTGAATTTATTGCTATTACAGAAGCTTGCAAAGAAGAGTTATGGTTGAAGAAATTTTTGCAAGAATTGGGTTTGAAGCAAAAAAATTGTGCTTTATTGTGATAGTCAAAGTGCTATTCACTTGAGTAAAAATTCTACTTTTCATTCGAGATCGAAACACATTGATGTGAGATACCATTGGATTCGTGATGTGTTAGATTCAAAATTGTTACAACTCGAAAAGGTTCACACAGATGATAATATTTCAGATATGTTGACGAAGACTTTGTCGAGGGACAAACATTTAAAGTGTCGAACTTTGGCGGGTATGGTTGATGTCTCCACCTAAGTCGGTAGGGGGAGAATTGTTGGGTATACCTCCTTATTGGAGTGTGGGACCAAATTGATTTATTAAAAGAGTTTTAATTTGGCTTGGTTTAGTATAATATATTTTTATATATTATATTTGAGGAGACCTAATTCAATTTGGGTACAATTAGGTTTTGATTACAAAACCCTAGATTAACAATATATATATATATTGGTTTATGATTTTTGCTTGGGGTGATCACAAGATAAAAAAAAACGGCAGCAGCAATTCCTTTTCAGCCTCGGTAACAGTGCCAATTAATTTGCTTAGTTCATTATGAGTTTTGGAATTTTCTTTCGGTGCATGCTTGTTTGGGTGTTTTGGTGAAGCTGATTTGGATTGTTATTTTGGGTCTTCTTCAATTCTGGTTCAGAAGATTTTGGTTCATCTATTTGGTGAGGTCTTTCCTCTTTGTTTATTTATGATTATTTGGAATTCACCTAAGGGTGTTTTGTGAGACCATTAGTGTCTCGTTTGTAATCGTTTGGAATTATTTGGTTAATAGTGGAATCGGATTTCGATCCCGTGGACGTACCTCACATTGAGGGAACCACGTAAAAATTCTTGTGTTGCCTTTGATTTAATTTTTTCGCATTAGTTTTTATTCCCATTGATTGATTTACTTGTGGGGAATCACATCGATTTTCCCTAACAAGACCTATCCTCCAGGCTCCAGTCTAATGGTAGATAAACAATGAGCCTCCAATCTATCTATATGCCAATATGTTGGACTCGAGGATTTGGTTATAAGACAAAAATATCTGGTCTTGAAGCATCTCAAAGCTTTTACTGGCTGTTTCTCAGCTGTACTGTCTCTCACATCAGATTGTTTTAGTTATTACATTACACCAACTCAAACTCAACAAACCCTACCAACAATCTAGCAAACCAAAAATGTTGGGATGTCTGTTAGCTTACCCATAATTATATAACCCAGCTAGCCAATGCACCCCAAATTTGGTACCTCAAAGTTCTCATATGAAATTCAACTAATACCATTGAATAACATAATATATAACCAGCCAAACTTATGCCACACATGAAATTCCATTTCTGACATATATAGCTCATCCCAATGACATGAGGAAATAGCAAGAAAATAAGCTATGCTTATGGTGAGCGTTCAAATCTTATGCAGTTGTCATTTCTATAACATGGAGCATTTCACACTAGTTCTACACAAACAAATTGATAGACCAAAATGGCAAACAGAAAATTAGGAAAGGAATGAAGGAATCAGCTCCCAACTAAGACAATGGCTTGTTAACAAAACTTGAGTAAAATGGTTTATTGAGAAGATGATTTAAAGAGTAAACTTAACAAACCTGAACGAGAGAAATATCCAATTCACTTG
Source organism: Camellia sinensis (assembly GCF_055761805.1). Classification (NCBI taxonomy): domain Eukaryota; kingdom Viridiplantae; phylum Streptophyta; class Magnoliopsida; order Ericales; family Theaceae; genus Camellia; species Camellia sinensis. Next base: position 14,209,256 of record NC_138967.1, on the reverse strand, counting down.
GGAAGGTACTGTGACCACGAGGGGATTCAGGTGGACTCATATCATGCACATTTTCCCCAGCATTTTCATTGGGAGACTGAGTAATTACACTCTCTTGAGTGTCTTTTCCTTTATACCAGAAGTTTGAGGTTGAGCAACTGGATAAAGGAACAGAAATTCCGGTCCGTTTTGAGGGAAGATCAAGGCGCTCAATCATTCGTGCAACACTAGCAATACCTGCATTCATCTCACGTTGAACTCCTCTTCCCAATTCTCTGGCTAAGATATTGTGCGCAAGTAGCTTCTCTTTAAATCCTCAGGTACTTTTTGAGATTGATTCCTTATATCTGTTGCACAAGAACCATACATCCAAGAATCAAAGAAATGAAACAAGCAAGCATCAGCTCCTAAAGAAACCAAACTATCAAAAAAAAGTACCTGGCAGAAGCTGCAGAAAATTTCAATTTAACAGACTCCGAGAAAGCAAGAAATTCAGATGAGCTTGGTCTTTGTGGACTTTCGGAGTTGCAAAGGACTCTAAATAATTACCAAACATGTAGAAAGTCATAGAATCATGTATGTGTAAGAACAGTCCGAAGAAACAGACACAAGGGATATTAGGTTGCAACAAACTTCTACATTATCAAACTCCTTCATTCACTTGTAACATTCAAAAACTATTCATCGATTATAAGAAATGAGTTAAGAGTGTGTTGGTTTATTGAAATTAATTCATGAATATATATATATACCAAAATACAAGGATCAAAGTTCTGGTAGGTACTTGGGTTTATTGCAACGGTCTCTGTTGCCAACAGAGTTGGGTTCCACATTCACAACCTCTGAAACCACAGACCTTAGAGTGCTAAATGTTGGTGAATCACCCTCCGAAAACTCATAACTGGAAGTTTGGTGTTCTTCTGGTGATGTTGTGCGCAAATGCTGCACATCAGGTAGAGGTAAATCTCCAGTAGGAACAGAGAGCAGAACCAGCGGAGGACCAATACCAGAAGATCTCGGCCTTCCCCTTCTCTCAACATAACGAGCTCTACGTGCTGCAACAGCAAAATGCCTCATAATACGCTCATCGAAATCTGAATCATCTCCATAAGAATTAGCCTGAGAGACGAATTTCATTATTAGCAAGCTATTTAACATAACCAATTTGAAGGATAAGTAGATTCAAGTTAAACCATAAAACTCACAATATTCATTTCATAGTCCTCACGGATATGGCGAGCATTGCGCCTTGACCTCAAATTCCTCTCATTCTCCACTGCAGCTAAAAGCTCTTGACTAAAGGTAGTAGAAGAAAGAAAATTGACAATAAATAATTTCATGAGATTGAATTCATCACTGAGACACCGACATTAAGAAATTCATGAGTTAACAATAACAAATCTTTTGTGTGCCAATGTGATTCTTTCCACACAAAAATCATCTACCTGGAAGGGTCCTTCAAGACAAGAAGCTGCCAAAATATAGGGCACTCTTTGCTTCTTTGTGACCTGAAGAGAAACAAGTCACCATACGAACAAACGAACACAATGTACAAGTAAAAAACATGCATGTGAACACATGGGTGTAAAGTGCTATCACTGAAATATTGGTTCTAAAGTTCCAGACAGTTCAAGTTTAAACTAAATAAAAATAGTAAGTGCATCTACCTTTCAAGAATACACTGGAGATGATAATCATGTCTACAGTTGGTGACCTGTGAAAAGAAACAAAACTTCAAAGATTAATACTTGCCTGAACCTACATGTAATTATCTATAAAATGAGCAAGAACAATCAATATATCAGGACAAGTGTATTTATCATAAATTACTAGCAATCATTTGCCAAATTCGCTGTCACGACCATAAAATTCAAAATTTTGTGACACAAACCGAATCATAAAGAGAAAAAGAGTTGCAAAAATAGAAATTCAAAAGAATAATGTGTGAGTGATTTTCTGATCACATTGACCGTTTAGTAATTAGCTAGAGAGCACCGGCAGAATAAATGGCTTCAGCTAACCTGTAACAGAAAGAGAAGGCTCCGGCGGTGGTTCTTCCACCCGAGGGCACTCCGACGATCAAGTCAGTATATCTTTCAAAGATAATCAAGTGCTAAACTCACTGCTCAAAGCATAAATTGCGTACCTTAGACCCACGGGGGTGCCTCTTTTTTTTATAGTTAACTCAATCTAGTCCCACTAGAAGCCTGACTTCTAGGGACTCAAATTCTGGACTTACCTTGGACTCTTCAAGAGATAAAGATAAACTCCCTAAGAGCTTTATCCTCATCTTGACTAAGTCTCCTCTTCATTCTTGGACTCTTGTCCCCTATCCGCTTATCTCGGATTCCGATATCTTCGGAGGAAACCTCGGCCTAACCGAGATTACCTTGGTACAACGACCAGGACACGTGGTACATCGGCTGACACGTCGGCGTCACCTTGCCACGTGTTTGTACTCAGAAAATACATCCCCACAACTGCCCCTAGGTTCTATTACCTCGGTATCCTGAGGTGATAGAACCTATATCGGTATTTCTTCCTGTACATCGGCTCAAGAACTCCTCAGCCGAGATCATTCATTTCAGGCCGACATGTTCTCTTCAGAGAACAAAAATTCCAGTGAACTCTTTCACGTGTGTGAGCTGTCACGCATCATTTACTCAACCGTTTCATTCACGCGTCTTCACCTCATTGGACTGTGCCTATGACGCGCTTGCAAGGCGTCTTGCGTCTGTGTGTGCCGTCTGACGTATGCGTTGTTCTAGGCGCATTCAATGCTCCGTTTTGTCGTCATTTCAAATTTTTGACAAAACCTTTCCCCCTTTCTTCATTTTTCACTTTTGCATTCGATTTCTCTTCGCTTTTTCTCTCTCTAGCTCCTGAATACGCCATTGTTCCAGTCCTCAAGCTCTACAACTGCCTTCCTTTCTCCCTTCCTGTGAAGCTTTTGTCATTTTTGTTACATCTGTAACTGTCGTCTGACTTCGGCAATCTTCATACCGACTTCACTTTTTTCTAGTAAGCCACTGTTCCTTTCGTTTTCAATTCTGTTGATATTCTTCATTACTTGTTGCCATTATTGTTTCAAATCTTGCAAATCACATATCTGAACATATTTATTCAAATGGTTTTGATCTTGCCCATATCTTGAATACATACTATTCACCACTTTCTTGCACTTTTGTTACTGTTCTTGACCCTTTATTTCTCGTATTCTTTATGCTCTTGATAGCCCATCCCTGTTCTTGATTCTAAAGTACGCCTTTGCCTTTCTGTCTTCCAGATCCGTGCCTTCAACCCTTGCTTTCATAGATCTAGGTTTGGGATTTGTTGTGCAAAACCCATAATTTAGGAAAAAACTGAAACTAGTACTTTACCTAGATTTTTGCCGAGGTCTTACTAACCCTCTCAAAACATTTTTTCTCTAAAATTCAACCCCTCTAATTCAGGCCGATATCATGGGTATGTGGAGACATAGGGTAGATACCCCGACCAAACTTGAGTACTTTAGGCAAGAGTTCTCTATCCCTGCTGATGTCCATCTGAGGCTGGCTGGAGATAATGACTTTATCATGCCCACAGATGATTCGATGCCCTTTCCCATTGTAGCTTTCACTGAGTGCGGACTCCAGCTCCTACTCAACATCTTTTTTCATGAGATTCTTCACTATTATAAGTTGAATCCCATGCAATTGGCAATCAATTCCTACCGAGTGATCAATGGCATCATAGCCTTAGCTAAACAGGAAAATGCTAGGATCACCCTAGCCGATATCCAGTACTGCTATACCATGTGTGCCCTTAATTTGAAAGAAAAAGGCTATAATTATTACCTTAAGCCGAGGTCTACAGAATTCAAAATTGTAGCCGACCTCCCAGACTCCAACAAGGGGGCTGGAGATGACTATTTCATTACCTCGGGAAATTGGGAGTTTGCTCCAGACGAGGACATCCATCTCTACCCTCTTCCTCGATCAGTTTTAGAGGGCAAGGGTAAGAGCCCAGTATTCAGCTTTGCCTGTTTTCTTTCAAAGTCTTAAATACTTTGTCTGTTTCTGACATTTGTTCTTCTTGCAGCTGTTCGTAAGCCACCGAAAAATTTTCGCCAATCCTTTGTTCCCAGCAAGGATTTGAAGAAACTTCTGAACTTGCCAGTCCATAAAAGGAAGGCGCCTGTGCTTCTCAATTTTATTCCAACATATAAGTCAACTTTGCCCGACGTTCCCAAAAAGAAGAAAAAAAGCCTTTTTTCACCCTTTGCTACAACTCCATTGACTGTATCCACATCATGAACAGATCAAGGATCAACATCCGATCCAGCTGATCAGCCATCAACTTCGGCTCCATACCTGGTCCCAATATCAAAAGGAAAACGTCGGCGACGACTTGTCCTTACTGCCGAGATGGGCCGCCCAAAACCAGTTGCAAAAGACCTCTTAGCCAGCCTCCCTTCTGATGTTGAAACTCAGCCAACACAAACCATGCCCCCACCGAAGCCGAAAAGAGTTAAAAAGGCTCAGCCAAAGGCTAAAGTAACTCAGGTTGAATTTGAGGATACTTTACCTATTTCCAAGCTGGCTGAGAGTGACAAATCTCAACCCTCTACTGGGAAGAGGCGCTCTGAAACCCAGCCATCAGAATCTCAAAAATCAAAGAAGCCGAGGTCATCCTCTGCAACGACCTCGGGTCCAAAATACCAGACGTCCCCTGGGCGCCTGAAATTACTCTAGAAGATAAGCCTGTTATGGCTAGTGATAGCGCCGATGACATCAATGTCGGCGTCGCCCTTAGTACTGCTCTACTTCTTCCAGGCGATCTTGATAGGAACGCCAAGATGAGCGAGTATGAGAACTATGCTTTCATGCTTCAACGTTCTGTTCAAGTTAGTGTCTTCACTTCGTAACTTGTCTTTCTTTCTCCTTTTCATACTTGTAAAATTTTTCAAATAACTTGGAGGATCAGGTTGAGGCTGCTATCAAAGCCCAGACTGAGGCCGAAGAGAATGTCGATTCTGTCGAGGCCATAAGGAAGGTTGCTGAGTCCCAGAGAAAAGAGGCCAAGAAGAAAATGGCCCAGGCCGAAAAGGAGCTTTAGGAGGCCCTGGCCACCAAAGATGCCGAAATCAAAGAAGCTGATGAAAAGGCGTACACTCAAGGCATGACCGACGTTACTAAGGCTTATGAACTTCAAGTGAAGCAGGCATGCAACAAGGGTTTCACCCTTGGTTGGATGTCTCTTCTGAAAAAACTCAATGTCCCTGATGATTCACCTCTGAGGAATACCGATGATATTCCTCTTCCATTCCCTCCACCTCCTCCACCAGCTCAGTCCGATGAAGATTCAGAATCTGAAGATGAGGAAGAGGATGATGCCTTGGTGAGAAAAGCAAAGGAGGCTACTGCGTCCAAGTCCCCTCCTCAAAATGAGCAAGTCCTAGACTTAACTCAAGACGAGGAGGTTGAGGAGGTTCCCAAGGATGTGATTCCTCCAAAGGTATCATCGGATTCACTTCTAGCTGATAAGAGTATTGATGAGACCCTTGCCCAAATTGATGCCAAGATCGCGGTGGAGAAGGCGGTCGAGGTATCTTCTCAGCAGTCCTCTGACGTCCAAACCCAGCCTGTTGCCGATGTTGCGGAATCTTAGTTTTGATGTCATGTCTTTCCTTTTCTTGTCTTTTGTACTCTTGTAGTTCTTTGTTTCTTTAGACGATGTAAGTTTTGCATATGGCCAATGTGCCTTTTTGTGAATGCTAACTCAACTTTCTTTTTCTGAATACTTGTATCTTTGTCTTCTTCTAACTGCTCTTGTATGATTCTATACTTAGAATATTTTGCATGTCTTATGTACTCTTCCTTTTTTGTGCAATCTTTTCAGGGTGACACACCTCGGTTATGCCACCTGACGATTTACCTCGGCAAGTACTTGTCCTGTAAATTGCTTACAAATTTCAATAAGGATTAACATATACTGTTTTAATTTCTATTTTGTAAACTTTTCTTAAGTTATAACAAGTGCCAAACAATGATTTTGGTTTAGCTTCAACTTGTAAATTGCTACAAATTTCAACAAGCGTTAAGCATTACTTCGGTTTAACTTCAACTTGTAAATTGCTACAAATTTCAACAAGTGAAGATAAACAATAATCTCGGCTTAACTTCAGCTTGTAAATTGCTACAAATTTCAACAAGCGTTAAGCATTACTTCGGTTTTAACTTCAACCTGTAAATTGCTACAAATTTCAACAAGTGAAGATAAACAATAATCTCAGCTTAACTTCAACTTGTAAATTGCTACAAATTTCAACAAGCGTTAAGCATTACTTCGGTTTAACTTCAACTTGTAAATTGCTACAAATTTCAACAAGTGAAGATAAACAATAATCTTGGCTTAACTTTAACTTGTAAATTGCTACAAATTTCAACAAACGTTAAGCATTACTTCGGTTTATCTTCAACTTGTAAATTGCTACAAATTTCAACAAGTGAAGATAAACAATAATCTTGGCTTAACTTCAACTTGTAAATTGCTACAAATTTCAACAAGTGAAGATAAACAATAATCTCGGCTTAACTTCAACTTGTAAATTGCTACAAATTTCAACAAGTGAAGATAAACAATTTTGTCTTCTCTCTGCCCCCAATGTGAACCTGAGTTCCACTTGGGTTCTCATTATTCAGAAACAACATTATGCATCTTTTATCAATTCACAAGTCTTGGAGAATTCTGCTAAGATTTTATTGATGACGTCCTCAAAAAATAACAAGGAACATCTAATGATAAAAAAATTCAAATTACAAGTGTTCTAGGGTCTTGGCAATGCTTTGCCCTCATTATCTTCAACCCGGTATGCTCCATTTCCCAATACCGAAGTAATTTTGTAGGGTCCTTCCCAGTTTGGGCCAAGCTTGCCCTCTCTGGGATCCTTCTTGTTGCCAACAACTTTTCTTAGGACTAGGTCGCCGACTTGAAAATCCCTCGGATTGACCTTCTTATTGTAAGCTCTAGCAAGCTGCTGATGGTATGCTACGAGCTGAATTGCAGTTTTCTCCCTTCTTTCTTCTAAGAGATCCATATCTCGGGCTAGAAGTATATCATTAGTCCCATTCTCTACTCCCTGGGTTCTGATCCCTGGGATGCCGATCTCTAGTGGGATGACTGCTTCTGTGCCATAAGCTATGGCAAAGGGGGTTTTCCCTGTTGATCTTCTCGGCGTAGTCCGATATGCCCAGAGTATATTGGGCAACTCGTCTATCCACTTTCCTTTTGCTGCCTGCAGCCTCTTCTTTATCCCATCCAAAATTACTTTGTTGGATGCTTTTGCTTGCCCATTGCTTTGGGGAAAACTTGGTGTTGAAAAGTAATTCTTTATCTTGAATTTTGCACAGAAGTTCTTGATGAGTTTGCTGTCAAATTGCGTTCCGTTGTCGGCAACTATTGCTCTTGGAATACCAAATCTGGTGATGATGTTTCTCCATATGAAGTTCTTGACGTCCACATCTCGGATTTTGGCAAGAGGTTCTACTTCTATCCACTTCGTGAAGTAATCTGTTGCTACCAGCAAGTACTTCCTTTGCCCAGTTGCTTGGGGCAACTACCCAACAAGATCCATGCCCCATTGGGCAAATGGCCATGGACTGGATACAGGGTTCAGGTCACCAGCTGGCTGGTGTATTAAAGGTGCGAACCTTTGGCATTGTTCACACTTCTTCACGTAAGCTTCTGCATCTTTTTGCATGTAGGGCCACCAATGCCCCTGGGTAATGGCCCTGTGAGCTAGTGATCTGCCTCCAGCGTGGCTTCCACAAATCCCTTCATGAATTTCATATAGAAAATCTTCAACCTGCAAAGGGTATACGTACCTTAAAAGGGGTCCAGTGAAGGACCTTCTATAGAGATGCCCGTCCGCTGTCAAATTGAATCTTGTCGACTTCAGTCTGACCTTGTGTGCTTCCTTATAGTCTTCTGGCAGCTTTCCCTCTTTTAGGAATGCAACAATTGCATCCATCCAGCTTGGTCCCAAGTCCACACACATTGCTTCTTGTTTTATGATCGGTGGTTCTATGCTCGGGCCTGACAAATAGTCAATCATTATTGTCTTTGTTTTTCCAGTTTGTATTGAACTTGCCAAGTTGGCCAATGCGTCGGCGTGGCTGTTATCATCTCGGCTAACTTGAAGAAGTCGGCAGTTGCGAAACAAGGCTGCCAGCCTGATGACTTCCTTTGCATATGCCGACATTCTCTCATCTCGGGTTGCAAACTCTCCTGTTGTCTGATTCACTATAAGTTGTGAATCACAAAAAATTATTACCTCATCTGCTTCTGCTACCACTGCCAGCTTTAGTCTTGCAATCAATGCTTCGTATTTTGCCTCATTGTTCGAGACCTTGAACCCTAATTGAATGGACTGTTCCAATATCTCCCCATCAGGAGATATTAACACTATTCCTGCCCCCGCTCCTTGCCGGTTTGAGCTCCCATCGACAAATAGGCGAAAGGAGTCGCCGATGTAAATGCTGCAGTGTCTGAGTTTTTCCTTTCTTTGTTCTTTTGCCTTTGGCTGGGCTTATCTTTGTTTGCTTGGACATTGTTCATCTTGGCTCAACGGAGCCCGATGTTCAATGGATTCTGGCTTGAATTCGGCCACGAAGTCGGCTAAAACCTGGCCCTTAATTATTGTTCTCGGCCTGAACTCCAGGTCATACTGGCCCAAAGCTGTTGCCCATTTTGCTATTCTTCTAGTTAAGTCTCCTTGTTGTAACAAGGACTTTAGTGGGTGCTCTGTTAGCACTATAATCTTGTGCGCTTGAAAGTAATGGTTCAGCTTCTTTGACGCCATTACTAAGGCCAGCATTAATTTCTGTAGTGGTAGGTACCTTGTTTCTGCATCGGCCAAGGTTTTGCTTACATAATAAACAGCCTTTTGCTCCCCCTTTTCCTCTCGAATTAGAACTGCACTTACTGCGTGTTCTGAAACTGCTAAATACAAAAACAGTTCTTCCCCAGGTTCAGGTGTTGAGAGGACTGGAGCCGTGGTCAGATATTTCTTTAGGTCGGCCAAAGCGGCCTCACATTCCTCAGTCCATAGAAAGTCTGTGGCCTTCTTCACCAGGTTGAAAAAGGTTTACATTTGTCTGAGCTTCGGCTTATGAACCTGTTTAGGGCCGCGGCCCTTCCAGTAAGCATCTGAACCTGTTTTGCCGACGTCAGACTTTTCAGCTCTAGGATGGCCTTGATTTGATCTGGGCTGGCCTCAATGCCTTTTCTTGTTACCAGGTACCCCAAAAACTTACCTGATCCAACTTCAAATGCGCACTTCGATGCGTTGAGTCGGAGCCGGTATGTTTTGAGTATATCAAAGACCTCTTTTAGGTCGGCAAGATGACCCTTAGGTTCCTTGGTCTTCACGACCATGTCACCGATGTAGACCTCTACTGTTTGGCCAATCAGGTGTTTGAACATCTTAGTTACCAACCTTTGGTAAGTTGCTCCTGCGTTTTTCAATCCAAAAGGCATTACCTTGTAACAGTACAGCCCTTTCGGGGTGATAAACGATGTCTTCTCCCCATCTGGGGGGTACATGGCTATCTGGTGGTATCCCCTATAAGCATCCAGGAAGCTCATCCTTCCATGTCCAGATGTGGCGTCTACCAACTGGTCAATCTTGGGTAGAGGAAAGTTGTCTTTGGGACAAGCTTTGTTCAGGCTTGTAAAATCTACGTAGACCCTCCATTTACCATTCTTTTTCTTTACTACCACAGTGTTTGATAGCCATGTCAGACAATTGACTTCTCTGATGGCCTTGGCCTCCAGAAGTCTGTCTACTTCCTCCTCCACTGTTTCGATGTGCATCAACGTCGGTCTTCTGGCTCATTGTATTACTGGTTTGGCTGTCCTGTCAACGTTTAATTTGTGGCATGTGACCTCGGGGTCAATTCCAGGCATTTCATAAGGCGTCCAAGCGAACACCTCTATGTTTGCTCTCAGAAAAGTTTCCAGTTCTCTTTCTTCTTCTTCGGCTAAGCTTGAGCCGACAAGAAAGAAGCGTTCTTCATCATCCTCCTGGACGAGGACTTTCTTCAGTGCTTCTTCACTCTTCTTGGTTGGCTCCTTGCCGACATCCTCTAGGACCTTCATGTCCTCGTCTTCAATCTCTGCCTTCTCCGGTTCTTGAATGTTGCAGGTGGATTTCATTGCTGCCATGGAGCAATTCTTTGCCTGCAGTTGATTTTATCTGACTTCTTCAATCCCATGTTCTGTTGGGAACCGTAGTAGTTGATGCAACGTTGAGGGAACTGCCCCCATTGGATGCAACCATGGCCTTCCCAAGATGATGTTGTATGGCGAGGGCGTGTCAATCACCATGAATTTTGTCTTGATCTTCTTGGTGCCGGCTTGTACTTCCAAGATTGTTGCGCCCAGTGGCCATGTCGGCGTTCCATTGAAGCTGACTATCAGGCCATTGGATTGCTCCAAGTCATCAGGATGAAGGCCCAGCTCCTTGTAACATCTAATATACATGATGTCGCAAGAGCTGCCTTGATCAATCAGGATGCGTTTCACTTGGCACTCCCCAACCTGGAGGGATACTACCAAGGCATCATTATGTGGATGTTAGACCATCTCTAGGTCGGCTTCAGTAAAGGCTATCGTCGGTCCCTAGCATGCTTCAGGCCGAGGTCTTTTATGTTCGACCTGGTTCACGTGCTGTAGGTGTTTTACCTTCTGGGTCTCCCCACGTATGTCATTTTCGTTCACCTTTGAGTGAATTACATTAACTACCCGTGGTCCTCCTGCTTATGGTTGCTGTGCTGCGGGAGGCGGAGCTGCTGGTGCTTGAGGCAATCTTGTCTGTTCTTCCCTTGTCCTGGCCTCATCGACAAGGTCCCTCAAATAGCCTTGCCTCACCAAGTCTTCTAAGTGTGCTTTTAGGGCTCTGCAATCCTGAGTTAGGTGCCTTTCTTTATTGTGGTAAGCACAACGCCTGCCGACGTTTCTTCCCATAAATTCCTCTGGTGCTCTTGTCGGTGCTCTGAAATATGGTTGGTTTCGTATTTGATCCAGGAGTTTGTGGACCGGGATTCGGAACATAATCGTCACTGCCTGTTTAGCCCTCAATTCCGTTTCTTATTTGATCGATCCATTGTTACCTCGGCTTCGCTTCGGCGAGCCGTTTCCTTTCTCCTGCTTTGTCTCTTTGTTTCCCGACGTATCCTCCTCGGCTCTGGCGTACTTCTCGATTCTCGTCATGAGTTCTTCCATGCTTTTTGGCAATGTTTTTGCCAAAGACTTCCGTAATGGGCAGTCATCTTTCAGGCCGTTCTTGAAAGATACGACTGTCACCTCTTGGTTGCATTCGGGTATTCGATTGAACACCTCGTAGTACCTTTTTGCGTAGGTCCTAAGGCCTTCATCCTTGGTGATTTTTAAAGCCATCAGTGCGTCGACCCTCAAGGGCTGTAGTTTGTTCATCACAAACCTAGCCACAAACATCTCGGCCAGGCCTTCCCAAGTCTTTACGCTTCCCTTCGGTAGTTTATGGAACCAATCTGATGCAATCTCCCCGAAGGATGAGGGGAATACTTTGCAGAGTAACGACTCATTCCCACTATATAATGCCATTGAATTCAGGTATAGTCCAATGTGAAAGTTGGGATATGACTTACCATCATATATTTGGAACCTCGGCATACTGAATCTCTTTGGTGCTTCAAATTTGTCCAGTTCCACCGAGAATGGTGTCCTCGGCTTAACTGGGGAAGTTACCTCGGCTTCAGAATTCTGTTATTTCCTCTTGAGGTAATCTCTCAAGTCTTCTTTACTCCTCCCTAGAGCTCGGCTATCTTTGGACTTCAATCTTTTCGGCACACTACTTTCGGCCTTGTGGTGGGCCCGTTTTGATCTTTCTCCATGGGTTGTGTCAAAGCAGAGCGCCTGCCCTTGAACATGCCGATGTTCTTTGGGCTCTGGGTCCTTCGTGTGATACATCCTTCGGGACTCCTCTCGTCTCGGCTCCTCTCGTCCGACTTCCCTGGAAGGTCGGTGAGAGTGCCTTCCACTCCTGGTGCGCTGAGGGGCTTCGAGGATTGTTTTCCTTCCTCCCTTCTGAGTATTAGTTGCTGGAATTGGCGTGTCCTGCAGCGGGTACGGTGGCTACATGACATTGTTTTGCATTATGAAGTTGACAACCGATTGCAGGTCTGCCAACTTGTTTGCCAACTCTTTTACTTCTTCATCCTTCCACAGGCACCTATCCCTCCATACCTGGAGGTTATCTTCGTTATAGTACTTGTTTTGGTCTGTCTTCTTCGAAGTGTCGCCCTCCTGGTCGACGTCTTTCTCTCCGTGGCCCTGGTCACGAGTTTCTGCATTGTGGTTGTCTCCTTCGATATCAAGGTCGATAGGTCTGCCACTCCCAGCAGGAGTGTCGTCCCCAATCTTTTCTTTCTGTCCATTACTGGCCATCTATTCTTCTAATTTCCCACAGATGGCGCCAAATTGTGTGAGTGATTTTCTGATCACACTGCCTGTTTAATAATCAGCTAGAGAGCACCGGCAGAATAGATGGCTTCAGCTAACCTATAACAGAAAGAGAAAGCTCCAACGGTGGTTCTTCCACCTGGGGGCACTTCGACGATTAAGTCAGTATATCTTTTAAAGATAATCAAGTGCTAAACTCACTGCTCAAAGCATAAATTGCGTACCTTAGACCCACGGGGGTGCCTCTCTTTTTATAGTTAACTCAATCCTAGTCTCACTAGAAGCCTGACTTCTAGGGACTCCAATTCTGGACTTACCTTGGACTCTTCAAGAGATAAAGATAAACTCTCTAAGAGCTTTATCCTCATCTTGACTAAGTCTCCTCTTCATTCTTGGACTCTTGTCCCCTATCCGCTTATCTCGGATTCCGATATATTCGGAGGAAACCTTGACCTAATTGAGATTACCTCAGCACAACGACCACGACACGTGGTACCTCGGTTGACACGTCGGCATCACCTTGCCACGTGTTGGTACTCAGAAAATATATCCCCACAAATAACATAATTGACCCCCAAATATATCTGATGAAGATGGCAGAATTCCAGCCAAATCAATCAATTGAACTCTAAAATTAAACAGGAAAACCAGGCTTATTGCCACTACTGATCCAGCACAATATATCAATGATGTAGAAAAAAGCACAAATTGACAAACTGAGATCATAGAATCACAAAATTCGATGAAACCAACTAACCTAATTACAAACTTGAAACTCCATGAAACATGTACAAACCAAACGATGATAATCAGTGACAAGATTTCGAATTGAGAGCAAAAATTAAGCAGCTATTTTATTTCACAAATAAACTCATTCCAACTAGTTCAAAGACCATGTCCCGAGTTTTTCAAGTTCGAAGCTTCAAATCTCAATTCAATTCAACCTAAAATCAAAAATTTAACGTTCTTCGACTCTACTAAACACATACAGTGCGAGGATCTTGGGAGTTGAAAGGCTCGAGACAGATACTATATGCGTCTTCGAAATCATCAGAGGATTGTCGATTGAGGATACCAAATCCGCCATTTTTACAGTGATCAAGACTCGAGAGAGAGAGAGAGAGAAAAATGTTTGGGTAGAGAAGACGGAGATTATAAGGTGAAGTAAGGAACCCCAGAAAAATGAAGAGAGAGAGAGAGAGAGATAAAGAGAGAGGAATGAAGAGGAAGAAGAGAAAGGAGCAGAAAACGCAGGAAAATTTCGCAATTTAGATGGTTGGTAGAAGTAGAATCAATAAAACCCAAAGCAAACGCCATTTTCGTTTTTTTTTTTAATTTTTAATTTTACTTTTTATTTTTTATTTAAAAAATAAAATAGATAATACAAACAAACAAACAAAAATTGTACTCCTATCAACAAATATTAGACAATTTCATTCTCGAAAAAGTTATTAATCATATTTTTGTTTTTAAAAGAATAATCACACTATAATAAAAACAATTTGAAAAATAGGTGTTTTTTTGAATTTCATGGTTTCTATTTTTTAAAATGTGAAAAGTAAAAAATAATAGAAATATCAGTACTACAAAAAATAATTACAAATTAATTTAAAATTTTATAAATATTAATAATTAAATTTATAAATTTTTTAGTATATTTATATATATATATATATATATATTGCATCTCACTGGGTGTAATTTTCTCAAAATAAAAAAAAATATATTGAAAAAAATCCAATACTACTAAAAATAAATTATGTAATTGATCCCACGTGAGACACATGATTATTTTGGGATTAATTCTATCAAGACTTCCCTAACTATTTGTAACACTTTTATTCTCTTTATTGATAAATCTGTTTAAATTGATCCCTTTAATTATAAAAATTATATAAATACAACTCTTGTGAAATTGGTCTAAAAGAATGAAAGTAATATATTTTTTAGTTGAAGTGGTCAAAATTTATTGATTCATAAATGAGAGGTAAGTTGACATTCACAAATAAATAAATGAAAGAGCCTTAGGCTTGATTTGGCATATTTTAAAAAAGTTAAAAAGTCAAAAAATTACTATCCTATTTAAGTCACATTATCTTATTTAAGTGACATTACATTTCTACCACATCGCTTCAAATCCAATCCATATTTCATAAAAAGTCAAAAAGTACATTTATTTAGAACATCTTAAACAACCCATTAATGTAATTAATCCATTATTTTGTTTAATATAAAATAAAATAATTGCATGTCCCTCTATAATTGAAAAGTCACACAAAATTATATATTGTTTGGGATAACCTACAAAAGTTAAAAAGTCAAAAAGTTACTTTAGTCAAAAAGTTATTAAAAAAATCAAAAATCCCATACTATAAACGTGTGGGGGAAGCTATTTTTTTTTTATATATCCGACAGGTTCAGTCAGTGTACTTTGTACATACATTTAGCAAAGTGAGAAGATATGGCACATCCCAAGCCACGAATTCCCATTTAAAAAAAAAAATCACGCACACCCCAAAAGTCAACAATTTGGTTAGTGTACTGTGCATTTATAATATTTTATTGCACAATTTTTTTATAAAAACTCAAAAAATTATTCCGAACATACATTTTTTTTTCTCTACTTTTTTAGTCAAAAAGTGCACTTATATAGCACATCCCAAACAACCACTGAGAAAGTCAAAAAGTCTATACTATTCAAGAGTAGCTTGTGGAGAAAGCCTAAAGGGCAAAATTATTATTTTGTCCTTTGAATTCAACTACCCAAAATTCAAAAAGTCAAAAGGGTAGAATGGTCATTTTTATTTTATCACAATATTTTATCATACATCTTTTTGTAAAAAATTAAAAAATTATCACAAATATACATCTTTTTTTCTTTACTTTTTTTTTACTTTTTTAATCAAAAAAATCAAAAAGTGTATTTATATAGCACATTGCAAACAACTAGGGAGAATTGTCATCAAAATAGGGTCTTATTATTATTTTTATTTATAGAAGTTGCATTTTAAGGTTTTATTCCTCTTTAATTTTTAATGCCTTAAGAAGAAAAATTAAATAAAATAAAAATGTAAAAAATGATCCTAGACCATTCTATTTTGTAAATTTCTAGTTGATGAGATTGGCGTCAATTATGAGGTGTGAAGGTGAAAGTGTGAACCAACCACCACAAATCCAAGCATACGGGTTTAGAAAAAGTAGCAGACAAGCAATATTAAAAAATTAAAAGAAAAAGGTGTAAAACAGGTTGTGAATTTAGTGTTTTTTGGGGAAATGTGAGTTTGAAATGTACTAATTTAGGGGTTGATTTAGGATGTTTTAAAAAAATGTACTTTTTAAATTATTGGTTTATATGTGTTGAGTTTGGGTTGAATTTGATGTGATGTATTAGAGAGGTGATGCGATTTAAATAAGATGATGTGACTTAAATAGGATAATAATTTTTTGACTTTTTATATTATTTAGTAGATGTCAAACTTGACCTATGTGTAAGCTTTGACGAGACATTGCTATTCATTTTTTTTATGTGAAAAATCATACGGTGAGATGGACGTATGTGAAAAAGAGGTTGATTAAACAAAAATGAATATCCACTTAAAAATTTAAGTTACTTTAACATAATTTTCATTGATTAAATTAAATTTATTTTTAGATACTTTTAAAATAAAGAAACTTATGTTGACCATAACTTGTTTCTCTATACTTCATTGAACTTGACTTGGGATTGATTTGATTAGCGACTTTGTTTGGTGACCAATCATATTGACTTGAAATTATCTCAAGAAATAATTGACCAAGTTTTTTATTTTTATTTTTTCATGGGAGATAAATGAATCATGCTTATATACTTTGAAAACATTAATACGATCAGTTAGTTTTCAAAATATTTATGAGAAATTTTTTTTTTTCCCAAAAAGCAAACACCATAAAAATTATTTGTGAATTTTCTAAAATTATTTCCCCCTACCTAAAAAAAAAAAGAGGAAAAAAAAATGGAAATAATGAGTTTTTTTTTTTTTTTTTAATTTTTTTTGGGCCAAACTAGCTTTTGAAAAAATTTAAGAAATAGATCCTGAAAACTTAAATCAATTCCAAGAAAATCTATTATTCAGTTTAATTGGTTTATTTGCAGCTTCATGTGTAATTATATTATCAAAAATTTTAATTGATCAAAAATTATAATTGACATTTACATTTCTCTTGAAATTTGAGCTTATAAAACTTAATTGTATAATTTTTTTTTTTTTGTTTTGCATAATATTATAAAATACGGCCTCAATCAAACAGAGTGAAGTTCTAACAAAGTATAATTATTATGCCTCCGTTTGGCAACACAATTTGGGGCTAAAATAGTTATCTAAAATTGACTAATTTAGCCACTAAACAACAAACATGAATTTAGGGTCCGTTTGGGAAGAACTAAAGTGGGTTTTTTTTGACTATTTTAGCTACAAAAGACAAAATAGGCTATTTTAACCACAAAAAATAAAACATCACATTCAACCCATAATCATTACACTCTTCTATCACCAAAAAAGCCAAAAAGCCAAAAAATCATTCCCAAACCAAGCTTTTTAGCCCAGGCTAAAATAGCCAAAAAAATCAAAAAATCAAAAAGCCAACCCACTTCCCAAATGGAGGCTCAGAGTGGTGACTTACATACATTGTGGGATGAAAGTACCAAACTACCCCTCATATTACTTGGCCTCACCACTACATCACGCAAATTAAGGAGTAACTGTTACAAATAATACCCCCACCACTATGTCACGTAAATTAAGAAGCAATTGTTAGAAATAATGTCTATGATTTTAAGGTAAATTATACATACACATTTTGATATTTAATTAAAATACGAATTATTTTTTATAATTTTGAAAATTATATACCACGCCTAAAAGTTTTAAGGAAAATGATTCGTGCCTCGACAAAGTGTGGCGCGATTGCCTCGACGTGTGTAATTCACTCTCTATTCTCATTCCTCACTTGCACTTTGCTTACTGACCCAAACCCATTCAAACCCAAAAACTCCCAAAAACTCTCATCCTCTCTCCCTCTCTCATCCTCTAGGTCTCCTCTCCACTGAAACACCAAAAGTGATTCAGTTCAGCAAGCAGACAAAAGTGATTCGGTCCGGCAGTGGAGGGCTTCCAGCCACATTGCTTTGTTTACCCAACCCAAGCCCTAGATCCCCAAATCTCCTCCATTGACAACCAACAAAAGGTCAGTTTTTATTTATTTATTTATTTTTCTCCATTTAATTCCCATGATGAAAAGCTGTGTGATTTTTCAAAAGTTCTTGTTTGTTGTTCTTGTTTTTCTGGAGTGCCAACCGTCGTGTGCCACAGATTTTTGCTTTTATTTTTGTATTCTTTTTAATTTTATAAATCCTTTCCATTTAATCCCCATAATGAAAAGCTATGTGATATTTCAAAAGTTCTTATTTGTTGTTGTTGTTTGTTGTTCTTGTTTTTCTGGAGTGCCAACTGTTGAGTGCCAAAAGAATTGAAAGTAGGTGTGATTCTCTCTAGACTTACATTTTGCATTACAAGTGTATGATAAAATGCCTCAATGAAATGCTTTGTTGCTTCCATGGGCCATTTTATATGAAGAATCGTCGCCTTGCCATGAATACTTAATATATAAGTCTCTAACATAAAAGAAAAAAAGAAGTAGCTGCAGCTAATCTCCATTGAGTATAATTTTTCCAATATATATCAAATGGAACTCTATAACACCAAAGCCTTGCTAAATAGATGGAGTAGTTTATATTGAAGGTTTAATAGTATATGTTGTCAAATGTATAATAGGTGAGTGCTTTCCTTACCTCTCTTTAGACTTTCTTCTATAACAATACAATCACGCCTGCTTCCCTATTACTCTACTTATATCCTCTATAGCTTTAAGAGACAGATAAATTGGGATACAATTCTAGGTGTAGATATAACACCATAACAGTGCCAATATGTTGTGCAAAATTAAGATAGATGATTGCTTCCTTCCTGCCTACTGCTCTTTCAAGTAAAATACATGATTTCCTTGAGACTTATTTAACAACACCATCCTTATTGAGAATTATGTTCTTGATTTGCAGTGCAACCCCCAATTTGCATTGGGAGGACTTTGATTGGAAAAGTAAATTGGATTTTGCAATAACTTCAAAATTATGTGCAACCATATTATGTGCAAATTGGTTTAACCATATTATGTGCAATACCTTAAGTATATTTGGTTTAACCATATTATGTATACTTAAGTATATTTGGTTTAACCATATCATGTGCAGTAACCATATTATGTGCAGTAACTTAATATTGGTTTAACTATATTATTTGCAACCATATTATGTGCAGTAACTTAAGTATATTTAACACCAAATCTCAAGCTAATAACCAGATTGGTTTCAGTAAATTCAAAATTATGTGCAACCATAAATTATGCTTTGTGCTACCATGGGCCATTTGACATTATTAATGGAGAATTTTTTTTTTTTTTTTTTTTGGTGCTGAATAATGTAGTAATTCCATGGGCTATTTGACATTATTAATGGAGGCAGCTTTTTTATTTTTTTTTTTGCTGAATAATGTACTAATTATGTGATAAAATGCCACTATTAGAGCATCTCCAGCAGCTTGGCTATTCTTTCCTTTTAGCCATAGAAGCGAGCTTGGAAGGGTAAAACATTGCTCCAGCAGACTCGCTCAAGGATCGCTACAATGGTGGTGAGCTACAGTACCTCGCCAGGACAAGCGAGGTACTGTTCATGCACCTTTTAATTTTTTATTTATTTTTGGCTCCTGAACTTTGTTTTTGGCGGTAAAATTAATGTCATTCTGTTAATGCCATTCTGTTATTAGTATAATTTTGATAGATAACAGAAAATATTGATCAATCTTCAATGGGTTCAGAAAATATTGATGAAACAGAGAAGAAAATTTATACAGACTATTTTCTTTCTTTGTTTCTGGCTAATAGTAAAAAGTATTCATGAAAAATCAAAGATTACATCTTGCATATATTTGAAATTGTTGAATTTGGTTTAGTATTTGATGTTTCTTCGGATTTGGATAACATAGAACACAATTTAATGCTGTTGCACAATGGCCTGTCAACTGTTTGATAAAATGCTTATAAGAAACTTAGGCTACTAAAATGAAGTGAGTGATACTATATAACTGTTGATTAGTGGGTTCAAAGATTGATTTGAAATAGCTAACCTTTCTATGTCGCGACATGTAACTGGACCAAAGCATTACTGGTCAATCGATTTTGTTGCTTCTGGTGTTCTAAACGTTAATGTCATGGAGACAATTTCGAATATATGATGGCTTTGTGGTTGCTAGTATTTTATATCTGTTGTAGGCGTTGAATCAATTTGTTGCTAGAACATTAGAAGAAAAGGAAAAAAAGAGAAAAAATAGTGTTATAGTTCATATTTTGTGTTTGGTCACATTGGTGCAATATATTCCTGAACAGGTGAATATATGGGTTCAGAGATTGAAATTGTTGAGGAGAGATTGAAGTCTTTCCTTGGTCAACTCCAAACGGAATGTGGCATCCTTGATAGAAGTTTCCTTGGATCATTTGGGTTCTGTGACATATAAGGTTAATGATCATTTGAGAATTTTTTGGGCTTTTGCACCTACTTTTTCTTTGTAGATTATGCTGAAACTCAGCTCAAGAAATTGTGGTTGCAGAGATAAGTTTGGATTTATATGTTTACATCATTATTATTCAACATCACTGAAATAATTTAGAGGTGATGAACGCCAGTTAATAATTTACTTAAACTACAAGTAGATGGTTATTCACATGAATATGAGTAGATGGTTAATTACGTGAATTTGAGCTCTGTTATTCTTTTATTGTTATTTTTATTTATTAAAATTTTAAGTGTGATAATGGGTTGTGTAATGTGACAATAAAATATATAATGTTCCATACATTTTTATATTAAAGTGGTTTTAAATTTTTTTATTCCGTTCGGTTAAAATAATTAGCACAAGGAAGACCACATGTGGCAATCGAGCTGCAGGTTCATCACAAGAGTGTACAGCAATAGCATGCAATTAATTCTCTTGTAATAAACTCATTAGTCAGTTAGATATTAGTTAGACATGTGTTTGTATATAATAGTTGTTAATCAAAATAATAAATCAATTCTGTTTTTCAATCATTGATCAACTTTGTTAGATTCTCTCTTTACTCTTCTCTTTCTCGTTTATACATATTATTTTAATTATAACTCAAGAATTTTTTGATTATACATTATTTGGTGGTTTTATATCATAAATATATCTCATGTTTTGCCTCTATGATGTCAGATAGGATAATTGAAATTTCCCAACTTCACAATTTCCCAATTTCACATAGTTTGTCAAGTTTAGTGTAATTATGTAGTCTGAAATTTTCATTGACTATTGAGCAACTGGATTATTTCCATTTATTATTTGCAGTTTTTTTTTCTAAATTAGTCCAGTGCTAGTCCATGGAAGTAGGGCCATCATGTCAGTGAGGGTTTGAATTGTCTCAAATTTGGAAAGGTTATAGTTGTTCTTTCTACAGTATGATTGAATATTAACAGTTTGTCATTATCTTTTAATTTGTTGCCTGCACTATTGATAGTGTTTTTTGATTTCCAACTATCCTTATTATTAATTTCTGGTTTGTTTAGTATCATTCCGGTATATTTGCTTCCTTTTTGTCCTCCCCCTCCCCACTTGTCTATTTCTGATTTTCTGTATCTGTTTCTTCAATTCACTTTGCTGCCTTTAACTGCCAGGTCACAAAAGCCATTAACTAAATCAGATGAGAGAAGTTTGAGGAATCCTCTTGGGGTAGACAGAGATGCTACCAAAAGGCAAAAACTAGAGAATGGTTAATTGTGTAAGGTAAATTTGATGTATTTACCCATATTTTGGTGGACTTGAGTCTTGATGTATGCATTATGAATGTAGAATCTGTATGAAAACCAATATCTTTTTGTCAATGTATTCATGTGTTAATAATTAAATACATCACACACATGTTATACCAATTACCTTGGTATTAATCTGGTTTGGAAATTGTGTGTGCATCATTTACTTTCTAGAAGC
This sequence comes from Camellia sinensis, assembly GCF_055761805.1. NCBI lineage: Eukaryota > Viridiplantae > Streptophyta > Magnoliopsida > Ericales > Theaceae > Camellia > Camellia sinensis. The sequence goes on along the minus strand of NC_138967.1, from coordinate 14,187,699 downwards.
CAGACTGAACTTGAAAGCTGAAGCCTGAAACTATTTTGACAAGTTTTAAGTGAATTTTAAGGTTTACTTCTAATGACTTTCCATTTAGAGTAGAATAACATATGGAAATGGGAAGAAGATAAGAGTGGAAATATAATTAAAGTGAAAACCATATAATTAAAGTGAAAACCATAGAATTAAAATGATGACCATATAATTAAAAGACATATAGAATTATAAAATTACACAAATTAAAAGCATATACTGATTACATTCAAAACTAATAGCATACTACATAAAATGAAACTTCAAATTCAAAACTTTTACAACTCGCTGTGTAATTGCCACAAGTGTTCGACAAGGTCCGATTGGAGATGAGAATGTGTTTGCCTATCTCTAATGTTATGATGGCATTGAATGAATTCCATAAGTTCAGTAGTTCTCTCCTGTAACATTGTTACATGGGGACTGTCATCGATTTGATCATAATTGAAATCTTTTACTCCATTGTCATCCCGCTCATCTTCAATGATCATATTATGTAGAATTATGCACGCCTTCATAATATATTTAAGTATTTTAGTATTCCAAAAACGTGCTGGTCGACGCACAATTGCAAATCGTGCTTGAAGCACTCCAAATGCACGTTCTACATCTTTTCTTGTCGCCTCTTGAGCTGCAGCAAAAAGTTTTTTCTTATTTCCTTGAGGAGAAGGAATTGTTTTCACAAATGTTGACCATTGTGGATATATACCATCGGCGAGATAGTATCCCATTGTATATTCATTACCATTGATGGTGTAATTGACTGCAGGAGCACGCCCTTGAGCAAGTTCGGTAAATACAAAAGACCTTTCTAGCACGTTGATATCATTATGAGACCCAGGTAATCCAAAAAATGCATGCCAAATCCAAAGATCATATGATGCAACAGCTTCCAAAATAATTGTTGGTTCATGAATGTGACCAGTATACATACCTTTCAACGCAGTCGGACAATTTTTCCATTTCCAATGCATACAATCAATGCTCCCCAGCATTCCAGGAAATCCACGACTTTCACCAACCGCTAGTAGTTTAGCGATGTCATTGCTGTTTGGTGACCTCAAATACTCATTAGAAAAAATATCAACAACTGCTTTAACAAAATATTTTAAGCTTTCTATTGCAGTGCTTTCTCCAATTCTCACATATTCATCCATAAAATCAGCGGCTACTCCATAAGCAAGCATCCTAAGTGCAACAGTTATCTTCTGAAGAGAAGACAAACCAAGCTTTCCAGCACAATTTCTTTTTTGAAGAAAGTATGGATCGTGCGCTTCTACTGCAGCTTGAATTCGAAGAAAAAGTGAACGCTTCATCCGAAACCTCCTTCGAAATAGCTCAGGAGGATATACAGGCGATTCAGCAAAATAGTCGAGAAAAAGCCTTTCATGACCTTGAATATGATCACGATGAATGACTTTACGACCTCGAACAGAACCACGACGTGAGCTTGATCCTATTTCACTATCTAGTAGTTCTTTATCCATAGTAATAGCTTTGAGCATCTCCAAATCATCATCAGATTCGGAGAAGTCAGAGTCATTTACAAGCATATCATAAAGAGAATTGGAAGCCATAGAGAGAGATATGGAAGTTTGGATGAAGTAGAAAATTGAGTTGAGGATAAGATCAAATGATAGGGAATGTCTTATTTATAATAGAAAAGTATAAAAATATGACCGTTGCAAAATATGACCGTTGGAAAAATATGACCGTTGTAAAAATATGACCGTTGTAAAAATTTGAAAAAATATGACCGTTGGAAAAATATGACCGTTGTAAAAATATGACCGTTACAAAAATATGACCGTTGAAAAAATATGACCATTTGAAAAATACGATAGTAGAAAAATGTAACTTTCACAAAAATATAATTATATTTAGAAGAATGAAAAAAATAATAATTTGAAAGAAGTTAGTTTTTTTTTTTTTTAGATTGGAAAGAAGGTAGTTAAAGTATAAGAATATTTTAATAGAAGATAGCTAAAGTAGATAGCCTTGTTGGAGTGTATATTAAAAAAATGACTAGCTAAAATAGTAAAGTAAAATTTTGAATAGCTATTTTAACTAGCCTTGCTGGAGATGCTCTTAGGAGTAACATGTCAATGGCTTACACCTCCACTAGTTCAACCATCGATGGTCGCCTTTTTGAAAATCGAGGTTGCAAATGTGGCAAAAAAGCAGTCGTTAAGATATCAGACTCACAAAAAAATCCAAGGAGGCTTTACTTCAAGTGTGCAGATGGTGGGGGCGATTACTTTGCATGGTGGGTACCCACTAGCCAACATGGCAATGCATCAAATATCCAATGGAGGCCTAATTCTATTCATAGGAATAATGAAGATGAGGGGGAGAAGAATGATTTTGAAAGAAACAATGTTGTTAATATGTTTAATGTGAAAATGAATGTTGTAAACTTAGATGTTATTGTGCTGGTTTATCTTTAAAATGAATGAATGTTTTAGCTTTTCCTTCTTGTTGAACAGTCCTTTTCTTGTGAATGAATGAATGAATGTTTTTGTATAGTAAATGAACAGGGTGTTGAATGAATGTTAGCAATTGAACAGCCATTATGTGCATGAATTTATAAATGTTTTGTTGGTGGAAAAAAAATGTATGCTTCCAGGAATAGTGGAGTTTGCTGGAATAAAAAGTTTTGTGTTATAAAATGTATGCTTCCAGGAAAATAGTATTGGACTCTCAAGATCACTCATACAATCGGAAAATAGTATTGGACTCTCAAGATCACTCTCAAAATAGTTTTGTGCTGGTTTGTTCATTCGAGATCAGTCATACAATTTGAACAAACTAATTCAAGATCACTCATTCATGAACAAACCAGTTTAAAGCATTACACAATTTGAACCAAAACTAACTCTCAACATTCACCATATTTCGTGACAAACAACTGCAACCAAAATTTAATGAAGCCAAAACCTATTCAGCATTTGGAACATTCAGCATCAACATTTGGAACATTCAACATTAGTCATACAATCTGAACAAACTAATTCAAGATCACTCATTCATAATCATGAACAAACCAATTTAAAGCATTACACTACAATTTGAACCAAAATTGAATGAAGCCAAAACCCATTCCAATGATAAGTCACATTCCAACCATTAACATTTCTACATAATCAAACCGAAGTATCCAAAGCTCACAAAACAAAGTCATAAAATTACTACTGCAAAACTAAAAATAAAATGGGGCATTTGGATCCAAGGTGCTTCGCATATTTTGCATAAAATGCAAACACTTGTTGCTTTGAGGTAAAACACATCCTCTGCTTAGGTTCTTCAACTTCACCACTCTGCGGTTCTTGAACTTCCTCACTTGGATTGTTTGACCCTTCCATCATTTTGTTGCTCTTTCAAGATTGTAGGTTCAAATTCATAAATATAGGGCTTAGTTAGTGCTAAAAGGGAGCAATAATAATAATAATAATTGTAAATGAATAAACTCAATTTACATAAAATGTGAGGTGAAACCTTCATTATATCCTTGTCTGATTGACACTTGCATTTATATATGTAAGAGTATGTTTCCTAAAGATACAAGCCTTTATGCTTTTAGGCTACTGTTGGGGAACATAGAATCTTTAACGAGCTAATGTCCAGATCTATGCATTCACCAGTAGGTGTATCAATTTTGGGAGATCATTCTATGTTTAATATATAGGAAAATAGAACGATAGTGTCAAATTCAAAATAGCTCACCTGTTTGGCAAGATTGCAAGCACGGTCAGGAGAATTCAAAATCTCATAGTAAAATACAAAAAAGTTAAGAGCAAGTCCAAGCCGGATTGGATGTGTTGAAGCAAGTTCTGCACTTGTAATATCCTGAAGAAAAAACAATCACGGCTATTGTACGGGGAGGAAATAATTCTCTTCGTATAATCCTGTTGACCAAGTCCACGCTCCTCCGTACGACGTCGCTTTGTCACCTGAAAACACAAACGTGAGCTAGCCGGCGGGTGTGTGCCGGAAACCTCTCCGATGCCTAAGTCAGTAAGCTTGACAAATAGACAAAGATTTATGCTCTCAAAAAGATTGTGTTCAATTACCTCCTCCAAGGTGATGCTTGTGAGCTTTTATAAGTTTCCCGTGGCACAATCCTAGTAGGACTTGTACTTCTCCATGCAGAGTCCTCCTAGGATTCATACTCCAAAGGATAATGCTTATCCTTTTACACCCTCCCCCACTGCTTAAACCAAGTGGGATGGTTTTCTCCATAACCGAACTACCACATGACCGAAATAACATTGGTTATGCCGAACCGTAGAATAGGCCATACTAACCGTAGTTCGGTTCCTCTTGCCATACCATATATTGGTTCTCTCATACACGAATCGTGGTACGTTTGAACCGCTCTACCCAGTAATAACATTCCGACCGATGTGACCGGAATAACATATAACCGGACTATCTCTGAGATCGGTTTAACTACAAGCCACCCCGGGCCGGAGTAGCTTTACATTCCTGAGCCGAAGTAACTTTTAGTCCTCCCAGCCGGAGTAACTACGCTTCTCCTGGGCCGGAGTATCCTTTATGGCCTTCTTACTTAGTCCTTCGCGTTGTGGGCCTCAAAGCCCAACTTGCAGCTCGGCCCAATTTTTCCTAAAAATTACCCTCTCAATTGCCCCTTAATTTCATCTGCATAGCATGATTGGGATTACTAAGTGTCCAGCCGAGCTAGATGTTCTCAAGTTTTTCTAGCCGAACTAGAACATCGTTTAAGCCTATCCAGCCGAGCTAAACCTACTCCGGGCTCTATTTTGTCCGGTCAAAACGTCTCTTCAATCGCGACTGTAACGCTTCCCATTCCGTATACACGTGGCATGTTTTGGTTGGCTAAGGACGGCTGTCACGCCGTCTTCGTGCTTCGTGAATTTGAAACAGTTCCCGCCCTTTCTGCTTTTACACAGGACAGTCCCTTTTCACAAAATAACTTTCCCACTTCTGAATCATTTATCTGCATCTACCTTCTCTCCCTGTCTTCATCTTCTTTCTGTGCCCTTCCATACTCAAGCTTGTGTTCTTGCTGCCACCGTTTCCGACTCCAGTCTCCTTTCTCTCTTTTCCGGTAAGAAAATCTAATCATCTTGCTCTCTATGTTTTCGTATTTTACTTTCCATGCCTTGTATGTTTTTTGCAAACATTTTTCTCCATTTATCTGCTTTGCTTTCGTACTTTTTATGAAGAAACCAGTAGAACTCCATGCATGTATGAACTATTTTGTAGGAAAACAGTCTTAGATCCAAAATCACCTAGCAACCGGACTAGGATACTGTTTATGTCATGTATGTAGATAGATTCAGCAAATAACCGAACTAGAACTTGTAGGAATATCAGAAGTTTCTTCTGAACCACTCTAGCCAAGATAAGACCACCGAACAAACGTGCACATACCGAACTAGGTACTTCGGTCTATAACCGAGCTAAGCCTTTCGGGGCCAGGCCGGCTTTCTTAGTTCTTAAACCGAACTCTGAAAGCCGCCCCTAGGGGCTCAACCGAAGTAACTTTCCTCATAGTGCAACCGATTTAGGCCTTGGGACTAAACCAGCTTTCTTAGTTTTGTAGACCGAACTCAGAAAGCTGCCCCTAGACGTTAAACCGGTCTAAACTGCTCAAAACCGAGCTAACAAACCTTCTGATGGGCCGAGGTAGAACCAGCCCACTAAGCCGAAGTAGGATTTGTATATCTTGCTTATAATTTGTAGCGCGGTCCAACGATCTGTGCTTAACCCCTTTGTTTTCTACCTTGCAGACTTAGATTGCCCAGGCACTCCTGCGTGTGCTCAACCGAGCTACTGAGCCAAACTTTTGTACCGAAATAATTTATTCGTAATTTATTCACCAGATGGGTAAGTATAGATATCTAGTTGACACCCCTGGTGGCATGGCCGAATTTAGGGAAGATTACCAAATCCCTGACGACGTCCATCTGATGTTGGCCGAAAAAGATGCTACTCCCTGGGACAATGAAGGCTTCGTCCCTTTTACCCTTCAATCCATAATAGAAACCGGACTACGGTTTCCTGTCCAACCGCTAATCTGCGAATTTCTTAGACAGACTAGGTTATGCCCCACCCAACTGTCCACCAATACATACCGTATCATAATGGGAATAGCCGCACTAAACCACCAAACCGGTTTAAACCTTGGCCTAGCCGAAATATTCCATCAGTATTCCATCGGCTCGAAGAATGCTGGGTGGGTCTATTACCTTAGGATCTGTCGCCGCCGAGAGAAGATAATTAAGCATACACCGGACAAAGACCTTAATGATGATGATTTCTTTTGGGTCTCTGGGAACTTTGAGGATTTTCAAGCTCAAATTCCTGGCCGACCTATAAATTGGAAAATGGGAGAGCCTGGTAATTTAACTTCGGTCTTCTTCCTTGCATTTTATTTCGGTTCTTCAGTCCATTGACCGAACTAACACTTCTCTTTTTTGCAGATTTTGCCCACCTCCGTTCTCTATATAGTTATCCCAACCTTGCAATTTTGCGAGCCGCACTACGGTGCCAAGAGAGGAGTTGGGCTAAGCTTCTGAATTTCGAGCCGACCTACCGGTATAGCGGTCGCCGAAAAGCCAAGGTAACCGATTTTCTTCTCGAGGAAGCACCGGAACCGGACCCAACCTTGCCCGAGATAAGACTTATTCCATTAACTGCTGAGGAAGAAATGGCAAAGAAGAGCAGAGTCAGGGCCCTTCTAACTTCAACAACTAGAGCCGAAGTACAGCCAACCGTCGAGGCGCAGCCTGCCGTTGTGGCCCTCCCTTCTCAGCAGCCCTCTTCTTCTCGCCCTTCCAAACGCGCCCGACCTACATCGACCGAACAGCGACTTGTCGATGAGGTTGAATCCATCCCTCAGAGCCCTCAACCTTCCCCTCAACCGGAGAAAACTCACCGAACTGAATCTCCGAAGTGGGCTCCGCCGCTGATCTTCAACGACCGAAACATCAAAGCCTCTGACTCGGTCGTAGCCGAAAAAGACCACCAACTGGCCTTTAACCTGGCCAAAAGTGTGTGCCTCCCCAAAGACATGGAGCACCACTTGAAACAGCTGAACACCGAAATGAAATCAATTCGGTCTGCTTCCAAGTCCATGATTTTGGTAAGTAGCTCTGTTTGTTTTTTCTGTCTAAATTTTTCCAACTTTTACTTCGGCTGAGAAGAAATCTTTGTTTTGCCAGGCCTTGCAAAAGAACAATATCACTTATAGGAAGGTCCAAGAACTCCGCAAGACCACAAGGCAAGCGATGGCGGAAGCCGAAGCGAAGGCGGCCGAACTAGTGGAGGCCGAAAGGAGAATGGCCGAGCTTCAAGCGGAGAACGGCCGACTTGCCGAGCTGGTTAACTCGGCTGAAGCGGAGAAGCAAAAAGCGGCCATTGTGATGAAAGACAAATATCTACGTGAGCTGCTGAAGCTTGAGAAGAGAAAAGACGCCGAAATAAACGAACTAAAAGAGAACATGGAGGCGGCCGAAAAGGAGGGGTACAAGCGAGGTTACAAGGAGGCGGAAGATGCCTACGTCAAACAATGCGACGCCGCCAAGGAGCTCTTCTTCAAGTGCGGCTGGAGGGGGGCTGTGGAGAAGCTCGGTTATGATGAACAGACCGAGGTCTTCGACCCTCCAGCCTACTTTATACCGAAGTCCCTGGCGGCGTATGCAGACGCCTTGCAGCAGGAGTTTCTGGAAGACTCAGACACTGATGACTCCTCTGCTCCTGAGGATATTCCGGTTGATAATGTGGACCAGCCAGTTCGGTCGGAGCCCGCTGTGGAAGACTTGACAGTTGATCTTCCCAGGGAAACCGTGATTCCCGCCGAAGTGGCTTTCCCGAATGTGAATGAGCTCCCTCCGGAAACCGGTCTGCGAGTTGATGGTGACGCTGCGTTTGACGCCGAGATAGATGAACTTTTCTCTTAATTTTTTCTTCTCTTTGTAACCGAAGTATGCCCATGTAATGACTTCTTGTTGAATGAAAATTTTACGCAACTCTTATTCCGGTTTTGATGTGTATGCCTGTATTTTGTAATGTCTTCTATTACTCCAACTGTTATTTCGGTTTTGATGTGTATGCCTGTATTTTGTAATGTCTTCTATTACTCCAACTGTTATTTCGGTTTTGATGTGTATGCCTGTATTTTGTAATGTCTTCTATTACTCCAACTGTTATTACGGTTTTGGTTGGTTAAACTATACTTACCAGCCAACCACTCCTTGGCCGACATAATTACTTCGGCTGAGGAGTACTAAGTGTTGGTTTAATCCAGCCAACCACTCTTCAGCCTTACACTTACTTCGGCTGAAGAGTAACAAGAGTTGGTTTATTCCAGCCAACCACTCTTCAGCCATACACTTACTTCGGCTGAAGAGTAACAAGAGTTGGTTTATTCCAGCCAACCACTCCTTAGTCATGCACTTACTTCGGCTAAGGAGTACAAAGTGTTGGTTTATTCCAGCCAACCACTCTTCAGCCTTACACTTACTTCGGCTGAAGAGTAACAAGAGTTGGTTTATTCCAGCCAACCACTCTTCAGCCATACACTTACTTCAGCTGAAGAGTAACAAGAGTTGGTTTATTCCAGCCAACCACTCCTTAGTCATGCACTTACTTCGGCTAAGGAGTACAAAGTGTTGGTTTATTCCAGCCAACCACTCTTCAGCCTTACACTTACTTCGGCTGAAGAGTAACAAGAGTTGGTTTATTCCAGCCAACCACTCTTCAGCCATACACTTACTTCGGCTGAAGAGTAACAAGAGTTGGTTTATTCCAGCCAACCACTCTTCAGCCATACACTTACTTCGGCTGAAGAGTAACAAGAGTTGGTTTATTCCAGCCAACCACTCCTTAGTCATGCACTTACTTCGGCTAAGGGGTACAAAGTGTTGGTTTATTCCAGCCAACCACTCTTCAGCCTTGCACTTACTTCGGCTGAAGAGTAACAAGAGTTGGTTTATTCCAGCCAACCACTCTTCAGCCATACACTTACTTCGGCTGAAGAGTAACAAGAGTTGGTTTATTCCAGCCAACCACTCCTTAGTCATGCACTTACTTCGGCTAAGGAGTACAAAGTGTTGGTTTATTCCAGCCAACCACTCTTCAGCCATACACTTACTTCGGCTGAAGAGTAACAAGAGTTGGTTTATTCCAGCCAACCACTCTTCAGCCATACACTTACTTCGGCTGAAGAGTAACAAGTGTTGGTTTAATCCAGCCAACCTCTAAGTTAGTTTTTCCAGCTAACTTAGAATAGAATGTTTGCAATATACTTGAGTCTTGGAAGCTAACTTTCTACAAAGAGTAATTCGTGCTAAAAAGAATTTCTCATTTTATTGAAGGAAGAGAAAATTACATGTTTGAAAAAGAAAAGCTAAAAGTAAAATATCTTGAGATTGGTCGTATTCCATGGCCTAGGGATTGCTTTGCCATCCTTGTCTTCTAGGTGGTATGCCCCTTTGCCGGCTAACCCAACCACCTTATAAGGACCTTCCCAATTTGGGCCTAACTTGCCGTCTCCTGGGACCAAGGTGTTGCCCATTACTTTGCGTAGTACCCAATCCCCAATCTTGAATTGTCTTGGATGCACCTTTTTGCTGTATTTTCTGATTAACTCTCGTTGGTATGAGGCGATGTGGACCAACGCTCTTTCTCTTCTTTCTTCTGCAAGGTTGAGTTCTAAGGCTATGGCTTCTCCATTTAAGTCTGGATCAAAATTTTCGCTTCGAATTGTGGGGAGGCCAACTTCTAGTGGGATCACTGCTTCCATGCCATAGGCTAAGGAAAATGGTGTTTCTCCAGTTGATCGCCGAGGTGTGGTGCGGTAAGCCCATAAGACGTGAGGAAGTTCATCCGCCCACTTGCCTTTTGCTTTCTCTAGCCTTTTCTTTAGTCCATCCAAGACGACTTTATTCGATGCTTCAGCTTGTCCATTCGCTTGAGGATATGCCGGCGTGGAATTGTAGAACTCTATCTTGTATTCTTCACAAAAGCTTCTGAAGATTCTGCCGTCGAACTGAGTTCCATTGTCTGAGATCAGTGCTTTTGGTATGCCAAACCGAGTGATGATATTCTGCCAGACAAACTTCTTCACATCTTTTTCTTTGATTGATGCCAATGCTTCTGCTTCCACCCACTTTGTGAAGTAGTCTGTTGCTGCGAGAAAGAATTTTCTTCCCCCGGGTGCTGTTGGAAGTGGTCCTACTATGTCTAAGCTCCACATTGCGAAAGGCCATGAGCTAGTTAAGGGTAGGAGTTCTCTTGCTGGTTGATGTATTTGGTGCGCGAATTTCTGGCATTTTTCACACTTCTTCACATATTTCTCTGAGTCTGCTTGCATATATGGCCACCAATATCCTTGCGAAATAGCCCTGTAAGCGAGCGACCTTCCCCCTTGATGACTTCCACATACCCCTTCGTGTATTTCGAACAAGAATGCTTCTACTTTGCTGGGATGAACGCATTTGAGGTAAGGCCCAGAGAATGACTTCTTGTATAATGCCAAAGATGGAGATAGCCAAAATCGTTGTGACTTTGCCCTTATTTTGTTGGCTTCTTTTTTCTCTTCTGGTAGGATGCCGTCTTTCAGGAACAGGATGATGGGATCCATCCAAGAAGGGTCTAATTCTGTGCAACATACTTCTTCTGCTTCGGGGTCTTCTATGCTTGGTCTTGGTAAGAAGTCGATGAGTAATGGATGAGGGATTGATGTATCTGCCATTGAGGCAAGGCCTGCTAGCTCGTCCGCTCGGCTGTTTTCCTCCCTGCCAATTTGTTCTATCCTTACCACATCAAACTTCTTGATCTCCGTTCTGACTAACTCTTGGTACTTGGCCATTCTGTCGTCCTTTGCTTCGTATTCGCCAGAAATTTGGTTTACCACCAGCAGAGAGTCACTGTATACCATTATTTCGGTTGCTTTCATGAAGTGTGCTGACTTGAGTCCTGCGAGAAGCGCCTCATACTCCGCTTCATTATTGGATGCTGGGAAGCCAAGGTTGATTGCTTGCTCTACAACCAGGCCGTCTGGAGAGATGAGGACTATGCCTAGTCCTGCACCATGCCGGTTGGATGCTCCATCCACAAAGAGCTTCCACATCTCTCCAACGAATAGTTTCCAGCAAGTGGAAGGATCAGTCGATGCCATGGGGTCAAGGATGGTGTTTTCTTCAAGGTCCATGTTGGCTGTCTGTCCTTCGTCCTCTGTTTGAACTGTTGGTGAGCCTTTGTTTTCCTTGTTGTCCTTAGTATGGTCTGCCTTGGTGCTTGATTGACTACCTTCTACTAGGGGTTGCGCTATTCCGGCGTCAACTTCCGTCCCTAGTTCGGTTGTGTCAGTTAGGTCGACTGGGCTGATATGATGACTTCCAGGAGTAAATTCTGCGACGAAGTCTGCCAAAGATTGGGCTTTTATTGCTGTCTTGGGTTGGAACTTGATGTCGAATTGTCCCAACTCCACTGCCCACTTCAAAATTCGCCCACTAAAGTTCGCCCTTTAAAAAAGAGCCTTCAGTGGAAAGGCCGTGAGGACGACTATGGTGTGGGCATGAAAGTAGTGCGCCAATTTTCTGGATGCCATCATTAATGCTAATGCTAGTTTCTCCAACGGAAAGTACCTTGTTTCGGCTCCCAACAATGTCTTGCTGACATAAAAGATGGGCAAGTGTTGTATCCCTTCTGCACGAACCAACACTGCGCTGACTGCGTGCTGAGAGACTGCCAGGTATAAGAAGAGTTCTTCACCAGGTACCGGAGTAACAAGTAGTAGTGGGGAAGACATATATTCCTTCAAGCTTTCCAGAGCTCGGTCGCATTCTTCATCCCATTCAAACTTGGCTTTTAAAGCCTGGAAGAACGGTCGTAGTCTGTCCGACGATCTGCTTATGAACCGGTTGAGTGCAGCCGCCATACCAGTGAGATGCTGCACTTCTTTGACTGAGTTTGGTCTCTCCAACTCCTGGATTGCTTTGATCTGAGAGGGGTCGGCTTCTATACCTCGGTTGGTTACCAGGAAGCCCAAGAATTTGCCAGATCCAACTCCGAATGCGCATTTGGACGCATTGAGGCGTAGCTTGTGTTTCTTCAGGATCTGGAACATCTCGCCTAGGTCTTTAAGATGGTCATTCTCATCCTTGCTTTTGACCACCATGTCGTCGATGTAAGCCTCCATTGTTCTGCCTAACAATGGTTCGAACATCTTGGTAACCATCCTTTGGAATGTCGCCCCAGCGTTCTTTAGGCCAAAGGGCATGACCTTGTAGCAATATAACCCTCTTGGTGTTGTGAAGGATGTGACCTCTTGGTCTGGTTCATGCATGGCGATCTGGTGGTAGCCTCTGTATGCATCCAGAAAGCTAAGTCGGTTATGTCCTGCCGTCAGGTCCACCAATTGATCTATCCTTGGTAGAGGAAAGCTATCTTTTGGGCACGCCTTGTTGACTGTTTTGTAGTCGACGCAGACACGCCATTTACCATTCTTTTTTGGCACTACGACTGTGTTGGAGATCCATCTTGGGTAGTGCACTTCCCTTATTGCTCCTGCCTCCAGCAGGTTGCTTACCTCTTCTGCCATTATTTCGGCGTGGTGAAGCGCCGATCTGCGTGTGCGTTGAATAACAGGTCTGGCGGATGGGTGGACATTGAGTTGGTGGCTGATGAAGTTTGGATCAATGCCTGGCATGTCGTAAGGTGTCCAGGCAAACACTTCGATATTAGAGGTCAAGAATTCCAAGACCTCTAATCTCTCAGTGCTGGACAACGATAAGCCAAGCAAGAAGAACTTATTCGGATTTTTCTCATCTATTTTTACCTCCACCAAGTCCTCCACCGCTTTCTGATCAGCCTCTTTGCCGACGTCCGCGAATAGTTCATTACTTTCTGGTTCTTCCACCGAATGAACGTATCCTTTGGCAGCTCGGCTTCCATTCGCTGTGGCAAAGCACTGTTTTGACATGATCTGATCGCCATAGACTTCTTCAATTATACCGGCGTCATTGGGGAACCGCATTACCTGATGGTAAGATGACGCTACCGAACGCATGGCATGCAGCCATGTTCTGCCCAGGATGATGTTGTAGGTGGAGGGGACCTTCAATACCCAGAACTCCACTTGTTTTGTTACACTTCCTGCTCTGACTGGAAGGATTATCTTGCCGACAGGCCACTCTGGCATGGAGTTGAATCCAATCAGGGGAGAAACTGCAGGTGCCAAGTCTTTGTCTTGCAGCTTTAGTTGCTTGAATGTGTCGTAATACATGATCTCACATGAACTACCCTGGTCAATCAGAATCCGCTTGACGTCAAAATCCTTGACTCGGAGAGTGACAACCAGGGCATCATTATGGGGACAGTAAATTCGTTCCAAGTCCTTATCCGAAAAGGACATGACGTTCGTTGCCTCTGTCCTCCCCTTCTTGATGGCAGGTTGGGCACTTAATACTTCCCTAAAGTGCTCAGCCTTCTTGATTGAACCTCTGAGCTCGCATACGCGCTCAGGTTCAAAAACTCCATGAATTACATTGATAATGCCTTGAGGTGGTGCATCGATTGGCATTCTATTGGGATGGTCATTATGATCTTGGGGGGCCGGCTGCGCTCCTCCTTCAATGTATTTGTCCAAGTGGCCTGCTGCCACCAATTCTTCCAAGTGCTGTCTTAGTGGCGTGCAATTCTCAGTTCGGTGCCCCTTTTCTTTGTGGAAGGTGCACCGGGATCTGTCGTCGTAATTCTTTTGAGCTTCCCCTAGCTTGGCTGGCCACTTCACAAATGGCTCGTCCTTTATTTCGCTCAGAATCCGATATATTGGTTTTTTGAATACTGTTGTTATGGCAGTGCGGATTCTCAACCATCTTTTGTCTGGGTCTTCTCCGTTATCTCGTCTGCCACGTCCGTTCTTGTTACTTCGGTCAACCGTGTTGACCTTGGCAGGGGTTTTCTTTTCTGGTGCTGCGGTCGTACTTGATTTTGTTTTAGCACGCGCGCCATCCTCTTCTACCCTGATGTGCTGATGCACTCTTTCCATCAGGGCCTCCATGGTGAGGGGTGGCGTCATGGTGATCGAGTCCCTTAGTCGATTCCCTACTGGTAGGCCTCTTTTATATTGCGCAATGGCTAGATTGGTGGGGCAGTCTCCAATCTGATTGAATGTCTCCCAGTAGTGACTGTTGTAAGATCTGAGGGTCTCTTTTTCACCCATGTCGATGGAGAGTAACTGGTCTATCTCCACCGGTGTCTTAGTATTTGTCCGAAACCTCGTTACGAACGCTTCTGCCAACTGGGCCCAGGAGGCTATGCTGCCCTCTGGGAGCTTTTCGAACCAAGTCAAGCCTAGGTCGCCCAGACTTGACGGGAAGAGTATGCACATTAAGGCCTCGTTTCGCCTGTACACAGCCATGACTTGGCGAAAGTGGCTCAGGTGTGAATACGGGTCCGTCTTTCCTTCATATGTATTGAACTTCGGCTGAAGGAAGCCTGATGGTAGGGGCGCGTTTTCGATCGCTGGGACAAACGGCGAAGTCTGTAATCTTGCCAATGCCTTGTCTGTTGGTTCGTAGGCCGGTCGCGGTATTGGCATTCCAACCTCGACGCTTCCATGCGTCCGAGGAGCCAACCGTTGTAAGGCCGAAACTCGGTGTGGATCCCTTGCCCTGGCATCCTCCTTGCATCGTGCTTTTTCCTCTAGCACGGTTCGTAAGTCGGATGACCTGGGCAGCTCTGTTTGTCTGGATCTGGTTTGGTGTGAATGTGAAGGCCAATACGTGCTTCCTTCAGTGTGTGATCTTTCGGATCTCGTCCTCTCAGACCTGGAGTGACGAGTTCTTGAAGACAAGGAGTGAGTGTCGCCTGTCCTAAGGCTTCTGCTCTCTCCTTGGGAGGGCGTAGTATTCCTACTATGATTCTCTGAGTGGCGAGGGGGCGTCTTATGCTTGCGCCCCTCTCCTGTCGCCACATCTTTAGTCTTCATCTGGCGTTTTAAAGCCTCCATGTCCGCCGCCATCCTTCGAATTAGTTCATCCTGTTCCTTTACGCGATCTTCCAGGGCTTGAGGATCAATCCTCCTCCTTTGTCTGTCGGGACTTTGAGAGTGACGAGGGCTGCCATTCCGCCTTCCCCTGCCACTCCTCCTGGAATTATGTTGCTGGGGCTCCAAGTCCGCCATGGGAGGGACAGTAGGTAATCCTTCACGCCTCGCGCCCCCTTCTGGAGTTAGTCCGTCGACGGCGGACTGCGGCAAGTCTTCAATGTGTGCCATTGAATGAGAAAAGGAGAAGCTTAGTCAAGAGGTTTTTGTTCTTGTCTGTTCTTTCCCACAGACGGCGCCAATTGTACGGGGAGGAAATAATTCTCCTCGTATAATCCTGTTGACCAAGTCCACGCTCCTCCGTACGACGTCGCTTTGTCACCTGAAAACACAAACGTGAGCTAGCCGGCGGGTGTGTGCCGGAAACCTCTCCGATGCCTAAGTCAGTAAGCTTGACAAATAGACAAAGATTTATGCTCTCAAAAAGATTGTGTTCAATTACCTCCTCCAAGGTGATGCTTGTGAGCTTTTATAAGTTTCCCGTGGCACAATCCTAGTAGGACTTGTACTTCTCCATGCAGAGTCCTCCTAGGATTCATACTCCAAAGGATAATGCTTATCCTTTTACACCCTCCCCCACTGCTTAAACCAAGTGGGATGGTTTTCTCCATAACCGAACTACCACATGACCGAAATAACATTGGTTATGCCGAACCGTAGAATAGGCCATACTAACCGTAGTTCGGTTCCTCTTGCCATACCATATATTGGTTCTCCCATACACGAACCGTGGTACGTTTGAACCGCTCTACCCAGTAATAACATTCCGACCGATGTGACCGGAATAACATATAACCGGACTATCTCTGAGATCGGTTTAACTACAAGCCACCCCGGGCCGGAGTAGCTTTACATTCCTGAGCCGAAGTAACTTTTAGTCCTCCCAGCCGGAGTAACTACGCTTCTCCTGGGCCGGAGTATCCTTTATGGCCTTCTTACTTAGTCCTTCGCGTTGTGGGCCTCAAAGCCCAACTTGCAGCTCGGCCCAATTTTTCCTAAAAACGGCTATTATAATGTTCAAAAACAATATATGTATAAACCAAAAAAGAAACCAAGAAGAAACCAACAATTGATCAGTATTATCCCACCATTACTGCAGATTGAAGCCAACTACCCTTATTTACAAGTCCTATTCAATGCTAGGACTGTACTTTTTTTTATCATCTTCTTTTACAATTTTTTCCACTTTAAAAATTCACATCATATACACAAGTCTCAGACAAATAATTATCATAACTCATTTCTAACCCAAACTTAACAGGAAACTAAGGCCAAAACAAAACAAAAAAATGTTAAAAAAAGAAATTAATCAAACCAAAATTGGACAGGGTAGTATGTATGTCCATGATAAAAGTTTCAACATTTATTTTCCTTAGGAAATTAAAAATAATTTTTTGTCTCAAGTTCATTCTCTTGTCAAGAATTCATCATAGGAACTTGTTCAATGGGTATGTGCATTTGTAATTTCCTGTTGCTAAGTTTAGGCATCTGTTGCTAACTCACAGGTTGCTAACTCACTAGCTATTGCATCTGCTGCTAATTTATCATAGAAGCATGCTCACATGTGGCTAACAAACAATGTAAAGGGCTTGGTGATAACCAAACAAAATCTTTCTATGTGGATTTTCAACAAACACCTAGAATGCATGAATACAAAACACCAAAATCATGTATCAAACAAATTAAAGCAAAGAAAATTTCATGGACCAAAAAAATTTCATGTATCAAACAAAATTATGGACCAAGAAAATTTCAACCAAGGTAAAGCAAAGAATGTGTTTGAAGCAATACCTCGAATCAGTTGCTTGTTGGCCGTTGGAGGTTGAAATTTTTAGAGAAACTGGACGAATTGGAGGCTGCTAGACCGTGGTTGATGCTCAACGATGGTCTTCGTTGTTGTCGGTGGCCACCTAGGTCGTCGTCGTCGGGGTTAAGCCCTTGGGTTGTGGTCGTCTGTCTCTCTATCTCCTAGATACGCAGATTTGTTCTCTTTAGTCTTCAAGGCTCGTGAGATGTACACTGAGTGAGGCGCGTGAAATGTACCCAGAGTTTGAACTGCCAGCTCAATTTGAGGTATTCGCGCCTCACTTTGTCGAGGTCTGTAGCAGCGTTGAATTTTTAATTTTATAATAAATCGTCCCTTTTATTATTAAATCAAGTCAATTAATAATTTTTAATGATATTAAAAATATTTTGTAATCAATAATTTAAGTAATTTTATTATTGTATATGAGAGCAATTATGAATTTCATTTTTTTAGTTAATTCTTTTTAAAAAAATTCTGAATTTTTTTTAGTTAATTCTTTTAAAAATTCTTTTATTATTGTATATGAGAGCAATTATGAATTTCATCCAAACAAAAAAAAATTACAACATAAAAATAGAAATTAGCATTTGCCACGTAATTTACAAATAAATAAAACACATGAAAACCCATTTGTCAAATATAAAAACAAATTAATGTATGCAAATAAAAAGAAATTACAAAAACGTAAATTAAAAAAAAAAAAGAACAACAAAAATACGCCTCATAAAAAAAAAGGAAAAAACAAACAAAAAAATAGAAATTAGCATTTGCCACGAAATTTACAAATAAATAAAACACATGAAAACTCATTTTTGAAATATAAAAGCAAATTAATGTGTACAAATAAAAAAATGAGAAAAACGTAAATAAAAAGAAAAAACAACGACAAAAATACGCCTCATCTGAAAATATTTAAAAAAAATATATGAAAACATAAATTACCATTCGCCATGTAATTTACAAATAAATAAAACACATGAAAACTCATTTTTCAAAAAAAATAAATAAATTATTTTATACCAATAAAAATAAATAAGGCAAAAAACGTAAATTAAAGAACAAGAACTAATTAATGTATAAAAAAAATGACAAAAACATGAATTTTTAAATAAAAAAAATTAAGCAAAATATGCTAAATCCAAACCCAAAATAAAGAAAAAAAAAAAACCAATAACAATTTCGGTCCAAACGTTGGCTGACGTGGAGGACCACTTTCATTGCCTCAGAGGTATCTGTTTGGGAAGGGCAGTTTGGTAATTTAACAGGAAGACATTTCACCAAAAAGTTAAAAAGTCCTTTTTAAACTAGGCTTTTTTAACCCCAAGTTAAAATAACCAAAAAAATTAAAAAGTCAAAAAATCAACCCACTTCCTAGACGGAGGCATAGTTGATTTACTTTGAAATGATGACACAAAAAACAAGATTAAATAATTAGGTGCAACTATAAAGATTTATAATGAAAATATTAGTGGAGCTAATTTAGAGATATGTTGGAGTTGGAGAAAAGATAGTTAAAAAAACAAAAAATAAATAAATAAATAAAGAAAAGAAAAGAAAAGAAAAATAAAAAAGAGAAATAGAAGTTAATAACATGTTTGGATCTTTAATTTGACAAAGAAAATAAAAAATGAAATATGTAAGTATGGTTAATAAAATTAATTTGTAGATATTCCTTCATTTTTTTTCTCTTTTATTAAGTTAAAAATAAAATAAATTTAACCTTTCACTTTGTTTAGTTCCAATTTTTTTTTTTTATTAAAGAGACAAGTTAGAGAAAAGAGAGTTCATCAATAATAAGAAAATAAAATAATATATTTGGATCTTGAATTTGTTATAAAAATGAATTTGCATCGATTCAGTTTTTCCCTTTTTATTAACTTAAAAACAAAAATAAATTTAAAAATATCACTACTTATTTATCTCAATTTTTTAAGGCGAAATTTATTTTACCCTTTGTGATTTGAGATCAAAACACTTTACCTCTTATGATTCAATTATAGCCCTAAAGTTTTTATGTGGTTTTGGACTTGAGTATAACCGTTAACACTGTTAACTATAAATGTAAAATGATCACAAACCCTTCTTTTTTTTTTGTTATTTTTTCTTTCTTATATCTCATACACATAATTTATAATGCCTAATATTAATTCAATTAAATCACAATTAATTATAATTATAATTCTTAATTTTTAATTATATTTTAGATGATAATTAATTCTAAATTCTTAATTATTTATTATAATTCCTATGATTTTAATCTAATTTTAATTTAATTATATTTTTATATCCATTCTTAGTTATTATTTATTTTATATTTTAAATCAGTTCTTAATTATATTTTAATTAATATATTAATCTAATTTTAAGAATAGAGAAAACGAGATAACATTGGCGTTTGTTATATCAATTTCACTTTATTTTTTCAAGAAATAAAATTTATTTTAAAAAATAATGTGTGATATATCTTCTATTAATTTGGATGAAAAAATTATCTATGATAATTTAATCCAAAATCACATAAAAACTTTCTGACTATATTTGAACTAGGGATAAAGTGTTCTAGTCCCAAATCACGGGAAAGTTAAATGAATTTAACTCTTATTTTAAGCGAAAATTTCATATCAGTGTAGAATTTAAGAATTAATTACAAATTAATGATAAACTTTATCAATATTAATAATTAAAATTATAACATTTCCATTCATATGTAATAATTTTCTTAAATTACCATTGACATATAATTTTTCTTTTTTCTTTTTTTAAAGCCAAAATAATGTATGAAGAAATTTTTTTTTAAAATTATTTTTTGGGGAACTATATGCAAATGGGAGAAGGGAAAAAAATTACCAACATATGAGGGATGTAAGTGACACTTGTACCCTTACAGTCTTTCCTTTGCACCCCCTGTGTTGGTAATTTTTTTTTTCCATTCTTCCATCTGCATTTAGTTTCCTATTATTTTTAGGGAGAATTACATGTATGTGAGAAAAGGAAGAAATAATTATCAACGCATAAGGGAGTACAAGTGATGCTTGTATCTCCACAATCTTTCATTTACATCCCACCACAAATATACTTATGCCTTCATGTATTGATAATTTTTTTTTTCTTTTTTCCACCTTGATATAGTTCTACTTATTTTTAAAAGAAAAATATTATATGTCTTAAATTTATTACCAAATAAATAACTAAATATTTCATAGATATTTAATTATTTATTTAGTAGAAAATGTTTGGAAAATAAATATATTTTTTAACTTTTTACGAAAAGATATAAAAAAATTAAAAATAATATAATTTTAAAAAATAAAAAGATAAAAAATATACTTATATGGTGTATCCCAAACCAAGCCTAAGGCCACGTTTGTTTGACAGATTAGGTTGGATGAGATTATTAGTGAAAAAATTGTTAGTGAAGAGATTGTTAATGTGTGGATTGTTGGTGAGGGATTAAATAAAAGTGTGTTTATTTTGATGATAGTGTCACGATCCAAACCCGCCCCTATGGGTTTAAGCATCGTAACCGGCCAGTAATCAGTGATTACCAAAGGCCTGCTTAACAGTAATGACAGTAATACAGAGTAAGGGACTGGCGGAAGCCAAAACAATAAATAAAAGATGTCCAATGAACTGTGAAAGTCTAATTGTGAAAAGACTTTTATAAGCAACCCACATTCATAAACAAAACATACAAGTTAGGGATTCAATCTCTATGCCATAACTGTACAATAGGAGTCTATAACACTTATACAAAACGGAGACGGAAGGGTGAATCTGAACACCCCAAAAACAGCTGTGGCTTGAATGGACTTGGAACCTCGAGGTGAGGCACAATGGTTAGCTTAGAAAAAACAGAGCTAACCCGACGCTCCTAGCTCCGGTCCGGTGCCTGGACACCTACATATATATATAAACAGTGAGTTAAAGCCTAGTGAATAACAGTTATGTAAAGAGGTTAAGAATGAATGTCTTTTTAGTAATTAAACAGTCATATCAGTCATTTAGAAACCATAGCAGTTATATGTGGTATATCCAATAGCAAAACAGTACAGTAGGTCTTAACAGACCGAACAGTCAATTGATGGCCATCATAATAGTATACAGTATTGGTTCCAAGTATTGGAACCGACAGAGATCTCTGTGTCAGTAGCAGTAACAGTACAGTAATAGTAAGTTGCTATGGATACCACGAGTACAGTTCCTAAATAGGACATCATTCATTCAGTAAACAATATCATTTCAGAAAACAGTATGGTTAATTGTTCAGGAAATAATCATCATTGAACATATCTTTACAACATTGTTACTCACAGAGTACTGGGCTATAGGCAAGCTATTGAGCATCCTCGGATGCCAACCTTACACAGTAATAGAACGAACACACACAAAGTTACACACTTGGGAGTAATGACTTAATCCTTATCTTGACTTGGTGTGGTTCTATCTCAATATCCTCATTAAGATTTCTTAAACTAGGCCTAGGAATGCCTAGTATGGAAAGAGGATGCAAAGATGCACTTTAAAACACTTTTCAAAATTTTCAGAAAACAGGGGTCTCGCTCGAGCGTGGCTTTCTACGCTCGAGCGGACATGCAGACAAAGGAGCTCCGCTCGAGCGTAACTTCCTCCACTCGAGTGGACTGCAAACTTCATGAAAAGTACTGGATGCATGCAATTCACGCTCGACGGACGCTCGACTTCCGCTTGAGCGTGAGACTCAAGTCCTCGCTCGAACGTGAACTCTCTTGCTCGAGCGGACTATAAAACACATGAACTTATGGGAATATGCATTTCACGCTCGAGCGGGACTTTACACGCTCGAGCGGAGATGCACGACTCAGAGTGTACACTCGAGCGTGAAGTCCCACGCTCGAGCGTGGGTCCAAAATCTGGAATTTCCAGATTCATCCCCAAGCACAAAACTCAACTTTAAAAGCCTCAAATGCGATCATTTTGGGCTAATTTTCTAGAAAAACACTTTAAACCCATAATATAACATGTTTTGAAGATCAATTCGAAAAATCAAAGCCCAAGGGTAAGTCAATTAGACACAAATTTCAAACAAACTTCAAGAACAAGATGTACATTTAACATGCATCAATTCAATTGAATTCAAAGCTTCTAACACAAGATCAAATGAGTCAATCCTTCCAAAAACATGATGAATTCATGAACTACAACTAGAAAATGGACATGCATGTGAGGATTTTATGAAAACAACCTCAAACTCCAAGAACATGTACATGCATGCATGGATTAAGCCTCAATTCAACACTTTAAACCAATATTTGACTCTAGCCTCCATTAATCCCATGAACCATGCAAGAATAACTCAAATGTACAAATGAGAGGATGAAATCTTTACCTTAGGTCTTAAATTCCAAGTAGAGAAGCTCAATTATGCAATTTCTCTTCAATTTCTTCTAGTTCTTCAAGCCAATTCTAGATGAACTCAATTCCTCTCACTCTTCCTCTCTCACTCGGTTTTGATCTCTAGAGGAAATGAAGATGATGCATAAAAAATGTAGAAGGCATAATAAGGGTGGGTTTTGAGTCAATCCACTCAATGGTGATTTCGTAAATAACTTGAACTAATGCGATTTAACGTTAATTAATCTAATTTAATCATTCTAAATCAAATTTAAATTAAACATACCATAAAATCACGTAAATTCTAATTAACATAAAATACCAATTGATTTCTGATTTGGTCGCCGATAAGGCCTTCAATTCGTAATTTGAAACTAAAAACATGAATAGATCAATTTATGACAAACAGATAGAAAATGCAATCAAGCAACATACTCATGCGTTCAGTTCAGAATTCCAGTCTGTTCAATTACATATCATGCTTAACCATAGATTAACACTAATCAGAGGTGAGGGTTGTCACAGATAGTGTGAGAGATGATTAGTGATGGGATTGTTAAATTATTTTTAGGGCGAATTACACTAACAATCCCTATAGTTTGGGACTTGTGTCACTTTGGTCCCTGACTTTTATCAAATTAATTTATATTTTATCAAATTGACGATTTTGCTCTTGAAATTGAGTAATGATATCTTCAATTGTCCTTATTTGAAACAAGATTCAAAATTCAAGGTTAAATGTGTCACAATTGAAAAGTCAGGGATCAAAGCGACATAAGGTCCAAACTATAGGGATCGTTAATGTAATTCGCCCTTATTTTTATATAAAATAAATAAATAAATTATTTCTATATTAAAAAAATTAAAACAAATATTAAAATAAATAGGTGCACTTGGTAAAAAAAATTAAAAAAATAAATTTTTTATATAAAATATATTCAATCCCATTACTATTTTTTTAATTCTACCTAAAATTCACTCAAGCTAATCCCTCTACAGAGGGGGATTACTAATCCTCTTTCACTACTAAACTTATGATATTTTGTTACATCTAAACAAAAATTTGATAGTCTCACGAATTGATAATCTAACCCACCCTTCCAAACCCCCACTCAAACATGACTAAGGCCCCGTTTGTTTAGGCGCATCACAGTCCGGAGTGGACTGTGATGGATGAACAGTATATATAGCTCATGTTTGCTTTGTGTTGTGGCCTACGGATTGTTAGTCCGTTCTGACTAGGATGGGCCTTGGGCAAGGGTATTAGCAATCCGGGGTGAGAGATGGTATTAGCAAAGTAATCCGTCCGGAAGTCCGGCCGATCAACCGACTAGTCAACCGGTCAACGCAATTTTATTATTATTATTTTTTTACTCGCTGGGCATTTTTTAATTAACATTAATGTTTAATGTTTTTGTATTTTTTGTTAAGTAAAAATTATAATTTTATTTGTTTTATTATTTCATATAAAAATAATTTAACAATTCTCTTACTATTAATCCCCTTACTAACAAAACAAACACAATTTTACTAATCCCTTTATTATGAAAACAAATATAATTTTACTAATTCCTTCACTATTAATTCACTCACTATCAATTCCCTCCTTTTATCTCTGAAAATAAACGGCCCTAATAGTATTGCCTTTTAAAGTGTTATCATGAGTGGGTCCAAAAGACCAACGACTTTTAACGTGTTATGACTGGCAGAGTTCAATCAAAACGGGTGGCTCTATCTACACACACCAAATCCCCTCTATACACACACTTAATGATATTTAATTTTATTACAATTTTATCCCTAAGTGAAATTACTATTTTAGACATCATTGTTGATTCAAAACATCTCAATGTACACATCCTCTCCAGTTCACATCTGTTGCACATCCATCTCCAGTTCACATCTGTTGCATCGTGGGTCCAAGTTTGTAGTTTCATTGAGCTAGAAGTGAAAGTAGAGTATTCACTCATTCCTATCTTCTTCCAAGTTCGTAACTTCTTCCATTAAGCTCCAAGTTTGTAGCTTCTCAATGCACTCATTCATTAACCTTCCTCATTCGTAGGGAAAACATTATTGTTATGGAGGATTTGCCTTCTGAAAATCAACAAATAAGTGTTTATGAGAAGCATAGCGAAGGAAATGTGAGTTTTTTTTTTTTTTTTTTTTTTTTTGTTTCCGGCGTCGTTCGGATAACCAGAGTCGAATTGTATTGTTTGGTTCGGAAATCTACTACCGAAATAAGTGTTTAGTTTCAGAAGTTGTTGTCCGAACAAATTATTTAAATTCGGAAGTTGTTGTCCGAACAAAGTAAATTTTTACAACATTCAACTTCCGAAATTTGAAAATAAATTCGGACAACTACTTCCGAATGAAGTAAAAAAAAATTTTCCCATTTTATATTCCAAATTTGCAACTGCATACCAAATTTACAGTTTTGAATTGCAAATTAATCTTTATAATGCCATTAAAAATTTGTAATGTTATACAAAACATGTAGGAATATGTGTCAACTCAAGGAAGTCAGGTTTGCGCGGATTTTGTGTTGGATTACATTACTCAATTCACAATTGAACAGGTTCACTCTACGAAATTATAATGATTCTGTTTCAAATTGCTCAGCAAATGTAAATGTTTGATAATATTTATTTAACTTTGTAGGTATTCAAAAGTAAGGATGAATTGCTTAACTAGGTACGTGAAGTTGGAAAGAGAAATGGTTTGGTCATTGTAATCAAAACATCAGACTATGGTGGAGGGAAAAAAAGACCCAGGATGTATCTTGCTTGTGAGAAGAGTGGCCAATATAGAGCGACAAAGAAGTTAAAACATGATGGCAACAATACATCAAGAATAACCGGTACGAAGAAGTGTGGTTGTCCTTTTGATATGAGGGCTCACAGGTTTACCACACATGATGAATGGACATTGACCGTAGTATGCAGATTGCATAATCATCCACCTGCGGAGCACCTTGAGGGACATTCATATGTGGGAAGGCTATCAAAGGATGAGAAAGCATTGTTAATGGATATGTCAGAGAGCATGGTTCGGCCAAAAGAAATCCTAGTAACCTTGAAACAGCGAGATGCCCTCAATGTAAGCACACTTAAAACCATGTACAATGTACGCCATCGAAACAGGGTGGTACAGAGAGCTGGAAGATCACAGATGCAACACTTATTGGGTGAATTAGCCAAGTATAATTACATTGAGCACCATCGGTTTGAAGAGTCCACGATGACTGTAACAGACTTGTGTGGGCACATCCTACCAGTTTGGACTTATTTCGGTCTTTCCCACGTATATTAATTATGGATTGCACATATAAAACCAATAGATATTGTCTTCCTCTTCTTGAAAGTGTGGGAGTGACATCAACTGAAATGACATTCTCTGTAGCTTTCGCATACTTACAGTATGAGAGGGTCGATAACTATGCGTGGGTGTTGGCTACATTGTGTGATGTAATGGATGATTTTGTTGTGCCAACAATTATTGTTACTGACAGAGAGCTAGCCTTGATGAATGCCATACAGAAGATATTCCCGAGTGGCAGACATTTATTATGTCGTTGGCATATCAGTAAGAATGTATTGACCAAATGCAAGAAAATGTTTGAGACACAGCAGAAATGGGAGAAGTTCAACCATGAGTGGAACTCTTTAGTGTATTCATCTTCTGAAATTCAATACGATGAGCGTCTGTAGACACCCCATTTTTGACCGTCCTCAAGACTTGGACGTCACTGCTTGAACACTCGGTGATCATCCATGTTTGTGTTCGTCTTGAGTTCCCGGAGGCCTCGGCTATGCGTCTTGCCTCAAGATCTCTCGACTCGACCGTTTTGTGTCTGGTTTTGCACCAAACACTTGTGTTTTTGCTTTGGAGGGTAGGGAATGGCTTTTGGGACATCCACACATTCCACCGGCCATGGCTTGAGGCCACCGGTTGTGTTTTGTTGCCATCGGCCAAATGTGATGGCCAACCGGCCAATTTGACTGCCAGTCGGCCACTTTGATGGCCGGCCAGCCAAATGTGGTTTTCAACAAATATTTCTGTAGACAGCTGGCAGCTGTCATTCTAGGCCATACCCCAGCCTATACCTGGACGTGGGTGTTCTGAGGAGCTGCAGATTGATACATATCTATATCAATCAAGCTCTCTCACATAGGAGGAAGAGAGAAGAAAAGGAGGAAAAAAGAGATATACAACTTGGAGCAAAAAAAATCTCTCTCTCTCTCTACATTTTCTGTCTCTCTCTAAGGTTTAGGGCTTGTTTGTGCTCAAAAGTGCATTTTCTTTGCACTTTTGCATACAAACACCTAGTTCTCTA
Source organism: Camellia sinensis (assembly GCF_055761805.1). Taxonomy (NCBI): domain Eukaryota; kingdom Viridiplantae; phylum Streptophyta; class Magnoliopsida; order Ericales; family Theaceae; genus Camellia; species Camellia sinensis. Next base: position 14,161,065 of record NC_138967.1, on the reverse strand, counting down.
CTCCCTTTATTGAGTTGAGGTCCTTGAAGGTGATTTTTGGGGTGATTTGAAGCCTTTTTTTGGTCCAAAAGTTGTTGATTTGCTACTGTGTTTCAAGGGTGAGCTTTTACCTCTTTTAAGCCTTGTTTTCATAGCTTATTTTGCCATATTTGCAACTATTTTTGATCTTAACATGTAACATAGAAAAGTCTTGTTTTTGAGTGCTCTAAATAGTTTGTTAAGGGTGTTTTAAGCTTTGAGGTTGTTTGACCCCTCTTAAGGCTTGTTTGGCTTTTGTTTTGTGCCATTTCAGTTGAGCTCCGGGACCATTGTGTTTGGGCCTCCTCACCACTGAAATCTTGAGGGATTTCAGTGATGAGGATGGTGCCTTGAGGTCCTAGGAAGGAGAGGGCCACCCCCTCTCCTTGTTGTCCTTGAAAAGGGCCATTTTTGCCTCTTGAGGGAGCATCTTGTTTAAGTGTATGTTAGCCATGCTTTAACTGATTTTTGTGCTTATTATGTCATAATATAGCTCTGTTTTCAGTTGGTTTGGACACACTTTGCATGCCTTGCATACGTGCCTTGTAATGCCTTGTTTTAGCCTTAACATGTCCTATGCTTTGAGCCCTTATTCAAGCATGTTTAGGCCTAGCTTTATGAAGCTTTTATGTTTGTCTTGCCATGCTTAAGGTCTATCCTTGGCTGTTTTGGTCGACCAAGACATGCATTGCATAGTCCCTTTGCATCTTGGATTGTTAGCCCCAAGTGTGTGAGTATGTAGTGTGCGTTGCTTGCATCATTTTCAGTGGTTTGGAACCACTTACCATGCTATTTCAGTTCTCATAACATGCTTGCATGCATGTCTTTGATGCCTCTTTGATGCCTTAAAAGCTTGTGTTATATGCTCCATGTTTAGCCTCTTTTGCATGCTTCCATGTTTAAGCCACTTAGATGCCATCTAGGTGTTCTCTTTGCATGGTCTAGGCCTGTCTTGAACCTGTTTTAAGCCCTCTTGGCCTTGTGAGGCTTGGTTGGCTTAGCCATGGTTTAAGTCTCCTTGACTAGCCTCAAGTACTTGGACCAATTGTACGCTATGTTTGTCTTGGTAAAGTTAGTTTGGCACCATCATTAGCATGGTTTTCAGAGCTTACATTGCATGCCCTCAGTCCATGTTTAGTCTCTTCCAAGCGTGCTTGAGAGTTGCCTTTTAATGTTTAAATGTTGGCCCATTAACATGTGCATGTGTGTGTGTGTGTGTGTTGGTCCTCATGTTTGAGCACTTCGGCCACTGATTTTGGCATGCTTGCGAGCCATCCTAAATTAGTTTAAGTCCATCCCCTTTGCTTGATTGTGTGCTCACCCTGTATGTTTGCTTGCATACTTGCATGCTTCCCATATGTTCATGTTGCATGCCTAATTAACATACTTAGGTTGCATTGCATTTGCATGCATGCTTCACCTCTTGATCAAGCCATGATAGAGGTTGAAAGCCCCTTGGTTTGTTTATGTGCATTGCATTTCATTTGAAATCAAAATGCACACTTGATTCTTTGGGCCATCATGCATGGAAATGCGCGATTGGTGGTCCGAGAATTGAGAATCATATCCCTTTGAGTCATGAATATGATAAGGGGTGTGATTGGTGCATACATTGCCTTGCCAAGTTCTGCCCTCTGCTGCTGTCAAACAGGTTTCAGCAGGAAGATTTGGCCGGGCGGCAGTGTTGAGTGCCGACCGGCAAAGAATGTTTGGCCGAGAGCATAATGTTTAGCCGATGACCATTCTCCATAGCCGGTGACCAATTCCTTCAGCTGGGTGCTTCACAACACTCAGAGAAGCAACCTTGGGAGTTGTGCAATTTTCAGAGAAGCAAAACAGTCAAAGTAGAGGCAAACTTGTACATGGCGTTGGATTTCCGAGCAAACCCGAGCACGCGCGCATTGGATCCTCTTCCCGAGGCCTTTACTGCTTTCTTAGCTTAGTTAATTTGCTTAATTAATTAGGTGGTCTGTAATAATTAATTAGCTTGTAGGTTAATTAATTTGTATTATTCTTTTGGTCCCTTCGAGCAAGGGTGAATTTGTAATAAGTGTGGGTGCGTGTGTGCTTGTCTTCCAACCTCCACTTCTTTCTCCCTTTTACTTACCTGCTTTGATGGTTAGTACTAGGACATGTTTACTTTAGCATACCTTATGCTATGCATGTGTGCATCATTCATTAGTCTTGCATGCACTAGGCTCGGCGCATCATACTAACTGCATAAGTATTTCAAATCTAACTTGAATACGTGCTACTTGTGCATTTTAACATGTCATTTATAGACTAGCTAAGCCTACTCTAATGACATTCCGTATGCGTTGCATTAGGCATTTAAACATGGACTTGGATCATGCATGATTGCTAACATGTTCTTGTTTTGGCACGGAGTACTAGGTGAGCTCTTTATGCTTTAGCATCTCACATGAGTGTGAACGTTAACATAATAGCATGACTACCATGAGGCTAGATGCTTATGTGATATAAACTGCTTGAATGCCTGTGGGTGAAGGTTGGATTGTTTAAGTTGGGATAACTCGTTGAAATCCGTATTTTAGCCTACTTATGAGTAGCAAATTCCAAAGCATTTTCCAAACAAACGGATATGCAATGTTTTGTTCTAATTTAGGCGATTTGGTCTATACTTGTTTGCTACGCGCATAACATAGTAATTCTAGGCTAATAAATGGAATAAGAACACATAACATTTTCAAAACTGGATATCATGGTTAGTAGAGGCCGATCTTCGGATCGGGCGAGAGGGGGTGCTCATAGCTGACCTTCCCCAATCGTACCCAAGCTCCCGAGCCAAGGCAACTTTGATTCAGATTTAGAACCGTGACAATTTGAGAGTCCGAACTGTAGTGAGCCCACATACGAACAGAACGGGGGGCCTCGTCCTCCCGAGGCATTCGGGGACGTCTACAGTGTCTTAAATCATTACTTAAGGAATTCAGTAGTTATTCTGATGCAGTCAAGTACGTCATGGATACTTGGTTGGTTCCTTACAAGGACAAATTTGTGGCGGCATGGACAAACATGTGTATGCATTGTGGCAATGTTACAACGAACCAGTAAGATTACTTTTCTTCAATATGCTATTAATAAGTGTCATGTACTTGATTTTAATTTGACTTACATTGAATTGAACAGGGCTGAGAGTGCACATGCAAAACTTAAAAGACAATTGGGTTCATGTCAAGTCTCATTTTAGGCATCATTTGAGAAAATACACAGTCTGCTTGAGTTGCAACACACTGATATCAAGGCTTCATTTGAGAAAAGTCTAACTGTTGTGCAACATCAATTTAAACCTTCTCAGTTCAGGGAGCTACGGGGTAATGTGTCTATCTCTGCATTGGAGTATTTGCTTGTAGAGAGTAAGAGAGCCAATTCCATTGGTATTGATGTTGAAGCTTGTGGATGTGTCCTTCGCCACACTCATGGTTTACCTTGTGCCCATGAGATTGCTGACTACATCAGACAAGATTGTCCTATACCACTTGTTGCCATACACTCACAGTGGAGGCAACTTCATATCTCCGTATGCAACAAAGAAGACGAAACGAAGGTGACTTGTCATGCAGAAGTAGAGTTGTTTGTGAACAAGTTTAATGAAAGTGATAGAACCATGCGGTTGAAGCTTTTAAAGAAGTTGAAAGAGATTGTATATCCGGGAAGCACTTTTCTTGTTGAGCCGAAGGTGAAACCCAAAACACGTCCTCGGGATCATAAGAAGATCAATGTTTCTACCCGTTGTGACCTGTGTGTATTTGAGTTGGTGCAATCTGGACATGATTCCTTCTCACCTAGGGACACTCAAATCACTACATTAGCTTCTACTCTGCAAACCAAGAAGAAGCAACCTGTTAAGGGAAATGAGAAGGTGAATCTGAAAGGGAAGGTATACATTACTAGAACAGTGAAACCTGGTGCATATGTTGATGCTTTCCCTTCTGGGTTAAAACCATACATTAAGTTTTCAAGGATGTAGCTACAGATGGGAATTGTGGTTTCAGGGCTATAGCTGCTTCAATTGGTCATACAGAAGATGATTGGGCTCAGGTTAGGCGTGATCTATTGGGTGAGCTGCACACGCACACAAAGAGGAATACATTACACTTTATGGGTCCTACGAAAGGTTTGAAGAATTGACAAGCATATTGTCATACTTTGAAGACAGTCCTAGATACTCACATTGGATGACTATGCCAGAAATGGGGCATCTTGTTGCATCGTGCTAAAATCTTGTGTTATACCACTTGTCATTATAGCAATGCCTCACCTTTTTACCTCTTAGAACAGTGCCACTACCTCAACTTGATAGACGTGAGATTGCCATTGGGTTTGTCAACGGAAATCATTTCGTCAAGGTATAACAGAAACTTATAAATTGGGTTTGTGCATGTACAAGAAGTTATGAGATATGACCACTGACTCAATTGATATTTGGTGTAGGTTTTGTTGCAGCCAGGCCATCCAGTTCCTTCTATAGCCACTAATTGGTGAAAATACCATCACCCTTGCGCTGTCGACTAGGATGATGCATATGTGCGTCGCATTCAACATTTCAAGGACATTATTCATGATAATGTAGCTACTCGAGAGACTTTTGATGTTGTTGATGTCGCATGACACATGTATGCATTTGACAATGTTAGAATTATGAAAGAAATTAATGGATGTGTTTTTTATGTTGATGTGTTATGTTTTGCAATATGGATTGAATGTTATCGACTATTGTTACCATTCCATTGTAATAAGAAAATATTATTTACAAAATCAACGACCATTGTTACCATTCCATTCTAATAATAAAATGTCATTACAATACCATTGTTGCCATTCCATTCTAATAAGAAAATATCATTTACAAAATCAACGACCATTGTTACCATTCCATTCTAATAATAAAATGTCATTACAATACCATTGTTGCCATTCCATTCTAATAAGAAAATATTAACCACTGTTACTATTGCAACAATATCATCTTACAAAAAACACCAAAAAAATTTTATCAACTAACAAAATAACATGTCACGAATCAGCTGTATGCCTACGCATAGGCCTACGACTGTATGTCAATGTCGAAGATGGAAAGCGACCTCCAGCAAAACTAGGTCCAGCTTCGTCAATGTGCTGACCTTGAAGGACATGCGTCATACTCTCGATAGCCTGGTAAAGTCGATAAGGATGTCGAATCCCCTCTTCATAACCAGCATCAGTAATAGGATATGAAATCTGCAGTGCATGTACAATACGTTGCATTTGAAAAGAATATCACATTTTAGGGAACATATCAAAAAATAAAAAGTAAGTTACAAATGCATGAGAGAGGATAATATATTACATCGGCATGTTGGCTGAAATCCTGATGGTCATGGACACGCGGTTCATTAGTGTGCTCAACATATAGGTGCGTGATATTCATATACCAATTCATGTAAATGTAACCCGGTACACATTCCCAAGGCTGATGAACTGGCGTGCTCCTCCGTTGCTCAGATAACACGTGATTATCCCAAGCCTCCCAGATCCTATCCAAGTATCTATACATGACTGTATATCTTGCAGATATGTTGCCTCGAGCACCACGACTGGGAGCTAGCGGTGCATCTGGGATGGTTTGAACCCTGCTAAACTGCCTCAGAACTCTATCGAGATGATAGGGTTCGACAACGTCTAAGCACTTTAAGCATCTATGGTAGAAAGTAACCGGATTACATGGATGCCGGTCTCTGTAGCTGTGGTATGGATCCCAAATAACCTGTAAACGTAAAGTGTTTTTGAATTAAAGTATATAAATGGTAAGATAAATAGAAAGTGTTAAAATTATCTCAGGATGAGTAAACTTACATCAATAGCTACCAAACTGTCAAGCTTGGCTCGAAAAGATTTCAAATGATTAATAGAGGAACCCGCCTCTCTCCTAGATGCCCAATGGTACACGTGTGTCATGTCTTCATTGTAGCCCATGTTCTGGTGAGGTCGGAATGTTCGGAAGTGCTTATAAATCCACGCCTCCAAAAGAGTCATATAACCACCCATCTGCTTAACCCCGGACTGGCTAGCATACCCTAACTGTCTGTATAAAAATGCTAATGCAGTAGCACCCCAGGCATAAGTATCAATGGATCCCAAATCCATCAATAAGCCAAGGTAAACAACAGGAACCCTGCCGCCACTCTTGTCACTGAAGAGTGTACATCCCAACAGAAACAACAAATAAGCTCTAGCAGTGCACTGTATAGCCTCCTTGGGGTCTGAATTTGTGACACCAGCAAACTGACTTTGCAACCACTCAAGCCTGATTGAATTGCCACCAGCAGAAGAAACCTTTTCATGTGCTGCATGTTCAGTAATCCCCAAGCCATACACCAGTAGTGTAACTCCATGATGATCTGTCACATCTGGTATGCTGACTGATTTGTCTACAATGGGAAGGCCAAGAATAGTGCCAACATCATCCAGGGTCAAGGTCATCTCACCAACTGTCATGTGAAATGTGTTCGTCTTAGGTTGCCATCTCTCAACAAAACTGGAGATTAGAAGCTTGTTGACGAATCGATAAGTGCAACGAGCTAACTATGACAGCCCAGACTGCTCAATAATGGCTTTGAATCTGGTGTTGTTGTCTACTGACCACCATAGCCATGCAAGGATCTTTGAAGAGTGATTATGACACTTTAGGGGCCCTCGTTCCTATAACACAAAAAATATCTCATTAGAAACTACCATACAACACACACAGGAAAAAAAAAAATTTAAAACAAATGAATTTCACTTCTACTCAGGAATGTTTACCTCCCCATGCCAAAAGTTGCCGCGACATGACTATTGAAACTCCGCAGTATTGATGGATCAGTCGGTCCACCTGGAAAAGCATGAGTAAGGTCCTCTTCTTGGACAGGAGGAGAATCAGGTAAAGAGGCATCCTCCACAGCAATGTCAGGCATATCATAACCTTGAACTGGTTTTTGGCTTCGGCTCCGACTTTGACTGGCACTGGGGATATCATCTTCTACCGAAACTGGATCACGACCTCGACCACGACCTTGACCTCGTTCTCGCCCACGCCCTCGTCCCCGTTCATGGTCTATATCCAATTCACGACGTCGTCTATTTGAAGTAGTAGGTGGGACACGTTGTTGACATTCAGAATCTATATTATCTGCAAAAAATAATAAGTGTGTGTACTGAGTATGTGTAAATAAAGAATGGCCATGCAAACAAGTGTGTAAATAAAGAGAGTGTGTGTAAAATTAATGAGAGTGTGTGTAAAATTATAATAAGTGTGTGTAATGAGTGTGTGTAAAAAGAGTGTGTGTAAAATTAATGAGAGTGTGTGTAAAATTATAATAACTGTGTGTAATGAGTGTGTGTAATGAGAGTGTGTGTAAAATTATAATAAGTGTTTATTCAAGTGAAATTACTAATAAGTGTTTAACAAAATTATAATATGTGTGTGTAAATTATAATAAGTGTGTTTATTAAGTGTGTGTAAAGAGGGGAATGTGGAAATATAAGCTCCCTTCAAACAACAACATACAACAGAAGGGGAAAGAAAAAAAAAAAAAAAAACCTGCTCGGAAGTTCACAGCCGAAAATACATATTATGTTCGGAAGTTCAAATCCGAAACACAAAAATAATTTCGGAAGTTGAGTGTTGTCTAAATTCAAATTTTTCAGAAGTTGACTATCGAAACAATGACACATTTTCGGAAATCTACTGATGAAATTATTGATTATTTTCGAATTTCTACGTCCGAACAAATTGTTATATTTCGGGAAATCAGTTTCGAATGACGGTTTCAAATGAAAACATCTACATTACAAGTGAAAAACTCTACATTACAAATGAAAAACTGTACATTACAAATGAACATGGGGTATGCTAGCCGTTGGGAGCTATTTGGCAAATGAAAAAAAAAATTAAAGATTGGTGAAAAAAGTTACCCCAACTGTGTGAAGCAGGGAGGTATTTGCACCGTTGGGAGAGCAATGTGAGGGATGCAGCGCAGCTTCAATGGGTGTATTTGCACCGTTAGGAGAGCAATGTGAGAGATGTAGCTTCAATAGGTGTGCACCGTCGGGAGAGCTGGGTTTGAGGGTGTGTGTGCTTCTGTGTGTGTGTGTGAGAGTGTAAGGATAGATGTGGAATCAAATGTGTGTGCAATGAGTAAAAGAATTAGGAATTATTTTTTTGGGTGTGTGTAGTGAGAAGGATGTGCAAAGAGGGAATTTGATGTGTGTAGATAGAAGCTCCCAATCAAAACGACTTCGTAAGCTCAATTTTAATGATTGGACCATTCTACCCCTCAACTTTCTCAAAACTTCTCGACCGTAGATTTTCATCTGATCAAAACAAATCTCTGACTGGGTCCCAATGCTCTCATCCACAGCAGATCTTATCCATCTCTCTCTCTCTCTCTCTCTTTCTGTGCGAGCGTCCATGGCTTGTTTCTCTGCAAATCAGCTCTACTCTCTTTCATGGAGGTTCTCTGTTAAACCTAGACCACAAAACCCCAACTGCACTCGCTCATGGTTCGTTAACTGTAGAAATCGGACTCTCAGCCCTTTATCCAATTCCAATCGCAGGCCTTCACGAGCTTCTCTTGATTCTACGTGTGTTGGAATCGAAGCTGATATCTCAGAGAGGGCTTCGACTATCCGAGAACTCTGTGAAGATCACATTCCAGATCATATATTGCGCAGGCGAGTTTTCTTTCATTTTCCTTTTTTTTCTGGGAATTTAATGGTTCTGTTTGGTTCCAGAGAAAATAGGGGAAAGGAAAAGGGAAAGCAATATGAGCTCTTTCTTCTATTTTTTAATTACTAATCAAGCTTTGTTCTTGGTTTGCTAATCTAAACAGTTGAAACACAAGGCTCAGTTTGGTTAGGATGAAAATGGTAGAGAGTGAAAGAAATGGTTTTTTTTTTTTTTTCTTCTAAGTTTGGTTAGCATAAGTTTGTTTAGGATGAAAGTGGTAGAAATTATAAGAAAATTAATTTTCTTGTACAATTCAGCGTAATAGCATGGTGAGTTTTCAGTTTCTTGCAAAAAAATACAGGAAAATATAAAAAAATTTAAATTTGTTATAGAAGCAGTTACTTATAATTAGAATTCCTATTTTCTTATAAAATTTGTATCTTAATCAAATTCATATGAGAAAAATATATTTTCTTTTCCTTTTCAGAGAGAGAGAGAGAGAGAGAGAGAGAGAGAGAGAGAGGGTAAAGCAATCATACCTCTTCTGATTTTCAATAGCTAATTAAGGTTTGCTCTATATTTGCTAATCAAAACAATTGAACTATGAGATCTGAGTGTAACAATGTTCCTTTTCTACTAGTTCTCTTACTTGCTCAATAACCAAACTTAGTGTAATCAAGTATTTTTCTTTTTCTTTTCTCATTTAACTGATTAGTATTGAAGTAGAATGATGAATATATAGACCAATGATTGGTTTAAAAGCAAGTTTTGGCTTTATGGTTTTCTGGATTGCTTTTGTTTTCTTTGTTTTGTGTGATATGATTGACACACTAGGATTGCAGAAATGTACAATACAAGTCTTTGTGAAATGTGCTGAAAATGGATCGTATGAAAGATACTGATCAGAGTTGGTTTAACTCGATGCAGGGTGGAAGAGGTTGGGTTTGTTGTGCCTACAGATGTGCAGCAGAAAGCTTTGCCGATTATGCTTTCTGGGCGTGATTGCATACTTCACGCTCAGGTTAATTTGTGCTTCAAGTTACATTCACAAACTTTCTATCTGTCAAATTAGCTTGCCATCTTACAGACAGACTCATGCTTGGCCTAATATTGTAAATCCCATTTTTTGGATGCACTGGATCACATATAAAAAATATACCATAGTTAGTTACTTTCAAACTTGTCTTCCGTCAGTAATCTTTTGCTGAAAGGAATATAATGACACACATGGTTAATGAAATCAATAAGATTTGATGTACATGATTGATTGCAATCTGATGGATTGGTTATATATTGGTTATGGTTTTCATATCTATGTTCTTACTGACTCTGTAGCAGTGACAAGCTAATGTAGTTGGTTTTTTTTTTTTTTTTTCCTTTTTTTTTTCTTTCTGATTTGGCCCTCTAGACAGGTTCTGGGATGACCCTGGCATACCTGCTATCAATTTTTGCAGTTGTAAACACTCAAAGATCATCAGTGCAAGCACTTATTGTGGTGCCCACTAGGGAGCTTGGCATGCAAGTATGAATATTGATGATCACTTCTACAATTTTTTTTTTCTTTTTCTCAAGTTAAAAAATTTATATATGACTTGAATCTTACCAGGGCTATGATATGAGTTATTCTGATATTGTAATGTTTTGATAAACAAGGTTACAAAAGTTGCTCATATGTTGGCTGCAAAACCTGCTGAACTTGGAGAGGAGGCATGTTGTGTTATGGCTCTTCTAGATGGTGGAATGCTGAGAAGACATAAAAGGTGGTTGAAGGTATCATGTTGATTTGTATGATCTTACAAATGCTTTTTTTTTTTTGGTTGTACCTTTCACGCAATAGAATTTTGGTAAGAAATTTTATTTATAACTTGCTCTTATTGTCAGGTGGAGCCCCCTACAATAGTGGTTGCAACTTTGGGGAGTTTGTGTCAAATGATTGATAAGAAAATTATTAAGCTAGATTCAATGCAGGTGTTGATAATTGACGAGGTAATAAGTGAAATATAATTTACTCTATTTGTTTCTTACTTGGCTTTTTTTCTTGGGATTGCCGTCTTTTCGGCCAAAGATTTTAAAGTTTAGCTTCCATATGGCAGGCAAGACCCCATTAAAAATGGGCGATTGGGTTTTGCTTAAATTGTTAATGTGCATGTATGTTGATATATAGAATACATATATTCAGCATTTGCTAGTGACAACATCTGCTTGAGAGCTTTTAATTCTTTTGAATGATCAGAAGAACTTCTTTGAAGTTTTATAAAATTTTTTTTTTTTGGAAGGGAGGGGGGCTTTTGGGCAAGATAAGTGGCTGCCCCTTTTTGTTTGAATGATAAGGTATATTAAGGTAGATGAGTGGGCATTTTTAACTAAAAGGATCCAATATGCGGCATATTTGGCTTCTCTCATTGTACAGAGGCTCATAAATTTTAGAGTATTTAATACAAAAGTTCATCACAAATTGACATGATATATTTTGTGCCTTCTAGGTTGATTTCATGTTCAATTCTTCTAAGCAAGTCAGTTCACTTCGAAAGCTTCTAATATCATACTCACTAAGAAATAATCGTCAGACTATTTTTGCCAGTGCATCAATTCCCCAGCACAGACGATTCTTATCTGACTGCATTCAACAAAAATGGACCAAGGTTTGCTGATGGAACCTTTGTTTACATGTACTCGTTATTGGGCTTTAGCTCAATCTGCCGGTTATTGTATTACTTGCATACTTAATCGTATTTCCGACAGGATGATGTTGTTCATGTCCATGTAAACCCAGTTGAGCCAATGCCATCACGCCTGCATCACGGATTTGTGGTAAAAGAATTTGGAACCATGAAACTTGTTCAGTTTTGTGTTTTCCCCCCCTTTTCCCTGGTGTTGCTTTATTTCATATTCAGTTTATTTGTATATATAAGATCCTGATCTAAACAGAAACTTTTTTTTTTATGACATGCTTATCAGATGTGTGGTAAAAATGAAAGACATCAAACCTTGCTATCCTTGTTACAGGGCGATGCACCTCATTCTGCTATAATTTTTGTCAGCGTACAGGTTAATTCTGCCATGATTCTCAATTAATTTAAAATATATATTTGATATAGGACTGGCTTGACCCAAATAATTAAATTTGACAAATGTGATATCTAACTCATGGTTGATCACTTGAATAATGTGTTATTTTTACATTGATATTATATTCAACTTCTTGTTCATAATGTTTGTAGTTTGTTGCAAACTAAACATTGGCGACTCCAGTTAGTAGGTTAACATTATTTTCCAATTTATATTGCAGTCTGAGAAGTCAAAGAAGGCTGGCCATGCTCTACCAACAACTCTTCTAATTGATTTGTTGAAGACTTCTCTTCCAGGGTGTTTTGATATTCTTATTCTGGAGGAAGACATGAATTTCAATTTACGAGCAGCTTCGTTATCTGTAAGTACTGTTCAGCTCATGGATGCTAGTTGTATTTGTAACTCTTTATTGCATCCATAGGGGAAAAAAATGGGTTGAAAATTGGATTAGATAAGGTCATCTCTGTATATTATAGTATTTGATGTTTCCATATCACATTAGAATATTCAGTTTAAACGGGGCCAACATATCATAGACAAGGTTGAAAACTAACTTCTAAGGCCTCTTTTGGGAACAGACTATTTTAGTAACTTTTTGGCTTTTTGGCTAAAATATGAGGTAAAAAAAGTTAGTATGTTTGGGGTGACTTTTTAGCTTTTTACGAAAAGATGTGCAAAAAGTAGAGAGAAAAAAGAATCTTTGACTTTTTGGTATAAGTTATAGGCTTTTTAGTTTTTTTAGTAATTTTTTGACTTTTTAGCTAAAATGTTAACTTGCCAAACGAGGCCTAAGTAATGCTGTTAGAATTTACCATCACCTACCACCAATTTACCATCACCTACCACCACCTACTCCTCACCTACTACACTCACCCTCTCCTATATAATGAGCCACTCACCATTATGTTAGAATTTACCATCACCTACCACCACCTACTCCTCACCTACTCCTCACCTACTACACTCACCCTCTCTTATATAATGAGCCACTCACCATTTGTAATATATGTATCAACAATATATCAATCAATAATACATAAATTTTTACATGGTATCAGAGCTAAGTTAAGAACTTAGTATTTTTCGCTTCACCGGCGGGCGGCAACCTCGCTTTGGCCGCCCGCCAGACCTCAACCTAGTCCGCTAAAATTTTCTACACATACCTTGAAATTTCCCTTCTTCAACCTTCTTTGTCTTCACCGGCGTAACCGCCTTCGCCTTCGCCTTCGCAACAACCGTCTTCTTCACGGGAGCTTTCACTATCGCCGCCGCAGCAGGAGCCTTCTTGACAGCGGCTGATACAGGCTTCGCCGCCGAAGACAGCTTGAACGAGTTCTTAACCTTCACAAGCTTCTCAGATGCGACGAGCTTCTTCAACTGAACGAGCAAAAGCTTCTTGAAATTCGGCCGCAGATGAGCTTTTTTTTGCTTCTCTTCGATGAACTTCGTAATCGCGTACTGGCTCGTCGCCGGCGTTGGAGGCCAAGCTCCGGCATCGTCTCCTACTTCCACCCCAGCTCCGCCGGCTACTACTCCACCAGCCACTCTGTTCCTCCACCTGCACCGCTTGCTGCTCTACCTATCTACCAAGCTCATCTGCAAACCCAATGAGGAACACATTTTTAATATTTTTACATCAACTTCTCTTATCTTTCCACTTTCTTTTCTTTTTTTATATTTATTCTACTCCATTTGTTTGAAAAGCAACCGACACCTCACCTGACACCACCCACGTTATCACACTTTTATTTTAATATATATATCTCTTAAAATAATGAATCATAATCTTCTTTTTGAAAACATAATCATCAAACAAAAACACAACACAACCACCCCCGTTATCACACTTTTATTTTAATATATATATATATCTCTTAAAATAATGAATCATAACACCCAAACCATGGGCTGGTTCCACTTTCATGCTTTTCTTTTTATATATATATATATATATCTATATTTTTTTTTTATTCTAATATATTTCCACTCCCCCTACTTTTATTTTATTTTATTTTATTTTTATCTTTCTTTTTTCCATCAATATTTCATTATTTTACTACTCGTTAGTGAGCATCACCTTTTTTTTTTCATTATCTTATTATTATTATTATTATTATTCTTATTTTTTTTTATTCCACCAAAAAAAAAAAAAAAAAAAAAAAAAACAAACAAAACAAACAAAACAAAACAACAAAAAAAAACACAACGTTTGAATCTCACATTTCCTTTTTATTTTTTTTGCACACCAAACTTATTTTATTCATCTCGGGATTCATCCCGGTCACCATTTTACACCACAAAAAAAAAAAAAAAAAAAAAAAAACCAAAACAAAACCAACACAAATCCGAACAGTGGGATTTTTCTCTACTCTGCCGCCGGTCTTTTCTTCTTGCCTCCGTCCTGGGCGGCCCTTGCCGGTGTTGCCTCCGTGTTTCCCACTCCACTGGGCACGATCACTACTCCCTGCTCCTCCACTGCAGCATATGGCGGCCCTCCAAATCGGAACATCACGGTGGCCTTCCGCTTCAGCTCCTTGTTTTCTGCCCTTAGCACGCTTATCTCTGCTCGCGCATCCTTATATATGCGTTGGAGCAAAGCCAGCTGGGAGTTTAATTGCTGCACCTCATTTGTCCTACTCTGCAGCCGATGCGACAAGTTTGTGACCGCCGTCATGGACTCCACACATGCCTTCAAAGTATACTGATTCGCCTCCACATCCGTTTGCACTGCCATTTTTTGCTCCACCGACTGCATCGGAAAGTTCAACGGAGCAAACCCAGTGGTGTTTGGTTGAGGTTCACGGGACACCGCACCCGTTATCTCTCTTGTTGACTCGTTGAGATCGGGAAAGAGAGTGAGCAGACTCCGGGACGAAGAGGCCATTTTCTGGGCAACAGAGTGTTACAGACTATCTCTCTCAGCAAAACGAAGAGTTTTTTTCAGTGGTTTCCGACTGGTTTGATTTTCACATGTTCTCTCAGCCTCTGCATTGATTTATATAGAACATGACGAAGAGGCCGACACGCGCACTGTCGATCACGTGCATCGCCGCGTGTCTGGCGCGCCTTTTGATGGCTCGTCTTTTGATGAATTGGGCACGCCTTTTGATGGCACGTCTTTTGATGGCACGTCTTTTGATGGCACGCCTTTTGATGAATTGGGCACGCTTTTTGATGGCACGCCTTTTTTGACCGATTGGGCACACCTTTTGAGGGTGCGACTTTTTAGGGGTCCGACAAGACTCTATAAACTGTTCCGACATAGATTCCGGTTAGTTTCTACAAGGGTCCGACAAGACTCTGTAAACTGTCCCGACATTGATTCCGGTTAGTTTCTACAAGGGTCCGACAAGACTTTGTAAACTGTCCCGACATTGATTCCGGTTAGCTCCTTCAAGGGTCCGACAAGACTCTGTAAACTGTCCTGACATTGACCCCATTGTCTGCTACAACGGTCCGACATGACCCCATAAACTGTCTTCTACATCGGTCTGACACCGCCATCCAGTGTCCTCTACACCGTTATGACACCACCATACAGTGTCCTCTACAACGTTATGACACCCCCATACAGTGTCCTCTACAACGTTATGACACCCCCATACAGTGTCCTCTACAACGTTATGACACCACCATTCCGTGTCTTCACCAATGGTCTGACACGACCATACAGTGTCTCCTATCCTTTTTTATTTTTATGTATTTTCTTGTTTTGTTCCTCTCTTCAAACTCAAGTTGGTTAGTTTCTATCCTCCTTGAGTTTGCGGGGGGCTGTTAGAATTTACCATCACCTACCACCAATTTACCATCACCTACCACCACCTACTCCTCACCTACTCCTCACCTACTACACTCACCCTCTCCTATATAATGAGCCACTCACCATTTGTAATATATGTATCAACAATATATCAATCAATAATACATAAATTTTTACAAATGCCAAATGGGGCCAACATATCTAATCCATTCAATCTTTCTAGTGACATGATTGGTCGAAGAAAAGATTGTAGACTTGAACAAGTTGGATTAGGCCCTCATTTTTTAACCTACCCCAAGGCCAGCCCAATATGGACTTATCGTGTGAATAATAGCATACAAAGTAAACATGACAAAATGAAACTTGTTCTTATTAAATGATGGAACTGTTCTATGAAAAAAAAATCCCAACCCACATCTCCTAGATTGCTTGTGGCATACAACTAGCAAGTCACATGTAAGACTAAACACTTTGGGAACTGGTTTGTGCTATTCTAAACCCTTGAATGAAATATAACTTGGGAGGAATGACATATTTTGCTATTTTCTTCTTCTTCTTTTTTTCTTTTCTTTCTTTCTTTCTTATTTATTTATTTATTGGGTACTAAAAATGTACAAGACAATTTCTTATATCTTATGCTCTGTGGTAAAATGGACATTTTGGTGACAATTTCTTTTAGTTTGGTTTCGGAAAACTTGGTGGTTGCTGCATTGTTTGTTCTATTGAAAATGGCTCTTATCCTTCCATTTTCTTTTCCCTCCACAAATTCCTACACATATCTATGATCCAAACATAGCCTAATGTCTGTTACTCGCTTCTTGAATACAGGAAATGAGACAAGGAAGAAGCTATCTTCTTGTGGCAACAGATATAGCAGCCAGAGGAGTTGATCTTCCAGAGATAACCCATGTATATAACTTTGATCTGCCAAAAACTGCAGTGGATTATCTTCATCGAGCCGGGAGGACAGGTAGGAAACCATTATCAGACAATAAATGTTTTGTTACTAGCATTATAACATCAGAAGAACGGTTTGTGTTACAGAGATTTGAAATTGAACTGATGTTTCAATGTATTGAGGTGTTTCTATAAATTCAATTTTTGTTTCAGTTTCATTCAATATTAGCTTCATCCCTCTCGTTCTTCTCTCCATCCTTTTCAAATCGTCGATCGAATCATTAATCATTTTGCCAAAACCAAGAATCGTGAATCGTAAGTTTCACTTTGTTTAGCATAATATATAGTAATCATATCAAATCATGAATAGTAAGTTTCACTTTATTTAGCATAATATATAAATATATATATATACACATAAAAATACACACATATTGTTTAAAATGAAATAAATATCATAACTAAATTGTGTATATACATATAAAACCATGACATCAGTATTTTTAATTGATCTCTTTTTCTATTTTACGAAAATTATGTCATTTCATGTATTATGTAAATATAATTGAAATCGTAGTGTAACAATTAAATTGTATGATACGCTCAATTTGAGATATAACAGCACAAATTGAATTGTTTTGGTTAAAACCCATATCGAATCATACAAATCAGATCGTGAATCGTAAGAGTCTAACAAGCATGCACCTTTCTTTCTTTCTTCTTTTTGTCCCCTTTGGTTCTAGTTATTTCAAGGGCAAATTACATTAACGGTCCCTATAATTTGGGGTTCATATCACTTTGGCCCTTGAGTTTTCAATTATGACACATTTGATCTTATATTTGGAATCTTGTTCCAAATAAGGGCAATTGAAGATACCATTGCTTAATTTCAAGGGCAAAATTATCCATTTGATAAAATATAAACTAATTTAATAAAAATAAATGTCTATAAAATATTTTTAAATTTTAAAAAATTATTTCTACACACCAAAGATAAAATTATGTAAAATTGATAATTTTTTTTGGACATTTATTTATTTATTTATTTTTACCAAATTAATTTTTATTATGTATTTGGATGATGATTATATAATTGGAGGTTGTTAAAATTTTAATGTGTAATTGATATATTTAATATATAAAATGTTTTTAGTTTTGGATTTTTTAATTTAATAGATTGGTTTAATAATGATGTTAAAGTTGTCGTCATATTTGACTTTTAAAAGAATAGAAACTAATTTAATAATAATAAAAATAAAAATAATCACCCATTACATGATTATCATCCAAACACATAATAAAAATTAATTTGGTAAAAAAAAATAAATAAATAATATCTAAAAGATTTATCAATTTTACATAATTTTATCTTTAGTGGGTTGAAATAATTTTAAAAATTTAAAAATATTTTTTTGACATTTATTTTTATCAAATTAGTTTATATTTTATCAAATTGACGATTTTGCTCTTGAAATTAAGCAATAATATCTTCAATTGTCCTTATTTGAAACAAGATTCAAAATTTAGGATCAAATGTATCACAATTAAAAAATCAGAAACCAAAATAATACAAGTCCCCAAACTATAGGGACTATTAGTATAATTTGCCCTTATCTCAATTCCTTCTCTAGTTATCATTTGGCAAGAAGAAACATATTGAGTTTGATTTTTTGAAAATTTAATTTAATTGTCATTATAATTGAAGCAAGGAGAAAACGAAAAATGGTGCTAAAGATGCGTTTGGCAGGGCATTATGAAAATTATTCTTCAAAAAGTGTATCTTAAATTTTCCCAAACAATCAGCTTGTTTGGTTTCGTTTTTCTAAAAACAGTTTTCAGAAAATTCTACCTTCTTATTTTTCATTTTTTTTATTTTTAATAAATTTTTTTAATATTTTAATATTTTTTTTAATTTTTAGATATACCTAACATAAATATACTCAGAAAGTAAAAAATTTGTGAAAAAAACTTTTTAAAAATTCACTAAATACCAAAAATACAAAAAAAAAAAAAAAACGAAAATTCAGTACATTTTTTGTATTTTTATTTATTTAATAATTTTTAAAAATATTTTTTCACAAATTTTTTACTTTTTAGATACATCTAAGTAAGGTGCATCTAAAAAATTAAAAAAAATGTTTACAATTTTAAAAATATTTGCTAAAAACAAAAAAATACGAAAAATAAAAAATTTAATTTTCAAAAAACTTAATCTAGAAAATACAAACCAAACACGCTGAATACTATTTTTGAAGAATGTTCAATTCATGAAATCCGAAGATTTCAAGAAATAGAATCACATTTGTCATGGGGGTATAAAATGACAATTTGCATTAATACAAAACAAGAAGGGATATATGCATATTAGTATAGTTGATAGTATTTCAAGTTGTTTACAACTTTGGTGCCATTGTCAGACACAATGCACGCATCTCACTAAACCTCATTTCCCACTCTAAATCGAGCAAAAAAAAAAAAAAAAATTACAAACAAAGAGAAAATGATGATGATGCTCATCATATCACAACCCAATCTTTGATTGTTGAGTTTTTCAATATGATGCTAATACCTGAACGGATATAAAACCCTTCCGAGAATCTATCAGCCTCTTATATGCCCTGCAAATTCATATAAAAACAAAACAAAAACACAAAATTAGTTTAACTGAGTGTGTGGAATCCTGAAATTTTCTTTTCTTCTTCTTCATTTTCTTGACAACCAAAGGAAAAGTTTCAAAGGCGTGGACCACCATTTTTATCCTGAAATCATTAGTCTTTCCTATATTTTCCACAACAAATTATTTGAAGAAACATGCCTCTGAGTTTGCAATAACAACATTCTTCCCGATTCTAGCATTCTTGTCAATGATGCAGTCTCTGCATAAGATCATAAAAATGGCCATCAGAGACCGGAAAAGTTGTAGAAAATGATTTTCTAGGAAAATAATGGAAGTGGAAAAGTCTAAGTTACGGGTTGTTTAGGATGTCATAAATAAGTGCACTTTTTGACTTTTTGGACTAAAAAGTTGAGGAAAAAAATATGGTTATTTGGGTTAACTTTTTGACTTTTTACGGAAAAATGTATATTAAAAAATTGTTCAAATTAGTATGTAGAGGAAAATTAGAATTGAGAGTTGTGCAACCGTACTTTTTGACTTTTGGTGAATAGTGATAACTTTTTAACATTTTGAGTAATTTTTTGGCTTTTTGACTTTTTGGGTACATGCCAAACTTGGTAATCTGTACTTGATTTTTGTATTTTCTCCTATTCCAATCGGAACTCTTCCCTCAGCTAACATTGCTGCAATTTCAGCATCAGTTTTGAAAGGGTGATTTATGATCTGGAGTTGGGTCGAGATATCGACCGATCAGGTTGAGAGCCCAGCAGTGCATTGGGCCGAGATGATCCACTGTTCGCCCAGAGAAGGGCTGCCAAAACTTGGGCCGGGCAGAGTATGGACCGAGTGTGTGCCACCCCGGACCGTACAGAAATTGCTCGGCCAGGAAGTGACCGGTCAGACCAGGATGCTCGGTCCGAGGATGGTCGAAGCCAGACAGGCTGAGAGACCGGCGCCCGGAAAGGCGCGGTCAGCCGAGATAGTTGACTGACCGGCAGGAAGGCCAACCAAAGGAGGTGCCCGGGCTAGGCTTTGCCGAGATGCCGCCTAGCCCGGTCATCCATGTGTTTGTCCGGCTAGGCGCATGAGTACGAAGCATGACATGGCCGAGGAAGAGCAGCTCGGCTGCCGAGCTCCAGCTGCGAAGTCAGGCAGTTGAGGTTAGGTGGTGAAGGGCATGGTTTATGCTGACAGATGGGATAGCTGAGCCACGTGTCAGGAGATGACTGGGAGTGGATATGGGGCTCAGAAGGTATAAAAGCATGCCTGCGCCCCCCATACGCAACACACGAACATATCTGTAAGGATTTCTTACATTCAAACACTCTCTCCCTTCTCTCTATTCCCTCTAAGGTGTGTGCTAACTTGACCGTCGGAGGGTTTTTCCGGCCACACACCGCCGGGTAGCTCATCGTTATTTGCTCGCAGGTGATCGGATATCGACGGAGCTCGGAAGAAAGGAATACGGGCACGCCGAAATATTTGCTCCCCGTACAATTGGCGCCGTCTGTGGGAAGTTCTCAGACAAAACCTTGTCTTCCAGGTTCATCTGATCGCCGTCCATGGCGAACAACGACGAGTTCCCGTTGTCCGCCATCGACGGAGCCACCCCGGAGTATACCCGAAGGAGAGAGGGACCTCCTGCCGTCCATCCAATGGTTGACTTGGGGACGCCCACTGGAGGACAGTCAGGAGACGCGCGGGATAAGCGCGGAAGGAGTCATGGGCATTCACGGAGTCCAGACGGTCACCGGCGGAGAGACTCACACGCCAGGCGACTGGAAAGCAAGCTAAAGGATCAAGACGCTGTCATCAGGCGGATGGCGGCGGAGATGGAGGATCTTAAGCGGCATGTCAAAGGGAAAGGTGTAGCTGGAGTGGGAGACCACAGTGAGCGCACCCCGTCCCGCCGGTCAGGCGATCAGAGTCAGCGACGTACTCAGTCCATTTCCATCACCAGGAGTTACCAGGTTGGTGATTCCGACGTGCATGCAGAAAAGTCTAGCGCGCAAGGCAGTACCTACAAACCCTCACGGCCGGCGACGACGTCGAGGTACTCTTATTCTGCTCAGTCAGAGGACCTACGGGCAGTGTTAAGGGAGCGGGCTCGCCGGCGCGAAGCTCAGAGAATACCAGCTTTCCAGCGGCTTTTCTACGGGGCTCACGCCAGTGAGGAGGTCGGGATGCCTCCACCCCGCCAAGCAGTGCCAATATTTGAAGATACAGACCTGGCCAGGCTGAGTGCCACCCCATTTTCCCTGGAAATAGAAACAACACCGCTTCCGGCAGGCTTCCACCAGCCTAAGTTCACGCTCTACGACGGCAAAACCGATCCTTATATGCATGTGAGCCACTTCCGTCAGGTCATGGTCGGACATAGGCGAAATGACGGACTTATGTGCCTAATCTTCCCGTCCAGTTTAGGTGAGCTGGGCTTAAAGTGGTTTGAGAGGTTGCCGGAAGGGAGCATACAACGGTGGCATCAGTTGGCCGAAGCGTTTGTTACGCGCTTCAAAACTAACACAAAAACGCCAAAGGAAGTCGATCACTTGCTGAGTGTCAAGATGGAACCGTGCGACACACTGAAGGCATACAATTCAAGGTATTGGGAGACCTTCAACGAGATCCTGGATTGCCCGGTCAACCTTGCAATCACGCAATATAAGCGTGGTCTCCCGGTCGGACATAGACTGCGGGACTCGCTTACCATGCACCAACCGACCTCCATGGGCCAGCTCATGCAGCGCATCAATGAGCACATCCGAGTAGAGGATGATGCGTCAGCTTCCACCGTGAAGGCCACTCCGGTCGGAACAGACAAGAAGACAGCAGGCAAAGTGCACGCAGTTGGGCAAGAGTCCAGCCGCTCAAATGACCGAGCAGAGGAATCAGACCGAGGTTCAAATCGTAAAAACCGGGGTAGAGGACGTCGGAATGACCGGGATGACTACCCCCGTGATGACGTTGAGGACGCAAACAGGAGAATGAAGGCAAGGACTGGCATAACCACGGTCTTCAAGATTCCAATCTATCGCATACTTAGCGAAATCCGAGACGAGGAGTATGTCCGGTTTCCTGCTAAGTTGGGCGATGGACAAAAGGGGTACAATCCGCGGTATCGTTGTACGTTTCACCGGGAGAGGGGCCACCGGACTGAGGATTGTTTGCCTTTGCGCCAACATTTGGAAGAATTGGTTGCGGCCGGGCATCTGGACCTTTACATTGATGGCGGCGTGAAACCAAATCAGGCTCCGGTCGATCCCAGGGGACAGGATGACCGAGATGCACCACCACAAGGAGTTATTAATGTCATCCACGGCATCGTGGAACCGGAGCGCGTTTGCGAACTCCGGGGCATGATCAAGAAGGCAGAGCATATGAGGGAAGTTTTGTCAGTACAGCCTGCCATCAAAAGGGGGAAGACAGAGGAGAAAGATGTGATTAGTTTCACCTCAAGGGATTTAGAGCGTATCCAGACGCCGCACAACGATGCTCTTATAGTAACATTACGCGTCAAAGAATTTGATGTTAGACGGATCTTGATCGATCAGGGAAGCTCGGTCGAGATCATGTATTATGATGCGTTCAAACAGCTCAAACTCCGTGAGACAGACTTGGCTCCGGCCACTTCGCCACTGGTTGGATTTAACTCGCAGCCGGAGTGGCCATTGGGAAAGATTATCCTGCCGGTCAAAGCAGGATCCGTGGTCAAGCAAGTGGAGTTTTGGGTGCTACAAGTGCCTTCAACGTACAATCTTATCCTTGGAAGAGGATGGCTTCACGCCATGCAAGCCGTAGCATCGACCTACCACCAGGTGATGAGATTCCCCTCGGCTATGGGGGCAATCGAGGAGATTTGGGGTGATCAGGTCATGTCCAAGCAGTGCTTCGTGGCGGTCAACGGGAGCCGGGCTGCCAAAGGATTCGTTCAAATGATCGAGGGACCGGAGGACCGGA
Organism: Camellia sinensis; assembly: GCF_055761805.1. Taxonomy (NCBI): domain Eukaryota; kingdom Viridiplantae; phylum Streptophyta; class Magnoliopsida; order Ericales; family Theaceae; genus Camellia; species Camellia sinensis. The sequence continues at coordinate 14,138,037 of NC_138967.1, read as the reverse complement.
GTGTCTTAGATGATGTTGGCACCAAAGCAGAAGACAAGGCTGTTGAAGAATTGGTTGAGGTGCGGATTGATGCCGAGCAGCCGGACAGATTCTTCTTGCTCGGTTCAAGTCTCTCGGCCATGGAGAGAACCGAGATGATTGAGTTTTTGATGGCGAACATCGAAGTCTTTGCATGGTCGCCCTACGACATGCCTGGTCTTGACCCAAGCTTTATCTGCCATCACCTCAATGTCTTCCCTGGAGCAAAGCCAGTCATCCAGCGAACAAGGAGATCGGCGCTGCATCACGCCGAGGTAGTAGCAGAGGAGGTAAAGAACTTGCTTGAGGCACGAGCAATACAGGAAGTGCACTACCCTCGGTGGATTTCCAACACGGTAGTGGTGCCCAAGAAAAATGGAAAGTGGCGAGTTTGTGTCGACTACAAGACAGTCAACCGAGCTTGTCCGAAAGACAGCTTCCCTTTGTCGCGCATTGACCAGCTAGTGGATTTGACGGCTGGACACAATCGGCTCAGTTTCTTGGATGCGTACCGCGGCTATCACCAGATTGCCATGCATGGGCCTGACCAAGAGATCACCTCTTTCACGACTCCAAGGGGACTCTTCTGCTATCGAGTTATGCCCTTTGGTTTGAAAAACGCCGGGGCAACCTTTCAGAGGATGGTGACCAAAATGTTCGCTCCTTTGCTCGGCCGGACAATGGAGGCTTACATCGATGATATGGTGGTAAAGAGCCGACATGAGGCACACCATTTGTCCGACTTAGCCGAGATGTTCGCCATTCTGAAGAAGCACAAGCTGCGCTTGAACGCCTCGAAGTGTGCCTTTGGCGTGGGATCCGGGAAATTTTTGGGATTCTTAGTCACGAACCGAGGCATCGAAACAGACCCTACTCAGATCAGAGCCGTGCAAGAATTGAAACAACCCAGCTCGGCTAAGGACGTGCAGCATCTGGCCGGGATGGCCGCCGCGCTTAATCGATTTATAAGCTGGTCATCAGATCGCTGCCGCCCTTTCTTTCAAGCATTGAAGTCAAAGTTCTCATGGGATGACGAGTGTGACTGAGCTTTGGCCGAGCTCAAAGATTATTTGTCTTCTCCGCCGCTGTTGGTTACACCAGAGCCCGGTGAGGAACTCTACCTTTACCTTGCCGTCTCCCAGCACGCAGTAAGTGCGGTGTTAGTCCGGGCTGAAGGAATCAAGCACCTCCCAATTTTTTACGTAAGTAAGACCTTGCTGCCGGCTGAGACGAGGTACTTGCCGCTGGAAAAGCTTGCGTTGGCACTGATGATGGCTTCGAGGAAATTGGCACATTATTTTCACGCCCATACCATCGTCGTACTGACCGAGTTCCCCCTCAAGGCCTTGTTTGAGCGCGCAGACTTTTCAAGCCGAATATTAAAGGGCAAATTACATATACACCCCTCCAGGTTTGGTTAAATTACAGATACCCCCCTGAGGTTTCGGAAATTACATCCCGCCCCCTGAGGTTTGTATTTTCATAACAATTTACCCCCTGAGGTTTATATTTCATAACAAATTACCCCCTAATTTCTTATGCAAATATAGCATTCAGGGGGGAATTCGTAATTTCTCAAACCTCAGGGGGGTATCTGTAATTTTGTCAAACCTGGAGGGGTGTATATGTAATTTGCCCAATATTAAAATGGGTGGTCGAGTTGGGACAGTTCGATGTGAAGTTCCAGCCGCGCACCGCAATCAAAGCCCAAACCTTGGCCGATTTTGTTGCCGAGTTCTCACCTGGCACTCATCCGGTATGCCCGGTCGACATTGCCGAGGCAGATGATGAGACGCCCACAATGCCAACCGAGGAACTACCAGCTGCAGAAGGTCGCACCGCGGAGTTAGCGCGCACCATCGAAATTCCCTCAGTTTGCACGGTAATACCTCCCGGTGCTGCGATGACGGAGTTGTGTATCACCAACCCATCCACTCTGTCCGGTACCGCATCACCAAGGGGGGAAGGAATGGTTCCACACAGCTCAGAACTTGATGATTCACCTACGGACTTGGGCATTCTGAACCAACTTGTTGAGTCCGGTGTCGAATCCTCAAGGGGGGGAGGAATGGTTCCAGGCAGCTCAGAACCTGCGGCCGGCTTCACACCGCAACCTGGTGATTCGCCTACGGACTTGGGCATTACGGACCAACTTGCTGAGTCCGGTGTCGAATCACCAAGGGGCACTGAATTTGAACCGGTCAACACCAAACTTGACACCGCACAGCCGAGCAGTTGTGATCCCATTGCCCTTCGCAACTCTCAGGACCCATCTGACTGCTGGAAGCTTTTTGTGGGGGATATGTGGAAGCTTTTTGTTGATGGAGCGTCCAACCGTCATGGTGCCGGCCTAGGTATCGTTCTTATATCCCCGGACGGCCTAACCATTGAGCATTCTATCACACTCGGCTTCCCGGCGTCTAACAACGAGGCTGAGTACGAGGCGCTTCTTGCTGGGCTCAAGAGCGCAATTCAAATGAAGGCTGCCGAGCTTCTGGTATATAGTGATTCCCAGCTTGTGGTTAACCAAGTTTCAGGGATTTATGAAGCGAAGGACGACAGGATGGCGAAGTACCAAGCTCTGGTCAGGGACCATATCAAGCAGTTTGAGGCAATCAGAGTCCAGCGGATTGGCCGGGAAGAAAACAGCCGGGCTGATGAACTCGCCGGCCTCGCTTCCATGGTAGATAGCACGTCTCCAAACCCCCTGTTGATTGACTTTCTTCCGCGGCCAAGCATTGAAAACGCCGGGCAGACGGATGTACTCTGCGTCGAGCTAGGTCCTTCATGGATGGACCCCTTGATCTTGTTCCTCAGAGACCGGACTCTTCCAGCGGACAAGAAAGAAGCACACAAAATCCGGGTGAAGTCAGAGCGGTTTTGGCTCTCTCCATCAGGCGCGTTGTATAAGAAGTCCTTCACCGGTCCGTATCTCAAGTGCGTGCACCCGAACAGTGTGGAGGCCTTCTTGTTTGAAATTCATGAAGGCATTTGTGGCAGCCACATCGGGGGCAGGTCCTTGGCCTAGCGAGCTATTTCGCAGGGGTACTGGTGGCCGTGCATGCAGGCCGACGCGCAAAAATATGTCCGCAGGTGCGACAAATGCCAGAAATTCGCCCATCAGATCCACCAGCCTGCCAGGGAACTTCTTCCCCTCACCAGTCCTTGGCCTTTCGCCATGTGGGGGCTAGATATAGTGGGACCATTGCCAACAGCACCGGGCAACCGGAAATTCTTCATCGCAGCCACAGATTACTTCACAAAGTGGGTTGAAGCTGAGCCCTTGGCAACCATCAAAGAAAAAGACGTGAAGCGATTTGTCTGGCAGAACGTTGTCACGCGGTTTGGCGTCCCCAAGATTTTGATCTTTGACAACGGCACCCAGTTTGACGGTCGCCTATTCAGAGGATTTTGTGAAGATCTGAAGATAGAATTCTACAACTCCACCCCGGCCTACCCGCAGTCCAATGGTCAAGCTGAAGCGTCGAACAAGACTATCCTGGATGGGTTGAAGAAACGGCTGGAAAAGGCCAAGGGAAAGTGGGCTGAGGAATTGCCCAGTGTACTCTGGGCATACCGGACAACCCCGCGACGTTCAACCGGGGAAACTCCATTTGCTTTGGCTTACGGCATGGAGGCGGTCATACCCTTGGAAGTTGAAATACCTACCCTCAGAACCGAGAGTTTTGATCCCGAGCTAAATGCCGAGGCTATTGCCTTGGAGCTGGACCTAGCGGAAGAGAGCGAGGAGAAAGCCCTCATCCATGTGGCCGCCTACCAACAAGAGCTCTCCAAGAAGGATAACAAGACAGTGCACCCCAGACCGTTCAAAGTTGGGGATTGGGTTTTGAGGAAGATTATGGGCAACACCCTGGTGCCAGGAGAAGGCAAACTAGGGGCAAATTGGGAAGGACCCTACAAGATCACTGGTCTGGCTGGCAAGGGGGCTTACCACTTGGAGGATCTAGAGGGAAGAGCCATACCCCGGCCATGGAATGTGGCCAACTTGAAATTGTATTATTTTTAAGCTTTTTACTTTCCTCTTTTTGTAAAGCAATTTTTTGGCTTGCAAAGCAGAATGTAATTCTTTTTGTCAAATTATAGAAGTCATTTTGCATTAGCACTTGGATTATTATTTTTATGTTACGGACCGAGATGGTGTACTCCGGTTGGAAGAGTTGGTGTTTTGTCCGACTTAGGATTCCCAACCGAGATGGTGTACTCCGGTTGGAAGAGTTGGTGTTTTGTCCGACTTAGGATTCCCAACCGAGATGGTGTACTCCGGTTGGAAGAGTTGGTGTGTTGTCCAACTTAGGATTCCCAACCGAGATGGTGTACTCCGGTTGGCAGAGTTGGTGTGTTGTCCAACTTAGGATTCCCAACCGAGATGGTGTACTCCGGTTGGAAGAGTTGGCGTTTTGTCCAACTTTGGATTCCCAACCGAGACGATGTACCCCGGTTGGAAGTGTTGATTTGTTCGACTTAGTTACAACCGAAGTGGCTACTGCGGTTCATGAATTTGTCTTGTTCTGCTGAAGTGCTTAGACCGTGTTATGTATTCCGGTTCAATGAGTTATACTGAGATGTTTTGCTGAAGACAGAACTGATTACAACCATGCATACACTTGCAAAAATATGAATTTTCATTGATAAGAAATTCATTACAAACGGAGGGGACAGAGCCCGGTTACATCAAGAGAGTTGGAAGCAAAAATACTAAAACAAGGAAAAAGAAACCTAAACTAAGGGGAAAGGTTGGTGAACGCATCCTCGGCAACATCAGCATCAAGGTCAATAGCATGGCTTGCTTCTTGGGCGCCGGGCTCATCGTTGCCGGGCTGCTCAGGCACCTCGGCCTCTTCTTCCTCAGAATCTGTCTCCCCGTCCCCATCTTCAAGTCCCTCCTCGGCCTCAGCCTGTAAAGCGCTGAAAACATCGTTTGCATATGGCACAAGGTAGACCGGTAGAGAAGCTGGAGGAGGGTTGGCAAAGACGTCGGTGTCAGAACTTTGGCCGAGGTGTTCGCAGGCGGACTTCCAACCGGCCTTAAAGTAGATGTGTTGGGTTGCAAAGACCTGCTTTTTGTAGCTCTCCTCGGCCTCGTTGAAGCCAGCGGTGTTTGCAGCCCGGCAAGCCTTCTTCTTCGACTTCTTCAGAGCGTCCACCTCGGCTTGGAGCTCATCTCGTTTTTTCTCGGCTGCATCCAGCTGGCCGAGCAGTCTGTTGTTATCATTGTTGGCCATCTCGAGAGAAGCTTTAGCCCGGCCGAGCTCGGCTTGAAGGCTTTCAACCTGGCTAGCAGTGTCGTTGGCTTTCTGCCTAAGCCGGTGGATGCGCTCCAAAACCAAGTGTTGTTTTTGAATGGCCTGCACAAAAAACAAGTTGATCAGAAAGGAGACCGAGCAGAAAGAAAACCGAACAAACACTTAGTGAAATTTTCGGAAGAACGCCGACTTACCCTGGCCATGGACTTGACTGAGGATTTCACCAGCCGGGTGTCAGGGACGTGGTCGCTGCCGACCACGTCGCCCGGTAGGAGAAATGCTTTGGAGAGATCGAAGGCGAGCAAATGTTCTTTGTCAGCCTTGATCGAAGCCGTCGCCGGGATGTCCTGTCCCCGGTGCTTCAGCTGAGGACGCCAAGCAGGCACAGGAGCAGGAGTTTCGGCTGGATGTTCGGTTGTCAGCTCGGCGACGAGCTCGGCGGAGGGATCTGCCCTTGGTCTTTTTCCAGCCCGGCGCGCTTCTCTGGCAGATTGCCCGGCAACTGGAGCTGGGGAAGCAAGGGCGACCACCGCGCTGCTGGATTGGCCGGCGGCTGGCGACTGGGTTACAACGCTCGGTATCTCGGCTGAGGTAGCGGTTAGAAGGTTTTTGATTCTGCTGCGCTTTGCCATCTCTTGCTCCTCGGTCAACCGGATTAGCGGGACGTCGGGTAGGGTTGGATCTGGAGGTGTCGAAGGAGCTCTGAGGAAGTCAGTTACTCTGCTCCGGCGCGGAGCGGAATATCTGTAAGTCGGGGTGTAGCCGAGCAGTTCGTTGCAATCTCGGTGACGGTACCTGAGCACGGCCCGAATCGCCTCAACGTTTGGGAATTGATAGTTGGCTTGTAAGGCTTGGATTGCTGCAAAGGAGACAGGAAAACCGGTTAGATGCAGAGTAAAGAGTTAGACCAACCGAGCAAGGTGAGTTGCTTACATGAAGAACCGAAGTTTTTGTTTATAGGCCAGCCCGGTACCTCGGCTGTTTCGTAGTTGCCGGACACCTAGAAAAAATCGTCGTCATGCATGTCTTTATCCGGGGTGCCGGTTATGATTTTTTCCTTGCCCGGTCTTATTTTCAAGTAGTAAGCTAGGCCGTCACCGGTGTGGCCCATTGTGTATTGCCTCAATATCTCGGCTAGGCCTAAGTTGGTGCCTAGCCGTTGGTTCAATTCGTGAACGCCGTTGATTATTCTATAAGTGTTGGTGGACACCTGTGTGGGTGCCAGCCCGGTGCGGCGGAGGAACTCGGTTATGAGAGGGTTGAGCGGGAAACGAAGACCCCCTTCAACGATGGATAGCACGGTGAAGGGGCACTCCTCCCTACCCCAAGGTGTGGTCTCCTCTTCTGCGAGCTGCAGGTGGACATCGGCCGGGACGCCGTACTCCTCCCTGAACGTAGCCAGCGCAGCCGGAGTATCCACTAGGAAGCGGAATTTCCCCATTTTTGGCCGGCTTAGGGTATCCCGGCTGAGGGGTTTGGCTCGTGTATTGGATGTTGCCCGGTCCTGAGAGCCTCAGGAATGACAGTGGTCCCCTTGGACTCTGCAGGAAAAGGATGGCAAGTGTTAAGCGTCAGCGCGGTCGCGCGAAAGGTGCTGGTTTTTACCTCGGTCATTAAGAGTGCCAAACCACCTCGGTTGTTTATCTAAGGAGCCCGGTCGCCCAAGCGGACCAGATGTTAGCCCGGTTGTACGGCCGAGTCCTTTTGATATCTCAGTTTTCGCTTTGGTTGAAACAAACATGTTGTTTGCCCGGTTTGGTCGGTTTTTTGGATCAAAAGAAGGCCCAGAGCCCGGTTCACCCCAGTTCTTCAGTGTTCTTCAGGAAGACGAAGAACACCAAGAACAGTGTAAGGTTTAATGCGGATTCTACGACTTATGCCCTAATAGCTATGTTTTTGTACCCTAATGTGTGTAATATGAAAGAAAATAGCAACTAGGGGGATCGAAAACCTTACCTTTGGAGGATGGGGGCTGTTCTTCCAAGAGTGAGAAATGGCAGTCGAGATAGAGGAGAGGGCTTGAGCTCTGGATCGTCAGATAGTAGAAAGGCAGTAGGAAGGAATGGCGTAGGGAGGCCGTGCGTATGTAAAGAGTGAAAGGCCGCCAAAATTCAAAATCCGACAAGAACGGCGGGTTGGCTTCTCGATGACCAATGGGAGCTCGCCACGTGTCCCCATTTATGGCTACGTCAGGATTGAAGCGACGGGATGAAGAGACGAAGAGCCAGCCGAGCTACTTTCGATGAAAAGGCTGTAAGCCGAGGAACATAACCGGGAAGGATAGCAGATTAGCTCGGTGAAGGCTTGACGACTTGACGACCGGAGAAATGTTATCTCGGTCGAAGTGAGTTATCCCAGTCACGCTTTCGCGGAAGGAATTAAGGGGCAATTGAGAGGGTGATTTATGATCTGGAGTTGGGTCGAGATATCGACCGATCAGGTTGAGAGCCCAGCAGTGCATTGGGCCGAGATGATCCACTGTTCGCCCAGAGAAGGGCTGCCAAAACTTGGACCGGGCAGAGTATGGACCGAGTGTGTGCCACCCCGGACCGTACAGAAATTGCTCGGCCAGGAAGTGACCGGTCAAATCAGGATGCTCGGTCCGAGGATGGTCGAAGCCAGACAGGCTGAGAGACCGGCGCCCGGAAAGGCGCGGTCAGCCGAGATAGTTGACTGACCGGCAGGAAGGCCAACCAAAGGAGGTGCCCGGGCTAGGCTTTGCCGAGATGCCGCCTAGCCCGGTCATCCACGTGTTTGTCCGGCTAGGCGCATGAGTACGAAGCATGACATGGCCGAGGAAGAGCAGCTCGGCTGCCGAGCTCCAGCTGCAAAGTCAGGCAGTTGAGGTTAGGTGGTGAAGGGCATGGTTTATGCTGACAGATGGGATAGCTGAGCCACGTGTCAGGAGATGACTGGGAGTGGATATGGGGCTCAGAAGGTATAAAAGCATGCCTGCGCCCCCCATACGCAACACACGAACATATCTGTAAGGATTTCTTACATTCAAACACTCTCTCCCTTCTCTCTATTCCCTCTAAGGTGTGTGCTAACTTGACCGTCGGAGGGTTTTTCCGGCCACACACCGCCGGGTAGCTCATCGTTATTTGCTCGCAGGTGATCGGATATCGACGGAGCTCGGAAGAAAGGAATACGGGCACGCCGAAATATTTGCTCCCCGTACAAGTTTCATAGTTGTGTGCACCAAGCATCACCGTGTCCTGCATCATCATCATGTTCAAACTCATTTTAAAGAATTTAATGAAATATGATCGTGCAACAGAGAAGATATTAACCATACTTAAATGATGAAATGATATTTGCACTGAAATAAAGAAATTAAATCCATTTCATAAGATAAAATGAGGAAGTTTCTATATTCTACATAAAATCTGCTAGTATAAATTGTTATGTAATTCTGCAATTATGAGGTCAAGAATATAGTTATCTATGAATTATGAACAAACCTTTAACTGTGCATTGGAGTTTATCCGGGAACGGATCCCAAGAACACTATGCTCTATAAAGCAAAATTAGTTAAGAAACTGCCATGAGATATGATTGAATCAACAATCTGCAACAAAATATTAAAAGAAAAAAATATTTAGTTTTCATGAAAAAAATGGTGGCATATCTAAAAGCAGAACACTATATACTTGTTCATAGTTGTGTGCACCAAGCATCACCGTGTCCTGCATCATCATCATGTTCGAACTCATTTTAAAGAATTTAATGAAATATGATCGTGCAACAGAGAAGATATTAACCATACTTAAATGATGAAATGATATTTGCACTGAAATAAAGAAATTAAATCCATTTCATAAGATAAAATGAGGAAGTTTCTATATTCTACATAAAATCTGCTAGTATAAATTGTTATGTAATTCTGCAATTATGAGGTCACGAATATAGTTATCTATGAATTATGAACAGACCTTTAACTGTGCATTGGAGTTTATCTGGGAACGGATCCCAAGAACACTATGCTCTATAAAGCAAAATTAGTTAAGAAACTGCCATGAGATATGATTGAATCAACAATCTGCAACAAAATATTAAAAGAAAAAAATATTTAGTTTTCATGAAAAAAATGGTGGCATATCTAAAAGCAGAACACTATATACTGAGATATCCCTTCACAAGTCCAAGGAAATTTAAAAGTGCAAGGAAGATTACAGAATGTAGCTATCCCTATGCCGAGGATAACGAACACTGACAATTTAATTAAAAAGAAAAAAACAAACAAACAAAACAAACAAACAAAATTGAGATACACTCAACTCCAAGTCAAAAAAATGTTTTTTGATTGGATGGAAATGAATGAAGAAATACTCATTCGTTGTATATCGAATCTAAAACTTTGGTTCTTCTGAGAATTTGTACTACTTTATAATGCATATAAAAGTAAATCATGGTTTATACCAAGCAATTTACTTCTGAAATTTTTTAATTTAAACGAAATGTTAGTGAAAATATAAAAAAAAAATAATAGAAAGCAAAAAGGGGTTATACCATCGAATAGAAAAAAAAAATGAGTTAAAGAATCAAAATCAAAAAGAGAAAGAATCTGCAAGCCAAAGAGATCTTAGATCAAATGCACAAAATGTTATTGAGCTAGATAAAGTTCAATTTGCATCATATTTCATATTTTGGAGGTGAGAACTCCAATGGAATTTGTTGAATAATGCCTGTGTGGGTGATTTTCTGACCACACTGCCCGCTTAGTAACCAGCTAGAGAGCACCGGCAGAATAGATGGCACCTGGCTGACCTGCAACAGAAAGAGAAGACTCCGAGGGTGGTTCGCCACCTGGGGGTACTCCGACGATCAAGTCAGTACTCAATATCTCTCAAAGATAATCAAGAATGCTAAACTCAATGCTCAAAGCACAAAATTGCGTACCTTAGACCCACGGGGGTGCCTCTCTTTTATAGTTACCTCAATCCTAATCCCAGTAGAAGCCTGACTTCTATGGATTCCTGTTTAGTACTTACTTTGGACTCCTTCAGAGATAAAGATAAACTCCCTAAGAGCTTTATCCTTATCTTGGCTAAGTCTCCTCTTTATTCTAGGACTCTTGTCCCTTATCTTTTATCCGATTATCTCGGATTCCGATATCTTCAAAGATAACCTTAGCTTACCCAAGATCACCTCGGTGTCATGACCCTGACACAAGGCACCTCGGCTGACACGTCGGCGTCACCTTGCCACGTGTCGGTATTCAAAAATTATGTCCCCACAACTGCCCTCTAGGTTCTATTATCTCGGCATCCTGAGGTGATGGAACCTATATCACTCCGTTTTTTCAATACGTCGGTTTTCATTATCTCAGCCGAGATCATTATATTGGCTGACATGTCTTTGTTGAAGAACAAGAACTTCAAGAACCCTTTTCACGCGTATGAGTTGTCATACACCATAATTTAACCGTTTTTAACCACGCGTTTATTTCTTACTGGTTTGTACCTGTGACGTGCCTGTAAGCCGTCTCTCTCTCACGTGCGCCGTCTGACGCATACATTCTTCCAGGCGTATTGATTACTTTTTGCCGCCGTTTCCATTTTTACCAAAACATCTCTTCGAATTTTCCCTTTCACCTTATTCTTGTTTCTGAAAAACTCTCTCTCTCTAGCTTTTCTCATTTCTTCCATTGTTCCAGACCTTAAGCTCTGCAACGGCCTTCATTCTTCCTTCTGGTGAAGCTTCCGCTGTCCTGTTACTTCTGTAACCATCGTCTGACTTCGGCGATTCTTACACCGGCTTTATTTTTTCTGGTAAGCAATTGTTCCTTCTTATTTCAGTTCTTGATTATTTTTCTGGAATTGTTGTTAGTACTGCTTTATTCGAATATCCAATTTTGTGAATTTGAATGTGTTTATTCTATGATTTGGCCCTTGCCCATATCTTGAACACACGCACTGTTTCACCACTTTCCTGTATTTTTGCCACTGATCTTGGCCCTATATTTCTTATATTCTTTATGCTCTTGATAGACCATCTCTGTTCTTGATTCTGAAACTTCGTTCTTGCTTTCTGTTTTCTGTGTCTTTTCTAGATCTGTGTCCTTGATCTTCATCTCCATAGTTTTAGGTTTGGGATTTGTCTGTAGAACCCATAATTTAGGGCAAAACTAAAACATCCCTAACAAATTTCTGTACCAGCTCAAACCTAGGTTTTTGTCGAGGTCCCAATAACCCTTTTTTGATACATCTTCTTTCTGAAATCCAATACCTTTAGTTATCTCGATATCATGGGTATGTGGAAACATCGGGTAGACACCCCTTCTAAGCTAGACTTTTTTAGGCAAGAGTTTGAAATCCCAGCCGATGTCAATCTGAGGTTGGCTGGGGATGATGACTCCATCATGCCTACTGATCACTCCATGCCCTTCCCTGTAGTTGCCTTTATTGAGTGTGGACTTCGGTTTCCACTTGACCATTTTTTCCGTCAAATCCTTCACTTCTATAAGTTGAACCCAATGCAACTCGCCATCAATTCTTACCGGGTTATTACTGGTACCATAGCTTTAGTTAAACAAGAGAATGCCAGGATTACACTTGCCGATTTCCAATACTGTTATACTATGTGTCGTCTTAGAAAAGACACGGACTATGTCTATTACCTTAAGCCGAGATCCACCGAATATAAAGTCGTAGCTGACCTCCCAGACTCCAACAAGGGAGCTGGAGACGATTACTTCATTGTCTCGGGCAATTGGGAGTTTCAGCCAAACGACGACCTCCATCTTTATCCTTTAAGCCGAACTGTTTTGGGGGAAGGAGCTGGTAAGGGCCACCCTTCATAAGTTTGTTTTTATTTTCTTGCATAAAGTTTTCAACATTCTTGTTCTAATGTCTGTGCTGTTTTTATCTTTGCAGAGTTCTTCCTCAGCCTCTAAAGAATTTTCGCCAATCTTTCTATCCCAGCAAGGATTTGAAAAAACTTCTGAACTTGCCAATTCACAAACGAAAGGCGTCTCTACTCCTCAACTTTATCCCAACTTATAAGTCAGCCTTGCCTGACGTCCCTAAGAGGAAGAAGAAAAGCCTCTCTCCACCTTCTGCCACAACTCCACAGACCGCATCCACATCTTGGCCAGATCAGGGGTCAACCTCTGATCCAGCCGAGCAACCGTCAACTTCAGCTCCATACTTGGTTCCAATATCCCAACGCCGCCGTCGACGCCGATCAGTTTCTTACGCCGAGATGGGTCGTCAAAAACTGGTTACAAAAGATCTTCTGGCCAGCATTCCGTCATCCGTTGATGATCAACCAGTACGAACCCTTCCTCCACCGAAGCCGAAAAGAATAAAGAAGGCTCAACCCAAGGTTAAGGTAACTTAGGTTGAGTCTAAGGATGCTCTGCCAATCTCCAAGTTGGCTGAGAGTGACAAGTCTCAACCTTCTGCTGGGATGGGGCGCTCTGAAGCCCAACCATCCGAATCGCCAAAATCAAAGAAGCCAAAGTCATCCTCTGCTACAACTTCGGGGTCTAAGAAGCCTGTTGCCCCTTGGGCCCCCGAAATTACTTTGGAGGATAAGCCAGTCATGGCAAATGATAGTGCTGAGAATATTAATGTCGGCGTTGCGCTCAGCACTGCTCTGCTGTTACCAGGCGATCTGGAGTGAAATGCCGAGTTGAGCGAATACGAAAACTATGCGTTGATGCTTCAACGCTCTGTTCAAGTAAGTGTCATTCATCTGACACTTTTCCTTTTCTTTTCATACTTAGAAATTTTTGAAATAACTTTTACCTTGTGTTTTCTTTAGGCCATCCAGCATGCCCACTCTTTTTCTGTTCAATCTTTCGAAAATCAACAGAAGCTAGTCGATATGAAGAAGGAGTTCTCTTCTCTTCAAAAAACCAACAAAGGCTTACAGTCAAAAATGAAGAAGCTGAAAGACCAAGCTGAGGCCGCAATCAAAGCTCAGACCAATGCCGAAGAGAAGGCTGAGGCTGCTGAGGCTATCAAGAAAGTGGCTGAGTCTCAGAAGAGAGAAGCCGAGGAAAAATGGTCCAAGCCGAAAAGGAGCTTCAGGAGGCACTGGCCACCAAAGAAGCCGAAATAAAAGACGCCGACGAGAAGGCGTATGCCCAAGGCATGGCCGACGTCACAGATGCCTACGAACAACAGGTGAATGAGGCATGCAACAAGGGTTTCACCCTTGGTTAGATGTCCCTTCTAAAGAAACTCAATGTCCCAGAGGACTCACCATTGAGGAAAACTGATGCCATTCCTCTTCCATTCCCTCCAGCTCAATCTCCAAGTCAAGACGTCGGCGAATTTGAGTCTGAGGATGGTGATGAGGAAGAGGATGAGGCTTTGGTAAGGAAATCCAAGGATGCTGATGGGGCCAAGTCCCCTCTTCAGAATGAGCAAGTCCTAGACTTGACTCAGGATGAAGAAGGCGATGAGGTTCCCAAAGACGTTGCTTATGAGAAGGAATCAGCCGATGCCACCCTTGCTGATAAGAGCCTTGATGACACTCTTACAGAAATTGACGCCGAGGTTGCGGCGGATAAGGCTGCTGAGATGTTTTCTCAACAATCATCTGATCTTCAAATTCAACCAGTTGGTGGAGAGGAGTCTTAGCCTCATGTTTTTCTTTTGCTTACTTGTATTTTGTTTTTTCTTTATCTTTTGGAACAATGTAAGCTTTTTGTATGGCCGATGTGCCCTTTTCTTGGTGAATGCTAATAAACTTTCTTGCACTCTTGCCTTCTCTTCCTTGCTTCTGCATGATTCTATACTTAGAATATTCTACATGTCTTTCACATACTTTTTCTTCTTTGTACAATCTTCTCGGGGTGACACACCTCGGGTAGACGAACTTCTTGGTTTTAATCTTAACTTGTAGACTTTTAACAAGTGTTGAATATCATACTGGTTTAACTCAACTTGTAAATTGTCCACAAATTTCAACAAGTGTTTAAACAATGACTTCGGCTTAATTTCAACTTGTAAATTCACACAGAATTTCAACAAGTGTTAAGCAATGATTTCGGTTTAACATAACTTATAAATTGTCCACAAATTTCAACAAGTGTTAAACAATGATTTCGGCTTAACTTAACTTGTAAATTGTCTACAAATTTCAACAAGTGTTAAGCAATGATTTCGGTTTAACATAACTTGTAAATTGTCCACAAATTTCAACAAGTGTTAAACAATGATTTCGGCTTAACTTAACTTGTAAATTGTCCACAAATTTCAACAAGTGTTAAGCAATGATTTCGGCTTAACATAACTTGTAAATTGTCCACAAATTTCAACAAGTGTTAAGGAATGATTTCGGCTTAACTTAACTTGTAAATTGTCCACAAATTTAAGTGTTAAACAATGATTTTGGCTTAACTTAACTTGTAAATTGTCCACAAATTTCAACAAGTGTTAAGCAATGATTTCGGTTTAACATAACTTGTAAATTGTCCACAAATTTCAACAAGTGTTAAACAATGATTTCGGTTTAACATAACTTGTAAATTGTCCACAAATTTCAACAAGTGTTAAGCAATGATTTCGGTTTAACTTAACTTGTAAATTGTCCACAAATTTCAACAAGTGTTAAACAATGATTTCGGTTTAACATAACTTGTAAATTGTTCACAAATTTCAACAAGGTTAAACAATGATTTTGGCTTAACTTAACTTGTAAATTGTCCACAAATTTCAATAAGTGTTAAGCAATGATTTCGGTTTAACATAACTTGTAAATTGTCCACAAATTTCAACAAGTGTTAAACATATTCTTCTTCTCTCTGCCCCCTAATGTGAACCTGAGTTCTACTTGAGTTCTCATTATGCATGTATTTTAGAGACAATGTCAAGTATCTTGAAAAGAGAACTGAATATTTATTTATTTACTTCAGCAAATGGCAAAGGAACAAAGAAATTCTAATGATAGAAAAATTTCAAATTACAAGTGTTCCAAGGTCTTGGCAACTCTTTGCCCTCATTATCCTCAAGTCAATATGCCCCATTACCCAGTACCGAGATGATTCTGTAGGATCCTTCCCAGTTTGGGCCATGTTTGCTGTAGGAACCCACATTTTATGTCCTCATCATGTTCATGAGCATCGGTATGATTATGACTTGTTAAGCTTGCATGTGTATGTTTGTGACTTGTTTCGCTTGAGCGGATGTGATCCATGCCTTGTTTTGAAGCCTTGTGATTTGTCTAAGTGTAGTATGCTTGTCTTGTTCCTTCCTTGATGTGAAACTTAGGTCACGCCTTGCATGAGTTATGCTAGCCGATGTTATTCCAAGCCGAGGTCATCCTTAGTCTAGTAGTAGTATCTTGGAACCCCTTGTTGACCTCCGTTCTCGCCTTGACACATTAGTCGAGATGTTACCTTGCACCCAAGCGATCTCATCCTGGAGTGGTACGACCTAGGCCGAGGTGTGGCGCATCTAGGCCAAGATGTGGCACAGCTTAGTCTAGTGTTGTCCTTCCTAGCCGGGGTCATTGTCACCTTAGTTGCCGAAGTCCTTTTGTTAGCCGATGTCACCCATTGCCGGAGTGCCATTCCGTGTAGCTTGTTAAATACGCCTTGTTATTAGCTGATGTCATTGCCTCGTCAGAGAGCCCATACCGCTTTACTTGTTGAACACCCTTCCACCATGCTTTGTCTGGTCTGTCAGCCACCTTTTCAGGGAAAACCCAACCAGTCGCCGCCACGTGTCTCAGCAGAGGGTTAACCCCAGAACCGGGTAAAGAAAACTATCATTTGGTATCATAACCTTGCCTTGTAGAGAGAGAAACTCTAGGAGGAAGAAGGAGTTTTAGAGTGAGGAAGTAGATCTTCAAGCTTGATTCCTAGAGATCGAACCGTTAGATCTGTGTTCTAAGGTTAGATTCTTGATCCACTCATGATGTTCTCTATGTTCATGTTATTGCATTGCATGATCGGACATGATTTGTAAGCCATGCATCGTTTTAAAGTTCGATTTTAGAAAGAGAAAATGACATCCATGTGTTCTTCAAGAAAGTCTTGTTTTGATCCGAAAGCTTGCATAAAGAATCATGTTTTTGTGTTTATTTCCGCAAGAATTCCAAGTACGGGTACCTAGGTCCATGTTTTCAAACTCATAGCACGAAAATCCCAGATTTGTGATGACAGATTATGATTGAACATCCATATTTTTCATGTTTTCACACTCATGTTCTTCATGTTCATCAGCAGAGGGAAACCCAGAGTTTCCCGACCTCTTTTCCTTGCATGTGGCCCTCGGGAACACACCTCGGCGAGGAGGTGTGGAACCTCGGCCTAGACCTGGTTGGTGCCCAGCATGTTTTCCGAAATCAATTGTGTACATACGAAACTGTTGAAGGTGCATTCAATAGGCTTTGCCATGTGTTTGTAGGACTTGGGCTTGTCTCGACCCCGACGTTTGAAGAAACTATGTGAGTGGTATTTTTAATAAAGCTATGTTACACTTGCTTTCATAAATCTCGTCTTGCCTTGTTTTGAAAAGTACTTGTTCTAGCATGAATGACTATCCCTACTTGTATATTAAACACTATCTTGTTTTGATGACATTTCTTGAAAGTCCTTAGTTGCAGGGGACTATAATGCAACTGCACTCTTGTCTTGAAAGTCCTTAGTTGCAGGGGACTATAATGCAACTGCACTCTTGTCTTGAAAGTCCTTAGTTGCAGGGGACTATAATGCAACTGCACTCTTGTCTTGAAAGTCCTTAGCTGCAGGGGACTATAATGCAACTGCACTCTTGTCTTGAAAGTCCTTAGCTGCAGGGGACTATAATGCAACTGCACTCTTGTCTTGGAATTGTCATCACCCCCTTGTATTAAGTAGATGTAATAACATCCAAAGAACTTGAAAGGCCGGCAATGAACTTGATTTCCCCCTTGATTGTAAAGTATGCTATGTATTGTTTTGAAAGAAATCTTGGATATCAATCATGCAAAACCTTTATTTCTAATATCATTCACTGAGTATCCAAGCTCACCCTCTCTATATATATGTAGGTGATGAGCAAGAAGGCAATGAGGCCTAGATGTGTAGCCGATGTGTTTTTGGGTGCATTGCCGACGTGTTTTGGATTAGCATTTTGTACCATCTTAAAGATTATGCTTCTTAGTCTATATTTCATGTGTACTTGTATATGTCGGCTTGAGAAGCCTTTTGGTCAAGATGTATTTTGTATCTCATTTCCTTATTGTATCTAAGTTGTAAGACCTTGTAAAAATGTATGTCATTTCATTGGACTTAAGCACGGCTCTCATGGACTATTTAGATTCTGTATATGTATATATATTACTTCCGCACTTGTAAGCCCCATATTTTATACTCTGATTGTGTGTGATTTTGTAAGTCGGCCTTCGGTAATCTCGGATTACTGGCCATCACGGCACCAAACTACTAGGGGCGGTTTGGGGGCGTGACAGAATGGTATCAGAGCACAAGATCCTTATAGTACGTTAATCACCCACCTTGAGTCCTAAAGAGCATAGGATTTTCCTTAGAATGATGTTAGGATTGCATCATATTGCTTGCTACTTGACTACGTGTGCATCATTTCGGCATAGACATTTGTTACTTGTATACGTGTTATCTGTCCAGTTATTTTTAAAGTCTCATCTTGCATCCTCCTAGGATCATGAGAAGAGGTAGACCTCCAGTTGGCCGAGATCGCTCAGAAGATAGATTGGAGAGATTGGAAAGGTTAGTCGAAGGCTTGGTTCGTGAGCAGAGACAACCTAGGCCACAGGATACTGGTACGACTTCCACGCAGGCTGAGCAGACGAATGGCCGTTATACAGCTCCACCCCCTCCAGTGCCACAAGTGCCTTTACAACAGGCTTTGTATGGGAACGACACGATAACCCTAATCAGAGAGTTCAAGAAAATGAAACCGCCGAGATTTCAAGGAGGTATAGAACCAATGAAAGCCGAGGCATGGGTTTTAGAGATGGAGAAGTTGTTTGAGATCTTCCCCAGTACAGACGCCCAGAAGGTATCTTTGGCAGCATTCACGTTAGACGACGATGCTCGTAGGTGGTGGATGATGGTCCGAGAAAGCAATCCGGGTTTGACTTGGGCAAAATTTTTGGAGTTGTTCTACAACAAGCATTTCCCCCTCAGCGTCCGAGACCGAAAAACCACGGAGTTTCAGAATCTGATGCAAGGGAACAAGACAGTCGCAGAATACGATCGTGCCTTTACTGAACTGGCGAGATATGCGCCTCATATGGTTGACGACGAATACCGAAAGGCGAGAAAGTTCGAAAGTGGGTTACGTGGACCGATACAAGATAGGGTCAATATGCTCAATATGCCGACATACGCTGGAGTACTGGACAAGGCCATCCTGGCTGAAGCTAATTTAAACCGATACCAGAGTTCAGGTGAGGGTCAGAGGAAGAGACAAAATTATGATAATCGCCGAGTTCCGTTCAATGCCAAGAAGAGAATGAGCACAGACAGTTCCAGCAACTCAAATCAGGAAGGTAACGCCAAGCCGGTGTGCGCGAGTTATGGAAAGCTACATTTCGGGGTTTGTCGTTGGGCAACAGGAGCTTGCTATGAGTGCGGCGAGATAGGTCATCGTGTGAAGGACTGCCCGAAGGCAGGGACTGACAATGGAAAGAGGAATGGAAGCACCTCGGGCTCTGCACAAGACAACAACGTCGGCAGAATACAGGCAAGGCAAGGCAGAGTTTTTGCATTGGTACCCGGAGACGCCTAGAATGCCGAGGCGGTAGTGTCAGGTACCCTTCCAATTTGTTCTCAAGATGCATACGTATTGATTGATTCGGGTTCTACGCATTCATTTGTGTCCACTATATTCGCCGAGAAGTTGAGTAGAGAATTAGAACCCCTTGATTACGTATTATCTGTGTCTACTCCATCTGGGAGAAATATGATTGTTACATCCATTTATAGGGCGTGTATTGTTATGATTGAGAGTGTAGAGTTGTTAGTTGATTTAATGCCATTAAGCATGACCCATTTCGATGTCATATTGGGAATGGATTGGTTAGTAGTGAACCATGCATCCATTAATTGTGGTACTAAGAGCGTCGCATTGAAGACCCCAAGTCAAGCTGAGGTCATTTTCCAAGGTAAAGGAGTAGTACCCCCACCTTACTTAATCTCATCCATGAAGGCCTACAAGTTGATCCAAAAAGGATGTAAGGGTTATTTATGCAGTATACTAAGTGATTTGAATGGAAATGTTGAGTTAGCCGACATACCCGTTGTTGAGGAATTCCCCGATGTCTTTCCGAATGAGTTGCCTGGCCACCTTATCGATAGGGAAATAGAGTTTACCGTGGACATCCTGTCAGGAACACAACCCATCTCCAAAACACCCTACAGATTGGCCCCAGCCGAACTTAGAGAACTGAAATCGCAATTACAAGAATTGTTGGACAAAGGATTTGTTAGGCCGAGCACTTCACCGTGGGGAGCACCCGTTCTATTTGTTAAGAAAAAGGATGGCACACTTCGTCTTTGCATTGACTACGGAGAACTTAATAAGGTGACCATTAAGAACAAGTACCCATTGCCTAGAATCGATGATTTGCTTGATCAACTACGAGGAGCACGAGTCTTTTCCAAGATTGACCTTAGGTCAGGCTACCACCAGTTGAAGGTTAAAGCCGAGGACATCGAGAAAACTGCTTTTCGGACAAGATATGGCCACTACGAATTTTTGGTAATGCCTTTCGGAGTAACCAATGCCCCAGCAGCATTCATGGACTTGATGAACAGAGTCTTTAAACCGTACCTAGATGAGTTTGTCATTATTTTTATCGACGACATATTGATCTATTCCGGGAGTACGAGCGAGCACGAGAATCATCTGAGACTTGCCCTGCAGACCTTGAGAGATAAGAAGTTGTACGCCAAGTTAAGTAAATGCGAGTTTTGGCTTTCCAGCATTTCATTTCTAGGGCATGTGATTAATGAAGACGGTATATCAGTTGACCCCAGTAAGATTGAAGCCATTGTGAATTGGCCGACGCCGACCAACGTGTCCGAGGTTCGTAGTTTTCTGGGTTTGGCAGGTTATTACAGAAAGTTCGTGAAGGATTTCTCGAGGATTGCAGTGCCTTTGACACAACTAACTAAGAAGGGAGCAGCTTATGAATGGACCAATGAAAGAGAATCAGCCTTCCAGGAGCTGAAGACGAGGTTAGTTACAGCACCAGTTCTGGTACTACCATCGGCTAATGAGGAATTTCAGATTTACAGTGATGCTTCACATAAAGGTTTGGGTTGCGTGTTAATGCAAGAAGGTAAAGTCATAGCGTACGCGTCTCGTCAGTTGAAGCCCAATGAAAAGAATTATCCTACCCATGATCTGGAGCTAGCTGCCGTGGTTTTTGCTTTGAAGATATGGCGTCATTACTTGTATGGAACATCTTGCCAAGTTTTCACAGACCACAAGAGTCTGAAGTACTTGTTCACTCAGAAAGAGTTAAATATGAGGCAGAGAAGATGGCTCGAGCTACTGAAGGATTATGACATGCAGATTCAGTATCACCCAGGTAAGGCAAATTTCGTAGCCGACGCATTGAGTAGAAAGTTAATTGGAAGTTTGACGTGCCTGACAGTGGTTTCGGTGGAACCGACCATTATTGAGGAAGCGAAGACCAGACAGAGGGAGGACAGATTCCTCAGGAAAGTAATTGACGAATTCGTCACCAAGCCGAGGCCGGGATACACCATGGAGAATCAAGTGCTTAAGTTTGAAGGGAGATTGTGTGTAGCCGACGTACCAGAGTTGAAAAGGAAGATTTTGCAAGAGGCCCATAGTTCCAAGTTTGCCATTCATCCAGGGAGCACCAAGATGTATCAGGACGTAAAGCGGACCTTTTGGTGGCCAAACATGAAAAGAGAGATAGCCGAGTTTGTATTTCAGTGTCTGTGTTGTCAGCGAGTGAAGGCAGAACACCAGAGACCGGCAGGACTTCTTCAACCCTTGTCAATTCCTGAGTGGAAATGGGAGCACATCTCCATGGATTTCGTAGTGGGTTTGCCGAGGACGCAAAGAGGTATGGATTCCATTTGGGTTATAGTCGACAGGTTTACTAAGTCAGCTCACTTTTTGCCTGTCAAGACTACATTCAATGCCGACCGACTTGCCGAATTGTACATGAATGAGATCGTTAGGCTTCATGGTGTGCCGATGTCCATTGTGTCAGACCGAGATCCGAAGTTCGTTTCTAGATTTTGGCAGAGTCTACAAGGAGCCTTGGGAACAGAGTTGAGATTTAGCACAACCTTTCACCCCCAGACCGACGGGCAGACAGAAAGAATGATTCAGACACTCGAAGACATGCTCAGACTGTGCGTGTTGGATTTCTAGGGAAGTTGGGAATCGCATTTGCCATTAGTAGAGTTCGCGTACAACAACAGTTATCAAGCCAGCATAGGCATGGCGCCGTATGAAGCTTTGTATGGAAGGGAGTGCAGATCGCCGATATGTTGGACTGAAGTAGGAGACAAAGCTCAAATTGGCCCCGAGTTGGTTCAGATGACAACTGAAAAGATCAAACTCATTCAGCAGAGGATTAAAACTGCACAGAGTCGACAGAAGAGTTATGCCGACCAAAGAAGGAGGGAGTTAGAATTTGAAATTGGGGATCATGTATTTTTGAAGGTCTCGTCGATGACAGGAGTTTCGAGATTTGGGAAGAAGGGTAAACTCGCACCCCGATATATTGGGCCGTTTGAAATTCTTGAGAAAGTTATCACCGTTGCTTACAGACTCGCTTTGCCGCCAGAATTGAGCCAAGTCCACAGCGTGTTCCATGTTTCAATGCTGAGAAAATATATCCGAGACCCACTGCATGTAATAGATTACTCCGGGGTTGTAGTTAATGAAGACTTGGGCTACGAAGAGAAGCCGATGAAAATTATCGACAGACAAGTGAGACAGTTGAGAAACAAGTCGATATCAGTGGTGAAAATCGAATGGGAGAAGCATTATGGCGAGGAGGCCACATGGGAAAAGGAAGAGGAGATAAAAATCCGTTACCCGGAGTTATTCGTAGGACAAGGTAACTTAAGTTTGGGGACCAAACTTCTTTAAGGAGGGTAGACTGTAGGAACCCACATTTTATGTCCTCATCATGTTCATGAGCATCGGTATGATTATGACTTGTTAAGCTTGCATGTGTATGTTTGTGACTTGTTTCGCTTGAGCGGATGTGATCCATGCCTTGTTTTGAAGCCTTGTGATTTGTCTAAGTGTAGTATGCTTGTCTTGTTCCTTCCTTGATGTGAAACTTAGGTCACGCCTTGCATGAGTTATGCTAGCCGATGTTATTCCAAGCCGAGGTCATCCTTAGTCTAGTAGTAGTATCTTGGAACCCCTTGTTGACCTCCGTTCTCGCCTTGACACATTAGCCTAGATGTTACCTTGCACCCAAGCGATCTCGTCCTGGAGTGGTACGACCTAGGCCGAGGTGTGGCGCATCTAGGCCAAGATGTGGCACAGCTTAGTCTAGTGTT
Organism: Camellia sinensis; assembly: GCF_055761805.1. Lineage (NCBI taxonomy): Eukaryota > Viridiplantae > Streptophyta > Magnoliopsida > Ericales > Theaceae > Camellia > Camellia sinensis. Next base: position 14,115,267 of record NC_138967.1, on the reverse strand, counting down.
GTCCTTCCTAGCCGGGGTCATTGTCACCTTAGTTGCCGAAGTCCTTTTGTTAGCCGATGTCACCCATTGCCGGAGTGCCATTCCATGTAGCTTGTTAAATACGCCTTGTTATTAGCCGATGTCATTGCCTCGTCAGAGAGCCCATACCGCTTTACTTGTTGAACACCCTTCCACCATGCTTTGTCTGGTCTGTCAGCCACCTTTTCAGGGAAAACCCAACCAGTCGCCGCCATGTGTCTCAGCAGAGGGTTAACCCCAGAACCGGGTAAAGAAAACTATCATTTGGTATCATAACCTTGCCTTGTAGAGAGAGAAACTCTAGGAGGAAGAAGGAGTTTTAGAGTGAGGAAGTAGATCTTCAAACTTGATTCCTAGAGATCGAACCGTTAGATCTGTGTTCTAAGGTTAGATTCTTGATCCACTCATGATGTTCTCTATGTTCATGTTATTGCATTGCATGATCGGACATGATTTGTAAGCCATGCATCGTTTTGAAGTTCGATTTTAGAAAGAGAAAATGACATCCATGTGTTCTTCAAGAAAGTCTTGTTTTGATCCGAAAGCTTGCATAAAGAATCATGTTTTTGTGTTTATTTCCGCAAGAATTCCAAGTACGGGTACCCAGGTCCATGTTTTCAAACTCATAGCACGAAAATCCCAGATTTGTGATGATAGATTATGATTGAACATCCATATTTTTCATGTTTTCACACTCATGTTCTTCATGTTCATCAGCAGAGGGAAACCCAGAGTTTCCCGACCTCTTTTCCTTGCATGTGGCCCTCGGGAACACACCTCGGCGAGGAGGTGTGGAACCTCGGCCTAGACCTGGTTGGTGCCCAGCATGTTTTCCGAAATCAATTGTGTACATACGAAACTGTTGAAGGTGCATTCAATAGGCTTTGCCATGTGTTTGTAGGACTTGGGCTTGTCTCGACCCCGACGTTTGAAGAAACTATGTGAGTGGTATTTTTAATAAAGCTATGTTACACTTGCTTTCATAAATCTCGTCTTGCCTTGTTTTGAAAAGTACTTGTTCTAGCATGAATGACTATCCCTACTTGTATATTAAACACTATCTTGTTTTGATGACATTTCTTGAAAGTCCTTAGTTGCAGGGGACTATAATGCAATTGCACTCTTGTCTTGAAAGTCCTTAGTTGCAGGGGACTATAATGCAACTGCACTCTTGTCTTGAAAGTCCTTAGTTGCAGGGGACTATAATGCAACTGCACTCTTGTCTTGAAAGTCCTTAGTTGCAGGGGACTATAATGCAACTGCACTCTTGTCTTGAAAGTCCTTAGCTGCAGGGGACTATAATGCAACTGCACTCTTGTCTTGAAAGTCCTTAGCTGCAGGGGACTATAATGCAACTGCACTCTTGTCTTGGAATTGTCATCACCCCCTTGTATTAAGTAGATGTAATAACATCCAAAGAACTTGAAAGGCCGGCAATGAACTTGATTTCCCCCTTGATTGTAAAGTATGCTATGTATTGTTTTGAAAGAAATCTTGGATATCAATCATGCAAAACCTTTATTTCTAATATCATTCACTGAGTATCCAAGCTCACCCTCTCTATATATATGTAGGTGATGAGCAAGAAGGCAATGAGGCCTAGACGTGTAGCCGATGTGTTTTTGGGTGCATTGCCGACGTGTTTTGGATTAGCATTTTGCACCATCTTAAAGATTATGCTTCTTAGTCTATATTTCATGTGTACTTGTATATGTCGGCTTGAGAAGCCTTTTGGTCAAGATGTATTTTGTATCTCATTTCCTTATTGTATCTAAGTTGTAAGACCTTGTAAAAATGTATGTCATTTCATTGGACTTAAGCACGGCTCTCATGGACTATTTAGATTCTGTATATGTATATATATTACTTCCGCACTTGTAAGCCCCATATTTTATACTCTGATTGTGTGTGATTTTGTAAGTCGGCCTTCGGTAATCTCGGATTACTGGCCATCACGGCACCAAACTACTAGGGGCGGTTTGGGGGCGTGACATTTGCCCTCTATGGGATCCTTCTTATTTCCGACGACTTTCCTCAGGATTAGGTCGCCGACTTGAAACTCTCTTGGATTGACTTTCTTGTTATAAGTTTTTGCAAGTTGCTGCTGGTATGCTGCATGCTGGATTGCAGCTTTCTCTCTTCTTTCTTCTAAAAGATCCAGATCTCGGGCTTAGAGTACATCATTAGTCCTATTTTCTACTCCCTGGGTTTTGATTCCTGGGATGTCGATCTCCAGCGGGATGACTGCTTCTGTGCCATAAGCCATGGCGAAGGGGGATTCTCCTGTTGATCTTCTCGGCGTAGTCCGATATGCCCAGAGTACATTGGGCAATTCGTCTACCCACTTGCCTTTTGCTGCCTGCAGCCTCTTCTTTATTCCTTCCAAAATTACTTTGTTGGATGCTTCCACTTGTCCATTGCTTTGTGGAAAGCTTGGGGTTGAAAAGTAGTTCTTGATCTTGAACTTTGCACAGAAGTTCTTGATTAGCTTGTTGTCAAATTGAGTTCCATTGTCTGCAACAATGGCTCTCAGAATTCCAAATCTGGTGATGATGTTTCTCCATATGAAGTTCTTGACATCCACATCTTGAATCTTGGCAAGAGGTTCTGTTTCTATCCATTTTGTGAAGTATTCTGTTGCTACCAGCAAGTACTTTCTTTGTCCAGTTGCTTGGAAAAATTGTCCAACGAGATCCATGCCCCATTAGGCAAATGGCCAAGGACTGGATACAGGGTTCAGGTCAGCAGCTGGCTGGTGTATCAAGGGTGCAAACCTTTGGCATTGTTCACATTTCTTCACGTAGGCTTCTGCATCTTTTTGCATGTAAGGCCACCAATACCCCTGGGTAGTGGCCCTGTGAACTAGTGATCTGCCCCCAGTATGGCTTCCACAAATTCCTTCGTGGATTTCATATAGAAAATCTTCAACCTGCAAAGGGTGTACGCACCTTAAAAGGGGTCCAGTGAAGGACCTTTTGTAGAGATGTCCTTCTGCTGTCAGACTAAATCTTGCTGACATCAATCTGATCTTGTGTGCCTCCTTGCGGTCATCTGGTAGCTTTCCTTCCTTTAGGAACGCAACAATTGCGTCCATCCAGCTTGGTCCCATGTCTACGCACATTGCTTCATGCTCTGTGGTTACTGGTTCAATGCTCGGGCCCGACAGGTAATCAATCATTATTGTCCTTGCTTTTCCAAGTTGTACTGTACTAGCTAGGTTGGCCAACGCATCGGCGTGACTGTTATCATCTCGGCTTACTTGAAGTAGTCGGCAGTTCTGAAACAAGACTGACAGCTTGATAACTTCCTTTGCGTAGGCCGACATTCGTTCATCTCGGGCTGCAAACTCGCCTGTTGTCTGGTTAACTATTAGTTGTGAATCACAAAAAACTATTACCTCATCTGCTTGCACTGTTGCTGCCAACTTCAGTCCTGCAATGAGTGCTTCATACTCTGCTTCATTGTTTGAGGCCTTGAACCCCAAACGAATTGAATGTTCTAGTACCTGCCCATCTGGGGATATCAATACTACTCATGCCCCCGCTGCTTGTCGGTTTGAACTTCCATCAACGAACAGTCGAAAGGAGTCGCCGATGTAAATGCTGTAGGGTCTGAGTTTTTTCTTCTTTCTTTTGTTCTTTTGCTTTTGCCTTTGCCTGGGCTTTTCCTTGCTTGGTTGGATATCGCTCATCCTAGCTCAACGGTGCCCGATGTTCGATGGATTCTGGTGTGAACTCGGCCACGAAGTCTGCCAGAACCTGGCCTTTGATTGATGTCCTTGGCCTGTACTCCAAGTCATACTGGCCTAGGGTGACTGCCCATCTGGCTATTCTTCCTGTCAGGTCTCCTTGTTGTAGAAGGACTTCAAGGGGTGCTCTGTTAGCACCACAATTTTATGGGCCTGGAAGTAATGGTTCAATTTCTTTGAAGCCATCACTAAAGCTAGTGTCAATTTCTCTAAGGGTAGATACCTCGTTTCTGCATCGGCTAGGGTTTTGCTTACGTAGTAAACAGCCCTTTGCACCCCTTTTTCTTCTCGGATTAGTACTGCACTTATTGCATGTTCTGAAATGGCTAAGTACAGAAACAGTTCCTCCCCTGGTTCTGGATTTGAAAGAACTGGGGCTATGGTCAAGTACTTCTTCAGGTCGGCCAAAGCGGCTTCGCATTCTTCTTTCCATAAGAAGTCTGTGGCTTTCTTCACCAAGTTGAAGAAAGGTCTGCACTTATCTGAGCTTCTGCTGATGAATCTATTTAGGGCTGCGGCCCTTCCAGTTAACATCTGCACCTGTTTTGCCGACGTCGGGCTCTTCAACTCTAGGATGGCCTTGATTTGATCTGGGCTGACCTCAATGCCCTTTCTAGTCACCAGGTATCCTAAAACCTTACCAGATCCAACTCCAAATGCACACTTCGATGCGTTGAGTCAGAGCCGATATGTTTTAAGGATTTCAAAGACTGTTTTTAGATCGGCAAGATGACCCTCAGGCTCCTTGGTCTTAACGACCATGTCGTCGATGTAGACTTCTACTGTTCGGCCAATCAAGTGTTTGAACATTTTGGTTACCAGCCTTTGGTAAGTTGCTCCTGCGCTTTTTAACCCGAAAGGCATTACTCTGTAACAGTACAGGCCTTTTAGGGTGATGAACGTTGTCTTCTCTTCGTCTGGGGGGTACATGGCTATCTGGTGGTACCCCCTGTAGGCATCTAGGAAGCTCATTCTTCCATGCCATGAAGTGCCATCTACTAGCTGGTCAATCTTTGGTAGAGGAAAGATGTCTTTGGGACAGGCTTTGTTGAGGCTGGTGAAGTCCACGCAGACCCTCCATTTACTGTTCTTCTTTTTTACCACCACTGTATTGGATAGCCATGTCGAGTAGTGTACTTCTCTAATGGCCCTGGCCTCCAGAAGTCTGTCTACTTCTTCCTCTACAGCTTCGACGTGCATCAACGTCGGTCTTCTGGCTCGCTGAATTACAGGTTCGGCCGACCTGTCAACATTCAGTTTGTGGCAAGTGACCTCGGGATCAATGCCAGGCATTTCGTAAGGTGTCCAAGCGAACACCTCAATATTTGTTCTCAAAAAGGTTTTCAACTCTTTTTCCTCTTCTTCGGCTAAGCCCAAGCCGAGAAGAAAGAAGCGTTCTTCATTCCCATCCTGGACAAGGATTTTCTTCAGTGCCTTTTCGCTCTTCTCGGCTGGCTCCTTGCCGACGTCTTCTAGGACTTCCATGTCCTCATCTTCAATTTCTGCCTTCTCTGGTTCTCGTATGCTGCAGGTAGATTTCATTGCTGCCATGGAGCAATTCTTCGCCTGCAGCTGATTGCCTCTGACTTCCTCTATCCCATGCTCTGTTGAGAATCGCAATAGTTGATGCAATGTTGAGGGAACTGCCCCCATTGCATGCAACCATGGTCTTCCCAAGATGATGTTGTAAGGAGAGGGTGTGTCGATGATAGTGAATTCTGTCTTGATCTTCCTGGTGCCTGCCTGTACCTCTAAACTTACTGTTCCCAGAGGCCATGTCGGCGTTCCATTGAACCCAACAATTGGGCCATTGGATTGTTCCATATCATCTGGGTGAAGGCCGAGCTCTTTGTAACATCGGACGTACATGATGTCGCAGGAGCTGCCTTGATCAATCAGGATGCGTTTCACTTGGCACTCCCCAACCTGGAGGGATACTACCAAGGCATCATTATGCGGATGCTGGACCATCTCTAGGTCAGCTTCAGTAAAGGTTATCATTGGTCCTTGGCATTCTTCTGCCCAATGTCTTTTCTCCACAACTTGGTAGACATGTTGCAGGTGCTTTACTTTCTGGGTCTCTCCTTGGATTTCATTTTCGTTGACCTTCGAGTGGATTACGTTGATTATCCGAGGTCCTCCTGCCTGCGGCTGTTGTGCTGGGAGAGGTGGGGCTGTTGGTGCCTGAGGCAATCTTGCCCGTTCTTCCCTTGTCCTGGTCTCATCGACAAGGTCCCTCAGATGTCCTTATCTCACCAGATCTTCCAAATATGTTTTCAGGGCTCTACAACCCTAAGTTGTATGCCCATCTTCATTATGGTAGGCACAATGCCTGCCAATGTTTCTTCTCATGAACTCTCCTAGAGTCCTTTCTGGCGTTTTGAAATAGAGTTGGTTCCGAATTTCATCCAGGACTTTGGGAATTGGGATTCAGAACACAGTTGTTACTGCTTGTGTGGCCCTCAGTTCTGCCTCTTGCCTATTCGTTCCATTGTTACCTCAGCCTCGCTTCGGCGAGCCTTGTCCTTTCTCTTGTTTTATCTCCTTGGTTCCCGACGTGTCTTCTTCGGCTCTGGCGTACTTCTCGATTCTCGCCATAAGCTCCTCCATACTTTTTGGCAATGTCTTTGCCAAAGACTTTCGTAGTGGACAGTTGTCTTTCAAGCCGTTCTTGAAAGATACGGCTGCCACCTCTTGATTACATTCGGGTATTCGATTGAATACCTCATAGTATCTTTTTGCATAGGCCCTAAGGCCTTCATCCTTGCTGATCTTCAGAACCATCAATGCGTCCACCCTTAGTGGCTGCAGCTTGTTTGTCACAAACCTGGCCACAAACATCTCGGCTAGGCCTTCCCAAGTCTTCACGCTTCCCTTTGGTAGTTTTGTGGAACCAATCTGATGCAATCTCCCCAAAGGATGAGGGGAACACTTTGTAGAGCAACGGCTCGTTCCCACAATACAATGCCATTGAGTTCAAATAGAGTCCAACGTGGAAGTTGGGGTCTGACTTACCATTGTATATTTGAAACCTCGGCATACTGAATCTCTTCGGCGCCTCAAACCTGTCTAATTCCACCGAGAATGGTGTCCTCGGCTTATCTGGGGAGGTTACCTCGGCGTAGGCATTCTGTTGCTTCCTTTTGAGGTAATCTCTTAAGTCTTTTTTGCTCCGCCCAGGAGCTCGGCTATCTTTCGACTTTAGTCTTTTTGGTATACTACTCTCGGCCTCGTGGTGAGCCCTTTTTGATCCTTCTCCATGAGTTGTGTCGAAGCACAGTGCCTGCCCCTGAACATGCCGATGTCCTTTGGGGTCTGCCTTCTTTGTGCGATGCGTCCTTCGTGATCCTTCTCTTCTTGATTCTCTTCATCCATCCTCCCTAGAAGGTCGGTGAGAGTATCTTTCATCTCCGTTGTGCTAAGGGGCTACGGGGATTATTTTCTGTCCTCCCTTCTGGGTATTGGCCGCTGGAATCAACGTGTCGTGCAGCGAGTATGGTGGCTGCATGACGTTATTTTGCATTATGAAATTGACGACTGACTGCAGGTCTGTCAATTTGTTTGCCATCTCTTTTACCTCTTCGTCCCTCCATAGGCACCTATCCTTCCAAACCTAGAGGTCGTCTTCGTTGTAGTACCTACTATGATCAGGTTTCTTTGGTGCGTCGCTAGTCTGGCCGACGTCTTTCGCTCCGTGATTTTCTTCATGAGTTTCTGCGTTCGACCTTTCTCCTTCGCCATCAAGGTCAATAGGTCTCCCACTCCCAGTAGGAGTGTCATCCCCAATCTTTTCCTTCTGTCCGTTACTGGCCATCTATTCTACTTTCGTTCCCACAGAAGGCGCCAAATTATGTGGGTGATTTTTTGACCACACTGCCCGCTTAGTAACCAGCTGGAGAGCACCGGCAGAATAGATGGCACCTGGCTGACCTGCAACAGAAAGAGAAGACTCCGAGGGTGGTTCACCACCCGGGGGTACTCCGACGATCAAGTCAGTACTCAATATCTCTCAAAGATAATCAAGAATGCTAAACTCAATGCTCAAAGCACAAAATTGCGTACCTTAGACCCACGGGGGTGCCTCTCTTTTATAGTTACCTCAATCCTAATCCCAGTAGAAGCCTGACTTCTATGGATTCCTGTTTAGTACTTACTTTGGACTCCTTCAGAGATAAAGATAAACTCCCTAAGAGCTTTATCCTTATTTTGGCTAAGTCTCCTCTTTATTCTAGGACTTTTGTCCCTTATCTTTTATCCGATTATCTCGGATTCTGATATCTTCGGAGATAACCTCGACTTACTCGAGATCACCTCGGCGTCATGACCCTGACACGGGGCACCTCGGCTGATACGTCGGCGTCACCTTGCCACGTGTCGGTATTCAAAAATTATGTCCCCACAGTGCCCATATATTGTTCTTAAATTTATGAAGCCATACTCTATTTGAATTGTAATTAAGGCTCCGTTTTGTATACATGGATTTCAAAAGAAGGGATTTGAGGTTAAATTTTATAAAAGTATAGGAGAGTCGGCTATTATGGCTATCTTGAGAAACTAAAGAGAAAACTAGAGTTAACAAATAGTAACTTCTTAGGATTTTTGTACAATTAGAATCCTTAGTATAAAGGATTTGAAATATTTTTATTTTTTTGCTAACGAATTCATCCCTATAGAGTAAACTCTAGATACACTTAATCACCTCCCAACCACGTGTTTCAGGTGAGTCTAGGTGCATCACCAAGAAATATTGCCCAAAACGTCTGAGTTTATGGTTTGTCCTAGAGACGTTTGAATGAAGAATTTGAAATAACTACTTTTACATTGTTATTTCAAATTCATCAGGATAAAGTGCTCAAAATCAAATTTGAATCATATATCTAAATTATCAAATCTAAATGTGAGCTAGCTTTTTTAACGATTAGTGTCCAATCCTTTCATTTCAAATCCATAAGCAGCCTGCAAAAATTAACAGCAAGAGAGCGAACTAAGGGGATTTGATGACCTGAAAGAAAATCTAATGCCAATAGGTTGCTCAAATGACAAACAGAATGTAACCAACATTATTGTTATGCACAAAGATATGATCTATTTTAACTTTTGCCATGAGAATTGAAGTTCTGGGAGCATACTAGAATTAAACTTGAAAACATTGAGATTTACCAACCTTGATATTGTCAATCATTGCTGGTGGTAAATTTCTTCTTGATGTATACATTGGCTTCATAGAAACTAAATCTCGGGGGCTGAAAAGGCAGAAGGAAATGATAGAACTTTTTTTTTTTTTTTTTGAAAGCATTTTTGTTTACTGATAGAATGTCAGTATTAACTGTCATAAAACAAATACTAGAGAGACTAGCCTTTTGAATGAACTTATCAAACAGACTAGATTCCATGGACTTTCTTTCCCTGCTACCAAACAATGCGAAGTAAAATATGGGTTTTCTGATACTTACATGTGCAGTAAGAGCAAGGTTTGCTTCAAAAAAGGATCTAATTGTGCCAATGTCTTCCCAGTAGTCGTTAAATAAATATGCCTGCAACACTATGCCAGACATGGTTTAGCTCGTTGCCCAATATGCATATACACGAGAAATAAAAAACTATATGTCATAATTGTAGAGAATGATTAATTATTTTCAGGGGAAACAAAAAAAAATTCTATGTAAAATGTCTACATAAAGAGAACGGTTAGAAAAGATTTGATGCTGACCTTTATAAGGAACTCTTTGGCTAAGGCAGGGATTATCTCTGGCCCGAAGTCATTTGCAGTCGGGAATCGCCACCTGACTCAACAAGAATGCATAATTCTTAGTACTTCCTTAATTTTGACATTGCTTGCTTTAATTTCATTGATAACATAACCAAGCTAGTATAATTTTATTTTCTCTTCATTCTATTTTTATATTTTAAAATTGTTTTGCATATATCTGACCCTTGCAGATCTTATAGTAGCGACATAATAGTGTAGTGTCATGAGATAACTTCAATTGTTTGGTTCCTTAAAAGGTTTAGAAATATCTCCTTCTTGAAGACATACACTCCCATGGAAGCAATGTATGGTTTCTTTTCGGCCTCTTCTCTCGAGAGTTCCAAAACTGTTGTATCTACTGCCTAAAGCAAACAAAAACCTTAGGCTGAGTGGGTATATACTACAAAACTTTGAATTATCATTTGATATTGTGAAGTTATCATAAATTCAAGTATTACCATTGCCTTCAAATCATCTCCTTTGGGCTTTTCGCTGAATGACATGACCTTTTCTTTGCTGTCTATCTTCATCAAACCAAAATCTGAAACACGGCTAAAATGAAAACCAAGAAGAACATTTTGAACCTCAAAGGCCTCAGGATCATGTTTATTGAGTCAATATATAATTATAGAGTTGAAACCACTTGGGAAGCCAAGTTGTGAGAAAACAATAACCAACCTGTAATCCATAAGCAGACAAGAAAGACTGATATCAACACCGCTTTGACGATGATTCTGAAATGAAGAATTCAAGTCTTCGTGTCAGAAATAAGTGTTTGAATGCACGAACAATGTCAAATCACAAAGCTTGGTATAGGAAAAATAAAATTTAGTGGCTTACTTGAACAAAGTCCATATAGTCCATTCTATACAAGTGATCTCCAGATAAAATGACCACATCTTCAATGTCTTTGCTTCTTTCATCCTACATGATGGAAATCATATTCCAATTGAAACTGGAATAGAAACACTTAGCCAGTGCAGCTAGAAGTGTTACTCTGTACCTCAAAAAGCCAATGAAACTGCCTCACTGCGTCAGTTGTACCTTGGAATCACCTTTTACCCTCCTTACCCGGAGTTTGAGTCGCTGCCAGAGCCTGTCACATGTCACAGAATAGAACAATTTTCAATTTAACCAATCAATCACATATCAACTTACAAAAGATCATCATACAACATGTTCTATATAAAATTGTGACGTTGACTAGAAATAACATACCTCGACATAGCCATCTCCAAAAGTGACACCAGCTCCAAGGTTGTAGTAGGCGTGTGTCAAATGCCTATTGAGCGATGCGGAATTGAACTGAGTGAGAATGTAGACTTTGTTGATTCCCCTATTAATGCAATTGCTCATTGGCACATCAATCAAATGGTATGATCCTCCAATAGGGACCTAAAAGTAGAGAATAGGAGATATAATGAGTAGGCAATAAGCACGAATATAGATGAAGCACAATGACCTTTGTGAATGCAGCTGGGGTTAGTGGGGGGAAAGGTTGTTGGGAGATTGAAAAAGAAGACCTACAGTAGGCTTGGCACTGCTTTTAGTGAGAGGGAAAAGATGAATACCGGCTCCACCTCCCAGTATAATCTCCACGACTGTTCTTGGGTCCCTTTTCTCCATCTCTAGGTCTCTCAACTGCACAAAAAACACATTTTGTTATGACAATTATGTAATTAGGACCCCTCCTACAACTGCAAAAAATAGATCAAGCTCAAGCTTTTCAATGAGCATCCCATAGTAACTCCTTAAAAAACTAGGCTTGTTATTGCATTTAGTCTTGATAAATAAGTAACTTTATTATAGTAGTATGCATCATTAATATTATCAAATTACGTAGGCTTGTCTTGTCTGTAAGATTTTTTGAGAAATTTAATACACGTCCCCTTATTATCATTTGCTGCCCCTAAAGTAAAAATCTTGTGTCCATGCATCAAACCTCCCCCCACCCTCAAGTTTGAAAAACCAAAAACCTTATTGTAGATATAGTAGTGTTTGTCATTAATATTATCAAATTATATTATATAGGTTTGTCCCTTAAGATTTTTTAAGAAATATAATTAAAAGGAGAGAGGTTGAGAGCTAGAGTTGCTTACATAGCGTGCATGGAATTGGAGGATTGAGCCACGTTATCCAAATTCAATTGCATCCACTAATTGTTTTTGTTTTCATGTGACCCTTCAAAAAAAAAAAAAAACAAATAAACAAACAAACGAACAAACAATATGTGCATTTATAAGAAAGCCCTCAAATTGAGTTTGTGATTACCAATTGAGGAATATGCTATAGTTTCAGGATCTATTGAGTGTGTTTGGGAACTTAGTTTTTAGGTTTTTTTTGTTTTTGTTTTTTTTCACTACAAGACAAAAGTTCTACAAAACCAAAAACAAAAAAAACAAATCCAAACAAAATATCACATCAAACCCCATAATCATTTCACTTTTTCTCTCACAAACATCACATCCAACCACAAAAAAACCCAACTATCTTCCCAAACACAAATTTTTTTTTTTTTTTCTAATAATATCCTACAACTAAAAAAACCTACATAAAAACCCACTTCCCAAAAACCCACATTATGTTATCTATGGAAAATAATTTACAAACAAAATTTTGTACAAAATACTCATCCAAAATGATGTGAAAATGATGTGTCAGTGACATTTGAGAAATTACGAGTCATAATGGTGGGGTTTTGGTTTGAAATGGAACGCATAGAAACAACCCCATCATGTTTTATCAAAATTTTGTATAAATATTTTGTTTGTATATCATTATTCATTATCTATGATTGAGAAACAACTGAATGAATGCATGTTGCGCCCTCTAGTGTGAACTTTGTTTGGGTTTGAATGGACCCATTAAGATGATCTGAACTGTTCAAAATGCAGGACATGTCAAACAAATTATTCATGTAGAAAAAATAGATTGATTGAATATCGAATGCCACATAATAAAAACATCTTTAAAAAAGTAAATAATAAATGTGATCTTGTGAATAAACCTTTTAATTTTTGAAGATGTGATTAGATATGTGGCTATTATGTCCAATCAATTTGATTTATTGTATAAATAATCTACTCAATAAATCTTACAAAATAATAAACGATTCTGATCATCTCAATATGTTGAGAGTGAATCTCGTCGAACCTAACAGTTCCATTCCCAAGAAATAAGGCCATGTAAGTCATATGAGGAACTAGACAAAATATGAAATATCAACGAGTATGATTCTTTAGGATCTACTTATATTTCTCTGATTTTTCTATTTTGGAAGAGTTTTTTGTTATCATTTATTAGGACACCTTAGGATGAGAATTATGGATTTTGGAGGTGTGAGAATGAGGACACCTACATCAACATCTAGTTTTCATTTTCATCATCTTATTGGATAGCAAGTTAGGGCATAGAGCATAACCTTTTAGAATTAACTCACTTGCACTTCACTAATTTTGCAATTGCTTTTCCCATTTTTCATTTATATGGTATTTTCAATTGGTATCGTTTGAATGTGATAGTTTGTCTTATTTGCTATTTTAACTTATTGTCTTTATTAACTATTTTAGCTTCCAACCCTCTTCCTAAATAGGGCCATGACAATTTTTTTTTTCCTTCAAAAAAACTATAAAAAAAAAATCAATTGGTAAAAGATTAATTAAAAAATAAAAAAATTTATATAATAAGACAGAACGGTTTTTGAAAATCTATATAACAATGGAAGGGTTCATTTGAAAATGTCTCTCAAATTAATGGTTCAGATCTATCTAATTTGGAAAGCAATGGCTCAGATTTATTTGTAAAAATATCTCTCTCACAAACTATCTTTAATGGTTTAGATTTGTTCAATTTAAAAACAATGGCTGAGATTGAAAAGAGTTTCAATGATCTAGATTCATCAATGACTAAAATTCAATGGCTCAGATTTGTTTACCTATCAACTCTCACCAACCCACTACACTTACCAGGTAAGGCACTCTTTGCATCATATGTATCAATCGAAAGCTCTGAAGAAAGCTCTCCTCTCCACAAAGCTTTGAAGAAGGAAGAACACAGCTCAATCGAAAGCTGTCTTCTCCACCATCACCAGGTAAGGCACTCTTCTCTCCTCTGTTTTTTTTTTTTTATCATCCCATCTTCTCTCTTCTGCTAAACAATGGCTCAAATTTTTTTTACCTTCAGTTTGTTTTTTTCTGAAGCAAAAAAAAAAAAAACAATTCTGAAGCAAAAAATTTACTTACTCTGTCTCTGCAAAAAATTCTGAGGGTTGAGATTATATTATCAAAATTCTAAAGCAAAAAATTTTGATTTGTTTGTTTTGGCTTTTTCCCTCCAAGATGTGTCTCTTCACTTTGTCTCTCTTTCCCAAAGTACTGAAGCAAAAGCTCTCTTCTGATTTGTTTGTTTTAGATTCAACTCTCCATTTTTCTCACTGGTTTTAGCAATCTCCAGCAAAAGCTCTCTCTCTCTTCTTAGCAATCTCCATTTTTCTTCTCTGCTCTTTCACTCTTCTAACCTATGAAATGGGTTTCTATTTCTGTAAATATTGATGGATTTTGATTTCATTGATGGGTTCTTAGAAATGGATTTTGATTTCGAAATGGATTTTCATTGATGGATTTTCTATTTCGAATTGTTCATTCGGACTGCTCCAGCAATTTTTCTTCTCTGCTCTTTCAATCTCCAAAATTTTATATGAGTTTCTATTTCGGTTCCATTTTCCCATGTTTCGATTATATATGATGGGTTGAAAATTTTGTATGATAGGTTTATATATTTCTATTTCATTGATGGGTTTTATCAACTAACCTATGATTATGATGGGTTTTCTATTTTGATTTTTGGTTTTGATTTCTATAAAATTGTATTTTGGTTTTGTATTTTGAAATGGGTTTATATTTCAGTTTCGATTTTAGGTTCATATTGGTGGGTTTCATATTGGTGGGTTTCAGAAAAGTATTGAATAAGATTTCTATGAGTAAATGGGTGCTGATCACATGGGTTTCTATTTTGGGATTGAAACATTAACATTAGCATTCTGTTTGCATTATAGGGCTGTTTTCCTTTTCTTAATTCATTGTCTAGGGCTGTTTTCCTTTTCTATCAGATTATATGGTTGTTTTCATATATTACATTATAGGGCTGTTTTCCTTTAACATTAACATTAACATTAACATTATAGGGCTGTTTTCCTTTTCTATCAGATTATATGGTTTCCACATATTACACGGTTCCTTCATGAACTATGGTGCAAACACAAACTTGGTTCTCTTCAGCCACTAACTTTGGCTCTCTTCAAAGCAAATATCTGAGACTCATCTGAGAGTATGTGAATTGCCAAATTTATAGATAATCAAATGTTAATTATTGTTTCTTAGGTCCTTGCATGCATTATATGGTTTCCACATATTACATGGTTCCTTCATGAACTATGTTATTGATTGTTTCCACCTATTTTGTATTGTGTTTTTTTCTCAAATGTCTAAAATTGGCAGTTTAACATTGCAATCCACTACAAATGATATAGTGGATGTCCAAGTGGTGTTTTTTTTTAAATTTTTTTTAAAGAAAAATTTAAAATTATTGTGATGATGTCTAATTAGATGATTTATAAAAATTATGTATTTTGGTTTTTTGTGGTATGAAAGGTGAATTTATCTATACTAAGTGAAGGCAGGACTTGGTATCCAAGCCTTCTATTTATGCCACATGTCCCTCATTTTTCTATTTAGAAAAAATAAAAATTAGATAAGTAAGGGGTGAGACTTGAACGTCTTTTTATTTTTGAAGGTGAGTATACTATATCACGATGAAGGTGAGTACACTACACAAAGACTCACACTCTTGCGTTCTATTTAAATACTTCAAAATGTTTTAGAAAGAAGAGAACTTCTTTCATATAAATTATAGAAATATTATTAGTATGGTTTAGTGACTTTTAGACTTATTTGAGGTCAAGAATTAGATTAAAATAAATGAATGTTTGTCCAATAAAATTCAAAATTACCAGAATGCTTTGGAGTCCTAGGGATTGCAATATTAAACAGCCACATGGGCCATAGTATACAAAGGGGTCTAGGGAACCGAAATATTGAAATTCTGTATTGTGTTTTTTTCTGTAACAATCAATGGGTTTCAACACCCACTTCTCTCTCTCTATCAAATGGGGGTTAAGTAAAAATGGATTTCAAATTAAGAATCATTTTTATTTCATCTTAGTTAAATGGGTTGAGACTCTCTACAATTATCAATTGTCATAATTATCAATAGTCATATTTTTACTCACCAAATATGAGTTGAAAAAATGACAGTTTGTCAGAATTTTTAAAATTTTATCAAATGTCTCAAATGTCTCAAAATACAAAATAAAATTCTGTATTGTGTTTTTTTTCTTTAATAATCAATTGGGTGTCAACACCCACTTCTCTCTATCAAATGGGGGTTAAGGAAAAATGGATTTCATGTGCAGAATCATTTTTATTTCATCTTATGGGTTGAGACTCTCTTTAAAAGAAAATTTTGAAGCAAAAATATAGCGATCCCGGTTGTCCCTTTACTGTTCTGTTGTGTTCTGGACTCGGTTCCGTGAAGTTAGTAGTGGTATCTATCTTGTTGATGTCCTTTAATTCCCCTTGATTGAGTTTTAGGATGTTTTGAGCAGGGTTGTTACAGGTTGGTTAGGCCTTAGTTTCAATTCCTTGTTGTCCAGTTTTTAGGCGATTCGCTCGAGCGGGTCTTCTTGCGCTCAAGCGGGGATTGCACACCTCCAGTATTTCGTGTTCCTGAAAAACTTCTGCAGATGTGATTTTTACGCTCGAGCGGGTTTGTTTACGCTCGAGCGGTGGAGCTCGAGCGGGTTTGGTGGCGCTCGAGCGGGTAGTACTTTTTGGGTATAAGTTCTGAGAGGTGGAAATCTACACTCGAGCGAACTGGTTTTCGCGCTCGAGCAGAAGTGCTTTATTCTTGTGTCTTGGCGCTCGAGCGGGACTTATTGCGCTCGAGCGTGTTCAGATTTTTGTTCTTGACGCTCGAGCGTTGTGTTCTCCGCTCGAGCGGGTTATACGTATATGAGTTATCCGTTGGGTGATTTTAAATCACTTTTTGCTTTTCTTTCTCTCTCCTACTTTTTCTAAAACCATTTTTTTTGAGAGCCTCTCTCTCTAGAAACTCCCTTCTCTCTAGGGTTTGATCTAGTTAGAGTGTCCTCCTTCTCTTCGGTCTTTGTAAAAGTTGTGTTGATTGTCGAGGGCGTCATTTTGATCCGAGAATCTTGATCTTTGGAGCACTTTGGTTTTGGTCTCTTCTCCATCCGAGCTCTAACTTCGAGGTAGGGATATCCTACTCCTCTTTACGAGCTTTGTCTTTAAATTTTAGTATTTTGAGATGTTGGGTTTGGTTTGGTGATTTTGTGAAAGTTTGGGGGCCTTGGTGTAATTTTTACAAAAGTTGGGGTTTTAGCAATATAAAAACCTAGATGCATGTTTGGCATGGAAAAGTGAAATTAATGTTAAAACATTAATGAAAATGGAACCTAAGGGTTGAATGTTAATTATGGAAAATGCCCTAATTACATTGGTTAATTAATTTGCACAATTGATTATGAGAAATGAGGAATTGACTTGGAAAGGTATGGGATGAAAGGGTGTAGTTGGATTATTTATCGCTCACCTAGTTGAAATGTTGATTATATATCCATTGTTGCATTTATTTTCTGTATAGAAATAACTGCTTTGGGCTATCGGTGGAGGATAGTCTTGATTGTTGTAGACAATGCATGATGATTAGGCAAACTGAAACTAATCACTGGAATGGGTCATTGAGCATGACGGTTGAAAGAATACATTAAATTTATGTATTGTGTGATGATGTGTATAATTATTGTTTATATGCATTGTGTTGTGTTGGAGGAGATAGGGGATGTACTCCACGGTTTAGGGGAAGATAGGGGATGGATCTCTAAACCGGATGTTGTTGGGAGGAGATAGGGGATGGACTCCATAGATAGAGCTCATATGCTTGTCTAATAATGTGTTGACAGAGCTCATATGCTTGTCATTGGAAGTGTGATAGTGCTTTTATGCATATCTGTGGAAGTGATGATATAGCTTGTATGCTTATCTGTTGATGTGTGATATAGCTAGTATGCTTATCTATTTCGAAATGGGAAAGTGCTTGATATGAGTTATTGCCTCATGTGAGTTGTTTGGCCAGGTTCTGAGCCATGGTTGTAAATTGAGAATTTAAAGGAATTGGAAAATAAATTGTAATATGGACTTGTATGTCATGAAACCGTAAAGTGTGATAAGAGAAAGTATCAGTGTTGGCCATCTATCAACTACTAATCTTTTAGTCATGGTTCATATTTGGTTTAGTGTATTTCTACTGGGCTGTGGCTCACCCTATATGGGAATATCATTTTCAGGTACAGGTAGCATGCCACCTCCAAGGACTTAGCTTGGGAGGCTAAAGGCGGACACACTTTTGTTGTCTTATTTCTTTTGATGTATTACATGTAGATTCAAGCCAAGGGCTTAATATGTAATTGAGTTAGTACTCTCTTTTGTAACCAAGTGTTAACTTGGAAAGTTGTAAGCCCGTAGGGCATTTGGTTTTGTTGTTAACATGTAATACTTTTGTAATGAAGTACTTTGATGAATAGAAGAATGTGAAGCTTTGTATATCGATGCATGTCTATATTAATGCGTTAATGTTATTATTTTGAGGGCGTTACAAAAAATCTCATTAAACCCTACCAATGACAATTATATTCGGACCACACTGAAATTGAAACATTATAGGGTGTCTTTCTATTTTTGTAAATATTGAAATGGGTTAAAAATATGATGGATTATAGGGCTGTTTGCACCCTGTTTTATTTTGTTGCATTATCCAAAGCCCATTTTATTTTGCACCCTGTTTTTGGTGATAATAATTCCTATAATCTATTAAATGCTGCTGTTGAGGATGAGCTTTAATAGCAAAAACAAAAATGTTGAACATTTTACAATTTTTATCAAATGTCTCAAAATACAAAATGAAATTCTGTATTGTGTTTTTTTGTTTAATAATCGATTGGGTTTCAACGCCCACTTTTCTCTCTCTATCAAATGGGGGTTAAGGAAAAATGGATTTCAAATTAAGAATCATTTTTATTTCATCTTAGTTAAAGGGGTTGAGACTTTATTTAATTATCAATAGTCATATTTTTACTCACCAAATATGGGTTGTCAGAATTTTTTATTTTTGTGATTTTTTTATTTTTGCTCTTTTCAATTTTTTGTTTGATTTTTTATTGTGTTTTGTTCTTACTTGCAGATTGTTTCTTGACGCTCTGGTTAGTACTTCGATATCTGTTTTTTTAGACTCTCTCTCTCTCTCTCTCTCTCTCTCTCTCTCTCTCTCTCTCTTAAGTTTGGCAGTTGATTGTTGAGAGAAAGAGGAAAATGAAGTTTGAATCTTATGCATTGTTGTTTGGTATGTGAGAAAAAGGAAGGAAAAGGAAAAGGAAATTGAAAGTTTTAACTTTCTTCACCGTTTCATTGCTTATAAAACATATAATTAAAAATAAATAAATAAATAAATAGAACTTTTGAATGGAAAGTATGGAAAAATTGGTTAATGAAAGATATTTTTGATTAAATAAGCTACTGTGTAGTACTCATGGGAGTAAATAAGCTACTGTGTAGCATAATTTTTATGAGTATTGAAAAAGGCATTTGTAATTATATAGATAAGACAAAAGATATTTTTGTAACTTTTTATAAATTTTTATTGTAGTTTTTTACTTATTTTTTTTCACATTTTAAAATGCAAAATTAGTAATTAAATTTCTATATTGAAGTTTTGCTAAAATTTTATTCATAAGTAGTATAATTTATATTTTTTTATAATTTACTTTTTTTTTTTGTTTTTGGTGTGGTATACATTAGTTGTTAGTACAAAAAGTGGGCAATACAATCCATAAGAATTTAACTGTTGTCAATGCAAAATTACTATATAGAATTAACTGCAAAATCATGTATTGCAATAGTTCTATATTTTGGCCAATAGAGAAAAATGATGAAGATTTCTATGATAGTATTCAAATTTTCTTCTATCATTTTTAATGTATATTGAAGACATAAAAAAATTATAATTTGCCTTCAATCCTGTAGTAGTTCAATTTCTCCATCTGTGATATTCATGCACATACGAACTTCTTAAAGTAGGTTGTTAACTAAAATATGTTATAAGGTTGTTCATTCTGTGTCAATTAATTTTTCTTTATGACAATTACTAAATCTCATTCAGCTTTCTTACAGTTATATTTCATGTCAACAATCATTTTTATTTCATCTTAATCAAATGGGTTGAGGTTCTCATTAATCATCAATGGTCATATTCTTACTCATCAAACATAAAAATAGATTTGTATACATTTTTAGTGTTGAGGAGTGCTCTTACTAATTGTTTTTTTTTTTTTTTTACCCTTTTGTCTCATATTTCTTTAGTTTTGATTCTCAAGCAGATACTTAGGTTGGGAGGTCTTTCCCTTGCAATTCTTTATTAGTTCCATACTTTCTTTCTTGAATTGTAGTAGGTTAATTAATGAACTCTCTCAGATTTCTTTAATGCTTTGGAATTTTCGTGTTTGGTCTTGGAATTTCCAATAATTATATTAAACATTAAGCTTTTAATGTTTGGTTTAAAAAAAAAAAAATCTAATATAGTGTGTATAGTTATGTATCTTGGTATATAGCTGTTCAATTTCCAGAGAATACTTATGTGTCTTTTTTTTTATTTAAATAATAGGAATGTATGATGAATTATGTGAATACTTACTTCTTCTTTTTTTAATAATGACATACAAGATCATTTTTCATGCCCACTTTATTTTTTTTTGGATTCTCTCTCTCTCTCTCTCTCTCTCTCTCTCTTAGTTTGGTTGTTGATTGTTGAAAGAGAGAGAGGAAAAGGAAGTTTGAATCTTATGCATTGTTGTTTGGTATCTAAGAAAAACAAGGAAAAGGAAATTGAAAGTTTTAACTTTCTTCACTATTTCACTGCTTATAAAACATATAATTAAAAATAAATAAATATAACTTTTGAATGGACAATATGGAAAAATGGGTGAAGTAAATATATTTGTGATTAAATAAGCTACTGTGTCGTGTAACTCATTGGAGTAAATAAGCTACTGTGTAGTATAATTTTTATGAGTATTGAAAAAGGCATTTGTAATTGTATAGATAAGGCAAAATATATTTATACTTATCCAGTTACAGTGTGGTGAGACTTTTTATAAATTTTTATTGTAGCCTTTTACTCTTCTTCTTTTTTCACATTTTAAAATGCAAAATTTGTAATTAAATTTCTATATTGAAGTTTTGTTAAAATTTTATTTTGCCTTTTTTTGTGTAGTATATATTAGTTGTTAGTACGAAAAGTGGGTAATACAATCCATAAGAATTTAACTGTTGTCAATGCAAAATTACTATATAGAATCAACTACAAAATCATTTATTGCAATAGTTCTACATTTTGGCCAATAGAGAAAAATTATGAAGATTTCTGTGACAATATTTAATTTTTCTTCTATGCTTTTTAATGTATATTAAAGACATTAAAAAATTATAATTTATCTTCTATCCTGTAGTAGTTCAATTTCCCCATCTGTGATATTCATGCAATGATGAACTTCTTAAAATAGGTTGTTAACTAAAATATGTTATGAGGTTGTTAATTCAGTGTCGATTAATTTTTCTTTATGGCAATTACTAAACCTCATTCTGCATTCTAACAATTATATTTCATGTCAGCAATTATTTTTATTTCATCTTAATCAAATGGGTTGAGGTTCTCATTAATCATCAATGGTCATATTCTTATTCGTCAAACATGAAAATAGATTCATGTACACTTTTTGTGTTAAGGAGTGCTCTTACTAATTGTGTTTTTCTTTTTATCCTTCTATCTTAGATTTCCTTAATTTTGTTTCTCAAGTAGATACTCAGGTTAGGAAGTCTCTCCCTTGCAATTCTTTATTAGTTCCTCGCTTTCTTTTTCGAATTGCAGTGGGTTAATGAATGTTCTGAATTAATGAATGAACTCTCTCAGGTTTCTTTAATACTTTCGAATTTTCATGTCTGGTCTTGGAATTTTCAATAATTAGATTAAGCATTAAGCTTTTAATGTTTGGTTTAGAAAGAAGTCTAATATAGTGTGTACTAGGGTATGCCCGTGCCTGAAGGCGCGATGAAAATAATGTTTGGTTTAGAAAGAAGTCTAATATAGTGTGTATAGTTATGTATCGTGGTATATAACTGTTAAATTTCTAGAGAATACTTATGTTTTTTTTTTTAAATAGTTGAAATGTATGATGAATTATGTGAATGCTTATGTCTCTTTTTTTGTTTAATAATGATATACAAGTTCATTTTTTATACCCACTTTATAGACCCAGTGATGTGTCAAGAAGATGATTGATTGATTCTTGACATATCACTGGGCCTGAATAACTATTCTTTATTTATTAAAATAGGTCTAACTTTTGGGCCTGAATAACTTTTGGTTGATTCTTGATTCATTAAAGTAGGTCTAACTTTTGGACCTGAATAACTATTATTTATTTATTTATTTTTTATTACAAAGATTTTGTTACAGTTTAATTTTGTAATATGATAGGTCTTTCTTTTTCTTTTTTCTTTTTTTCCATCTCGCTTAGGTTGTATTTGGATTTAGGATTTGAAGGGAATTTGTTGATTGAAAGGAAAATGAAACATTAAAAAGTTAACTCTTTTTTATTTGATGACCCTTTTTTTTTTTGCTTTTAGTGAACTGTTTTTAATTTGAATTTTTTAATTGAACTGCTATTTTAAAATGTTTACGCTTCTCTCTCTCTCTAAAAATTTAGCTTTTTAAATATTAATTTTGGAATTTTTTTTTTAAAAAAAACACTTTTTAAAGTAGGTAATTCTGTGTCAATTAATTGTTTTTTATGGCAATTATTAAACCTCATTCTGCCTTCTTACAGTTATATTTCGTGTCAACAATCATTTTTATTTCATCTTAATCAAATGGGTTGAGGTTTTCATTAATCATTAACGATCATTATTCTTATTCGTCAAATATGAAAATATATTCGTGTACATTTTTAGTGTTGAGGAGTGCTCTTACTAATTATGTTTTTCTTCTTATCCTTCTATCTCTGATTCCTGTAATTTTGCTTCTCAAGCAGATACTCACGTTAGGAAGTCTCTCCCTTGCAATTCTTTATTAGTTCCTTGCTTTCTTTTTCGAATTGCAGTGGGTTAATGAATGTTCTGGATTAACGAATGAACTCTCTTAGATTTCTTTAATGCCCTAGAATTTTCATGTTTGGTTTTCGAATTTTCAATAATTAGATTACACATTAAGCTTTTAATGTTTGGTTTAGAAAGAAGTCTAATATAGTGTGTATAGTTATGTATCTGGTATATAGCTGTTCAATTTCTAGGGAATACTTTTTTTTTTTGGAATGTCTGATGAATTATGTGAATACTTATGTCTTTTTTTTTTTAATAATGATATACAAGTTCATTTTTTATACCTATTTTATAGACCCAATGATGTGTTAAAAAGATGATTGGTTGATAATTAGATATTATTTAATTATCAACCAGTCCTCTTCTTAACATGTCACTGGACCTATAAAATAAGTCTAACTTCTGGGTCTGAATAACGATTCTTTTTTTTTTTTTTTCCAAATTTTTACAAAGTTTTTGTTACAATTTAATTTTGTAATATGATAGGTCTTTTTTTTTTTTTTTTTTCCATCTCTCTTAGGCTGTATTTGGATTTAGGATTTGAAGGGAATTTGTTGATTGAAAGGAAAAGGGAACATTAAAAAGTTAACCCTTTTTATTTGATAACCTTTTTTTTTTTTTTGCTTTTAGTGAATTGTTTTTAATTTGGTTTTTTATTGAACTACTGTAGACACCCCATTTTTGACCGCCTTTAAGACTTGGACGCGACTGATGGTTTTGAAAGATGTGCAGGGCAAAGGTTCAATTTCTTCGGCAAGGAGAGAGAGTCAAATCTCAACTTCATACCCCTTTTTTGGAACAAAACAATCTTGATCAAAAGATTTTAGACCTTGAAACCCTCTCTTTCAAAAACGTTTTTTAAATAAAGTTTCTATGATGTCCCGACGCTCGCATTTTGTTAAATGTCGCGCTTTTCGGTAAACTGAGCGAGGACAAAGTGGAAATGAATGAAGGAGAGATGAACTCTTTTGAAAAATATTTCAAATCACCTTGTTTAGGGGTTTGGAGTTGAAGAAAAGAGGAGAGGAGAGAAGAAAACAAGGTTGGGAGAAGTTTGGCATGGATCCGGGTAGGACCGAATCTGCGCGGCTTCACGGAAACTAACATAACTTTTTCCACAAGAGGAATTTTAATTCAAATTTTGCGCCATTGGAAAGATAACTTCCGGGGCTTCAATTTGGACACTTGAATGGCCACCATTGGACTTCCCAATCACCGGCCGGCCACCTTTCTTTTCGGTAGAACCTTTTTTTTGTTCTGAAAAGTAGCAGGCCGGCCAGAAAATGTAGCAGGCCGGCCACTTACCTAGTTGGATGAACTTTTTTTCCCTTTTGAGCTGGCCGGCCATGACCCCCTCCCCAAGTGTGTTCTAGATGTGCAATTTGTTTTCTCCTAGGTCCTATGCCCGAGGGTCAACCTTTTGGGGGGAAATTTGAATTGTTTTTCCCCCCCATTTCCCCCCCCCCCCATTTTTCCACTCCTTTGTCTACAAAACCAGAAGCTCCAGCTGCATTTCAGAGGTTAGAAAGTTTTTCCTTAAGGCTCTTGCATTATATCTCTCTCTCTCTACACTCCAACCCTCAAAACCCCTCAAGTCCTACATCATTTCTACACCATTTCTACACCATCTCCAAGCCAACCAATCCACAATCCATTCCAGCAGCTTCAAGGCCATTTCCAGAGGTCAAGGGCTCCCAAACTTGGTCCAAGAGTTGTTGAAGACATAGGCTACAAGGGTAAGTCTCCTTCTCCCTCTTTCTTGCCTATTTTTGCTCAATATATTAGCTCCTCTTGCTTGCATATTTGGGCTCCGACCCTAACTGAAAATAGCATTATTTTGAGCTCCTTTTCATGTTTTTTAAGGGCCTCTCCCTGTTTGAGGCTTCCTTTTTACACTTGCTTCTTTACCTCTCTTGTATGCCTATTTCTTGCATAGTATTTTAGGCCTATTTTTAAACTGTTTTGAGCTTGGTTATAAACTGTAAAGTGGCTTATTTTGAGCCCTTCTTCAACATTGTTGAAGGGCTCTTCATTGTTTGAGGCTTCCTTTTGTCACTTGCCTCTTTATCCCTCTTTTGACCTTATTTTTGCATGTTTTGTTAGCCCCTTGTGCTTGCATTTTTGGGCTCTGGTCCAAACTGTAAATAGCCTTATTTTGATCTCCTCTTCATGTTTGATCAAGGGACTTTTTCTGTTTGAAGCTCCCTTTTTACTCTTTGTGTTTAAACCTCTTTTTAGGCCTTATTTTGCATAGTATTTTAAGCTTGCATGTGCACTGTTTTAGGTTTGGTCACTAACTGTAAAATACCATGTTTTTGGCCTCTCTTCAAATTTGTTGAAGGGCCCTCCTCTGTTTGAGGCCAGCAACCATCACTTGCTTCTTTGTCTCCTTTTTGGCCCATTTCTTGCACAATGTTTTAGGCCTGTTTGTGTTTAGATCCGTGGCTTGTTTTAAACTGTAAAGTGCTTCATTTTGAGCCCCTCTTAAACTTTACTGAAGGGCTCTTGGCCATTTAGGGCCAGAAGCTGCTACTTGCTTCATTACCTCTCTTACGGGGCCATTTTTGCATGTTAGTTTAGTCCTATTTGTGTCCATTGTTTGGCCTTGCTTAAAACTGTAAATATGCTTGTTTTGGGACTGTCTTGATTCTGTCTTCACACTTCATGTTCAAATAATGCATACTTTGCATAGCCATAGGTCATTCCATGTGCCTAAATTCATGTTTCAGGTCCCATTCCATGCATCGGAAGCCATGTTTCCATGTTTCGGGATCACTTTGCATCGCATTTCAGTGCTGAAACTTGCATGCTTATATGTCATATTCCATGCCTTGCCATGTCTTGTTAGAGTGGCATTTGCGCCTTAGGGTCGGTCCTCGGTTTGCGTGCATGTGTGCACGCATTTCGAGTGTCTCATTTTCATAGCATTGGCCTCCTATGTGAGTGTGGCTGAGGTCCACTCATGTTGGTGTAAGTCCATTGTGCATTGTGTATGCCATTTCATTTCATAGCATTGCGTATGCTAGGTTGTATGTTAGAGCATTGTGTATGACATGTTACCTCGTGCATCATGTATGCCATCTCATAGCATTGTGCATGCTAGGTTGTATATTAGTTGCATTCATGCATGTCATGCATATCGCATTGTGTTTGGGATAGGAGTTAGCCCGAGCACGGGAAACGAGGGACGTTTCGTACTTCAAGTGATGGAACGTGTCTCAATTCCCAGTCACCGACACTCTGGATTATCCATGATGGAGTTTAGGTCTTGTTGTGTTTATATGTGCATTCATTTCATATTGAGTCGTGCAATTCGACTCTCCGGCCATCATGCATCGAGATACGTGATTGGTGGCACGAGGATCGAAGACTACACTCCCTAAAGGGTAGTCATGCATACATATGTGAAAATACTTTGCCATGCCCCTTTCTTGCTCTCTGTTACAGCAAATCAAGAGTCAGCAGCCTTCCGGAGCTTGGCACGCATTCCAAGAAAAATGGCAAACAGAGGCTAATTGGGGCATCGCAGTGGATTTCTGCACAAAGCAACCCGGACATGCATCATTCATCATTCGAAGCAGCATCGAAGCAGTCCCTAGCTTGCATGCTAGTTTACAGCTTACCTAGTTTAATTTGTTAATTAATTAGGATTTTGTAATTATTTGGACTGTACTATTTATTTGGGACTGTATATTATTTTATTCGGACCCTCCGAGCGAGGGCACAATTGTAATAAGTGTGCATGTGTGTGATGTATGTCTTCCAACCCCACGTCTTTCTCCCTTTTATTTACCCGCTTATGATGGTTAGATTAGGGCATGTTTCAATTAGTATACAGTATGATAGCATGTTTGCATTCATTCATCTGCCTTGCATGCACCGGGCTCGGCGCATCATACTAACTGCATTGAATTTTCAATTCCAAGTTGAATACATGCTAGCTGTAGCATTTCATATGCCATGTTTAGAATAGCCGAGCCTTCTATAGTTGCATTTTTGCATGTGTTGCATTAGGCATTTCTGTATAGTTAGGATCATGCATGGATTTCTAACCTAGCTTCTGTTTTGGCTTGGAGTACTCGGTAAGTTTTATGCTTTAGCATCCTTGCATGCGTGTGAGTGACTGCCATGAATAGCATGCTTACCATGAGGCTATGTGCTTATATGATATAACTGCCGGAATGCCTGTGGGTGAAGGTTGGGTTATTTGGTGTCACGACCCCAAACCGCCCCTAGTAGTTTGGTGCCGTGATGGCCAGTAATCCGTCATTACCGAAGGCCAACTTTTCAAAACTTAACACAATCAGAGTATGAATATAGGGGGCTCACAAATGCGGAAGCAATAAATCAAATGCAAGTGGTCCATAAGAGCTGTGCGTAGTTCAAAGCAATGCCAAACATTCCAATTAACTTTACAACTTAAATACAACAAGGTAAAAAGATACATGTTACATCTTGATCAAAAGGCTTCTCGAGCCGACCTATACAAAATGCAGCTAATACAAGTCAAGAAGCATGATTTTCAAGATTTGCCGACATGCAAAACAGGGCATCGCCGACGTAAATACAAAAGTAAAGCCGACAAAGCACGAATCCAAAACAAGCATCCAAACGATCTAGGCGTCGCCGCCGTCCTGCTCATCACCTACATATATATAGAGGGTTGAGTACAAAACTCAGTGAATGGTGCTAAAGATAAAGGTTTTGCATGAATATAGCCGGAGTCCTTCAAAACGAAACACATCAAACTTAGCAAGGCAAGGGATGAACCGTATTCATCGATCAAATATTACAAGTACCCAAAGGTGTTTACTGACATAGGCGAAACAAGGGATGAACCGTATCCATCATACAAGTATCATAACATCGGCGAAACAAGGGATGAACCGTATTCATCATCAAATATCAAAACATTGGCGAAACAAGGGATGAACCGTATTCATCAGTCAAGTATCATAACATCGGCGGAACAAGGGATGAACCGTATTCATCATCAAATATCAAAACATTGGCGAAACAAGGGATGAACCGTATTCATCAGTCGAGTATCATAACATCGGCAAAACAAGGGATGAACCGTATTCATCATCAAATATCAAAACATTGGCGAAACAAGGGATGAACCGTATTCATCAGTCGAGTATCATAACATCGGCAAAACAAGGGATGAACCGTATTCATCATCAAATATCAAAACATTGGCGAAACAAGGGATGAACCGTATTCATCAGTCGAGTATCATAACATCGGCAAAACAAGGGATGAACCGTATTCATCATCAAATATCAAAACATTGGCGAAACAAGGGATGAACCGTATTCATCAGTCGAGTATCATAACATCGGCAAAACAAGGGATGAACCGTATTCATCATCAAATATCAAAAGCTGTACGATCCGTAATCGTTTGGTCAAGAGTATTGCGAAAGTTTAGAGTCCTCCAATACAAGGGACTTGTGCACTTAGTACCGCGAAAGTTTAGAGTCCTCCAGTACAAGGGACTTGTGTTACTTAGGCCCGTAGCCCGATTTAACAAGGACCGTGTCCTTTTATACTTAGTACTGCGAAAGTTTAGAGTCCTCCAGCACAAGGGGCTTGTGTTAATTAGGCCCGTAGCCCGATTTAACAAGGACCGTATCCTTTCCAAAGATGGCATCAAAACAAGGAGTATACTTGGCACATCAAAACAAGAGCTATTTATTCATGCTAACAAAATACTTTGTCAAACAAGGCAACAAGATTTATCAAACAAGTATAACATAGCTTTATCAATAATACCACTCACCTAGTTCTTCAGGTGTAGACTCAAAGCAAATATCAAGGACCTACAATCACATGGCAAGTCACATTCTCAAAGTAAGCTCTATACACATGCAAATGATCTCGGCATTCATGCCAGATCTAAGTCAAAGACAAAACAAAACAAGCTGGGAGCTTAACCACTGCTCCCGTTTTCTCGAAAACACACTGGGTACCGTCCAGGGCTAAGCCGAGGTCCCGTTAAACAAAGTCAGGAAAGACCTGGGTTTTCCTTTGAAGAATATGAAGAACATGATCATTTGAAAGATGGATGCAAGTTCACAACTTGTTACAAAAATCTGAGTTTTCATGCCAAGAGTTCAAAATATGGACCTAAGTACCCATTCAAGAAGGTCATGCAAGAACAAACACAAAAACATGGTTTTCGTTCCAAACTCTATGATCAAAATGAGACTTTGTTCAAGAACACATGAAAAACCATTTTCTCTTTCTAAAACCAACTTCAAAACGATGCATGACATGCAAAACAAAACCGATCATGCAATGCAGCTAGGTATTCAGTAAGAACAATCAAAGGAGATCAAGATTCTAACCTCAAAACTCGGATCTAACGGTTCAAGCCACAAAGATCAAGCTTGGAAGACAACTCTCACTCAAGAACTCTTCTTCCTCCTTTCTAGAGCTTCTCTCTCTAAAACAAAGATTTGAGACAAGAAATGATTTGTTTCAAGGTCTGTCGGCTGCCTTAACAAACAGTTCGGACACGTGGCATTATCGGGTTGGTTCAGCTCCAAAAAGGTGATTGATAGACAAGACAAGTCTCTGACAAATCGTATGCAGCAAGCTCGGGCAAGACACATCGGCAAAGAGATGACATCGGCTCTAAACAAGGATCCAGCAACAGGATAGAAAAACATCGGCTAGGGAGGACGACACTTGACTAAGCTGTGCCACACCTTGGCCGGGGTGCGCCACATCTCGGCCTAGGCCATACCTGCCTGCGGACAAGGTTCAAGTGCGGAACATCTCGGCAAAGAATGCCCGAGGTGAAGATGGGGTTGAACAAGACCTCAAGATGGTTCTAAGTACAAGGGTCAAAGGCGGACTAAGCTCAATATGATCTCGGCTACGCACACGCACTAAGCAAGGAACAAAATCGTGCAAGCAACTTAAGCAAATCAAGCCAAGACAAAACCTTTAAATTAACATAAGCAGCAAGACCATGCAAGAATGTATGCAAGTATGGCAAGCGTAAGGTGAGGGTTGTTACATCCTACCCCCCTTAAAGAAGTTTGGTCCCCAAACTTAGATTACCTTGCTCTATGAACAGCTCTGGATAGCGGATTCTCACATCCTCTTCCTTTTCCCACGTGGCTTCTGTGCCATAATGTTCCTTCCATTCGACCTTTACCATTGGTATCGATCTGTTCCTCAATTGCCTCACTTGTCGGTCAACAATCCTCATTGGCTTCTCCTCGTAGCCCAAATCTTCATTAACTGTGATCTCGGAATGATCAATTACATGTAGTGGATCTCGGATGTACTTCCTCAACATCGAAACATGAAACACATTGTGGACTTGGCTCAAATCTGGCGGCAAAGCAAGTCTGTAGGCAACAGGATTAATTCTCTCAAGAATTTCAAATGGCCCAATATAGCGAGGTGCTAACTTACCTTTCCTTCCAAATCTGGAAACTCCTTTCATCGGTGAGATTTTCAGGAATACGTGATTCCCAACTTCGAACTCTAACTCATTCCTTCTCTGGTCGGCGTAGCTCTTTTGTCGGCTTTGGGCAGCCCTAATCCTCTGTTGGATAAGTTTAATCTTCTCTGTTGTCATTTGAATCAATTCGGGACCAAGCAGGGCTCTGTCTCCGACTTCGGTCCAACATGTCGGCGATCTACATTTCCTTCCGTACAAGGCTTCATACGGCGCCATGCCAATGCTAGCTTGATAACTGTTATTGTAAGCGAATTCCACTAAGGGTAGATGTGTTCCCCAACTTCCTTGGAGTTCCAATACACAAAGTCTAAGCATATCTTCAAGCGTCTGAATTGTCCTCTCAGTCTGCCCATCTGTCTGGGGATGAAAGGCTGTACTAAATCTCAGCTCGGCTCCAAAAGCCCTCTGTAGACTCTGCCAAAATCTAGAAACAAATTTAGGATCTCGGTCTGAAACAATTGACATCGGCACTCCATGAAGTCTGACAATCTCGTTCACATATAGCAAGGCAAGTTGATTGGCGTTGAAGGTAGTCTTAACGGGTAGAAAGTGTGCTGACTTAGTTAACCTATCCACAACAACCCAAATTGAATCCATACCCTTTGGTGTCTTCGGCAACCCGATCACAAAATCCATGGAGATGTGCTCCCATTTCCACTCAGGAATCGGCAAAGGTTGAAGAAGTCCTGCTGGTCTTTGATGTTCGGCTTTCACTTGCTGACAATGTAAACACTGGGACACGAATTCGGCTATTTCTCTCTTCATATTTGGCCACCAGAAGGTCTGCTTCACATCTTGATACATTTTGGTGTTCCCTGGATGGACAGCAAACTTGGAACCATGAGCTTCCTGCAAAATCTTTTTCTTCAGCTCTGGAATGCCGGCCACGCATAATCTTCCCTCAAACCTGAGTACTCTGTCTTCGATGGTGTACCCTGGTCTCGGCTTCGTGTGAATCTCCTCGGCTATTTTCTTGAGGAAGTTATCCTCCATCTGTCTTGTCTTTACTTCATTAACGATAGTCGGCTCTGCTGACATCACGGTTAAACACGCCAAATTTCCATCTGACTTCCTGCTCAAAGCGTCGGCTACACTGTTGGCTTTCCCGGGGTGATATTGAATCTGCATATCGTAGTCTTTCAACAACTCAAGCCACCGTCTCTGTCTCACATTCAATTCTTTCTGAGTGAATAGATACTTTAAACTCTTATGATCTGTAAAAACCTGACAAGTAGCTCCATACAAATAGTGACGCCAAATCTTTAAAGCAAATACTACGGCCGCCAATTCTAAGTCATGGGTAGGATAGTTTTTCTCATGAGGTTTCAACTGACGAGATGCATAAGCTATAACTTTACCCTTTTGCATTAATACACAACCCAAACCCTTATGTGATGCATCACTATAGACGTGAAACTCTTCGTTACCTGATGGTAGTACTAGTACTGGTGCTGTAATTAACCTCATCTTCAGTTCCTGGAAGGCTGACTCCCGATCTTTAGTCCATTCATACAGTGTTCCCTTCTTAGTCAGTTGCGTCAATGGAATTGCAATCCTGGAGAAATCTTTCACAAACTTTCTGTAATAACCTGCCAAACCCAGAAAACTACGAATCTCGGACACATTAGTCGGCCTCGGCCAATTTACTACGGCTTCAACTTTGCTAGGATCTACTGCAATACCTTCTTCATTAATCACATGACCCAAAAATGAGATGGTAGAAAGCCAAAACTCACACTTGTTAAACTTCGCATACAATTTCCGTTCTCTCAAAATCTGTAAGGCAAGTCTCAAATGGTTTTCATGTTCAACATTACTCTTGGAATAGATCAATATATCATCAATGAAAACAACTACAAATTCATCTAAATATGGTTTGAAGATTCGGTTCATTAAATCCATAAATGCAGCAGGGGCATTGGTCACTCCAAAAGGCATTACTAAAAACTCGTAGTGGCCATATCTTGTTCGAAAAGCAGTCTTCTCAACATCTTCGGCTTTAACTTTAAGCTGATGGTAACCAGACCGAAGGTCGATCTTAGAAAAGACTCGTGCTCCTTGTAACTGATCAAGCAAATCATCAATTCTAGGTAACGGGTACTTGTTCTTAATGGTGACTTTATTGAGTTCTCTATAATCAATACAAAGACGGAGTGTGCCATCCTTCTTCCTAACAAATAAAACAGGTGCTCCCCATGGTGAAGTGCTCGGCCTAATAAATCCCTTATCTAACAACTCTTGCAATTGCAGTTTCAATTCTCTAAGTTCAGCGGGGGCCATTCTATAAGGTGGTTTGGAGATCGGCTGCGTTCCCGATATAATATCGACCGTAAACTCTATTTCTCTATCGATCAAGTGGCCAGGCAATTCATCCGGAAAGACGTCAGGGAAATCACTAACAATCGGGATGTCGGCTAAGTTAACATTTCCATTCTGATCACTCAGTATACTACACAAGTAACCTCGACACCCTTTCTGAATTAACTTACAGGCCTTAATGGACGAAATCAAGTATGGTGGGGGCACTACCCCTTTACCCTGGAAAGTAACCTCGGCTAGGTTTGGGGGTCTCAGTGTGACACTTTTTGAAACGCAATTAATAGATGCATCGTTCGCAACTAACCAGTCCATTCCCAGTATAATATCAAAATGAGCTAGGTCTAGAGGCATTAAATCTACTAGCAATTCAACATTCTCAATCACAACAACACATGCTCTGTAAATGGATGCAACAATCATAGATCTCCCAGACGGAGTAGACACAGATAACACATAATCAAGGGGCTCTAGTTCTCTATTAATTTTCTCGGCAAACTTAGCAGATATAAACGAATGAGTAGAACCCGAATCAATCAATACATAGGCATCTTGGGAGCAAATTAGTAAAATACCTGACACCACTGCCTCAGCATTCTGAGTGTCTCCTGGTACTAATGCAAACACTCTGCCCTGTCTCATCTGTCCTTTCCCAGCATTTCCCTTCTGAACGGAACCCGAGGTATTCTCACTTTTCTTCTTGTTATCAGTCTTTGTTTTGGGGCAATCCCTCCCATAATGGCCCATCTCGCCACATTCATAACAGGCTCCAGACGTTCGTCGGCAGATCCCGAAATGCTGTTTCCCACAATCCGAACACGTCGGTTTAACACTCCCTTCCTGCCTTAGGTTACCAGTACTGTCCATGTTCGTTCTCTTCTTGGTGTTCAGCTGTCCTCGGCGATTGTCATAGTTCTGCCTCTTTCGCTGGTTTTCTCCCGAGCTCTGGTATCGGTTCAAATTAGCTTCGGCGTGAATGGCTTTATCCAATACTTCGGCATAAGTCGGCATATCGAGTAAACTCACCCGGTCTTGAATCGGTCCACGAAACCCACACTCAAACTTCCTGGCCTTCATATATTCATCGTTGGTCATGTGAGGTACAAACCTTACTAATTCAGTAAAAGCGCGGTCATATTCTGCCACTGTTTTGTTGCCTTGCGTCAGAGTATGAAACTCGGTAGCCTTGCGGTTTCGAACACTTAGGGGAAAATGTTTCTTGTAAAACAACTCTAAGAATCGGGTCCAAGTCAAATCTGGATTGCTCCCTCTAACCGTCATCCACCACCTGCGGGCGTCCTCATCCAATGTGAATGCTGCCAACGTCACTTTCTGTGCGTCGGTGCTAGGGAAGATCTCGAATAACTTTTCCATTTCCAACACCCATGCTTCAGCCTTCATCGGCTCTATACCCCCGGAGAACCTTGGTGGTCTCATTTTCTTGAATTCCCTAATCAAAGCTATCGTCCCATCCCCATACAAGGCTGGTTGCGGGGGAACCTGCGGCACTGGAGGGGGTGGAGGTGGAGCTACATTTCGGCCGTTGGTCTGCTCGGCCTGAGTCGTCGTAGCACTAGCAAACTGCTGTCTGGTTTGCCTCAGCTCGCGGGCCAAACCTTCAACTAACCTTTCCAATCTATCCATTCTGTCTTCGGGCTGATCTCGGCCAAGCGGTGGTCTACCTCTCCTCATGATGCTATGAGTATGCAAGGTATGACTTTAAAACAATTAAGCAAATAACCACATAGGCAAGCAACAAATAAACACATCAAGACAATGCACATTTCGTTCAAATAACAAATACCATGATGCAACTCTAACATCTTTCCAAGGGAAATCCTATGCTCTTTAGGACTCAAAGTGTGTGAACAGCGTATACCGAGGAACTTGTGCTCTGATACCATTCTGTCACGACCCCAAACCGCCCCTAGTAGTTTGGTGCCGTGATGGCCAGTAATCCGTCATTACCGAAGGCCAACTTTTCAAAACTTAACACAATCAGAGTATGAATATAGGGGGCTCACAAATGCGGAAGCAATAAATCAAATGCAAGTGGTCCATAAGAGCTGTGCGTAGGTCAAAGCAATGCCAAACATTCCAATTAACTTTACAACTTAAATACAACAAGGTAAAAAGATACATGTTACATCTTGATCAAAAGGCTTCTCGAGCCGACCTATACAAAATGCAGCTAATACAAGTCAAGAAGCATGATTTTCAAGATTTGCCGACATGCAAAACAGGGCATCGCCGACGTAAATACAAAAGTAAAGCCGACAAAGCACGAATCCAAAACAAGCATCCAAACGATCTAGGCGTCGCCGCCGTCCTGCTCATCACCTACATATATATAGAGGGGTGAGTACAAAACTCAGTGAATGGTGCTAAAGATAAAGGTTTTGCATGAATATAGCCGGAGTCCTTCAAAACGAAACACATCAAACTTAGCAAGGCAAGGGATGAACCGTATTCATCGATCAAATATTACAAGTACCCAAAGGTGTTTACTGACATAGGCGAAACAAGGGATGAACCGTATCCATCATACAAGTATCATAACATCGGCGAAACAAGGGATGAACCGTATTCATCATCAAATATCAAAACATTGGCGAAACAAGGGATGAACCGTATTCATCAGTCAAGTATCATAACATCGGCGGAACAAGGGATGAACCGTATTCATCATCAAATATCAAACATTGGCGAAACAAGGGATGAACCGTATTCATCAGTCAAGTATCATAACATCGGCAAAACAAGGGATGAACCGTATTCATCATCAAATATCAAAACATTGGCGAAACAAGGGATGAACCGTATTCATCAGTCGAGTATCATAACATCGGCAAAACAAGGGATGAACCGTATTCATCATCAAATATCAAAACATTGGCGAAACAAGGGATGAACCGTATTCATCAGTCGAGTATCATAACATCGGCAAAACAAGGGATGAACCGTATTCATCATCAAATATCAAAACATTGGCGAAACAAGGGATGAACCGTATTCATCAGTCGAGTATCATAACATCGGCAAAACAAGGGATGAACCGTATTCATCATCAAATATCAAAAGCTGTACGATTCGTAATCGTTTGGTTAAGAGTATTGCGAAAGTTTAGAGTCCTCCAATACAAGGGACTTGTGCACTTAGTACCGCGAAAGTTTAGAGTCCTCCAGTACAAGGGACTTGTGTTAATTAGGCTCGTAGCCCGATTTAACAAGGACCGTGTCCTTTTATACTTAGTACTGCGAAAGTTTAGAGTCCTCCAGCACAAGGGACTTGTGTTAATTAGGCCCGTAG
The DNA here is from genome assembly GCF_055761805.1 of Camellia sinensis. Taxonomy (NCBI): domain Eukaryota; kingdom Viridiplantae; phylum Streptophyta; class Magnoliopsida; order Ericales; family Theaceae; genus Camellia; species Camellia sinensis. The sequence goes on along the minus strand of NC_138967.1, from coordinate 14,079,362 downwards.
CCCGATTTAACAAGGACCGTATCCTTTCCAAAGATGGCATCAAAACAAGGAGTATACTTGGCACATCAAAACAAGAGCTATTTATTCATGCTAAAAAAATACTTTGTCAAACAAGGCAACAAGATTTATCAAACAAGTATAACATAGCTTTATCAATAATACCACTCACCTAGTTCTTCAGGTGTAGACTCAAAGCAAATATCAAGGACCTACAATCACATGGCAAGTCACATTCTCAAAGTAAGCTCTATACACATGCAAATGATCTCGGCATTCATGCCAGATCTAAGTCAAAGACAAAACAAAACAAGCTGGGAGCTTAACCACTGCTCCCGTTTTCTCGAAAACACACTGGGTACCGTCCAGGGCTAAGCCGAGGTCCCGTTAAACAAAGTCAGGAAAGACCTGGGTTTTCCTTTGAAGAATATGAAGAACATGATCATTTGAAAGATGGATGCAAGTTCACAACTTGTTACAAAAATCTGAGTTTTCATGCCAAGAGTTCAAAATATGGACCTAAGTACCCATTCAAGAAGGTCATGCAAGAACAAACACAAAAACATGGTTTTCGTTCCAAACTCTATGATCAAAATGAGACTTTGTTCAAGAACACATGAAAAACCATTTTCTCTTTCTAAAACCAACTTCAAAACGATGCATGACATGCAAAACAAAACCGATCATGCAATGCAGCTAGGTATTCAGTAAGAACAATCAAAGGAGATCAAGATTCTAACCTCAAAACTCGGATCTAACGGTTCAAGCCACAAAGATCAAGCTTGGAAGACAACTCTCACTCAAGAACTCTTCTTCCTCCTTTCTAGAGCTTCTCTCTCTAAAACAAAGATTTGAGACAAGAAATGATTTGTTTCAAGGTCTGTCGGCTGCCTTAACAAACAGTTCGGACACGTGGCATTATCGGGTTGGTTCAGCTCCAAAAAGGTGATTGATAGACAAGACAAGTCTCTGACAAATCGTATGCAGCAAGCTCGGGCAAGACACATCGGCAAAGAGATGACATCGGCTCTAAACAAGGATCCAGCAACAGGATAGAAAAATATCGGCTAGGGAGGACGACACTTGACTAAGCTGTGCCACACCTTGGCCGGGGTGCGCCACATCTCGGCCTAGGCCATACCTGCCTGCGGACAAGGTTCAAGTGCGGAACATCTCGGCAAAGAATGCCCGAGGTGAAGATGGGGTTGAACAAGACCTCAAGATGGTTCTAAGTACAAGGGTCAAAGGCGGACTAAGCTCAAGATGATCTCGGCTACGCACACGCACTAAGCAAGGAACAAAATCGTGCAAGCAACTTAAGCAAATCAAGCCAAGACAAAACCTTTAAATTAACATAAGCAGCAAGACCATGCAAGAATGTATGCAAGTATGGCAAGAGTAAGGTGAGGGTTGTTACATTTGGATTGGAACAATTCATCAAATGTGTGTTTTAAGCCCACTAGATAGTGGCAAAATCATGTTTTCTAAGCCCACTTAAGGGTGGCAAATCCACGTTTTAGCCTACTTGCGGGTAGCACCATCAAACCATTTTCAAACAAACGAACATGAAATGTTTTGTTCCAATTCAGGCGACCCAGTCTATACTTGTATGCTGTGCGCATCACATAGTAATCTAGGCTAATAACCAGAATAAGAACGCATAAAGTTTTCAAAACTAGATATCATGGTTAGTAGAGGCCGATCTTTGATCGGGCGAGCGGGGGTGCTCACGAAGTGACCTTCCCCAATCGTACCCAAGTTCCCGAGCCGAGGCAACTTTGGTAATGACGGACACGTGGCCTTAGGCAAACGAGTCAGGGTTTCCTAAATTTCCCCAAAATAGAATATTTAGGTGGCGACTCTGTATCTGGCAAAGCAGTCCATGTTTGGCACTTCTTTCAAAAATCTGTTTTCTCAAAACGATTTGCCGGATTTGGACTCTTTGGTTCAGACTTAGAAGCGTGACAATTTGAGAGTCCGAACTGTAGTGAGCCCAATATCGAACGGAACGGGGGACTCATCCCTCCCGGGGCGTTCGGGGACGTCTACAACTGCTATTTTAAAATGTTTAGGCTTCTCTCTCTTTAAAAAGAGTCAAATTTTATTTTTGGAATTTTTCAAACAAAAAAAAGACTTCTAAAAAAACTTAAACTTATTTTAAAAATTTGTTTTAATAATTTTATAAGAGTATTACTCCTTGGAGTAAATAAGATACTGTGTAGTATACTTTTTTGAAAAAGGCATTTGCAATTATATAGATAATACAAAAGGTATTTGTAATTTTCCAGTTACAGTGTGGTGAGCCCTTTTATAAATTTTTATTGTAGTTTTTTTACTTTTTTTGTTTTCACATTTTAAAATGCAAATTTAGTAATTAAATTTCTGTAATTAAGTTTTGCTAAAATTTTATTCATTAGTATAATTTATATTTTTTTATAATTTACTTAGTTGTTAGTAGGAAAAATGGGCAATACAATCCATAAGAATTAACCTTTGTCAGTGCAAAGTTACTATATAGAATCAACCACAAAATCATGTATTGCAATAGTTCTACATTTTGGCCAATAGAGAAAAATTATGAAGATTTCTATGAGAGTATTTAATTTTTCTTCTATCCTTTTTAATGTATATTGAAAACATAAAAAAAATTATAATTTTTCTTCTATCCTATAGTAGGTCAATTTCTCCATCTGTAATATTCATGCACAAACGAACTTCTTAAACTAGGTTGTTAACTATAATATGTTAGGAGGTTGTTAATTTTGTAGCGACTAATTTTTCTTTATGGCAATTATTAAACCTCATTTTGCCTTCATATAGTTATCTTTGTCAAATTTACATAATCAGGCACTTTCAGGTTGAGACACCATTGACCTTCAACCGCTGATTATGGACAACATTACTATTTTTGGTCACGTAAGTTGTTTTCTTTTTTATTTATTTGAAAAAAAAAACATTTTTCTTATAAGCAAAATTCAATTTTCTTTTCTTTTCATAATTTTTTATCTAATTCCTTATAACAAAATGCTCTTTTCTTATAATTTACAGATGGATGGAGACCTACGTCGAACTGTAATACTGGCTCCTTTTACTCATTTTCTTACATGTATAATTTTTTTATTTTTTTTTACCTCTAATTCTTTTGTATTTTTAGGTCCAATTTCTTCAAGAAAGAAATGTTAATGTTGTTATCCGTGATGAGCGTGACCTTAATGTCATCCGTGTTCGAGAGGTAGGCCCAATTTAATTATATAGATTTTTTTTATTCAAAACACCGTATACACGGTATATTCTTATTTATATATATTTTAAAAACTTTCTACATATATATATTTTCTTTATTCTTTAAAAATTTTCTTTATTTTTTGTAGGCAAAAGAAAAGGAAATTGCCAAGGCATTGTTGAAGAAAAACGAAAAGACCACCATTTCGAGCAGGGAAAGGAAAATACATGTTCAGTAGTATGGCTCTTCAACATTTCCATTTAAAGTTCTTTTTTTGAAATATTTATTTTGGACCATGAACCTTGATTATTTATTTTTATTTTTTTAAATGTAAAATTGACATACTACTTGCACAGTGACGTATACTGTTCTTATAGTAAACAGTTTCATATAAATTTGTGAAATGTTTTTTTTGAAGCATGCTAAAATAGCATTTGTACAAAAACATTATATTTGTTTTAAATTATTATTATTCTTTTTGGCTTTTTGCTATTGACATTAACATCTACAAGAGAAGAAAAAAGGAATAGAACAAAAAAGGAATGAGGGGAGGAGGGATACAGAATGAAAAAGTTTTCAATTTTTTTACAAAATATTAGAAGGAAAGGGAATTAAGATAAAGTAAATTAATAGAAATGAAAAATGAAGAGAAAAGTATAAAACAATAGATGATAATATTCATATTTTAGGCATCTTATGAAATTAATCTTCATGTTTTAGGCACATAACAATAATGTTATATCGAAAGCTGCATTGGCTCAACGTGCATGGCGAGAATGCGAAAGAAATGATAAGGCAAGCTTTTCATATCAATTGGGACAACATTCACGACGTGAACAAGAGAGATCAAGAGAATTGATTCCACCAAGTACAACTAATACTCCACCGGCTCAGAAAGGAGTAATGTTTACACATCTTACTTCGCCAAGCACATCTTTAGCTTCACAAAGGAATTGATAAAACATTATATTTATTTCTACAAATACATATTCTTATTGTTAAGATTTTATTTTATAAATTTTATTTTGTACACAACAAATATTTGTAGGCCTACCCATGCAAGCCCATTCCTCCATGAGACTAGGAATATCGGTGTTGTTATTCGTGATGAGTGCAATCTTAATATTATCCGCAATTCTAAGGTAAGTATAAATATCAAGTTCAACATATTCTTTTTTCGTAATCTTAATAAATTCTATAAATACATGTTCTTTTTCGTATTCTGAATAAATTTTATTTGTTTTGGTAGGCAAAGGAAAAGGAAAAGGGCAAGGCAATGTGTAAAGGAAAAGAAAAGGCAACTTCTTTTGACAAAGGAAAGGAAAACACATGTCCAATGGTATATATTCAACATCTTTAAAAAAATATTTATCGAGTAAAACAAAGCAAATCATATTGTTTAAGTGAACATTGATCATGTATATTTTTAAAAATGTAAACTGTGTTGTCAATTTTTTTTGTGTGCTCTTTGTTTTCTGTACACTCAAACAAAGTATTTTTAGCTCTTTTTTACATTTCCTAAAAATAATTGTAACATTTATCAACTCCAAGAAAAACTTTATAACATCTAAGCAAAGGAACAGAGGAACATAGGCATAGAAAATATTTTTAATTTTCTTAAAATCATCATGAGGCAAGAAGAAAGAGAAAACAATTATTAAAAAACAAATTGTTATATCACATGGCATGAAGAGGGAAAATGAAGCAAAATGGAAAAGGAAGAAATGTAAAAATATAAAAATATTCTTAAAACTATTACAAGGCAGGAAGAAAAAGAAATAAAATAGTATACGATAATATTTGTATTTTAGGTATCAATGATATAATGTTCACATTTTAGGCACACAATAACAATGTTATATCAAAAGCTACATTGGCCCAACGTGCACGATGAGAACGGGAAAAATTAAGAGAATGTATTCAACCGAGACAAACTTCTTTAATACCGTGTCGTCGTAGTCGTGCTTGCTTGGAACTAGGAACAAAGGCAACTGAGGATACTCAGTCGGCGCGAAAACGAACAATGGTTGCACATCCTTCCACATGTTCGTTCTCAATACCAAGCACATCTTTAGCTCCACAAAGGAATTGGTAAAAGACTGTGTTTAATTCTTCAAATATATACTCTTACTATTACCATTCTATTTTAATTTACAACCTACCAATATTTGTAGGCCTACTCTTACAACTCCTTCCCTTCAAGAGGATCTATGTACTAATGAGGAATTAGAGGATATGCCTATGAGTCCAATGGTTGGTACTCGAGCACATATAAATTCATGTTGTCATTCTCTTGGCAAGATGGATGTATTATGCCCTTTCTGTTCAGTATTACATTAGATGGATGAAAAATTAGTAAAATCATCTCCAAACCGTCCTCTATTCGGAACATGTTGTTCAAAAGGGAAGGTTAAGCTTCCTCTGCTTATTACACCCCCTTCACTTCTTTAAGCATTATATGATAGGAATGATGATAAATCAAAATCGTTTCGACGTTATACTCGAGTGTACAATGCAACCAATACTTTTACAAGTCTTGGTGCTACATTAGATCCAAGAGTACTTACTGAAAGAGGCCCTACATCATTCACTATCCATGGGGAATTGCGACATCGAACAGGATCACTACTACCACAATCAGGGCAAGATGCAGCTTATGCGCAATTGTACATTTATGACCCTAGTTCAGCTTTAGAAGTTCACAATCGTAGAAATCCTCAATTAAGAAGAGATGTTCTAAAAACTATTCAAGATAGTTTATTACAGGTTAATGCATTCGTTGATAAATTTCGCCAGGCTCATGCAATTTTGAATCAATTAGCCTTGATAGGACGAAATTTGCCTGCTCATCTCCACTATAGTTCATCGACAGATCGACGACGGTATAACCTACCAACTATAGATGAGATTGCAGTTGTAATACCAGGTGATGGAACCAAGGTTAGTGGAATGAGAGATGTTATCTTACATCTACATGGAAATAATGAGCTAATGCAAATCAATGAATGTTACCCAACATATTTGCCATTACATTATGTTTTATTATTTGCACATGGTGAGCTTGGGTGGGAACCTGAGATGAAACTGTGGGATGTTGAATGTGATCGGCCTTCAACTGATCGGCTTACTCAAATGGATTTTTATAATTATCGTTTGTTTGAATGACCCACAGAGTATTCAATAATTTTGAGAGTTGGAAAATTGTTCCAAGAGTTTTTGGTTGATGCTTGGGCTGCAACTGAACAAAATAGGTTGACTTACTACAAGCTTAATCAAGGGAAGATCCGTGCTGAACTTTACCAAGATTTGACAGATATTGATCCAAATGACCTTCAACCCAATCAAATTGGTTAAAGGTTTATTTTGCCATCTTCATTTCCTGGAGGTCCTAGGCACATGTTTGAAATCTTTCAAGACTCAATGGCTATCACACGATACAACCAACATCCAGACATTTTTCTCACCATGACTGCAAATCCTAATTGGCCAGAAATTACTTCGGCATTATTACCGCACCAAAAGCCTATTGATCGTCCTAATTTAATTGCCCGTGTTTTTGAGTTAAAGAGAAAGTGCTTGATGAAGGAGATAGAAACAAACCGAGTGTTTGGTAATAAAGTTGCGCATGTTTTACAATTGAATTCCAAAAGTGAGGCCTTCCTCATATGCATGCGCTTCTATTTCTTAAGGGTCCAGACAAAATTCGGACATGTGCTCAAGTAGACAAATTGGTTTGTGCAGAATTTCCAGATCCAAAAGATGAACCTACGCTTTTTGAAACTATCAAGTGTTGTATGGTACATGGACCATGTGGTGCTCGAAATCCACAAGCACCATGTATGGAAAATGGTAAATGCACTAAGAGATACCCTCGAGCGTTCGCAGAAACAACTACTATGGATCAAGATGAATATCCTATCTATCGTCGTCGCAATAATGGTCAAGCTCATATTGTGAGGGGGAAAGAAGTTGATAACAGAGACATCGTACCATACAATGCATATCTTTCTAAACGTTTCAACTGTCACATAAATGTGGAAGTTTGTGCCGGAATGCGATGTGTCAAGTGTATACACAAGTACATTTATAAGGGTTATGATCGTACAACGATGGTGTTGGGATTGATAAATGAGATCCAACAATATCTTGATGCGAGGTATATTGGACCTCCAGAAGCTGCTTGGCGAATATTTGGTTATCCATTGCATGCAGAGATACCAACAGTTGTACGCTTAGCACTTCATTTACCTGGAATGCACCGCGTTCTTTTTAATCCTGATAAATCATTAGAAGCAATTGTTTCTAGAGCTGGCCAACAAATGTCAACTCTTACTGGTTTTTTTTGCATGTTACGCTTCTATGGAAGATGAATGTCCATTCACTTACCAAGAATTTCCACAACATTTTGTTTGGCTTAATTCAGAAAAGAGATGGAAACCAAGGCAGCAGAGCTATGCAATTGGTAGAATGTACTTTGCTAGCCCTAATTGTGGTGAGAGATTTTATTTGCATTTGCTATTAACTGTTGTCAAAGGACCAAAATCATTTCAATGTTTACGCACGGTCAACAATGTTTTGCATGATACGTTTAAATTAGCATGTGTTGCTAGAGGACTTTTAGAAGATGATGAAGAATGGATACAATGCCTTAAAGAGGCAGCAGTTATGAAAACTGGTTATCAATTAAGGAGATTGCTTACTCTTATTCTTACTCAGTGCTCTCCACTGCAACCATATGTGTTATGGAATCAATTTTCAATGCATATATGTGATGATCTTGCACATAAGATTCGAACATTGTTTGCCATTTCTGAACCAACTGAGGCTCAAATTGAAGACTATGGTCTATATCTTTTGAATCAAATGCTCCAAGAATCAGGAAAAATTTTAATTGACTTCCCGCCAATGCCACAACCTTCTACAAATTAAAGTGCAGTAGTTGGTAACAGGTTGATATTCAAACATCAACAACTGCATAATGAGGCACAACAGGCAGATGCAGAAATTATTATTGATCGCCTCAACAATGATCAACGAACAGCTTATGATGCAATCACTTCCTCAGTCTTTGAAAATAAAGGAACTATTTTCTTTTTGAAAGGAGGTGCTGGAACAGGGAAAACGTTTTTGTACAATGCGATTGCATTAAAATGTCGCAGCCTTGGACATATTGTTATTACTGTGGCTTCGTCTGGAATTGCATCATTGTTATTGGTAGGAGGTCGTACTGTTCATTCAACATTTTCCATTCCGTTGGATGTATTGGAAAATTCAATTTGTGGATTTAGCAAGTAATCATTACAAGCAGAATTGTTTAGAGAAACAAAACTTATAATCTGGGATGAAGTTCCTATGCAGCATAGACATTGTGTTGAGGCAGTTGATCGCACACTTCGGGACACTTGTGATAGTGAAAAGCCATTTGGGGGTATCACTGTTGTTCTTGGTGGAGATTTTCGACAAATCTTACCAGTTATAACCAAAGGAGTCCGTGAGCAAATTGTGAATGCATCATTAAGACACTCTTTTCTATAGAAGGATATACATGTTCTGTCTTTAAATTTGAACATGCGCTTGAATCATGCAAATCTTGAAAATGCTAATTTTGCAAAATTCTTGATGGAGGTAATATTTCTTCAAACTTTTTCTCTATTATATGGTTCTTTTAAATTTATGAAATATATTTACGTTTATGTACTTTAATTGATTTTACTTACTATTTTATTTATTTATTTTTATAAATAGATTGAGACCAATCCTCGGGAAATTGTTAAACTTCCATCAACAATACACAAATGCCAAGATCTAAAAGACATAATCTCAGTAGTTTATCCGCAACTGGATGTGGCAATGACATCGACTGCAACATTTTTAACTGAACGTACAATTCTTTCTGCACGGAATGATGATGTCAGTGCTATCAATACTGTAGCATTGAATATTTTTCCCGGCAGCACACATACTTATTTGGCAGCAGGCAAGATGTCTGAAGATGATGAAATTGATCGTACTATAATAAATAGATATCCTAATGAATATTTAAATTCATTAGATCCTCCTGGGCTACCGGCTTTTAAGGTAGAGTTGAAAATGGGTTGTCCTATAATATTGTTAAGAAATATTGCACCAAAAAATGGACTGTGCAATGGAACAAGATTGATGGTTTCTAAATGCAATACTCGCATAGTTGAAGCTCAAATTTTAACTGGAGAAAAATGTGGCAATTTGGTATTCATACCAAAGATATCCTTGACACCGTCTTCTTCAGAAATGCCTTTCCAAATGACAAGACGTCAATTTCCAGTTCGATTGGCATATGCCCTGACCATTAATAAATTTCAAGGGCAATCTGTGAAATTTGTTGGAGTTGATTTGCGCACACCAGTGTTTAGTCATGGGCAATTGTATGTGGCCCTATCTAGATGCACATCCTTTGACCGTATAAGTGTCATCCTTCCCAATGATGAGCCAGATTCTACTACAAACATTGTTTATCCTGAAATTTTGTTATAGTGTTACTTATGGATCAAACCACTTTTGTCAAAAGGTACAATTTATTTATTGATAAATTCGTTTCTATTGATTACAAATTGTTATTTTTAAAATATTTTACTATATGTGTCGACTTTTGTAGGATTGGGTTAAAAAATATATGGAGCTCAAAAATATAAATACAACTAGATTGCTTCGATGGGGATGTAACAAGGTAATTTCAATTTGAAAGTGTTTTGATATATATATATATATATATATAAATTTTGTTTTGCTAATATACTAACTTTTTTTATTTTCATAAATTAGTAGATTATCGTGCATGCTCCTCACTGGGGATACATACAAGTTGATACGAGGACTTTTTGGAAAGTGATGAGGCGCTCCTAGGATTTCTAAGAAAGAACAAGTTTGAATCTCATATTTATTTTTGTGAAAAGCGTACATATGCTAGCTACGATCCATATTTTGTAAGGTTTCCAATTGATGTGAAATTCATTACTTACAATAGTTTTGTAAAGCCTTTTATCTATGTGAAATTTATAACTAAATTTAGATGTATGTTAGATAATATTCATTTGAATTATTGATTTATGCTATGAGTGTGTTTTTGTAAATGTAACACACTAGGTGATATATGTTTTTTTGTTTTTTTGTTTTTTCTTCCTAATATACTCTTGAATTAGGTTAAACAAAACTAATCATATTTTTATTTGGTTATCTTTTTATCAGGAAGGGTGTTGCATTTTCTTTGTATTACAGAACATTGGCTGGTGTGCTTAATTTGTTATTTGGCATTTTTTTTGTATTGCAGAGCACTGGCTGGTGTGCTTAATTTGTTATTTGGCATTTTTTTTGTATTGCAGAGCATTGGCTGGTGTGCTTAATTTGTTGTTTATTTTTTTCTATTGCATAGCATTAGCTAGCATATTTCGTCTGATTTTTTTTATATAAATTTTTATATAGCATTGGCTGGCATATTTCGTATGATTTTTTTTGTATTGTTTTTTTAAAAAATCTAATTATAAAATTCATTTGAAAATTTAAAACCATACGGATCATCTATTTATATTTTCACCTCAAATTTTTTTTCCCAACAAATTAAATAAATTACATTTTAACTCAATAATTTTATATTCAATTATATTTTCATATATTAATGGTCACCGTGCCTTCACGCACGGGCATACCATAGTATATAGAATGTATCAAAGATACATTTCATTTGAATGGTCTAGATCAATCTTAATCAATATCTAACGGTTGAGATCAATTTTATTCCCGCCTAAACATCTTTCATTGCCACGTCTACCTCCGCCCAAACACATCGTACCAAACAGTTATCCTCAACTCTCTCTTTACACGTTCTCTCTCTCACATTCTCATAAAATAGACCTGTTACGTTCTCTCTCTCTCTCTCTCTACTGTGCTGCACAGACGATCTGAGATGAGATCACATTGTTGAATTCAATCTAGGGCTTTTCGAAACAATGATCTTCAAGGCGCCGTTCTTTGTGTCAACCTTGATCTGATTGATCTTGTACAGATTTGGAGGGAGGTCGAGACGCCAATGAGTCACCCAGATCTGGTTTGTGATGATGATGGGTGGTGGTGAACATACTTGACACCACTGCAACTCTTTGTTCAATGGCTCGAAAATGGCGAAGAGAGAGAGAGAGGGTTACAGGGTGGAGAATATCCGGCGAACAGCGTTCCGATCACGCAGCCCATGGCTCAGTAGTTCTCGCCTTGTCGTTGCCCGCGCCGGCGCTGCCACATCGGATTAATAGAAAAAAACAAAAGATTTGGAAATGGGTTTTTTTTTGCTAGCCGAGAAATTGGGGAATGGTGGCTTTTCACAAGGGTGTGGGAGTGAGGGTCTAGAGAGATGGGAAATTGGGTTGAGAGATTCATTACCACTCCTTTCTCTTTATCCATTCAAAAACAGCACCTTTTTATTTTTTACTTTTTATTTTGATGTATATGAAACTGGTATTTGATGAATCTTTTTTCTCTTTGTTTCACTTTTTCAGTTTGATGATGATATACGGATGATGATCCAAGTTAGGCTTTGTTCCATTCAATCGGTGTATCTTCTTCAGCTATTACATTCGAAGGATCTCTGATTTTCAAACCCACATTGAACTTGTGCCTCTGCATTCTACTGCAACCAATGCTCCGGAGCACGAAATATATTGAGAGCACAACTTTTAGGCCACTAGAACTAGATTGGAAAAGTAAACCGAATTTTCAGAATTTAACGTTCAATTTGTTTCAGTAGAAAATGTTTTTTTGCATTTTCTTGTGTTTCCTATGAAAGAGAACATTTTCTATGGTCATAGAAAATGAGTTAATTATAGCGGAAAGTGTTTTATTTCTTTTAAAGGTTAAAAAAACGTTTTTTAGACTAGCCCATCTTCGATTTATTATCCATTCAAAGACAACCTTTTTTTATATATAATTTTTATGTATTTGAAACTGGTAGTTGATGAATCTTTTTCTTTTGTTTCACCTTTTCAGGTTGATGATGATCTACGGATGATGATCCAAGTTAGGGCTCTCTTATTTTCTCCCTCTCTTAGCAGCACTGTAATGACGTATTTGGTATTTTTCTCAATAAAATATCTATTTCAAATCTCCCGCTAGTTTTAGCAGCCCATGGTTTTCCAAACCCATTTTTTGGGAGTGGTTGGAGGCTTTTTTGAATTATTTTGAGTTGGTTTCCACGTGGGCTTATCAAGCAACGCCTGTTGATGCAAACTTGGTGGACTTGGACCGTGTTTGGTTGGTTATTATTTGAAAGGTGGTGTCTTGGACCCACGTAACCCACGTTTAATTTAGTAAATGGGTCGGTGGATTTGAGTTAGGCCGTGGGCTGGTGTATGTTGTTCAGCCACGGTTCTACTGAATTGTTTAGTGGGTTGTATAATTGTCCATACATTTATTATAGAGGGGTACTTGGGGATAAAAATGACATATGAACAATCTTGATTTTTATTTATGTCTTCTTTTTGGGGTAACTGCTGATGTGGGGGTGTTTTAATTAGTTATTTCATTAGTTTCTCTTTTTTTGGGGTATAAGATTTATTATATTTCCACGTGTAATATTGTCTTTAATTTATGACTTACCAAGAAAAAAAAATCTCTTAGATCTTCTCTCCGATCTGCTTTAAATGGGTTTCATTTTGAAATATGTTTTGATTTCTGAAAGGTTTCATTGTGTTTGGATTTGAGTTTCTAAGATTTGGGTTTGTGTTTGTGATTTTTAATGTGTTTTAATGAATTTTCATTTAGTTTGAAAATGAATTTAATTTTTGTGATTTTTATTTACACCGTGCCTTCAGGCACAGGCATAGGCTAGTAACATAATATTAGACAAATTTTGTAAATCAGAGATCACAAAACTTGCAGCGGAATAAAATGTTTAGATCATACCTGATTCGATCTAAAACCTCATGGATAAATCACGTGCTTCCAGAATCTAATCAATCAATCCCAGTAGTGGGGTGATATTACAATGGTGAATATCACCCACACAAACCACAGTGCAAAATGACTTGATCGTTGTTTCTTGGGAGAGAGTCAGTTTATGGGTTGAAAAACAAAACCTACGTTGTTTCTCTCTTTGGTTACCCATAACCATATATCAGATATATATTATATTATTATTATTTATCCATATCAGTTAAAACTAATAATATCTATATCCTGAGTGGTTATCCTAAATAGGTTTGAATTTAATTCAAAACCTATTTGGATAAGATCCAAATAATGTTCAAATGGTCATGCCACATGGGCGCCCATTACTAACATCTCCCACTCGCACATGAGTTGGCATGACACTGCCATATCTCTGTCTCAATCTCCCAAAAAAAATAAACAATCTCATACTAGCCACTGCACCGTGCGACTGCTGAGAACACCTGCATGTGGGAGCTCTATACTAGAAACTCAAAATGAGCCAGCATAGAGACATCAACCCAAAAAGAACAGAAATAGTGTCTCATATACCCCAGACCCATCTAATTACACCGGTCCAAAAAACATCTCTAATCCCTCAAAAAGAGCATGTTTGACCCTCTCAATTCTTGCAATATATTCACACTCAATTCGCCTCTCATATAGAGCGATGTGAGTTGCCGGCAGTGAATATACAACAGTGGTGTAATACTAGATGATCTTCCCTTTGCACTCATGCCATTTAGTTTAGGATTGACCGCTTTCCCAGTGATGTCCCTTAAGGCCGAATCATGCATGACCGCAGGCAACATACCAAAGTAGCAGAACATCAACCCTTACCTTATGACATAGTCAAAAGTCACAAAAGGGTACATAAATGAAAGTCATATCTATAATGACTCGTAAGACTCACACGGTGAGGAAGCAGGGATCCATTCTCTCACCTCATTACTCGGTCGCTAAGCACATATAGTATGAATACATGTTACGGTGGAGTAACTCTTCCATAAAGAGTGATGTCATACCCGATACACCATACAGATATTAGTCTAGTCGCTTTCTAGCGCCTAACCCGAATTCTCTATTTGCTCGCCTTCTAGGCGCCAAATGAGATCTCGTATCTGGCTAATCATAACAGGCACAACATGGAAATTGGGTACTAACATCCATGTTTGGTCCTTAACACGACCTCATCTTGGTTATAACCAAGGCGACATACATAGTGGATGATTTAAGCCTCTCTTGGCTCCAAATAAAATAAACCACCAGTCTCATCCTTGCTCGCTCCCAAGCGTCAAGGGCGATTGCTCGTGTGAGTGAGCCAATCTTGCCTGCTGACATCATCATTTGCTAATCATTATGACACAAACCGTAATAGTGTCAACATCCCATCATCTCAAAATAAGTGATCGATTTTAAAAAAAAATTGACCACAACTTGCGCAATTATAGATTCCAAACATAAGCCTTATCAGCACCTCTTGCGATAAGTATATACAACGGAATCCACCATGTGCGCCTCACATGAAATGATTTAAGATCACTACCTCTTGCGCAATAACCTCTCTAAAGATATTTTTGGTGACCAATTTGCGTTCATTCTTAATGCGCCCAACTAGCGCAGATGCGCCCAACCAGCGCATTGAATTTTACAAGGAGCAAATTAATATGCTTCTAATAAAGCATTTTATCCACAGTCTAATGAGCGAGGTCAAAGTCTGAACAACTCAGTTAACCATTTATCAAAGATAACACTTATCATGCCGAATACGCCCACATAGCGTACTTTAGGCTCCCACAACAAAGAAAAGATCAAGGAATATAGGTCATCTGTTTCTCCCAAAGACAATCTGAGGATTCACTCAATAGCTAAGGCTCTGGCTTTTACCGATAGGTAAGTCAATGGATTTGCAATTTTGCATCTAGAATCATTCTAAGATATTCTCTATGTAAGTCATCGAAGACAGACCAAGAATTTTCCTAAAACAATCCCTAAGGATCGTACATCCGAGCATATAAATTACATCACCCATGTCCATCATATCTAAAATAGAGGACTGCCCACCCTAGGTGGCGACAACCTTATAAATTCCTGGCTCATAATGACTAAGTAAGGAAAAACTTCTTTTGGACCATTGATCATGCCTCAGTGGTCTTCATTGATCATCGTTGGCCTATCATGGCTTGACGAAATCTAAGAACCACTGTTTGGATAACTGCTTTAGGTTGTAAAAGATTTATTGGAACCAGCAACCTTTTTGCGCTCCTAACTTTTCACCATAAAAGCAGAAGGTAAATCCCTACGGATCTACTTATCCAATTCTCTAATGAGAAATCAGGTCACAATGTCCACAAATCAATGTTCCGAACTTATGTCAATTATAGCCTAAGTCAAAATAACCTCACTCCCCAGGAGGAAGTCTTCTCATGGTCTACACTTTCCTCAATGGTGCGACCATTCGGTATCTAGCGAGCCTTATGCCTCAACAATGACTATCCAAATTACGCATAACTTTATAACAGTTTTGCGTCATAATGGAAAGTCAACCAAATTATAAAAAATGGTTAATCCTCAAAGACTTTGTCTTAAACTGCGCAACATTGATCCACTTTCTAAAAATAGGGGACTAGAGCCTTTGGCATTATCCTAGGCTCTTTATCATCTTGCGGAGCAATCATGAATGTTTCCCTCTCAATCACCCAGTGATGACATGGAAAATTTTCACATTTGCTACCACGCAACTAAGAATGTAGAGTATTCTGCTCTAATGGAGTAATCCATTAGTAGACACATCACTCCCACTGTCCCTAGGATATTGGAAATTTCTTTCCATTCTCAACTAGGCTACATAGAGCGCTATGCTTGGAATTCTCCATCTTATAGAGTTCCGAAAACTCTATTCACGTCACCTTTACTAATAAAACTTTATGTGACTTAGTTACACTACCACAAAGCTGCTTACCTATATGCACATGACCCGGAGGGTTTGCATGACCGCATACAATAATGCGCCACACGACCCTTTGTGTTTACAAGACAGCATACAATAATGCGCTATAGAACCCTAGGTCTTAACTTCGCAATCTTATGAGAAGTAGAATAAAGATAAGCTGCTTAATGGTTACAGATCGCCCATAGATGGCTCTCTGCTAACCCATTACTCAAAAATGGAGTGTAAAATCTGATATGGAGGACACTTAGTTAGGGATATAGGCAACAAACTAGTGCAATTCCCAATTGGGAAACATTTTGCGCCATTATCTACCTAACATTAACAATATTTAATTCCTTATCTCTACTACACCAGTGTGTTGTTGAGTACTAGGAATAATCAATTTTCTAAGCATCCATCTCTCTTCACAGAGTTTTTCTGAAAAAATAACTCAAATAGATACTCGCCACCTTGGTCAAAACTAAAAGCACAAAAAACTCTTATCTAATTGATCTCGACCTCATATGTGCAATGTCAAAAATCATCTCAAAACTTTTGACTTATGGGAGATCAAATAGTCTTGACTCAGATGCGTATCGTAATCTATAAATGTGTCGAGATTGAGGCTTAGCTATCATACCCTCACACATATCTAGTCACAAAATATCATAGTGGACTAAATGCGCCAAAACAAATGACCTTCTGCGGCTTTCCTACTTACTTGTGCGCACCCATTGCGAACAAAGTTACACATTCACATGAGAGCAGGATGTCATAAGCGAGTGGGCCCGAGAAGGCCTACTCAAACCATCGTGTCATCATCTCATTAATGTGATTAAGTATAATAAGCCACTGGTTCATGACCAATGTCATAAACTAATTCCAATCATCTTAATGTGTGAGTTCTCGAAGACAAGTTTTAAAGGTTTAGGCCCAACTAGGTAATGACTCACGACTAAGTCCTATTCACTAGATCATAAAAAGGATGTCATGGAGATATCAACTGCGCCTAAGTCGCAAATTTAACTAGTAAGTGCTAATCCCCTGCACCTTCAAGTCAATTTTATTCTCCATACACTTTAATACATCTAGTTGAAAGATGACGATACTCCTGTTGCCATCTCTATTTCTCGCTTCATAGTTACTTGCAATTAATTCTACTATCCACAAGAAGGAGAGAATAAGCTATCAACTATGATAGCTCCTGAAGTAACTTAAGCGCGAATTAGGCTAAAGAGTCTAATTCAACACAATGCTCTTACAAGCGATGCGTTAAATTCTTAGAGTCATAACAACCTTGTCAGCCTTAACCTTTTCATTACTATGCTGCAACGTTTGCGCTTAGTGGTAAATGTTATTCAAAACGTTAGCCTAGTAAAGGAATCACACAAAGAAGCACCTCATCCATGTTTCACACTCAAGTGTGGAAACAGTAAGTGTCCACACTTAGACAAGTTGGCAATGCTAATAGATTTTGCAGCCACTAAGCGCCAATCTTTTCACTCAATGTTAATAGATTTTGCAGCTTCTAAGCGCTAATCTTTTAACTTCACGTGATATTTCAACGCACACTATTATAGTGCATGAAATTTCGCTCAATCCACTCCCAATAATTGGGTAGAGAGCAAAACACTGCTCGTACTGGCTACTCGTCTTACACTTAATGACTAATTTATTTAAGCTCGCATTTCTTGGATGACGTGACTCTTGAATGTTACTTCATCCAATGATGTAACATTATTTACAAGTCAAATTACAAAGTCAATCCGCGCAGCTCATTAGTCAAGATCATATACAGATCTATTGAGGGCTTACTAATTTCATAACTCCAAAACTCGCCAACCAAAACTATGTAGCGTGCCGCTAACTATAACGCACACATTAGTTTTTATTGTGCCAAACAAGGCAACAAAAACACGGCGACTTTGAGTCATGTTTCGTTACTTTGGCTCAATTAAGGTTTGACCTAAAGTCTCCAAGACTTTTGCTCATCTAAAGAATGGGATTAGTTTGTTCACATTTGAACATCTCTACTAAGTCTAGGTCAACCAAATTAACTTCCATAAGCTAAATCAATTTAGAGAGAAATTCGCATTGGGATTAATTTGATTAGCATAACATAATTTTGCCGCAAAAATCTAAATTAAATAGTGACAATATTACACAAGTCGCAAGATCGAAAATCCGCTATGCTCGTAATCATCTCTTGCGCCACAAGTGACAATTATCCAAAATTTAGTTTAATTTATGCGCAAAATATTGGTTTTCGGGAGTTAATCTACAAAGATTTCTCTCAACCGAATAACCTCCCACTGACTATGGCATATACAAAGCATGATAAATTCCATACAATAGCATTTTAATGCAAATCTACAAATAACTCATGCTATATTTATTTAATAATGGAATTCTAATAAATAAATAAATAATCATGCTCTTCTAATTACAACATATTACAAATCCAAAAAAAAATATGTTGTATTCAATATTCAGATTATGCCATAATTAAAGTGTACATCATTTTGAAATTTTCTGGAATTTTTCTGAAATATTCTGGAATTTTAAATAACTAATAAACACACATAAAATTAGAAATAAAAAATCCAGAAACTGATAAACTGAAACAATATTACCAGTAGATAGTAAAACATTTCAGAAGTCCACAATAAAAATTTCAACCCCAGAAAATTAATTATGCAATACCAGAATCATTTTAAAGAAAAAAAAATGCATTATTAACACAGGAAAAATATTAAATATTTTCGTAAAATTTTCAAAATTTTACAGAATATAGAAAAATTAATTCTGAGTCTAAGGATACCAACCATGCTTAAAACAAAGCTATAACGAATAAATTATGGCCAATTAACGCAATTCAGAATTAAAAAACAAACAAATAGAGCCTTAGAGCCAAGCCAGGCGGAAAAAACGGCTCGGCTCGGCTCGACGCCGCTCAGCGCAACTCGGCGCGAGTCGGCTTAAGGGGCGGCGCGGCGCGGCTCGGAGCGCGGCTCGGCGCTCGGCTCCAGCACGCGGCGCGCGTGCGAGGCGCGGACGGCGCGCGTGCGTGGACAGCGCCGCCGACGCGCGCGTGATGGCGCGTGCAGGCGCGTCAGCAGGGCATCCGGCGCGTGGTGGCGCGTGGCTGCGCGTGGTGGCGCGTGGCACCGCTGGGAGGCGTCATACAGCGCGTGTATCACACGCGCCGCCTTCCCGAGTGTTTTCTGGTCCGATTTTTATACTGTCGGACTCCTTTTTTCAAAATAAAACCGTTTATGGTCTTAAAAAAGACATTAATGATCATAAAAATGAAATATTTTGGATCTCCACATCTTTTATAAATATACACATGATAAAAGAAAGCACGAAAATATCCATCAATGGCTCTGATACCAATGTAAATCAGAGATCACAAAACTTGCAGCGGAATAAAATGTTTAGATCATACCTGATTCGATCTAAAACCTCATGGATAAATCACGTGCTTCCAGAATCTAATCAATCAATCCCAGCAGTGGGGTGATATTACAATGGTGAATATCACCCACATAAACCACAGTGCAAAATGACTTGATCGTTGTTTCTTGGGAGAGAGCCAGTTTATGGGTTGAAAAACAAAACCTACGTTGTTTCACTCTTTGGTTACCCATAACCATATATCAGATATATATTATATTATTATTATTTATCCATATCAGTTAAAACTGATAATATCTATATCCTGAGTGGTTATCCTAAATAGGTTTGAATTTAATTCAAAACCTATTTGGATAAGATCCAAATAATGTTCAAATGGTCATGCCACATTACTAACAGATTGATAATGCATAAATAGAAGCCAAATAATCACCATTAAAAATTTCTCATAATGAGAAGAAATAAATACTAGACACAAATAATCAAATTTTACATTTAATAAAGATTGATTCACTGAACTTCTAGATAAGAGTGATCAACTGAGTTCTTTTTTTTTTTTTTTTTTTGAGAACATAGAAAATATATATATTAAAAATAACAACATACAAAACAATATCCTAAAAGGCCATACAAACCAACCATACAACAACAACAACAACAACAACAACAACAACAACAAAAATCATCCAAAAAAACCAACTACAATCCAAGAAAAATCACCAATCTTGACATCAAACCAAACAAGATCTGCTTGTAAGCCTATTACCCAATTCGCCGCTGCCATATTTCAGACATAGCCAAAAGCTAGAGTTGGGGAAAATGTACACCCACAATGGTATGGGAGAAGGCTTGAGACATGAGAAAACCATTATGGGCATAGAAAATCCAAAAATCTATGCTTAAAACGGAAGAGAAAACTCTCAAACTCCTATTTCAAACATTAAATCCAGATGTACACTCTAAAATTGCAGATCTATTTATTCATTTTTTTAATCCACCACAATCACAACAAAAAAAAAAAAAAAAAAAAAAAAAACCTTATAATGAAAAGGAATAAATAATTTAAGAAAAAGTTCCCTAATAAGAAAAAAAATAATCAATTTTAGAAAAAAAAAGTCTAGAATACTGAAACCAATAGGACGCAACTCTCTCTCCCATGAAGTCTCTCTCACTTTTTTGTTTTCTCCAGAGTCCTATGAGAGGGTTTGTGTACAATTTTATAATCGATTTTCTGTGTTCCTAAAGGAACTGATTTAGAAAATCAGTTTACAAGGGGTGGAACTTTGAATGGAGTCTTTATTTGTAAGTGATCCTTTGGATAGAACTCCCCATCTAAGCACTCTTTAATCTGGTCTTGGCTATGAACAGATAGCTTTGGAGTGCAAGCAATAGAACCCAAGTGGTTTTTGTGATCTTCTCCTTCACCATCAAAAGCAATGCAGAGCTTAACACAGTCTTCAAAATCTGAGCATCTAATCCTTTGAAGAAACCAAGTAGCCCTTCCCTTCTCCAAATCATTCGCATTGCACCTGATACTGTTTTTCAGGATCTCAGTTGAGCTTCCTTCTTCCTGTCTTCTTCTGATTCGGCAGCCTGAATCATCACCTTACACCTGTCCACAGACAATTTTATCAATTTTTCTGACAAAAAACACAAAGAAAAGGGTAGGTAGCATGATTGTGGGTGCATTATGGGTATACTGATACATGAAAAAAAAGGATATGGATACGGTCGGACATATCCAAAAAATATATATTTTTTGCAATTTACTATGGTGCATGATATATAACAATTAGAAAATCAAATGGATACGTAATTAATGTTGAGTTGAAGCATTGTCGGAGTGTCATGATCGTCAATCCTAATTGGTTGATCTTTGCAGACAGAGAATGAAAGAAGCTTTGTGACTCTGAGAGAGAGAGAGAGAGAGAGAGAGAGAGATGCAAATCTCAATAACGACCCAAAAAATCTTAAGTAATATTTTATGTTTTTGATAATTGTAAAAGTACTCCATATTTTTAAAATTTTAAAAAATAGCAACAAATAAATTGTTCTAATATCTATATTTTAAAAATGATATATATTTATGTCCC
Organism: Camellia sinensis; assembly: GCF_055761805.1. NCBI lineage: Eukaryota > Viridiplantae > Streptophyta > Magnoliopsida > Ericales > Theaceae > Camellia > Camellia sinensis. Next base: position 14,057,749 of record NC_138967.1, on the reverse strand, counting down.
AACGTACCCAAAAAAGTATGCGAAATGTACTCCTCCCATACCCAATATTTAAAAAAACGAAGAAAGAAAAAGCACCGGATGCTACCTGCAACGCATACCCGATACTTGTACAACAATCTTTTTGGAATACCCATGCTTCATATTTTCATTCAAAAAGCATATGCCTATTTTTCATAAAAGTTCAGAGTCCGTGAAATGAACTTGTGAGGCATCTAACATCCTCTTCATATTGAGTTGATGGAAGTGACAGAACAGATAATCTACCTGATAGCTGGATATGTTAAGCAGGTGGCAATACACTTGGAGACTGCACCCAACACGAACGCAGATACAGCAGAAAGTGAGTCCGAGGATGATTCTGTACCTAGCTTCTTGCTTAGCTGCCCCCTTTGAAGTCTCTGTTTCAACTGATCGAATACAGTGTACTGCACAATATTTATCATATTTTGCAATTACAACTCCTCGTCTTGGTGTTTACCCGAAACGTAAAGCATAAATCTGTAGCAAGAAATTGTACTGGTGACCATCATTTTCATCTAGAACATGGCTAGGATTAAGGCAATCACCTCCATTTATATAATACAACAACAAACGAAAAATAGTCATTATCGTGTGATATATCATTTAAATTTCTTAGGTCCATCTAAGCCAATCACAACTTAGAGATTTCATACTAGAAAGCACACAACTAAGTACCTGGATAGACGGATTTGTCGTGAGAAGAAGAGATATGCCAAGAGCGTCGAATGCCTCACTCCAAGTGCCCTCTGAAAGGGTTTTCCAGTGTCCTTTGGATTTCCCAAATTCACTTGTTTGCATCCTTGATGATGCTGTATCCAAAGGCTGAACAACAAAATCATAAATTACCATATATAAAATACATATAATATGACCTAGAGAGAGAGAGAGAGAGAGAGTGAGAGAGAGACAGAGAGAGAGGTCTTAAATTAAATATGAAATGTTACTACTTTATTCTTTGAAATATTTGCTGAGACTACGTCATTGAAATTACAAATCAAGTTATAATCAGAACTCACATAATAATTCCAATCAACTTTTCATTATCCTCATTTTTGTTATGATTCCCTTCTTATTTTTCAACATTCCAAAAGTTTTCAAAAAACAAATCAAGCTTTCTTTTCCATGCAATGTTCACCTAGGCGAATTGGTAAATTGTACTTTAATCAAACAAGGATCTCATGAACTTCAAATAATTCATCGCTCAGCGAAAATCACTGTGATATGAATGACCGAAGAAGGGTGTTTGTTGTAATTAACAAGAAAAAAAGAAAATGTGTTACTGATTAGCAATAAAATGAGCCAATATATGAGCTCACCTGGGTCACAATGACAGTACAAGCCCCTGCAGCAGCAGCAAGAACCAAATTAGCTTTTGTATCAATAGATTTTAATCCACTTTTCTTCAAGTATAGCTTCTTAAAAAAGCTGTAACCATAGAAGTAGATAAACTGAAAAATGAAGGACTGCAGATTCTTTGTCCCAAGGCCCTGGTACAGCGAGAGTACTTGATGGTTAGAAATTGCTTCCCAATACACATCAGGGATTTTCCTGAATTGGCAAAGCAGGTGAATTAGTTAACCATTTCTCAAAGCAGTTGGAAAATGGATCAGATCCAACCCAATCCATGAGTCATGGAGTGCCCACACGAGAACCACTTCAATTCTTCTTGAGATTGAGATTGAGATTGAAACTCTAATCTCTGCTTCTAGCTACAAACTGAATTTTTTGGTTTGTAACTACTTTTGTTGAGTCAAGATGCTTGACGCACCAAGTTACAAGAAGTCGCATTTTGTTTTAAATTTGAATGCACCAGTTCATTGGTCTCATAATGCATAGTTCACAACAATTCCTAATTTTTTTGAGCTAATTGAGAAATTATATGACAATCCATACCTAGTTAAGCTATATGATATCATATTTGAACATGGATCATGGTTGAAAAGAAACATATATAATCTTTCCTTTGTCAGGTAAATGGTGTGACAAAGGCATATAGCAAGCCCAAATTTGAGTCTTTAAATCAATTTAAAAATATCCAAAGCTTTAATTACTGAATTAGTAATCTGAATTGAGTCAACATAAACTTAATTTACACTGTTTGTTTTAGCGGAAATTTTATGGCATTTGCTACAAGAAAAAACGAAACTTAATGAAAAAATTTCATGGTCAAGTGAAAACGCGAAATGTGGAGAACGTTTTCGAACTAATCTCTCACCATTGCAAACACCACCACCACTAGATTGTAACCAAACATAGAAAATTATTTTATACTAAAAATATTTTCTGAAAAATGTTTTTGCGGAAACAAATAGTGCCTTGAGCTATGTTTGGGAAGTGGCTAAATTGGACAAAAGTCACTAAAAAAAAAATTCAAAAAACCATTACAAAAAGTTAATTTTTTATTTTTTTTCATTCTCACTACTTTTTTTTGCACGTTTATCCATAAAAAGTCAAAAACACATTCTAAGACATTTTGGGTGGGTTTAGGTTGTGTTTTGAGATAAATTTTCAAAAAAAATTTGGAGAGAGTTTAGAAATTTTTTTGATTTATTTGATTGTATATTTTGAAAATAGTTTGGGAGTATAGAATGATTTGATATTTTGTTATAATTGAATAGACGTGTGTGAGAGAAAAAAGTGATTGAGAATGAAAGAAGAGAGAGAAAAAGCGATTGATTGATGTGTAAGAGAGAAAAAACGATTTTGAAATTTTTTTTTCAAAAATTGTATTTTGAAATACACACCAAACATGTCCTTCAGTTTTTTTAGCTTCATATTTTAACCCAAAAAGCCACTTAAAAATGTCATTCCCAAAATGGCCTGAATTGAGCAAACATAAGCAATGTGGTCATAACAACACAACACCATATCCATCAAAATCCATCACATATATAAAACCACGCATTGCACACTGTATTGAACAAAGCACAATTTGATGAAGAATCGCCAGAAAACCCAGATCCAAAACAACACAACAATCACATCAAAACGGAAAAAACAAACAATAAAGAGAATATAATTGAAGATCAACAAAGCCAAAAATAGGAGGAACCCAAGAGGAAGAAAGGGAAGAGAAAGAAATGTATGATAAAATTACCTGTACTTTTGGCGATTGTGAGATCGAACTTCAGCTTGGTACTTGTTCTTGCAAGTATCTAAAGGGTAGAGCACGGTTGTGCTGACCAGTGCTCCAATGGCTCCCGAAGTTGCCTCTGACAACGATTCCAAATCAAATGCCATACTCTACTCTCTGCTATACCCTGCTGATATCTCTATATAAGATTGGAGAATTGGGAGAGAGATTGATTTGGAGGAGAAGGTGAGATCGACGTAGCATTCAAACTTTGCATATATATATATATATACACTAGCGGGTACACGCCAATTCAGATAAATAATAATAAAAATAAATAATAAAAAAATTAATATCATAAGTATATTATTTCAGTAATAAGTATGTTTTTAATAAAATTTAAAATCATAAGTTCAAAACTTACTTACGCTGTATATAATAATTTTTTATTGTAACATATATAAAATTGCCACGCTGTATTAAAACTGGCTTTTTATAACTTTTATATTCTTTACGTCAAAACAAACGGAACCTTAATTTTAAATTTGAGAGTTGTATTTAGGTTGATAAACAAAGCCAAACAGTTTGAGCTTGACTCATGTTTAAGCTGGTTAAAAGTTTATTTGAGTTTAATTTGTTAAGGTTTTTAAATTAAACTTGAACAGTTAGTTGTTTGTTCGATTTGGTTTGATCAGTCTAAAACTATTTCGTTTGGAAAGTGGGTTGACTTTTTGGCTTTTTGGCTTTTTTGACTATATGAGTCTTGGCTCAAAAACTTAGTTTGGGAAGGGCTTTTGGCTTTTTGGCTTTTTTGATTTTTTTGTGAAAGAAGAGTGTAATGATTATGGGGTTGGATAGGATGTTTTGTCTATTGTGGCTCATGAGCCTATTCTGCCTTTTATGGCTCATTGAGCCAAAAAAGCCCAATGAGCCCTTGCCAAACCAACCCTAAATTACTCGAGTTCGACTCCACAAAAGTTTATTTGAGATCGGCTTAAAAATTTAACTAATCAAACTAAAATAAATTTTGAAATTCATTAAAGTTTTCAAACTAAATTTGAATAATTAATTGTTTGATTGGTTTGACTGGTTGATCACTCTTGTTTGTATGAGATTATTTACTATAATTTTTACTTATTACTTGTAATCATAAATAATTTAAATAAGTTAAAAATGATTAATTATCTAACCAATAAAATAAGAGTTATTTGCATGAATACTCATATACTATTAATAAGTATAACTTTGACTTCTTAAATTAAAAAAAATATACAAATAAATTGCTTAAATTATAAAAACGTATCAATTAGACCCCTAATAGAAAAGGGTCAAAGTGAAATATGTTAATAATTTAGGGAGTCCATTTGTAAAAGCGATACTTCTTAATAGTTTAGAGTAGGGGTGCAACTAGGGCGGGTTCAGTCGGGTTGGAAGTTTACCCAAGCCCAACCCGAATTGTGTTTAGCAGTGCCCAAGCCCGACCATCAACCCGAGCATGATTGCCCAAGCCTAGACCAAGCTTTATAATTTGAACTCGGATTAACCCGAATTGCCCGAAATTCACAAGGCAACAAACAACCACTTTACATGATAAGGCATGATTTTAATCTTGGCTTAGTGCTCTGCTAAACCAATTTCGCACACCTAGCTCCACTCGAATCACTCAACTCCACTCACTAGCCTACCTCATTGCCTTGCCTAACCATTGCAAGTTATGATTAGAATGGCGCCATGTTGCCATGCCAATCTAGGTCAAGAGAAGGGCCTATGAACCCCCTCAGGTTGGTGTCTCAATCATGGGATGCTTGAGGAATCTATGAACCTGTGCAGGATCATTAAGTCCCTATGGAATGGGGGCTAAAGTTAGGGATCACTTTAATATTAAGGACAACTATTTAATTTAATTTATACATATATTATATAATTTATATAATATATTAAATACAATTCGGATTCGGGTTGCTCGGGTTACTCATTGATTATGCCTAGGCTTGACCCGAATTACAATTCGGGCATCAAAAATCTGCCCAGGCCCGTCCAAATTACAAGATATTGTTGTTCAAGCCCTAAAAAAACTCGAGCTGGGCACGGGTTGCTCGGGTTGAGCCTGCCCTAGTTTCACCCCTGTTTAGAGTATCCATTTATACGTTTTTATAATTTAAAAGGTCTCTATATAAATAACTCAAAAAATAAATACTTTTAATTTTTCATTTTTAAATATCAATTTTAATTTTAATAAAATCACACAAATTTTACTCTCCTAAACTCTTTCGAAACTCTTACCGATAAAAGTCTGATTTCCTACCAATAAAAACGTCATTTGAAAAGTTAGAAAGAAAGAAAAAAATTGTACAAATAAATCATTGACGTTTGAAAGGGCTAAATACAAAATAGGTCGGATCTAAGTCTTGGGCCGGTCCATTCTTCCCAACTCGAACCCAAATGGGCTAGATGAGCATATGGGCAAACCAATTAAGCCCAACTTCATTACCAACAGTCCACCTAAGTCCTCAAGCACTTGGGTCCAACTCGCAATGGAAAGGCCAGTCCAGCCGCAATACTAGGTAGGGCCGAACTGCAGGACTCATTCTATAGGCTGAGTTCATACACAGATATCCAAATGGGCCAGCCCATCCCCACTATAGTCTCGCAAAGGACCGAGCTGAGGCACAATGGTACCGAGCTGAAGCACAAAGGTGCCGAGTTGAGGGAAATTCTCAGGGAAATGTGGAAGTTGTGAGTGTGTGCATGTCCAAGTTGCCACCTCAGCTGGTCCCATACACCTAGAATCACGGAAACAGTTAAACTAGACGAATGTGGTTTGTTATCAGCATGACTACAATGAGTATATGCACCCCTTGACAACTACCAAATGGTCCCCTACCTGGGGGAAGGCTAGAAGGAAACTAGGCAGTACCAGAGCTCCATGAAACCATTTTGGGCAACAAGCAAGGAGAGATAGATAAATCACACTAACTTCACATTGAAGGTATCTGAACTAATCTAAGAAAAACCCCACTTACTAAAACTCAACTCCCTACACTTAGAGAGTACTTTACTCCTTCTCCGATCACTCATTCCTACGTCGGAGGGGTTTTCCAGCCAACCCCGACCGAGCAGCCTTGATGGTGTTCTGTGTTGCAGGTCCTCGGTTCCTGAATAGTCCATTCAGTTGTGAAGCTTTGATCTACAATCATCTAGTGCGGTATTCGGTATGCACAACGTTTTAATAACAACAATGATACATCCCCTAAATAAAGGTGTTCTAATGACATAAAAAATCGAATATATATATATATATATATCACTATTACAGTGAAATTCATCCCAATTAAAGCTCCTAAAACTTCTTTATTAGTGCTCTAAAATATTTTTATTTTAATAAACTAACCTTTGGACTTCGACTTGGACTTCCACTGACCACCAACCGACTACCAAGTAACCAGCGGGGGGATTTTCCCGAGTTCTGCGTTGTTTCTTACACGTTTTGCACGTATGGGATTGCTCGGCACCACTGCATTCATTGGTCAAGTTGGTTGGTGTTAGAGACAAACTCATAATCTAATCAATTTTGACGGATTGAACTCTAAACCGAGTTAATTGGATTAGTAACAGAAATCAGAAAATATATTTATATCAAAAATGTTTGGGACTCTCAAAATTGGAGATTTTCATGACTCTTAAAATGATATGGATCAATTATATGTAAGTTTTTTTTTTTTCGTTCTTTTCTGGACCAATCACAGGTGAGTGGGGGTTGTGCTTTTTGGAGGTCTATAATATTGTTGATATTTATATATGAATAATGTTGTATGCATCAATTAATGTATTAACTAATGTACCAATTGATTATATGATATAATTTAAGAAATTTTTAGTATTTGTGATTTGTATAATGAGTGGGAATCAATAATAATTTCATAACTAGTATTGATACACTAGTTAGTACACTAATTAGCATATATAACACTACTAATTTATATATAGGGTAAAAAATATATGCAATGAGACAATTCTTACACACAAAATTCATTACGAAATTTAAGAAATATTAAATGTATAGCAATGGCAATGCTATTATAGCAAATGTCATTGAAGATGCTCTTAGCTCATTTTGGGATTTGCTATGATGATTTTTTTGTTATACTTAATGGATTATTATTAAATTTGTTTGATGGATATATTTTGATTTATAATATAAATTGTTTGGTAAATTTTTTTGTGGAGCGGTGTATAATAGCTAGTTGATTTTTTAGTACATTTCAAAGGCTATTTGGATATGAGCAGAGATATTTGTGAAATAATAATTTAAATTGAAATATAAAATATTGAACAAGTTTAGTGACGAATTTTTTGTTCATTTGTACTTGTTATTATGACAGAGTGATTATTCGTCGCTAATAAATATTTTTTGTGACCAAATTTATTGTAGCATATATATGAAAGTATTTACTGATTTTGTTGTTTGGTGACTAAAAATTTCATCACGTATACATATTTTTGTCACGAAATATATTTTGTCACCCATGTTTGCCTTTTGGAGACAAAAAATTTCGTCAACTTTGCATCTTATTGTGATGAAATTAGATCAATGATCAACATACGTGGCAAATTTATTCGTCAACTAAAATTATAAATATGGTACTGAATAGCTATTTGGTGACAAAAATGAAGATTTTTTTGCAACACAATGTTATTTTATTGGTGAAAAAAATTTTTGTCACTCAAGTAATTTCATTGGTGATGAAATTATTTTTCCTCACGGCGATTTTTAGTGACAAACATTCAATGACGAAATCGATGAGGAACATATTTCCTCACAAATATTTATAATGACGAAATTAACTCTTTAGAGATAAAAAAAAATTGTTATTCAAGATCCAACTTGTTGTAGTGATTGATGTATTAATGGTGTGCTATTGCTCTAGAAAAAAAAAAGAAGGTAAAAGCCAAATCTTGAACCAAAGCCATCTTATTGTCAAAGGTTAGATCTGATTGGGTTGGGTTAAAGTCATCCCAATTTCCATGACTTTAACACATAATAGTTGAATTTGACAAATAATTACATAAATGATTGGGACCACTAAAAAACACACCACTAAAAGCACTAATGAGTTGGAAAATGTAAATAAAAAATAAAAAATAGAGACAACATCACATCAAGGGGGGAGCCACCTCATTAGTGCCCCCCCTAGTACTCTATTTTTAGTGCTCCTAAGCATTAATATTTCTGTAAATATTAACAGTATACATATCCCATTTTTACACCTTTATTTAATCTATTGATTTTTAAATTGATTAGATTGTGAAAAGAAATATTAATCTTTAATTTGACCTTAAACATGATTATTTTTCCAATTTGAAGGTTTATATGTTTTTTCCTGAATTAAAAATTTTAAAAGAAAATTGTAAATAGAGTAAAAGATTTAGATTAACATACTGAATTATATATATTAAAGAAACTAGATTCTTTCCTAAATGTATTGCATGCATAATATTATTAACAAATTTGTTACAGTTAATTCTGTAAAAATAAATTTTCATGATCAAAATTAATAAAATTAGATATGATATCCACTGCCACAAGAAACATTAAATGAATTAAGCCATAATATCAATTGAAAATGATATGTGATTGCACCGTTAGTGATGAGCGTGGTGATGGAGTTGTGGTGCCGAGCATCCAAAAACAGTCGAGCAGCTATGAATTCAACTTGGGAGCCGATTGATGTATGTGTGGCCAAATAGTCTTGCCAAGTAAGCAATGTTGCCGAATAATGTTGTCGAGCTAATTTGATGTAGGGAATGGAGAAATTTGATGGTATAGCAAAGGCAAATTTGATGCTTGCATGCATGGGTGTGCAGAACAACTATCAAAGTCAAATTTAATGCGTCCATTAGTGCCGAGGAAGAAGGAACGTAAATGGTGTTGGAACAATCTTCTGTGTACAATAAATAAATTGAAACTAGATCAAAAAAATAAAATAAATAACGTACCAAAATTATTTTACCAAACCGAAGAATAATAAAAAGATCAAGTCGAGTGTGTGACACTCTGCTCTTAAGACAGATTCGCTCCGCTGTGGTGCTTACGGACTAATGGCGTCTATCTCCCAGGATACAATGATCTTCACAAATTTGTAGTAGCACTCCAAACAAATTTGTTTGGCGAGCTGGAACCTGTGTTCTATACTCTCTTTAATTTTCCTATAAAAAAAACCTAATATAAAGAATATATCATGCAAGAAAGCAAAAGTAGAAGAAAAATGAAGGTTTTCGGATTGAAAGACTGTTGGAAAATGGCCTGCTATTTATAGACCTGAACAGGTCTGAAAATCAAACTGAACAGGTGGATTTTTTGAATGAACAGGTGCAACAGATAACTGCTGGGCAGTTTCTATCTGTTGGGAAACTGCAACAGATTTGAATCTGTCTAGGCAGAAACTAAATCTGTCCGGGGTTCAATAAATTGGCAACCTGTTTGGACTGTTTAAACTTGTTGTGGAATTTGGATCTAAAAAGAGACACAAAATTTTAGACAAAAAATTTCAATTCAAATTCAAATTATAAAGGTGCAAAATTTAAATTAATTTTTCCCGCAAGAAATTTGTAAAAAATTCAAATAAATTTTGTCCACAAAATTAATATTAGAATGACTTGACCCACACCCACACCTAGGCCCAACACGGCATGGCACGGCTCAGCCGCACACACGGCGACGAGCGCATACATATGGTGCTTTGGGCTAAGGTTCACTTTATCTATAACTCCTCTTTTCTACAAACTTGGGGTGCCCCTTGGGGCCCAACCCAAGTGTTACCACCTATAACTTATATACACACATAAGTTTTCTTCAAGTTTCAATGTGGGACAACCCATTTCAAGGAAACCTACATTTAATATTTTTAAAATCCATTCCACGAACCCGAAAACAACGTTAAGTTTCCATTCACTCATAAATGGTTTTGACAAACCGTCTTCACCGTGTGACTTACCATGTGGCAAGGAACACGTCACCTCTTCGGACCCATCTCAAATGATGTGTGAACCCCACTCAATTTTGGGCCTATATAAAACTAATTTTTCAACAATCCCCCACATGAATGAAATTTGACGGAGAGAAAATGCAACAACATGATCTAATTACAGAGAGTACAGAAATTGAAAATATTCTGCAAAGGATAGGTAGCTTTGGCTTTGAACCTTGCCTTGTGAGACACTATCGAATTTACTAGCTAACTAGTGAACATGATGTATTGAATTGTTCAGTCGTTTGTGTAAACCAAGACAATAGAACTCACACAGTATATCCCTAAGCACAGTTTAGTTCTCACTATTGTGTTCAATTTGGCCCTGAACAACCTGGTCTTTCATTAGTACTCTAAAGATTTGTAGCCCTTCACAAATCTCATAGAACTAGCCCAGTTCACACTCATATAGGTGATTCTTATGAAGAGTATCCTGCCATGCTCCACTAGGTTTACCTAGATATAAGAATCATTAAAATTTTACTTAATCTAAAACGCTGCAAACATCACTATTTCATCATAGAAATGGATAGGAGTTTGACTCCCTAGTGATCCTTCTGAGTCATACGCAACTCAGTTGTCTCTTTGAACCTAGATCTTGGGATCTCTAGTCAACTAGGTTGGGTTGCCGTTGTGGTAACTCTTATTTAATAGGCTTAAGTCTTATTCCCTTCGATGAATTCTCAACTAACTCTCTTCCTAATCCTTTAGTTACTGGATCCGCTATGTTGTCTTTAAATTTCACATATTCAATGGAAATAATTACATTAAAGAGTAGTTGTCTCACGGTGTTATGTCAACGACGAATGTGTTGTGACTTACCGTTATACATATGACTCTGTGCTCTACCTATTGCTGATTGACTATTGCAAAGTATGCATATAACAGGCACCGATTTTGGCCATATTGGAATATCTTCAAGGAAGTGGCGAAGCCATTCTGCTTCTTCCCTAGCTTTATCTAAAGCTATGAATTCTGATTCCATAGTAGACCTAGCAATGCAAGTCTGTTTGGAAGATTTTCAAGATACAGCCGCACCACCAAGAGTAAAGACATACCCACTGATGGATTTTGAGTCTTTAGTATCCGATATCTAGTTTGTATCACAGTAACCTCCAAGTACTGTTGGATATCTAGCATGATTCAGCTCAATGTTACGAGTAAATCAGAGATATCTTAGTACTCTTATAATTGCTTTCCAGTGTTCTACTCCTGGGTTACTCATATATCTACTTAATTTACTTACTGCATAAGCTATATCCGGGCGAGTGTAGTTCATCAAATACATTAAGCTTCCAATAATTTGGGTATACTCTATTGAGAGATACTTTCTTGTACATTTTTAGAAAGAAACAAATTAACATCCACAGGTGTTCTAGTAAGATGATCATCATCTTTGCTGTATTTGTCAAGTATTTTCTCAATGTAATGAGATTATGACAAAGCATAACCTTCTGATGTTTTGGTAATTTTCATACCAAGAATTACATCAGCAATGCTCATGTCCTTCATGTCAAAATGTTTATTCAACATTTTCTTGGTAGTTTTTATCTTTTTATTATTACTACCTATGATGAGCATATCATCTACATAAAGACATACTATAACATAACTTTTGTCTATGTTTTTAATATAAACACATTTGTCACACTCATTAATTTTAAATCCATTTGACATCATTGCCTTGTCAAATTTCTCATGCTATTGCTTTGGCGCATGTTTTAAACCATATAATGATTTAACCAATTTATGCACTTTCTTTTTTGTTTCCTAGAACCGAATATTCTTTTGGTTGTTCCATGTAAATTTCTTCATCTAACTCACCATTTAAGTAAGTGGTTTTTACATCCATTTGATGAATTTCTAAATTGTACAACGATGCAATAGCAATTAGCATTATGATGAATGTTATTCTAGAAACCGGTGAGTATGTGTCAAAGTAATCAAGGCCTTCTTTTTGTCTAAATCCTTTGACCACAAGTCTCGCCTTGTATTTGTCAATTGATACAACCTAGTGGCAAATCCACCAATTCCCAAGTGTGATTTTGCAGGATGGATTTAATTTTGCTGTTTGCAGCTTCTTTCCATAAAGGAGCCTCAAGATTGGACATAGCCTCTTTAAATGTCAAAGGCTCATTTTCTAACAAAAAAGTTAAAAAATCTAGACCAAAAGATTTTGAGATTCTAGCATGTTTACTACGCTTAAGTTCATCTTCCTCATTTTGATCTATCTTTTGCTCTTGTTCTTAATCATGTTCTTGATTCTGACTAGTAATGGCATCATGAGATCTTTTGTTAATACTAGTGTCTTATCCAGTCTTGTTTGGAAATACATGTTCAAAGAAAGATGCATTCCGGGATTCAATAATAGTATTTACATGCATTTCAGAATATTCTGATTTATAAATCAAAAACTGATATGCACTACTATTCTTGGCATAACCAATGAAAATGCAATCAATGGTTTTAGGACCTATCTTAGTTTTTTTAGGACTAGGAATAGACACTTTAGCCAAACACCCCCACACTTTTAAGTATTTGTAGGATGGTACTCTTCCATGCCACAATTCATAAGGTGTTTGATTTACTTTCTGTCGAGGTACTTTATTAAGTATATAATTAGCAGAAAGTATTGCTTCCCCTCACAAGTTCTGAGGTAATCCAGAACTTATTAATATGACATTCATCATTTCTTTTAAAGTCTTATTTTTTCTTTCAGAAATTCCATTTTGCTGAGGTGAGTAAGGAGCGGTGGTTTGATGAATTATTCCATATTCTTTATAAAATTCACTAAAAGGTGATTCATATTCACCACCTCTATCACTTCTAAGTTTCTTAATTTTCTTACCAAGTTGATTTTCAACTTCATTCTTATATTGAATGAAATTTTCCAAAGCTTCATCCTTAGTTAGAATTAAATAAACAAAACTATATTTAGTATAGTCATCTATAAAAGTGATAAAATACTTTTTCCCACATCTAGTTTGAATTGATTTAAAATCACAAATGTCATTATGAATTAATTCAAGTGGTTCCGTACTTCTTTCAATTGAATGAAAGGAGTTTTAGATAATTTTGCTTCAATGCAAATTTCACATTTATGATTTGAATCAATGTCAAATTTAGGTAAACATTCCATATTGATTAATCTATACAAAGATCCATAATTAACATGTCCAAGTCTACCATACCATAAATTTGAAGACTCAAGCAAGTAAGAAGAAAATGTATTTTTATTAATAACAGAGGGTACGACAGTCATTACATTCATTTTGAAAAAGTCATCAGACATGTAACATTTTCTTACATATATTCCATTTTTGGTAAGTACAAACTTATCACTTTCAAAACCTAGCCTAAACCCATTTTTATTCAACAAAGATCCAGAAACAAGATTCTTGCAAATATCCGGTACATGCAGCACATTGTTGAGAGTGAGTTCCTTTCCAGATGTCATCTTAAGTACAATCTTTCCTTGTCCTTTAACTTTGGAAATTGAGGAGTTGCCTATAAAAAGTTGTTCACCGTTGTCCACTGTAGAATAAGATGTGAACATCTTTTTGTCTGCACAGATATGGCGAGTAGCACCGATGTCCACCCACCATTCTTTAGGATTTCCGACAAGGTTTGCCTCGGAAATAACTGCAGAAAGATTTATGTCATCTACACCATTGGAAATATTGTTCACTTTGGTTATATGGGCTTGAGTAGGCTTCTTGTTTGTTCTTCTTTTGCTTTTGCCTTTGTTACGGCAATCTTTGGCCCGATGCCCCTCTTTGTCACAGATTTAACACTTGCTATTAAACTTGTACTTTTTAGTTTCCCCCCTTTTAGAGCCTTGTGATGAACTTTCTCTAGAAAACTTCCGTTTCTTTGCTTTTGGAGCATGTTCCATCACATTTTCCTTAGACTCCATTGGATGCTTACCAACCCACTTTTCAAAATTGCAGTTGTCCTCTTCAATCCTCAAATGCACAATTAATTCCTCAAAGGACATTTCTTTGCGTTTGTTTGAGGTAGTTCTTGAACTCCTTCCAGCCTTGTGGTAATTTCTCAATTAAGGCTGCAACTTGGAAGGATTCACTGAGAGACATGCTTTTTGCATGAATGTCATACAGAATGAGTTGGAGATTTTGAACTTGGCTGATCATAGTCTTAGAATCAACCATCACAAAGTCCAGGAATTTGCCAACCACAAATTTCTTTGAGCCGGCATCTTCCGTTTTGTACTTTTTCTCCAAAGACTTCCAAAGTTCCTTTGCTGTCTTGATAGGACTGTAGACATTGTATAATGTGTTGTTAAGTCCGTTCAAGATGTAGTTCTAGCAAAGAAAATTCGCATGTTTCCAGACATCGACCGCAACAATCGCTTGCCTGTCAGTTTCATCCTCGTTTAGAGTAGGAGCATTCTCACGGAGAAAACGAGCCAGGTTCAGAGTAGTAAGATAGAACAACATTTTCTGTTGCCACCTTTTAAAATCAGTTTCTGAGAACTTCTCTGGCTTGTCATCATGATTGACTGACACAGTCACAACAGGAGGGGTTGGAGCAATTGCAGCCACCACACTAGTACTTGTTTGGGCATTAGTTTGACCAGTTTTAGTAGCCATGAATTCTAAATTATAAAATAAAATTACAATTAGAATTTTAGACTACACAGAAATGTAATTATAATAAAAGATTTAAGTTTTATTTTCTGTAAAAATAAAAGAAACAATAAATGTAACTTTTATTTTTCAATTAATTTGGAAATAAAATAAAATTTTATTTAACCAAATTAATTCCATACAGAAAATTAAATTTCTGTAACACTTTAATAATTAAAATACTAAAACAGAATTTTAATTAATAAACACTCATAAAATAATTTCTGAAAATCAAAATTAATTTCTAACAAAATTCCACAAATAAATATTCTGAATTGTTAATGACACCAGTATATTACTACTAGTTGTCAAAAAAAATAGACAGTATATTACTACTATCTGTCAAACAGTATATTACTACTATTTGTTTTCCAACCAGAATATTATTTTTGTAAAATCACATAAAATAATTTCTGAAAAAAGAAGAAAGAGAAAGAAAAACAAACGAAAAATTCTATAAGCAGAATAATTCAATTCTATCTTAAGATTGTTGGAACAATCTTCTGTGTACAATAAATAAATTGAAATTAGATCAAACAAATAAAATAAATAACGTACCAAAATTATTTTACCGAACCAAAGAATAATAAAAAGATCAAATCGAGTGTGTGACACTCTGTCCTTAAGAGAGATTCGCCCCGCTACGGTGCTTACAGACTAATGGCGCCTATCTCCCAAGATACAATGATCTTCACAAATTTGTAGTAACACTCCAAACAAATTTGTCCGGCGAACTAGAACTTGTGTTCTATACTCTCTTTAATTTTCCTAAAAAAAAAACTAATATGAAGAATATATCATGCAAGAGAGAAAAAGTAGAAGTAAAATGAAGATTTCCAGATTGAAAGACTGCTGGAAAATGGCCTGCTATTCATATACCTGAACAGGTCAGAAACTCAAACTGAACAGGTGGATTTTTTGAATGAACAGGTGCAATAGATAACTGCTGGGTAGTTTCTATCTATTGGGAAATTGCAACATATTTGAATCTATCTGGGCAGAAACTGAATCTGTCTGGGGTTCAAGAGATTGGCAACCTGTTTGGACTGTTTAAACCTGTTGTGGAATTTGGATCTAAAAAGAGGCACAATTCTTTTGGACAAAAAATTTGAATTCAAATTCAAATTACAAAGGTGCAAAATTTAAATTAATTTTTCCCACAAGAAATTTGAAAAAGATTCAAATAAATTTTGTACAAAAAATTAATATTAGAACCGACCTGATCCATACTCACATCCGGCATAGCGGCGGCGCGCGCGCGCATGCGGTGGTTTGGGCTAAGATTCACTTTGTCCATAACTCCTCCCTTCTACAAACTTGGGGTGCCCCTTAGGGCCCAACCCAAGTGTTGCTACCTAAAACTTATATACACATATAAGTTCTCTTCAAGTTTCAATGTGGGACAACCCATTTCAAGGAAACCCACACTTAATTCTTTAAAAATCCATTTCATGAACCCGAAAACGACGTCAAGTTCCCATTCACTCATAAATGGTTTTGACGAACCGTCTTCACCATGTGACTTACCATGTGGCAAGGAACACGTCACTCCTTCAAACCCAACTCAAATGTGTGGACCCCACTCAATTTTGGGTTTAAAGTTGACCCAAAACAAACCTATATAAAACCAATTTTCCAACAAATGAAACTTAGGTAATTGGATTCCTCAAGGCTGTTGTATTTTATGTTATTTATTTATTTTTATGTTTATTTAGGGGTTGTTTGGGGTGTCCTAAATAAGTGTATTTTTTGTCTTTTTGGACTAAAATATTGATGTTTGGGTTAACTTTTTGACTTTTTATGAAAAAATGTATATTAAAAAATTGTATAAATTAGTGTGCAGGAGAAAATTAGGATTGGGAGTTGTGCAGCCATAATTTTTGACTTTTGGTGAATAGTGATAACTTTTTAATTTTTTGAGTAACTTTTTGACTTTTTGGCTTTTTTTCAACTTGCCAAACTTGGCCTTACATTCATTGTTTTTTAATATATATATTTTGCTTGCTGAATAAAGTGTAATTCTCTTGGCAAATGATGCTTCGGAACCTCATTTCGGCGTAGAGAATGTTGAAGTGAATGTTGTTTCTAACGTCCTTATCATAACGGCGTCGACTCGGCGACATCATTTATACTCGTCAAAGAGTATGCATGTTTGGTAAGGGTGTAATGGTGCTCGTCCCGTCCATTGGTCTCTTTGTTCTTGATCGATAGTGCCATTGTTAAATGGCGTAATAGCCCCTTTGATTGTTGTACTGGGTAGATTGTGCTCTTGGTCGGCGGCGATGATTGTTAATTTGCTACAATGTTAGTTCTTCGGATACCCCATAACAAATATTTCGACTGGAATAGGTGGATGGTCAACTTGCTGAGTTACTTGATTGGCAACTTCTCTTGGCGTTGTCGCTTGCACTTGGTCGGCAACTCTACGTAGTTCTTTGGTTTGCCAAAGCACCTCTTCAACAGCTTGGTTGTATCTTGTTAAAATTTCATTGGCCGGCAAGTTGGGCAACTTTGCATGCCAAAACATTTCTTTGGCAATTCGTCTTAACCTTATGTGTTGTTGAAACCTCTTTTAGGGAAAGAATGTCAAGTCTCTGTTGATCTACAAATGTAAGCAACAATATATATACACATATATCTATAAACTTGGTCAAGTCTCTGTATTCAAGAAAGGTTGGATACCACTTGTGAGTCTAAATGTATATAGATAGAATAAATAAATTGAGTTTAGCCGAGCAACTTTGTTGAATTGCCGAAAAGATGCTCTCTTTAAGAAAAGTGTCCCATTTGTAGAGAGAGAAAATAGAGATGAAAAGGTAGATACGTGAATTCTATGTAATTTAACCATTTTTCATCAAGATTCACTGTGAACAAAAGTTTTCATAGAGTTTGTAAGCAGACACGTGTGTATATACAAGTCAAGAACCAATTTTAAAGTGATTTTACAATAAGTTTAATCAGAGATAAAATAGATCACCATCACAGTGTTGTTGGTTGAATTTCTACTTACAATAACTGTAACATGTTTGTTATTTACTTCGTTAACTCTCTCAGATGATTTCCAAAGACGACGCCAATTGTGAGACTTAGAAAATCCTCTCATATGGATTGTTGAAGAGATCTAACGAAGATATGAGCTTAGTTTCTGTAGATCTCCAAGGATGAACATAGTCGGCGCCACCCAACCGGGATTGCTGGCCAAAGACACTCCGATGATAAAGTTAGTCATTAGAATTAGAGAAGGAAAATGAAGAAAATGAATAGTATTTGTGTGCTGTGTGGCAGAGAAAATGAGGCATACCTCTATTCATGGGGTGTCCTCCCTTTTATAGATGAGGGGTGTGATATTTGTCCCATGGGCTTCTTTGTTTGGGTTGGGCCCAATAAGCTAGTATATATATATATATATATATTTGGCTCCCACAATATATATTATAAATACAATATATGTTGAAGCGGTCAGTTTCGGTTTAGTTTGGTACACAAGATGTTTGGATTGATTCCAAACCAAAAATCAAAAAAAAAAAATCAAATTTAAAAATTGTACAGACCGATTGCTGTTAAAAAATAGACCAATGATAGCAAATTTGATTCGGTTCAATCAATGTGATTGATTTTTTCAATTTTTCTTACATCCCTATTAATTATAATGTTACACACAAAATTTAGTTACATAGAATAAGATGGGAATAATTTAAAGATAAAATCTACTCATGTTGCTTAATTTTTCTACTTTCTACTACTTTTTTTTAAAGCATGTTTACATAAATTATATTCCAAACCACAATTCATAAAAATCAACCCACATATGCAAATTATGTACACAAAAAACCCTTTATATTTGCGAAGAATATGTTTCAAGACACATTGAAACAGAGCAAATATGATATATTTAAATATTTTAAAGAATATATTTTCACACACAATAGTAATTGTGTGGGTAAAAATCTGACCACACTGCCCGTTTAGTGATCAGCAGCTAAGCACCGGCAGAATAGATGGCTCCAGCAACCTGTAACAGAAAAGAAAAGCTCCGGCGGTGGTTCTTCCACCCGGGGGCACTCCGACGATCAAGTCAGTATATCTCTCAAAGATAATCAAGTACTAAATTGAATACTCAAAGTATAAATTGCATACCTTAGACCCACGGGGGTGCCTTTCTTTTATAATGTACTCAATCCAAGTCCAACTAGAAGTATGACTTCTATGAACTCCAATCTTAGTGCTTACTCTGGACTCTTTAAGAGATAGAGATAAACTCCCTAAGAGCTTTTATCCTTATCTTAACTAAGTCCCCTTTTTGCCTTAGGACTCTTGTCCCTTATCTTCGGACTCCGACATCTTCGGAGATTACCTCGGCTTCTCCGAGATTACCTCGGCTTCTCCGAGATTACCTCGGCTTAACTACCAGGGCACGTGACACCTCGGCTGACACGTCGGTGTCACCATGCCACGTGTTGGTATTCAAAAAATATGTCCCCACAACTGCCCCCTAGGTTCTATTACCTCGGCATTCTGAGGTGATGGAACCTATTCCGAATTTTTTGTCACTTCCTTTCTGAATAATGGCTCAAGAAGACTGCTTTGCCAAGATTATCTTCTTTCAGCCGACGTGTTCTCTTCGGAGAACGTGGCTTCGGTCGTACTCCCCTATGCACATGAGCTGTCATTCATGTCTAACTGTTCCTTCCACGTGTTTCGTCTTTATTGGAGCGTGTTAGTGACGTGCCTGGAAGCTGTCTGTTCGTTTCGTTTGCGCCGTCTGACGCGTGCGTTACCCTAGGCGCAATAATTGCCCTATTTTTGCCGCCGTTTCAAATTTTTGACAAAACTTCTTTTGCCTCTATCTTTTCTTCACTTTTTCTTTTCATCTTCTTTACTCTTTCTCTTCCGAAAGCTCGTTCTTCCTCTTCAAATCTGCCATTGCTTCAATTTCTTCTCTGGAACTGTTCTTAGTCCCGTATTTCTTGCAAAGCCTTTTTTGCTGTCGCAACTGGTTTCTGGGTTCGACGAGTATTGCCTTGGCTTCACTTCTCCTGGTAAGTCCCCTTCCTTTAATTTCTTTCATTCTCTTTATGCGCTATTGTCAGTCTGTTGCCATTACTGATCTTACTCGAGGTCTGGGATTTATTTGTATTTTGAATTTTGTGGCTATATTTTGAACCTCTATGCTTTTCCATCATTCTTTTCGCCGCTGTTCTTGATTTTTTCCTGTACCTCTATTGTTTCTGAAAATTATACCTCTGTTCTTGAATCTGAAACCTCGTTTTTGTTTTCTCTTTTTTGTATCTGCCCCAGATCTGTGCCCCCGATCTTTATCTTAATAGTTCGTAGATTTGGGATTTGTCTGTAGAACCCTTAATCTTTAGGGAAACCTGAAAAACGCCCGTCTTCTGAAACATATTCCTCTTAATTTAGGTCGACACAATGGGTATGTGGAGGCACAGGGTAAATACCCCAACAAGTCTTGAATACTTTAGGCAAGAATTCTCTATCCCAGCCGACGTTCATCTTAAGCTGGCTGGGGATAATGACACTATCGTGCCTACAGACCATACAATGCCTTTTCCAGTAGTTGCTTTTATCGAATGTGGACTTCGGCTTCCACTCGATCCCCTTTTTCGTCAAGTTCTCTATTTCTATAAGCTAAACCCCATGCAACTTACTATCAATTCCTATAGGATAATTAATGGTATTATAGCCTTAGCTAGGCAAGAAAACCTCAGAATCACCCTCGCCGACCTTCAATATTGTTATACCATGTGCCCTCTTGATCTGAAGGATAGGGGTTTTGTATATTACCTTAAGCCGAGATCCACTCAGTACAAGATTATAGCCGACATTCCAGACTCCAACAAGGGGGCTGGAGATGACTATCTTATTGCCTCTGGAAATTGGGAATTTGGCCCAGATGAAGATGTCCACCTTTACCCTCTTCCTCGAACACTTACAGAGGGCAAGAGTAAGAGCCCTGAGTCAACACTTAGTTGTTTTCATTCAACACTTAAATACTTTTGTTGTTTCTGACGTCTGATTCTCTGCAGATCTTCATCAACCACCGAAAAATTTTCGTCAATCCTTCTTCCCAGGACCAGATCTGAGAACACTTCTTGGTCTTCCAATCCTTAAACGAAAAGCCCCAGTATTATTAAACTTTGTCCCCACACACAGATCCATTTTACCCGACGTCCCTCGAAAAAGGAAGAAGAGTCTCTCTCCACCAACAGCCACAACCTTAACTGCTTCTACATCTCGGACAGATCAAGAGTCCACATCTGACCCAGCCGATCTTCCATCAACTTCGGCCCCCTTCTTAATACCAATCCCTGAACGTAAACGCCGACGAAGGCTAGTAAAGACTGCCGAGATGGTTCGTCCGAGGCCTGTCGTCCAAGACCTTCTTGCCGACATTCCAGCTGACGCCGAAGCCGCAGTAACGCAATCAATGCTTCCACCCAAACCGAAGAGGGTAAAAAAGGTTCAGCCTAAGGCCAAGGTTACAGATGCCGAGGCTGAGGATGCTTTGCCGATTTCGAAGCTAGCTGAAAGCAAAAAATCAACCTCTACTTCAACAAAAAGGTCTGCTGAGGGCCAACCCTCAGGATCTACACAAACAAAGAGGCCAAGGTCATCGTCCGCAACGACCTCGGCTTCGAAGAAGCCCGACGTCCCATGGGCCCCCGATCTATCTCTAGAGGACAGGCCTATCATGGCTAGTGAAAGTACTGATGATATCAACGTTGCTGTCGCCCTTAGCACCGCTCTTCTTCTACCGAATGACTTGGAGCGAAATGCCAAGTTCAGTGAGTATGAAAATTACGCTCTGATGCTCCAACACTCTGCTCAAGTAAGTATTTCTATTTGTATTTATGTTTCTTCCTTCTTTTTCTTTCTGAGAAAATTTTCTGATACTTCTGTTTGCATTCAGGCTATCCAACATGCCCACTCATTTTCAATGCAATCCTTTGAGAATCGTCAAAGATTGGTTGATATGAAGAGGGAAGCGACCTCAATGAAGAGAGAATTAAGGGCTCTTGAAGTAAAAATGAAGAAACTAGAGGATCAAGCCGAGGCTGCGACGAAGAACCAAACCTTAGCTCTTGAGAAGGCCGAAGCTGCTGAGGCCGTTAAAAAAGTAGCTGAAGCCGAGAAAAGGGAGGCCGAGGC
Organism: Camellia sinensis; assembly: GCF_055761805.1. Lineage (NCBI taxonomy): Eukaryota > Viridiplantae > Streptophyta > Magnoliopsida > Ericales > Theaceae > Camellia > Camellia sinensis. The sequence goes on along the minus strand of NC_138967.1, from coordinate 14,035,814 downwards.
TCAGAAGGTCCAAGCGCAAAAAGAACTTCAACAAGCTCTGGCCACCAAGGAGGCCGAAATCAAGGAGGCCGATGAAAAGGCCTATGCTCAAGGCATGGCCGACGTTGCAGAAGAATACAAACTTCAAGTCAGGCAGGCATGCAACAGGGGATTTTCCCTTGGTTGGATGTCTCTGATAAAGAAGCTTGATCTCCCTGCTGACTCGCCATTGCGCCAAGTTGATGCTAATCTTCTACCATTTCTTCCTCCAAGTCAAGCTGAGGATGAATCAGAGACCGAGGTAGAAGCTGAGGGTGAAGACGAAGAGAAAGATGAAGGTGAAGCCTTGGTGAGAAAACCCAAGGGCGCTACTGAGGCCAAGTCCTTTCCAGCTGAGCAAATTTTAGACTTAACTCAAGATGAAGTGGGTGATGAAGCTGAGGAAGTGCCCAGGGAACCTGTTCAGGGGTGTCCATCATCTGAGCTTCTTCTGACTGACAGAAGTCTTGACACAACTTTAGCAGAGATAGATGCCGAGATACGAGCGGAGAAGGTGGCCGAGGATATTCCAGCTGAATCATCCGAGGTTCCAGTTTCTGCTGCTGCTGATGTTCAAGAGTCTTGATTTTCCCTTCTTTCTTTTCTGGATTTTGGACTTTGTTCTTTCTTTTAATTCCTGAACAATGTACATTCCTTCTTATGGCCGATGTGCCTTTTTCAGTATGTAATTGCAACTGTTCTTGCAATGGATATTTTCGATCTTATGATGGTCTGTTGCTTGCTTCTGCATAGTTCTATACTTAGAAATTTTTGCATGCTTTCTTTGTGCAATCTTTTCGGGGTTACATACCTCGGGTAGAAAGCTTCTACTTTGGTAGGATACTGACCTGCAAACCTTGTGTAAATTTTGATAAGTACAGAACATATACTACTCAATGTATTCTTCTGCCATTTTTTAAGTTTTCAATAAGTATTTAAACAATGATTTCGTTCTAACCTACTTGTAAATTGCTACAAATTTCAACAAGTGTTTAAATAATATACTTAACCTTTGCATCGACCCGTTAATTTTCTGTATACCTCAGCGGGTGATCATACGTCGGCTTAACATAACCTTGTAAATGGCTACAACTTTCAACAAGTGTTAAGCATCTTCTCTAGGGTTCAGACAACCCACATATTGCTATGAGAACTTACGCAATAACCTCGGCCTATCTTCGACTTGTAAATTGCCACAAATTTCAACAAGTGAAGGTAGGGAATCAGTTTGATTCCAACTTGTAAATTGCTACAAATTTCAACAAGTGGATCAAGGAATAACATCGGCTTAACTTCAACTTGTAAATTGCTACAAATTTCAACAAGTGAAGATAAGGAATCAGCTTGATTCCAACTTGTAAATTGCTACAAATTTCAACAAGTGGATCAAGGAATTATATCGGCTTAACTTCAACTTGTAAATTGCTACAAATTTCAACAAGTGAAGATAAGGAATCAGCTTGATTCCAACTTGTAAATTGCTACAAATTTCAACAAGTGGATCAAGGAATTATATCGGCTTAACTTCAACTTGTAAATTGCTACAAATTTCAACAAGTGAAGATAAGGAATCAGCTTGATTCCAACTTGTAAATTGCTACAAATTTCAACAAGTGGATCAAGGAATTATATCGGCTTAACTTCAACTTGTAAATTGCTACAAATTTCAACAAGTGAAGATAAGGAATCAGCTTGATTCCAACTTGTAAATTGCTACAAATTTCAACAAGTGGATCAAGGAATTATATCGGCTTAACTTCAACTTGTAAATTGCTACAAATTTCAACAAGTGAAGATAAGGAATCAGCTTGATTCCAACTTGTAAATTGCTACAAATTTCAACAAGTGGATCAAGGAATTATATCGGCTTAACTTCAACTTGTAAATTGCTACAAATTTCAACAAGTGAAGATAAGGAATCAGCTTGATTCCAACTTGTAAATTGCTACAAATTTCAACAAGTGAATCAAGGAATAATATCGGCTTAACTTCAACTTGTAAATTGCTACAAATTTCAACAAGTGAAGATAAGGAATCAGCTTGATTCCAACTTGTAAATTGCTACAAATTTCAACAAGTGGATCAAGGAATAACATCGGCTTAGTTTGCCTGAGTTTGATATGTCTTCAATAACCATTAATCATACGTGTTGATAGAATTCTGAAAAGACTTTATTGATAATATCGGCCAAACAATGATGTTTATCTAATGATAGAAGAATTTCAAGTTACAAGTATTCCAAGGTCTGGGTAGTGCTTTGCCCTCATTGTCTTCAAGCCGATATGCTCCATTGCCCAATACTGAAGTAACTCTGTAGGGTCCTTCCCAGTTCGGGCCAAGCTTGCCTTCTCTGGGATCCTTCTTGTTTCCGACGACTTTTCTTAGGACTAAGTTGCCAACTTGAAAATCCCTTGGATTAACCTTCTTGTTGTAAGCTCTGGCAAGCTGTTGCTGGTATACTGCAAGCTGAATTGCAGCCTTCTCTCTTCGTTCTTCCAGTAGATCCAGGTCTCGGGCTAAGAGTATGTCATTGGTGCCATTCTCTACTCCCTGGGTTCTGATCCCTGGGATGCCGATCTCCAATGGGATGACTGCTTCTGTGCCATAGGCCATGGCAAAAGGGGATTCTCCCGTTGATCTTCTCGGCGTGGTCCGATATGCCCAAAGTACGTTGGGCAGCTCGTCCACCCACTTTCCCTTTGCTGCTTGGAGCCTCTTCTTTATCCCATCCAGGATTACTTTGTTGGACGCCTCTGCTTGCCCATTACTTTGAGGAAAACTTGGAGTTGAGAAATAGTTTTTGATCTTGAATTTCGCACAGAAGTTTTTGATAAGTCTGCTGTCGAACTGTGTTCCGTTGTCGGCAACTATTGCTCTTGGAATCCCAAATCTGGTGATTATGTTTCGCCAAATAAAGTTCTTGACATCCACATCTCGGATTTTGGCAAGAGGTTCTGCCTCTATCCATTTTGTGAAGTAGTCCGTTGCTACCAGTAAATATTTTCTTTGCCCAGTTGCCTGGGGAAGTTGTCCCACCAGATCCATGCCCCATTGGGCAAACGGCCAGGGGCTGGATACTGGGTTTAGGTCGGCAGCTGGCTGATGTATCAAAGGTGCAAACCTTTGACATTGCTCACATCTCTTTACATAGGCTTCAGCATCCTTTTGCATGTAGGGCCACCAATACCCCTGGGTAATGGCCCTATGGGCTAACGATCTGCCCCCGGCATGGCTTCCACAAATTCCTTCATGGATCTCATAAAGAAAATCTTCAACCTGCAAAGGGTGTACGCACCTTAAAAGTGGTCCAGTGAAGGACCTCCTGTAATGATGGCCTTCCGCTGTTAGGCTGAATCTGGCGGATTTCAGCCTAATTTTATGTGCTTCTTTGTGGTCTTCTGGCAGCTTCCCCTCTTTTAGGAACGCAATGATTGCATCCATCCAGCTTGGTCCAAGGCCCACGCACATTGTTTCTTGTTCGGTGCTCTGTTTATCTATACTCGGGGCCGACATGTAGTCGATCATAATTGTCCTTGTTTTTCCAGTTTGAATTGAACTGGCCAGGTTGGCTAATGCGTCGGCGTGGGTGTTGTCATCTCGGCTGACTTGGAGTAATCTGCAGTTCTGAAATAGGGCCGCCAGTCGGATGACTTCCTTTGCATATGCCGACATTCTTTCGTCTCTGGCTGCAAATTCTCCTGTTGACTGGTTAACAATTAATTGCGAATCACAAAAAACAATTACCTCGTCTGCCTCTGCTGCTGCTGCTAGCTTTAGTCCTGCAATTAATGCCTCATATTCTGCTTCGTTATTGGAGGCTTTGAACCCCAGTCGGATGGATTGTTCTACAATCTCTCCATCTGGAGATATCAGCAGTACTCCTGCTCCTGCTCCCTGGCGGTTTGAACTTCCATCGACATATAGTCTGAACGAATCGCCGATGTAGATGCTGCATGGTCTGAGCCTTTCTTTCTCTTGCTGTTTTGTCTTTGACTGGGTTTCTTTTTGTTTGTCGGGGTGATGCTCATCTCGGCTCGACGGAGCCTGAGGTGCGATGGCTTCAGGTGTGAGTTCTGCGACGAAGTCGGCCAAAACTTGGCCCTTTATTGCTGTTCTTGGCCTGAATTCTAGGTCAAACTGTCCCAGTGTTACTGCCCATTTTGCTATCCTTCCTGTTAAGTCTCCTTGATGTAATAAGGACTTCAATGGGTGCTCTGTTAGAACCACAATCTTGTGTGCCTGGAAGTAATGGCTTAGTTTCTTTGAGGCCATTACCAAGGCTAGCATTAATTTTTCCAGTGGTAGGTACCTTGTTTCTGCGTTAGCCAAAGTCTTGCTTACATAATAGACAGCTTTCTGTTCCCCTTTTTCCTCGCGGATTAGCACTGCACTGACTGCGTGTTCAGAGACTGCTAAGTACAAAAATAATTCTTCTCCTGGAACAGGGTTAGAAAGGACCGGGGTTGTGGTCAGGTACTTTTTCAGATCGGCTAAGGCTGCTTCACATTCTTCGGTCCACAGGAAGTCTGTGGCTTTTTTTACCAGGTTAAAGAAGGGTCTGCACTTGTCCGAGCTTCTGCTGATGAATCGGTTCAGGGCTGCGGCCCTTCCAGTGAGCATTTGGACTTGCTTTGCCGATGTTGGGCTCTGTAGCTCTAGGATGGCTTTGATTTGGTCTGGGCTGGCCTCTATGCCCTTTCTTGTTACCAGATAGCCTAGGAATTTACCTGACCCAACTCCGAAGGCACACTTTGCGGCGTTGAGTCGGAGCCGATATCTTTTGAGTATGTCAAAGACCTCTTTTAGGTCGGCAAGATGACCTTTTGACTCCTTGGTCTTTACGACCATGTCATCAATGTAAACTTCTACTGTTTTGCCGATCAGATGTTTAAACATCTTTGTTACTAACCTCTGATAGGTTGCTCCTGCGTTTTTCAGCCCAAAAGGCATTACCTTATAACAGTACAGGCCTTTCGGGGTGATGAACGCGGTCTTCTCCTCATCTGGAGGGTACATAGCAATCTGGTGGTACCCTCTGTATGCGTCTAAAAAACTCATCCTTTCGTGTCCCGAAGTGGCGTCAACCAGTTGGTCGATTTTGGGCAGAGGGAAACTGTCCTTGGGGCAAGCTTTGTTGAGGCTGGTAAAATCCACACAAACCCTCCACTTGCCATTTTTCTTTTTTACTACTACTGTGTTGGACAGCCACGTTGGGTACTGGACTTCTCGGATTGCCCTGGCTTCAAGGAGTTTGTCTACCTCTTCCTCCACTGCTTCGACGTGTAATAACGTCGGCCTTCTGGCTCGTTGAATCACTGGTTTTGCCGATCTGTCGACATTCAAACTGTGGCAAGTGACCTCGGGGTCAATGCCAGGCATTTCATAGGGTGTCCAGGCAAATGCCTCTATGTTTGCCCTTAAAAAATCTTCTAGTTCTTTTTCTTCTTCTTTGGCTAGGCCGGAGCCGAGAAGAAAAAATCGTTCTTCGTCGCCCTCCTGGACGAAGATTTTCTTTAGTGCTTCTTCGCTTTTCTCGGTCGGTTCTTTCCCGACGTCTTCCAGGACTTCCATGTCTCCATCTTCAACTTCTGCTTTCTTTGGCTCCTGTATACTACAGGTGGACTTTATTGCTGCCATGGAGCAATTTTTGGCTTGTAGTTGATCCCCTCTGACTTCTTCAATCCCATGCTCCGTTGGGAACCGGAGTAGTTGATGCAACGTCGAGGGAACTGCCCCCATTGCATGCAACCACGGTCTTCCAAGGATGATGTTGTATGGTGAGGGTGTGTCAATGACCAGGAATTCTGTCCTGATCTTCTTAGTGCCGGCTTGTACCTCTAAGCTTGTTGCACCCAGTGGCCATGTTGGCGTTCCATTAAAGCCGACCATCGGGCCGCTGGATTGCTCTAGGTCATCGGGGTGAAGGCCTAGCTCTCTGTAACATCTGACGTACATGATGTCACAGGAGCTGCCTTGGTCTATTAGGATGCGTTTTACTTGGCATTCCCCAACCTGGAGGGATACTACCAAGGCATCATTATGCGGATGTTGGACCAGTTCTAGGTCGGCTTCGGTAAAGGGTATCATTGGCCCTTGGCATTCTTCTGGCCGATGTCTCTTGTCCCCAATTTGGTGGATATGCTGTAAATGTCTTACCCTCTGGGTTTCTCCTCTGACCTCGTTTTCGTTGACCCTTGAGTGGATCACATTGACCACCCTTGGTTCTCCTGCCTGTGGTCGCTGTGCTGGGGGAGGGGGTGCTGCTGGTGCTTGAGGCAACCTTGCCTGTTCTTCCCTTGTTCTGGCCTCATCGACCAGGTCCCTCAGAAGGCCTTGCCTTACTAGGTCCTCCAAGTGTGCTTTTAAGGCCCTGCAACCTTGAGTTGGATGCCCTCCTTCATTGTGGTAGGCACAACGTCTGCCGATGTTTTTTCCCATGAATTCCCCTGGTGCTCTTTCCGGAGCCCTGAAGTATGGTTGATTCCGAATCCGATCCAAGATTTTATGGATTGGGATCCGGAATACCGTGGTTACCGCCTGTTTATTTCTTAATTCTATTTCTTGTCTGGTGGGTCCATTGTTGACTCGGCCTCGCTTTGGCGAGCCGTTTCCCTTTTCTTGCTTCACCTCTTTGTTTCCCGACGTATCTTCCTCGGCCCTGGCGTATTTCTCAATTCGTGCCATGAGTTCCTCCATGCTTTTTGGCAATGTTTTTGCCAAAGACTTCCGTAGTGGGCAGTCATCGTTCAGGCCGTTCTTGAAAGACACGACTGCTACTTCCTGGTTGCATTCAGGTATTCGGTTGAACACCTCGTAGTATCTCTTCGCATAGGCCCTAAGGCCTTCTTCCTTGGTTATTCTTAGAGCCATCAAAGCATCAACCCTCAGGGGTTGCAGCTTGTTGGTCACGAACCTGGCCACAAACATCTCGGCCAGGCCTTCCCATGTCTTTATACTTCCTTTCGGTAACTTGTGGAACCAATCAGATGCAATTTCCCCAAAGGATGAGGGGAATACCTTGCAGAGCAATGGTTCGTTTCCGCTATATAGTGCCATTGAATTTAGGTATAGCCCAACATGAAAGTTTGGATCTGACTTACCATCATAGATTTGGAACCTCGGCATACTGAACCTCTTGGGTGGTTCGAATTTGTCCAGTTCTACCGAGAAGGCTGTCTTCGGTTTTACTGGGGAGTTTACCTCGGCCTCTGCATTTTGCTGCCTCCTCTTGAGGTAGTCCCTTAAGTCTTCTTTGCTCCTCCCTGGAGCTCGGCTGTCTTTTGATTTTAGTCTTTTTGGTATACTGCTCTCGGCCTCGAGGTGGGTCCGTTTGGGTCTTTCTTCATGGGTTGTGTCAAAGTGGAGTACTTGCCCCTGAACATGTCGATGTTCTTTGGGGTCTGGATTCTTCATGTGTTGCGTCCTTCGGGACTCCTCTTGCCTTGGCCTTTCTCGTCCGACTTCCCTGGAAGACCGGTGAGAATGCCTGCCGCTCCTGGTATGTTGAGGGACGTCGGGGATTGTTTTTCCTCCACCTTTCTGGGTGTTGGTTGCTGGCATCGGCGTATCTTGCAGCGGGTATGGTGGTTGCATAACATTGTTCTGCATCATGAAGTTGACGACCGACTGGAGGTCCGCCAACTTGTTTGCTAATTCCTTTACTTCCTCGTCTCTGCGTAGGCACCTGTCCCTCCATACCTGGAGGTTGTCTTCATTGTAGTATTTTCCTTGGTTTGATCTTTTTGTTGTGTCACCTTCCTGGATATCGTCGTTCTCCCTGTGACCCTGGTCACGGGCTTCTGTATTGCGTTTGTCTCCTTCGGTGTCAAGGTTAATCGGTCTGCTGCTTCCAGAAGGAGCATCGTCCCCCTCGTTTCCTTGTTGTCCGTTACTGGCCATCTATTCTTCCTTCGTTCCCACAGACGGCGCCAAATTGTGTGGGTAAAAATCTGACCACACTGCCCGTTTAGTGATCAGCAGCTAAGCACCGGCAGAATAGATGGCTCCAGCAACCTGTAACAGAAAAGAAAAGCTCCGGCGGTGGTTCTTCCACCCGGGGGCACTCCGACGATCAAGTCAGTATATCTCTCAAAGATAATCAAGTACTAAATTGAATACTCAAAGTATAAATTGCATACCTTAGACCCACGGGGGTGCCTTTCTTTTATAATGTACTCAATCCAAGTCCAACTAGAAGTATGACTTCTATGAACTCCAATCTTAGTGCTTACTCTGGACTCTTTAAGAGATAGAGATAAACTCCCTAAGAGCTTTTATCCTTATCTTAACTAAGTCCCCTTTTTGCCTTAGGACTCTTGTCCCTTATCTTCGGACTCCGACATCTTCGGAGATTACCTCGGCTTCTCCGAGATTACCTCGGCTTCTCCGAGATTACCTCGGCTTAACTACCAGGGCACGTGACACCTCGGCTGACACGTCGGTGTCACCATGCCACGTGTTGGTATTCAAAAAATATGTCCCCACAGTAATGATTGAACCAAAACTTAGAAAGACAATAACTAGGTCACAGGAGAACAATATACAAGGTAAATCTTTAATGAATTTATAAATGCAAACCAAATAATAATAGCAAAAATTAAATTAACGCATAGAATAAGCAAAAAATCCAAGAGCAAAAAGTACACCCCAAAAAAAGAATTGGAACTAATAATTTATTAGCAAAAATATATATATATATATATATATAATGAATTTAATTGAAATGAAACCAGTAACGAATTAGGGAACAATGAATATGGAAATTATTTTAAACAATGATGGATATATTTATTTAAATATCAAATGAAACCAAAACTCAATTAAGGGAGAATGAATATTGAAGAAGGTTGTTTATAAAATCAGATTGGGCCAACAAAATTTATAGGGTAAATTACATTGACACCCCTTGAGGTTTGGTCCAATTACTACCCACCTCCTGACGTTTTGGAAGTTATATTTTTACCCCTGTGGTTAATAGTCTTATTTCACAAATCCCCTACTTATATAAAAGGTAACAACTCCTAGTAAAAAAACAAAGGAAATTACATTTAAAAAAAAAAAGTAAAGGAAAAGGGGGAAAAAAAAAGAGAAAGTCAAGCAAAGCAAAAAAAAGAGAGAGTGCATGAATTCAATATTTCCATTCCGTCTAAATAATTATAATGACAGGGAATTAGTGTAATTTCCCAAATGTCAGGGGGTAATATGTATTAAATCCAAATCTCAGGAGATGTAAGTGTAATTTACCCAAATTTATAAATGATTTTTGTTTTAAATTGAGCCTAACAGGAATTTTTGGACACCTTTAAAATAAGCCTCAATCAATAAAAGGGATTGGGCATATTTGAATTTTTTTATATATCACAAGAGGCTAATGAATATATATATATATATATATATATTTTGAACTAGAAAAAAATGTGCTTCTTGGAGGCATCATTGCACATCCTAAGCTCAGGTATGTGGCTCGATTTACCCTAACTCACAGGAAGAGACCCACTAACTGAAGTCAAAACAAGGAAGCGCTCCACAGAGAATCGACCTTGGATCATAAGCATGGAAGGCAAGTGCCCAACCCACGTTACCACCACCCCCAGTGGTAAGAGGCTAATGAATTTGGAAGCTTTATTTTAGACTAAATTTTGTAGTCCAAGGTACAAACCTTGCTTGTCTGACCCTAGGGTAGGGCACTGTTCTGAGGTAACAAATTATTTGCAATGTTTTTTTAGTGATTGTGGGAATTGGATGGAAAATGGTGTCTTCATATAAACTGCACCATTTGGACAAAAATAATTAGTGACATAGTAAATTGTTAAATTAAGGGAGCCACTGGGTGTGGCTTGGGGCCGATTTGATGGAGTATTTGAATTGCACAGAGTATTTAATTTCAACTGTGATTGATTTGGGTTGGATTAGATTATTGTCAACTTTTATAAATCGAAAGTTTATAATCAAAAAGTTAAAAATATTTTTCACTTAACTTTCAGATAATTAATTTTTTTAATTTATTTAAGTTATTTTTATTCTATTAAGTTGTAGGTAAAAATTGTTCTAAACAATTTGACACATATTTTATAATAAAAATAAATCTATAACCATTTCAGATAAATTGTACTAGACAGTCTTTTTATATTGAGAAGTGTCTTCAGGCACAGGTTATTCGCTAAGTGTCCTATTCCTTTAATCTTAATCCAATAGTTTGCTTTGCTTCTTATCTTTTGTCACCAATAGTTTGTTTGGATTTTATCAAATCTGGCCTTTTTTTTTTTTTTTGGTATTGTATTTTTTTTTAAAACGGGATTTTTTCTTTAGCCTTCTATGGGGAATCACATGTATGTCAAACACGAAAAAAGTGTTGAAGTGTGAATGTGATAATTGCTGGTGGTTAGTTTGATAATTGCAGGTAAATTGGGGGAGACATTGATGCTTTTTATCAAGAAAAGTTATATTGAAAGACTTTTTATGTTCAATTCCTCTTAATTCATAATTATTGATTTCTCTATTTGTCATATGTATTTTGATATGATTTTTCTGTTATGATTTCTTGTAACTAATTTTTTAAAACGAATTCAATCATTGGAGTGATTTTTTTACAAGTGACTTATCTGCATTTTTTGGAATTGTGTTGCTTCTCTTTATGAGAAACAAGGAATTGTGTTGGTGGTTAGCTCTTTCATTCTAAACTAGTCTTATTTTTTAATAAACTAGGATGATTTCTTTTTGTACCAAATTGTTCATTCACCATTTCTGAATTTCAAGAAGGCATAGAAATTTAAGAGTTACCTAGTTATGATACTCATATAGAAACATTTTTTTTTTAAAGTAATCCCATATATGTGCCATTTTAACTTGGATATCTTTGCTTGTGCCATTTTAACGTGAATATATTTGCCGATAGTACTATACGCATCAATTGGTATACCAATTAGTGTACTAATATATGGTATGACATTATTACTTCAAAATTATGACCCACCCATTATACAAATTACAAACACTCAAAATTTTTAAAATTATGTCACATCATCTGTTAATACACTAAGGGTGCGTTTGTTTGGACGGACTGGATAAGGGGGGATTGTAATCCATCGGACTGTTAGTCCCGGGATACATTGTCCCCGGACTATTTGGTTGGACTGGATTTGTATCCTATGTTTGTTTAGTCATGGGTCCAATGTTTAGTTAGACGGACTGAATAAGGATAAATGTTTAAAAGACTATTTTATCCTTGTAATTTATAAATTTTATTTAATATATAATTTTAAATTTGTAATCTATAATTTATAATTTAACAACACTAAAAAAATTTAATTTATAAAGCCATAATTTTTAATTTATTATTTTCAATTAAATTTAATTTATAATTTATAATTTATATTTTTTATTTAATATATAATTTTAAATTAAAGACAATAAAAAAATAATTTTATTTAATATATAAATTAAATTTTCAACAACACTAAAAAAATTTAATTTATAAGGCCATAATTTATAATTTATTATTTTTAAATAAATTTAATTTATAATTTATAATTTTTATTTAATATATAATTTTAAATTAACAACACTAAAAAAATAATTTTAGAGAAATATGTAAATTTAATTTTTTAACAACACTAAAAAAATTTAATTTATAAGGCCATAATTTTTAATTTATTATTTTTAATTAAATTTAATTTATAATTTATAATTTAAATTTTTTATTTAATATATAATTTTAAATTAACAACACTAAAAAAATAATTTATAAATATTCAAAAGACTATTTTACCCTTTTCTAATTGTTTACTAGGTAATAGCATGGAGGGTAAAATGGACATTTCACAAAATAATCCCATGGGATACCAATCCCATGATTTTTATCCCGCACCCCCCCATGGGATAGGATCTCGGCTAATATTGCATGGTTTTGGCATGTTTTGTTTGGAAAGGACTTCGGTTATATTCATGCAAAACCTTTATTTCTAGTACCATTCACTGAGTTTCCATACTCACCCTCTCTATATATATGTAGGTGACGAGCAGGACGTCGGCGACGCCTAGAATGTGTTTTGAAAGACTGTTTTGGATCCTTGATTTTTGTCGGCTTTGTTTTGTATTCACGTCGGCGATGTCATTTTTATTTATGTCGGCAATTCTTGAAAATTATGCTTCTTGGCTTGTAATCACTGTATTTTGTATATGTCGGCCCGAGAGAGAAGCCTTTTGATCAAGATGTAATACGTATTTTGCTTTGTTATATTCAAGTTGTAAAGATGTATGTCATTTCAATGAACTTATGCACTGTTCTTACGGACCACTTGTATTTGATTTATTGTGTAACGCCCTCAAAATAACAACATTAAACCCATCTGATAAGACATGCATTTACATATAAACTAACCACATTCCTTTATTCCTTAGAGTTCCATTACATAAGTATTACATGTTAACATCATAACAAAATGCCCTAAAGGCTTACAGCTTTCCAAGTTAACACTTGGTTACAACAAAAGAGTACTAACTCGTTTACACATTAAGCCCTTGGCTTGAAGTTACATGTAATACATCAAAAGTTAAGCGGCAAAAGTATGTCCGCCTCTAGCCTCCCAGCTATGTCCTTGGAGGTGGCATGCTACCAGCACCTGAAAATGATATTCCCATATAGGGTGAGCCACAGCCCAGTAGAAATACACTAAACCAACCATGAACAATGACTAAAATATTAGCAATTGATAGATGGCCAACACTGATACATTCACATAAATTATACATTTATGTCTTACAACTTATGAGTCTAAGTTACCTTTTATTTTCCCTTTTTCAACAGATAAGCATGCTAGCTCTATCATCATTTCCACAGATATGTATAAAAACTATAACCCACATTCAGATAAGCATATAAGCTATATCCACATTCTACAACAGATATGTATAACAACAATATCCACAGATAAGCATAAAAGCTATATCCACACTTTACTAAGATAAGCATATAAGCTCTATCTTCACTTCTCTAGACAAGCATATGAGCTGTGTCTACGGAGTTCATCCCCTATCTTCTCCCAACACTATCCGGTTTAGAGGTACATCCCCTATCTTCCCCTAAACCGCGGAGTACATCTCCTATCTCCTCCTCTACACATAACGTATATAAACACATTGGTTCTATATACAATCACCCAATACATACTATTAATGTATTCTATCAACCGTCAAGTTCCATGACACATTTCATTGATTAGTTTCAGTTTACCTAATCATCATGCATTGTCTACAACAATCACGACTATCCTCCACCGATAGCCCAAAGCAGTTATTTCTAAACAGAAAATAAATGCACAATGGATATTCAATCAACATTTCATTTCTTCATTCTTCTCAATTAATTATCCCAATTAATTAAACAATGTAATTAGGCCATTTTCCATAATTACCATTTCAACCCTTAGGTCCCATTTTCATCAATGATTCAACATCAATTCCATTTCTCTATTCCAAACATGCATCTAGGTTTATTATGGACAAAAACCCCAACTTTTGTAAAATTACGCAAAAGCCCCAAACTTTCACAAAATTACCAAACCATGCCCAACATCTCAAAATACCAAAATTTAAAGACAAAACCCATAGAGAGGAGTAGGATATCCGTACCTTGAAGTTTTAGCCCAAAAGGAGATGAAGACTCGAAGATCAACGTGCTCCAAATCCAAACTTTTTCAGATTAAATCGAAACTCTCAACACCCTCTATCTTTTTAACGAAGGCCCTAGGCTAGATTCACACCCTAGGGAGATCAAACCTTAGAGAGAATGTAAGTTTAGAGAGAGAGGATGTCGGATTAAGGGTTAGATCAAAGAAAAGAAGTGAAAAAGTGATGTTTAAGACGCTGCTGTCCGCTGATATAAAACACGCTCGCTCGAGCGAAGACTTGGTCGCTCGAGCGACCAGACACAGAAAACTCTCGCTCGAGCCAAGAAGTTCTCGATCGAGCGAAGAAAAACCCAGACCGCTCGAGCGAAGGAAGCTCGCTCGAGCCAAGAAAGACAGCTTTCAGGTCCAGAACCAGGTGCAACCGCTCGCTCGAGCGAGCCACTCTAGCTCGACCCACCAAACACGAACCCCACTCTCGCTCGAGCGACCAACTCCTCGCTCGAGCGAAGGTCCAAAATTCTGGGCAGCAACACTAGGCTCCCAAACACAACCAACCTGTAACAAACCTGCCTAACACATCCTATAACTCAAATATGAAGAAAAAAGAATGTAAACACGATAATAACCAACTACCAACATCCACGGACACATGTCCGGATCACTGTACAACAAGGGTAAACCCGGGATCGCTATAACCTCCCCCTCTTAAAGAATTTCGTCCCCGAAATTAAGCACAAGTTTTCAAAAACAAGTTTTTCTTCATGTTAGACAATGTTACAATTTAACATTCAACAATTCGACCCATTACCGGTCATCCCATCCCTTTAACAAGAGACATATCACAATATGTAAACAACATATGTATTTTCAACATGCATCAACATTATGCACTATCTTTCCAATTTCAACAATATATTCAACATATATAGTGTCACATTCAACTTCCATATGAGGCAAGTTCCAAAACATACTTCCAATAATCAAAACATTTTCAATGTTTCACAACTTAAGACATATATAAAAGCTCTCAAGTTCAACAAAATGTAAAATTTAAATACAAGATTACATATCAACAAACAAGTCCGGATATTTCTCTCGGACTTCCAACTCAAGTTCCCAAGTGGCTTCCTCCACTCCGTGATGTTTCCACAAGACTTTTACCAAAGGAATGGTCTTGCCACACAGGACCTGATCCCGCCTATCCAAGACCCGAACCGGTCTCTCCTCATACGAGGCATCCTCATCTGCCTCTAAATCAGTCCAATCCAACACATGTGATGGATCTGGCTCATACTTCCGAAGCATACTCACATGAAACACGTCATGCACTCCGGACAACTGCGGTGGTAAGGCTAATCGATAAGCAACCTCACCTATCCTCTCAAGGATCTCAAAAGGACCAATAAACCGAGGGGATAACTTCCCACTCTTCCCAAACCTCATCAAGCCTCGCCTAGGTGATATCTTCAGAAAGACATGATCACCTACCTCAAACGCCAAAGGCCTCCTCCTACGGTCGGCATAACTCTTTTGTCGACTCTGGGCTGTAACAAGCCTCCTACGGATAAGCTCAACTTTCTCCGTCGTCTCCCTAACCAACTCTGGACCCAACAAAGGTGCATCACCCACCTCGGCCCAACAAACTGGAGACCTACACGGTCGGCCATACAAGGCCTCAAACGGTGCCATACCGATGCTAGACTGAAAACTGTTGTTGTAGGCAAACTCTACCAATGGCAAGTGCCTCTCCCACGTTCCACTGAAGTCCAGGACACAACCCCGAAGCATATCCTCGAGGATCTGAATAGTACGCTCGGACTGCCCGTCAGTCTGAGGATGATAAGCCGTACTAAAGGTCAACTTAGTGCCCAAGGCACTCTACAAACTCTGCCACAACCTAGCAGTAAAACGAGGATCTCTATCTGAGACGATCGTCACTGGGACCCCGTGCAATCTCACTATGTCCCGAATATACAAATCGGCAAGATGATCTACCGAATCTCTCACGCGCATAGGAATGAAGTGCGCCGACTTAGTCAACCGGTCTACAACCACCCAAATAGCATCATTACCCCGTTGAGTCCTCGGAAGACCTACAACGAAGTCCATAGTGACATGCTCCCACTTCCACTCGGCACTAGGCAAGGGTTGCAACAAACCCGCTGGCCTCTGATGCTCGGCCTTCACTTGCTGGCAAGTAAGACACTTCGATACGAAAACAACCACATCTCTCTTCATACCCCGCCACCAAAACTGGCGACCCAAATCCTGATACATCTTAGTACCTCCCGGATGTACCGCAAGGCGCGAATGATGAAACTCTCGGAGTACTTCCTCTCGGCAAGACTCCGGTACAAACAAACGGTCTCGGTATCTCACACTCAGGTCGGGATACACCGTCAAACCCTTCTCTCAGCCAGAACTCACACTTCCCAAACTTGGCATACAGCCTATGGGCTCTAAGTAATTCAAGCACCACTCTCAAGTGTGCCTCGTGCTCCTCCTCAGAAGGCGAATAGATAAGAATGTCGTCCACGAAGACAACCACAAATCGGTCTAAGAACTCCCGGAAAACCCGGTTCATCAAGTCCATAAAGACTGCCGGTGCATTGGTAAGCCCAAATGGCATCACCAGAAACTCATAATGGCCATACCGCGTACGGAATGCCGTTTTCGGAATATCCTCTTCCCTGACCCTCAACTGGTGGTAACCCGATCTCAAGTCTATCTTAGAGAAACAACGGGAACCCTTCAATTGGTCAAACAAATCATCTATACGGGGCATAGGATACTTATTCTTAACCGTAGACCGATTCAACTTCCGGTAGTCAATACACAATCTCAAGGCACCATCTTTCTTTTTAACAAAGAGGGCCGGTGCTCCCCATGGTGAAACACTAGGGCGAACAAAGCCCTTATCTAGCAATTCCTGGAGCTGAACTTTCAACTCAACCAACTCTGCTGGAGCAAAACGGTAAGGTGCCATAGAAATCGGCGCCATGTCGGGCACTAAATCAATAGAGAACTCTATCTCTCGGTGAGGTGGCAAACTAACAAGATCTTCGGGAAAAACATCCGAATACTCACAAACCACCCTCGGCAATACATGCTGGGTCTCACCACTCTCACCACTCTCAAAGCTAGCAAGTAGACTACTAAGCTCACTTCGCCCTCGCGAATCATACCCCGGTGGCAAAACACTACCAACCCGGTCTCCCAAGAAATGGAACCACTCCCCGCTCAAGGTACATAACGTGACCCTCTGGCGGTAGCAATCAATAACAGCCGGGTATGACGATAACCAGTCCATACCCAAAATAACATCAAAACCCTTCATGGGCATGACAACAAACGGAAAAGGAAGCCTATAGTCGGCGACCTCTATATCACATCCTCTAACACCCTGTTTCAGAATCAACTCACCACCCAAAGGCGATACCACACAAATAGGAGATGCTAACTGTGCTAACTCCAATTCCAAAACCGATGCAAATGCAGCAGATACAAAAGAATGAGATGCACCCGTGTCTATCAACACACTAGCAACCGAGTTGCAAAACAGAAAAGTACCTCTCACTACTGATGGAGCCGGTACTAAATCCTGCGCGGTAACAGCATACACGCGCCCCGTAGGCCCTTGGTCTACCTGCTCACCTCTCGGAGCAAAAGACTGCTGCACAGACTGGGATGACGAAGCTCCCGGATTGGCCCTCGAGGCCTGCACAGACTGAGCTGGCTGAAAACCCTGCGTCTGCCTAGAACCAGACGCTCCCGAAGTGGCACTCAACTGTGGGCAAAACCTCTTCAGGTGCCCAGGCTGTCCACACTGATAACAAGTCAAGGGCTGCCCCCTGCCCAAACTCTGACTCTGCGGTCTAGCTGAAGAAGAAGCAGCTTTCTGACCCCCACCCTTCTGCGGGCAAACTGAAACCTTGTGACCCAGCTGGCCACACTTGTAACAAGTGAATTCCCCCTGACTGCCTCTCCCCGAGCCTGCACTCGGGACTGGGAAGGTCGATCTAGCAACACCACCCTGCGACTGCTGAGGGTTAAAACCCCTCTGCCTCTTGCCATCACCCTGACCATCCTGGCTCCTCCTGGAGCCTCTCTGCCCCTCATCCTCCTCCTGCATCATGAGCTCCATATGAGCTGCAGCGTCCACTAGGTGTCTATACTCTCGGATGTAAGACCCACCAACTCTCAACTTGAGGCCCCGCCTCAACTTCCGCTCAAACTCATAGCAACGGCGTTCCTCAGACGCCACCAGTTCCGGTGCAAACCTGGACAGACTGGTAAAAGTAGCCTCAAACTCAGCCACTGACAAGCCCTGTTGATTAAGCCGGCTAAACTGATCCCTCAGCTTCTCCCTAGCTGCTGCAGACAAAAACCTCTCCTGAAAAGCATTTATAAACGCCTCCCAAGTACTGCCCACACGAGCCTTCTCGTACTTCCACCATTGACCCGTATCTCCCTTCAGCTGGAAGGATGCCAAGGTCACTTTCAGTGCTCCGTCCTCAATGCCAAGCATCTCGAACGTCTTACTCATCTGTTCTAACCACTCATCAGCCTTCAGTGGCTCCTTCGGATCCCCAACAAACTCATTCGGATTAGACCGGAAAAACTCCCTCTTCAAGAAAGAAGGCCCTGTCTCAGCGGCCTGATTCCCAGCTCTAAGAATACCCAAAGCTCCTGCTATCTCTCTGGCCAAGGCACCCATAGCCTGCTGACCCACTGGCTCGGCCACAGTGGCCTGACCAACCCCCTCCTGTACTGCCGGAATCTTACCCGGTAACGGTACTTCCTGCCTCGCAAGTCTACCACGCCTAGCACCTCTTCCTCGTCCTGACATCCTAATAAAGGTAACATAGAACATTAGCACATTCATAAATGTGCTGAAACTAAACACTCACGTCCTAATGCATGGACAACTGTAATTCACTCCACATAATCACATAAACACATAAGCACTTACGAATTTCATTTCCGGATAATGATAGTCCCGAGACGTTACTAGAGTTCCGGTTAGAAATAGCATTGATCAAGTGCTTTTCCAACAAGACTCCCAGAAACTCAAGGATCCAATCAACATCCCAGAAATTAAATCCCATACCCACATAGTCACATAAGCATGTTATCAATTAAGCACATAGCATATGATACTACATTTAAGTCTCTATCAAGCGAGACAAACCCATTGTGATCCTAATCACTTCCCACGTACCCAAAGTATTCGAACCCGGTACGCTCTGATACCAAGTTGTAACGCCCTCAAAATAACAACATTAAACCCATCTGATAAGACATGCATTTACATATAAACTAACCACATTCCTTTATTCCTTAGAGTTCCATTACATAAGTATTACATGTTAACATCATAACAAAATGCCCTAAAGGCTTACAGCTTTCCAAGTTAACACTTGGTTACAACAAAAAAGTACTAACTCGTTTACACATTAAGCCCTTGGCTTGAAGTTACATGTAATACATCAAAAGTTAAGCGGCAAAAGTATGTCCGCCTCTAGCCTCCCAGCTATGTCCTTGGAGGTGGCATGCTACCAGCACCTGAAAATGATATTCCCATATAGGGTGAGCCACAGCCCAGTAGAAATACACTAAACCAACCATGAACAATGACTAAAATATTAGCAATTGATAGATGGCCAACACTGATACATTCACATAAATTATACATTTATGTCTTACAACTTATGAGTCTAAGTTACCTTTTATTTTCCCTTTTTCAACAGATAATCATGCTAGCTCTATCATCATTTCCACAGATATGTATAAAAACTATAACCCACATTCAGATAAGCATATAAGCTATATCCACATTCTACAACAGATATGTATAACAACAATATCCACAGATAAGCATAAAAGCTATATCCACACTTTACTAAGATAAGCATATAAGCTCTATCTTCACTTCTCTAGACAAGCATATGAGCTGTGTCTACGGAGTTCATCCCCTATCTTCTCCCAACACTATCCGGTTTAGAGGTACATCCCCTATCTTCCCCTAAATCGCGGAGTACATCCCCTTTCTCCTCCTCTACACATAACGTATATAAACACATTGGTTCTATATACAATCACCCAATACATACTATTAATGTATTCTATCAACCGTCAAGTTCCATGACACATTTCATTGATTAGTTTCAGTTTACCTAATCATCATGCATTGTCTACAACAATCACGACTATCCTCCACCGATAGCCCAAAGCAGTTATTTCTAAACAGAAAATAAATGCACAATGGATATTCAATCAACATTTCATTTCTTCATTCTTCTCAATTAATTATCCCAATTAATTAAACAATGTAATTAGGCCATTTTCCATAATTACCATTTCAACCCTTAGGTCCCATTTTCATCAATGATTCAACATCAATTCCATTTCTCTATTCCAAACATGCATCTAGGTTTATTATGGACAAAAACCCCAACTTTTGTAAAATTACGCAAAAGCCCCAAACTTTCACAAAATTACCAAACCATGCCCAACATCTCAAAATACCAAAATTTAAAGACAAAACCCATAGAGAGGAGTAGGATATCCCTACCTTGAAGTTTTAGCCCAAAAGGAGATGAAGACTCGAAGATCAACGTGCTCCAAATCCAAACTTTTTCAGATTAAATCGAAGCTCTCAACACCCTCTATCTTTTTAACAAAGGCCCTAGGCTAGATTCACACCCTAGGGAGATCAAACCTTAGAGAGAATGTAAGTTTAGAGAGAGAGGATGTCGGATTAAGGGTTAGATCAAAGAAAAGAAGTGAAAAAGTGATGTTTAAGACGCTGCTGTCCGCTGATATAAAACACGCTCGCTCGAGCGAAGACTTGGTCGCTCGAGCGACCAGACACAGAAAACTCTCGCTCGAGCCAAGAAGTTCTCGATCGAGCGAAGAAAAACCCAGACCGCTCGAGCGAAGGAAGCTCGCTCGAGCCAAGAAAGACAGCTTTCAGGTCCAGAACCAGGTGCAACCGCTCGCTCGAGCGAGCCACTCTGGCTCGACCCACCAAACACGAACCCCACTCTCGCTCGAGCGACCAACTCCTCGCTCGAGCGAAGGTCCAAAATTCTGGGCAGCAACACTAGGCTCCCAAACACAACCAACCTGTAACAAACCTGCCTAACACATCCTATAACTCAAATATGAAGAAAAAAGAATGTAAACACGATAATAACCAACTACCAACATCCACGGACACATGTCCGGATCACTGTACAACAAGGGTAAACCCGGGATCGCTATATATTGCTTCCGCATTTGTGAGCCCCGCACATTATACTCTGATTGTGTTAAACTTTTGGAAAGTTGGCCTTCGGTAATTACGGATTACTGGTCATCACGGCACCAAACTACTAGGGGCGGTTTGGGGTCGTGACAATGATTTAACCAATTTACACACTTTCTTTTCTTTTCCTGGAACCGAAAATCCTTCTGGTTGTTCCATGTAAATTTCTTCATCTAACTCACCATTTAAGAAAGTGGTTTTTACATCCATTTGATGAATTTCTAAATTGTACAACGATGCAATAGCAATTAGCATTCTGATGAATGTTATTCTAGAAACCAGTGAGTTTGTGTCAAAATAATCAAGACCTTCTTTTTGTCTAAATCCTTTGACCACAAGTCTCGCCTTGTATTTTTCAATTGATACAACCTGGTGGCAAATCCACCAATTCCCAAGTGTGATTTTGCAGGACGGATTCAATTTCGCTGTTTACAGCTTCTTTTCATAAAGGAGCCTCGAGATTGGACATAGCCTTTTTAAAAGTCAAAGGCTCATTTTCTAACAAAAAAGTTAGAAAATCTAGACCAAAAGATTTTGAGGTTCTAGCATGTTTACTACGCTTAAGTTCATCTTCCTCATTTTGATCTATTCCTCATTTTGATCTATCTCTTGCTCTTGTTCTTAATCATGTTCTTGATCCTGACTAGTAATGGCATCATGAGATCTTTTGTTAATACTAGTGTTTTATCCAGTCTTGTTTGGAAATACATGTTCAAAGAAAGATGCATTCTGGGATTTAATAATAGTATTTACATGCATTTCAGAATGTTCTGATTTATAAATCAAAAACCGATATGCACTACTATTCTTGGCATAACCAATGAAAATGCAATCAATGGTTTTAGGACCTATTTTAGTTTTTTTAGGACTAGGAATAGCGACTTTAGCCAAACACCCCCACAGTTTTAAGTATTTATAGGATGGTACTCTCCGATGCCACAATTCATAAGGTGTTTGATTCACTTTCTGTCGGGGTACTTTATTAAGTATATAATTAGCAGAAAGTATTGCTTCTCCCAACAAGTTCTAAGGTGATCCAGAACTTATTAACATGACATTCATCATTTCTTTTAAAGTCTTATTTTTCCTTTTAGCAATTCCATTTTGCTGAGGTGAGTAAGGAGCGGTGGTTTGATGAATTATTACATATTCTTTACAAAATTCACCAAAAGGTGATTCATATTCACCACCTCTATCACTTCTAAGTTTCTTAATTTTCTTACTAAGTTGATTTTCAACTTCATTCTTGTATTGAATGAAATTTTCCAAAGTTTCATCCTTAGTTAGAATTAAATAAAAATAACTATATTTAGTATAGTCATATATAAAAGTGATAAAATACTTTTTTCCACCTCTAGTTTGAATTGATTTAAAATCACAAATGTCATTATGAATTAATTCAAGTGGTTCCGTACTTCTTTCAATTGAATGAAAAGGAGTTTTAGATAATTTTGCTTCAACGCAAATTTCACATTTATGATTTGAATCAATGTTAAATTTAGGTAAACATTCCATATTAATTAATCTACACAAAGATCCATAATTAACATTTCCAAGTCTACCATACCATAAATTTGAAGACTCAAGCAAGTAAGAAGAAGATGTATTTTTATTAATAACATAGGGTATGACATTCATTACATTCATTTTGAAAAAGTCATCAGACATGTAACTTTTTCCTACATATATTCCATTTTTGGTAAGTACAAACTTGTCACTTTCAAAACCTAGCCTAAACCCATTTTTATTCAACAGAGATCCGGAAACAAGATTCTTGCAAATGTCCGATACATGCAGCACATTGTTGAGAGTGAGTTCCTTTCCAGATGTCATCTTAAGTATAATCTTTCCTTGTCCTTTAACTTTGGAAATTGAGGAGTTGCCTATAAAAAGTTGTTTACCGTTGTCCACTGTAGAATAAGATGTGAACATCTTTTTGTTGGCACAGATATGGCGAGTAGCACCGATGTCCACCCACCATTCTTTAGGATTTCCGACAAGGTTTGCCTCGGAAATAACTGCAGAAAGATTTATGTCATCTACACCATTGGAAATATTATTCACTTCGGTTATATGGGCTTGAGTAAGCTTCTTGTTTGTTCTTCTTCTTGCTTTTGCCTTTGTTACGCCAATCTTTGGCCTGATATCCCTCTTTGTCACAGATTTAACACTTGCTATTAAACTTGTACTTTTTAGTTTCCCCCCTTTTAAAGCCTTGTGATGAACTTTCTCTAGAAAAGTTCCGTTCTTTTGCTTTTGGAGCATGTTCCACCACATTTTCCTTAAACTTCATTGGATGCTTACCAGCCCGCTTTTCAAAATTGCGGTTGTCCTCTTCAATCCTCAAACGCACAATTAATTCCTCTAAAGACATTTCTTTGCATTTGTGTTTGAGGTAGTTCTTGAACTCCTTCCAGCCTTGTGGTAATTTCTCAATTAAGGCTACAACTTGGAAGGATTCACTGAGAGACATGCCTTTTGCGTGAATGTCATGCAGAATGAGTTGGAAATCTTGAACTTGACTGATCACAGTCTTAGAATCAACCATCACAAAGTCTAGGAATTTGTCAATCACAAATTTCTTTGAGCCGGCATCTTCCGTTTTGTACTTTTTCTCCAAAGACCCCCAAAGTTCCTTTGCTGACTTGATAGGACTGTACACGTTGTATAATGTGTTGTTAAGTCCATTCAAGATGTAGTTTCGGCAAAGGAAATTAGCATGTTTCCAGGCATCGACCGCAGCAACCACTTGCCAGTCAGTTTCATCCTCGTTTAGAGTAGGAGCATTCTCACGGAGAAAACGAGCCAGGTTCAGAGTAGTAACATAGAACAACATTTTCTGTTGCCACCTTTTAAAATTAGTTCCTGAGAACTTCTCTGGCTTCTCATCGTGATTGACCGGTACAGTCACAATAGGAGGGGTTGGACCAATTGCAGCCACCACACTAGTACTTGCTTGGGCATTAGTTTGACCAGTTTTAGTAGCCATGAATTCTAAATTATAAAACAAAATTAGAATTAGAATTTTAGACTACACAGAAAACTTAAATCAAAACCACAGAGTTAAATTCTGTAAAAATAAAAGAAACAAGAAATGTAACTTTTGTTTTTCAATTAATTTAGAAATAAAATAAAATTTTATTTAACCAAATTAATTCCACACAGAAAATTAAATTTCTGTAACACTTCAATAATTAAAATACTAAAATAGAATTTTAATTAATGAACACTCAGAAAACAATTTTTGAAAACCAAAATTAATTTCTGACAAAATTCCACAAATAAATATTCTGAATTGTTAATGACACCAGTATATTACTACTAGTTGTCAAAAAAATAGATAGTATATTACTACTATCTGTCGAACAGTATATTACTACTATTTGTTTTCCAACCAGAATATTATTTTTGTAAAATCACAGAAAATAATTTCTAAAAAAAGAAGAAAGAAAAAGGGAAACAAACGAAAAATTCTGTAAACAGAATAATTCAATTCTATCTTAAGATTGTTGGAACAATCTTCTATATACAATAAATAAATTGAAACTAGATCAAACAAATAAAATAAATAACGTACCGAAATTATTTTACCGAACCAAAGAATAATAAAAAGATCAAGTCGAGTGTGTGACACTCTGTCCTTAAGACAGATTCGCCCCGCTACGGTGCTTACGGACTAATGGCGTCTATCTCCCAAGATACAATGATCTTCATAAATTTGTAGTAGCACTCCAAACAAATTTGTCCGGCGAACTTGAACCTGTGTTCTATACTCTCTTTAATTTTCCTAAAAAAAAAAACTAATATGAAGAATATATCATGCAAGAGAGCAAAAGTATAAGTAAAATGAAGATTTTCAGATTGAAAGACTACTGGAAAATGGCCTGCTATTCATAGACCTGAACAGGTCTGAAAATCAAACTGAACAGGTGGATTTTTTGAATGAACAGGTGCAATAGATAACTGCTGGGCAGTTTCTATCTATTGGGAAACTGCAACATATTTGAATCTGTCTGGGCAGAAACTGAATCTGTCTGAGGTTCAAGAGATTGGAAACCTATTTGGACTGTTTAAACCTGTTGTGGAATTTGGATCTAAAAAGCGGCACAAAATTTTGGACAAAAAATTTGAATTCAAATTCAAATTACAAAGGTGCAAAATTTAAATTAATTTTTCCCGCAAGAAATTTGGAAAAAATTCAAATAAATTTTGTCCAAAAAATTAATATTAGAACCGACCCGACCCACACCCGGCATAGCGCACGTGTGGTGGTTTGGACTAAGATTCACTTTGTCCATAACTCCTCCCTTCTACAAACTTGGGGTGCCCCTTGGGGCCCAACCCAAGTGTTGCTACCTAGAACTTATATACACACATAAGTTCTTTTCAAGTTTCAATGTGGGACAACCCATTTCAAGGAAACCCACATTTAATTCTTTAAAAATCCATTTCACGAACCCGAAAACGACGTCAAGTTCCCATTCACTCATAAATGGTTTTGACGAACCGTCTTCACCGTGTGACTTACCATGTGGCAAGGAACACGTCACCCCTTCGAACCCAACTCAAATGACGTGTGGACCCCACTCAATTTTGGGTTCAAAGTTGGCCCAAAACAAGCCTATATAAAACCAATTTTCCAACAAATGGAACTTAGGTAATTGGATTCCTCAAGGCTGTTGTATTTTATGTTATTTATTTATTTTTATGTTTATTTAGGGGTTGTTTGGGGTGTCCTAGATAAGTGCACTTTTTGTCTTTTTGGACTAAAAGATTGAGGAAAAAAATATTGATATTTGGGTTAACTTTTTTGACTTTTTATGGAAAAATGTGTATTAAAAAATTGTATAAATTAGCGTGCAAGAAAAAATTAGGATTGGGAGTTGTACAGCCGTAATTTTTGACTTTTGGTGACTAGTGATAACTTTTTAATTTTTTGAGTAACTTTTTGACTTTTTAGCTTTTTTTCAACTTGCCAAACTTGGCCTTATATTCATTGTTTTTTAATATATATATTTTGTTTGCTAAATAAAGTGTAATTCTCTTGGCAAATGATGCTTCAGAACCTCATTTCGGCGTGGAGAATGTTGAAGTGAATGTTGTTTCTAACGTCCTTATCATAACGGCGTCGACTCGGCAACATCATTTATACTCGGCAAAGAGTATGCGTGTTTGGTGAGGGCGTAATGGTGCTCGTCCCGTCCATTGGTCTCTTTGTTCTTGATCGGCAGTGCCATTGTTAAATGGCGTAATAGCCCCTTTGATTGTTGTACTGGGCAGATTGTGCTCTTGGTCGACGACGATGATTGTTAATTTGCTACAATGTTAGTTCTTCGGATACCCCATAACAAATATTTCGACTGGAATAGGTGGATGGTCAACTTGCTGAGTTACTTGATTGGCAACTTCTCTTGGCGTTGTTGCTTGCACTTGGTCGGCAACTCTACGTAGTTCTTTGGTTTGCCAAAGCACCTCTTCGACAGCTTGGTTGTATCTTGTTAAAAATTCATTGGCCAGCAAGTTGGGCAACTTTGCTTGCCAAAACATTTCTTTGGCAATTCATCTTAACCTTATGTGTTGTCGAAACCTCTTTGAGAGAAAGAATGTCAAGTCTCTGTTGATCTACAAATGTAAGCAACAATATATATACACATATATCTATAAACTTGGTCAAGTCTCTGTATTCAAGAAAGGTTGGACACCACTTGTGAGTCTAAATGTATATAGATAGAATAAATAAATTGAGTTTAGCCGAGCAACTTTGTTGAATTGCCGAAAAGATGCTCTCTTCAAGAAAAGTGACCCATTTGTAGAGAGAGAAAATAGAGATGAAAAAGTAGATACATGAATTCTATGTAATTTAACCCTTTTTCATCAAGATTCACAGTGAACAAAAGTTTTCATAGAGTTTGTAAGCAGACATGTGTGTATATACAAGTCAAGAACCAATTTTAAAGTGATTTTACATTAAGTTTAATCAGAGATAAAATAGATCATCATCACAGTGTTGTTGGTTGAATTTCTACTTACAGTAGCTGTAACATGTTTGCTATTTACTTCGTTAACTCTCTCGGATGATTTCCAAAGACAGCACCAATTGTAAGACTCAGAAAATCCTCTCACATGGATTGTTGAAAAGATCTAACGAAGATATGAGCTTAGTTTCTGTAGATCTCCAAGGATGAACATAGTTGGCGCCACCCAACCGGGATTGCTGACCAGAGACACTTCGATGATAAAGTTAGTCATTAGAATCAGAGAAGGAAGATGAAGAAAATGAATAGTATTTGTGTGCTGTGTGGCAGAGAAAATGAGGCATACCTCTATTCATGGGGTGCCCTCCCTTTTATAGATGAGGGGTGTGATATTTGTCCCATGGGCTTCTTTGTTTGGGCTGGTCCCAATAAGCTAGTATATATATATATATATATATATATTTTTGGCTCCCACAATATATATTATAAATACAATATATGTTGAAGCGGTCAGTTTCGGTTTAGTTTGGTGCACAAGATGTTTGGATTGATTCTAAACCAAAAATCAAAAAAAAAAATCAAATTTAAAAACTGTACAGACTGATTGCTGTTAAAAAACAGACCAAAGATAGCAGGTTTGATCCGGTTCAATCAATGTGATCGATTTTTTCAATTTTTCTTGCATCCCTATTAATTATAATGTTACACACAAAATTTAGTTACATAGAATAAGATGGGAATAATTTAAAGATAAAATCTACTCATGTTGCTTAATTTTTCTACTTTCTTCTACTTTTTTTTAAAGCATGTTTACATAAATTATATTCCTAGCCACAATTCATAAAAATCAACCCAGATATGCAAATTATGTACAGAAAAAACCCTTTATATTTGCGAAGAATATGTTTCAAGACACATTGAAACAGAGAAAATATGATATATTTAAATATTTTAAAGAATATATTTTCACGCACAAAGTAATGATTGAACCAAAACTTAGAAAGACAATAACTGGGTCAAAGGAGAACAATACACAAGGTAAATCTTTAATGAATTTATAAATACAAACCAAATAATAATAGCAAAAATTAAATTAACGCATAGAATAAGCAAAAAATCCAAGAGCAAAAAGTATACCCTAAAAAAAGGATTGGAACTAATAATTTATTAGCAAATATATATATATATATATATAATGAATTTAATTGAAATGAAACCAGTAACCAATTAGGGAACAATGAATATGGAAATTATTTTAAACAATGATGGATATATTTATTTAAATATCAAATGAAACCAAAACTCAATTAAGGGAGAATGAATATTGAAGAAGGTTGTTTATAAAATCAGATTGGGCCAACAAAATTTATAGGGTAAATTACATTGACACCCCTTGAGGTTTGGTCCAATTACTACCCACCCCCTGACGTTTTGAAAATTATATTTTCACCCCTGTGGTTAGTAGTCTTATTTCACAAACCCCCTACTTATAAAAAAAGGTAACAACTCCTAGTAGAAAAACAGAGAAAATTACATTTTTTTAAAAAAAAAAAGTAAAGGAAAGGGGGGGAAAAAAAAAGAGAAAGTAAAGCAAAGCAAAAAAAGAGAGAGTGCATGAATTCAATATCTTCATTCCGTCTAAATAATTACAATGACAGGGTATCAGTGTAATTTTCCAAATGTCAAGGGGTAATATGTATTAAATTCAAACCTTAGGAGATGTAAGTGTAATTTACCCAAATTTATAAATGATTTTTGTTTTAAATTGAGCCTAACAGGAATTTTTGGACACCTTTAAACTAAGCCTCAATCAATAAAAGGGATTGGGCGTATTTGAATTTTTTTATATATCACAAGAGGCTAATGAATATATATATATATATATATATATATTGAATTAGAAAAAAATGTGCTTCTTGGAGGCATCATTGCACATCCTAAGCTCAGGTGTGTGGCCCGATTTACCCCAACTCACAGGAAGAGACCCACTACCAGAATAACAATGGACTTCACCCTTCATTCACAGCCTAAGCCTGAGATTCGAGAGGGGTAAAACGCAAAAACTGAAGTCAAAACAAGGAAGCGCTCCACAGAGAATCGACCTTGGATCATAAGCATGGAAGGCAAGTGCCCAACCGACGTTACCACCACCCCCAGTGGTAAGAGGCTAATGAATTTGGAAGCTTTATTTTAGACTAAATTTTTTAGTCCAAGGTACAAACCTTGCTTGTCTTACCCTAGGGCGGGACACTGTTCTGAGGTAACAAATTATTTGCAATGTTTTTTTAGTGATTGTGGGAATTGGATGGAAAATGGTGTCTTCATATAAACTGCACCATTTGGACAAAAATAATTAGTGACATAGTAAATTGTTAAATTAAGGGAGCCACTGGGTGTGGCTTGGGGCCGATTTGATGGAGTATTTGAATTGCACAGAGTATTTAATTTCAATTGTGATTGATTTGGGTTGGATTAGATTATTGTCAACTTTTATAAATTGAAAGTTTATAATCAAAAAGTTAAAAATATTTTTCACTTAACTTTCAGATAATTAATTTTTTTAATTTTTTTAAGTTATTTTTATTCTATTAAGTTGTAGGTAAAAATTGTACTAAACAAATTGACACATATTTTATAATAAAAATAAATCTATAACCATTTCAGATAAATTGTACTAGACAGTCTTTTTATATTGAGAAGTGTCTTCAGGTACAGGTTATTCGCTAGGTGTCCTATTCCTTTAATCTTAATCCAATAGTTTGCTTTGCTTCTTATCTTTTGTCACCAATAGTTTGTTTGGATTTTATCAAATCTGACCTTCTTTTTTTTATTTTTTTATTTTTTTTTGGTATGGTATTTTTTTTAAAACGAGATTTTTTCTTTAGCCTTCTATGGGGATCACATGTATGTCAAACACGAGAAAAGTGTTGAAGTGTGAATGTGATAATTGCTGGTGGTTAGTTTAATAATTGCAGGTAAATTGGGGGAGACATTGATGCTTTTTATCAAGAAAAGTTATATTGGAAGATTGTTTATGTTCAATTCCTCTTAATTCATAATTATTGATTTCCTTATTTGTCATATGTATTTTGATATGATTTTTCTGTTATGATTTCTTGTAACTAATTTTTTAAAACGAATTCAGTCATTGGAATGATTTTTTTACAAGTGACTTATCTGCATTTTTTGGAATTGTGTTGCTTCTCTTTATGAGAAACAAGGAATTGCGTTGGTGGTTAGCTCTTTCATTCTAAACTAGTCTTATTTTTTAATAAACTAGGATGATTGCTTTTTGTACCAAATTGTTCATTCACCATTTCAAGAATGCATAGAAATTTAAGAGTTACCTAGTTATGATACTCATATAGAAACAAATTTTTTTTTAAAGTTATCCCATATATGTGCCATTTTAACTGGGATATCTTTGCTTGTGCCATTTTAACGTGAATATATTTGCTAGTAGTGCTACACGCATCAATTGGTATACCAATTAGTGTACTAATATATGCTATGACATTATTACTTCAAAATTATGACCCACCCATTATACAAATTACAAAGACTCAAAACTTTTAAAATTATGTCACATCATCTGTTAATACACTAATTGGTATATCAATTTGTGCATATAACATTATTCTATCTTTGCTTCTGCTAAACACAGTAACATTTTTATTTCTAAAATTTGCGGTTTAAACTTTAATTATGAAGTTTACTAAAAGGCATCTTACGTGTAAAGTTTTATATTGCGGTAAAATTATTGTCATTTTGGATTAATTTATTACAATTGAGTTCTGTAACGCAATAAAATTATTGATTTATTTAAATTAATTCTTACAGAGTGCGTGATACTAAAAAAAATTACTCAAAGTGCTTTAAGTACAAGTTAACCCTAATATATGAACATGGGGGAGGCTATTGATAATTTTGTATCACTAAAACATGTCCCTTTAATAATAGTAGTAAAAGCTTTATACAATACAAGTAAATTAGCCATTAAGGGAGAACCGAATAATAACAATAGAAGTCTCATTAAGAACAGTGAAATCAGTTTGACTCATTCGTGGTACATTATTTCATGCACTATTGTAATCTGAGAATGCTCAGGCAATGCAAAGGCAATTCCATAACAATGACAGAACCCACTATGAAGCCTCCATATTTGACAAGTTTCGTATTTGATACAGAAGAAAATTTTGCTGCAATAACAATTGTAAAATGAAGAAGACAACACAGGAAGTTCAATAGGCTCAAGCAGCGAATACACCGACATACCTGAGAATCCCTTTCTTCTCATGCACTAAATCTCATTTTGTTGTATAATTTTGGCTTTGCAATTCAGAAAAAAGATATTAGCAAACAACAAATAAGGCTAGGAGAAGAAAAGTGGCAGTCAACCGGAAGGAGAGTCACCACTGTTTTAATAAATAAAAACGCAAAAACCAGGAGTAAAGTGTGTTTGATGTAAAAAAAATTATTAGTCAAAAAATAAAACAAGATTTAACTTTAAAACAAAAACAAAAAACCAAAAAACCAAAAAAACAAGAAAGAAAAGAAGTTGCATTCCATTTGGAAAGGGGCTGGAGAGAGAGAGAGAAGAATAAGGTTTCTTCGTTTGAGAATATTTTGTTTTCTTTCACCAAAACGACATCATTTTAATAAAAGAAAAATATGTCATTCACCCCTTAAGTGAGACACGTGTCGCCCCTTCATCATTTCACTTCACAATCACTTCATGCATATAGCGATCCCGGATTTACCCTTGTTGTATAGTGATCCGGGCATGTGTCCGCGGATGTTGGTAGTTGTCTATTATCTTGTTTACATCCTTTCTTACTTTGTATTTGAGTTATAGGATGTGTTGGGCGGGTTGGTTACAGGTTGGTTGAGTTTAGAAACCAAAACTAGTTGCCCAGATTTTTGGCCTGTCCGCTCGAGCGGAGGTGTTGGCGCTCGAACGGGGAATACATCCATCCAGTATCTTGTTGTGCAGTGTTGTGAGCTCGAGCGTAGGGTTGGGAGCTCGAGCGGAGGCCTGGTTCTGCAAAAGTGCTGGGCGAGTGCATTTTGCGCTCGAGCGGGAGGTTGGCCGCTCGAGCGTAAGTCTGTGAGTGGCCGCTCGAGCGGGGTGTTTTACGCTCGAGCGGAGACCTGGGTTAAAGTCCCGAATTTGTGACTTTCCAAATCACTTTTTCACTTTCTCTTCTCTCTCTTACTTTTCCAAAAACACCATTGTTGAGTCTCTCACTCTAGACTCTACCTTCTCTCTAGGTTTTGATCTAGTAGGAGTGATTTACTCACCTTTGGCCTTTACAAAAAAGTTGTTGATCGTCGAGGGCTTCATTTTAATCTGAAAATCACGGGTTTTGGAGCACGTTGGGTTTTGTAGTCTTCTCCCTTGGAGCTCCGAATTTGAGGTAGGGATATCCTACTCCTCTCTATGGGTTTTGTCTTTAAATTTTGGTATTTTGAGATGTTGGGCTTGGTTTGGTAAATTTGTGAAAGTTTGGGGCTTTTGTGTAATTTTACAAAAGTTGGGATTTTATTCATAATAAACCTAGATGCATGTTTGGCATAGAAAAGTGAAATGAAATGTTGATTGAATATCCATTTGTGCATTTATTTTCTGTTTTAGAAATAACTGCTTTGGGGCTATCGGTGGAGGATAGTCGAGATTGTTGTAGACAATGCATGATGATTAGGTAAACGGAAACTAATCAATGGAATGTGTCATGGAACTTGACGGTTGATAGAATACATTGTGTGTATTGTGTGATTGTATATAGAACCAATGTGTTTATATACGTTATGTGTAGAGGAGGAGATAGGGGATGTACTCCGCGGTTTAGGGGAAGATAGGGGATGTACCTCTAAACCGGATAGGTATTGGGAGGAGATAGGGGATGAACTCCGTAGACAGAGCTCATATGCTTGTCTAGAG
This sequence comes from Camellia sinensis, assembly GCF_055761805.1. Lineage (NCBI taxonomy): Eukaryota > Viridiplantae > Streptophyta > Magnoliopsida > Ericales > Theaceae > Camellia > Camellia sinensis. The sequence continues at coordinate 14,002,943 of NC_138967.1, read as the reverse complement.
AAGTGAAGATAGAGCTCATATGCTTATCTTTGTGAAGTGTGGATACAGCTTGTATGCTTATCTGTGGATATTGTTGATATACATATCTGTTGTAGAGTGTGGATACAGCTTGTATGCTTATCTGTGGATATTGTTGATATACATATCTGTTGTGAAGTGTGGATACAGCTTGTATGCTTATCTGTGGATATTGTTGATATACATATCTGTTAAGAATGTTGATATAGCTTTTATGCATATCTGAATGTGAGATATAGTTTTTATACATATCTGTGGAAATGATGATAGAGCTAGCATGCTTATCTGTTGAATAAGGGAAAATGAAAAGTAATTGGGACTTGTAAGTCGTTGACATAAATATGTAATTTATGTGATTGTATCAGCGTTGACCAACTATCAATTGCTAATGTTTTAGTCATTGTCCATGGTTGGTTTAGTGTATTTCTACTGGGCTGTGGCTCACCCTATATGGGAATATCATTTTCAGGTACAGGAAGCATGCCACCTCCAAGGACATAGCTGGGAGGCTAGTGGCGGGCATAGTTTTGTCGTTTTACTTTTGATGTATTACATGTAATTTCAAGCCAAGGGCTTAATGTGTAAACGAGTTAGAACTCTTTGTTGTAACCAAGTGTTAACTTGGAAAGCTGTAAGCCCGTAGGGCATTTTGTTATGAGGTTAACATGTAATACTTATTTCCTGAAATTCTAATGAATGAAAGGAATGCGGTTAGTTTAAATGTAAATGCTTGTCTTATCTTATGGGTTTAATGTTATTATTTTGAGGGCGTTACAACTTGGTATCAGAGCGTACCGGGTTCGAATACTTTGGGTACGTGGGAAGTGATTAGTATCACAATGGGTTTGTCTCGCTTGGTAGAGACTTAGATGTAGTATCATATGCTATGTGCTTAATTGATAACATGTTTATGTGACTATGTGGGTATGGGATTTAATTTCTGGGATATTGATTGGATCCTTGAGTTTCTGGGAGTCTTGTTGGAAAAGCACTTGATCAATGCTGTTTCTAACCGGAACTCTAGTAACGCCTCGGGACTATTATTATCCGGAAATGAAATTCGTAAGTGCTTATGTGTTTATGTGCTTATGTGGAGTGAATTACACTTGTCCATGCATTAGGACGTGAGTGTTTAGTTTCGGCACATTTATGAATGTGCTAACGTTCTGTGTTGCCTTTATTAGGATGTCAGGACGAGGAAGAGGTGCTAGGCGTGGTAGACCTGCGAGGCAGGAAGTACCGTTACAGGGTGAGATTCCGGCAGTGCAGGAGGGAGTTGGGCAGGCCAATGTGGCCGAGCCAGTGGGTCAGCAGGCTATGGGTGCCTTGGCCAGAGAGATAGCAGGAGCTTTGGGTATTCTTAGAGCTGGGAACCAGGCAGCTGAGGCAGGGCCTTCTTTCTTGAAGAGGGAGTTCTTCCGGTGTAATCCGGACGAGTTTATCGGGGATCCTAAAGAGCCGCTTAAGGCAGATGAATGGCTCGAACAGACAACGAAGACGTTTGAGATGCTTGGCATCGAGGACGGAGCACTGAAAGTGACCTTGGCATCCTTCCAGCTGAAGGGAGATGCGGGTCAATGGTGGAAGTACGAGAAAGCTCGTGTTGGTGGTACTTGGGAGGCGTTTGTGAATGCTTTTCAGGAGAGGTTTTTATCAGCAGCAGCTAGGGAAAAGCTGAGGGATCAGTTTAGCCGGCTTAATCAGCAGGGCTTGTCAGTGGCCGAGTTTGAGGCTACTTTTACCAGTCTGTCCAGGTTTGCACCTGAACTGGTGGCGTCTGAGGAACGCCGTTGCTATGAGTTTGAGCGGAAGTTGAGACGGGGCCTCAAGTTGAGAATTGGTGGGTCATATATTCGAGAGTATAGACACCTGGTAGATGCTGCAGCTCATATGGAGCTTATGATGCAGGAGGAGGATGAGGGTCAAAGAGGCTCCAAGAGGAGCCAGGATAGTCAGAGTGATGGCAGGAGACAGAAGGGTAATAACCCTCAGCAGTCTCAGGGTGCAGTTTCTAGATCGACCTTTCCAGTGCCTAGTGTAGGCTCAGGGAGAGGCAGTCAGGGAGAATTCACTTGTTACAAGTGTGGCCAGCTGGGTCACAAGGTTTCTGTTTGCCCGCAGAAGGGTGGGGGTCAGAAAGCTGCTTCTTCTTCAGCTAGACCGCAGAGTCAGAGTTTGGGCAGGGGGCAGCTCTTGACTTGTTATCAGTGTGGACAACCTGGGCACATGAAGAGGTTTTGCCCACAGTTGAGTGCCACTTCGGGAGCGTCTGGGTCTAGGCAGACGCAGGGTTTTCAGCCAGCTCAGTCTGTGCAGGCCTCGAGGGCCAATCCGGGAGCTTCGTCATCCCAGTCTGTGCAGCAGTCTTTTGCTCCGAGAGGTGAGCAGGTAGACCAGGGGCCTACGGGGCGCGTGTATGCTGTTACCGCGCAGGATTTAGTACCGGCTCCATCAATAGTGAGAGGTACTTTTCTGTTTTGCAACTCAGTTGCTAATGTGTTGATAGACACGGGTGCATCTCATTCTTTTGTATCTGCTGCATTTGCATCTGTTTTGGAATTGGAGTTAGCACAGTTAGCATCTCCTATTTGTGTGGTATCGCCTTTGGGTGGTGAGTTGATTCTGAAACAGGGTGTTAGAGGATGTGATATAGAGGTCGCCGACTATAGGCTTCCTTTTCCGTTTGTTGTCATGCCCATGAAGGGTTTTGATGTTATTTTGGGTATGGACTGGTTATCGTCATACCGGGCTGTTATTGATTGCTACCGCCAGAGGGTTACATTGTGTACCTTGAGCGGGGAGTGGTTCCATTTCTTGGGAGACCGGGTTGGTAGTGTTTTGCCACCGGGGTATGATTCGCGAGGGCGAAGTGCGCTTAGTAGTCTACTTGCCAGCTTTGAGAGTGGTGAGAGTGGTGAGACCCAGGTTGTATTACCGAGGGTGGTTTGTGAGTATTCGGATGTTTTTCCCGAAGATCTTGTTAGTTTGCCATCTCACCGAGAGATAGAGTTCTCTATTGATTTAGTGCCGGGTACGGTGCCGATTTCTATGGCACCTTACCGTTTTGCTCCAGCAGAGTTGGTTGAGTTGAAAGTTCAGCTCCAGGAATTGCTCGATAAGAGCTTTGTTCGCCCTAGTGTTTCACCGTGGGGAGCGCCGGCCCTCTTTGTTAAAAAGAAAGATGGTGCCTTGAGATTGTGTATTGACTATCGGAAGTTGAATCGGGCTACGGTTAAGAATAAGTATCCTATGCCCCGTATAGATGATTTGTTTGACCAGTTGAAGGGTTCCCGTTGTTTCTCTAAGATAGACTTGAGATCGGGTTACCATCAGTTGAGGGTCAGGGAGGAAGATATTCCTAAGACGGCATTCCGTACGCGGTATGGCCATTATGAGTTTCTGGTGATGCCATTTGGGCTTACCAATGCACCGGCAGTCTTTATGGACTTGATGAACCGGATTTTCCGGGAGTTCTTAGACCGATTTGTGGTTGTTTTCGTGGACGACATCCTTATCTATTCGTCTTCTGAGGAGGAGCACGAGGCACACTTGAGAGTGGTGCTTGAGTTACTTAGAGCCCATAGGCTGTATGCCAAGTTTGGGAAGTGTGAGTTCTGGCTGAGGGAAGTCAAATTCTTAGGCCACGTGGTATCCGGGGAAGGGGTGTCTGTTGATACATCCAAGGTTGAGGCAGTGCAAGATTGGGCACAGCCTAAGAGTGTGTTTGAGATCCGCAGTTTTCTGGGATTAGCTGGGTATTACCGTCGGTTTGTGAAAGATTTCTCCAGGTTAGCGTCACCGTTGACTAGACTGACTCGGAAGGGAGTCAAGTTTGTGTGGAGTGAGACTTGTGAAAAGTCGTTCCAAGAGCTGAAAGTTAGATTGACCACCGCTCCGGTGTTGATTATTCCGGAGAGAGGGTTGGGTTATGCGGTTTATTGTGATGCTTCACGAGAGGGTTTGGGTTGTGTGTTGATGCAAGAGGGGAAAGTGGTAGCTTATGGCTCACGTCAGTTGAAAATACACGAGAAGAATTACCCCACACACGACCTAGAGTTAGCAGCTGTGATCTTTGCCTTGAAAATCTGGAGGCACTACCTTTATGGTGAGAGGTTCGAGGTATTCTCGGATCACAAGAGTTTGAAGTATCTGTTTACACAGAGAGACTTGAATCTGAGGCAGAGGAGATGGATGGAGTTCATCGAGGATTATGATTTTGAGTTGCATTATCATCCGGGAAAGGCCAATGTTGTGGCCGATGCCCTTAGTAGGAAAACCATTAGTGATGTTGCTAGTATAGCCATCCGGGAATGGGTGATGTTGGGAGCACTGGGCGAGTTTGATTTGCTACTGGGCGAATCTGTTAAGGCTGCGGCCTTATTTTCTGTTGTTGCGCAGCCTACACTTGTGACTAGAGTGTTAGAGGCACAGAGAGGTGACCTTGAGGTAGAATCCCTCCGAGAGAAGATCTCCAGTGGGAAAGTTGAGAAGGGTTTGACGGTGTATCCCGACCTGAGTGTGAGATACCGAGACCGTTTGTTTGTACCGGAGGCTTGCCGAGAGGAAGTACTCCGAGAGTTTCATCATTCGCACCTTGCGGTGCATCCGGGAGGTACTAAGATGTATCAGGATTTAGGTCGCCAGTTTTGGTGGCGGGGTATGAAAAGAGATGTGGCTGTTTTCGTATCAAAATGCCTTACTTGCCAGCAAGTGAAGGCCGAGCATCAGAGGCCAGCGGGTTTGTTGCAACCCTTGCCTATTGCCGAGTGGAAGTGGGAGCATGTCACTATGGACTTCGTTGTAGGTCTTCCGAGGACTCAACGGGGTAGTGATGCTATTTGGGTGGTTGTAGACCGGTTGACTAAGTCAGCGCACTTCATTCCTATGCGCGTGAGAGATTCGGTGGATCATCTTGCCGATTTGTATATTCGGGACGTAGTGAGATTGCACGGGGTCCCAGTGACGATCGTCTCAGATAGAGATCCTCGTTTTACTGCTAGGTTGTGGCAGAGTTTGCAGAGTGCCTTGGGCACTAAGTTGACCTTTAGTACGGCTTATCATCCTCAGACTGACGGACAGTCCGAGCGTACTATTCAGATCCTCGAGGATATGCTTCGGGGTTGTGTCCTGGACTTCAGTGGGACGTGGGAGAGGCACTTGCCATTGGTAGAGTTTGCCTACAACAACAGTTTTCAGTCTAGCATCGGTATGGCACCGTTTGAGGCCTTGTATGGCCGACCGTGTAGGTCTCCAGTTTGTTGGGCCGAGGTGGGTGATGCACCTTTGTTGGGTCCGGAGTTGGTTAGGGAGACGACGGAGAAAGTTGAGCTTATCCGTAGGAGGCTTGTTACAGCCCAGAGTCGGCAGAAATCTTATGCTGACCGTAGGAGGAGGCCTTTGGCGTTTGAGGTAGGTGATCATGTCTTTCTGAAGATATCACCTAGACGAGGCCTGATGAGGTTTGGGAAGAGTGGGAAGTTATCCCCTCGGTTTATTGGTCCTTTTGAGATCCTTGAGAGGATTGGTGAGGTTGCTTATCGATTAGCCTTACCACCGCAGTTGTCCGGAGTGCATGACGTGTTTCATGTGAGTATGCTTCGGAAGTATGAGCCAGATCCATCACATGTGTTGGATTGGACTGATTTAGAGGTAGATGAGGATGCCTCGTATGAGGAGAGACCGGTTCGGGTCTTGGATAGGCGGGATCAGGTCCTGCGTGGCAAGACCATTCCTTTGGTGAAAGTCTTGTGGAAACATCACGGAGTGGAGGAAGCCACTTGGGAACGTGAGTTGGAAGTCCGTGAGAAATATCCGGACTTGTTTGTTGATGTGTGATCTTGTATTTAAATTTTCCGTTTTGTTGAACTTAAGAGCTTTTATATATGTCTTAAGTTGTGAAACATTGAAAATGTTTGGTTTATTGAAAGTATGTTTTGGAACTTGCCTCATATGGAAGTTGAATGTAACATTATATCTGTTGAATATATTGTTGAAATTGGAAAGACAGTGCATAATGTTAATGCATGTTGAAAGTACATATGTTGTTTACATATTGTGATATGTCTCTTGTTAAAGGGATGGGATGACCGGTAATGGGTCGAATTGTTGACTGTTCAAGTGTAACACTGTTTAAAATGGAGGAAAGCTTGTTTTGCAACTTGTGTTTAATTTCGGGGGCGAAATTCTTTAAGGGGGGGAGGTTATAGCGATCCCGGATTTACCCTTGTTGTATAGTGATCCGGGCATGTGTCCGCGGATGTTGGTAGTTGTCTATTATCTTGTTTACATCCTTTCTTACTTTGTATTTGAGTTATAGGATGTGTTGGGCGGGTTGGTTACAGGTTGGTTGAGTTTAGAAACCAAAACTAGTTGCCCAGATTTTTGGCCTGTCCGCTCGAGCGGAGGTGTTGGCGCTCGAACGGGGAATACATCCATCCAGTATCTTGTTGTGCAGTGTTGTGAGCTCGAGCGTAGGGTTGGGAGCTCGAGCGGAGGCCTGGTTCTACAAAAGTGCTGGGCGAGTGCATTTTGCGCTCGAGCGGGAGGTTGGCCGCTCGAGCGTAAGTCTGTGAGTGGCCGCTCGAGCGGGGTGTTTTACGCTCGAGCGGAGACCTGGGTTAAAGTCCCGAATTTGTGACTTTCCAAATCACTTTTTCACTTTCTCTTCTCTCTCTTACTTTTCCAAAAACACCATTGTTGAGTCTCTCACTCTAGACTCTACCTTCTCTCTAGGTTTTGATCTAGTAGGAGTGATTTACTCACCTTTGGCCTTTACAAAAAAGTTGTTGATCGTCGAGGGCTTCATTTTAATCTGAAAATCACGGGTTTTGGAGCACGTTGGGTTTTGTAGTCTTCTCTCTTGGAGCTCCGAATTTGAGGTAGGGATATCCTACTCCTCTCTATGGGTTTTGTCTTTAAATTTTGGTATTTTGAGATGTTGGGCTTGGTTTGGTAAATTTGTGAAAGTTTGGGGCTTTTGTGTAATTTTACAAAAGTTGGGATTTTATTCATAATAAACCTAGATGCATGTTTGGCATAGAAAAGTGAAATGAAATGTTGATTGAATATCCATTTGTGCATTTATTTTCTGTTTTAGAAATAACTGCTTTGGGGCTATCGGTGGAGGATAGTCGAGATTGTTGTAGACAATGCATGATGATTAGGTAAACGGAAACTAATCAATGGAATGTGTCATGGAACTTGACGGTTGATAGAATACATTGTGTGTATTGTGTGATTGTATATAGAACCAATGTGTTTATATACGTTATGTGTAGAGGAGGAGATAGGGGATGTACTCCGCGGTTTAGGGGAAGATAGGGGATGTACCTCTAAACCGGATAGGTATTGGGAGGAGATAGGGGATGAACTCCGTAGACAGAGCTCATATGCTTGTCTAGAGAAGTGAAGATAGAGCTCATATGCTTATCTTTGTGAAGTGTGGATACAGCTTGTATGCTTATCTGTGGATATTGTTGATATACATATCTGTTGTAGAGTGTGGATACAGCTTGTATGCTTATCTGTGGATATTGTTGATATACATATCTGTTGTGAAGTGTGGATACAGCTTGTATGCTTATCTGTGGATATTGTTGATATACATATCTGTTAAGAATGTTGATATAGCTTTTATGCATATCTGAATGTGAGATATAGTTTTTATACATATCTGTGGAAATGATGATAGAGCTAGCATGCTTATCTGTTGAATAAGGGAAAATGAAAAGTAATTGGGACTTGTAAGTCGTTGACATAAATATGTAATTTATGTGATTGTATCAGCGTTGACCAACTATCAATTGCTAATGTTTTAGTCATTGTCCATGGTTGGTTTAGTGTATTTCTACTGGGCTGTGGCTCACCCTATATGGGAATATCATTTTCAGGTACAGGAAGCATGCCACCTCCAAGGACATAGCTGGGAGGCTAGTGGCGGGCATAGTTTTGTCGTTTTACTTTTGATGTATTACATGTAATTTCAAGCCAAGGGCTTAATGTGTAAACGAGTTAGAACTCTTTGTTGTAACCAAGTGTTAACTTGGAAAGCTGTAAGCCCGTAGGGCATTTTGTTATGAGGTTAACATGTAATACTTATTTCCTGAAATTCTAATGAATGAAAGGAATGCGGTTAGTTTAAATGTAAATGCTTGTCTTATCTTATGGGTTTAATGTTATTATTTTGAGGGCGTTACAATGCATATCACTCTAGAGGATCCGAACACACCAACAAGAGTCTATATTTACCAAACATACATTGAAGTAATGTATAATGACAGTTAATACGTTAGATTACAACTAACGTTGATATAATATGCATCACTATTTTTTGATAACTTATAATGTATTTTCATTCAGACGGGAATGAAAGAGTACTGCATGCTCTAAATTCCATCCTTTAAACCAGCCGCATCTCGACAAACAGTATTTGCACTGTTACTCTTGCTGAAAGAAAACACATCAAACAAGGCCAAGAAACAGCATCAGTACAAATATTGATAACACCATATATTTATAAACAAATGTGAATTGCTTTTGCAAGTGATTAAACACCAATAGCACAAGTAACGTGACACACAATTAAATTTGATTTTTCATAGTGCATACAAACTTTTCGATCCGAGTAGTAGGTTATCCAAGCTCAGCTTTAAACAAGATTTTGACGAGCAGAGCACGAATCGAGCTCATGTAGCTTGGTTCATTGATCAGCTGTAGGAGGGAGAACAACCACAGCCCTATAATTTTGAAACCACCCCCAATGGTACAATCCCAAAACTTAGGTTCTTTGGAAATTATTTCAAACACATGCTCAAGCTTAAGATACACTGTGAATACCACAATAAAACTTTTCAATATGCTGAAACGTCATCATGATCTAGACCACCCCACCTAATCTCAATCGAAGGCTCAAGAAAGAGAGAGAGCAGAAAAAAAAAAAAAAAAACCTATATTATGGGGGACAAAAACAAGGTTAAAATTAGGATCTTACGTGGGGTCATTGGAAGGAACTCGTGGATCAGATCGTAAAATCGGATTGAGTATCATAAGATTCTACTTTCAATGTAAAATAAAATGAAAAATTATCGATAATGATAATATATGTTACGTAATTTTAAAAAGATTTAAGAAAAATGATAAATTTGATATAATACATCTTTTATATTAACATCAATTAGAAGAGACATTTGAAAAAAGTGTTTATAGTCAAATTTTTTATATAGATATACACATATACATGCATATATACAAGAAATAAATAATAACAAAAAAAATTGTCAAGATCGGGATCGTAGTAGAATTGGGATCGTATGCGATTCTATACGATTTTATGAATATGATCGTAGTAACTTTAAAATCCTAGTGTGATCTGGATTGTTTGGCCCAATTGAAATCGTAGAATCATAAGATCCTACAATCCGGATCGGGATTTTAATAACTATGGACATAAATGAGTTTATCCATCAACACATCTTGCTTCTAATGCTATATCAAAAGTTACACCAAGTATTGCACTAGACATTAATACTAGAGCTTTTAAAGGGGCCAACAGGGAGATCAAGCAGCACACGAATCACAATGCATCCAGTCTATGGCCCAAAAGATTACATATCATTGTTGGGAAAATATAAAGTGTCTTTTAACAAATTTAACTTTAGGCTAAAGAATATAACAAGGACAACTTTACAGAGAGTAGAATAATTACATCAACCATGAATATCATATGCAATCTAAAATCAATACAAACTAATATTCATATTGAGAAAGAAAAAGAAAAGAAAAAAAAAAGTACACCCTACCCTTCCATTTCCCAATTCTGAATTGCCTGGGCGAACCTGTTGCAAGAATTTGGTCAACATTAGCTAGATTATGCCAAGTATTTATACTTAGATCAATACTAGTCAAGCAGGCTACGTGAAAGGCATGCAATCGAATGCCATTATAAGTTGGACAAATCAATGGGTTTAATTTGAGAAATATACAAAATACACCAAGTATGCTGAAACTTTTCAATATGCTCAAGCTTAAGATACACGGAGTACCACAATAAAACTTTTCAATATGCTGAAACATCATCATGATCTAGACCACCCCACCACCTAATCTCAATTGAAGGCTCAAGAAAGAGAGAGATCACAAAGGTGTGGGGGGGGGGGAGACATAAATGAGTCGCTCCATCAACACATCTTGCTTTTAATGCTATATCAAAAGTTACACCAAGTATTGCACTAGACAGTATTATGGTAACATAAATGAGTCGATCCATCAACACATCTTGCTTTTAATGCTATATCAAAAGTTACACCAAGTATTGTACTAGACATTAATACCAGAGCCTTTTTAAGGGGAAGCACACGAATCACAATGCATCTAGTCTATGGCCCAAAAGATTACATTCCATTGTTGGGAAAATATAAAGTGTCTTTAACAAAATTAACTTTAGTCTAAATAACATAACTAGAAGGCCAACAACTTTACAGAGAGTAGAATCATTACATCAACCATAAATATCATATGCAATCTAAAATCAATATAAAATATAATATTCATATTGAGAAGAAGAAAAAAAAAGCACACCCTACCGTTTTATTGCCTCCCTTTCCTCCATTGCCATCGCATGCTGCTCAATTTGCAGGTTGTACCTGTTGCAAGAATTTGGTCAACATTAGATAGATTATGCCAAGTATTTATACTTAGATCAATACTAGTCAAGCTGGCTGCATGCAAGGCATGCAATTGAATGCCGGCATAAGTTGGACAAATCAATGGGCTTAATTTGAGAAATATACAAAATACATTGTTAAAAAGTATAATTCTAATATGTAGGCAAAATTGTAGTGAATTCATAATTAAATAGGTATTACAACTTATAATTCCAATAAAATATAACCAAATGAAGCCATTTTCTGCATTAAACGATTAAAACAATCATCATTTTAAGTTGAACTAATGAAAATGATATTTAACAATAATATGATCAATAATTTAGTTTACTAAGTTTCACTAACATATTTTCTTTAGTAGTCGGACAAAAAGAATGAAAGTTTATATGGTTAAGCTATGCATCTGTATTACTTCATTTGTTCTTTGATGAAGAAAATAGGAGAAAATCAGAGCTAGGTTGTGACGACCCCAGCATGCATATCATTTTTTTGCATACTATTTATTTGAGAATATTTGCATGATTATGTGTTTCATCTTGTGTTTATTTGTTCATTTATGGAATATCTGTTTGAATGCTTACTTCGAATCTGAAATTGAAGGCCTTAGCGAACTCAGAAACCAAAATTAACTAGTTCAATAGGCTAATTAAAATATTTAGAATCATATGGTATGTTTCATTAAAATTTGATTCAGACAATTAATTAGAATAAATCAATTCGAATTGAATAGGATTAATTAAACTTAAGTTAGATTAAGTAGCCTTAATCCTACTTAACTAGCCTAATCTAACCTAGCCTCTATATATGTTATAAGCATGTTTAGGATTCATTACTTCAACATATTTGGCTGAAATTGTAGAGAGAGGGAGAGAGCAACTCCTTTACAGAAAGAAGAAGAAGAATTGTGAAGAATTAAGAAGGGATTTGAGATAATTAAGCTACCAACCTTCAATTACAAGCTCTAGGTTTGAATTACAATCATCACTCTTGTAGATAATTCACGTGGGAGTTGAATTCATGTAATAATAAGAGTAATCTTCATGTAATTGATAGGAAAATGGAAGAAATGAGTCAATTGAGAAGATGCATGCACAATTCATAATCTTCAAGCATGATTTCCAACAATTCATACATGCATGGAGTTTGTACTTGACATCGTAGAGGATTCTCCATAATTTTTCACTCATCAATTCATATGTTCATATTTTGCAAGAAAAGATTTGAATTTCATCCATGCATGGTAGAATTACAAGGTTCTGAGTTTAATTTTGAGAACTGACAAAGGTTTTGAACTTGCGAATTCAAATGAGTTGTATTTATGTGTTTTCCAAAGAGTTTTGATGCTTTTGGGACCAGCCATGCAAGTTATGCAACTTAAATTCATGCTTTTGAACTTCAATTATGTTCTGGAAATTTCAAAATTTGGCCACTTCGCTCGAGCGATGAAGTAGTTGCTCGAGCACACTTAGCATGCATCCAGTATCTTTGCAGACACGTTGCACTTGGCTCGAGTGACAAAATTACCGCTCAAGCGAACTCACGTTTCACACCACCTGCCTCAAGCGCCCATCGAGCCTAAATTTCCACCAACTAGAACTTTTGCAGACCAGGTGGTCCACTCGAGCGACCAACAGTGCACTCGAGCAAACTGCCTTGTTTCAACAACTTTCGAAAAATGCTTTTAAGTGCATATTTCCATTCTCATGCACCTCTAGGCATTCTTGGGCATTGTTTAAGCATCATCAGGGAAGAGAATAATTAAGACCACATATAAGGGAATTGAATTAAGATACAATAATTGTTTAAGACAATGTGTTTCAATGTGTGCCTTTATTATGTGTTTTGTGTAGGTGGTCGCCCGAAGCTTATATCGGTACAAACCCACTGTGAGCAATGTCTTCATAAAGCTATGTTCAAACGGTATTTTGAATTAGTCAAGAATGTTATTTGAAATCTTATTTTGCTATCTATGAATGAAGATCCTTTTTGAACTTGTAATCGTATCACTTACGACGAAAAACAATACGTGGTGGACCACAACTTCTTCTTTAGCATCTTGTCCCAATTGAACATTCCCAATTAATTTTATACCCTTAACTACGATCTTGTCTGATTCACGATAACATCTTTTATTACCCAACTCAAAACCATAAAGCAATTTCGCCACATCTTATTATCAAATTTAACGTCCCTTAATTATTCATCATACAGTTGCAACTTCCTTACTCCCCTCTTAGTCTTCTTAATATATCAGAGAATATTCTGAACGTACCGTCTGTGAAGATACGCCGCCTTAAAAGGTGTACGACAACAGTAGCTATGCTTATATTCACTAGCCGCCAGTGTTCTTGACCTTCGGTACGCAAGTGGAGTCCGATACTGGCTGCTTATTAATACCATGGCCCATTGAATTAATTGAAACACATAGATCTCTGATATTAGACCTTTGTCACCCACATTGAATTACCCATTGAAGTTTATTGATTGACCCCGTTGCAGTTCTATTGAATTGACCCATGTGGTCCTAATGACTTCGACACATTCTCATACTGTTACTCTAATGGATGTTACCACGTATTATGATTTGAATGGTTATTGTTATCGTAAAGCATTAATATGAATGTGATTTGAATTGTTTTGATTATCGAAACAATATGTTTCAAGATATATTGGTCTTCATTCATCAAACCCTTTATATTGATATTACTCACTGGGCTCCAGCTCACCCCTCTCCCTTATATATATGTAGGTGAGCAAGTGGAACGACAAATCTAGAGGGGCCTCGGGAGTCTACCCTTGTGAAGCCGTTTAGTGTGCCTCCCTGATGGGGTGTTACTTGGTCTCTTGAGAAGCCAAGCTTTTGTTAACCCTTTTATGAAGTCTTTTGTTTTGTTTTTGATGCTTGTGTATTATGGAACAAGTTATATGTATCAAGTTGAAGTTGAAGTTTGATTGTAAATATTATATTATGGTATAATGAATGACTTGATCTATTATGAAGTTATCATGTAAGCACTGCTCAATGAACTTAATTATATTTTGTTAATTGCTTTCGCTATCCCCCAATTATATATAATGATATGATTTTGTTAGAGGCCAGAAGGAATCTGGAATTATTGGCCGGTCATGCCCTAAGCCTCTAAGGGCCGGTTTGGATAGGCGGTAGTTAAAGTTCATATGGCATGTATGCAGGAATCATTTGAAGTCCTGATATGAAGAAAAATGCACTGACTACAGTTTGATTCAGACCCATTTAATATGGTAGTTAACATAAAAAACAAAAAAGCACAAAACAATAGAAGACCCCAACTCATTAGATACAAAGATGAAATCCAAATTGATCAATATTTAAAAAAAGCAAATGCTATTCCATACAAAAGAATGCAAAACGACCCAGAAAAAGAAAACCCAAAGAAGATTCATGGTTTATAATAGATGGTGGGAGGAAGAGATCTACTTCCTCAATTTGAACTTTGTTACTTGTACATGAGCGGAAGGCACACACGGATATGATGTAGAGAGATTATGTCATGATTCTCTCATTCCCTCCTTAATTTTTTTCATTGAAGTTTTGTTCTACTGAGATTACTGTCTTCCAGGATGCACAAGGACTAAAATTGGTATTTTGGCCAGGCCAAAAATGGCTAGACAAATCAAGTAATGGAGCTTACATATATTGTCAACGTAGATAAATTATTAAAAGCAAACTATTCACATACAAATCATGAATCAATAAGTCTCAACAATAAGCAAGGGTCCTTCTTCCCAAGATATAATATTTTCTTTCCAAAAATGGCAATTCAGAAAGCTCTTTAAAAGCCTCTCAACAATGTATGTGTCTTCTGGTAAGTAAGTTATAGATGTTTCTTTTCTTTTCTAGTAAAAGTGAGTTTCTCTTATCCTCTTCAAAGATCGTAACAGAATGATGTAGGATTTGGCTGGGTAAGGAACCAGTCGAAAAACACAATCCAAAAATCATTGCTTGATCCAAGGACAGGCCATCAGTTTTTATTTGATTTGATTTTTGTTTCTAGTTTCTGAAACATATTTGAATGGTTAGTAAATTTATCTATCTACCTATCTAAACCGTTGAAGATGGGAGAAAAATAACACTTACAACTCGGCAGCACTACGGCCGATATAAACTCCAGCAATAACGACTGGAATAAACGCAACTGGAACAATAACAAAAGTTTCAATACTTGATTTAAAGGCTGCGAATTCAAAAGAATTAATAATACAAAAACCCAAACTTACGATGCTTTATTGAAGTTACAAAAAGAGGCCCCATCTTTGGCTGTGAAATTCTTCTAGTTCTATAAACAGATGAATCAATCGGATCAAATCAAAACAAAACAAAACAAACACAAAGCACAAAAGAAACCATGAATGAATGATTTCCACTCCAAGAAACGCAATCATCATCTATCAATAAATCAAGAAAGATTAGGGTTTCAACGTATACCCCAAAATTGACGCACCTCTCTCTCTCTCTTCAACTTGTTCTTCGCACCCTCCGTGCCCTACCCAAAACACCCTAGTCTCCTTTTATAGCCGCTCTCTCTCTCTTCAACTTGTTCTTCGCACCCTCCGTGCCCTACCCAAAAAACCCTAGTCTCTTAATTGTCTTGCACCATGTATATTTCCAGGTTAACAGCACATACAACTCGAACCTTGTTTGTTTGGCTATACTCATTATAAGCCCATTTTTTAAAGAAAGATTTTAGGATAAACTAATAGTGATTCTACTTACATCATTACTTTACTTCTTTACATCATTTATTCCATTATATCACTAAAAAAAATATGATTATCATTACACCTATTATATTACCAAAATTAATCCTAAAGTAAGACTCTTCAAAATCCTTTCATCTTTTTACACCATAGTTTTTGGAACAAAAATAAGAGAATAGAGAAGGACGCAGTAAGGGGAAAGAGAAGGATGCAGGGAAGATAGTGAGTGGAACCCACAGTGAAATGCCTGTTCGGTCACACAATGCTAAACAATTTACATTTCTCTGGTGTTATGTTGTCGAAAAAAATAGATTTCTTCAGCGTTTTGTTCCTATGCATTTGCAGAGCCACTTTCTTTCAAATAATTATTTTTAAATTTATGCTAGGCCTGTTTGGTAATACTATGCTAATGAATTTGAATTAATCTAATGTCATGTTACAAGACAAACTTTTTTTTCCCAGCAATATGTTGTCATTCGATTGGATGATAACAAGAAATTAATTCAGGGCCACTTGTAAAGTGCCTATTCGGTGATATATTATTATACAAATTAGATTGCTCTAGTATCTGTTGGAAATGGTTGGGAAATTCTGGGTAAAATCAGAATTTTTTCCTAAATTTGGTCTATTTTTTAGGTGGGCCCCGTGCGTCGATTTACGCGGGTCAAAGTGGTAACGCGCTCTATGCCGCGTTGTGATTCACGTGGTATATTTGGTTGCTCAAAACCATTACCGAGTGAATGAAAAATTGAAGGCAAAGTGTGCTCCATAGAAATGGAGTTTTGGTGGAAAACCCTTAAAGGTTTGAATAAGGCTTGTCCCACATTGATTTGGTGGGAAATTTTGAATGGGTTTATAAAGCATGGGTTTGGTACTTGGGGTGTGCCCCAAGGGGTACCCAAATGTTTTAGAGGGAGAGGTTATGGGCAAAATGGACTAGACCCATTGGACCCAAAAATCACCACACGCACGCCGCCGCCGTCCATCCGGGCGGGCTGGGCTTGGGCGCGGGTGCGTGGCTGGGTTGGGCTTGTTCGGTCCAATACTAATCTTTTTGGGCAAAAAACATTTGAATTTAATTTTATTTTTGGTAAAATAAAATCCAAAATCCAAATTAAACCGGAAGTAAACTGGTCCGATTTTACTGTACATCCAAACGGGGCCCTTCCCGTTTTTATCTGTTTGAATTATGAACCCAACAGATTCAAATATGTTTAAATTCAAAACCATACCTGTTCAAACAGGTTTGCACCTGTTTAATTCAAAACCTACAACCACCATTACATCTATAAATAAGACAACCCTCATTTGATGTTTAAGATTCAGAAATTTCATATTTTACCTCTGCAAATTCTATTCTTCATTTTGCTGCATTTTATTTTTGTGAGAAAGAGTATAAACACTTAGTGTGTTCGTTAGACAAACAATTTGTAGTGTTGCTATTGTTTGCAGTTGATCATTTCATCCTAGGAGATAGACGTCCACATTCTGAAAGCACCGAGGAGAGGACGAATCTGTCTTAAGGACACAGTGTCAAACACTGGACTTGATCATATTATAATTCGAAGAAATTAATCAAGTAAGATATTTAATTTATTTTTGGTGTTATTATTATTTATTTAAATCAGATTTTAATTTTGTTTTTGTAATAAAATAAAATCTTTTTTTATTTTTTTTTTCGGGTTTGATTTTTGTAATCAAACAAATTCTCTCATTTCCTTTATTTCTTTATATTCTGATTGGTGTTTAGTACACAACAGAATTTAATCTATTTAAATACAGTGAAGATTGTCCAACAATCTTAAGACAGAATCCATTTTTTGTACGACAATGCTCCATACACCCAGTGGGGGTGGCGCCCCCAGTGACGTGGCGCGCCCCCACTGGTCCAAAATCAAAAAAAAAAAAAAAAAAAACTGTTTTTTTTCTTCCAACCCCCAGCTGACACCTCACTGGGTGTCACCCCCAGCTGGGGGTAGGAAGCATTTTTGTTTTTTGTATCCTCATTGTATTTAATTTTCTGTAATTTCATAAAGACATATTCTGGTTGGAAAAATAAATAGTGATTTATGCTATTTAACAG
Source organism: Camellia sinensis (assembly GCF_055761805.1). Classification (NCBI taxonomy): domain Eukaryota; kingdom Viridiplantae; phylum Streptophyta; class Magnoliopsida; order Ericales; family Theaceae; genus Camellia; species Camellia sinensis. The sequence continues at coordinate 13,985,444 of NC_138967.1, read as the reverse complement.
ATAGTAGTAATATACTGTCTCTTTTCTTTGACAACTAGTAGTAATATACTGGTGTCATTAACAATTATAGAATATTAATTTGTGTTACAGAAAATTATTGTGGTATTTTATTTTCTAGTTTTAGTAACAAAGAAAATAAAATTATTTTGTGTTATAATTTATTTTCTGGTTTTAGTAACTAGAAAATTAATTTGTGTTTTAATTGTTTCTGATTTTTGTAATCAGAGATTATGGCTACTGCAACTGAAACTGTATCTGGTAATGGTACTCCGATTGTTACACCAACACCGGTCCCTATCCAGAACCATGTTCATGTACCAATCAATCATGGAGAAAAACCGAAAAAAATTTAACGGTACTGAGTTTAAGAGATGGCAGCAGAAGATGTTGTTCTATCTTACAACTCTTAATTTGGCCCGGTTTCTCCATGAAGAGGCTCCAGCACTTAAAGAGGGTGAAAGTGATCGGCAAGTTGTTGCCACTGTAGATGCTTGGAAACATTCAGATTTCCTGTGCAGAAACTACATCCTCAATGGCCTTGACAACATGCTGTATAATGTTTACAGTCTTTTGAAGTCAGTAAAAGAATTGTGGGATTCTTTGGAGAAGAAATACAAGACAAAAGATGTCGACACGAAGAAATTTGTCGTCGGTAAATTTCTGGACTTTGTTATGGTAGACTCCCAAACGGTAATATCTCAAGTTCAAAGTTTTCAGATAATTTTGCATGATAGTCATTCAGAAGGTATGTCTCTTAGCGAGTCTTTCCAAGTCGCTGCTTTAGTAGAAAAGTTACCACCAGCTTGGAAAGATTTCAAAAATTATTTAAAACATAAACGCAAAGAGATGACCATGAATGAATTGATTGTAAGATTAAGAATTGAGGAAGATAACCGAAAGGCTGAAAAGAGGAATGAGAAAAATCCCATTGAGTCCAAGGCTAATGTGGTTGAACAAGTTCATAAATCACATAACAAAAAGAGGAAGTTTACTGGAGATGGTCCTAAACAAGGCGATAACAACAAGAAGTTCAAAGGAAAATGCTATGATTGTGGCAAGACTGGACACTGAGCTTCTGACTGTCGCCGCCGCCCTAAAAAGGATCATGGAAGTACAAGTAAGAAAACCACCAATCAAGCCAATGTGACAAAATTGGATTACATCTCTAACAGGGTGAGTCACATCAACCTCTCTGCTGTGGTGTCTGAGGCTAACTTGGTTGGAAATCCCAAAGAGTGGTGGGTTGAGACTGGAGCAACTCATCACATATGCGCGGACAAGAAGATGTTCACTACCTACAATGAGGCTGCAAATGGTGAACAACTTTTTATGGAAAATTCTTCTACTTCTACTGTGGCTGGACAAGGGAAAGTGATCTTGAAGATACATCAGGGAAAGAACTGACCCTCAACAACGTACTACATGTACCTGACATCCGGAAGAATTTAGTTTCTGGTTCTTTGTTAAGTAAAAATGGTTTTAGGCTTGTCTTTGAGTCTGATAAATTTGTATTAACAAAGAATGGTATGTATGTTGGTAAGGGATACATGAGTGATGGTCTCTTTAAGTTGAATGTAATGACAGTTGTACCGAAAGTTGCTTTGAATAAGAATAACACATCTTTTGCTTATATTCTTGAGTCGAATTTATGGCATGGTAGATTAGGACATGTGAATTTTGATACTTTGCATAGATTAATTGGTTTAGATTATATACCAAAGTTTGAAATTAATCCTAATTATAAATGTGAAATTTGTGTAGAAGCGAAACTAACTAAGACTCCATTTAAATCGGTTGAAAGGAAAATCGAACCTCTAGAATTAATTCATACCAATGTATGTGATCTAAAATTTATTCAAACTAGAGGAGGCAAAAAGTATTTCATAACATTTATCGATGATTGCACAAGATATTGTTATGTTTATTTACTTAGAAGTAAAGATGAAGCCTTAGAAATATTTAAACTTTACAAAACAAAAGTTGAAAATCAACCTGGTAAAACCATTAAAATGGTTAGAAGTGATAGGGGTGGTGAATATAATGCACCATTAAATGAATTTTGTGCACAACATGGCATTATTCATCAAACTACAGCCCCTTATTCTCCACAGCAAAATGAAATTGCTGAAAGGAAGAATAGAACCCTAAAAGAAATGATAAATGTCATGTTACTAAGTTTAGGCTTACCACAGAACTTGTGGAGGGAAGTAATATTGTCTGCTAATTATGTTCTTAACAGAATACCCCACAAGAAAATCAACAGCACTCCTTATGAAATGTGGAAAGGTCGACCGCCTTCCTACAAATACTTAAAAGTGTGGGGGTGTTTGGCAAAAGCTAAAGTTCCTGTTCCTAAAAAGACTAAGATTGGACCAAAAATAGTAGATTGTATGTTTATTGGTTATGCTCAGAATAGTAGTGCATATCGGTTTCTGACTTATAAATCAGAAATACCTGATATAAATGTGAACACTATTATAGAGTCAAGGAATGCTGTGTTTTTTGAACATGTCTTTCCTTACAAGAAATGACAGGAATTAAGTTCACAGAAAAGAACTTATGATTGTACACAAAGTCAAGAGACTAATGACAATCAAACACAAGAGACTAGTAATAGTCTCGACCAACAGGATTTAACTGATGATGAACCAAGACGAAGTACGAGAGCTAGAACATCAAAATCCTTTGGTCCAGATTTTCTGACATACCTGTTAGAAAATGAACCTCAAATCTTTAAGGCAACAATGACAGGTCCTGAAGCACCTTTGTGGAAAGAGGCTGTTAATAATGAAATTGAGTCCATTATGCAAAATCATACTTGGGAATTGGTGGATCTTCCACCAGGTTCTAAACCTCTTGGATATAAATGGATATTCAAGAGAAAAATGAAAGTAGATGGTTCAATTGACAAGTATAAAGCAAGACTTATAGTTAAAGGTTATAGACAAAAGGAAGGTCTGGACTATTTTGACACATATTCCCCTGTGACAAGAATAACATCCATTCGCATGCTTATTTCTATAGCAGCGTTGTTTAATTTAGAGATATATCAAATGGATGTTAAGACATCTTTCTTAAACGGTAATCTAAATGAAGAGATCTATATGGAACAACTCGAAGGGTTTGTAATGCCGGGGCAAGAAAAGAAAGTTTGTCAACTTGTAAAATCCCTTTATGGATTAAAACAAGAACCTAAGCAATGGCATGAAAAATTTGATCATGCAATGCTTACTAATGGGTTTAAGATAAACGAATGTGACAAATGCGTCTATGTTAAAAACACTGACCAATGATATGTCATAGTTTGTCTTTATGTGGATGACATGCTTATCATTGGAAGCAGTCAAAACATGATCAAATCAACTAAGCAAATGCTTAACAAAAGATTTGATATGAAAGATATGGGGGTCGCAGATGTTATAGTAGGAATGAAAATTACTAAAACATCTGACGGATATGCATTATCTCAATCTCATTATATTGAGAAAATTCTTGATAAATTTATCAAGGATGATTTGAATTTAGCTAGAACACCTGTAGATATTAGTTTTTATTTATCGAAAAATAAAGGTGATGCAGTGTCTCAGTTAAAATACTCCTAAATCATTGGAAGCCTAATGTACCTAATGAATTGTACTCGTCCTGACATAGATTATGCTATCAGTAAATTGAGTTGGTATACTAGTAACCCCAGAGAAGACCATTGGAAAGCGATCATTCAGGTTCTTAGATATCTAAGATTCACTCGTGATCATGGTTTGAACTTTACTCGATATCCAGCAGTACTTGAAGGTTATTGTGATACAAATTGGATATCAGATACTAAAGATTCAAAATCCACAAGTAGATATGTCTTCACTCTGGGAGGTGCTGCTGTTTCTTGAAAATCCACGAAACAAACATGCATCGCACGATCTACAATGAAATCCGAGTTCATTGCTTTAGACAAAGCAGGAGAAGAAGCAGAATGGCTTCGTCACTTCTTAGAAGACATTCCAATGTGGCCAAAACCTGTGCCAGCTATTTGCATTTATTGTGATAGTCAATCTGCAATAGACAGGGCACAGAATCATATGTATAACAGTAAGTCACGACATATTCGTCGTCGACATAATACCGTTAGGCAGTTGTTGTTAAATGGAATAATCTCAATAGATTATATAAAATCTAAAGAGAATATTACGGATCCATTAACAAATGGTTTGACAAAAGAGCTAGTGTATAGTTCATCGAAGGGGATGAGATTAAAGCCTATTACAAAAGAGTCGTCATAATGGTAACCCTACTTATATGACTGGAGATCCCAAGAACTAAGTTCAAAGGGACAACTAAGTTATGTATGGCTTGCCAGAAATCACCAAGGGATTAAAATTCCCTACCCATTCCTATGGTGAGAGTGATATCTGCAACATATGTTGTATGTAGGGGTATAAGGATAAGCTTTGCTTTTAATGATTACTTATATCTTGATTGAGGCATAAAATCAAGACGCGTATAAGGAGATTCTCACAATAAGAATCACCTATATGAGTGTCGAACTGGGGCCGGTTTTATGAGAATGAAAAAGGCTAAATTCTCTAGAAACACTCATGAAAACCAAGAGCGTTCAAGGCCAAAATGAACACAACAGTGAGAACCACGATGTGTTAGAAGATATTTTGTGTGAAATCTATTGTCTTGGCTTACACAAACGGCTGAACAATTCAAGGCATCGTGTCCATTGGTTAGCCAGTAAGTCCGATAGGTTATCACTAGGAAAGGTTCAAGGCCGAAAGCTACCTATCCTGATGCAAGATATTTTCGACTTATACTTTTTTGATAAAGTCTGCATATTATTGCATTTCTGTTGTCACCAAATTCCATTCATGTGGGGGATTGTTGGAAATGGTTGGGAAATTTTGGGTAAAACCAAATTTTTTTTCTAAGTTTGGTATATTTTTTAGGTGGGCCCCGTGTGTCGATTTACGCGGGTCAAAGTGGTAACGCGTTCTATGCCGCGTTGTGATTCACGTGGTATATTTGGTTGCTCAAAACCATTACTGAGTGAATGAGAAATTGAAGCCAAAGTGTGCTCCATGAAAATGAAGTTTTGGTGGAAAATCTTTAAAGGTTTGAATAAGGCTTGTCCCACATTGATTTGGTGTGAAATTTTGAATGGGTTTATAAGGCATAGGTTTGGTACTTGGGGTGTGTCCCAAGGGGTACCCAAGTGTTTTAGAGGGAGAGGTTATGGGCAAAATGGGCTAGACCCATTGGACCCAAAAATCACCACGCGCGTGCCACCGCCGTCCATCCGGGCGAGCTGGGCTTGGGCGCGAGTGCGTGGTTGGGTTGGGCTTGTTCGACCAAATACTAATCTTTTTGGGCAAAAAACATTTGAATTTAATTTTATTTTTGGTAAAATAAAATCCAAAATTCAAATTAAATCGGAAATAAACTGGTCCGATTTTACTGTACATCCAAATAGGGCCCTTCCCGTTTTTGTCTGTTTGAATTATGAACCCAACAGATTCAAATATGTTTAAATTCAAAACCATACCTGTTCAAACAGGTTTGCACCTGTTTAATTCAAAACCTACAGCCACCATTACATCTATAAATAGGACAACTCTCATTTGATGTTTAAAATTCAGAAATTTCATATTTTACCTCTGCAAATTCTATTCTTCATTTTGCTGCATTTTATTTTTGTGAGAAAAAGTATAAACACTTAGTGTGTTCGTTAGACAAACAATTTGTAGTGCTGCTATTGTTTGTAGTTAATCATTTCATCCTGGGAGATAGACACATTCTGAAAGCACCGAGGAGAGGACGAATCTGTCTTAAGGACACAGTGTCAAACACTGGAGTTGATCAGATTATAATTCGAAGAAATTAATCAAGTAAGTTATTTAATTTATTTTCGGTGTTATTATTATTTATTTAAATCATATTTTAATTTTATTTTTGTAACAAAATAAAATCTGTTTTTTTTTTATTTCGGGTTTGATTTTTGTAATCAAACAAATTCTCTCATTTCCTTTATTTCTTTATATTCTGATTGGTGTTTAGTACACGACAGAATTTAATCTATTTAAATACAGTGAAGATTGTCCAATAGTATCATGTTGCCAAACTATAATCATGATGCCTATTCAGTGATTTACTTTTTCCTTCAAACATCCACAAATCAAACATCCATCCATAAAATCGTGCATAAAATGTATCCATAGAAATATTTATAAAAATATCAAGTGTACGAACATCCATAAAAGCATTCATAAAATCTGTCATTTTTTGCATCCATTAATCAAACATGTTATCACAATTCGTTTATATCGATAGTTTCGGTAGCTACTACATTAGGGCTGACAAGCGTATGGAATTGATGAATACGGGTAGAGGTGTTTGCGGATTGATTTTGTGTTGTTTGCGGTTCGGTTTTAACCCGTCCGCATCTATGCAGTTTGGGAAAAAGTCAACCCGCAACCGCCCGCAGTGCGATTTGCGGTTTGTGCGGATAGGGTTTGTAAATGTGCGGGCGGTTGCGGACGGTTTACGATTTACACTTTTTTCTTTAAAAATTAATTTTTGAGTTTTTTTTCCCATTGAATTTAGGCATCAGATTCATTTTATATATTTGTGATAACAATTTTCTGATGAGTTTACAAATAAAAATTGAATGTCAATGCATTAAATGAAATTACCCAAAACAAAGAGACCCTACACTAGCATTTTTGCCATGAAAAAAATGTATATCAATGCATTAAAGGTTGTACTCAATTAGAATTGCCAGTTCGGTAATCAATAATCAAACTAGAAGTTCCATCGACCACCAGAAGAAAAATTTTATTAGGAAAAAGTGGATGAATCACCAATGAAAATCGTATAAGAAACCAAGTTTAGGACTTGATAATTCTACAGCATTAAAAAAGTTGAGAAATACTTAAAAATAAGGATCCTAGTGTCATAGAGAATATAATGGTGCTCCTGTAAAAGTTACAAAGTTGGTATATAAAAAATAATAATAATAATAATAATAATTAAAGTGCGGGCGATTTTTACGGGTTGCGGGTTTAAACCGCGACCCGCCCGCAACCCGCAAATTTATCATATTTCAAACCGCATCCGCCCGCATTATGTTTGCAAAATCCCCCGTTTATATGCGGGTTGGGCGGGTTGGGCGGTTCGAATAATCCGTTGCCCACCCCTAAATACGGGTAATATATGTTTTTTCCTATCGACTAGCATATGGGTGATGAAAACAAATCCAATTATTTACTATCGGAGGTATTGGATGACCAGGTTGCAGATAAACCTATAACAGACATCAATAAGGAAAATTACAAAATAAGACATGGTAATGACGTAGGTAAGCTCGGCAGTATATACCTACACAAAATGGTTTCTATTTACAAATCCTATGTGGATATCTCTTCGATCAGGTGTTGCGATCGGTACTAATCTAAGTAGTAGAAACGTTAAGCACTGTTGCATGGATAAATGATAAAGAATAACTCAGTAGTATGATACTATCAAATGGCCCATGTCGGGCATAGTTATCCAATGATTAAATCTAGGGCCAGGTTTGAAGTAGGATAGGATAGAGGTAAGATCATCAACCCTTTCCTGTAAACCAAATAATTACACGTAGTGCACTACATTCGAATGCAGCTCAAGTGTAAGTTTTGGTTTTCTACCATTACCTCTTGCATCTGATGTCTTTATAATAATGACAAATCCAGTATTTTTCCCAACGTCAAAAGCCCATTTAATTAATTCCTGACGACTACTAAAAATCTAAATATAATAAATACATTTATATATTAAATTATTAATAAAACTCAATACAAATTAAAAAAAAGAAAAAATCATATTCATAAAAAACTTTACAAATCTCACCTGTAATGAATTCATAACTAAAGTCCACTAATAATGCAGTACTTGCATTATTGCAATGAGTAGAAGCATAATCCTTCTAAGCAAAAAAATATAAAAAAAAATGAAATTAGAAATACACTGTGTTACCAAACGGCACCACGTTTTCAGTTTTCTGTTTATATTTACAAAAAATTTAAAAACTCAAATAAAAACTTGTTTGGTAAATTATTTATTTATAAATCAGTGGTTTCAGTTTATAAATTTGGCTAAAAAATGTAAACTCAAAAAATGTCGTTTTGAGTTTTGAGTTTTTTTTTTTTTACCACCCAACACTAGCTACCACCCGCCACCATTTTCCACCACCGTCTTCCGCCACCACCACCCACTCTCCACCACCACCTGCCACCACCACTCACCACTTACCTGTCACCACCACCCACCTGCCACCCACCAGCCACCACCCACCCGCCACTCACTCGCCACCACCACCACCACCACCCACCTGCCATCCACCCGCCACTACCATCTACCGCCTGCCACCACCACCCACCACTTACCTGCCACCACCACTCACCAGCCATTTACCCCACCATCCACCACCAAGCCACCTACCACCACCAGCCACTTGTCACCCACCCGCCACACCACTCACCACCACCACCACCACCACCCCCACCACCACCCACCACTCACCACCACCCACTCGCTACCACCCACGACCCGCTACTGTCACTTACCCACCACCACCACAACCACCCGCCACCACCCATCACCACCCGCCATCCGCCACCCACCTGCCACCACTACCCACTCACTACCACCCACCACCCACCACCCGCCACCGTCGCCCACCCACCCACCATCACCACCCGCCACCTATCCGCCACCCGCCACTACCCACCATCACTCGCCATCCGCCACCCACTTGCCACCACCACCCACCACTCGCCACTACTACCACCACGACCCACTTGCTACCACCCCCCACCTTCGCCCACCCACCCACCACCTACCCGCCACCTACGCGCAACCACCACCCACCGCCACCCGCCACCTACCCGCCACCACCACCACCTGCCACCACCACCCGCCACTACCACCACCACCACCACCCATTCGCTACCACCCACCACCCGCCACCGTCACCTACCCACCCACCATCATCACCTGCCACCTACCCGCTACCACCCACCACCACCCGCCCACCATTACCACCAGGCACCTACCCGCCTCCACCACCCATCCGCCACCACCCGCCACCTACTTGCCACCACCACCACAACGACCCACTTGCTACCACCCACCACCGTCACCCGCCCACCCACCACCGCCACCACCCGCCACCACCTACCACCACCCACCATCCGCCACCCACCTATCACCACCACCCACCATCCACTGCCACCACCACCACCACCCACTCGCTACCACCCACCACCGTCACCCACCCACCCACGAACTACCACCCACCCGCCACCACCCACCACCACCTGCAACCCTCCACTCACCGTCACCACTTTCCACCCCTGTCTTCCGCCGCCACATGCCACCACTTGCCATTTCTCACTCTTTTTTATATTTTTAATTTTTTTTAAACATTTTGTCAATTTCCAAACGCGTTTGTAGTTTATATTTTTCTAAAAATAAACAAAAACCAGTTTATAAAATTTTTGTAAATATAAACTGAAAACGTAAATGTTACTAAACAGACCCTTACGTTTTCAGTTTTCTGTTTATATTTACAAAAATTTAAAAAACTCAAATAAAAACTTGTTTGGTAAAATTTTTGATTTATAAATCAGTGGTCTCAGTTTATAAATTTGGCCAAAAAATGAAAATACAAAAAATGTGTTTCCGTTTTGAGTTTTGAGTTTTTTTTTTTTTACCACCCAACACTAGCCACCACTTGCCACTATTTTCCACCACCGTCTTCCGCCAGCACCACCCATCCTCCACTACCACCTGCTACCACCACTCACCACCTACCTGCCACCACCACCCACTACCCGTCACCACCACCCACCAACCGCCCACCAGCCATCTACCACCCACTCACCACCACCACCCACCTCTCGCCACCACCACCACCACCACCACCATCATCACCCACCTGCCATCCACCCGCTACCACCCACTACCGCCACTACTATCTACCGCCCGCCACTATCACCGACTACCTACTTGCCACCCCACTCACCATCCACCTGCCACCACTACCCACCACCTACCACCACCACCACCACCAGTACCCACCACCCACCCGCCACCCACCTGCCACCACCCACCACCACCACCACCCACTAGCTACCACCCGCCACCGTCACCCACCCAACCACCCACCACCACCACTACCACCACCCGCCACCTACCCGCCACCACCACCACCATCCACTCCCTACCACCCACCACCCGCCACCATCATCCACCCACCCGCCACCACCCACTCGCTACCACCCACCACCCGCCACCGTCACCCACCCGCCCACCCGCCACCACCACCACCACCAGCCACCCACCCGCCACCACCCACCACCACCAGCTACCCACCACCCACCGTCACCACTTTTCACCACCGTCTTCCGCCGCCACTTGCCAATCGCTTGTCATTTCTCACTCTTTTTTATATTCTTAATTTTTTTAAAATATTTTGTCAATTACCAAACGCATTTGTAGTTTATGTTTTTCTAAAAATAAACAAAACCAGTTTATAAAATTTTTGTAAATACAAACTGAAAACGTAAACGTTACCAAACACACCAGCAAACGCCATTTTCGTTTTTTTTTAATTTTTTAATTTTACTTATTTAAAAAATAAAATAGATAATACAAACAAACAAACCAAAATTGTACCCCTATCAACAAATATTAGACAATTTCATTCTCAAAAAAGTTATTAATCATATTTTTTTTAAAAGAATAATCACACTATAATAAAAACAATTTGAAAAATAGGTGTTTTTTTTTTAATTTCATGGTTTCTATTTTTGAAAATGTGAAAAGTAAAAAATAAAAGGGGAAATATCCGTACTACAAAAAATAATTATAAATTAATTTAAAATTTTATAAATATTAATAATTAAATTTATAAATTTTTTAGTGTATTTATATATATATATATATATATTACATCTCACTGGGTGTAATTTTCTCAAAATAAAAAATATTGAAAGAAATCAAATACTACTAAAAATAAATTATGTAATTGATCCCACGTGAGACACATGATTGTTTTGGGATTAATTCTATCAAGACTTCCCTAACTATTTGTAACACTTTATTCTCTTTATTGATAAATCCGTTTAAATTGATCCCTTTAATTATAAAAATTATATAAATACAATTTTTGTGAAGTTGGTCTAAAAGAATGAAAGTAATATATTTTTTAGTGAAGGGGGTCAAAATTTATTGATTCATAAATGAGAGGTAAGTTGACATTCACAAATAAATAAATGAAAGAGTCTTAGGCTTGGTTTGGCATACTTTAAAAAAGTTAAAAAGTCAACAAGTAACTATCCTATTTAAGTCACATCATCTTTTTTAAGTCACATCACCTCTTTATCACATCACTTCAAACCCAACTCATATTTCATAAAAAGTCAAAAAATACATTTATTTAAAACATCTTAAACAACCCCTTAATGGAATTAATCCATTATTTCGTTTAAAATGAAATAAAATAATTGCAAGTCCCTCTATAATTGAAAAGTCACACAAAATTATATGTGAAACACCATACTCTTGTAGCTGAAGCACTTTGAGGTTGGTTTTAGAGTTTTTGGATTGGTTTTGGTTCAAAAAGGTTGCTGGAGTTGCAGCTTTGAAGTGGTTTTACAAGGGTGAGTTTCTAACCTCTTAAACCCTTGTTTTGATTAAGCTTTTAGCCCTATTTGCATGTTGTTTTAGGCCTAATTTTTTACTACAAAAAGTTCTGATTTTTAGTGCTTAACATGTTTGTTTAAGGCTTCTTTGGAGTTGGGAGTGATTTACTCCCTTGCATGCCTTGTTTGGATTTGTTTTGCACTATCACTTTAGGCCCTTGAGATCACTTTCTCTTGGCCTTTTAACCACTAAAATTCAGTGGATTTTTAGTGGTAAAACTTGTGTTTTGAGGTCCCAAATAGGAGAGAGGTTGTTGGCCTCATGTTTGAGCATGGTTTTCTAGCAAATGTTGGCTTATTCTCAACTTGTTTTTGGTGCTATTTTGACATGGCATACCTCTGTTTTAGCTTGGTTGAGTCACCACTTGCATGCATTCTACACTTGTAATGTAATCTTGCAATCTAACCTAACACGAATCATGTGTTTGGACCATCATTCTAGCATGTTTTGGCTCAACTCCAAGAAGCTTTTGTCCATGTTTTAGCATGCTTAAGCTCTGATTTATGTTGTTTTGGTCATGTATGCCATGCTTTGTATAGCCATAGTGCATTCTAGCTTACTAGCCTTGTGTATTGAGTCCACTAGCATGCATTGCTTGGACTATTTGCATGATTTGGCATCATTTGGTATGTAATTTCAGTCCATGTAATGTGGTCATACACTCGCACGTGTCACTCTTTCAATGCATTGGAGCGTTGGTTCTTTATGCTTTAAGAATGAACCATTGTGTATGCCTTCATGCCTAAGCTTGCGAGCTATCATTTCAGTGTGTTTTTGGGGTTATCTTGACATGATATAATTCTGATTTTTATTGGTGAAGCCATCTCATGCTTGGTTTTGGTAGGTGTAGTGTAATCCTCCCTTTTGGCCTTGCATACTCCATGCTTCATGCCTTCATGCCTTCATGCTAGCTTGTTTTGGCTATACTCCGTGCATGTTTTAACCTTGATTTAGCATGATCTAGGACTTTTTTGGGTTATATTTGCCATATGGTTCATGTTTTGCATAGCTATAGTGCAAGTGCCTATGCTAGTTTCAAGCTTTGGGCACCCTAGCATGCTTCATTTGTGACATGTGCATGGTTTGGCATCATTTAATATGTTATTTCAGAGCATATAGCATTGCCATGTTTCCATTTCTTTCACCCTTTGAGTGCCTCTAAAGGTTGTGCATTGTTGCCTTGTTTGTGGCCTAGTGTGCATGCATGCATGCTTAAACATTTAAGCCCCCATCTCAGCATGTTTTGGTCTTTGTTTTGACCTATTTGAGCTCTATCCATGGTTGGTTCTTTCATTTGTGCCATGTATTGCATGCCTTTTGTGTGGTCCTCTTTGGTAGCTTTATGCTTTAAGGACCCTAGCATGCCATGCTTATGTTGATTGGATGATTTGGCATCATTTCATATCTTATTTCAGTGCATATAGTGTGGTTACACTCTTAGATTTGTCACTCCTTGAGCACTTTTGAGATTTGTGTACTTATACCTAGTTGATAGGCCAATGCATGTGCATGCATGTCTTACCTTTTGGTGCCTTAGTTTTGGTGTTATGGCCACTATTTTGGGCATGACTGAGGTCCGTCCATATTCAGTTTAAGTCCATTGAGCATGTTTGTTTTCATGTTGTTTGCATGCTTGAGTTGCATTGCATGTGTTTGGATTGGGTGTTAGTCCAAACACGAGAAACGAGAGACGTTTCATATTTGAAGTGATGAAACGTGCCTCATTTCTCGGTCGCCGACCCTTTTGATCAAGCATGATAGAGGTCAAGGCATTTATGTGTTATGTGTGCATTCATTTCACATTGATTTGTGTAATTTTGGCTTCTCAGCCATCATGCATTGAGATGCGTGATTGGTGGTCCGAGAGTCGAGAATCACACTCCCTTGAGCTTGAGAAATGATAGGGAGGATGGTTGTGCACACATATTTTGCAAATACATTGCTATGCCCCTTCTTGTTCTCTGTTGCAGCAAACTGGAAGTGTGGCAGCAAAAGTGGTCGGCAGACCAGTAAAAGTGGCTGGTCGACCACTTTTTCTGGTCTGCAGCAAAGCTAATTGGTCGGCAAGTGGTTGGTAACACCAACAAGTGGTCGGCAGCCTCCCTATAGGTCCCCATGATGGAGTAGAAGCTGTCTGGAGCTTTGTGCAGTGTTCTGAGAACAATTGCAAACAGAGGCAAGTTGGGGCATCACGATGGATTTCCGAACAAGGCGACCGAGCATGCATGCACTTCTTGTTCCGAGGCTCCTTTCTATTTGCTTTACTTAGTTGCTTTGCTTAAGCTAGCTAATGCTTTGTTTTTGTACTTAAGTAGTTAATGTTCTTAACTATTCATTTGCGTTTGTAATAACTAGTTAGTTAACTTGTTAGTTAATTAGCTTTATTTTGTAATAATTAGTTAACTTGTTAGTTGATTAGTTTTGTGATGTAATAATTAGTCTAATTAGCTTAGATTAACTAGTTAGCTTATTCATTCGGACTCTCCGTCGAGGGGGCACAACTGTTGTAATAAGCGTGCCTGTGTGTGTGTGATGCATGTCTTCCAACCTCCATTTCTTTCTCTCTTTTACTTAACCACTTTCGATGGTTAGTTTTAGGGCATATTTCGATTAGCATACCTTATGTTTGCATGCGTGCATCCATTCATCCGTTTTGCATGGACTGAGCTCGGCGCATCATACAAACTGCATTGTATTTCAATACATTTACTTGAATACCAATTTGAGTACATGTTATCAAGTTTCATTTCACATGACATCTTAGGATAGCTGAGCCTATTTTAGCTGCATTTTGCATGTGTTTCATTAAGCATTCTTGACATAGCTAGGGCCATGCATTGATTAATAACTAGCTTCTTTTTTTGACTTGGAGTACACTGTGAGTATTTTTGCTTTAGCATCCTTGCATATATGTAAGTGACTGCCATGATAGCATGCTTGCCATGAGGCTATGTGCTTATTTGATATAACTGCATGAATGCCTGTGGATGAAGGTTGGATTGCTTGAATTGGAACAATTCATCAAAATGCTAGTTTTAAGCCCATTTGCGGAGTGGCAAAATCATGTTTTCTAAGCCCACTTGAGGGTGGCAAATCCACGACTTAGCCTACTTGCGAGTGGCATTTTCAAACCGTTTTCAAACAAACAAACATGAGATGTTTTGTTCCAACTTGAGCGATTTAGTCTATACTTGTATACTGTGCGCATCACATAGTAAGGTTAGCTAATACACCGGAATAAGAACACATGTGTTTTCAAAAACAACATATCATGTTAGTAAAGGCCAATCTTTGATCGGCCGAGCGGGGGTGCTTATTGCATGACCTTCCCCTCTCGTACCCAAGTTCCCAAGCCGAGGCAACTTTGGTGATGATAGACACGTGGCCTTAGGCACGAGTTAGACTTTCCTAAATTTTCCAAAACAAAATATTTAGGTGGCGACTCTGAAATCTGGCAAAGCAGTCTATGTTTGGCGCTTTTGATTCAAAATTGATTTTTCAAAATCAATTGCCGGAGTTGGACTCTTTGGTGATTTATCAGTCTTACATTGCACTTTTTGAGATTAGATTCAGAACCGTGATAGGAGTCCGAACTGTAGCAGCTAAGAACTACAATTCGTGCCTTTACGCGCGGAGTGGAGTTCGGGGTGGTCTATAGTTTCTGGCGACTCCATTTGGGATTTAGAGAACTTGACTTGAACTTATGATATGTTATTTTGTCTACACTTATGTGTTTTTTTGCATTGCATTTGCATAGGTGCGCCTAAGTCACAGTGTTTGCCGTCTACTATTCCTGAACAGTTTACCGGAGGCTGCGTGCCATAAGGCTGACCAGTTGCGGGCTCTGCCACGATGGGAACACAAACCTCGATTTTTACTGAGGCACCCTTTTTGACCATTCGACCTAGTGCATATCGGAATCCATAGTGACCATTCCAAATTAGGACAGTTTGCGTACCCGATTGTAGGTTGTTTGAAATCGCTGTGTACGTAGTGAAACCCTAGCTCCTAACAAAATAGGACAGGGAAATCCTACCCCAACATAGGGGTGTTTTGGCTCTTGCTTGCATGATACGTGCTGTCAGAGTGTGTCTCTACAGGGTTGTATGTACTAGTTTGCAAGTCTGGGTATCAGGCCTGCGGGCATCAGTATTTGAAGAATCAGTTTTACTTGAGGATATCAGTTTACAGACAGAATTTTGGGCAGAATTTAGTAAAGAGTACAGTTATTCAGCTATGCTTATATCTGTTATGGTGAAATTGGACTGAGATGCTGCCTGTTTTCTCTTTTGGTAGGTGGTCTTGGAACCGTAGCTTCAGGAGACTCCAATATCCCCCAGTACACCGGACTTGTGTTGATAGACTTTGTCAGGTCAGAGATTCAATTCAAGGGCAACCAGTGTTCCTTCGCTGAGGCAAGACAAAGAAAGGCTAGTGTAGACACCCCATTTTTGACCGTCCTCAAGACTTGGACGTCACCGTTTGAACACACGGTGATCACCCATGTTTGTGTTCGTTTGGAGTTCCCGGAGGCCTCGGCTCGCGTGCCTTGCCTCAGGATCTCCGAACTCGACCGTTTAGTGTCTGGTTTTGCACCAAACCCTTGTGTTTTTCCTTGGAAGGGCAGGGTAGGGCTTGTGGACCATCCCCACCCATCACCGGCAGTGGCTAGAGGCCACCGGCTGGTTTTTGCTGCCACCGGCAATGTATATTGCCGGCCGACACTATTTGTTGCCGGTCAGCACTTTTTAGTGCCGGCCGGCACTCCTTTTGGCCAAGATGGCATTTTTGGCCGGCTGATTACTGTGCATCTGCTTTTGTAGATATTTTAAGACAGCTGTCTTGCTTTTGCTCCCCTCCATACACGTGTATGGAGGGATCTCCCTCTTATGAAGCTTGTCTTGTAAGCTTTACAAGACAAGAAGTGCCATATAGAGAGAGAGGGGTCTCTTGGCTTGAAAGAGGAGAGAGTTTAGATATTTTGAGAGCAAAGACAGCCATTGTTAAGCTCTGGTTTTAGGGTTTGAGTTAGATACACTTCCTATATCTCTTTCCCTCTCTTTTGTGCTCTAGGTGTTTTGTGTCTTACTATTGCACACAAACACCTAGTGTTTCACCTTCTTCTTGGAACTGAGGTTCTAAGGGACTGATTTTGAATTTTTGGTGTTGGATTCAAGCTAAAGGAGGCCATTGGAGCACCATTTGTGAAGGGGTCTTCAAGGGTGAGAACCTAGTCTCCTTTTTTCCCCATTTTTGCATTGATTTTCTACCTATCTTAGAGCTGTTTTTGTGCTTATTGTATAACATAAAAAAGTTCTGTTTTTTTAGTCCTCTTGATTATTTATTAAGAGTGTTTTGTGGTTTGGGTAAGTTTGAACACCCTTAGGCCTTAAAAGGCCTCATTTTGTGCCCTTTTGCGCTAGCTCCGGGATTTTGGTGTTGGGGTCTCTTCACCACTGAAATCTTGAGGGATTTCAGTGGTGAAGATGATGCCTTGAAGTCCCAAGAAGGAGAGGGCCACCCCCTCTCCTTGTTGTCCTTGAAAAGGGCATGTTTTGGCCTCTTGAGAGAGCATTATGTTTGACCATGACTTGACTGCTTTTTATGCTTAATATGTCATGTTATGCCTCTGTTTTTACTTGGTTTTGGTACTCCATGCATGCTTAGCATAGTTGCCTTGTAATGCCTTGTTATGCCTTAACATGTCTTAGGTTGTTAGCCTTTGTTGGAGCATGTTTTAGGCTTAGTCTTGTGAAGATTTTGTGCATGTTTTGCCATGTTTTAGGTCTATTCTAGGTTGTTTGGGTCGAATTTGGCATGCATCATATAGCTCCTTTGTATTTAGGCTTGTTGGCCTTGAGCATACGAATGTATAGCATGGCATCTTTGCATTGTTTTGGTGATTTGGGGCCACCCTATAAGCTATTTCAGTCCCATTTTCATGCTTGCTTGATTGCCTTGCATGCCCCTTTGATGCTTTGGAAGCATGTGTTGCATGCTCCTTGTTTTGACCATTTGTGCATGCCTTTGTTTTTGAGCCATTTAGATGCCATCTAAGTGGTCTTTTGGGCCTTATGTTATGTGCTAAAACTCTGTTTTTAGTCAGTTAGTCCATGCCATGTTTGGTCTTACTAAGTGTAGTTCAATGCCCCATTGGTTTGCTTTGAACACTTGGACTATTTGTTGCATGTTTGGCTTGATTTTGTTGCTTGGTTTGGGCACCATCCTAACATGCATTTTCAATGCTTATGTTGCATGCTAATTAGTCCATAATTCCCCCTTTCAAATGTGTTTGAGGGTTGTTCAATTTATGCCTAAGTGTTGGCCTTTCAACATGTGTATGTGTGCATGTGTATTTGGTCTCTCATTATAGCACTTTGGCCTTTGTTTTAGGCCTTATTGGAGCTACCTAAAATCATGCTTTAGACCACCATTTCATTGGCTAGCATTGCCTCATGTTTGCTTGCATGCTTGCATAAGTGTATCGCCATGCCATGTTGCATCCTTAGCTTGCATGCTTAGGTTGCATTGCATCTTGCATGCATGCCTTGTTCCTTGACTTAGTGATAGGAATTGGGCCTTGTTTGGTTTGATTTGGTTTGCATGCATTTGAAATCAAAGTTGCATACTTGGTTCTTTGGGCCATCATGCATGGAAATGCGTGATTGGTGGTCCGAGAATCAAGGCACATGCCCCTTTGAGTCATTATCATGATAAGGGACATGGTTGGTGCATATATGCCTTGAATTGTGCTGCCATGCTTTGCCTTGCCCTCTGTTGCTGTCATTTGTAGATTCTGCAGGAACACTCTGCCGACCGGCAGTGTAAGGTGCCGACCGGCAACAATTCCTATGTCGACAGCTTCATTTTGTGCCGATGGCCACACACCACCCCCGGTGGTAATTCCACTCAGCCGGTGGCACTCCCCAGTGTCCAGGGATGCAGTCCTGAGGTTTTGACAGCCTCCAGAGGAGTGAATGAAGGAAAACAGAGGCAGCCTATACATGGCGGCGCGTTTCCCGAGGCGTCTTTCCTGTTTTCTTAGTTTTAGTTAATTTGCTTAGTTGATTAGGCAATTTGTAATTATTAATTAATTTGTAATATTTATTTGGTCCCTCCGAGTGAGGGTAAATATGTAATAAGTGTGCGTGAGTGTGTGTATGTCTTCCAACCTCACGTCTTCCTTCCCTTTTATTTACCTGCTTATGATGGTAGACTAGGGCATATTTAAATTAGCATAACAGTATGATAGCATGCGTGTATCCATGCATTTGTATCGCATGCATTAGGCTCGGTACATCACGCTAACTGCATTTGTACTTCAATTCAAAAATTGAATATGTGATAGTTGATCGCATTTCATATGCCATGCTTAGGTTAGCCGAGCCTATCTAATTGCATCCTGTATGTGTTGCATTAGGCAATTTAACATGAACTAGGACACGCATGTTTGCTAACTAGTTTACTGTTTTGGCACGGAGTACGATGTAAGTATTTACGCTTTAGCATCTCGCATGCGTGTGAATGTTAACATGACAGTATGCTTACCATGCGGCTAAATGCTTATGTGAGATTAAATTGTTTGAATGCCTGTGGGTGAAGGTTGGATTGTTTGAGTTGGAAAAACTCATTGAAATCCGTGTTTTTAGCCTACTTGCGAGTAGCAAATTCCAAAGCGCTTTTCAAAACAAACGGATATGCGATGCTTATTTCCAAATTAGGCAATCTAGTCTATACTTGTTTGCTGCGCGCATAACATAGTAATTCTAGGCTAATAATTGGAATAAGAACACGTAAAGTTTTCAAAATCGGATATCATGGTTAGTAGAGGCCGGTCTTCGGACCGGGCGAGAGGGGGTGCTCATAGCTGACCTTCCCCGATCGTACCCAAGCTCCCGAGTCTAGACAACTCCGGTGATGACGGACATGTGGCCTTCGGCACCGAGTCAGGGTTTCCTAAATTTCCCCATTTAAAAAATATTTAGGTGGCGACTTTGTATCTGGCAAAGCAGTCCATGTTTGGCACTACTTTTTCAAAAATCTGTTTCTCAAAACGATTTGCCAGATTTGGACTCTTTGGTTCAGATTAAGAACCGCGACAACAAAAATCGCGAGTCCGAACTGTAGCGAGGGTCCCTCGCGGACTTGTTACAGTTTCTGGCGACTCTGCTGGGGAAATTTAGAGAGCTTGACTCAAACTCGTGATATCCTGTTTTGATTTCACTTATGTGTTTCTTTGCATTGCATGTGCATTGGTGCGCCTAGGAACACAGTGTTTGCCATCTGCCATTCCTGAACGGTTTGCCGGAGGCTTGTCTTGTCAAGACATGTCCATAAGGCTGACCGGCTATGGGCTCTGACAGCATGGGAACACAAACCCCGGTTTTTACCGAGGCACCCTTTTCGACCATTCGACCTAGTGCATATTCGGATCCATAGTGACCATTCCAAGTTAGGACAGGTTGCTTACCCGATGTTAGGTTGTTTGAAAACCGCTGTGTGCGTAGTGAAACCCTAGCTCCTGACAAAATAGGACAGGGAAACCCTACCCCAACATAGGGGTGTTTTTGTTCTCTTTACTTGCTATGTGCTTCTAGAATGTATTTCTACAGGGAAAGTACATGTCAGTTTGCAAGTTTGAGCATCAAACCTGAGGACACCAGTATCAGTGTCAGTTATGAGAATCAGTTATCCGCGGGTATCAGGGTTCAGTTTTCGGGAACAGTGATTTCTGGGAACAGTGATCAGCAGTAAGGTACAGTTGTTTGGCTACACCCATGTTTGATCAATTTGGGCTGAAATGCTGTCTGTTTTTCCCTTTCAGTTCAGAGAGTTGCAGAGTTGATATAGAATAGCCAGTGTCTTCCCTTGCCGAGGCAGGATTTATGGCGGCACAAAATACAGAAGAAGTTGTGGTTATGACGGCTGCATTGGAGCAGGGGACCGCTCCGCAGAGTGAGGCCAGCATCAGTATGTCACACCCACCCAGGTCGTCCGTTGTGCACCCGGTCTGGGCTCCCCAGTTATATCAGGCTCGTGAGCCCACCACCTTTGAATTGATGGGAATGATAGGGGACCTCCAGAGGTCCGTGGCCGATCTGGCCTATGGAATGTCGGCTTCACCGCCAGCAGCACCGTATGCCGGGAATTTCGTACCACAGGAGCCCCAGCTACTAGGGCGGATTGTGATAGAGCCCAGCCAGCCAGAGGTGGCTTCCAGCTACAGCCGCGACATGCCAGCACTGACCCAGACCCTTGATCAGGCTGAGGCCAGAGGAAAAGACAAGGCAAAGGTAGACGCCAACCCTATTGAACAACTGTTGTGGGCAGTCGAGGCTTTGAAAGTCAGAGGGATGAACAAGCAACAAACATCTGCGATCGTGATCAAAGCTGTGGATGATGCTTTCCCTGCTCCGATCAAAGGCAGTTCAAGCCAGGTAGAAAATCGGGATGGGCCCCGTCATTCCCAGACAATTCCTGTCGTTCCCAACCCTACACCGGGAAAGGGTCAAAAAGCCAAGGCAGCGCCAGCCGACCCTTTCGCTAGCGCATCTGGCAAGAATCCTCAAACTTCAAAGTACCTGCCCCGAGGGCGCAGGGTCTTTCACGACCTCCACATGCCTTTGTCTAGGGCATTGCTAATACTGGCGAAGAATGGGCATCTTAAGCCTTTGGAGCCTCGGCCACTCCCGAAGAATCTCCCTCCCACGCATGATGCTACCTTGTACTGCGCGTACCACCAACAGTCCGGTCACAGTACCGATGGATGTTCCCGCCTTCGTCATGAAGTGCAGGATTTGATCGATAACAAGGTTATTCTCCCACCCACCTCAGGCAAGTCCGTCACCACCCAGTTGTTGGATTTCGAGGGCTCAGATACTGCGAGTATGTGAAGTGGACCGCCTGCGGGCGACATTTGGTATATTTTGGATGTAGCGTCTGGCACGCATTTTTTGGGCATCGGTGAAACCGAGTTTTGTAAATCCTGGCTTGGATATCAAGTCAGTCTTTTGTTTGAGTCTGTCTCTTTGTCTTGAGTTAGTCTTTTTTTGCTTAAGGGTCTGTCTTGTTGTGTCGAGTCAGTCCCCTTTGTATATAATACCAGGTGATTCTGGGGTTGTTGCCTCGGACACCGTTTTGTCTTGTAATTATCTGTTTTTGTTTTGAGTCTGTTTCCGCCGAGGGGCCAGTTGCACCAACAAATCCGAATGAAACAGCTGTTGCTATCTCAACTTCATGCTTGCTTTCAGCATAAGGGCCAGAGAATTTGATTGGGTTAACAGTACATCTCGCCTGCTCTCCTGCGCGCCAAACTCATTGCATTAACCTAAGTTTCTCAAAAACAAACCTTTTGAACACTGCGGTGATGAAAACAAAGAGGAAGGAATTCCTCGGGTTTTGCAAAATTTTGATCATTTTGAGAGAAAGAGAGGCGTGCTAAGCCTTTTAATGAATGAAATCATGCTTGTCGGCGTGAGTACTGAGAAGGATCCTGGCTGGATCCAGATTGGTTCCACACTATCTTTGGCGCGAGCGATTTGTCGCTTTCTTAAAAACTTTCAAAAACAAATGTTTTACGCAGCCCTGTGAAGACCTGTGTGGAGTCGCTCTTGAGATTGCGCAGCCTAGGATCGCTCTCAGCTTCAAAATTCAACCCATCCGTTTCAAACTTTGAACCCATTCAGAACGTTCAGAAGTTTAATGGTCAAACGCCATGAATGGTCTGTATGGCCAGTTTCGAAGCAGCCCTCGAGGAAGAGGCACCAAAGCCGAATCGGAAGGAGTAGATCTCGCCGGAAGAAGCTCGTGGAGCGGCCATGATGGATTCTCCTATAAATCATTGCAACAGCCGTTCTCTTAGATACAGAGAGGCTTCAATTCAAAAAATCATTTGGCATGGACTTGCTACACTTTTTACCCTTGAGAGGCTCGCTGGGCTGAAAACCCGGAAGGGTAACCCAGGCAAAAGTTAGAGCAAGAGAAAAATACAAAAAAGTAAAAAAATACAAAAAAAGAAAAGAAAAGAAAAAGAAAAATACAAAAAAGCGAAAAAAGAAAGAAAAAAGAAATAGAAAATGAAAAGAAGCTCGCAAGGTCGAAAACCTGCATTGGGCACCTTGGCAAAAGTGAGAGCCTAAAAAAAGTGAAGGTTAAAATACCCGAGTGTACCTTAACCGGAACTATGTAAGGCTTGATTCCCATGTTTGGGATACGTAGGCAACTTCATCATGAAGTCCAGCCCCCAACGCTTTCATAGCGTCTCAGTCCATGCAATGGTTTCGATTTCATCCCCAAAGTCCAGTGGCCAACACCCTTCAAGGTGATTGTGTCCATATATTTGTTGTGACCGTCTTCGTCATCTCAGTGTCCGAGAGTTCCACCACCGCCAATGAAGTCTGTCTGCGGATTGCTGCGGCACCACCCAAACAAGGGGCAACTTTCCGTTGCCGCGAGCCGCCATTCAAACTAGGGGCAACTTTCCGTTGCCTTCCACCCCCCTTCAAACCAGGGGCAATTTTCCATTGCCTCCGATCCGAGGTTGCGCATCTCGAAGAGTAAGTTCTATGCTTGCTGAGCATCAGCTATTTGAAAAATAGTTTTTGAAAATTTTTACTGAGGTTGACTATTTTCTCGAAAATTGTTCCACTTTCCAAAACTGGACCATTGTCTTGGACCTAAAAAAGGAAAATTTTCAGTGCTTGCTGCCTGACTTGCATGCTTTTCAAATCAAAAATCGAACAAGTACGTTAATCCGACTCTCATTTTGATCAAAATTGTTTTAGTAGAAAGCAAAAACAAAAATGGTTAAAATGATGAACTAGGGGCACAGTTGAGCCAGGCGTTCTGTCTTTCCCCCGTCATCGACGTACTTGCCAGAAGAGCGCTCTACCCGTCAGAAGAAATGGCCGTGAGCTAACGGTATTGAGCATGAACCCACACCGTTCTATTTATCCATCAATCACCCCGGGGAGGGATGAAAAATGAGAGAATGAAGAATAGAGAGGTGTAAGTTGAGAGAAAAGTGAGGAAAAGGGTTTTGAAAAAAATCCGAGCTCGAGAGCCGAGTGGTGTGAGAATCACAAATCAGAAAGGGTGGGAAACAATACCCAGGTTGAACTGGCTCCTCGTGGTCCGAGGTCCCCCATCTTCGCTAACGCGTCTGTATGTCGTGTCTTTTGTTTTGTATATTTCAACCTTTGTTTTAGGTCTTTTCCGAGCATGTCTCGTTGTGTTTAGGTCGTGTACCTATATTTGAGTCCTCCCTGCTGTGTTCAGTTGTAGGCTCGATATCCCGGTTTGAAAAACCCTCATTCGATTTCAAAAATCATTTACACTCGGAATGCTGTGCCATTCTCTACATTTGAACGTGTTTCGACTCCAACCGGTTCCATCTTTGAGCTCCGTCTTGTCAGATTGGGCTGTTTGTTCGGGGTGTGCTATGTGCAGAATGAACCGAATGCTGTGTTATGGGCTGTATGCAGATTAATCCCCAACAGAGTAAGGGCTGTGTGTCCAAGAATCAGGCAGTGGATTGCTTGGGTTTATTTTGCTGTTGGCTGTTTAGTTATCTGATTATTACAGTGCAAGTGTTCAATTTTCAGACAACCAATCAATTTCATTTACATTGAGGTGTAACATGATGGAATGCGATGCAATGCATGAGATATGTAAATGTAACACTTTTTAAGCAAAAATCTGTTCATTTCATAAATCTTTTTCAAGTACAAAGTTTTGGAAATAAAAATCTGCCTGCGGCAGTACAAGGTAATCTAACTACCAACAAAAAGAAAAGTACAAAAAGAAGAAGATAGCAAAAATCTGCATCCATGTCAAGCAACTCCAAGGGCCGTCAGTCCGTCCTAGTCCTCTTCCTGGACGAGGGTCCAGGAGCATCATCAGCGTCGTCATCAGAGCCCGAGCTAGAACCGCCTCCGGACTCCTCCTCCGATGACTCGGACTCCGCCTCCACCTCCGCCTCTGACTCCTCGTCATCATCATCGTCCGGGACTGGAGCTCGCGAGCTACTCCTGACATGAGTACGCCTTCCCCTGGTACGGGGAAATATCCGGCCCTCCTCATCTCTCCCCCGGGCAGGGACAGGAGGCCCAGCTGGAGCACCTCCTGCCATGGGAATCTGGAAAGGAGGCTGAAAAAGTACACAAAAGGGAAATGCATCAGTATACTGTAGACAGTTTATCAGTGCAGAATGCAATGTGAGTACAGTGTATGAATGCCGTGGGCAGTTTAACAGTACAGAATGCAGTGTATGCAGTGTGTCAGATACTGTGAGATCAGTGTATCAGGTGTTGTGCCGTGCGTCAGATTATGTAAAGCAGTGTATGAATGGTTTGAGGCCAGTGTCAGAAGGACATACCGGTATGCTGTAGAGGGCTAGGAGATCAAATGTCCGCTGGAGCATCCCCATCATCGAGGCATTCATCGCCAACGACTGACGGGTGTACCCAGAAGAAGCCTGCAAAAGTATCAGATGCATCAATATTCTGTGGAATATCAAATAAACTGGAAATGAAATAACTGTACAAAATGCAGTAATACATACCGGAGGTAAGTCAGGGACATCGATGAACTCGTGACCAGCCGGTGGAGGGGCGAAGGGGATCTGATAGGTCAACCCACCCTGCCCCTGGAAAGTCAGTACAGCGGGCAGGGCAGGCCAGCCAGCTCCCCGTCCTCCCTGCACTCCGCCCCTACCACGGACTCGGGCCCTCCTCGCAGCCCCTACTCCAACTCCCGCTCCGGCCCCAGCCGCCGATGCCACAGGCCTGGCCCCCTCTGCTCGACGACCGCTCAAAGGTCGCATCAGGTACGTCCGCACGTACCCTGATAGTCGCCGGTACCTCTGAAGCCGGCCTCCTCCAAGCCAATGGTGTAGTGGTCCATCTGCTCGCTGGTGAGCCCCTCGGTCTCCCTCATATCTGGGGGGGGTGAACCGGGACTATCTGCTCAGGTAACCCCAGGGTCTGGCGTAGGAAACGCTCCCCCAGGTACCAAGCCCAACAGACCGGGCCCTCAAGCAAGATCCGGAAACGTGAGGTCTCCTCCGCACTAGTGAACCGATCCCGCATCGCCGCCGGCAAGGGAGCCCACGGCCGCCATGTGATCTGAAAGTGACAGACAGTTTGTTATCTACTGTTTTGAAAATATACAGTGGAAAAGCGAAGCTTAAATGAACTGTAAATAAAACATACCTCGGCAGGCGTAATGGTATCGAAGTATCGGCGGAAGAAGCCGAATGTCTCCCGTGGTCGCCGGGTGCATCTCCCGTCGAAGCGACTCGAAAACGGGACGGCCAGAGGAGTCTCCACAACTGGCACAGGAGCGAGCCTAGGGAAGTAGGCATAAACCCACAACTGCAAGATAAATACCAGTGCATTTATCAGTTGAAGCAGAATGCAGAATAAAGCAGAAATGGCAGAGCCGTGTGTTGTGCAGTGTATTGTGTGCAGTGTACAGTGTGAGCAGTGTACAGTCAGTGTAAAGCAGAATGTATGTGTGTGCCGTGTGTACAGTATACAGCAAATGTAAAGCAGACTACAGTGTGTGCAGTGCACAGAGTACAGAAAGTACGAGATAGAAATGAAAAAGCGGAGAAGAAGTGTACCTCCCAAGCCCGCCAGTAGCCTCCGAGTAGCTGGCCGCTGCCGCGAGAAGCCGAGCTCATGTACCCGTAGAGAGTGGACAGAGCGGCGCCGCCCCAGTCATAGTGCAAAATGTCCCGGACGTCCACCAGTGCGCTGAGAAGACAGAGAGGCACGGTGTTCGCCCGGTCGGCGAAGATGGTAGTCCCAAACAGGAACATGAGGAAGCCGCGAGCATACCTCTCCACGTCCTCCGGGGTCATCTGCGCCTCCTCCTCCAACACGGGCTGGACTCGAAACTGGACCTTGAACCAAGAGTATCGGACGAAACCTGGGCGAGCTAGGGGTGGCGCCTCCCCCAGTAGATGGACCTGAGCGGCGGTCCACTCATCCATGTCAATGTCGAAAGGGATCGGATCACCCCCCACCCCGATGCCAGTGAGCATCGAGAAATCATAAGGGGTCATCGTCATATCCCCCGCAGTGGAAAAATGAAAAGAATCGGTGGTGTCCCACCACCTCTCCGCTAGAGCGGCGAGAAGAGGTCTGCATGTGGAGAGCTTGGAGAGTCCTCGGCAGAAGGCGCCGAAACCCGCTCGATCCACGATGCGCCGGACTGCATCAGGGAGCTCACCGTACCACTCCCGAGCGCCAGTATTCCCATACCCGCGGATGGTATGGGAACCCTCCTGTAAACCGACAATAACAATCGCAAAACAACATTCAAAATGCAGTTTTGAAAAAGCAGATAAAGCATGTGTGCAGGTTTGTCAGATTCAGACGAATACCGAGTGCCGGTGTGCTTACAGTGAAATACGTGTGCTGTGTCAGCGTGTTTGGGTGTTTCAGAACAGATATAGCATTGTGTGCAAATCTAACAGATTCAGACAAATACTGGGTGCCAGTGTGTATGCAGTAGAATACAGTGAGTGCAGTGTGTTTGAGTAATTCAGGGCTAGTGCAGTGTGTGTGCATGTGTCAGTCTCAAGCAGATATCAGTTGTATGTATGTTTACAGTCAACTACAGTCTACAGCATATCAGATTCAAGCAGTTAAAGAGTACAACTAACTATGACAGTTTTGTATCCTACATTGCGGAAAGTAAAACAGAAGAAAGAAAGTTACCTCGGAAGTGCCGAATGAAAGGTGGGAGGTAGGCTCGCGCAGTAGTAGCTCAGGCGCCACGTGCCTCTCGAAGCTCCGAAACTGACGCAGGCCGTCGGGGGGCAGAACATGGATCGCCGGTCGGTAGGTCACCGGGTCGAACGGGCGCTCGCTCAGTGGTAGGAGCTCGACCCCGGGATCCATCTCGTGGTCCGGGGGAGTCCCGCCACGTGGAATATCGTCCGCCATATCGAAAATGATGAGAAAATGGCCGGAGGAAGGAAAACCGGGCCGGAATACGAAGAGTCAACCGAAAAGTCGACTCCCGAGAGGGTCGGAAAGGCCGGAATGTGAAAAGGCACGGAAATAAAGAGGGAAGCAAGGGGAACAAACCCCGAAAAGGCGGGAATGCCAAACGAGGCACCGAAACAAAAATGTGATCGGTTGAAAATGTCTGAAACGCGAAGGAAATCGCGAATCCGACGACGAAACGGGCGTAGAACGCGAAGAAACGGAGAAACGGGAAGAAGAAAACACTCTAGAGAGAGAGGGTTAGAGTTTTCGGCGGTGGAGAAGTGAGGAATAGGGTTTTGAAACCCTATTTTAAAACACCCGAAGTGAAAAGTCGAAACTGCCCCGATTCAGCAACTGTTTGCCGGTCGGCAATGTTTTGTGCCGGCCGGCACTTTTTTGTGCCGATGGAATCATTCTTCAGCCGGTGGACAGCCGGTGGCCTCCCCTCCCAGCCGGTGATGTTCCCACAGCCTTGTTTAGGCCATATGAGGAGTTTTTGGTCTTCATAGCTCAAGAAAGTGCAAGAAAGTGTACCTCCGATGGTCAACCGGCCTCCGTTCTGACTTCGGACTGCATCTGCCGTGCGTAGCACTCCAACCCATGCAAGGTGTATCCTTTTCGTATCCTTTTGACTTTTACAAGGTCCAAAAGTTGCCCCATGTATATCGCATAACCATCGCACTGTTTTGTGCATTTCAAATCGGCGCACTGTTTTGTGCATTTCGAACCATCGCACTGTTTTGTGCATTTCAAATCGGCGCACTGTTTTGTGCATTTCGAACCATCACACTGTTTTGTGCATTTCAAATCGTTGCACTGTTTTGTGCATTTCAAACCGTCGCACTGTTTTGTGCAATTCGAATTGTCGTACTGTTTTGTGCATTGTATTTCAATCGCGCTGTGCCGCGCATCGCACTGTTTTGTGCATTGTATTTTAATCGCGCTGTTTTGCGCATCGCACTGTTTTGTGCACCTCACTTGCATCTTGCATGCATCCTATCGCGCTATCTTGCGCACCTCACTTGTACTTGTTAGTACATTGCATTGTTTTGAACACAAACCGGCTTCGCGTAGCGTATAAGTCCAATTGTCAAAATCATTTTTGCATCTTATGAGGCATGCGCGGTTCATTTGTATCTTCTTACATTCCGTATGGCATGCGCGTCGCACCTGCATCATGTGCATCTCAAAAAAAAAAAAAAAAAAAAACAATCATAGTGCATTGTCATGCATTTGCATTGTAGTTTGCATGCATTCATTGCATCGCCTTCCGCCTATGGCTTGCGCCTTTCCAGGTTGAGCTTGGTTCGGTATGTGTCCCTACTTTTCATGTTAAAACACAGTTCTGCATGTGTATCGCGCCGATTCCACGCTGATATGTTGGTTGAGGGTTGCAGCACCTTTTCTGTGTTACACATGGCTCGTACGTGTACATGCCTTTCCTAGGCAAAATTTGGTTTGGCTTGCGTGCCATATCCATTGTATCCATATCCATTCCATTGCATATTTGTAGATATTGCATTATAGATTGCATGCATTCATTGCATCACCTTTCGCCTATGGCTTGCGCCTTTCCAGGTTGAGCTTGGTCCGGTATGTGCCCTTACTTTTCATGTTAAAACACAGTTCTGCATGTGTATCGCGCCGATTCCACGCTGATATGTTGGTTGAGGGTTGCGGCACCTTTTTTGTGTTACACATGACCTGTATGCATCCGGCATTAGGATCGCAGTCCTTTCTCCAGCGGGTCGTTTCCCCACTTATGTCAATTCCACCCAATACTTGTTCTTGCATCTGTCTACAATGCTCACAGTTCAGTTGACCGTTCTGTGGTAGACAGACTTGTTATCTCCATCAATCTATTTGACATAGGTGTGGTTTCGAACCGCTCATGATTGGATCTTGATTCAAATGCTTTGCATGTAGTTTGTATTATTTCAATTACATTGCATCTTCATTTGCATTGTTTATACATTATTTTGCATATATTGCATTTCATTTTGCATCCACATTTGCATTGTCATGCATGTTGCTAACAATATTGTACCTGCTAAGTTTGTTTTCTTTTCAGGCACGATATTGTATGTACGGTTCATTTGAGGTTGGTGCAACCAGACGAGCCGCACAGGTATTGTATCCTCCGAGCGAGACGTATCGAGAATTGCATAATTCTCTTACATCCTTTCTGCATTGTAGTGTAGTTTGGTGTATACTAGCTTAAAACTGTCGCATGTGTGCTTCGTTACAGCTTTCTTTGCATGATCATAAGTTATGCTTGGCTTCGTGCATTGTCTTGCATTTTGCCCCTGCCTTCGGGCGCATATCTTGATTGTCTTGCATGTTTGTTTAAGTCTTCGGCCTCGTCAAAAATGGGTCGTCTCTGGGCTTTGACATTCACTCCCGTCATTGTTATGACTTTTGAGTTCTGTCAAAGAGGGGCAACTGTAGACACCCCATTTTTGACCGTCCTCAAGACTTGGACGTCACCGTTTGAACACACGGTGATCATCCATGTTTGTGTTCGTTTGGAGTTCCCGGAGGCCTCGGCTCGCGTGCCTTGCCTCAGGATCTCCAAACTCGACCGTTTAGTGTCTGGTTTTGCACCAAACACTTGTGTTTTGCCTTGGAAGGGCAGGGTAGGGCTTGTGGACCATCCCCACCCATCACCAGCAGTGGCTAGAGGCCACCGGCTGGTTTTTGCTGCCACCGGCAATGTATATTGCCGGCCGACACTATTTGTTGCCAGTCAGCACTTTTTAGTGCCGGCCGGCACTCCTTTTGGCCAAGATGGCATTTTTGGCCGGCCGATTACTGTGCATCTGCTTTTGCAGATATTTTAAGACAGCTGTCTTGCTTTTGCTCCCCTCCATACACGTGTATGGAGGGATCTCCCTCTTATGAAGTTTGTCTTGTAAGCTTTACAAGACAAGAAGTGCCATATAAAGAGAGAGGGGTCTCTTGGCTTGAAAGAGGAGAGAGTTTAGATATTTTGAGAGCAAAGACAGCCATTGTTAAGCTCTGGTTTTAGGGTTTGAGTTAGATACACTTCCTATATCTCTTTCCCTCTCTTTTGTGCTCTAGGTGTTTTGTGTCTTACTATTGCACACAAACACCTAGTGTTTCACCTTCTTCTTGGAACTGAGGTTCTAAGGGACTGATTTTGAATTTTTGGTGTTGGATTCAAGCTAAAGGAGGCCATTGGAGCACCATTTGTGAAGGGGTCTTCAAGGGTGAGAACCTAGTCTCCTTTTTTCCCCATTTTTGCATTGATTTTCTACCTATCTTAGAGCTGTTTTTGTGCTTATTGTATAACATAAAAAAGTTCTATTTTTTTAGTCCTCTTGATTGTTTATTAAGAGTGTTTTGTGGTTTGGGTAAGTTTGAACACCCATAGGCTTTAAAAGGCCTCATTTTGTGCCCTTTTGTGCTAGCTCCGGGATTTTGGTGTTGGGGTCTCTTCACCACTGAAATCTTGAGGGATTTCAGTGGTGAAGATGATGCCTTGAAGTCCCAAGAAGGAGAGGGCCACCCCCTCTCCTTGTTGTCCTTGAAAAGGGCATGTTTTGGCCTCTTGAGAGAGCATTATGTTTGAGGGTGTATTGACCATGACTTGACTGCTTTTTATGCTTAATATGTCATGTTATGCCTCTGTTTTTACTTGGTTTTGGTACTCCATGCATGCTTAGCATAGTTGCCTTGTAATGCCTTGTTATGCCTTAACATGTCTTAGGTTGTTAGCCTTTGTTGGAGCATGTTTTAGGCTTAGTCTTGTGAAGATTTTGTGCATGTTTTGCCATGTTCTAGGTCTGTCCTAGGTTGTTTGCGTCGAATTTGGCATGCATCATATAGCTCCTTTGTATTTAGGCTTGTTGGCCTTGAGCATACGAATGTATAGCATGGCATCTTTGCATTGTTTTGGTGATTTGGGGCCACCCTATAAGCTATTTCAGTCCCATTTTCATGCGTGCTTGATTGACTTGCATGCCCCTTTGATGCTTTGGAAGCATGTGTTGCATGCTCCTTGTTTTGACCATTTGTGCATGCCTTTGTTTTTGAGCCATTTAGATGCCATCTAAGTGGTCTTTTGGGCCTTATGTTATGTGCTAAAACTCTATTTTTAGTCAGTTAGTCCATGACATGTTTGGTCTTACTAAGTGTAGTTCAATGCCCCATTGGTTTGCTTTGAACACTTGGACTATTTGTTGCATGTTTGGCTTGATTTTGTTGCTTGGTTTGGGCACCATCCTAACATGCATTTTCAATGCTTATGTTGCATGCTAATTAGTCCATAATTCCCCCTTTCAAATGTGTTTGAGGGTTGTTCAATTTATGCCTAAGTGTTGGCCTTTCAACATGTGTATGTGTGCATGTGTATTTGGTCTCTCATTATAGCACTTTGGCCCTTGTTTTAGGCCTTATTGGAGCTGCCTAAAATCATGCTTTAGACCACCATTTCATTGGCTAGCATTGCCTCATGTTTGCTTGCATGCTTGCATAAGTGTATCGCCATGCCATGTTGCATCCTTAGCTTGCATGCTTAGGTTGCATTGCATCTTGCATGCATGCCTTGTTCCTTGACTTAGTGATAGGAATTGGGCCTTGTTTGGTTTGATTTGGTTTGCATGCATTTGAAATCAAAGTTGCATACTTGGTTCTTTGGGCCATCATGCATGGAAATGCGTGATTGGTGGTCCGAGAATCGAGGCACATGCCCCTTTGAGTCATTATCATGATAAGGGACATGGTTGGTGCATATATGCCTTGAATTGTGCTGCCATGCTTTGCCTTGCCCTCTGTTGCTGTCATTTGCAGATTCTGCAGGAACACTCTGCCGACCGGCAGTGTAAGGTGCCGACCGGCAACAATTCCTATGCCGATAGCTTCATTTTGTGCCGATGGCCACACACCACTGCCGATGGTAATTCCACTCAGCCTGTGGCACTCCCCAGTGTCCAGGGATGCAGTCCTGAGGTTTTGACAGCCTCCAGAGGAGTGAATGAAGGAAAACAGAGGCAGCCTATGCATGGCGGCGCGTTTCCCGAGGCGTCTTTCCTGTTTTCTTAGTTTTAGTTAATTTGCTTAGTTGATTAGGCAATTTGTAATTATTAATTAGCTTGCGTAGTTAATTAATTTGTAATATTTATTTGGTCCCTCCGAGTGAGGGTAAATATGTAATAAGTGTGCGTGAGTGTGCGTGAGTGTGTGTATTTCTTCCAACCTCACGTCTTCCTTCCCTTTTATTTACCTGCTTATGATGGTAGACTAGGGCATATTTAAATTAGCATAACAGTATGATAGCATGCGTGCATCCATGCATTTGTATCGCATGCATTAGGCTCGGTACATCACGCTAACTGCATTTGTACTTCAATTCAAAAATTGAATATGTGATAGTTGATCGCATTTCATATGCCATGCTTAGGTTAGCCGAGCCTATCTAATTGCATCCTGTATGTGTTGCATTAGGCAATTTAACATGAACTAGGACACACATGTTTGCTAACTAGTTTACTGTTTTGGCACGGAGTACGATGTAAGTATTTACGCTTTAGCATCTCGCATGCGTGTGAATGTTAACATGACAGTATGCTTGCCATGCGGCTAAATGCTTATGTGAGATTAAATTGTTTGAATGCCTGTGGGTGAAGGTTGGATTGTTTGAGTTGGAAAAACTCATTGAAATCCGTGTTTTTAGCCTACTTGCGAGTAGCAAATTCCAAAGCGCTTTTCAAAACAAACGGATATGCGATGCTTATTTCCAAATTAGGCAATCTAGTCTATACTTGTTTGCTGCGCACATAACATAGTAATTCTAGGCTAATAATTGGAATAAGAACACGTAAAGTTTTCAAAATCGGATATCATGGTTAGTAGAGGCCGGTCTTCGGACCGGGCGAGAGGGGGTGCTCATAGTTGACCTTCCCCGATCGTACCCAAGCTCCCGAGCCGAGACAACTCCGGTGATGACGGACATGTGGCCTTCGGCACCGAGTCAGGGTTTCCTAAATTTTCCCATTTAAAAAATATTTAGGTGGCGACTCTGTATCTGGCAAAGCAGTCCATGTTTGGCACTACTTTTTCAAAAATCTGTTTCTCAAAACGATTTGCCAGATTTGGACTCTTTGGTTCAGATTAAGAACCGCGACAACAAAAATCGCGAGTCCGAACTGTAGCGAGGGTCCCTTGCGGACTTGTTACAGCTAGTCAGGGCTCACCGGCTCATCTGATCCGGCAGTCACCAGTCACATCACCTTTTGTTCAAACTTAGCAGACCGTAATAGCACAGAGTTTAGAAGAGGTTTGTGGCCATGGTAGCAGCATTAAACCAGGAAATCGCCATACAGGGTGAGACCGATGCTGAAATGCAATGCCCATCTGGGGCACCTACTACACATCCAGCCTCAGAACCCCAATCATCTCAAAGCAGTGAGCCCACTACTTCTGAGCTTATGAGAATGATCGACGATCTTCAGAGAACTATGGCAGATTTAGCCTTTGGAATGTCGACTCCGCCATCGACCACATCACATGCCGAAAATTTCACGCCAGAAGACTCCCCACTTCTGGGGCGAATTGTAATTGAAATTGGCCAACCTGAAGCCACCCCAAGTTTGGGCAATGACATGTCGACAACAACAGGGCTCCGCTCTGATATAGCGAGCTAATCCCTTGGCAAAGTGGAGGTGAGTGGAAAGAACAAAGTAGGGGCATACATTGATCCTTATGAACACCTTTTGTGGGCTGTTGAGGCTTTGAAAGCCGAAGGACTGAACAAACAACAAGTGCTCACAGTTGTTGCAAAAACTGTGGATGTAACTTTCGCCACTCAGAATGAGAGCAATTCGAATCAAGGGGCAAACCGGGAGAAAGGCCGTTGTATCAAAAACGTTCCTTTCAGCCCTAATCCTGCACTCGGGAGAGATCAGCAAACCAAGTCAGCACTTGCCGACCCCTTTGCTAGTGCATCTAGCAAAAAACCACAAACCTCGAAGTACCAACCCTGAGGTCAGAGGGTCTTCCATGCCCTCTATATGCCTTTGTCCAAAGCGTTTCAAATCCTCGTAGGACAAGGCCATCTCAAACCCCTTGAGCCTCGGCCTCTCCCTGGTCGTCTTCCACCCAGTCATGATGCTGCCCAGTACTGTGCCTTTCATCAACAAACCGGCCATGGCATCGACAGTTGCTTTCGTCTTCGCCACGAAGTACAAGATTTGATTGATAACGGGGTCATCGTCGCACCAAGCTCAGCAAAGTCTAGCGTCACTAGATCAGTGAACCTGGGGGATAATGTGATGTGATTGGGGGATGAGCCACCTGTGGATGGCGCTCATTTTACTCCAGATGTGGGGTTGACACGCACTGTTTTGAGCAATGTGCAAATGCTATTTACTTTACTTTCTGACTTGGGTATTTGGTTAGTTTTGTTGTATTGTATTGAGTTAGTCCTTTTGTATTGAGTCGATTGAGTCTGTCTTGTTGTGTCGAATTAGTCCTGTTTTGTTAGAGTCGGGTGATTTCGGGGGTGTTACCTCAGGCATCACTTGCTTGTTTTGTGTTTTTCTTTTACACACTTTTGAGTCTGTTTCTGCCATGGGGCCAGTTGTGCCAATAGATCTGAATGAAACAACAGTGATTTTCACACTTTTAAGTTTGTTTCTGCCTTGAAGCTGTCACGACCCAAACTCGCCCTTATGGGTTTAGCATTGTAACCGACCAGTAATCCAAGATTACCGAAGGCCTGCTTAACAGTAAAACAATAATACAGTGTACAGGGGTTGGCAGAGGCCAAAACAGTAAATGAAAGATGTCCAATGAGCTGTGACAGTCTGTATGCAAATAGACTTTTTAAACATATACACATTCAAAGTATAACAGTATGTACATACGTCATATACAGGCATACAGGTTAGGGACCAAATTCCTACCACAACAGTACAGTATAGGTACACATATCAGTCTATACAGTGTTACAAAACTAGATACAAAAGGGGAAAATCTAAAACATCGCAAAACAGCCTTAGCTTGGCAGCACTTGGAACCTCAAGGTGAGGCAAGGTGGTTGGCTTGACAAAACAAGAGCTAATCCGATGCTCCTAACTCCGGTCCGGTGCCTGAACACCTATATATATATAAACAGTAAGCTAAAGCCCACTAAATAACATATGCGTAAAGAGGTTAAGAATGAATGTCCTTTCAGTATTTAAAATAGTCATTTGAACAGTATATCAGTTATTCAATTATAGTAGTCATAAGCGGTACATCCAATAGCAAACAATACAGTAGGTCTTAACAGACCGAATAGTCAGTTGATGGCCATCATATCAGTAAACAGTAGTGGTTCCAACATGGAAACCGACAGAGATCTCTGTAACAGTAGTAGTAACAGTTCAGTAACAATAAATTGCAATGGATGCCACGAATACAGTTCACAAATAGGACAAATATTCATTCAGTAAACAGTGTCATTTCATAAAGCAGTACAGTCATTTATTCAGAAAATAATCTCAATTGAACATATCTTTACAACATAGTTACTCACAGAGTTCTGGGCTACAGATAAACTAGTACGCGTCCTCGGATACCAACCCTACACAGTTACAGAGTGAACACACACTAAGCTACACAGTTGGGAAATAATAACTTAATCCCTATCTTGACTCGGTGTGGTTCTACATCAATATTCTCATTAAGATGCCTTAAACTAGGCCTAAGAATGCCTAGAATGGAATGAGGATGCAAAAATGCACTTTAAAAATATTTTCAGAATTTTCAAAAAATAGAGGTCTTGCTCAAGCGTGTGTTTCCCCACTCGAGCGAACATGCAAACAAAAGGCTCTGCTCGAGCTTAAACTTTCCCGCTCGAGTGGACTGCAAAAGTACTGGATGTGTGAAAATCACGCTCGATGGGCGCTCGACACCCGCTCGAGCGTGTGACACAAGTCCTCGCTCGAGCATGCAAAACCCCGCTCGAGCGGACTGTAAACACAACAAAAGTGCTGGATACGCGAATTTCCCGCTCGAGCGCCACTTACCCCGCTCGAGCGGGAGTCCAAAATCTGGAATTTCCAAATTTGAACCTCAAGCTCAAAATCAAGTTTCAATATAACAAATTCAATCCTTTTGGGCTAATTTTCTAGAAAACACTTTAAAACTCATAGTATAACATGATTCAAAGCTCAATTTGTAAAATCAAGGCCCAAAGATGAGTCAATTAAACCCAATTTCAAACCAAACTTCAAGAACATACTTCAAATGTAACATGCATGTGTTCAATCAGATTCAAAGCTTCAATTACTTGCTCAAATGAGCTCAATTGCCTCAAAAACAAGATGAATTCATGGACTAAGCTCAAGATATGATCATGCATGTGGAATTTCATGAAGAACAACCTCAAAATGCAAGACCATGTACATGAATGCATGGATTAAGCTCCAATTCAACATTATTAGATTAAATCAAGACTCAATTCTTCCATAAATCAAGAACCATGCAAGAACTAACTTGAATACATTAATGAGAGGTTGAATATCCTACCTTGGGTTCTCAATTACAAGTCTAGAAGCTCAATTTGCCAATTATCTTCCAAAATCCCTAAGCCTCTAAGCAAATCAAGATGAAACCAGGTTTTTCTCCTAGCTCTCTCTCTCTAGTCGGTTTGGTGCAAGCAAATGACTGAAGAAGTGTTGATTCTAAGTCTCAAAATATGATATGGAGTGGGCCACTAAGTGGCTAGGTTGTAAATAAGGCCAACTATTGTAATTTATCAATATTTAATGTAATTTAATCATACCAAATCACATTTTAATTAAATATATCATAAAATCATATAAATCTTAATTAGCACAAAACATCAATCAATTTTAGATTCGGCCGTCGATAAGGCCTTCAATTTGCAGTTTAAAGTATAAAACATGAACAGATAATTTAACAGTCAACAGATAGAATTGCATTCAAACTAGCACAATCAATCAATCAGTTTAATAATTCAGTCAGTCAGTCAATTAACATGCTTAATCATAGATTAGCATTAATCAGTAGTGTTATCAGTAAGCAGTGGTGGGGGTTGTCATAGAAGCCAGTTGTGCCAGAAGATTTGAATGAAACGACAGTGCTTTTCACCTACTTTTCTGTGACTTAAACTCATTGCATCGACCTAAGTTTTTCAAAACTTTTTCGAACACTGTGATGAAAACAAAGAGGAAGGAATTCCTCGGGATTTGCAAAAATTCGATCAACTGAGAGAAAGAAAGGCATACTAAGCCCTTAATGAATGAGATTATGTTTGTTAATGTGAGTACTAGGAAGGATCCTAGCTTGATCTAGATTGGTTCTACATTGTCTTCAGCGCGAGTGACTAGTCGCTTTCTTAAAAGATTTCAAAAAAAAATGTTTTGCGCGATCCTGCGATGACCTGTGTGGAATCGCTCTTGAGATTGCGCAGCCTAGGATCGGTCTCAGCCTCGAGACTCGAACCCCTTTGCTTTCAAACCTTGAACTTAGATTCAGAATGTTCAACGGTCAACCATAATGTAAGGCCCGCAAGGCCAGATTTGAAGCAGCCCATGAACTAGTGGCAAGAAAGTTAGATCAAAAAGATCAGATGTTACCAAAAGAAAGTGGTAAAGCTAGAAGAGAAGCAGCCCTTGAACTAGGGGCACAAAAAATGTCAGACGTGCTCAAAAAGTCAAAAATTAGGACATTGCTCAAGCTAGCGAAGATCGGCAAGAACGCCAAATCCCATAAGGGAGGAAAGAAAAGAGTTTTTTGTTGAAGGACAATCGAGTTCCTATCCACAATGCTGGGGGCAATTCAGACCCGGTTGGATGGACTTCTACAAACAGCAACCATTCTCCTGGATTCAGATGGCTTCGAGAACCTATGACCAGTCAACATGGACAAAGCTACACTTTTACCCTTGAGAGGCTCGTTGGGCCGAAAACCCGGAAAGGCGACCCAGGCAAAAGTTAGAGCGGAGAAAAAAGAAGAAAATGAAAAAAAATGAAAAAATGAAAAAGAAATAAAAAATGAAAAGAAGAAAAGAATGGAAAAAAAGAAAATGAAGAAAAACAAATGAAAAGAAAAGAAAAACAGAGCTCGCAAGGTTGAAAACCCGAAAGGGCGGCCTTGGCAAAAGTTAGAGCACAAAAGGAGAGGTTAATACCCGAGTGAACCTAACCCGGAACTACGTCAGGCTTGATTCCCATCTTTGGGATACGTAGGCAACTTCATTCTGAAGTCCAGCTATAAACACTTCCGAATCGACTGTGTCCATGTAATGGTTCTGATCATCTTTGTCTTCTCTGTATCCGAGAGTTCGATTGTGATCGTCACTTTGAGGACTGATTACAGTGCGCTGTGGTGCCATTCAGACAAGGGGCAACTTTCCATTGCCGTGCAGTGCCATTTAGACAAGGGGCAATTTTCCATTGTTTTGGATATGAGGTTGTGCATCTTGAGAGTAAATTCTGTGTTGGTCGAGTAGTGGCCATTTGTAAAAACAGTTTTGAGAATTTTTAATGAGGTTGACTAATTTTTTTAAAAAAATTATTCCTTTTTTCCAAAATTGGACCATTTCTTGGACCCAAAAAAGGAAAATTTTCAGTGCTCATAACCTGACTTGCATGATTTCAAATTAGAAAATCGAACAAGCATGTTAATCTAACTCTCATATTGGTCAAAATTGTTTTAGCAGAAAGTCAAAAACAAAAAAAATGGTCAAAATGATGAACTAGGGCACAGTTGAGTCAAGTGTTCTGTCTTTTCCCCATTGTCAACATACTTGCCAGAAAGGGCACTCTACTTGCCAGAAAGGGCACTCTACCTGTCAGAAAATGGCATAACTGAA
The DNA here is from genome assembly GCF_055761805.1 of Camellia sinensis. Lineage (NCBI taxonomy): Eukaryota > Viridiplantae > Streptophyta > Magnoliopsida > Ericales > Theaceae > Camellia > Camellia sinensis. The sequence goes on along the minus strand of NC_138967.1, from coordinate 13,945,862 downwards.
GCTAACAGCAAAGGGCAGAAAGCTCTCTCATCCTCCGAGCAGCGAGGTATCAAGCCAAATGCGAAGCACGAACTGGAAAGGGAGTAGGATATTCCACTCCCTTATCCGAAAAGGTCTGGTCACATCAGAACTGGCCAAGGGCGTCATCAACTAATGTTAGCTGCAGATTTGCTACACACCCAGTTGTAGCACAACCCCTCTGCGGGAAAGTTCACTGTTGTGAGCAGAAGAAGAAGAATCTAGTTGAATATTGGGGCAAGAGCCCACAACTTCCTACTTATCTATCAACCATCCAGGGGAGGGATAAAAAAAATCAAAGAGATTGAGGAATGGAGAGATGTGCGATGAAAGAAAAAGTGAGGAAAGGGCTTTTCAGAGAAAAATAGATTGAGTGCCAGAGTGATGTAAGAATCACAAATGAGAAAGGGTGGGAAATAATATCCGAAGAAACAGGCTCCTCGTGAACTGAGAGGTCTCCCACTGTTAGAACACATCTAAGTGTTGTGTGTGTGTGTTTTTGTTTGTCTCGATTCTTGTTTTGAGTCGTTTTGAGTGTCAATAGATGCGTTTAGGTTGTTTACCTTTGTTTTCCTTTGTTGAGTCATGATGCGCTGTGTTCAGTCGTAGGCTCAATACCCAATTTCAAAAAAAATCGTTTTGTGCTCAGAGTTCTGTGTCATTCTCCATATTTGTGCAAAACAGGATTTGTTGTTTCATAAAACTGCAGGGTTCAACCCAGGTCATGTGAGAAAAGTAGAACAAGGACCTATCTGAAGCTATCTAGGTTCTGGACTGCAAAGCAAAAGAAAAGAGGGAAAATGTGGAGCATCTCAGTGTGTTTCACCTTCTGCAAATTCTGAGATTGTATTCCGGATGTACTTCCTCAGGTCTTGTCAATGCTTCGAAGTATGAGTATACCTCTACCTCAAGCTCAAGTTCATGCCTGCTTCAAAGCCAAAATGGCGATCAAAAGTGCTCTCCCTGAGTATCATTCCCTGCCAAGGGCATCTTGGTCGTGTTTGCAATGAGTTCCTAGGAGACCAACTGCGACGATGGAAACTAGAGTTCGAATGGCTGATGCCTAGAACGCAAAGGTTCGGGATTTCCGAGACTAAAGTCTGGTTTAAATACCCAGAGGCGTGTCCTCGGCTTGAAATCTGTATAGAAGCCCCATAGATTGAGATAGCGTGTATGCGCCTCAATTCTGGATATTGAACCAACCTAGTCTATCACCCCGTTGAAGAATAGGGAAAGTTGTGAATATGATCAGGAAGAAAAGCGGCATCCATGACTTCTACATGCAAAGGTTACTCCTTGTCAGTATTTCAGGACCTTTGTACTGCGAATTGAAGGTAAGTGTTCGAAGAACACAAGGGGAGATCCTCGCCAGAGTAGAGCGGTTCATCGCCACTCATCCCATGAGGTGCTTTCTAAAATGCCGCTTTGTTTGTTTATTGCATTTCCTAGACATCATGCTTTACATTGCTTGTAACGTGTATCTATCACACATGCATGTTCACCTTTGTGTATCTATCGTACGTGTTGGCTTTGTGTATCTATTGCATTTAATCTCGTTTGCCTTAGGCATTGTTGTTCTTTTTCCTCGTGCGTGCGACGGGTTGGACCTCTCTTTGGTTAAGAGCATTTGGAACGTGTTCCAATGCTTATACCACTCCTTTGCTTGGAAACGCCCAGATGCCCGGACGTGTCCCTATGTTTCCCCCTCTTTGGAACCTGTCCCTATGCTCCACCTTTGCGACGGGTTTGATTGATTCTACTTCTACCAACCGTCTGAATCGCGGAATTTTCCTGCGTTTTTTGCCCCTTTCTTTTCTTCCTCTTCATTCCTCTCTCTCTCTCTCTCTTCATTTTTCTAGGGTTCCTTACTTCACCTTATAATCTCCGTCATCCCTACCTAAGTATTGTTCTCTCTCTCTCTGGAGTCTTGGTCACTCTAAAAATAGCGGATTTGGTATCCTCAATCGACAATCCTCCGATGATTTCGGCTGCATCGTCATCCGGAGCTACTGTTGCTGATCACGACGATGATTTAGAAAACGCATGTAGTATCTATCTCGAGCCTTTCAACTCCCAGGATCCTCTCACTGTATGTGTTTAGTAGAGTCGAAGAATGTTAAATTTGTGATTTTAGGTTGAATTGAATTGAGATTTGAAGCTTCGAACCTGAACAACTCGAGACATGGTCTTTGAACTAGTTGGAATGAGTTTATTTGTGAAATAAAATAGCTGCTTAATTTTTGCTCTCACTTTCGAAATCTTGTCACTGATTATCATCGTTTGGTTTGTATATGTTTCACAGAGTTTCAAGTTTGTAATTAGGTTGGTTGGTTGGTTTCATCGAATTTTGTGATTCTATGATCTCAGATTGTCAATTTGTGCCTTTTTCTACATCATTGATATATTGTGCTGGATCAATAGTGGCAATAAATCCGGTTTTCCTGTTTAATTTTAGAGTTCAATTGATTGATTTGGCTGGAATTCTGTCATCTTCATCGGATATATTTGGGGGTCAATTATGTTATTCTTTTGAATTTCTATTGTTGCAACTCTTTTTCTCTTTATGATTGGGTTTGCGTCATAAAGTTTTGAATTTTATGGTCGTGACAGCGAATTTGGCAAATGATTGCTAGTAATTTATGATAAATACACTTGTCCTGATATATTGGTTGTTCTTGCTCATTTTATAGATAATTACATGTAGGTTCAAGCAAGTATTAATCTTTGAAGTTTTGTTTCTTTTCACAGGTCACCAACTGTAGACATGAGTATCATCTCCAGTGTATTCTTGAATGGTAGATGCACTTACTATTTTTATTTAGTTTAAACTTGAACTGTCTGGAACTTTAGAACCAATATTTCAGTGATGGCATTTCACACCCATGTGTTCACATGCATGTTTTTTACTTGTACATTGTGTTCGTTTGTTCGTATGGTAACTTGTTTCTCTTCAGGTCACAAAGAAGCAAAGAGTGCCCTATATGTTGGCAGCTTCTTGTCTTGAAAGACCCTTCCAGGTAGATGATTTTTGTGTGGAAAGAATCACATTGGCACACAAAAAATTTGTTATTGTTAACTCATGAATTTCTTAGTGTCGGTGTCTTAGTGATGAATTCAATCTCATGAAGTTATTATTTATTTTCAATTTTCTTTCTTCTACCTTTAGTCAAGAGCTCTTAGCTGCAGTGGAGATTGAGAGGAATTTGAGGTCAAGGCGCAATGCTCGCCATATCCGTGAGGACTATGAAATGAATATTGTGAGTTTTATGGTTTAACTTGAATCTACTTATCCTTCAAATTGGTTATGTTAAAAAGCTTGCTAATAATGAAATTTCTCTCTCAGGCTAATTCTTATGGAGATGATTCAGATTTCGATGAGCGTATTATGAGGCATTTTGCTGCTGCAGCACGCAGAGCTCATTATGTTGAGAGAAGGGGAAGGCCGAGATCTTCTGGTATTGGTCCTCCGCTGGTTCTGCTCTCTGTTCCTACTGGAGATCTACCTCTACCTGATGTGCAGCATTTGCGCACAACATCACCAGAAGAACGCCAAACTTCCAGTTATGAGTTTTCGGAGGGTGATTCACCAACATTTAGCACTCTAAGATCTGTGGTTCCAGTGGTTGTGAATGTGGAACCCAACTCTGTTGGCAACAGAGACCTGCCAGAACTGTTGATCCTTGTATTTTGGTATATATATATATATATATTCATGAATTAATTTCAATAAACCAACACAATCTTAACTCATTTCTTATAATCGATGAATAGTTTTTGAATGTTACACGTGAATGAAGGAGTTTGATAATGTAGAAGTTTGTTGCAACCTAATATCCCTTGTGTCTATTTTTTCGGACTGTTCTTACACACACATGATTCTATGACTTTCTACATGTTTGGTAATTATTTAGAGTCCTTTGCAGCTCCAAAAGTCCACAAAGACCAAGCTCATCTGAATTTCTTGCTTTCTCGGAGTCTGTTAAATTGAAATTTTCTACAGCTTCTGCCAGGTACTTTTTTTTGATAGTTTGGTTTCTTTAGGAGCTGATGCTTGCTTGTTTCATTTCTTTGATTCTTGGATGTATGGTTCTTGTGCAACAGATATAAGGAATCAATCTCAAAAAGTACCCGAGGATTTAAAGAGAAGCTACTTGCGCACAATATCTCAACCAGAGAATTGGGAAGAGGAGTTCAACGTGAGATGAATGCAGGTATTGCTGGTGTTGCACGAATGATTGAGCGCCTTGATCTTCCTTCAAAACGGACCGGAATTTCTGTTCCTTTATCCAGTTGCTCGACCTCAAACTTCTCGTATAAAGGAAAAGACACTCAAGAGAGTGTAATTACTCAGTCTCCCAATGAAAATGCAGGGGAAAGTGTGCATGATATGAGTTCACCTGAATCCCCTCGTGGTCACAGTACCTTCCCAAGTGAATTGGATATTTCTCTCGTTCAGGTTTGTTAAGTTTACTCTTTAAATCATCTTCTCAATAAACCATTTTACTCAAGTTTTGTTAACAAGCCATTGTTTTAGTTGGGAACTGATTCCTTCATTCCTTTCCTAATTTTCTTTTTGCCATTTTGGTCCATCAATTTGTTTGTGTAGAACTAGTGTGAAATGCTCCATGTTATAGAAATGACAACTGCATAAGATTTGAACGCTCACCATAAGCATAGCTTATTTTCTTGCTATTTCCTCATGTCATTGGGATGAGCTATATATGTCAGAAATGGAATTTCATGTGTGGCATAAGTTTGGCTGGTTATATATTATGTCATTCAATGGTATTAGTTGAATTTCATATGAGAACTTTGACGTGCCAAATTTGGGGTGCATTGGCTGGCTGGGTTATATAATTATGGGTAAGCTAATAGACATCCCAACATTTTTGGTCTGCTAGATTGTTGGTAGGGTTTGTTGAGTTTAAGTTGGTGTAATGTAATAACTAAAACAATCTTATATGAGAGACAGTACAGCTGAGAAACAACCAGTAAAAGCTTTGAGATGCTTCCAGACCAGATATTTTTGTCTTATAACCAAATCCTCGAGTCCAACATATTGGCATATAGACAGATTGGAGGCTCATTGTTTATCTACCGGTAGACTGGAGCCTGGAGGATAGGTTTGAGGATGTTGTGGCATCATAATAAATCACACTCTATTGGGATCCTTTTATTTGGTTTGTTTAAATAATAGGCACAATCATTGATTGGCATGCCTCAATGCAAATGGCCTGTTTATTAACGAACACCGTTTCATGGTTACTTATGCAATACTCTCTACTTTAGCCAGCAGGTAGATTCCTGAAGTGGTGGTGAATCGCCTGTATAGGTGATTGACCCTCTACTTTTGAAATGCTTGTCATGCATAGTATTCTTTGTCATGAGAGTAGGAAGAATGAGAATGCACCATTAAAACAATGAGAGAGACTTGAACTAGGGTGAAGCCATTTCAAAAGTAATATAAGCAAAATTGCAGGATTCAGTTTCCATGATTCATACAAGTACCCAATTTCTCAACTGATTGTCAAAGATAGATGTTTTATATTTGAACTTTGGCTAATCTTTCAATGTTTTCCATTTTAGTCTGGAAGGTGATGTTGTTAAGAAGCGAACCAGTGCTCAACTATGGGTTCCACATTTCATTCTCTTCATGAAGGCATTTACTCTATGCCGTACGATTATGAATCAGTCCAGGCGTTTACGCAAGTGACGTATGACAAGGAATCAATCCACCATGATTTAAAGGATGATAATTGGTTCGTGTCCTGCAATAATTTTATTTGCGAAACTTGAAACCTTTCAAGTGATTTACTGTTCTTATATAAATATGGTTATATGTATTATTGTTCCAGTTAAGTGCATTGGAGTTTTAGGCAAGTTTGGGAAGTCCATAAAAAGTTAAAAAGTTAAAAAGTCAAAAAGTTACTCAAAAAGTTAAAAAGTTAACAGTATTCACCAAAAGTCAATAATTACCGGCTGCACAATTCTCAATCCTAATTTACCCCTACACACTAATTTATACAATTTTTTAATACACATTTTTCCATAAAAAGTCAAAAAGTTAACCAAAACATTCATATTTTTTTTCTCAATTTTTTAGTCCAAAAAGACAAAAATTACACTTATTTAGGACATTCCAAACAACCCCATCACTTTGTTTGCGTTAATGTGCTAATCCTAATAGACGTGGTGGAAGGAGATGAAAGAGTTTTCTGGAGAATTCCTTGGTGCTTCTGCCATTTCCATCCCTTTTTTCTTGTTCTTGATTTTTGCGTTTGGTTGTGTTTTCAGTTTTCATGTTTTCATCTTTTCAAAAACAAAATAATGAAAAGATGGAAAACATCAATTTCTTGTTAGGTGCGGCTTCTGTCTAGTTCGATCGGACTGGACCGTGCTGTTGGGTCTGTGGGGCCCACCACGGGTCCCGTTTCGATAATCCGAGTCGTTCAATGTGTAAAATTCATCGAGTACTATATGTCTGTAAAAAATCACGTTGATCGGATATCGATAGCTCTGTCATCGAACTAGTTTTATATTAACTGTTAATTTGTTCACCGTCCTTTTTTTTTTATACAAAATTGATTTGATCTCACAGCTATTAATATACGATCAATGTGATTTTTTATAGACATATAGTACTCGATGAATTTTACATATTAACAGTTCGGATTATCAAAACAGGACCATGATAAGCCCTCACAGGCCAAACAGTACGGTCCAGTCTGATTTCGAACTGGACAAAAGTCGCTCCCTTGTTTTTATTTGTACTATAACAACTTTGAAAATTCAAAATAACTATTTTGATGTTTCCAAGAAAATAATTTGTTTTTCATAATTTTTTTGGGGAAATACTGATAAGTGATGATTAGAAAAGTTATAAAGTTTATAATTTTAATTATTAATTGTAGACACGCCTGTGAGGGACCCCGCTACAGTTCGAACTCGATTTGTGTCACGGTTCTTAATCTTGAACCAAAGAGTCCAAATCTGGCAAATCGTTTTGAGAAACAGGTTTTTGAAAAGAAGTGCCAAACATGGACTGCTTTGCCAGATACAGAGTCGCCACCTAAATATTTTTCATGGGGGAATTTAGGAAACCCTGACTCGGTGCCGAAGGCCACATGTCCATCATCACCGGAGTTGTCTCGGCTCGGGAGCTAGGGTACAATTGGGGAAGGTCAGCTATGAGCACCCCCTCTCGCCCGATCCAAAGATCGGCCTCTACTAACCGTGATATCCGTTTTTGAAAACATTATGTATTCTTATTCCAATTGTTAGCCTAGAATTACCATGTTATGCGCACAGCAAACAAGTATAGACTAGATTGCCTAATTTGGAAAGAAACATTGCATATCCGTTTGTTTTGGAAAATATTTTGGAATTTGCTACTCGCAAGTAGGCTAAAATACGAATTTCAACGAGTTTTTCCAACTCAAGCAATCCAACCTTCACCCACAGGCATTCAAACAATTTATCACATAAGCATCTAGCCACATGGTAAGTATGCTATCATGTTAACATTCACACGCATGCGAGATGCTAAAGCATAAAACACTTACATTGTACTCCAAGCCAAAACAATAAACTGGTTAGCAAACATGCGTGATCCTAGTTTATGTTAAATTGACTAATGCAGCACATACAGGATGCAATTAGATAGGCTCGGCTAACCTAAACATGGTATGTGACATGCTTCAACTATCACGTATTCAATTTTGAAATTGAAGTACAAATGCAGTTAGCGTGATGCGCCGAGCTCGGTGCATGCAAGGCAAATATATGAATGCACACATGCATTGCATAAGGTATGCTAATTTTAAAGATGCCCTAGTCTACCATCATAAGCAGGTAAATAAAAGGGAAGAAAGACGTGGGGTTGGAAGATATACACCCACTCACGCACACTTATTACACAATTGCCCTCACTCGGAGGGTCCGAATAAATATTACAGTCCGAATAACAAATACATTAATTATTACAGAATTTCTAATTAATTAATAGAAAGAATGCAAAAAAGGGAGAAAGGTGGCCACAGCCTCCGCCTCGGGATCCGCGAATGATGCATGCTTGAAACCCAGCTCGCTTGGAAAGCCCATACCATACCACTGCCGCCTCTGTTTATACTGTCCTGTCTCTCTGAAAATTGCCAAAGCCTTAGGACAGGTTCCTTGCATGTTGCAGAATACCACCGGCTGGAGGAAATTCCCACCGGCCAAATGTAATTTCCATCGGCTGCTGTTAGAGTTATTGGCCATTCACACATGGCCGGTCGACATTGAATTCTGTCGGTCGGCAGAAGATTCCTGCAGAGGACAGTTTTGATAGCAGCAGAAGACAGACAGTATATGGCATGGGATTTCAGGCACATGTGAGCACGGTCATGTTTCCCATCATGCTTTGAACTCAGAGAAGCATGGCCCTCGATACTCGGGCCGTCAATGGTGCATGATAGCCCAAGAGATCAAGCTTGCCACTTGATGTAAAAATGCATGCAATCACACAAATGAGGACCAAGACCCTATCATACCGAAGTCAAGGGCCCCGGTGACCGAGAGTCAAGGCGCATTACATCACTTATAGTATGAATGCTCCTTGACCCTTACACTTGGTTTGACACCCCAAACCAAGTAATGCAATGCATGTTATGCAAACAATGCCTCAAAGGTACAACATGAGATTGGAAATGCAAGGCATGCCAAATGCCATGCAACTAATATGGCAAGTATGCAATGCTAGGCATACAAGATGCAAATGCGATGCAAATATGGACAATCCAAGCAATAGGATCAACATAATACAACACTTGATGAGGCAATTATGCAATGGACATAAGACAAGCATGCAAGAGGGCCTTAAACCATAAAGGGGCAGACCTTGATCCATCCCAAAACAGTGGCCAAAAGTGCCTAAAAGGGTGGACAAATACTCATGCCAACAAGCAAGCCAATGATCCTAAGGTTAAGGCACAAAAGGGGGCACTTCACTCCCACCAACATGACCACTCATGGCATGAATTTGGACAAGCCAAAACAGAAATTTAACATGCAAAAATAGACTCCAAAACCCATTAATATGGCAGCTAAAGTGGCCCCAAAGAGATGTATGCGCCGAAGCTCATTTCTAGGCATAAGAGGGCACACCCTCAAGGCATGAAAGAGGTCACACATGCACACATATAAACATGATTTATGAACTGAAATATGGTCCTAAATGATGCCAAATCATGAGGATGGTCATAGCTACGCATGCTAGAGGTCAACATGCTCAAAGCTTACAAGCAAAAACACAAAGAGGTGACACCAAACAAGGCAAGCATGACTGAAATAAATGGCCAACAGACCTTAAACATGGTAAAATAATGCCAACACCTTCATGGAACTAAGCCAACACATGCAAGAATCATGGCCTAAATACAAGGTGCATTTCTAGGCCAAATAGAGGAATGTAAAGCAAGTATACTAAGCATGCAAAAGGCCACAAATCCGACTAAAACAGAGATGACATATGACCTAAAAACACCCAAAAACCTCTGAAAAAAAAGGCCAAAACCAAGCAAGCATGCATGTTACCTTTTAAGCCAAAATGCAAGGAAATAAGACAATGAAGGGAGAGGGGTGTCCCTCCCCTATGCAAGACTTCAAACCACCTTTCTCACCACTGAAAATCCACTGGTTTTCAGTGGTGAGAAGACCAAAACACTTGAGCAAACAAGGCCTTACCAAAGAGGCAACAAAAAGACCAAATAAGGCCTAAGAGGTTAAGTTTGAACTCAAACCACAAAAGACCCTTAATGAAAGTTCTTAAGCATGAAAATATAAGCTTTTTTTATGTTATGCACAAAAACTAAATTAGTAAGAAAGATAGGTAAAAGGCTAGTGCAAGTTTGGGGAAACTAAAGCAAAGTGCTCACCCTTGAAGCACACCTCAAGAACAGCCAATGCAACCCTCTTCTTCTGATCAAAAACAGCCCAAAAACTCAAGAATCAATCCTCAAAGTCCCTCAATCTCGGAGCAAGGTGTAATAGTGTGTGTATTAGTGCAAAAGTAAGGTAAAATCACACTTTTAGGCCAAGAAACACACACAAAGGGAGGAGAGAGAGGGAAATATAGAGAGAGGGTGTATCTATATGTATAAGCTTTGGTTTTGCCTTCAAAGTTTCTAACCTAGAACAAAGAGAAGACTTCTCCTCTTATAGAAGTCCCTCTTGCAAAGCTTACACAACAAGCTTGCTTAGAGGGAAATCCCTCCATACACGTGTATGGAGGGAGGCAGAGTTGGTGCCAGCTATCACAGCTGGCACAAAATATCTACATAAAGTAGATGAACAGTAGTCGGCTGCCCAAAAATGTCATTTTGACAAAATTGAGTGCCGACCGGCAACAAAAAGTGCCGACCGGCAATATAGATTGCCGATGGCAGCAAAAACCAGCCGGTGGCCTCTGGCCATGGCCGGTGATGTGTGGGGATGCCTCCCTAGGCATTCCCTACCTTTCCAAGGCAAAACACAAGTGTTTGGTGCAAAACCAGACACTAAACAGTCGAGTTCGGAGATCCTGAGGCAAGGCGCGCGAGCCGAGACCTCTGGGAACTCCAAACGAACACAAACAAGGGTAATCACCAAGTGTTCCAATGGTGACGTCCAAGTCTTGAGGACGGTCAAAAATGGGGTGTCTACATTAATATTTATAATGGTTATCATATTTTTGTAAATAATTTTTTCGATTCTCACTTATTAGTAATTGTCCCTTTATTTTGCCAGAAACAATTTTTATGATTTGACTAGATTTAGTTTGGCATATTGCTTGCAATACTAAAGTGTATCAATTAACACAGTAATTAGATATAATATTAGGTAGGATCTGAGGTGGAGGCACAGCATGGCCAGCTAGGGGGTCACGTGCCCTTCCTCATTTTTGAAATTTTTTTTGGTTATTGTCATGTATAAAATGTATTTTCTTTTTTTCTTAACATGTTCTTTGATTAAAGGTTTATTGTATTGTTCACAACAAGTAGTTATTTAATACTTTTGAAACACTATATGGTATTGTTTATATAGTAGTTTAAATCAATAGTGTAGCGAAAAATATTATATAGATTGAATATAATGAATTCATTATTTTCAAGTAGTTGACATTAGTGTAATTTGTAATTTTTTATGTTTTGAGCCTCACGTAGGCAACGTCATATGGTATTCTAAGATTGTTTAATAATTTTCTTTTTGAACACATAATTTATAAGCAATGTCATCTCTTCAATATTTTTCTTTCAAATAAAAATTAAATAAATTTTATAATAATTTGTGTTATAAATGACATGTTTTTATTTTTTAAAATTAGAAATTTTGATCCATAATTTTTTGTGCTAAAATTGTAAATTTACGTCATCATTCTACATCGGGCTATTCTACATCATTATAGAATTTTGATTTGTTCTTATTAATAATGAATATGTAATTTTTTATGTTTAAATTTATCTCATAAAATTATTATTATCTTAATGTTACTCATGAATTTATAATTTATCCTAATATAAATTAGAAGGCGCATTTAGAAAGGGTGTGTATAGTGAAAAAAATTTCATGGGTCGGGGATATTTGTTGAAATATTTTTTTGTTATGACTTTCTAATATTATGTCTCTAGATTTACAGCGAAAAACGTTTTATTGCAAGTGTGAATGCTTTTAACGTTTTAAAACACTTTGGTCCATATTTGTCATGTTTGAAAAGTAATTTGTTTTAGGAGACGTGCATTAAATGGCGTACGTTAATAATGAAGCATTTTATTTCATCATAATTTCACATAAAACGTTTAAAAAAAATATGTACAGAAAAATAAAGAGAATAATGTGATAATTTATAATGATTTTTTGACTAAAATATGTAATTGACAAACGAGGCCTCATAAGTTCATTAAAATTCATTTATCTAAAAAGTCAATCAACAGATAAATCTAATTTAAAATTTTTTAGACAATATTCTTAAATCCTAATATTTTAAAGTTATAAGGAAAATAACAATTTAAAAATTACTCGTCTACTATTTCACATTTCTATCCACGTAACATATCTGTTTATTTATCTATTTAATGTCAACCAGCTATCATTCAAACTAAAATTCTTATGATTTTCTATTTCCAAGCTATATAATCACAAATTTTTAGATTTGAATAATGTTAGATTTGTTGAATAGTGTCAGATCTGGAAGATGATCTTGTTGTGATGTTATTTATATATAATGTTAAATTTGAATAGTGTTAAATTTGTTGAATAATGTTGTGATGTTATTTATATATAATGTCAGATCTGGAAGATGATCTGAATAGTGTTAAATTTTTTGAAGATTTGGAAGATTTAAATAGTGTTAGATTTGTTGAATAATGTTGTGATGTTATTTATATATAATGTCAGATTTGGAAGATGATCTGAATAGTGTTAATTTTTATTATTTTTTTTAGACATTTCAGCTCACAAATGTTTTGTTTGAATAGGTCTTCATTTACTGATTTCGATATGGATCTGTTTTGGATTTGAATCTTCATTCTTTGATTTTTTTTTTTATTAGCCGGGGAATGTTCGGGGTCGGGGATCCCCGATCCCCATTAGGGGACTGGGGCAGGGACGGTGGTAGGTTCCCTGTCGGGTATCGGGAACGGGGACGGGGACGGGACGTGTGATCCCCGGTCCCGCCCTGGCCCGTTGCCATTCCTATTTACGACTTGTTAAATTAATGCTTTTTCAAGATTGACTCGTTATGTAAACAAGTCAAATTTGAACACAATTTTAAATTTCTTAAGTTTTCAAATCAATTTTGAACAACCTACTACTCGGTTCGATAAGCTAATATGCAGTATAAAAAATTAAGCTACTCAAACTCAATTTGTGTTAACAAAAACAGGTAAGAGAGAGAGAGAGAGAGAGAGAGAGAGAGAGAGAGAGAGAGAGGTTAGGGTTTCGCTTCGTGTCTATGACTCGTACGAGCTCTGAGAACCGTTCTCATTGACAAGAATTAGATGTTTCAATCCTCAAAGGTTAGTCATTTCATTCCGGAAAGCTTCAATCTTTGTGTTCTCGTAGCGTCAAGATTCAATTTCTTCATTTGAATCTTCATTGTCTATGAAATTCCTTTCCATTTTCCCCAATTTGCTTGCTGAAAATGGGTAAGAAATTAAGAAACAAGAGAGGTAGCTCATCCAAAATCTCACGTAAAGAATTCCATTCTAGCTTGGTGCAAAAGAAATTGGGCCCAATAGTTCAAATCAAGCCAATGATAAAAACCAAAATAATATAGACTATATGCAAAAACAATTAGAACTTGAGTTTGAACATGTTGATTTTGACATTGAAGAGACTTATTGTGATCCCCCTGAAGCTTACAATGCCATGGTGGGTTTTAGTGTTTATCATGGCTTTTCCTCAAAACAAGACCTGGGCAAAACAACCATACTTGAACCAATGGGGGATATTGAGACAGTAATAAAGGGAAGTACCCCAACCACAAATGTGCAAGACTATAATGAGACAAAAGGGCATGCTCAGGTTCAGATGTCATGTATAGAGGGGTTGGTGGGTGCTATGGACTCATCCGATCAGATTGAAGCAAAAATAGTCCAAAGCCATAGTTCCAATAGGTTGGGTAAGTCTTCTTCCCATAATGTTATCTTTACGCGCTGGAGTGGTTTATTTAAATCTGAAATTGCGAATAAGAAAGTAGTTAGAAACCTCAAGAGATACTCGGTGGGTTATGAGAATGATCAACTTCAAATCCCATTGGAAATCTCTAAAATTGGGTTTAAGCAATGGAAACATGTTCTCGTGGGTTGTTTCATTGATAGAAAATTATCTTTCTTCCAAGTGAAGACTTGGGCTTACAAGTTGTGGAAGGAAAATCTTGAAGATGTTGTAACCTTAGATAATGGTTACTTTGTATTCAAGATTAAAAATGAAGAAGATTTAAAGTCCATTCTTGATGAGGGGCCTTATTATATAGGGAGCAAATTGATTGTTATTAAGAAATGGCACCCCGGTGACCCTTACTAAAATGTCTTCTCAAGTGTGCCGATATGGGTAAATTTTTTCAGTGTGCCGTTTGAACTTTGGATTGAGAAGGGATTGAGGTACATAGCAAGTTTTATCGGTAATCCATTGTATCTTGATGAATTTACTGAAAACCATAGCCAGTTAACATTTGCGAGAATTTGTGTTGAGATAAAAGCTACTAAAGAGATTCCACCCTCCTTTGTTATAAGCTTAGGATATGGAGAACCGTTCAAAATCTAAGTAGAAGTTCCTTGGAAACCCCAAGTGTGTGGAGAATGCAAAATATTTGGTTATGCTACAAGTTTGTGTCCAAGTAAACTGATAACTCAAGCTCCTAGCAAACTCAAACAAGAGTGGAAGGCCAGAGAAGTGGTCGAGACGAAAGAGGGAGGCAAGCCAAGTGAATGGGTTGAAGTGAAAAAGAAAAAAGGCAAGGACGTCGTTAATGCTCCTATGGGTAACTTTGTTCCTACACCTCCTTTATCTTCATCGAATACATTTGATATTCTCAATACTTGTGTAACCAATGAGAAGGTTTTTTTTGTGCAGATCTAAAGAGCATGCTTAATGCGAATTGCTCCTCTTTGAAAGTGAGTAACCCCTCAAAAGATATTTCGAATAAAGAGGCTTCAAAGGAAGATAAAGAAATTGCCAGGGATATGGGTAATATAAATGTGTTAGCCCCTAAATGATCTTCACATTCCAAAGGAGCTCTTCAATCCCTTTCAGATGGAACATTTGTTGTTCTATGGACAAATCCATCTTCAAAAGTGGAAAATAAGTAAAAGCTCCTTGAAAGAATCACTAATCTTAAACTTGCTCAAGAGGTTAGCCTCTCTATTAAGTCTAAGAAATCAAGTCACAAGACTCCTATGAAATCGTAGGCGTCTCCATTGATTGTTGTTTGGCCTAGCTTTTGGATTTTCCTTGTATGTTAATCTACTTGTTAGATTTTAATGTGGAAGTTAAGCATGTGTTTTCCCTCATCGAAGGGTGTGTTGCCTTTGGGCATGTATAAGTCTTACTATAATACCTATTTTTTGGTTTATGACTTACCTACCAAAAAAAGAAAAAAAAACTCAATTTGTGTTCAGCTCATTAAAAACTCATTAGGTAAACAAGTCAAATTTAAAATTAATTTTAAACTCATTAAGTTATCATCAAACTAAGTTTAAACAACTTATTAAGTTCGTATTTTGCCTAATTCTAATGATCACACCAAAAAGATTGAAAAATAAAATTCAACACTACACCAAAAGTCATAGTTTAACTTATTCACAGAAATCACAAAAGTTGTTGAAATGATCATTTATAACACACAAAGAGAGTTTCAATCCCTCATTGAAGAAAAAATGCAAGTTTTAAGCCTTTTTTCACTTTCAAGGTGCTTCAATGGATGTCGCAATCACACCCAGGTTTCCAGACTTGGAACAAGGATTTGGAACCTCAGCGACAAGCCCGTAGAGCTTCAAATAAGAGTGGGATTGATATTGAAGAAAATTCACACTTTGTGTGAGACCCCTAACTTTTGTAAGCCTTATTAGGTCCCTAAATTTTGAGTTATTTTAATAAAGCCCTTAATTCGTTGATTGTTCGCAAATTAAACCCTATAACTGAAAACGCATCATGGACGAACCCATACAAACCCTAATCGATCCTGGGAGCTTAGAAATCATTTCTAATACTCTAATATTAATTATTTAACTCTCAAATTTTAGATTAATCGCTGTAAACCTTAACTTCTGGTTTTCACAGTTTTCGTTCGGTTATTTATCTTTAAATTCAAAGCAAGATAATACGAACCGAATTATTTTTCCTAACACTAATTTATTAACTCTACACTTGAAATAGATATTTTAATTGAGTCCAAGCCCTCACATTTTTATTAAATCACAAATTGACCCCAAACAAGTACCGTTATATATTTATATATACACTTGTATCCTAATTTTTTTTAAAAACATTTTATTTTGCAAATTCCAACAATTGTACACAAAAAAAATATAAAATAAGTCCATCAATTTACCATCACATGGCTAGCCATCACCATTGTAGGTGTACTGAATGTACTATGAGATAATTTTCCATGATTTAAGGAAGAAAAATCTTTGACTTGGTACAAACTTTTATATATGTGTATCTATGCAACTAGGTTGGTTTGATTAGGAGGAAAACTCTAACTAGATCATTTTTAGGAACCTAATTAAGACCTTTGATCCTCCACTATTCCATTGAATTCAAACTGAATTCAAACTAAATCCAAACTATCCAATCCAATTCCAACCAAGGGGCATTTGGGACCTTTTGCACCAAATTCATTATATAAACAACCCCTCCCTTAGCATTTTACATACAATAACAACACTTATACACACTATATTCAGCTAAGAGAGAAGAAAGGAAGGAGGGTGAGCTTGGTAGAAAAGAGGAGAGGAAGAAAAAGTTTGCTAGCAATTCCAACAACCCTCAAGTAAGCCACAACACAACTCTCTCTTCTATTTTTCTTTTTCAAATACATGTTATTTGAAATTTAAAATGGTATTTTCAGATGTGTTATAATGGTATTCTTGTGTCAAAAATGAAAGGAGTTAAGCCTTGATTCTACCATTCTTCTATTTTTCTTAATCAGTATAAGACTACATTTTTCCCTATCAATCTCTCAAAATTTTCAAAGGCACACCTTCACCTTAAATTTCTGAGTTTAATACATATTATCTAGCATGTTTTCATCACAAGATAAGTGAGAAATTTCCCCTAGCTGACCTCTTTTCTCACCAACTTTCTATTTTCAAGAACTGTGCCAGAAAAATATGTTTTACAGCCACCTTAAAAAAATTGTATAAAAATATTATGGACCCCCATTTTATTTCAAAATGTTCCTTAAGGAGTTATCTTTCAAGTAAAATTGGTTTCATTGAAAATGAGTGAGCGGTTTGTGAGAAAATCTAATTTTCGTAACGGTCGACGAATCTGGACAGAGCAGGAGTATTTCTGAAATAACTACAAATCTGGAAAAGCTATTCCATTTTTGAAAAATGTTCTGAAAACTAGATAAAATTCCCTACGAACCATAGGAAAGCCGGGCTCTGAAAAAAATCTGAAATAGCCCTTTTGTGCATAATCTTTAGGTAGTACTGAATCTGGAAATTCTGTTTTCATTGATGTTTTATGCTTTTGTGTTCATGAATATGCTTATTAATTTATGATCATGTCTCGATATGATATTTCACATGTCATAGGTTTATGTATTTTATTTTGATCCTTCGATGGTGCTCACACTTATGCAAATCTGGAAATTATATTCATGTGCGAATTTATTCCCTTAACTACTTGAATATGCCTAGAGCTACTTGTGCCTATCTTCATATGTGAATCTCATGTGTTGTAACCTTATTTCCTTCTATTTGTACTATTTAGTTGTTCAAACTTTTGCAATAGATGTTGTTTCAAGAGCATGTCTTAACTCTCACTTAAATTATGTAACTCAAACGGGAAACTTAATGGGTGGTAATGTGTTGCGAATTTTTGGACAAGATTACTAAGATATTGATTGGTTGACGGGATGCGTTCCCTATTTGGAAGTTAAAATCTTGCGCAAGTGGTTTTCGGAAGCCTTGAACGGAGCGGTTGTATTCGGACCCTAGGTATTTGGTGTAAGGAGGGATTTGGGCAAGGCCCATTATTACCGTCTCTTTTAAGGCCCAACGGTTGGCGCTACACGGTATATAACTGTGACGACCCTCACCACTGATTATTGTTAAATTGCGACTGAGCATGATAAGTAACTGAATTGACTGAAATTCTGAACTGATTGATTGAGTATATTAGTTTAAATGCATTTCTATCTGTTTGACTGTTAATTGATCTGTTCACGTTTTAAGTTTGAACTGTAAATTGAAGGCCTTATCGGCGGCCGAATCTAAAATTGATTAGTGTTTCATGTTAATTAGAATTTATGTGATTTTATGGTAAATTTAATTGAAATTTGATTTAGTATGATTAAACTAGATTAAATAGTGTTGAATCACATTAGTTCTAGTTTATTACAATTTTGCCATCTATTGGGCCACTTCACAAATTTTGTTGAAAGCATAGTCTTGCATCATTTTCTTGTTCATCTTTGAGAGATCAAACCGAGAGAGAGAGTGAGAGAGTAGGAGAAGACTTGAGTTCATCAATTGGCTTGGAAAAATTAAAAGAATTGAAGGATAATTGCAAATTGAGCTTATATATCTTGCATTCAAGACTTAAGGTAGGAGAATTCATCTTCTCCATTGTGAATTTGAGTTACTTCTTGCATGGTTCTTGGTGAGTTAGAGTTTAGAGTCAAGAATTGGTTTTAAAGTGTTGAATTGAGGCTTAAATCATGCATGCATATACACATTGGTGAGTTTTGAGGTTGTATTCATGGAAATTCTTACATGCATGTCTACACTCTAGTTGTAGTTCATGAATTCATCATGTTTTTGAGAGAATTGGCTCTTTGGAGCATATATTAGAAGCTTTGAACTCAGTAGAACACATGCATGTTCATACACACTATGTTCTTGAAGTTATTGTTGAAATTGTGTTTTATTTGAACTACCTTTGAGCTTTGGTTTTGCAAATTGATCTTTGAAACATGTCATGTTATGGGTTTTATTGTGTTTTCCAGAAAATTGGCCCAAAAGGATCGAATTTGAAGCTTTAGAGATTGAGTTTTGTGCTTGGAGACAAATCTGGAAATTCCAGATTTTGGATCCATGCTCAAGCGGGGAACTTCACGCTTGAGCGTACACTTTGAGTTTATGCAGTCTGCTCGAGCGGGGAAAGTAACGCTCGAGCGTGAAATGCGTGCATCCAGTACTTTTCATACGTTTACAGTCCGCTCGAGCGAGGGAATTCACGCTCGAGCGGAGGTCGAGCGCCCATCGAGCGTGAATTGCATGCATCTAGCACTTTTGTCGTGTTTTATAGTCCGCTCGAGCGGAGAATCTTTGTTTACATGTTCGCTCGAGTGGGGAAAGCCACGTTCGAGCGTGGACCCCTGTTTCAGCAAATTTTGAAAAGTGTTTTTAAAGTGCATCTTTGCATCCTCTTTCCATCCTAAGCATTCCTAGGGCATGTTTAAGGTATCTTAAGGAGGATATTGATGTAAAACCACACTAAGCCAAGTTAGGGGGTTAAGTTATCAAACCTAAGTGTATAACTTAGTGTGTGTTCATTCTGTAACTGTGTAGGGTTGACATCCAAGGATGTGCACTAGTCTATCTATAGCCTAGTGCTCTGTGAGTAACAATGTTGTAAAGATATATTCAATCATGAATATTTTCTGAATGATCAACTGTACTGCTTTCTGAAATGATATTTCTTACTGAATGAATGCTTGTCTTATTTGTGAACTGTATTCGTGGCATCCATAGCAATTTACTGCTACTGTACTGTACTGCTACTGTCACAGAGATCTCTGTCGGTTCCCATGTTTGAAACCATTACCATTTACTGTTATGATGTCTATCAACTGAATGTTCGGTCTGTTAAGACCCACTGTACTGTTTGCTATTAGATGTATCACTTATTACTGCTATGATCGAATAACTGATATACTGTTCAAATGATTGTTTTGCATACTGAAAGGACAATAATTCCTAACTTCTTTACGCATATGTCATTCACTGGGCTTTAGCTCACTACTCATATATATATGTAGGTGTGCAGGCACCAGACCGTTACTAAGAGTGTCAGGCTAAGCTTTTGTTTTGTCAAGCCAATCTTTGTGCCTTACTTCGAGGTTCTAGATCTGTTCAAGTTGAGGCTGCTTTTGGGGTGTCTCAGTTTCACCCTTCTGTCTCTGTTTCTGTTTCTGTTTTGTATAGACTGTATAGACTTATACTGTACTGTTATGGTAGGGATTTGGACCCTAACCTGAATGCCTGTATATGATGTATGTGCATACTGCTTTGTTCCGAATGTGAATATGTTATGAAAAGTCTTTTTTCATACAGAATGTCACAGCTCATTGGATATCTTTTATTACTGTTTTGGCTTCCGCCAGCCCCTATACTCTGTATTGCTGTCCTTATTGTTAAGCAGGCCTTCGGTAATCACGGATTACTGGCCGGTTACGGTGCTAAACTCATAGGGGCGGGTTTGGGTCGTGACAATAACCTTTGGTAGGCATTCGAGGTTAGTTCTACAACAAAGTAGTAAAAGAGGGGGCATACCGAATAATCCGCATCCACTTCTTGTGATTGGGAGGACGAAGTCTCTTTGGGGGATCTCTAGATTTCTAACATCTAACCTTGTAATCCTTTATTATTGAATGATTATCATGCTTCATTACTTGCTTGTTATAATTGTGATGGTGTATTGGATTGGGAAAAAAAGATAGGGTGTGTGTGCATTTACTGGGCATTCAAAACTCATGGCGTTTCATGCCAGGTTTCAAAGAAACATACGAAGCCAACGATGAGTCAAAGACATTTGAAGACTTAAGTTTTCCTTCGAGAAAGTTTGGAACCATTTCGCTTATTAGTCTAACTGTGCTTTTATTTACTCTTTTTGGATTGTAATAGTAATGGAACTTGTTTTGTAAATTTAAAATTTGAGACGCTGTAATTATTATTTACTTTGTAATCCTATGCCTATCTCTGTGTTGGTTGTGAGACCTTGCGTCAATGCCTTTTAAGATCTGTCAAAAGGATGGTGCGCTACCTAAGAAAGCTGGATTTAGAAGGGAGGCTAACTTGACTCCTCCGGAGATCTGGGATCTTACTCGGTTATTGGTCATAGGACTCATTAGTGCTGTTTCCTAGACTCCTAACCTTAGATAAACCCTGTATTTAATTGATAATATATTCTTTAAAGTTCGCAATTTTTGGGGCGTCACACTTTGAAGCCCGGTTCATCGAAGAGATTGAAATCCAAGACCATTTACAAAGGTTTACATGCCTAATAGCGGTGTTGGCGGTGGTGGTGCAGGTAGAGTGGAGGTGGTGGTGGAGAGGGAATGAGAGGATTGTTGTCTTACTATGATGAGACATGTCATCCTTATATTTGGATACATGACACAATGGGAAATTTCTCAAGAATGGTGAAACAACAATAGGGGTGTTTGGCAAGAAAAAAAACCCTAGTTTAGGCTAAAATTCACAAAAAGACAAAATAGGCTAAAATAGCTAATAAGACAAAATATCACATCAAATCCATAATCATTTCACTTTTTCTCTCACAAACATCACATCCAACCACAAAAAAATCCAATCATCTTCCCAAACACAAAAATTTTAGCCTACTAAAATAGCCAAAAACTAAAATAGCCTACTAAAATAGCAACTTCCCAAACGAAGCCAAGTCTTGTTTGGCAACATCACTTTTTAGTTTAAAAGTCAAAAAGACATTAAAAAAATTAAAAAGGCAACAATCTATACTAAAAAGTCAAAGATTTTCTTTTCTCTCTACTTTTTGCACATATTTTCGTAAAAAATCAAAAAGTTATTCTAAACATACTAATTTTTTTACATTATATTTTAGTAAAAAAGCCAAAAAGTTATTTAAAAAGCTTACTCCCAAACGAGGCCAGTCCTCGTTTCGCAACATCACTTTTTAGCCGAAAAGCTAACAAGATTTGGAAACAGACTTTTTAAGTAACTTTTTAACTTTTTGACTAAAATATGATGTAAAAATATTTAGTATGTTTGGGATGACTTTTTGATTTTTTTATGAAAAGATGTACAAAAAGTAGAGAGAAAATAAAATCTTTGACTTTTTGATATAAGTTATTGGCTTTTTAATTTTTTTAGGAACTTTTTGGTTTTTAGGCTAAAAAAGTGATGTTGTCAAACAAGACCTAAAAAAACTAAAAAACTAATAACCTATATCAAAAAGTCAAATATTTTCTTTTCTCTCTACTTTTTGCATATCTTTTCGTAAAAAATTTAAAAGTGATCACAAATATATAATTTTTTTTTATATATTATATTTTAGCTAAAAAATTAAAAAATTCCCAAGCGAGGCCTGTGAGACCCTCAACAAACATCTTCACTCTTTCACTGCACAAAACAATTCTATCAAATTAATATGTGGTGGGATAGTGTTCACACTGTTTGGTTAATCAATCAGGGTTTGGTTGGGACCCAATTAGGTTAGTGAATGAGCAGGACATTCCAAAATGCTGGGAAGTGGTGGTGGTTGAACAAAGACTCAAGATACACAATTTTTTGTCTTTAAATTTGTCAATTCTTCTGTTATGTAAATATAATTATCATACAACGATGTTTGAAAATTTTTCTATCACAAAATTCCTATTGCAATGTGTAATTAGAGGTACTCTCACGACCCAAACCTGCCCCTATTGGTTTAGCGTCGTAACCGACCAGTAATCCTTGGATTACCAAAGGCCTCTTAACATAATAATGAATAATTAGGGGCTACGGAAACAAATACATAAAATATACATAGTCCATCGAGCTGTGAAGACATACATGGGACTGATAATCTTAAACTTTTATAAACATACAAGTGATGTCAAAAGATATAGTATTTAAACGTCACTTCATGTACATAAAAGAAAAACAGAGAAACTTGTTCATGGAGTAAAAGGAACAAAGTCTTATATAGTCATACTAACACAGCCATCAGACTTGACTTAATCCAGAATCTCCTCGGTAAGCACAAAGGTTGGCTAAGAAAAACTGAAACGCCAGGTCCTCAACTCTGAGCCTGGTCACATGCCTGTTTACCTACATACATAATATAAATAGTGAGTAGGAGCCCAGTGAATAATAACAGAGTAAATGGTTAAATGAATGATATCCCATGACTAAGCTTGTACATAAAATAAATTCATATTCGTATTCTTATTCAATGTGTATACAGAATTCAAAATTCATACTTGATCATACATAGTTCATCCGTTAGCACTAACAGATCACATACAGAGTATCAAAGATCATACTTGTTAGTTCCATAGAGGAACCTCCGGCCAGGTACGGATAACTTGTCAGTTCCATAAAGGAACCTCCGGACCGGGAACAGATAACATACTTGTGTCACAAATACTTATCGAAAATTGGACAATCATTCATAGTACATAACATATCATTTCATAAAACAAATCTTATTTCATATACATAAAATAATTTAACTTGAACATAGCTTTACTAAATTATTACTCACAGATAACATATGGCTCCAAGTAAATGGATAGAGTAGGCAATTCAGATATCCTATGGCGTATGACCTTAGGTTCTCAACTCTTTGAATCCTAGTGAATTCTTGCTCAATTTCTTCAATTCTCCTCAATTCTCTAGCAAATTCCTTGTTGAAAACTTCTCCTAGGTTTCTCACTCTCTCTACACATTTATGTATGTATGTGTGAGCTCAAGAGGTGTTGGAGTGAAAGGAGAAGAATGAGTGGGAACACTTAAGAAGCCTTATATAGGCTTGTCTAGTGATAGTTAATTAAAACTAATCAAATGAGCCATTAAATTAATCTAATTTAATCGTTTCAAACCAAATTTTAATTGGACCTACCATAAAATTCTAAAAATTCTAAATAACATGTTGGTCAAGTCAATTTCTGAATCGGATGCCGATAAGGCTTCATTTCACAAATCGAAACGAAAATATGAACAGATCTTCCTACGTTAAACAGATATAGACACACATAATGCAATGCACATGTAATTAACTCAAGATTTCTTCTTAATTACTTGTTAGATATACTTAAGCATGGATTAACGTTAATCATGGGTCGGGGTTATTACAGTCCTCTACCCCTTAAAGAGTTTGGTCCTTCAAACTCGAGTTACCTTCATTCTGGAAAAACACTGGATTCAAAGAAAACAACTCGAGGTATCTTCTCATCATGTCTTCTTCTGTCTCCCAAGTTGCATAAGTTCCTCCATGATTATGCCAATCAACCTTTACTAACAGAATTTCCTTGTTTCTCAATATTTTGATTCAGCGGTTCACAATTTGCATTGGCCTCTCCTCGTATGTATAATCATCTTTTAGAAGTACATGAGTCGGCTCAATCACATGTAGTGGATCTCTCAAATAATCCCGAAGCATAGAGACATGAAAGACATTGTGCATGTTTTCCATCACCGGAGGTAAGGCTACTCGGTATGTTACTGAATTAATCTTCTCGATAATCTCATATGACCCAACATATCTTAGCACCAACTTGCCCTTAACGCCAAACCGGGTTTGCCCTTTCATAGGAGTCACTTTTATGAACACATCATCACCAACTTCATACTCCCTATCTCTTCTCCGGGCATCCACGTAACTCTTTTGACGGCTCTGTGCAGTTCTTAGGCGTTGTTGAATCAGTTTCACCTTCTCAGTTGTTTCTTGCACCAGTTCTGGTCCCAACAACGATCTATCACCTACTTCAGCCCAACAGATTGGAGATCGACACTTTTTACTATACAAAGCTTCATAAGGAGCCATACCGATACTTGAATGGTAGCTATTATTATACACGAATTTGGCCAACGGTAAGTAGGTTTCGCAACTGCCTTGAAAGTCTAGAACACACATTCGTAACAAGTCTTCTAACATTTGAATGGTCCTTTCAAATTGGCCATCTGTCTGTGGGTGATAAGCACTGCTTAGCCTTAATTTAGTTCTCAAAGCTTACTGTAGACTTTGCCAGAATCTTGAAGTGAACTTAGGATATCTATCAGACACAATAGATACTGGTACGCCATGTAATCTCACAATCTCATTAACATACAAGTTAGTCAACTTATTCGCATTATACAATGATTTAACAGATAAAAAATGTGTGGATTTAGTTAAATGATCAACTATCACCCAAATAAACTCCATACCTCGAGAAGAGCGAGGTAATCCCACAATGAAATTCATCATGATATGTTCCCATTTTCATTCGGGTATTGGAAGCGGCTGTACCAACCAGCGGGTCGTTGATGTTCAGCTTTAACTTGTTGGCAGCAATGTTTTAAAAACCAGACCGGTGAGCGAACCGGAAAAGGGATCGGGTGGACGGGTCACCGGTTCAACCCCCGGAATTGAACTGTGACGTAATAAATATATTAAAATTATATTTAAATAAAAATATAAGTAATAAAATTAAAAATTAAAAATATTAAAAATATTAAATTATCTTAAATATTTGTCCTAATATTTTTTTTATTGAAAAATATAATACTATATTTTAAAATATTATTAATTTCAATTCTAGAAGATGAAATCAAATATTTAATATTCCCTCCAAGTGATTTTAATTCAAATAATTTGATTGAAATGAGAGCAAAAATTTTGGAGGGATATCAAAATTTCAATATTCCCTCCAATACATTTGATTGAATCCCACATGGATTTCTTGAGTCTTTTTGAAAGAAATTTTTTCTTATAAATAGGTGAAGACTATCACAATAATTTCATCAAGCTCTTAATGGGATTCCTCACAAGAGGAGACCCTTGAAAAAGAGTTTCAAATTAAAATTTTCTTATATTCTTATATTTTATAATCAAAACAATCTAGTACACAAAGACAATTCTGAAATCTTAACACATCATTTTCAATCACGAACCCGGGCCTCGGTTTTGAGTCAATTTCTGTCACGACCCAAACCCGGCCCTATGGGTTTAGTACCGTAACCGGCCAGTAATCCGAGATTACCGAAGGCCTGCAGAACAGTAATACAGTAAAACAGAGTACAGGGCCTGGCGGAAGCCAATACAGTAAATAAATAGTGTCCATTGAGCTGTGACAGTCTGTATGCAAAAAGGCTTTTCACACATTTATACATAAACAGTACAGAACAGTATACACAATATTCACATCCATTCAACTAGGGACTCAACCCTACAGAACAGTACAGAAAACATTCCGTCTGTACAAAACAGTACGGTCTATACAAAACAGTAAAACAGTACAGAAGGGGGAAATTCTAAAACACCCCTAAGCCTTAACAGTAGGCTCGGAACCTCGCAGTGAGGCACAAAGGCTGGCTTGACAAAACTGGAGTAACCCTGACGCCTCTAGCTGCGGTCTGGTGCCTGTACACCTACATATATATATGAGCAGTGAGCTAAAGCCCAGTGAATAACATAAAGCGTAAAGGGGTTTAGAATGAATGTCCTTACAGTAATGAAAACAGTTCATTTCAATCAGTAATTCAGTTGCTCAGTACAGTAAACAGTCATATGTGGTACATCCATTAGCATAACAGTAACAGTAGGTCTTAAAAGACCGAACAGTAATGATGGCCATCAGTCAGTAAACAGTAGTGGTTCCACAAGGAAACCGACAGAGAATTCTGTCGCAGTAACAGTAACAGTAAACCGTAGGTACTAAGGATGCCACAGTACAGTTCAGAAATAAAGGACATACATTCATTCAGTAAATAATACCAGTTCAGTAAACAGTTCAGTTCAGTATTCAGAAGATAATCAGTTGAACATATCTTTACACAATTGTTACTCACAGAGTTCTGGGCTACAGTATGCTAGAGCGTGTCTCCCCAGTTGCCAACCCTACACAGTTCACAGGTTGAACACACTAAGCTACACAGTTGGGAAATCTCATAACTTAATCCCTAATTTGCCTTGGTGTGTTCTACAATGATATCCTCATCTAGATGTCTTAAACTAGGCCTAAGAATGCCTAGAATGGGATGAGGATGCAAAGATGCACATTTAAAAGCATTTTCAGGATTTTCAGAAAAACAGAGTCCCGCTCGAGCGCAGGTTTCCCCGCTCGAGCGTACAGGCAAACAAAGGTACTCGCTCGAGCGCAACTTTCCCGCTCGAGCGTATTGTAAAAGTACTGGATGGGTGAAATCCCCGCTCGACGCCCGCTCGAGCTTGAGACATGACTCCGCTCGAGCGCCCAATACTCCGCTCGAGCGGACTGCAAAACAGTGCAGAGAGATGCTGGTTGCTCGGATTCCACGCTCGAGCGTAAATTTCCCCGCTCGAGCGGAAGTGCGAAATCTGGAAAACCCAGACTGCACCTCCAAGCTCAAACTCAAGTTTAAATGTATCAAAACCGATCCTCTTGGGCTCATTTTCTGGAAAACTCTTATAAACACATAGAATAACATATTTCAAAACTCAATTTAGGAAATCAAAGCCCAAGGGTGTTTAATTCAAACCCAATTTCCAACCATCTTCCAAGAACAATCCTCAAACATGACATGCATGACCTTAAATCATTTTTAAAGCTTCAATGCTGTTTCAAAAGAGCTCAAACCTTCAAAAACAAGATGAACTCATGGAGTATGACCAAAAGATGGACATGCATGTGAGGTATTATGAACTACAACCTCAAAACTTCAACATATGTATATGCATGCAACAATTAAGCTACAATTCGCCATCTAAACCATGTTTGGCTCTACACTCCTTCAATATGACATAAATCATGCAAGATTCAACTTAAAACATGAATAAGAAGACAATGGAGCTACCTTAAGTCTTGTATTTCAAGAAGGGAGCTCAAATATGCAATCACTTCAACAATTTCTCAAGCAATTCCAAGCAATTCAAGATGAAAACCAACTCCTCAAGCCTCTCTCTCTCTAGGGTCGGTTGAGGCTCAAAATGTGAGAAGAAGTGTGGGTTTAATCAATACGTGGAGTGTTTATAAGGCTCATGTGTGTGTGTGTGTGAGTGGCCCACTTAGTGGCAAGGTTGTAATTAAATCCAACTCTTTAATTAGCTTATTTAATCTAATTTAATCATACCTAATCAATTTTCAGATAATTGTACAATAAAATCACGTAAATTACGAGGGTCACAGAACACTAATCGGTTTCAGATTCGGCCGCCGATAAGGCCTTCAAATAGCAGTTTAAACATATAAACATGAACAGATAATCAGACAATCAAACAGATAGAATGCAATTAACTAACATATACTCGGTCAATTCAGTTTCCAATTTCAGTCAGTCAGTTCAGTACTTTAATCAGTTCAATTATCAGTCAGTTATCAGTCATCATCAGTTCCGTTTAGCAGTAATCGGTGATTATCGGTAATCAATCAGTCCTTAATCAGTAAACAGTATGAGGGTTGTTACAGTCTCCCCTCCTTATAAAGAGTTTAGTCCTCTAAACTCGAGTTACCTTCATTCTGGAAGAAAACAGGATTCAGTGGAAACAGTTCAGGATATCGTTTAGTCATGTCATCTTCCCTTTCCCAAGTGGCATACACGCCACCATGGTTCTGCCAGTCAACTTTCACTAACGGGATCTCTTTGTTCCTCAGTTTCTTGATCCGTCGGTTTACAATCTGTATAGGCCGTTCCTCGTAAGTGTAGTCATCACTCAACACTACGTGGGTAGGCTCTATTACATGGAAAGGATCCCGGAGATAATCTCTTAACATAGAAATGTGGAAGACGTTATGCATGTGCTCCATTTCAGGAGGAAGCGCAACTTGATACGCCACCGGATTGATTTTCTCAATAATCTCATAAGGTCCGACGTATCTCGGTGCTAACTTGCCTTTGACTCCAAAACGAGTCTGGCCTTTCATTGGTGTCACTTTCACAAAAACGTGATCACCCACTTCATACTCTCTGTCCCGTCTTCTGACATCTGCATAACTTTTCTGTCTACTCTGTGCAGTTTTCAATCTTTGCTGTATCAGTTTCACTTTTTCAGTTGTTTCATATACAATCTCGGGCCCAAGCAAAGGCCCATCTCCAACTTCTGCCCAGCAAATTGGAGACCTACATTTCCTGCCATACAATGCCTCGAAAGGCGCCATACCTATACTCGAATGGTAGCTGTTGTTGTAGGCGAATTCAGCTAATGGCAGATGACTTTCCCAGTCTCCCTGAAAATCAAGGACACACATTCTCAGTAAATCCTCCAGAGTTTGGATGGTCCTTTCCGATTGGCCATCTGTCTGAGGATGATAGGCACTACTCAGTCTCAGTTCAGTACCCAATGCAGTCTGTAGACTTTGCCAAAACCTCGATGTAAACTTCGAATCCCTGTCAGAAACAATAGACACAGGCACTCCATGCAGTCTTACAATTTCATCAATATAGATAACAGCCAATTTGTCCGCATTATAGATTGTCTTGACAGGTAAGAAGTGAGCAGATTTGGTTAGTCTATCAACAATAACCCAAATTGAATCCATACCTTTTCTGGAGCGAGGTAATCCAACGATAAAATCCATCGTGATATGCTCCCATTTCCACTCTGGTATGGGTAGGGGTTGCAATAATCCGGCAGGTCGCTGATGTTCAGCTTTGACCTGTTGGCAATGAAGACATTTGGACACAAAGTCGGCAATCTCTTTCTTCATTCCCGGCCACCAGAAATTCTGTTTCAGATCTTGGTACATTTTCGTATTCCCCGGATGGATAGACAATCTTGAGTTGTGGCCCTCTTGCAGAACTCTTCTTTTCAGTCCAGTATCATTTGGTACACACAGTCTTTCATGAAATTTCAGTACATTGTTCTCGAATTTGAATCCCGGTCTCGGTTTAGATTCTCTTTCTTCGATGATCTTCTTCAAGAAGTCATCCAGTTGCTGTTCTTCTTTAATCTCTTCAATCAGTGCTGGTTGAGCAGAAATAGCAGCCAAGGTTCCACCTTGTTCTCTCAAAACAATTTCAATTTCAGATTTTTCAAGGTCACAAAGCAACTCTTTCTGTCCGGTAAGCAAACAGGCTAAGTTTCTAATCGATTTCCGGCTCAATGCATCGGCAACGGTATTGGCTTTTCCCGGGTGGTACAAGATCTGTAGGTCGTAATCCTTTATCAGTTCTAGCCATCTCCGCTGTCTCATATTCAGTTCTTTCTGTGTGAAGAAATACTTCAAGCTCTTGTGGTCGGTATATACTTCACATGTTACCCCGTACAGGTAGTGACGCCAAATTTTCAGTGCAAATACTACTGCAGCAAGTTCCAGATCATGGGTCGGGTAATTCTTTTCATGTGGTCTCAGTTGTCGGGAAGCATAAGCTATAACCTTCCCATTCTGCATTAAAACACATCCCAAACCCTTATGAGAAGCATCACTAAATACAGTATAACCATCCGTACCTGAGGGTAAAGTCAAAACTGGTGCAGTCACAAGTCGAGTTTTCAACTCCTGGAAAGCAGATTCTCTTTGGTCGGTCCAGTCAAATGATGTCCCCTTTTGAGTTAACTGAGTCAATGGTAGGGCAATTTTGGAGAAATCTTTGACAAATCTTCTGTAATATCCAGCCAATCCCAAAAAGCTTCGGACTTCAGTCACATTTGTTGGTCTAGGCCAGTTCACCACAGCTTCAATTTTCTGCGGATCAACAGAAATTCCATCTTTGCTAACAACATGCCCCAAAAACATAACATGGTCAAGCCAAAATTCACATTTAGACAGTTTAGCATACAGTTTCTGTTCTCTTAAGGTTTGTAGGGCAAGTCTCAGATGATGTTCATGCTGTTCTATGCTTTTGGAGTAAATCAATATGTCATCGATAAATACAACAATAAAGTCATCAAGGTACGGTTTAAAAATTCTGTTCATGAGGTCCATAAAAGCAGCTGGTGCGTTCGTGACTCCAAAAGGCATAACTAGAAATTCATAATGTCCATACCTTGTTCTAAAAGCAGTTTTATCAATGTCTTCCGGTTTAACCTTCAGTTGATGATACCCCGACCTGAGATCAATCTTAGAAAACACTTGTGCACCCTGTAACTGATCAAATAAATCATCAATGCGTGGCAAAGGGTATTTGTTCTTTACAGTTACCTTATTCAGTTCACGGTAGTCGATGCACAGTCTCAGTGAGCCATCTTTCTTCTTGACAAACAAAACAGGAGCACCCCATGGCGAAGTGCTAGGTCTGATGAACTTTTTATCTAACAGTTCTTGCAATTGCACTTTCAGTTCCTTCAGTTCAGTTGGAGCCATTCTGTAAGGAGCTTTAGAAACTGGTTGTGTTCCGGGAATCACATCAACGGTAAATTCAATCTCCCTATCAGTCAAATCTCCTGGAAGATTATCTGGAAAAACATCTGGAAATTCCCTGACTATAGGAATACAATTCACATCAGTTTTAACACTATCATCAGTAGACACAGTCAGTACAGAACACAGATATCCTTTACACCCCTTTCTAATTAATTTAACAGCTTTCACTGACGAAATCAAATACGGAGGAGGTACTACTCCACTCCCATTAAACACAAATTCAGGCAAACCAGGTGGACGGAAAACAACTTGCTTGGTCACACAGTCAATAGTGGCATGATATTTTTGTAACCAATCCATCCCCAATATTACGTCAAAATGATCAATGTTCAATGGCAGTAAATCAATAAACAGATGCATATCCCCAACAATGATTTCACATGCGGGGTACATATAAGCACATGTCATGGATCCCCCTACGGGTGATGATACGGCTAGCAGATAGTTCATAGGTTCTAAGGGTCTATTCAATTTCCGTGAGAAAGCATGCGATACGTAAGAATGCGTAGACCCCGAATCAATTAATACATATGCATTTTGTGCACAAATAGAGAGAATACCTGACACAACGGTCTCGGTATTCTGCACATCTCCCGGTACTAGTGCGAACACTCGGCCTTGCCTCACAGGCTCTTTCCCGGTAGCTTTAGGGTTAGGCTTTGGTGGAGCATTTGATGCTGCTGCGCTTGGTGCAGCTTTACCACTGGCTTGTGGAGCAGAGGGGCAGTCTTTAACCATGTGGCCCACCTTGCCACACCTGTAACAGGCTCCAGATATTCTGTAACAGACCCCCTTGTGCTTCTTGCCACACTCAGGACAGGGTGGTATGAAACCACTCCCTTGGCTGGGGCTAGTTGTCGACCCCGTATTCTGTTTCTTGTTGGCTGGGTTGTGCTTGCCTTTCTTGAATTTGAAACCCTGCCTTTTACCATGCCATTCGGTTATTGGTGTTTCAGATTGTTTCACTGCTGCAATGTTCGACTCGGCCATCAATGCTCGGTCGAGAACACCCACAAAAGTCGGTAGTTTCAAAACATTTATCCGGTCAAGTATTGCCACATTAAGGCCACCTTCAAATTTTCTGGCCTTCTTATACTCAGTATCCACCATATGCGGTGCATATCTAGCAAGCTCAGTAAATTTGGTTTCATATTCCGCAACAGTCATTGTGCCCTGCTTCAGCTGTTCAAATTCAGTCACTTTTCTATCCCTAACACACTGAGGGAAGTACTTTTCAAAGAAGGACTCCTTGAACTGAGCCCAAGTCATAACAGTGTTTGTTTCACGGATTAACATCCACCACCTTCTAGCCTCTTCTTGTAGGGTGAAGGTAGCTAACAATACTTTGTTTGCTTCCGAGCACGGAAACACTTCAAATAATTTCTCTGTTTCCAGAACCCAAGCTTCAGCTTTTAGCGGTTCAAGGCCTCCCTGAAAGGATGGCGGTTTCATTTTGCTGAACTTCTGGGTCAAAGCAATTATGTCCCCATCATTCGCATTCGCATTAAGTTCCGGCTGTACCGGAGGAGGAGGAGGTTGTTGGTTCTGTTGTTGTTCAAGTCTAGCAGTTATCAGTTCTATCATTCTTTCCATTCTTTCCATTCTTGCCTCGGTAGATGAGGACTCAGGTTCATTTGCATTGTCCATTTCACTATACGCAGTTATAACAGTTTTAAACATAAGCAGTCATTTGCTTACCAGTTTAACACATTAGCAGATATTCAGTCATAACGTAATCACACACTTAACATGCTCATGAGATGCCCTAATCACTTTCTAGGACACCCTATAGCTCATTTGGACACGTGTGTGCGGTATAACTCGTGGTTAAGTATCGCTCTGATACCACTCTGTCACGACCCAAACCCGGCCCTATGGGTTTAGTACCGTAACCGGCCAGTAATCCGAGATTACCGAAGGCCTGCAGAACAGTAATACAGTAAAACAGAGTACAGGGCCTGGCGGAAGCCAATACAGTAAATAAATAGTGTCCATTGAGCTGTGACAGTCTGTATGCAAAAAGGCTTTTCACACATTTATACATAAACAGTACAGAACAGTATACACAATATTCACATCCATTCAACTAGGGACTCAACCCTACAGAACAGTACAGAAAACATTCCGTCTGTACAAAACAGTACGGTCTATACAAAACAGTAAAACAGTACAGAAGGGGGAAATTCTAAAACACCCCTAAGCCTTAACAGTAGGCTCGGAACCTCGCAGTGAGGCACAAAGGCTGGCTTGACAAAACTGGAGTAACCCTGACGCCTCTAGCTGCGGTCTGGTGCCTGTACACCTACATATATATATGAGCAGTGAGCTAAAGCCCAGTGAATAACATAAAGCGTAAAGGGGTTTAGAATGAATGTCCTTACAGTAATGAAAACAGTTCATTTCAATCAGTAATTCAGTTGCTCAGTACAGTAAACAGTCATATGTGGTACATCCATTAGCATAACAGTAACAGTAGGTCTTAAAAGACCGAACAGTAATGATGGCCATCAGTCAGTAAACAGTAGTGGTTCCACAAGGAAACCGACAGAGAATTCTGTCGCAGTAACAGTAACAGTAAACCGTAGGTACTAAGGATGCCACAGTACAGTTCAGAAATAAAGGACATACATTCATTCAGTAAATAATACCAGTTCAGTAAACAGTTCAGTTCAGTATTCAGAAGATAATCAGTTGAACATATCTTTACACAATTGTTACTCACAGAGTTCTGGGCTACAGTATGCTAGAGCGTGTCTCCCCAGTTGCCAACCCTACACAGTTCACAGGTTGAACACACTAAGCTACACAGTTGGGAAATCTCATAACTTAATCCCTAATTTGCCTTGGTGTGTTCTACAATGATATCCTCATCTAGATGTCTTAAACTAGGCCTAAGAATGCCTAGAATGGGATGAGGATGCAAAGATGCACATTTAAAAGCATTTTCAGGATTTTCAGAAAAACAGAGTCCCGCTCGAGCGCAGGTTTCCCCGCTCGAGCGTACAGGCAAACAAAGGTACTCGCTCGAGCGCAACTTTCCCGCTCGAGCGTATTGTAAAAGTACTGGATGGGTGAAATCCCCGCTCGACGCCCGCTCGAGCTTGAGACATGACTCCGCTCGAGCGCCCAATACTCCGCTCGAGCGGACTGCAAAACAGTGCAGAGAGATGCTGGTTGCTCGGATTCCACGCTCGAGCGTAAATTTCCCCGCTCGAGCGGAAGTGCGAAATCTGGAAAACCCAGACTGCACCTCCAAGCTCAAACTCAAGTTTAAATGTATCAAAACCGATCCTCTTGGGCTCATTTTCTGGAAAACTCTTATAAACACATAGAATAACATATTTCAAAACTCAATTTAGGAAATCAAAGCCCAAGGGTGTTTAATTCAAACCCAATTTCCAACCATCTTCCAAGAACAATCCTCAAACATGACATGCATGACCTTAAATCATTTTTAAAGCTTCAATGCTGTTTCAAAAGAGCTCAAACCTTCAAAAACAAGATGAACTCATGGAGTATGACCAAAAGATGGACATGCATGTGAGGTATTATGAACTACAACCTCAAAACTTCAACATATGTACATGCATGCAACAATTAAGCTACAATTCGCCATCTAAACCATGTTTGGCTCTACACTCCTTCAATATGACATAAATCATGCAAGATTCAACTTAAAACATGAATAAGAAGACAATGGAGCTACCTTAAGTCTTGTATTTCAAGAAGGGAGCTCAAATATGCAATCACTTCAACAATTTCTCAAGCAATTCCAAGCAATTCAAGATGAAAACCAACTCCTCAAGCCTCTCTCTCTCTAGGGTCGGTTGAGGCTCAAAATGTGAGAAGAAGTGTGGGTTTAATCAATACGTGGAGTGTTTATAAGGCTCATGTGTGTGTGTGTGTGAGTGGCCCACTTAGTGGCAAGGTTGTAATTAAATCCAACTCTTTAATTAGCTTATTTAATCTAATTTAATCATACCTAATCAATTTTCAGATAATTGTACAATAAAATCACGTAAATTACGAGGGTCACAGAACACTAATCGGTTTCAGATTCGGCCGCCGATAAGGCCTTCAAATAGCAGTTTAAACATATAAACATGAACAGATAATCAGACAATCAAACAGATAGAATGCAATTAACTAACATATACTCGGTCAATTCAGTTTCCAATTTCAGTCAGTCAGTTCAGTACTTTAATCAGTTCAATTATCAGTCAGTTATCAGTCATCATCAGTTCCGTTTAGCAGTAATCGGTGATTATCGGTAATCAATCAGTCCTTAATCAGTAAACAGTATGAAGGTTGTTACAATTTCATCGAAAAGATTCTCCAAAAACTCATCGTCATGTTGTTTTTCTTTAATCTCTTCAATGAGCGCAGGTTGGGTAAAAATGGTAGCTAAAATCCTGCCTTGTTCATGCATCACAATCTCAATCTCAATCTCATTCCTTTCCAAATCATATAGCAATTCCTTCTGACCAGTAAGCAAACATGACACATTTCCCACTGACTTTCGGCTTAAGGCATTCGCCACAGTATTAGCTTTTCCCGGATGGTACAAAATCTGTAAATCATAGTTTTTGATCAACTCCAACCATCTTCTCTGCCTCATGTTTAATTCTTTTTGGGTGAAGAAATATTTGAGGCTTTTATGGTCCATGTACACTTCACAAGTCGCACCATACAGATAATGTCGCAAAATCTTCAATGCAAAAACCACCGTGGCGAGTTCAAGGTCATGGGCCGGATAATTCCATTCATAAGGATGGAGCTGCCGAGAGGCATAAGCAATTTCCCTTCCATTTTGCATTAAGACACACCCCAAGTCTTTGTAGGAAGCATCACTATAAATTTGGAACCTGTCAGTACCATTAGGCAATGTCAGAATTGGTGCAGTTACTAATCTGGTCTTCAATTCTTGGAAGGCAGACTCTCTTTGGTTGTTTCAATCAAACGCCACATTTTTCTAAGTTAACTGGGTCAATGGCATAGCAAGTTTTGAAAAGTCTTTTACCAATCTTCTGTAATAACTTGCGAGTCCCAGAAAACTTCTAACTTCTGACACATTTGTCGGTTTAGGCCAGTCTACAACAGCTTTAATTTTCTGTGGTTCAACAAAGATACCATCCTTGTTGATTACATGCCCCAAAAATGCTACAATGTCAAGCCAGAATTCACATTTGGACAATTTTGCATACAATTTCTTTTCTCTCAGGATCTGCAAGGTAGTTCTCAAATGATTCTCATGTTCTTCCCTACTTTTAGGATAAATTAGTATATCGTCAATGAATACAACAATAAATTCATCAAGAAATTGCTTGAACGCCCTATTCATCAAGTCCATGAATGCTGCAGGTGCATTAGTTACCCCAAATGGCATTACCAAAAATTCATAGTGCCCATATCTGGTTCGAAAAGCGGTTTTCTCAACATCTTCTGCTTTGACCTTTAACTGGTGATACCCGGATTTAAGATCAATTTTCGAGAACATTTGGGCTCTCTGGAGTTGGTCGAATAGGTCATTTATCTGGGGTAGGGGGTATTTGTTCTTCACAGTTACTTTGTTCAATTCACGGTAATCCATACATTATCTTAATGACCCATCCTTATTCTTTACAAACATAACTAGAGCACCCCAAGGTGATGTGCTCGGGTGGATGAAGTTCTTATCGAAAAGTTCTTGGAGTTGGACTTTCAATTCTTTTAGTTCAGTAGTGGACATTCTGTATGGAGTTTTAGAAATCGGTTGTGTCCCAGGTACAACATCAATGGTGAACTCAATTTCCTTATCAATTAACTCCCCAGATAAGTCATCAGGAAACACATCAGAAAATTCACAGACCACAGGAATGGTTTCCACCTTAGTACTATCCGAAGGTGTAGTCAAAACACAACACAAGTAGTCCCGGCACCCTTTTCTCAAAAATCTCTTGGCTTTCATAAATGAAATCAAGTATAGTGGAGGAACTACCCCATTCCTAGTGAAAACAAACTCAGGCATACTAGGGGGTTTAAACGTGACGGTTTTATTCACACAATTAATAGTGGCACAATATTTCGACAACCAATTCATGCCCAATATGCAATCAAAGTGGCCAATGTTCAAGGGTAGCAAATCAATGTACAATGTCACATCACCAATCAAAACATCACATGCATGGTATACATAAGTACACATCATAGAACTTCCCAATGGTGTAGACACAGATAGTATGCAATTCGTAGGTTCTAACGGTTTAGTCAACTTCTAAGAAAAAACATGCGATAAAAATGAATGCGTAGAACCAGAATCAATTAGTACATAGGCATTCTGAGCACAAATAGGGATTATACCAAACACCACTGGCTGAGTATTCTGTACATTCCCAAGCACTAGTGCAAATACCCTTCCTTGCCTTAGTGTTTCGTTCCCGGTGTTGCCCCTGGCATTAGTCCTTGTATTTGTTCTCGTTACAGGAGCAGATCTGGCTGAACTTGCTGTTGGATGATTTGCATTATCGAACCTCATTGGGCAGTCTCTAATCAAGTGACCGGTCTTGCCACGCCGGAAACATGTCCGCGATGCACGATGGCACATGCTTATATGCTTCCTTCCACATTCTGTACAGGTTGGCTTAGATCCTCTACTTTGGCTCGAACTACTTGAAAATCCAGTATTTTGGTTTTTGTTCGTAGAGAACGAATGGGCCCTTCCGAAAAGTGGATCCGGGTCTTTTGCTTCACCAGTCAGTTATTGGTGCCTTAGCTTGCTTCTTTGATGCCAAAATGGCTTCCGCCATTAATGATCTATCGAGCACATTCACATACGTAGTTAGGTTTAGGACTCCTACTCGATCTAATATCTCCAAATCCAAATCGCCTTCAAATTTTCGTGCTTTCTTGTAGTCAGTATCCACCATATGTGGAGCAAATCGAGCCAATTCGGTAAATTCGGTCTCATACTCAACCACTAACATTCTACCTTGTTTGAGTTCTTGAAATTTAGAGACTTTTCGATCTCTAAAGCATTGAAGAAAATACTTGTTGTAAAATATCTCATTAAATTGAGCCCATGTCATGTTCTCATTGTTAGTTCAGATCAGTATCCATTATCTCCGGGCTTCATCTTTTAATGTATAAGTGGCCAAGAGAACTTTTTGCGTTTCGGAGCATGGAAATACCTCAAACAATTTTTCCATTTCAAGTAACCATGTTTCTACCTTCAATGGTTTAATACCACCCACGAAAGTTGGCGGTTTCATCTTCATGAATTTTTGAGTTAGATTGATTATATCACTGTTATTTGGCTCATGTTGTGCTAGAAGAGACGGGGGAGGCAAGGTTTGCTGTCTCTCTTGTTGTGTCATTGCTTCAGTTAAAGCTGTGAGCATTTGCTCCATTCTGTTCATTCGAGCTTTGGATGATTCAGCTATTCTATCACTTCTTGTATTTTCCATTCACTATAGGTAAACAGAACATTATAAATATAGACAAATAGTCCTTTTACAATATTCAGACCATTTTCTTTCATATTAGGTGATCATAATCAGATTTAGGTTTTCACTTCAAATGAACACACACTTACACATGCAGATGGAATGCCCCTACTTCTTACTAGGACATCCTAAGCTCATATGGACTCGTGTGTGTGGTAAGACACGTGCTCTGATACCACTCTGTCACGACCCAAACCCGCTCTGGTAGGTTTAGCGTCATAATCGGCCGGTAATTATTGGATTACCAAAGGCCTCTTAACATAATAATGAATAATTAGGGGCTGCGGAAGCAAATACATAAAATATACATGGGACTGATATTCTTAAACTTTTATAAACATACAAGTGACATCAAAAGATACAGTATTTACATGTCACTTCATGTACATAAAAGAAAAACAAAGAAACTTGTTCATGGAGCAAAAAGAACAAAGTCTTATATAGTCATAATAACACAGCCACCAGACTTGACTTAATCCGGAACCTCCTCGGGAGGCACAAAGGTTGGCTGCCAAAATTTGAAACGCCAGGTCCTTAACTTTGAGCCTGGTCACGTGCCTGATCACCTACATACATAATATAAATAGTGAGCCGGAGCCCAGTGAATAATAACAGAGTAAATGGTTAAATGAATAATATCTCATGACTAAGCTTGTACATAGAATAAATTCATAATCGTATTCTCATTCAATGCGTATACAGAATTCAAAATTCATGCTTGATCATACATAGTTCATCCGTCAGTGCTAACAGATCACATACAGAGTATCAAAGATCATACTTGTCAATTCCATAGAGGAACCTCCAGCCGAGTACGGATAACTTGTCAGTTCCATAAAGGAACCTCCGGACTGGGAACAGATAACTTGTCAATTCCATAAAGGAACCTCCAGCTGGGTGCAGATAACTTGTCAGTTCCATAAAGGAACCTCCGGACCGAGAACAGATAACATATTTGTGTCACAAATACTTATCGAAAATTGGACAATCATTCATAGTACAGAACATATCATTTCATAAAACAGATTTTATTTCATATACAGAAAATAATTTAACTTGAACACAGCTTTACTAAGTTATTACTCACAGATAATAGATAGCTCCAAGTAAATAGATAGAGTAGGCAATTCAGATATCTTGTGGTGCATGACCTTAGGTTCTCAACTCTTTGAATCCTAGTGAATTCTTGCTCAATTTCTTCAATTCTCCTTAATTCTCTAGCAAATTCCTTGTTGAAGACTTCTTCTAGGTTTCTCACTCTCTCTACACGTTTGTGTATGTGTGTGTGAGCTCAAGAGGTGTTGGAGTGGAAGGAAAAGAATGAGTGGGAACACTTAAGAAGCCTTATATAGGCTTGTCTAATGATAGTTAATTAAGACTAATCAAATAAGCCATTACATTAATCTAATTTAATCATTCCGAACCGAATTTTAATTGGACCTAACATAAAATTCTAAAAATTCTAAATGACACGTAGTTTAAGTCAATTTCTGAATCGAATGTCGACAAGGCTTCATTTCGCAAACCGAAATGAAAATATGTACAGATCTTCCTACGTTAAACAGATATAGACACAAATAATACAATGTACATGTAATTAACTCAAGATTTCTTCTTAATTACTTGTTAGGCATACTTAAGCATGGATTAACGTTAATCATGGGTCGGGGTTGTTACAGGTACATTGCAATAGAAACTAAGCAGTACGAATACAAGACAAGGAGTTTTTTTAAAAAAAAAATTAGACACGAGAATAACAAGAATATGTCCAAAAAAAAAATTTGTTTGTTTTTATTTGTCATGTATATAAACATCAATTTAGAACACAAAGGTACAAGTGGCGGATGTGCTTTGTATTTTCTCTTCATTTTCTCCTCTTTTTATTTTCATATATTTTATAATTACCCAAAATTAACTTTTTAAAATTATATTTAAAAATAAAAAATGTAGACTTATCCACACATAAGACACTTGTGTGTACATGAAGTTCTTGTAAAAAAATAATAATTAAAAGAATTGACATACCACACGACATGAACTCATATGCGTGACATATCAGGCATTGCTTTCTATGATAAAAGAGACTTGAAGACAGAAAATCCATGATACGAAGAGTATGAGGACACAACCTTGTGAACGCAAGGCAAACATTGAAAAATTATCTGGCCAATTATTTCTGTAATTTTTTTTAAAGAACTCACTTTCTAGGAAAACTGTTACCCATACACATACACACAAAAATAAAAATAAAAAATTATTTTCAAATTTTTGAAAAATGTTTTTGTACAAAAATAAAAACAATGGGTAAGTCTCACTTATAAGCTAAGCCATTGCTATCCAAAAAGTAATGCGACTGTACAATTGAGAACAACAAGAATCACTAGATCTATATGCTAACAAAGAATGTAACGCTCCCAAAATAATACAAATAATCCAACTGATACGAGAAGTGAACATAATGGAATCGATATACTTTCATTCATCAGAGTTCGAATTACAAAAGATATTACATGCGTTATACATTCATAAATGTTCATCCTAAATCTACAGCATGTATTACCAGTTAATAATAACAAAATAAATGCCCTACGGCTTACATCTTTCCAAGACATTGCTTGGTTACAACAAAAGAGAGTCATAAGCTCTGTACATATAATAAGCCCTTGGCTTGAATAGACATTTAAACACAACACAAAAAAAGAGCCCCCAACTCCTAAGTCCTTCCAAGCTATGTCCTTGGAGGAGACATGTTGTCGGTACCTGAAAATGGTTTTCCAAGTAGGGTGAGCCAAAGCCCGGTAGAAACAGTCTAACGCAATATATGAGATTTAACTAAGTTATGAGTGTTAGAGATATGTTCAATGTTCATGAGTAACATACATTCTTCACATGATACACGGTACCAATATCCACGTCTCAATCCATTTCCAGTTATTCAGTTCAAGTTAATTCATTCCATTTAATATCATAGGCCAAGTTTATAATTCTCTAAATAACCCAACTGAGGCTACAACTCAGTGGTTCTCAATCAACACAATTATCATACAAGTACTTCATTCTTGCCATTTTATGGATATTTCGTCCGCGAGATCGGCACCCATGTATACATATGATTTCGGGACTTTCACCCTAGACACTCCAGCTAACTTAGTTTCAATAGAGTCCATCCCCTTTCTTCTCCCAAAATATAGAGTACATCTCCTTTCTCATCCCAAAACATTATACATATACAATGCATTTAAATATGTCGTCTATCAATTATACATATTCAATGTCTTAACACACTGCCATATTCAATGACACAGTTTAACTGATTAGTTTCAATTCATCTAATTCTCATGCAATTTCTACAACAATCATGCTATCCTCCACCGATAGCCCAATACAGATATTCCTAAACAGATACACAATCGTTATAAATAGACAATTTATCAAATTTCCATAGGTGAGTGATTTAACAAATCCAACTACACCATTCATTCATACATCCTCCCAATTTCACATTCTCATACCAATTCCATTATTTATACAAAATAATTATTTAACATATATTAGGGAAAATTTTCTGCTTTTTCCAAATATCAACCCTAAGGTTAAAATCCACTATTCAAACACAAGACAACCTCATATCCAAAACCCCATACTCATTTATATACCACAACATAGAAACCCCCTTCTTAATTTGAATACAAACCCTAGGCTTTCTCAAAACACCCCCAAATCTCACCATTTATACATAATAACAAATAACTAGGTTAAAACCCATATTAAGGTGTAGAATATTCATACCTCAAGTGTAGAAGCCCAAAGGAGAAGTGGAGGAACTTCAAAAGTGATGAAATCAACTTCCAATCAAATGAAAATGGAGCTCTCAAGATGCTCTACCCTTTTTTGAAAGACTCTTGGGTGAAGAAATCAAAGGATCTTTGTCAAAATGAAGAGAGAGAGAGAGAGGGAGCCGTTTTAGGGTTTTAGAGTGAAAAAATAACAAAAAGTGATGTAAAAATGAGCTGCTGCGAACTAATATACGCAAGGCTCGCTTGAGTGAAGGAGTTGTCACTCGAGCGACCAGACACAATAAGTGTCCTCACTCTAGCGCAAGAAGTATCGCTCGAGCGTAGAATACAAATCCCTAGAAGTTTTGCAGACAGAAGACCGTTGCTCGAGCTCAAGAGTTCTCGCTCCAACGAAGAACGATACCCTCCCAGAACTCTGCAAAACTGAAAGCAATACTGGGAGATCACCAAGTTCGCTCAGCGAGGAAAGCTTCGTTCGAGCGAAGAAGCCAAAATCTGGGCAACTTCATTCTAGGCCGACTAACAACCCATCTGTTCCAAACATGCCCAACACATTCCAAAACTCAAACTCAAAGAGTGGAAGGGAGAAAAGACATAAATAACAATATTAAACCATGAAACCAGAGTTCGAAATACAATAAAGGTCGGGTCAAAACCCGAAATTGCTATAATCTCCCCTCCTTAAGGAATTTCGTCCCCGAAATTATAAATCATGGTTCAAAATCAAGTTTTAGCCAATTTTCAAAACGATTACAAACCAATTCTCAACACCATGATCCATCTACTGGTCATTCAATCCCTTCACATGATGAATAAACTCACAATATACAATCTTAACTGATATTACCAATATGCATCCCCCATGGTTTTAAACAATTTCAATATGTAAATTTCATATTTCCAAAACAGATTCAATGTTTAAGATAAATTCACATTTCCAAGACTTAAACAACATATACAATGTTCATATTAAACATATTCAACATGTACAATGTTCTCAAAGTTATAAAAAAAAAAAAAAAAAAACATATATAATGTCTCATTATTTCAAAACATATACAATGTCTTTACAGTTCATGAACAAAACTAAAATTTCAACATATGCTCAAACATCAGCAAATAAGTTCGGATATTTCTCAAAGACTTCCAATTCACACTCCCAAGTTGCTTCCTTAACCCCGTGATGTTTCCACAAAACTTTGACCAAGGGAATTGTCTTACCTCACAAGACTTGGTCCCGTCTATCCAAGACTCTCACTGGTGTCTCCTCATATGAGGCATCCTCGTTCACCTCTAAGTCGGTTAAATCTAACATGTGCAATGGATCCGGCTCATACTTTCGAAGCATACTAATATGGAACACGTCATGCACTCCAGAAAGTTGTGGCGGCAACGCCAAACGGTAAACTACTTCTCCGATCCGCTCAAAGATCTCAAAAGGGAAAATAAACCGAGGGGACAACTTCTCACTCTTCCCAAACCTCATAAGACCCCACCTAGGTGATATCTTCAAAAAGACATGATCACCCACCTCAAAAGACAAAGGTCCCCTCCTACGGTCGGCATAACTTTTCTGACGACTTTAAGCCATAATCAACCTCTTACAGATAAAGGCCACCCTATCTGTTG
Source organism: Camellia sinensis (assembly GCF_055761805.1). Lineage (NCBI taxonomy): Eukaryota > Viridiplantae > Streptophyta > Magnoliopsida > Ericales > Theaceae > Camellia > Camellia sinensis. The sequence continues at coordinate 13,901,964 of NC_138967.1, read as the reverse complement.
TTTCCTGAACCAACTCTGGCCCCAACAAAGGTGCATCACCCACCTCGGCCCAACACACTGGGGATCTACACGGTCAGCCATACAAGGCCTCAAACGGTGTCATGCCAAAACTCGATTGGAAGCTCTTGTTATAGGCAAACTCCACTAAGGGTAGGTGCCCCTCCCATGACCCCTTGAAGTCAAGGACACAGCCTCGAACCATATTCTCAAGGATTTGAATAGTACGCTCAGACTGCCTATCAGTCTGAGGATGGTAAGCGGTGCTAAAGGTCAATCTAGTGCCCAAGGCACTCTGCAAACTCTACCACAACCGAGCAGTGAAACATGGATCTCTATTCGAAACAATCATCACAAGGACCCCGTGCAACCTCATTATGTCCCTAATATACAGGTCAGCAAGATAATCTACCGAATCACTCATATGCATCAGTATAAAGTGCGCTAACTTGGTCAACTGGTATCACTACCCCATTGAGTCCTTGGAAGGCCCATAACAAAATCCATCGTAACATGCTCCCATTTTCACTCGGCTATAGGCAAGGGTTGCAACAAACTCGCTGGCCTCTGATGTTCAGCCTTCACTTGCTGATAATTAAGGCATTTTGATATATTACAGCTACATCTTTCTTCATACCCCTCCACCAAAATAGGCGACTCAGGTCATGGTACATCTTTGTGCCTCCCGGATGCACCATAAGGCGCGAATGGTGAAACTCTCGGAGTACTTCCTCTCGGCAAGACTCCGGCATGAACAAGTGGTTGCAGTATTTCACACTCTAGTCGGGATACATACTCATGCCCTTCTCTACCTTTCCATCGGAGATTTTCTCCCGGAGAGATTCCATCTCAAGATCACCTTTCTGTGCTTCTAACACTCGATTCACAAGTGTCGGTTATGCAACCACTGAAAACAAGGCTGTAGACTCAACAGACTCACCTAGATGCAAGTCAAACTCACCAAGAGTACCCAACATTTCCCATTCCCGGACAGAAATACTAGCCACACTACTGATAGATTTCCTACTCAAGGCGTCGGCTAAAACGTTGGCCTTTCCCGGATGATAATGCAACTCAAAATCATAATCCTCTATGAACTCCATTCATCTCCTTTGCCTCAAATTCAAGTCTTTCTGTGTAAACAGATACTTCAAACTTTTGTGGTCAGAAAACACTTCAAATCTCTCACCAAACAGATAGTGCCTCCAAATCTTCAAGGTAAAAATTACCGCCGCTAACTCTAAGTTGTGAGTAGGGTACCTTCCCCTCTTACATTAAGACACATCCCAAACCTTCCCTGTGAAGCATCATAATACACTGAATAACCCAAACCCCTCTCCAGAATAATCAAAACTAGAGCAGTGGTAAGTCTAACCTTAAGTTCCTGGAACGACTTCTCGCAAGTCTCACTCCACACAAATTTAACTCCCTTCCTCATCAATCTAGTCAACGACGAAGCCAATCTAGTGAAATCCTTTACAAATCGTCGATAGTACCCGGCTAACACAAAAAAACTATGGATCTCAAAAGCATTCTTAGTTATGTCCAATCTTGCACTGCCTCTATCTTGAATGAATCTACAGTCACCCCTTCCCCGGATACCACATGGCCTAAGAACTTGACCTCTTTCAACCAGAATTTACACTTCCCGAACTTAGCATATAGCTTGTGGGCTCTAAGTAACTCAAGTACTACCTACAAATGTTCCTCGTGTTCCTCCTCAGAGGGTGATCGTCCACAAAGACGACCGCAAACTGGTCTAAGAACTCACGAAAAATCCGGTTCATTAAATCCATAAACACAACTGGGGCATTGGTTAGCACAAAAGACATCACTAGAAACTCATAATGGCCATACCGCGTACAAAATGTCGTCTTTGGGATATCCTCATCCCTTACTCTCAACTGATGATAACCTGACCTTAGGTCTATACGAGGCATTGGATACTTATTCTTAACTGTTACCCAGTTCAACTTACGGTAATCGATACAAAGCCGCAAGGCTCCAACTTTCTTTTTAGCAAAGAGAGCCGGTGCTCCCCAATGAGAAGTACTAGGGCGAATAAAACCCTTATCTAATAATTCCTGGAGTTGAATCTTCAACTTACTCAATTAAGCTGGTGCACACTAATATGGTGCCATGGAAATCGGTGCTGTGTCAGGCACTAGATCAATAGAGAACTCAATTTCTCGGTGAGGTAGTAAACTAGTAAGATCCTCGGGAAACACATCTAGGTATTCACAAACTACCCTTGGCAACTTAACCCAAACTTTATCACACTCATTACTTAAGAAGCTAGCAAGAAGGCAATTAAGTTCACTCTGTCCACGCGGATCATATACTGGTGATAAAACTCTATCCATCCGGTCCCCCAAGAAATGAAAATAGTCACCGCTCAAGGTACATACAGTAACCCTCTGACGGTAGCAATCTATAACAGCCCCGTATGACGATAACCAATCCATACCCAAAATAACATCAAAAGTAGACATATCAAGTAATACAAATGCTAAAGGAAGTCGACGACCGGCGACCTCTATGTCACAACCTCGACATCCCTGCTTCAAAACACATAACCATAATATTTTGAAATTTGGACTAGTGAGTGAATCGGAAAAGAGATTAGATGGACATGTTACTGTTCAGCCGTCAGGTCGAAGCGGTCGAACCGTGACGTCATAATTAGATCATAAAATATATTAAAAATATAAGTATAAAAATGAAAAAAAAAAATTTCAACGAAATAATAGAATTTTCAAATATCACTCACAATGAAATTATAATTTGCAATAATAATGTGACAGCAAAATTAAATCACAATCAAATTTAGCATGCATATACAACAATCACATACATATATATATATATATATATATACATGAGATGAAAGAGAAGTTTAGACTTTAGAGGAATAGGAACAATATACCTATATATACATGCCAACAGTAAGTAAAAAAAAAAAAAATTAGTTCATCGAATCACAGATTTTTGCTCACCGGATTTGTGTCGTTCGTTCACCGAAAGTCTATGGCAATTAGACAGAGAAGAAGTGAGAGTTTGAGTTCAGCGACACCATAGAAGAAAGAGAGAGGAGTCAAAACCCTTCTGTTAGCCCTAAGATTTGGGAATGTTTTAGGGCTATTGTAGACACCCCATTTTTGACCGTCCTCAAGACTCGGTTGTGCTTGTAGGTACATCCAGCCCCGAGTTCGATTTCTTGTCGGGCATTCGACTTTTGCCGCGAAACGTCACAGGTTCAAGCTTTCCAGACCCTGTATCCTTTCTGCCCCATTCTTGGACCATGACTTGGTCCTTTCAGAATGTGTTTCTTGGTGCACTGCCGGCCCCCTTTTTGGGCCTGCCGGCCTTCACTTTGTTGATGTCGGCCATTGAGTGAGCCTGCTAGCCATCAATTAGCCACTGCCGGCCACCACTGATGGCCGACAGAACCCCTGTCTCAACTGGTTTTACTCCAGATCTTTTGAGCCAGCTGGAATCCTTTCATCTCCCCTCCATACACGTGTATGGAGGGATGAAGCTCTTGCCAAGCTTCTTGAAGAAGCTTTGCATTGCTCTTGTTCTATATAAGGAGAGAGCCTCTCTCCTTAGCAGAGGTTCAGCACTTTTACAAGAGATATAGCTCTCTCTCTCTCTCTATTTCTTGCTCTCTCTCTATATTGTTATGGTTTAGTCCATTTTCCTTGCACTTTTACACTACAACATTTAGAGATACACCACCACCATTGGATTGAGGTTCTTGGGAGGAATTCTTGAGCTTTGAAAGTGAGGTTTTACACCCTGAAGTTGCTGATCTCGAAATTGGTCTTCAAGGGTGAGCTTCTTCCCCATTTTAGCACTTTTTTGTATCTCATTTTGGCCATTCTTGCATATTGTTTTAGACCTTGCTTTCAACTGAATTTTTTTTTGTTTTTAAGTGCTTTTGGTGGTTGTTTAAACTCTTTTGGCTGTTGAGGGTCTTCAACCCTCTTGTTTGGCCTTGTTTTGAGCCATGCCTTAAGGCTTTCAAGCTAGCCTTGGTTTGGCCATCTAACCACTGAAATCCAGTGGATTTTAGTGGTAGGCATGTGGTTTTGAGGCCTCAAATCAGAGGGGGTGGCCCCCTCTCTTTGTGTTTTTGTTTGCTTGCATTTTTGGCCTTCCAAAGGAGCATGCCTCTATGTATTTTTGAGGCTTGGTTCAGGCCATTTTTTGTGACTTTTAGGACCTTCCTTAAGTCTTTCCGTGGCTGGTTTGGTCATATTTTGCATGCATCTTACATGTGTAGTGTAATCCCATTCATAGCCTTACAAAGTAACATGTTTTTCTTGCATGTGTTGGTTCCATTTTAGTAGGTTTTTGGTGATATTTTACCATGCCTTAGATCTGTTTTGAGTTGGTCTTATCACTCCATGCATGTATGATACACTTGTAGTGTAAATCTCATAAACTAGCTTTATGTGCTTCTTGCTTTTGCATGTCCTCCTAGCTTATGTTGAGCCCATTTCAGCATATTTTTGGTGATGTTTTGTCATGTCATGACTCTCTCCATAGCTGGTTTGGTCATCTTTTGCATGCTCCATATACTTGTAGAACAAATCTTGCTTACTAACTTTATGTGCATGATGTTTTGACTCATCATCCTAGCATATTTTGGCTTTGCTCCAGCATGATTTTACTCTTATTTTGTGCTGTCCTAGGACTATTTTAGGCTGTCATGGCCATATCACTCATGCTTTGTATAGCTATAGTGTAAATGCTTAGGCTAGTCTAGGGTTTTGAGGCCCCTACGATGCCATGCATGTGATGTTTGCATGCTTTGCCATCATTCTAACTATTATTTCAGTCCATGAAATGTGGCCATATACTTGTATTTGCCATGTTTTTAATGCCTTGGAGGTTTGGCTCTTTATGTCTCAAGAATGAACTTTTGTGCATGCCATTAAGCCTAAGCCTTTAGCTCATCATATCAGTGCATTTTTGGTCTTGTTATACCATGATGTAACTCTATTTTATGTTGTCCAAGTCATGCCATGATTAGTTCTAATACGTATAGTGTAATACCTCTTTGTAGCTTTGTATGTTCCATGTTTTCGGACTTGTGTTCTACCTTGTGTTAGCTACCTTCGAGCTTGTTTTTGGTCTTGTTTGGACCTACCTTGGGACTTTTTTAGGTCCCCTTAGCCCTTTGGGGCTTGCTTTGTTTGGCCATGGCTTAAGTCCCTTCACTTATTTTGAGCTTTGAGCATCCTAACATGCCATACTTGCATTGTTGAGTTGATTTGGCATCAATTTACATGAGATTTCAGAGCTTAGGGTGTTGTCACATATCCATGCTTGTCACTCTTTAAGTGTCCTTAAGAGTTGCATCATTGTGTCTTGATCCATAAGCCAATTGGCATGCATGTTTGTCTTGCCACTTCATGTTTTTCATACCATCATTTTAACACTTTTGGCCATCTTTAGTGTAAGCCCATCTTACCATGTTGTCACATGCTTGTCCCATTTCGTATGTTGTAGCATACTTGTCCACCGTCACATGCCTTGCATATTTGTATGTTCATGTTGCATTTTATCATGCTATTCAAGGTTGTTACCTCATATCATGCTTATATGCTTGTTGCATACTCGGGTTATTGCATTCCATATTTGCATGCTTAAGTCATATTGCATGTTTGCCATGCTCGTGTTGCATTGTTGTTTGGATTAAGTGTTAATCCGAGCATGAGAAACGAGGAGCGTTTCGTACTTCAAGTGATGGAATGTGTCTCAATTCGATCGCCGACGCTCTTGATGATCCATGATAGAGTTCTAGGCACTTATGTGTTTATTTGTGCATTCATTTCTCATTGATTTGCATAAGTTGGATCTTTGGCCATCATGTATCGGGATGCGTGATTGATGGTCGTTGATCCGACTATGCCTCTCCTTTGATGTTTCAAGATGATATGGGGGTGGCATAGTGCGTACATACCCTCGGGGGACCCTCATTTTTCTCTTTTTTGTGCTTTGCTGCAGCTTGGTGTCACAACACATCAATGGCCGGCAGTTCACCATCCTTGGCCGGCAGGTGGTCGGTAGTGACTTCCCATGGCCGGCAGGCCACTGATGCACTCCCCCAGCAGTGTTTTGGTAAGTTTCAGCAACAAACACTGGAAGACACCTTGTCAGCAAAGCCTCAAGAGAGCATCCGGAAGGCATTTCGAGGCGAGGAACCTAATGCGAGCATGTATACTCTCCTTCTTCAAAAGGAGCTGGAACTACTTACTTTTAAGTGTTTACTTTGTAGTTAGTTAATTTTTTAATTAATTAAGTTTTGTAATAATTAGTTGTAGCTAGTTATTCATTTGGTTATGTAATAATTAATTAGCTTGGTAGTTAGTTAATTAATTAGTCGGCACGTATTATTCATTCGGACCCTCCGTCGAAAGGGCGAATTTTGTAATAAGTGTGCGTGAGTGTGTGAATGTCTTCCAACCCCACGTCTTTCTCCCCTTTACTTACCTGCTTTTGTTGGTTAGGTTTAGGTCATTCTTCAATTAGCATCCTTATGCTCTGCATGTTTGCACCATCCATCTAACTAGCATCCTTATGCTTTGCATGTTTGCATCCATTCATCTACATTGCATGCCCCGGGCTCGGCGCATCGTACTAACTGCATCGTATTTCAAATTCCAAGTTGAATACATGTATCAATTATCGCATCTCATATGCCATCTTAGAATAGCCGAGCCTATTTCTAGTTGCATTTTGCATGCGTTGCATTAGCCATCTTAACATGAACTAGGATCATGCATTGATTACTAACTAGTTTCTGTTTTGGCTCGGAGTACGCTGTAAGTATTTACGCTTTAGCATACTGCATGTGTGTTATTGATTGCCATGAAAGCATGCTTGCCATGAGGCTAACTGCTTAGTTGATATAAACTGCCTGAATGCCTGTGGGTGAAGGTTGGATTACTCGAATTGGAACAATTCATTGCAATCCGTGTTTTAACCTACTTGCGAGTAGCAAACTTCAAATCATTTCCAAACAAACGGATATGAAATGCTTTGTTCCAAATTAGGCGATCTAGTATATACTTTTGTGTTGTGCGCATCACATAGTAATTCTAGCTAATTAATCAGAATAAGAGCACATGTGTTTTCAAAAACAAAATATCATGTTTAGTAGTGGCCGATCTTTGATCGGGCGAGCGGGGGTGCTCATAGATGACCTTCTCCAATCGTACCAAAGTTCCCTAGCTGAGGCAACTTTGGTGATGATGGACACGTAGGCCTTAGGCAACGAGTCAGGGTTTCCTAAATCCCCCCAAAATAAAATATTTATGTGGCGACTCTGTATCTGGCAAAACAGTCCATGTTTGGCACTTCTTTCTCAAAAATCAATTTTCCAAAACGATTTGCCGAATTTGGACTCTTTGGTGATTTATCAATCTCACATTGCACATTGTGAGATCAGATTAAGAACCGTGACAATTTGAAGTCCGAACTGTAACATGAGGCCCTAAGGGCGCGTCTACAGTTTCTGGCGACTCTACTGGGAAGTTAGAGAATTTGACTCGAACTCATGATATCTTGTTTTGATTACACTTATGTGTCTCTTTGCATTGCATTTGCATTGGTCCGCCTAGGACACCGTGTTCGCCATATGCTATTCCTGAATGGTTTGTCGGAGGCTTACTTTGATAAGCGTGCCATAAGGCTGACCGGTTGCGGGCTCTGTCACAACGGGAACACAAACCTCGGTTTTTACCGGGACACCCTTTTTGACCAATCGACCTAGTGCATATTCGGAATTCATAGTGACTATTCCAAACTAGGACAGGTTGCTTATCCGATTATAGGTTGTTTGAAACCACTACGTGCGTAGTGAAACCCTAGCTCCTGACAAGATAGGACAGGGAAACCCTACCCCAACATAGGGGTGTTTTGGCTCTCATTTGCTTGCTATGTGTTTTTAGAGTTAGCCTATATAGGAATGCGCGTGTCAGTTTGCAAGTCTGGGTATTAAGCCTGCAGATGTCAGTATCAGTATTTTGAGAATCAGTTATATCTGCGGGTATTAGATTCAGTTTTGGGGCAGTAATTTGGGGAACAGTGATCAATGATTGAGGACAGTTCTTTCAGCTTGTGTGTGCCAACTGTGTGCTGTATTTATTTATGCTGTTATGCTGTCCGTTTTTCTGTTCATTATTTTCTTATTATGCTTTATTTATCTTTTTGTAAGGTAGTTTAGCACAATTGCATCCGACTAGGTAGATATTCCCCGAGCACTCTGGGTTAGAGGTCGTAGACTTAATCGATCTAGGGATTTGATAGACGGACAAGCAGTGTTCCCTTCTTTACCCCTGGTTGCTAGACGAAGGTCAAAGAGACGTAGTATATCAGTACAGCGGTCGCTAGATCAGTGGTCTACCCCATTAGTGAACTGTCAGACTGAGGTCTCAGTTTCTATTACAGGGACAGATATATCGGTTATTCAGATAGATCCATACAATATGGCAAGCTTAGAGGAAATGGTGCGCCAACTCCAGGAGAGCATGAAAACTATGCAGCAGGACGCTGCCCGTCAAGCAGAATCTGCCAAATAACAGGCCGCGGTCGTGACCCAACAGGCAGAATTAATCACTAGGCTACAACAGCAAGCTGGGGCATCTGCTTCACACCAGGTTCCTCCCCTACTAAGAGTTCCCATACTCGGGGAGACAACTAACGTCCAGGATGATACGGACATTCCAATTGAACCGGTTCCGCCCCCGATCCTACCCCAACTATCCACGACACCTACGCCCACCAATAGCCAGATTCACCCTTTGAGTTTGAGGTGGACCCCACAGCGTTAAAAGTGAGCAAGCTTGAAAAGTTGTTCAAGAAGTCACAGGGTGTGAAATCCATTCCGGATATTGAGGATGGGTACACCGACTCGGCCGTGACACTGTCGGACCGTTTTAAGATGCTACATATTGACCACTTTGACGGGTTAGGGGACCCTATGGTGCATTTGCAGCTATTTTCAGACATTCTAAGGCCGATGGGCCTCTCTAGATTACAGAAGCTTTCCTTGTTTGGCCGGACCTTGTCAGGTGTAGCGGCCATTTGGTGTGCAAAATTGGAAGATTCCGTTAAGAAGAGTTTGGAGGAGATGGCTGAGGCCTTCATAGCTCAATACTCGTACAATACACAGATCGAGATTATGACCCGTGATCTTGAGACAACCAGGCAGGAGCCGAAGGAGAGTTTCTTCGATTTTGTAACCCGGTGGAGGGCCAAGGCCTCGATGATGACCATCAGGCCAGTTGACAAAGACCAAATACAGATGGTTGTGCGCAACCTCCAACCCAAGCTCATGCAGAAGATGATCGTCCTCCCCCTACCTACCTTTGCAGACCTACACGAGATAGGGGTACAGATCGAGGATGCGATAAAACAGGGTCTAATTGACCAAGACCGAGAGCAGCCCAAGAGGGCATTCAATCGCATTTCAAATGCAGGCACAAGCAATGCTGCAGCTGGCAGAACTTCAGACGTGAGTATGGTTACCGCCACCAATACCCCGAGAACCCTTGCAGCTATGCCATTCACCGGGGCGTCTAAAAGTAGCTCACAAATAACCAAGTACTCCCCCCGAAGCCAAAGAACCTTCACTCCACTATTCATGCCCCCGTCCAAAGGTCTGGGGGTTTTGATCAGGAAAGGGCACTTGAAGCCCTTGGAGCCGCGGCCGCTACCAGATAGACTCCCTACTTCTCATAACCTAGCCAAGTACTGCGCCTACCACCAGCAGCATGGTCATGACACTGACCAGTGCTTTTAGTTGCGTCATGAGATTCAGGATCTCATTGACAACAGGGTGATCATGCCCCCGGAAAAATCAAATGTCACAACTAACCCTCTCCCACCACATAACCAAGCTCTACCTCCCAAACACATTAATTTCATCCAAACTGGGGTTGTGTCATACGACCCCAGCATATATATCACCTCTTCTCACCTACCCAAGTTGGAGGTGTTCATTCCTGACAGCACTGACTTGTGCATATTGGATATTTCCCGAACCCAACCTGAAATGGTAGTGTTGACTACCGGAGATAGAATTGGGTTGACTATGGAAGTAGATCAGAATGATTATACGGAGCCTGAGAGGTCTGTGAGCATCGAGTACAACCCGAGCGATTACATTACATCAGCAGGCCAGGCTAGGCCGAATGTGGAGTTGTCGGTAGAGGCAGAGATTTGTGTAGTACGAGAGGATGGACCTAATCAAGGGCTAGATGACCTAGCGGATCTGAAAGAAGACCTTATAAATCTGCAGTTCTTTGAAGGGCAGGATTCAGGGGATGTGACAGTCAATTGGTTTGACGGGTCAGCAGAGACTACTGGATGGCTTGACGACCAGCCAGATGTTGTGGAACAATCTTAGTTAGAGCAGGGTCCACCCGGGATGGAGACATCAACAGTGGCCGGAAGGGCCAGGAATCAGTTAGAACCGCCGGAAAGCGCCGGTGATAAGAATTTTGCTCGGGATCAGAGCATTTCGAGTGTAGAGGACATCGAACAGCAAGCCGCACTGAAATAGTTCGAGCAGGAAAGGACTGAGGATTCTGAAAGAGTCAGGAAAGCCAAAGCCCCTGAGAGGACAGAACGTGTTGTGAGCACGGGAATGGAAGGTACCGTGGGTACAGGAATAGTTGTAACGGAGCCGGACAGGTGTTTGTCGGTTACCGATGGCATGTGGTGGGAAGATGACGACCTATGTCTTGCCCACATAGATGACGATTGGGGACAAAGCCAGCCAGATGATACCTGGTATGTGGGTGAAGTAGACCACATGACTAGGAGCGGGCAGTATTTTAAGCCCCCGCACTTAGATCAACCAGAAGCGTCTGGGAAGGACAAGGAGGCGGAGAAGCAGAAAGAAAAGCTGTTCGAAGAAGAAGCTGTGCTGAAACAGCTGAAGAAGATACAAGCAGACATCTCCATTTGGGGACTGCTGATGGCTTCAACAGTACACAAACAGGCTGTCCTTTCGGCGATGGACAAAGCCAAGCTTTTAATAGACACCACACCTGAGTAGTTGGTAGGACCGGTCTTTCCGGGAGGAGCTTCCCCGACGTTGACCTTTTCTGACAAGGAATTGTCACCTGAGGGCTCAGATCACAACAAACCACTCTACATCTCTGTGGAGTGTAGAAACAAATGGATACCGGTGGTTCTTGTTGACACAGGATCCGCCATTAATGTATGCCCATCAAGGACAACCTATGCAATCAGGTTGAAGCCCGTAGACTTTGGAAATCAAGCATGGCACGGCGGATGTCTTTTTATCGGGATTTACCTTAGCCGAGGCCCGGGTTGTTCAAAACATCTTGGCTGTTGATGAGGGGTTATATGTCAGCGAACAGTCTAGGTACCTCATGAACAAACTTCAGCACATCTCTGGGATGGGATTGGGAAAAAGTGGCCGGAAGGGCATTACTGCATCGGCCGAAGTGCCGCACAATCCGTATACCTTTGGCTTGGGTTATCTGCCCACCAAAGAGGACTAGTTGAGGAAAGGTAAAGAGATGGCTGGAAGAGCCAAGGCCAAGCAGACCGGGAAACATTTTGAGTTAATGCATCAGCCCATCCAAGGCACCTTGAACGGACGCTTCGTCCGAGACGGGGAGGACTTTCCATTCTACGGCTTTCCAGAGCCATGGTTGAACGTAGAGAAGAGGCGCCTGCCAGGATTTGAGATCTTTTTCGACTTGCAGTTATCCGAGGATGATATCGCCAAGGAGCAGACTGGTCCATCAGCTAAGGATGAGCAGTGTAAGGAAGTGGATTCCGAGAACACCGAGTTTGAAATGGGAGTAGCACTGGCTTGGCTACTATTAGATCCTCCGATCGTACATGAGTGCTTGGGGGATGATCTCTCAGTATTTATGATTGGGAACGAAACGGCTGCGAGCCCACCTTCTAGCATTTTGTATACATCCGTCGCACCCTCCCTCATCTGGCCGTACGATGAGGGATTCTTATCGAGCAGCACCGGGTCAGGTAGTGAGTCGGAGTTTGATTCCACCGAGTCCGTAGGGTCGGAATTAGGTTCCAGCTCGTTTGAGTCTGAGTCCGGTATTCTTGAGGGTGACAACCGGGATGCCACAATCCTGTCTAGCTCGTCTTTTTCTTTCTCTTTTGAGTCTGTTGTAACAGAAGAATCAGATGGACTGGATGAAGTGTTTAATGAGAATGGAATAGTTGTGGCTTCTGAGTACTTTTCTGTGCCTTTGATTTATTGTATTAATCAGGACTTTCAAAATTTCGATGAAAACGACGAGGAAGAAATTCCTCCGGTTTTAAAATATTTGCTTGAACAAGAGCAGGAGAGGTTTGTAAAACCGCTGGTTGATGAAATCACCAAATTAACGTTGGTACTGAGAAGGACCCGCAGCTGGTCCATATCAGGTCCACGTTGTCTTCGGAGGAGCGCGAGCGCTTAGTCGCTTTATTAAAAGATTTTAAAGATGTTTTCGTGTGGTCCTACGAAGACATGACTGGAATCGATCCTGAGATTGTACAGCACCGGATCCCTCTTGACCCAGAGGCCCGACCTGTCAAACAGAAACTCAAGAGGATCCGCCCAGATTGGGCTATCAAGATCAAAAAAGAGGTCACCAAGCAAATTGACGCAGGGTTCCTGCTGGTATCCGAATACCCAACTTGGTTGGCCAACATAGTTCCAGTGCCGAAGAAGGACGACAAGATTCGAGTATGTGTGGATTTCAGGGATCTGAACAAAGCTGGTCCGAAGGACGACTTTCCCCTGCTGCATATCGATGAGTTAGTGGATTTTACTGCGGGGCATGCATTGCTTTTGTTTATGGATGGCTTTTCAGGCTACAACCAGATAGTAATGGCACCCGAAGACCGGGAGATGACTGCTTTTACCACCCCGTGGGGGACCTATTGTTATAGAGTAATGCCGTTTGGGCTCAAGAATGCTGGAGCTACATATCAACGGGCTGTGACCACGATATTACATGACATGATCCACAAAGAGGTTGAGGTGTACATGCACGACATGATTGTCAAGTCTAAAGAAAGAAAAGTCCACTGCACTGCCTTGCAAAAGTTCTTCCAAAGGATCAGAGAATTCCGGTTGCGGCTGAATCCTCAAAAATGTACGTTTGGTGCTACAGCAGGAAAAATACTGAGGTTCTTAATTACACAAAGGGGCATTGAAGTCGACCCTTCCAAAATCAAGGCCATCTTAGAAATGCCACCACCAAGGACTGAAATGGAGGTGCGAGGCTTTCTAGGTAAAGTGCAATTCATAAGATGGTTTATCTCAAAATTAACCTTGACTTGTGAACCACTCTTTGGTCTCCTGAAGAAAGGAACGAAGTTCCAATGGGACGGCCGATGCCAATCTGCTTTTGAACAGATTAAGCAATACTTACAAAACCCACCTGTGTTGTCACTGCCCAAGCCGGGGAAACTGTTAATTTTGTATCTTTCAGTGACTGAGACTGCAATGGGCTGCATGCTCGCACAAGAGTCTGAGGACAAAATGGGGAGAGCCATCTACTATCTGAGCAAGAAGATGCTGGATTATGAGACCCACTACACTCTGCTAGAGAAGGCTTGTTTGGCCTTGGTATGGGCTACCAAGAAGTTGCAGCACTACCTGCTAGCTCACTCTGTAATGTTGGTTTCAAGATTAGATCCCATCAAATATCTCTTCGAGAAATCGGCACTTACGGGTAGGCTAGCTCGTTGGTTGCTTTTGCTGTCCGAATTTGATTTAAAATATGTGACGCGCAAGTCAGTAAAGGGGAGAGCGGTAACGGAGTTCCTTGCCGATCACCAGATTGAAGGGGATGAAGCAGTTGAGTACCTATTCCCAGACAAGGCCATTTTGCATGTCGAAGAAGAGTTTTGGATGATGTACTTTGACAGAGCGTCAAACCAGTACGGGTATGGGATAAGGGTGTTGCTGATAGCGCCCGACAATTCCCGTATCCCTCTAGCATTCAAACTCCGGTTCAAAGTCTCTAACAACGAAGCAGAATATGAGGCATGCATTGCTGGATTAGAAGCGGCCCTACTAGAACTAGGGGCAAAACGGTTGGACGTCATCGGTGACTCGAACCTTGTTGTATCTCAGGCTAAAGGAGATTGGAAAGTTAAAGAAGAAAAAATGAGAATTTACCACCAGACCTTGGACTTGCTGATTCCTCGGTTTGAGAAGCTAAACTTCGCTCATCTGTTAAGAGAGAACAATAGGTTTGCAGACTCACTAGCAACTCTATCATCTATAATAGACATCTCTTTTGGAGTCCAGATACGTCCGATCATCATCGACCAGAAATTTGTGCCGGCCTACGAGCTGATTGCTGTCATAGAAGAGGTTCAAGATGACAACCCCTGGTATTACGACGTTTGGAACTTCTTGGAGAAAGAGACATATCCACCAGGGGCAAACGCCATAGATAAGAGGGCAATACGAAGAATGGTTGCTCAGTTCATCATCTGCGGGGATAAACTGTACAAGAGAGGTCATCTGGGAATGCATAAGCTGTGTGTTGATGCTGAAGAATCGAAGCACTTGATGGAGGCCATTAGGAATGGCAACGGGGCGGGGTGGGGCCAGGGATCACACTCCCCGTCCCCGATCCCCGATTGTGAAAATCTCCTCGGCCCCGGCCCCAATCCCCAATGGGGACCCTACCACCATCCCTATCCCTGCCCTCCAACGGGGATCGGGTTTCCCCGACCCCGAAAATTCCCCGCCCCCCAAACTTGTTTCAACAGCAACACAATCAATAATAACACAATCAACAACAACAACAACATCATCATCATCCCCAATCAACAACATCCCAATCATCAACGGTTCATATTAAAAAAAAATGGATAGATACAGACATACATGAATAAATACAAACAAATCTGAGATCGGCGTCGCAAATAGTGGACGAAGGAAGGAGGATCGACGATGGTGGGTAAGCCATGGACGAAGGAGGACGATCCGCGTCGCGGAGCAGCTGACTGCGAGTGCAATGACAGAGGATGACGATCGGAAGAGGAGGAGGAGGAGGAGGCGGCAGTGGCATAGAGGAGGAGGAGGCGGCGGTGGAGGAGGCGACGAGAGGGAGAGCAGCCGACTGGGTGCAGAGAGAAGAGAGAGAGAGAGATAGATCAGAGAGTGAGGTGAGGGTGAGACAGAAGAAAGAGTGAGAGAAGAGACGGGCGAGAGAGAGAGTGTGTAAGATAGTGTAAGAGTGGATCTGTAAAATATAAACATATATATATATATAATATAATAAACAAACATATATATATATATAATATAATATTTAAAGTGACAGCCTGTAACCAAACCAAACACATATATATATATATAATATAAATCGGGGGATGACCGGGGCGGGGAGCGGGGCCGGGGCCGGGGATGAAATATGTATCACCGTCCCCGGCCCGAATGTCACTGGGGATTTATTTTTGAATACCATCCCCGGCCCGTCAGGGGTATTTTTCGGAGAAAAACCACTCTTATCGGGGACGGGAGGTCAGGTCCCCGTCGAGCCGGGTTGAAATTGCCATCCCTAGAGGCCATCCATGGAGGAGAGTGCGGAGCGCACATGAACGGGGTGATGCTAGCCTGGAAGATCCTTAGACAAGGTTACTACTGGTCCACCATGGAGGAGGATTGTATTGGTTTTGTCCGACAATGCCACAAATGTCAGATCCATGCAAACCGCATGAACATTCCGCCGTCGAAGCTGTACAACATGACTTCGCCATGGCCATTTTCAGTCTGGGAGATAGATATGATTAGAGCTGTCACTCTAAAAGGGTCCAATGGGCATGAGTTCATTCCGGTAGCAATAGACTATTTTACAAAGTGGGTTAAGGCCCAATCTTATGCAGTACTGAAGGCATCACATGTCGCCAAGTCCATCAAGAATAACATCATCTGTCGCTACGGGGTCCCGAACGAGATCATTTCAGATAATGGTTCCCACTTCAAGAAGGAGGTGATCGACTTGTTAGACAAGTATAACGTGGCTTTCACAAGTCATCTACATACCGGCCACAGACCAACGGAGCAGTTGAGGCCGCCAACAAGAACATCAAGCATATTCTGTAGAAGATGGTAGAAACCTATCAGGACTGGCCAGATAAGTTGCCATTTGCTCTGTGGGGCTACCGGACTTCCATACGGACTTGTACTGGGATGACTCCATATTCATTGGTCTATAGGATGAAAGTCGTTCTGCCTATTGAAGTTGAGGTTCCGTCTTTGCGAGTATTGGCTGAATGTCAGATAGCTGAGGCAGATTGGCAGTAAAGCAGAATTGAAGAACTCATGCTGTTTGATCAGAGAAGGCTGAAAGCACTGTATCATGTTTAGGGCTATCAACGAAGAATCGCCAGGGCTTTCAACAAGAAGGTTAAGTCCAGGAATTTGAAAGAAGGGGATTTAGTGCTCAAAGACAACCGAGCTCCCATTCACGACCCTATGGGCAAGTTCAGACCCAATTGGACTGGCCCTTACATCATCAAGTCTATTTGGTCAGGTGGAGCCATCGTTTTGATGGACCTAGATGGCTTAGAGTTCTCCCAACCAATCAACATGGACAACTTGAAGAAATATTACCCCTGAGTAGCTCGTTAGGCCGAAAACCCGAAAGGGCGACCTAGGCAAAAGTTAGAGCATGACAAATTTAAAATTACAAAAACTGAGCTCGCAAGGTTGAAAACCCACAAAGGGCGGCCTTGGCAAAAGTTAGAGTGCAAAAGGAGAGAGTTAATACACGAGTGAACCCAAGCTGAACTACGTAAGGCTTAATTCTCATCTTTGGGATACGTAGGCAACTTCATCTTGAAGTCCAGCCATAAACACTTCCCCGATCGACTTAGTCCATGTGATTGTGCTTGGTCATCTTTGTCTATCCAGCATTCAAGAGCTCGGTCGTGATCTCCAGTGCAGTGCTATTCAGACTAGGGACAACTTTCCGTTGCCGTTCAGTGTGCTGCGGTGCTATTCAAACAAGGGGCAACTTTTCGTTGCCGTGCAGTGCCATTTACGCAAGGGGCAATTTTCCATTGTTTTGAATCTAGGGTTGTACATCTCAGCGATAGATCTCAGGCATGTCCAGTTTTGATCCATATCGAAAATGGTTTTGAAAAGTTTTAATAAAAGTTGATTTTGTTCAAATTAATCTTTTTACAACTTAGACCATTTTTAGACCAAACGGAAAATTTTCAGTACCCACAACTTTCAATTTCATTGATTTCAATATAGAGTTCTCCTACTCTTGAAAACCAATTGAAGTTGCTTTTTTATTACATTCATAAAGAAAACTTGAAAGTACTGATAAAGCAAAATAAGTTCGGGGCATAGTCAGGTGTTCCCGCGTCCCCTTTCAGAGCTTGTGAAAGCCTCTGACGCCAAAGTGGGCCCTACCTGTGCCTCTTCATTGAGCCAATCTAGGCACTCATCAAAAAGGGTGCAGCTGAAAGCGGGAGCAGGAGCCAGAAGCTCTCTTGTCCTCCAGGCTGTGGCATACTGAGCTAGCTGCGTGCCTCGGACCGGGGATGTAGCAGGATACTCTATCCTATCTTCCGGACAAGTTTGATCACGTCCGAACTAATACTGGAATCGAAACGAAAAGTAGAACACGCAGTGCGTCAGACCAACCAATTGGATCCCGGGCTGGCGGCCCATGCTGTGGCACATCGTCGGTAGATTGAGCCAAGGACAGTGCCAAGCAATGTCAGTAGCAGATAAATTGCACATCCAGTTGAACCACCATCCCTCATCCGGGGCATCGACTAAACGTCATTGAAAGAAGTAGCCGCGAGCTGAATATGTGGGGCAGGAGTCCACAACCTTCAATTCATCCATCAACCATATCTGGGAATGGATGAAAAATGAGAGATTGAAGAATAGAGAGGTGTAAGTTGAGAGAAAAGTAAGAAAAGGGTTTTGAGAGAAAAACCGAGCCCGAGGGCCGAGTGATGTGAGCAATATATATGTGAGATGGGATGGGAAACATTACTTGCAATAGTAGTGGACTCCCCGCAAATCTAGCCGTCTCTCGGCTATGAAAAGCATAATCCCATCAACGTTTCGGCTAACGTCATGGTGATGCAGCTTTTGCCCTCTCTTAAGCCCTCGGCCACTTCAATCAAATGAGTGCTAAACCCTCCAGAACCTGGGGCAAGCAAGAAATGAGACAACATACACAAGCAAAGCGCATGCCGCCGATAACCCTGCCAATGATGGTCGCTGCGGTCACCATCATCAGAAAACCGACAAACCAAGCTCGGAATGTCTAACTCCCTATCATGAATCAATGATCGAGCATCCTGCAAAGTGAGCCCACACATCCACCCCAATGCTTGGACGTGGCCGAAGCGGAATAGTGGCAAGATTTCTTCATCGCGCTCGGATTGCATCAAAGCTTGAAAGTCTTCGAAAGTGGAACACATCTCTTGCCCGCCAAAACTAAAGACGTGTGTCACCGGATTCCAAAATCTTGCCGCGGCATGAAAAAACGGAAAACGCAGCGGGGTGCGACTCAACGTGAATAGTGCACTTATGCCAAAACCCCAGAAATTGAGCTTTTCCGAGCCATCTAATTTGACAATCCAATTTGTGAGGTTTTGAGCAAAGAATGCTTCCATTTGGTGCAAATTTGAGCTAAAATGAAGAGAATCCCGAAGCTGGAACTCATACAGAAAATAAGGCAGTGAGTGGAGGACAGGTGTCGACATTTCAGAGAGTCTGCTATCGATGGCCGGCAGTGGCTTATCAGTGGCCGGCAGTGGCACACTGAAGGCTGGCAGGCCTCCCTTTGTGGCCGACAGTCTCTCCCTCATCCCCACTGACCTTATTGGTGAAGACCCAGTTGTCTGCTGCAGCGAAGTCCTGTTACCTAGGCCTTTTAAGGTTTTGTTTTGTTCTGTTGGACTCTGTCGTGTCTCATTTAAGACATATTAGTTTCTTTTTTTGTGTCAGGTTGTAATCATCTTCCTTTCATTTATCGAGTTGTCGTAACTTACTTATCGAGTTGTAAACTTGTTAAGGCTTTGTTTTGCTTATCGAGTTATTTTATTGTTAGTCGGTTCACTACCTGATTGGTGCAATTCAAGTGGTTGGTTTTCAAAACAAAAGTTCGATCTCATTTACATTATTGTGTGAAGTGATGCGATGCATAGGATGTACAAATGTAACACTTTTTCAACAAAATGCTGTTTTCATTCCATCATAGATTCTTTTTACAAAAGAGCATAGTTTTAAGAAAGTAAATCTGCTTGACGCAGTACAATGTGCAAAAATACTAGTAAAAAGAAAAATAAAACAAAATAAGAGCAAAGTCTGAATCAGCAAAATGTCTGGATCGGCGCCAATCGCCTCAAGACTGAGAGGTCCTCCTCATCCTCTTCCTCGACCGAAAGGACTCTGGAATATCGCCACCGTTAGCACCCGACTCTGAACTTGAGTCATCCCCAGCTCCATCTCCATCCTGAGAAGACAATGACCACGAACTAACTGCCTCCTCGTCAGACTCATCATCATCTGGGGCAGGCCCCCGTGAACTAGTCCCTCATCCAACTCCCTCTGCTGCTCGGGGAGGTGCTGAAGGACCCGCCCCTGCTCCTGCTGAGGCACCTGATGGGCTTGGCGTCAAGAAAAGAATATGAAAAAGGGCAATCCACCAAGATGCATTAGTAATCAAGATGTATTAGATGCAAAGAATAATATGTTGTGAGCTGTGAATGATTTGCAGTGAATGTGTACCGTGAGCGATGTATGGGAGCAATGTATCAGATCAGTGTAGTGTGCAACTGTGCAAATGAGTGGCATGAATTGTAGTTTGAAAGAACTCACCGGAATACTGTAAATACTGAGCAGGTCCATGCTTGTCTATAGCATCCCCATCACCGAAGCCGTTATCTCCAAAGACTGACGAGTGTACTCAATGGGATCCTGCCAAAAAATGTGGAAGTCATTAGTATTCTGCAGGATATCGAATGAAATGATTGTGCAAAATGAAAAGCATAGCGCATACCGGGGTCGAGCCGTAAACTTCGACAAGCTCGTGACCAACTGGAGGAGGAGCGAAGGGAATCTGATAAGTCTCTCCAGCCCTCCCTCGGCATGTCATAGTAGCAGGCAACACGGGCCATGTAGTCCCCTGTCTCCCCTCAGGACCTCTCCTCCTACGAGACCTGGTCGCTCCGCCTCTCCCTCTCGCAGCTGGAGCCCTCACTCCCTCTCCTCCTCGGACACCAGTCAAAAGTGGCATCAGATGCGTCCGAATAAAGGCTGCGTAGTCACCCTCGACGCGAAAGTAATCTGTCTCCAGCCCTACCATGAACTGAATCACCTGGTCGGCAGACAACATGTGTGTCTCCCTCATTGATGGTGGAGGTGCCATCGGTACAAACAGAGCAGGCAATCCCAAGGTCTGATGCACGAAGCGCTCACTCAGAAGCCAGGCGCAGCAGATCGGCCCCTCGAAGAGGATGTGGTAATGAGACATAGTCTGGGCAGTGTGGTACTGGTCCTGGAGCCCTGAAGGAATCGCATCCCATGGCCGCCATGTAATCTGAAAAAAAAAAAAAACGAACAAAGTGATCAGTCGCCAAAAGGTCAACATGGATGCACCAGATTAATTGAAGTAATCTTATTACAGACTTACCTCTCGCACCATGACCATGTCGAAATACTGCCGAAAGAACATGAAGCTCTCTTGGGTCCTACGACGGAGCGAACCGTCATATACGTTAGAAAATGGGACCGTCGCTGTAGTCTCCTCCACACGCTCTGGAGCAAGTGTTGGGAAATATGCGTACACCCACAGCTATAAGAAAGATGTGATCAGCACAGTGTGTGAACAGATTTTTGAACATGCAGAAAACAAGATACAGTACAATGAAAAAGGGCTGAGGCCTAGAGCGGACATTAGAACTTGTGTGTGTAGTGTATGGTATGTAGTGTGCAGCATGTATGGTGTACAGAAAATGTGAAGCAGAAAGCATATAGTGCAAGAGCAGATACAGAAAATACAAAAAGTACAAGTGTTGAACAAAGCAAACGTACTAATGCTGAGTAAAGCAATGAAAAGGGAAAACTAGGTTGTGTACCTCCCAAGCTCGCCAGTAGCCGCCGATCAACCTCCCACGCATCCGAGAGGTGGAGCTCATGTATCCATAAAGAGTGGTGAGGCCGGCTGCGCCCCAGTCGTAGAAACGGACCCGCTGGAGTACCACCAGAGCGCCCAAGAAGTACAAACCTACAGTATTCCACCTGTTCAAAAACAAGGTGGTACCGAAAAGGAATAGGAGGAAGCCCCTGGCGTACTACTCTACCCCCTTCATCGGTCTTGGGATCCTCTCCTCTGTATTGCTCCTCAAACCAAGAGTATCTAACCATACCCGCTCGAAGAATGGGTGGACATGCTCCAAGCAGCGCATCTCATGCGGCACCCACTCTCCCATGTCGGGATCAAGGGGAATCGGATCACCTCCTACGCCCAGACCGGTGATCATCGCGAAGTCGAGAGGAGCCATCGTCATCTCTCCCGCAGTGGAGAAGTGGAAAGAGTTGGTGGTGTCCCACCACCTCTCCACAAGAGCCCCTAGGAGAGGGCGACTCGCTGTGACCCGCGTCAGGCTGTAGCAAAATACGCCAAAGCCGGTCTCGTCGATAATCCGGCGGACCCTCAAGGGAAGCACATCGTACCAATCCTGAGCGGTCGTAGCACCATAACCCTGAAGGAGCGGGATCCATCCTGCAACAGAAAATGCAGTTCAGGATCAGATCAACAATGTACTGAAAATGCAGTTCAGATCAGATCAAAAATGTATTAAAAATGCAGTTCAAGTCAGATCAACGATGTAGTGAAAATGCAGTTCAAGTCAGATTAGTGATGTATTGAAAATACAGTTGAATTCAAATCAGTGGTGTATCGAAGATGCTGTCGAATTCGAGGCAGTAACGCATGAGGTGCGGTCGTGTACAGTACATACAGGGCAGTGATGCGTGGAGCGCAGTTAAATGCAGAGCAATAATGTATGAAATATAGTCAGATCAAAGCACGTGATGCGATCAGATCAAGACAGGGCAAGAAATGCAAGTAATTGAAAGTAATATTACAGAAAAGCAGGGTTCGTACCTCCATAGCAATGGCCGACAAATGAGACATCGGCTCCCTCAGTAAGAGGTCGTCTGGTGCACCCTCATCAAAATCAGTGAAGGTGTGAATGCCTCCCGCCACCGGTATGATATGAGTCTCCGGATGATACCTCGCGGGGTGGAAGGGACGTGTGCTCAATGGTAAAGGCTGAGGCTCGACCTCTGGCTCAACCGCAAAGTCTGCCGCCAACTCCACTGGAGGGAGTACTGGTGAGCCCTCATCGTGCGGAACATCGTCAGCCATCTGAGATAGATGCAAAAACGAGCAAAATGAGCAAAAATGAGCAAAAGGGTGGAGTTTTGAACAAACCAGACCCTAATAGAGAGAAAATTCAAGAAGAGTTGAAAACTCGGAGAGAGTGAACTAACCTCAAAAGAAATCCGGGGGAACTGATCCTTGAATGGGGGAGATGATGAAAGGTGCTTCAGATTCAATTTTTGATCGGTTCAAATCGAAGAAAACCAAGAGGTTTTAACGATTCAAGATTGTTTAGGATGTTGGGAAACGCATAGAACGCGCGAATCTAGAGAGAAGGCACACCTAGAGGGCAAGGAAAATGCTTTCTATGCAAGGGTTTGTGAGGAAATGGGTTGATTTTGGGTCTATTTAAAGACCGATGGCCGGTAAGGGCATATCGATGGCCGGCGGTCCCTCATAGATGGCCGGCAGTAGCCACCAATGGCCGGCGGCAGCCGGCGGCTCTCCCGGATGGCCAGCAATCCTCCACCAGCTTCCACTGCCTATTTGATCTTGGTATTTGTCCCTAGGTTCCAAAAATCCCTAGGAATGCTTAAAACTTGATTCAAAACGCCTCCGTGGAAACCCGGAAATCATATCCTCAATGTACGATGGTCGTCGCCCATCAACGCATACAAAGTGTATCCTTTTGACGCATCCCGAACCTTCCGAGAGGTAAACCAGGAGTTCTCTTTCAAGATGTCTTTATTAGGCATTCTTTTGATTGTTATCACCTAACACTTGCTTGTTATATTAAACACCCATTCTAGGTATATTTGTATTCGTCTTGCATCTAGTTATATTTGCATTGTCTTGCATTTAGTTATATTTGCATTGTCTTGCATCTAGCTTAATTTGCTTTGTTTTGCATATCTCACATGCATTATCTTGCATACCTATATCATGCATTATCTTGCATATCTCTCACATGCATTGTTTTGCATCTCATTCAAACCTACATTGTTTTGCATTTCATCAAACCTGCATTGTTTTGCATCTCATTCAAACCTGCATTGTTTTGCATCTCATCAAACCTGCATCGTTTTGCATCTCATTAAACCTGCATTGTTTTGCATCTCATCTAAACTTGAATTGTTTTGCATCTCGCATTACCCCTTTTCTAACTTGCGCTGTTACGCAGGTTATGTACGCTGTTACGCACTTCTTTTTCTAACTTGCGCTGTTACGCAGGTTATATGCGCTGTTACGCACTTCTTTTTTAACTTGCACTGTTACACAGGTTATGTGCGCTGTTACGCACTTCTATTTTCTAACTTACGCTGTTACGCAGGTTATGTGCGCTGTTACACACTTCTATTTTCTAACTTATGCTGTTACGCAAGTTATGTGTGCTGTTACGCACTTCTATTTTTTTTAACTTGCACTGTTACGCAGGTTATGTGCACTGTTACGCACTTCTATTTTTTAACTTGCGCTGTTACGCAGGTTATGTGCACTGTTATGCACTTCTATTTTCTAACTTGCGCTGTTATGCAGGTTATGTGCGCTGTTACGCACTTCTATTCCCTAAATTGTGCTGTTACGTAGGTTATGTACGCTGTTACGCACTTCTATTCCTTAAATTGTGCTGTTACGCAAGTTATGTGCGCTGTTACGCACTTACTTATCTCAACTTGCACAACTATGCAGGTTATGTGTGCTATTACGCACTTACTTATCTGTTTTACTTGCGCTGTTACGCATATTTTTGCTTGCGCTGTTACGTATGTTCATATCTTTAACTTGAGCTGTCACGCATGTTTTATTTCTTCTATTTGCGTTGTTCCGCATGCTTTACTTGTTTTACTTGCGCTGTTACGCATGTCTTCTTCTTCTACTTGCGCAGTTACGCATATCTTTAGATTGCGCTGTTACGTATGTTTAACTTCTTTAATGTGCGATGTATCGCATGTTTTATTGTTTAACCTGCGCTATTACGCATGGTTTACTTTCTTAATATGCGTTGTTACACATGTTTCATTGTTTTAACATGCCCTGTTACGCATGTTTTATTGTTTAAACCTGCGCTGTTATGCATGTTTTACTTCCTTAATGTGCATTGTATCGCATGTTTTACTTCATTAACTTGCGCTGTCACGCATGTTTTACATGTTTTATTTGCGTTGTTTCGTATTTCTATGACCTGCGTTGTCTCGCATGTTTTATTTGCGTTGTTTCGTATGTCTCTAACTTGCGCTGTTACACATGTTCCACCCGCGTTGTCTCGCACCTACAGGATTGTATTGTTTTGCACCCCTCCACTTGCGTTGTCACGTACTTTTCGCTTGAATTGCTATGCATGTTTCTAATGATATCGTACCTGTTGAGTTTCTTTCTTTTACAGGCACGATATTGTATGTACGGTTCATTTGGAGTTGGCACGACTAGACGAACCGAACGGTATTGTATGCACTCCACGATAGACGTGGTAAGAATTGCATAATTTTCTTACACGCTTTATGTTGAAATATGTGGGACTATTATTCGCTTAAAATGTTGCATTTATTTTGTATAACTACTTCATTTCAGTTTTCCTTTGCATAATCATAAGTTATGCTCTTGCATCTTGCATATCATTTGCATTATGCCCCAGCCTCCGGGCGCATCTCTGCATGCTTATATTGAGTGTATGCCTGAGTCTTCGGCCTTGTTAAAAATGGGTCGTCTCTGGGCTTTGACACTCACTCCCGTCACTTTGTGACTTTCGAGTTCTGTCAAAGAGGGGCAACTGTAGACACCCTATTTTTGACAGTCCTCAAGACTCGGTTGTGCTTGCAGGTACATCTAGCCCCGAGTTCGATTGCTCGTCGGGTGTTCGACTTTTGCGGTGGAACGTCATAGGTTTGAGCTTTCCAGACCCTGTATCCTTTCTGCGCTATTCTTGGACTATGACTTGGTCCTTTCAGAATGTGTTTCTTGGTGCACTGCCGACCCCCCTTTTGGGCCTGCCGGCCTTCACTTTGTTGCTGCCGGCCATTGAGTGAGCCTGTCGGCCATCAATGAGCCACTGCCGGCCACCACTGATGGTCGGCAGAACCCCTGTCTCAGCTGATTTTACTCCAGATCTTTTGAGCCAGCTAGAATCCTTTCATCTCCCCTCCATACACGTGTATGGAGGGATGAAGCTCTTGCCAAGCTTCTTGATGAAGCTTTGCATTGCTCTTCTTCTATATAAGGAGAGAGCATCTCTCCTTAGCAGAGGTTCAACACTTTTACAAGAGATATAGCTCTCTCTCTATATATATTTCTTGCTCTCTCTCTATATTGTTGTGGTTTAGTCCATTTTCCTTGCACTTTTACACTACAACACTTAGAGATACACCACCACCATTGGATTGAGGTTCTTGGGAGGACTTCTTGAGCTCTGAAAGTGAGGTTTTACCCCCTGAAGTTACTGATCTCAAAGTTGGTCTTCAAGGGTGAGCTTCTTCCCCATTTTAGCACTTTTTTTTATCTCATTTTGGCCATTCTTGCATGTTGTTTTAGGCCTTGCTTTCAACTGAAAAAAGTCTTGTTTTTAAGTTCTTTTGGTGGTTGTTTAAGGTTTTTTGGCTGTTGAGGGTCTTCAACCCTCTTGTTGGCCTAGTTTGGCCTTGTTTTGAGCTATGCCTTAAGGCCTTCGAGCTAGCCTTGGTTTCGCCTTTTAACCACTGAAATCCAGTGGATTTTCAGTGGTAGGCACGTGGTTTTAAGGCCTCAAATCAGAGGGGGTGGCCCCCTCTCTTTGTGTTTTTGTTTGTTTGCATTTTTGGCCTTCCAAAGGAGCATGCCTCTATGTATTTTTGAGGCTTGGTTCAGGCCATTTTTTGTGACTTTTAGGACCTGCTTTAAGTCTCTCCATGGCTGGTTTGGTCATATTTTGCATGCATCTTACATGTGTAGTGTAATCCCATTCATAGCCTTACAAAGTAGCATGTTTTTCTTGCATGTGTTGGCTCCATTTCAGTAGATTTTTGGTGACGTTTTACTATGCCTTAGATCTATTTTGGGTTTTTTTTGTCACTCCATGCATGTATGATACACTTGTAGTGTAAATCTCATAAACTAGCTTTATGTGCTTCTTGCTTTAGCATGTCCTCGTAGCTTATGTTGAGCCCATTTCAGCATGTTGTTAGTGATGTTTTCCCATCTCATGACTCTCTCCATAAATGGTTTGGTCATCCTTTGCATGCTCCATATACTTGTAGAACAAATCTTGCTTACTAGCTTTATGTGCATGATGTTTTGACTCATCATCCTAGCATATTTTGGCTTTGCTCCAGCATGATTTTACTCTTATTTTGGCATGTCCTAAGACTGTTTTAGGCTGCCGTGGCCATATCACTCATGCTTTGTATAGCTATAGTGTAAATGCTTAGGCTAGTCTAGGGTTTTGAGGTCCCTACCATGCCATGCATGTGATGTTTGCATGCTTTGCCATCATTCAAACTGTTATTTCAGTCCATGAAATGTGGCCATATACTTGTATTTGCCATGTTTTTATGTCTCAAGAATGAACTTTTGTACATGCCATTAAGCCTAAGCCTTTAGCTCATCATATCAGTGCATTTTTGGTCTTGTTATACCATGATGTAACTCTGTTTTATATTTTCCAAGTCATGCCATGATTGGTTCTAATAGGTATAGTGTAATACCTCTTTGTAGCTTTGCATGTTCCATGGTTTCGGACTTGTGTTCTAGCTTGTGTTGGCTAGCTTTAAGCTTATTTTTGGTCTTGTTTGGACCTGCCTTGGGACTGTTTTAGGTCCCCTTGGCCCTTTGGGGCTTGCTTTGTTTGGCCATGGCTTAAGTCCCTTTACTTATTTTGAGCTTTGAGCATCCTAACATGCCATACTTGCATTGTTGAGTTGATTTGGCATCAATTTACATGAGATTTCAGAGAATAGGGTGTTGTCACATATCCATGCTTGTCACTCTTTAAGTGTCCTTAAGAGTTGCATCATTGTGTCTTGATCCTTGAGCCAATTGGCATGCATGTTTGTCTTGCCACTTCATGTTTTTCATACCATCATTTCAACGCTTTTGGCCACTGATTTTAGGCATAGCTAAGGCCTATCCATCTTTAGTGTAAGCCCATCTTACCATGTTGTCACATGCTTGTCCCATTTCGTATGTTGCTGCATACTTGTCCACCGTCACATGCTTTGCATATTTGTATGTTCATGTTGCATTTTATCATGCTATTCAAGGTTGTTACCTCATATCATGCTTATATGCTTGTTGCATACTCGGGTTATTGCATTGCATGTTTGCATGCTTAAGTTATATTGCATGTTTTCCATGCTCGTGTTGCATTGATGTTTGGATTAAGTGTTAATCTGAGCACGAGAAACGAGGAACGTTTCGTACTTCAAGTGATGGAACGTGTCTCAATTCTCGATCGCCGACGCTCTTGATGATCCATGATAGAGTTCTAGGCCCTTATGTATTTATTTGTGCATTCATTTCTCATTGATTTGTATAAGTTGGATCTTTGGCCATCATGCATCGGGATGCGTGATTGATGGTCGTGGATCCGACTATACCTCTTCCTTGATGTTTCAAGATGATATGGGAGTGGCATAGTGCGTACATACCCTCGGGGGACCCTCCATTTTCTCTTTTTTGTGCTCTGCTGCGGCTTGGTGTCACAGCACATCAGTGGCCGACAGTGCACCATCCTTGGCCGGCAGTTCACCATCCTTGGCTGACAGGTGGTCGACAGTGACTTCCCATGGCCGGCAGGCCACTGATGCACTCCCCCAGCAGTGTTTTGGTAAGTTTCAGCAACAAACACTAGAAGACACCTTGCCAGCAAAGGCTCAACAGAGCATTCGGAAGGCATTTCGAGGCGCGGAACCTAATGCGAGCATGCATACTCTCCTTCTTCAAACGGAGCTGGAACTGCTTACTTTTAAGTGTTTACTTTGTAGTTAGTTAATTTGTTAATTAATTAAGTTTTGTAATAATTAGTTGTAGCTAGTTATTCATTTGGTTATGTAATAATTAATTAGCTTGTTGGTTAGTTAATTAATTAGTCGGCACGTATTATTCATTCGGACCCTCCGTCGAGAGGGCGAATTTTGCAATAAGTGTGCGTGAGTATGTGAATGTCTTCCAACCCCACGTCTTTCTCCCCTTTACTTACCTGCTTTTGTTGGTTAGGTTTAGGTCATTCTTCAATTAGTACCCTTATGCTTTGGATGTTTGCATCCATCCATCTGACTAGCATCTTTATGCTTTGCATGTTTGCATCCATTAATCTACATTGCGTGCCCGGGGCTCGGCACATCATACTAACTGCATCGTATTTCAAATTCCAAGTTGAATACATGTATCAATTATCGCATCTCATATGCCATCCTAGAATAGCCGAGCCTATTTCTAGTTGCATTTTGCATGCGTTGCATTAGCCATCTTAACATGAACTAGGATCATGCATTGATTACTAACTAGTTTCTGTTTTGGCTCGGAGTACGCTGTAAGTATTTACGCTTTAGCATACTGCATGTGTGTTATTGATTGTCATGAAAGCATGCTTGCCATGAGGCTAACTGCTTAGTTGATATAAACTGCCTGAATGCCTGTGGGTGAAGGTTGGATTACTTGAATTGGAACAATTCATTGAAATCCGTGTTTTAGCCTACTTGCGAGTAGCAAACTTCAAATCATTTCCAAACAAACGGATATGCAATGCTTTGTTCCAAATTAGGCGATCTAGTCTATACTTTTGTATTGTGCGCATCAGATAGTAATTCTAGCTAATTAATCGGAATAAGAGCACATGTGTTTTCAAAAACAAAATATCATGTTTAGTAGTGGCCGATCTTTGATCGGGCGAGCGGGGGTGCTCATAGATGACCTTCCCCAATCGTACCCAAGTTTCCTAGCTGAGGCAACTTTGGTGATGACGGACACGTAGGCCTTAGGCAACGAGTCGGGGTTTCCTAAATCCCCCCAAAATCAAATATTTAGGTGGCGACTCTGTATCTGGCAAAGCAGTCTATGTTTGGCACTTCTTTCTCAAAAATCAGTTTTCCAAAACGATTTGCCGGATTTGGACTCTTTGGTGATTTATCAATCTCACATCGCACATTGTGAGATCAGATTAATAACCTTGACAATTTTAAGTTCGAACTGTAGCATGAGGCCCTAAGGGCGCGTCTACAGCTATATATATATTCAACAGAACCAGCCGGTTCTCAAAACCTATCCCGGGTTCAACAGTTGAACTGGCAGTCTATCCGGTTCTTCCATTTTATCCAGGTTTTGCTCTTAGTCCGGGTTTAGATGGTTTTTTGGACCGGAACAAGGCCCGGTTACCAGTTTAACCGGTTCAATTGCCCAAGCTGATCTGGGTTCGTAAACATGGCCTTTTATTTAAAATATGAAAATGCATATGAACATTAATTAACCCAATAAAATTGAAACTCTCCCTTTCTAAGCATTGGATATGAAGTTGAAGTTAGTACATGTGGTTTGCCTAAACAATAGTGAGGAGCTAAGAAAAATTATTAGGTACTCCTGAAACACTACGTATTCATACTCTTTCATCAATTGTCATTCACCACGTCCGTTTATGTTCCTTAATCACTAAATACAAAATTATAATACCCCACATTCTCCAATAATCATAATATCATAGAGTACCATGTGGTTGTGCTTTTGGAATACCCAATAATCACCCATTGGGCTAAACGCTAGCCTTGATTTTGCATGATCACATTGTAAAAGATTGTCCTCAAGTTGATGCCGTCCAATCACAATAAAAGTCCTAGGGTTTGGACCACCATCCACAAACCCTAGACACAAAATATCATCACTTATTTGCACCATCAAGTTTGTACCAAAGATCCTCTAGAACACACTCTTCCTCTGCAACACAATATCATTGGTAGGCCCAACCGGCCTAACCGCGTGCTTCCAATGTTCTTGGAGTTGAAACACACCATGAAAGGAGCCACCGTCGCCACTCTAAGGGACTTTAGAGAGCTTATTGATGAAGAATTCAGTCATGGCCTTGTAAATTGAAGTCTTCAAGATTGTGTATGGATTGACTATGATGATCTTGGTTCCACCATGGCCTTTATTGTGTATGGTTAGCAAATTTGTGTTTAGTGGTACAATTTTTTCATTGATCTTAATAGATTTTACTCTGATGAAGTATTGATGTTTGACCTTGGTAATAATTTTCTTAAATGGTTATATGAGATAATAGGTTTAGAATATCAAAGTGAATCTAAGTTAGTTCCCCAATTGAAGTTTTCAATTTTAACAAATTTGGACCCTTTTCCTAGCAATGAAGGTAAATAACTTGGGCAATATTTGAGAGAGAAAGAGAAAGAGTGCAACTCCCTTCAATACTTTATTTTTCGCATAATTTTGAAGACTTTGTTTTGTGGGTCTTGTGGAGATTCAAACCGTTCATCTCGTAAGACTTGAAGTGAAAAACATCTATTGAAAAAATTAGTTTCATTGGAAATCGATAGACACACTAACTAATCATGTTTTGTTTTATAAAACTAGCGATAAATATGATTTAAAACTAAAACAGTTCATTTTATAAAATAAAATACGATAAGTTCTTAATGGGTAAACTACCAATAGGTTCTAATAATTAGACTTAATTCCCATTAAGTCCTATTGAAAATAAGTTTTAGTATAATCGTCGCTAAAAATAATTTTCTGTAACGATTTTTTACATGTCGCTAAAAATTGACAATTAGTGACTTTTTTTTGTCACGATTTTTATAAATTGTCGCTAAAACTTACAATTAGTGACATTTTTCTATGACAATTTTTTCAAACTCTTGCTGAAAGTTGAAAATTAGTGACTTTGTTGTGACCATTTTTTTAAACTGTCGCTAAAACTTATAATTAGTGACATTTTTTGTGTCAAAATTTTCAACATAGTTATTGAAAATTAACTATTAGTGACATTTTTTAATAGTGCATGATGAAAAATGACATTAATTATCATAATACATATTGGATAATAAGTTCACTTAATAGGACCTATACGTAAGTCCCCCTAAATTAATATGCTTATTGATGTTTGATTAAATTAATTTTTTTGTAAAAATAAAAAGTACATCAATATTATGCTTTTGATTAATTAAATTGATTAGATTCCAAAGGTTTCGAATTAACTTGGATTTCTAATCACCCTTGGCTGGTAAGTGTTGTAATAAAATAAAATAAACTAATGACATAAACAATTGTCATTTGTCTCAAGTTGACCCATGATATTTGAAAGCCTAATTGTATAAGATTAACATAAGATTTGTTATATATCGTTATTTTTATTACTATTTTGCATCCATCGACACTGCTATGACTTCGTTACTCGAAATTGTCATTGCTGTCACTAATCTCTGAGTCTTTGATGCTTGTTCGCTCTTTTCTAGTATAGGTTTAGATCGGCGTTCGCAACCATCATTCGTAGTTCCATCACTAGCATTCATGCTTCACCATTTGTACTTTCATCACCAGTATTGATGCTTTATCCATCAACTCCACTATCTTTCGCTTCTCCTTGATCGTTGGTCCAATTTTATCTCTCTCTCTCTCTCTCTCTCTCTGTTCTTATTTTATCTCTCAATGTTCTCTCTCCGATCCTTTCTGTGGGTGCTAATTTTTTATCACATTGCCAAACAGGAACTCAGCAGAAGAGCACAGGCAGAATAGATTATGCCCGAACACCCTGTCACAGAAAGATAAGACTCCAGCAGTGGTTCGTCCACCCAGGGGCATTTCAACGATCAAGTCAATACTCAGTTTATCTCTCAAAGATAGTAAATAGTGCTTAACTCACAAGCCAGAATGCAAAAAGCGTACCTTAAACCCACAAGGGTGTCTTACTTTTATAGCCAGCAATAATTTGATCCCTGTAGAAGCCTACCTTCAATGGACTCCGGCTCAATGCTCATCTTGGAATCCCAGCCAGATAGAGATAAACTCCTTAAGAGCTTTATCTTTATCCAGACTAACGTCCTTCCCCATTCTTAGACTCTTGTCCCTTATCCGTTCATCTCGAATTTCGGTATCTCCACAGATAATCTCGGCCTAGCCAAGATCATCTTAACACACGACCAAGCCACGTGGCACTCTGGCTGACACGTCGACGTCTCCTCGGTTACGTGTTGTCATTTACAAAATATGCCCTCACAACTACCCCCTAGGTTCTATTACCTCGGCACATTGAGATGATGGAACCTACATTGTTTGTCCTCCCAGAACGTCGGCTAAGACTTACACCATCATTCATGACCAAGTTCATCACACACCGGTTTGTCACGACCAAGTTCATCATACACCAGTTTGTCACGACCAAGACACTACAGTCTACTTTTTCAATAACCAATAACCAAGAACCAAGAACCAAGTTCTTCAAGTTCCTTAACCAAGATCGCTCCTCTAGCTGAGGTTTTTGCTTCGTTAAATCAAGAACTCCAAGAGTTTCATCTGTGTACGAGTTGCCATGCAAGGTTTCTTCAACCGTTTTATCCACGCGTCCTTTTTCTCATTGATCTGTACCTGACATGCGCCATCAGGTCGCGTGGATTTTGCGCGCGCCGCCTGACAGGCACGTCGTCCAAGGCACATTCATTGTGGTTTTGTCACATTTTCATGTTTTAACAAAAATTCTTTCCCTCTTTCTGTCTTTTCACTTCACATCTTTGATTTTGCTCAAGCTTTCTCTCTCTAAAGCTTCTCTCTTCCAAACTACCATTGTCCAAGTTCTCGAGCTCTGTAACTTGCTCTGTTCATCGCCTCCGCGGAAGCACTCACCGTTCTACTTCATTCACCGTCACTGTCTAACTCCAGCGTACCTCATACTTGCGTCATTCTCTTCAGTAAGTCATTGTTTTCCCCCTTTTCAATTTTTGATTTATTTCAAACTCTATTGCGTTGTTTGTTGCCATTGTAAATCCATTCGTGTTCTTGAATCTCTGTTTGTGCTTTAAATTTCATCATTCGTGTGTTAAGCATGTTTGTTTGTGATTTTTTGTTTATCAAATTTGTCTTTGGGTCTATACATGCACATACGAATTGCTCATACACTTGACGTTTTTGTAATTTGCCACTCTCCTTGGCTTTTGCACATCTGTACACACTTTATTCAGTGTTCTTGAGTTTCTGTTTGTTTTCTTGAGTCTGAATCATTGTTCTTTTCTGTTTTTCTTGCTTTATTCCCAAATTATTACCTTTGATTGCTGTATCTGCATAGATTTAGGTTTGGGATTTGATCTAGAACTCTGTTTTTTAGGAAAACTGAACCAAAACCCCCTTAGATTCTTAGAAACCTTTACTCCAGTGCTCTCTAGGGTTTAGCTGAGATAATTTGCCACTTTCCAAACCTCTTACCAAAAAACCTGAAATTGGACCCACTTTGGCCGAGATAATGGGCATGTTCAAGTGGAAAGTCGACACGCCTTCTAAGCTAGAGTACTTTAGGAGAGAGTTCTCCATCTCAACCGATGTTCACCTTACGCTGGCAAGGGAGGTGGACTCCATCATGCTTGATAGGGACTCCATGCCTTTCCCCGTAGTTGCTTTCATAGAGTATGGACTTAGGTTTACTCTAAACATCCTTTTCCGACAAGTCCTTCAGTACTACAAGCTCAACTCGATGCAACTGGCCATTAACTCCTATAGAGTCATTAATGGTATAATTGCTCTAGCTAGCCAAGAAAATGCTAGGATAACACTAGCCGATATCCAATACTGTTACACCATGTGTGGCCTGAAATCCAAAAAAGGCTACGTCTATTACCTCAAGCCGAGATCCACAGCCTACAAACTTATAGTCGACCTCCCAGACTTCAACAAAGGTGTTGGAGATGATTATTTCATTGTCTCGAGCAATTGGGAGTTTTCACTTGATGACGACCTCCACCTCTATCCTTTGTGTTGATCAGTGTTTAAAGAGGGTGATGGTAAGAACCAAGTTGCACTTTACATGCTTTTAAGTCTTATCACTTTATTCCCCTTATATGCTCCTATGTCTGATTCGTGTAATTGCAGCTCTCCCTCAGCCATCAAAAGATTTCTACAAAACCTTCTTCCCTAGCAAAGACATTAAAAAGCTGTTGGACTTGCCAGTTGACCAATGCAAAGCCCCTCTACTGCTCAATTATATACCGACGTACAAATTCATATTGCCCGATGTCCCAAAGAAGAACAAGTCTCCACCTTCAGCACAACTCCCCCTACCACTTCATCACCATGGCCTGATGAAGCCTCAACTTCTGATCCAACGGAGCAGCCATCAACATTCGCTCCACAACTGATTCCTCCTGCCCAGCACCAACGCTGTCGTCGAGTTTCGATTTCTGCCCTTGCCGGCAGAACCCGCAACCACAAACGCTAACTTTCTGAGTCATCGGCCTACGACCCAACGAACCCACCTACTGCACTTCCAGCTATACACTTCGGTACCAAAGTCACTGTCGCCATCACTACCGACGAGATGGGGCGCAACAAGGCTGTCGTCAAAGACCTTTTGGCCAACATCCTTGGCGTTGTGACAGTTTAGTCCTCCCCATCACAATCCCAGCCGAAGGCTAAGCCAAAGAGGGTTAAGAAAGCCAAAGCTAAGGCAACAGTGACTCAAATTGACTCTGAGGACACTTTGTCGATCTCTAAACGGACCAAGGTTAAGAAAAACACCTCCACCGCTGAGAAGAAGCCTGCCAAGGCTTGTTCGTCCGAGGCACCTTCCTCGAAGAGGCCAAGGTTTGAGGGTACAGATCAGCCTAGTGCCTTTAAATCTAGCTCCCCTTGTGCCCCGACATTTATGGTGGGTGACCGACCTCTGCTAGTCGGCGACAGTGCGCTGGACAGTGTTGAAGTCGGCGCCGCCATCTCCACTGCCGTTCTTTTGCCAGCCGACATCAACCGAATGGCTGAGCTAATTGAGTATGAAAACTATGCCCTGATGATGCAACACTGCGTCTTGATAAGTCTTTTACCTTGTCTTCTGAAGTCTTTTAACACTTAGCCAAATTTTTACTAATCTGCTTTCTCTTCTTGTAGGCCATCCAGCAGAGTCACTCTTTCGCAGTCAAGACCGAGGACCGTAAGAAAGAACTAACCAAAAAGACCAAGCAGGCAGCCAAACTTCTCTCTTCGCTTACCAATGCCGAGGCTCGCATCCGAGGTCTGCTTGATTAGGCCAAGGCAATTGAGCTAGCTTTGAAAACAGCCGAGGACCACGTTGAGGCTACAGAAAATGTTGTCGAGGTCGCTCAAGCAGAGGCGAAAGAGGCCAAAGAGAAAGAAGCCTAGGCCTAGACTGAGCTCTAAACGACACTGTCTACAAAGGCAACCGAAATCAAGGAGGCAGATGAGAAGGCCTATGCCGAGGGGACAGCGGACATCTGCGAGGAATACAAAAAGCAGTTCAGACAGGCATGCAACAAGGGTTACACCCTTGGCTGGATGGCTGCTCTGAAAGAGCTGCCTGTCCCCGAGAACTCACCCCTCCAAGATGAAGGCTGACTTGTAGTGCCAATCGCCCCTACTCCAAGCCAATCTAAGGGTGAGGTTGGGGGGAAAGAAGGAGAAGAAGCCGAGGTGGGAGCTGGCACTATGACGCCCCAATTTTTCTTTTGGAACATCATAAAATTTAAATAACAAATAACTTACTAAATAAAAAATGTAACAACTAATTAGGGAAATTTAGATTTTCACATAGTCAAAACTTAACAACTAAATTACGAGTCCACATACAATATTACAACAACTTTATAGCATTCGTGATTACTAATACCAAAGATAATAAAATTTTATTTCGATAGAGTCTTAACTTTAAGTTAGCCAAGGTTCAATATTAGCATCAGCTCCAAATTCAGTCTCAATCCCTTCTTCGACATAATCTAGCATGAAACGCCAGGGCAACAAAATATATGCCATGCGTTTTGCAACACAGTAAGAAAACGTAACCAACCTACCATTCTTTTTAAGAGAAAATAATCAAATCATGACAATTAAAATAATAGTAAAATTCAATAGCATGATAAATGTAACAACCATTATAATAATTTCGATAATTTTAATAGTTTAGATGACACTGAAAATCTCACCAAAGAGATTTTCTTACTAACCACTAAGTCATGGCCACAGTTAATTTGGAAACCCCCCTTGGTCAAATATTAAAGAACTACCAAAGATGCCACACTCGGAGTTATATACCCAAACTGTGGCAACCATGGTCTACCCCAAAGGAACGGTTTGCCAAGGGTATGTAACCTTCCTGCGTGCCACCCTCACATCCACTCTTATTCCAAAACCAAATACCGATAAGAGTTCAAATAAGTCCCATGCCATTTTAGGGTTTCGCGACACAATTTACGTAAAAATAATTAAAAACCAGGGCTCACCCTAAACAATCGGTATTAGCCCTCAATTGTTAACTTTGCTTAAGTTATTAATCGTTATAGTTAGTTTTTGTATTAATCACAAATAATTTCAATTTTATTCATCAATAATGTTGCACCAACTCATGAAAATTCCCAACATAAAATGTTACACATGTCACACCAAAAATAAATCAATGTACAAAATTTAAATAAACAATTAATTTAAACCATGGTATGAAATAATAATGTGGATACCACAAAGAAATAAATCATAATCACACACATGCATGGATTTTTAATCTACAAGATTAGACTAGCACAATATTAAATTTTAATCCAAATAAACAATTGAAGAGATAATTTTTTATTCCTCCTGAATCTGCCAAAATTTTCATAATGTATATCTCGCAAATAAAATTATAAATAAATTACTTATACAACTCTAAAATTCATACAAATCTACAGAATACTCAATAAACATGTTATGATCATTGTTCAGAAATCATTTTTCAAAAATAGATTATAAACAATTCTTAAAAATTCCAATAATGTTTATGACACAGATTTATCACATTTTCTTAAATTAATTCCATACTTAAATTTATAAATCAATTCCATAATCTAAAAATCTATTATGACACTAGACTTCTCAAATTTAATTTTTTATTTAGAAATTACTAGATTTGGTTTAATATAAAAGTTTTAATGATTTTTCAAATATATAGTAAAATTTGCGTATAGCTCCAGATTTGGTTAAAAATCTGTATAAATTCGTAAAAAACTCCATAATTGTTGCAAAAATGCATGGATGAATTAGACATCATTCTAAACAACTTTGTAGAAGAAATCATTTTCAAATTGTGAGTATAAAATTTTCTAAAAATTCGTACAAATTTTTTGGCAGATTCAAAGATCAAATAAATTCTTCAATCCTCTCTTTAATGGTATAAACTACACATGCAAGCCTATTTCCACACTAATACCATGACTTTAAGACTATTAATGTCTTCAAATATTTGATATACACATCACAAAATTTACATACATACATATATATATATATATATATATTTTATCTATAAATTTAGTCATTCTATCATATGAATATAATTTGAAAATTTTAACAATTAAAAAAAAATGAGAGGGTTGAGAGGGTTTTCTTACTTAGTTGTAGGATTGAAATGGAATAGTGAAATGGTAGGAAAATATGCAACCTTAATCTCCCGCTCTTCTTCTTCTCTTATTGCTTTGTTGCTCATAGAATTTTCTTCCTATTTTTTTTTTTTTTTTGCCTCTATTCTCCTCGCTGATTTGGAGGAGTATCATGCATATGTATATATAATCATGTTGAGCCTCTCTCTCTCTCTCTCTCTCTCTCTATATATATATATATATATATATATATTCTATGGAATCACTTTCTCTCAATTCCAAGAGCATAATGAGCGCTTTTTCCCTATATTAACATGCAAACAAACATGTGGCAAAGTTGCCACCGAAAATCTGCTATTTTTTTTTTTTTTGTATATTTGTGTATTTGTGTGAGTTGATTAAAATTGATACACTAAGATTTTTAACTAAGGTATTTAGAGTATCTCCAATGGCAAGCTATTTGAGCTGCCATTGCCAAAATTTGACAAGAGTTCTAAAAAATGTTGCTCCAATGGATTGCTATAACCCTTGCCAAATTTGGCAAATGCCATTTCATCTCTCATATTTGGCAACAAGTTTGGCAATTGCCAAACTTGCCACATCATCTAAATAAACAGAATTTGGCTCCAAAATTTTCAGACTGCAAAATCTTGTATTTTTTTTTTGTAATGGTTTTTTTTTTTTTTTTGTTAGGATGAATAATATTCAATTTTTTTTTTAATTTTTCAATTTCTTTTTCATTTTTTATATTTGTCTAGTCGGGTATAATGAAAATATATAATTTTTTTTTTTACAAACAGTTAAAAAAGGTCACAAAAAAAAATCACTAAAAAATTTATATCCAAACAATATCTACAAATTTGGAGGGAAAGTTGGTTGAGATTTGTCAAAATAGCATGTGTATCATTGGAGCACCATTGCTATAATTTGATAAATTACTACTATTCATTGCCAAATTATAGCAATAGCAATGGTATTATAGCAAATACCATTGGAGATGCTTTAGTAAGAATAATTATCATGTTGAATCATAATTAAAATAATTTATAAACAATAAACATTGAATACCCACAAAATTATTATTCTTAATAATGTCTTTGTTAGTGATTGAATTGGGTTAATTAAAACTAACTTTTACACTATTATATATTTTAGATAGACTCTGAATAAAATTAATTAATTAATTTTCTTTTAAAACTAATTAAATGCGGGTTTTCACAATCTACCCTTCTAAAAAAAATAATTCGTCCTCGAAATTAATTCGTACCTTTAGACTCGAAAAGTTGAGGGTAATTGGCACGTATCATATCTTCTCGTTCCCATGTTGACTCATCCATCCCACGATGTCTTCAAAGAACTCGAACCAATGGTATGGTTTTACCTCGTAATTTCTTCTCGCGACGATCTAAAATTTTGACAGGCTTCTCTTCAAATGTCACATCTTCATCAAGATTAATTTCCTCCCATTTGATGATGTGAGAAGGGTGTGGCTCCTTTTTCCGTAGCATAGAGACGTGGAAAACATTATGTACTCCAGCCAATTGAGGTGGTAGAGCCAAACGATACGCCACCTCTCCTATTTTGTCCAAAATTTCGAAAGGCCCAATGAAGCGAGGTGACAGTTTCCCTTTCTTTCCAAAGCAAACAACTCCTCGACGAGGTTGTATTTTCAGAAATACATGATCTCCAACTTGAAATGCTAAAGGTCTTCTCCTTTGATCTGCATAACTTTTCTGCCTACTCTGAGCGGTCTCAAGTCTTTGTCTAATTAATTTCACATTTTCGGTAGTTTCTTGAACCAACTCTGGCCCTAAAAGAGGCGCTTCTTCGAATTCCATCCAACATATTGGTGACCGACAAGGCTGTCCGTACAAAGCTTCATACGGTGCTATACCAATACTTGCTTGAAAACTGTTATTGTAAGAGAATTCGACTAGTGGTAAGTGTCTCTCCCAACTACCCTTAAAGTCCATCACACAAGCTCGAAGCATGTCTTCTAAAGTCTGAATTGTTCTTTCTGATTGACCGTCAATTTGAGGGTGAAAAGCTGTACTAAAACACAACTCTGTACCCATAGCTTTCTGCAGACTTTGCCAGAATTGTGACGTAAAACGAGAATCATGATCTGACACTATTGAGACTGGTACTCCATGCAACCCAATAATTTCTCGAATAAATAATCGACTTAATGATTCGAGTGTGTCTGCTGGTCCTATTGGTAGGAAATGTGCTGTCTTAGTTAATCGACCAACCACCACCCAAATGGCATCATGGCCTTGCAGTGACCGGGGTAATCCCATTACAAAATCCATTATTATGTGTTCCCACTTCCACTCAGGTATTGGTAAAGGTTGGAGTTTCCCTACTGGCTTCTGATGTTCTGCCTTCACTTGCTGACACGTCAAGCACTTAGATATGAATTGAGCAACGTCCTTCTTCATTCCACTCCACCAATATTATCGCTTGAGATCCTGGTATATCTTGTTTCCTCCCGGATGAACCACAAAAATCAAATGGTGAAATTTTTTAAGTACTTCTTCTCTCAATTGTTCGTTATTCAGCACAAAAATTCTATCCAAATACCTTAAACTACCATCTTGATGGAGCGTCCAATCCAGTGAAGATTCCCCAAACATTAATCATGCCTTGATAAAGTCAGTCTCTTGATCAAGTCTTTGGGCTTCCAACACTTTGGTAAGAAGTTGGGGTGTTGTAACTATCGTAAACAACCTACCCTTCCCATTTGAGTATGTGGTTGTAACTTAAACTAATTCACGGCGCTTACCATTTCCTATTCTTTAATTGATATGTTGGCTACAATCTGTCTTGTCTTTTGACTTAGTGCATCTGCTACAACATTAGCCTTCCCAGGATAATAAGACAAAGTGAATTGGTAATCTTCAAGGTACTCCATCCAGTGTCTTTGCCTCATGTTCAAATCTCTTTGTGTGAACAAGTACTTCAAGCTTTTGTGATCGGTAAATATCTCAAAATTTTCTCCATAAAGGTAATGTCGCCAAGTCTTAAGTGCGTAGACCACAGCCGCCAACTCCAGATCGTGAGTAGGATAATTTTTCTCATGATTTTTCAATTGTCTTGATCCATAAGCTACTACCTTCCCATTTTGCATTAACACACTACCTAACCTTTCTTTAGAGGCATCACAATATACCGTGTACCCGATGTCACGTTCGGGTATGATTAGTATAGGAGCGCTCGTCAGTCCCTTCTTGAGTTCTTGAAATGATTGCTTGCAAGTTTCGTTCCATTCAAACTTTACTCCTTTTTGTGTTAGACGTGTCATTGACTTGGCTAATTTGGAGAATCTTGAATGAATCTCCTATAATAACCTGCTAAGCCCAAGAAACAATGAATCTCAAATGTATTCTTAGGTTGTTTCCATCTCATTACTGCTTCTACTTTAGCAAGATCCACTGATATTCCTGATTCAGACACAGCATGACCTAAGAATTTTACTTCTTTCAACCAAAATTCACATTTGCTAGCTTTAGCATACAATTGGTTCTCCCTTAAAACTTGCAAAACGATTCTCAGATGTTGCTCATGATCTTTCTCCGATCGTGAGTATATCAAAATGTCATCAATGAATAATACCACAAATTGGTCCAAATAAGGTGTAAAAATTTTGTTCATTAAACTCATGAATACCCCAGGTGCATTCGTCAAACCAAATGGCATTACCATGAACTCATAATGGCCATAACGGGTTCAAAACGCAGTTTTGGATATATATTCTTCTTTGACACGAAATTAGTGATATCCCGACCTAAGGTCAATTTTGGAAAAACATTTAGAACCTCTTAATTGGTTGAACAAGTCATCGATTCTTGGTAGTGGATATTGATTCTTAATATGGTGACTCGATTTAGTTATCGATAATCGATGCACAATCTTAAAGTTCCATCATTCTTCTTCGCAAATAATGGTGGCGCTCCCCAGGGAGACGTACTTGGTCTGATAAACTTCTTACTCAACAGTATTTGCAACTGCTCCTTTAATTCTCGAAGTTCAACTGGTGCCATACGATGTAGTGCTATTGAAATTGGTGAATTCCCAGGTTGAAGCTCGATCGTGAAATATACATCTCGTTTTGGGGGTAATCCTAGTAATTCATCAGGGAAAATGTCAGCGTACTAGCACACCACATGGGGTAATCCTGGATCCTTTCGATTTTTGTCTTCCAAAATTAAGCTTGCCAACCATCCAGTCAGTTGATTATGCCACCGCGACTTGCGACACGTTGGAGTTAGAGAATCTTACCTATCTTCTTTAAATTGAACTTTCGTGCCATTAAGGAAGGATGTTGTCACCGTCTTACAGTAACAATCAATAATGGCTTGATGAACCGACAACCAGTCCATTCCTAGGATGGCGTCAAAATCAGACATCTCCATAACCCTTAGATCACAGATCAAATATGAACCGGAGATTTCTAGTTCACAAGACTTACATACTAGATTTACTCGAGTTTGACCTCCTAAGGGTGAAGCAACACTTATAGCTATCTCTAACATTTTGGGTTCCAAACCCAAACTTGACACACATGCAGTAGATATAAAAGAATGCGAAGCTTCGGAATCAAACAATACTTCAACCAAAGAATTCATAAGGATTAACATACCTTGAATTACTGATAGGTTACCAACATCCTCTTCTCCTTGGAGAGCATACATTTTTCCTACTGCCTGTTGATTAGTCCCTCCCAGTTTCTTTCTATTTCTAGCTCCTTGTGGTTGTGTTCTTAGTCGGCCTGCATTTCTAGAGGCTTGTGGCTACCCCTTGTTGGTCCGAGTATTTTGAGTAGGCTTAGAACCTTGCCCTGGCTGGCATTAGTTGTATTGTTGTGCCCCTCGGTGATCCGTAAAACACTCCCCACCTTGAGGACACTCACTTCAACAATGCCCCTGCTAACCACATCTGAAACATTTTCCTTTATAGCGATCTCGGTTTTTCCTCATTTGGTTGTTGTATTCGGACTTGGTTCCATGAGTGTCAGTCGTGGTTTATATCTTGTTTCCGTCCTTCAATACTTTGTATTTGAGTTATAGGATGTTTTGGGCAGGATTGTTACAGGTTGGGTGTGCTTGGGAGCAAATGGTTGCTGCCCAGAATTTTGGTCCTTCGTTAAAGCTAGCCTTTTGTCACTCGAACGAGCTCCGTGTTTTAGATCCTTCGCTCGAGCCAGGGTTCCTTCGCTCGAGTGAGAGTTGAGTTTTGTATCTGGTGGCTCGAGCGAGAAGTCATTCGCTCGAGCTTGCGTCTGCGTCTAGTACTGGACCTGAGAGTTGCAATCCTTGGCTCGAGCGAGCGAGCTATATGTTTTGGGGTTTCTTCGCTCGAGCGAGAATTCTATCGCTCGAGCGTGCTTCTGGGTTGCAGACCTGAAGCTTCGAATTGTTGGCTCAAGCGAGGCTTTCTACGCTCGAGCGAGGGTTCTTTGTGTCTGGTCGCTCGAGCGACAAATCCTTCGCTCGAGCGAGCCTATCTTATATCAGTAGACAGCAGCGGGGAAACACTTCACTTTTTCATCCCTTTTGTTTTGCAAACCCTAGATCCGAGCTCTCTCTCTCTCTC
Source organism: Camellia sinensis (assembly GCF_055761805.1). NCBI lineage: Eukaryota > Viridiplantae > Streptophyta > Magnoliopsida > Ericales > Theaceae > Camellia > Camellia sinensis. Next base: position 13,858,445 of record NC_138967.1, on the reverse strand, counting down.
TATACACCTTCTCTCTAGGGATTGATCTACTTCTAGTGAGTTTCTAGCCTAGTCCCTTTGTAAGAAAGATAGAGGGTCACGAGGGCTTTGTTTTAATCTGAAAAATCTTGGATTTGGAGCACTTTGGGTTTTGGTCATCTTCTCCATTTGAGCTCTCTATTTCGAGGTAAGGATTTCCTACTCCATCTTATGAGTTTTTACATAAACTTTGGTCATTTTGATTAGTTGGTATTGTTGGGTAATTTTGAGAAAAGTTAGGGTTGTTGTGTAATTTATAAAAGAGGGGTTTTCAAATATTAAAACCCATGTGTATGTGAGACATTGAAAAATGGAATTATTGTTGTTAAATTGGTGAAATCAAACCTTAGGGTTGATATTGAGAAAATGGGGAAAATGTCCTAATTATTGAAATAAATTAATTAGTATAATTAATTTGAGAAAATATGAAATTGAGTTGGGAATAATGAAATTGGCTCATTATGTAGTTGAACGGTGTAATTGGATTAATTTATCACTCACCTATGTAAATGTTGATATTATATCTGTTTAATGCATTTATTTTCTGTTTAGAAATAACTGCTTTGGGCTATCGGTGGAGGATAGTCTTGATTGTTGTAGACACTGTATATTGATTAGGGAAAACTGAAACTAATCACATTGAATATGACGGTTGGAATAATGCATCAAATATGTGTATTGAATGATCCCTGTATATTATAATTGTTTATATACTTGGAATATGTGTATTGTGTGGGAGGAGATAGGGGATGTACTCCACGGTTTGGGAGGAGATAGGGGATGGATTCCTAAACCGGATATTGTTTGGGAGGAGATAGGGGATGGACTCCATTGATATAGCAAATACGTGTATCAGATTGAAGTGTTAATACAACAAATATGTGTATTAAATGGAAGGGTTAATGCAGCGAATATGTGTATTATTTGAAGTATGGAAGTGTTTTAATTGTGAGTTGTAGACGCAATTGAATTGTGAATCAAGGAAATGTTTTAATGTGGGATGTAATCTCACTTAACTGTTTGGCCAGGTTCTGAGCCATGTCTAAGAAATGATTTGGATAAGTAAAGGAAAGTAGAATGTAACATGGACATAATTGTCATGGAACTATATTATGATATAACTGGGTTATAAGTGTTAACCATCTATCAAATACTATTGTTTTAGTCATTGCTTATATTTGGTTTAGTATATCTCTACTCGGCTTTGGCTCACCCTATGTGGGACATCATTTTCAGGTTCAAGCGATATGCCACCTCCAAGGACGTAGCTTAGGTGGCTCGAGGCTGATAGACCTTTTTGTTGTTATTTTGATATTACATGTAAATTCAAGCTAAGGGCTTAATATGTATTTGAGTTAGTACTCACTTTTTGTATCCAAGTGTTGGCTTGGAAAGTTGTAAGCCCATAGGGCATTTACTTTTGTTGTCAACATGTAATATCTTTTGTAAGAATACTCTGATGAATGGAAGAATGTTTTATTCTCTTATATCAATGCATGTCGAAATTGTTGGGTTTTATGTATTATTTTAAGGTTGTTACAACTTGGTATCAAAGCTTACCGGGTTCGAATACTTTGGGTACGTGGGAAATGATTAGTATCACGATGGGTTCGTCTCGTTTATTAGAGACTAGATGTAATGTTATGTACTTATGTGATAGCATGTTTACGTGACTATATGGGTATGGAATGTAGTTTCTAGGATGTTGATTGGATCCTTGGGTTTCTGGGAGTCCTGTTGGAAAAGCACTTGATCAATGTTGTTTCTAACCGGAACTCTAGCAACGCCTCGGGACTGTCATTAGCCAGAAATGAAATTCGTTGGTGCTTATGTGATTATGTGCTTACGTGGAATGAGTTACTGTTGTCCATTGTATTAGGACTCGAGTATTATAGCTTCGGCACATTTGTGAATGTGCTAACGTCTTTTGTTTCCTTTATTAGGATGTTAGGACGAGGACGTGGTAGGCATGGTAGGTAGGAGATGCCTATACCGGATGATATTCCGGAGCAGCAGGAGGGTGTTGGTCAGGCCAATGTGGCCGAGCCAGTGGGTCAGCAGGCCATGGGTGCCTTAGTCCGCGAGATAGCAGGAGCATTGAGGGAGTCCATGGGCATTCTCAGAGCTGAGAATCAAGCCCAGGCCCAGGTTGTTGATGCAGGGCCTTCTTTTCTGAAGAGGGAGTTTTTTCGGTCTAATCCGGACGAGTTTGGGGTGATCCGAAAGAGCCACTGAAGGCTGACGAGTGGCTTGAACAGATGACTAAGACGTTTGAGATGCTTGGCATCGAAGATGGGGCATTGAAAGTGACCTTGGCGTCTTTCCAGTTGAAGGGAGATGCGGGTCAGTGGTGGAAGTTCATGAGGGGTCGTGTTGGTGGTACTTGGGAGGCTTTTGTTGTTACCTTCCAGGACAAGTTTCTGTCTCCCGCTGTTAGGGAGAAGTTGAGAGATAAGTTCTATCAGCTCAAGCAGCTGAGTATGCCAATGGCCGAGTTTGAGGCCGCATTTACCAGTTTGTCAAGGTTTGCACCTGAGCTTGTGGTGTCTGAGGAACGCCGTTGTCTAGAATTTGAGAAGAAGTTGAGGCACGGACTCAAGACTAGAGTTGGGGGGTCTATGAGCCGGGACTATGGGCGTCTTGTGGATGCCGCGACCCATATGGAGACTATGATGCATGAGGAGGAGGAGAGGATGAGGGGCTCCAAGAGGAGTTAGGATGGCCAAGGGGATGGCAGGAGGTGGAGGGGTTCTAACCCTCAGCAGTCCTAGGGTGCTTTAGCGAGGTCTACCTTTCCAGTGCTGAGTGCAGATTATGGGAGAGGCAATCAGGGAGACATTACCTGTTACAAGTGTGGTCAGCTGGGCCACAAGTCTCCAGCTTGCCCGCAGAAGGGAGGGGGGCAAAGAGCAGCTTCATCTTCGGCTCGACCTCAGAGCCAGAGTCAGGGTAGAGGCCAGCCGCTCTCTTGTTACCAGTGTGGTCAGGCGGGGCACCTGAAGAGGTTTTGCCCGCAGTTGAGTGGCACATCTGGTGCATCTGGTTTGAGGTAGACTCAGAGCCATCAGGCAACTCAGTCAGTTCAGGCCTTGAGGGCCAATCAGGGGACTTTATCGTCCCAGTCTGTGCAGCAGTCTTACGCTCCTAGGGGTGAGCAGGTAGACCAGAGACCTTCAGGGCACGTGTATGCTGTTACCTCACAGGATCTTGTACCGACTCCATATGTTATGAGAGGTACCTTTCTATTTTGCAACTCGGTTGCCAATGTGTTGATTGATACGGGTACATCCCATTCCTTTTTATCTGTTACATTTGCATCTGTTTTGGGGTTGGACTTGGCGCAGTTAGCATCTCCTATTTGTGTTGTATCACTTGTTGGGGGTGAATTAATTTTGAAACAAGGGTGTCGAGGCTGTGATATAGAGGTCGCCGACCGCCGACTTCCATTTTCTTTCGTAGTTATGGCTATTTCGGGTTTTGATGTGATTTTGGGTATGGACTGGTTATCGTCATACCGGACTGTTATTGACTGTTACCGCCAGAGGGTCACTATATGTACCTTGAGCGGGGATTGTTTCCATTTCTTGGGGGATTGGGTTGGTAGTGTTTTGCCATCGGTGTATGATCTGCGAGGGCGGAGTGAGCTTAGTGGTCTTCTTGCTAGCTTTATGAGTAGTGAGTGTAATGAGACCCAGACTGTGTTGCCAAGAGTGGTTTGTGAGTATTCGGATGTTTTTCCCGAGGACCTTGTTAGCTTACCACCTCATCGAGAGATCGAGTTCTTTATTGATTTAGTGCCCGGCACGGTGCCGATTTCTATGGCACTTTACCGTTTTGCCCCAGCCAAACTGAGTGAGTTGAAGATTCAACTCCAAGAGTTGCTAGATAAGGGCTTTATTCGCCCTAGTGTTTCACCGTGGAGAGCACCGGTCCTCTTTGCTAAAAAGAAAGATGGTGCCTTGAGACTTTGTATTGATTACCAGAAATTGAATCGGGCTACGGTTAAGAATAAGTACCCTATGCCTCATATTGATGATTTGTTTGACTAGTTGAAGGATTCTCGTTATTTCTCTAAGATAGACTTGAGATCGGGTTACCATCAGTTGAGAGTCAGGGAGGAGGATATTTCCGAAAACGGCATTCCGTACACGGTATGGCCACTATGAATTTCTGGTGATGCCTTTTGGGCTCACCAATGCACCGGCAGTGTTTATGGACTTGATGAACCGGATATTCCAGAATTCCTAGATCGCTTTGTGGTCGTTTTCGTGGACGACATTCTGATTTATTCACCTTCTGAGGTGGAGCACGAGGAACACTTGAGAGTGGTGCTTAAGGTACTTAGAGTTCATAGGCTTTATGCCAAGTTTGGGAAGTGCGAGTTCTGGCTAGGAGAAGTCAAGTTCTTAGGCCATGTAGTCTTCGGAGAAGGGGTGTCTGTTGATACATCCAAGATTAAGGCAGTGCAAGATTGGGCAGAGCCTAAGAGTGTTTTTGAGGTCCGCAGTTTTCTGGGATTAGTTGGGTATTACCGCCGGTTTGTGAAGGATTTCTCCAAGCTAGCTTCGCCGTTGACTAGATTGACACGGAAAGGGGTCAAGTTTGTGTGGAGTGAGACTTGTGAAAAGTCGTTCCAAGAGTTGAAAGTTAGACTTACCACCACTCCTGTGTTGATTATTTCGAAGAGAGGTTTGGGTTATGCCGTTTATTGTGATGCCTCACGAGAGGGTTTGGGTTGTGTGTTGATGCAAGAGGGGAAAGTGGTTTCCTATGGCTCACGTCAGTTGAAAATACACGAGAAGAATTACCCTGCACATGACCTACAGTTAGCAGCCGTGATTTTTGCCTTGAAGATTTGGAGGCATTATTTGTATGGTGAGGAATTCAAGGTGTTCTCAGATCATAAGAGTCTGAAACATCTGCTTACATAGAAAGACTTGAACTTGAGGCAGAGGAGATGGATGAAGTTTATTAAGGATTACGACTTCGAGTTGCATTATCATCCGAGGAAGGCCAATGCTGTGGCCGATGCCCTTAGCAGAAAATCCATTAGTGAGGTAGCTTGTATAGCCATCCGGGAGTAGGAGATGTTGGGTGCACTTGGCGAGTTTGATTTGCTTTTGGGCGAATCCGTTGAGGCTGCGGCCTTGTTTTCTGTTGTTGCGCAGCCTACACTTGTGAGTCGAGTGTTAGAAGCACAGAGAGGTGACCTTGAGGTAGAATCTCTTCGGGAGAAGATCTCCAGTGGGAAGGCTGAAAAGGGTTTGACTGTGTATCTCGACCTGAGTGTGAGATACCGAGACCGTCTGTTTGTGTCGAAGTCTTGCCGAGAGGAAGTACTCCGAGAGTTTCACCATTCATGCCTTGCGGTGCATCCAGAAGGCACTAAGATGTATCATGATTTAGGTCGCCAGTTTTGGTGGCGGGGTATGAAGAGAGATGTGGCAATTTTCGTATCGAAGTGTCTTACTTGTCAGCAAGTGAAGGCCGAACATCAAAGGCCAGCAGGTTTGTTACAACTCTTGCCTATTGCCGAGTGGAAGTGGGAGCATGTCACTATGGACTTCGTCGAGGACTCAGCGAGGTAGTGATGCTATTTGGGTGGTTGTAGACCGGTTGACTAAGTCAGCGCGCTTTATCCCTATGCGCGTGAGAGATTCGGTAGATCATCTTGCCGACTTGTATATTCGAGACATAGTGAGGTTGCACGGAGTCCCAGTGTCGATCGTCTCAGATAGAGATCCACGTTTTACTGCTAAGTTGTGGTAGAGTTTACAGAGTGCCTTGGGCACTAGGTTGACCTTTAGCACGGCTTATCATCCTCAGACTGACGGGCAGTCCGAGCGTACTATTCAGATCCTTGAGGATATGCTTCGAGGCTGTGTCCTTGACTTTAGTGGGTCGTGGGAAAGGCACTTGCCCTTGGTAGAGTTTGCCTACAACAACAGTTTCCAGTCGAGTATCGGTATGGCACCGTTGGAGGCCTTGTATGGTCGACCGTGTAGGTCTCCAGTTTGTTGGGCCGAGGTGGGTGATGCACCTTTGTTAGGCCCGGAGTTGGTTCGGGAAACGACGGAGAAGGTTGAGCTTATCCGTAGGAGGCTTGTTATAGCCCAGAGTCGCCAAAAGAGTTATGCCGACCGTAGGAGGAGGCCTTTGGTATTTGAAATGGGTGATCATGTCTTCTTGAAAATATCACCTAGGCGGGGTTTGATGAGATTCGGGAAGAGTGGGAAGTTGTCCCCTCAGTTTACAGGCCCTTTCGAGATCCTTGAGAGGATTGGCTAGGTTGCCTACCGTTTAGCTTTGCCGCCGCAGTTGTCCGGAGTACATGACGTGTTTCATGTTAGTATGTTTTGGAAGTATGAGCCGGATCCGTCACATGTATTGGATTGGACCGACTTAGAGGTAGATGAGGATGTCTCGTATAAGGAGAGACCGGTTCGGGTCTTGGATAGGCGGGATCAAGTCTTGCGAGGCAAGACCATTCCCTTGGTAAAGGTTTTGTGGAAACATCACGGTGTGGAGGAAGCCACTTGGGAGCTTGAGTTGGAGGTCCGAGAGAAATATCTGGATCTATTTGTGGATGTTTGAGCACATATTGTATATTTTGCTGTATTGATAAACCTTAAGAGCATTGTGTATGTCTTAAGTTGTAAAACATTGTATATGTTTCGGTTTATGGAGGTATTATTGTATATCCCTTGAAAAATGGAAGTTTATTTTAGCATCGTGTATGTTAAATGTGTTTTAGAAATGCAAATGTATTATTGGCATTGAATATGTTATGGAATTGTGAACCATGTACATTGAAAATTATTGGAATTGAAAAATATGCATGTTGATAATGCATGTTGGAACATATCTTGTAAGCTGCCTCTTGAATAGAGATGGGGTGACTGGTAATGGGTCAGGTTGTGAAATGTTGGTTGGTAACATTGTTGAAAATTGAGAAAAACTTATTGTTAAAAACTTGTGCTTAATTTCGGGGATGAAATTCCTTAAGGTGGGGAGGTTGTAGCGATCCCGGTTCTTCCTTATTTGGTTGTTGTATCCAAACTTGGTTCCGTGAGTATCGGTTGTGGTTTATATCTTGTTTCCGTCCTTCAATACTTTGTATTTGAGTTATAGGATGTTTTGGGCAGGATTGTTACAGGTTGGGTGTGCTTGGGAGCAAATGGTTGCTGCCCAGAATTTTGGTCCTTCGCTCGAGCCAGCCTTTTGTCGCTCGAGCGAGCTCCGTGTTTTAGATCCTTCACTCGAGCCAGGGTTCCTTCGCTCGAACGAGAGTTGAGTTTTGTATCTGGTGGCTCGAGCGAGAAGTCCTTCGCTCGAGCTTGCGTCTGTGTCCAGTACTGGACCTAAAAGTTGCAATCCTTGGCTCGAGCGAGCTTTTCTTCACTCGAGCGAGCGAGCTGTATGTTTTGGGATTTCTTCGCTCGAGCGAGAATTCTGTCGCTCGAGCGTGCTTCTGGGTTGCAGACCTGAAGCTTCGAATTGTTGGCTCGAGCGAGGCTTTCTACGCTCGAGCGAGGGTTCTTTGTGTCTGGTCGCTCGAGCGACAAATCCTTCGCTGGAGCGAGCCTGTGTTATATCAGTAGACAGCAGCGGGGAAACACTTCACTTTTTCATCCTTTTTGTTTTTCAAACCCTAGATCCGAGCTCTCTTTCTCTCTATACACCTTCTCTCTAGGGATTGATCTACTTCTAGTGAGTTTCTAGCCTAGTCCCTTTGTAAGAAAGATAGAGGGTCACGAGGGCTTTGTTTTAATCTGAAAAATCTTGGATTTGGAGCACTTTGGGTTTTGGTCATCTTCTCCATTTGAGCTCTCCATTTCGTGGTAGGGATTTCCTACTCCATTTTATGAGTTTTTACATAAACTTTGGTCATTTTGATTAGTTGGTATTGTTGGGTAATTTTGAGAAAAGTTAGGGTTGTTGTGTAATATATAAAAGAGGGGTTTTCAAATATTAAAACCCATGTGTATGTGAGACATTGAAAAATGGAATTATTTTTGTTAAATTGGTGAAATCAAACCTTAGGGTTGATATTGAGAAAATGGGGAAAATGTCCTAATTATTGAAATAAATTAATTAGTATAATTAATTGGGGAAAATATGAAATTGAGTTGGGAATAATGAAATTGGCTCATTATGTAGTTGAACGGTGTAATTGGATTAATTTATCACTCATCTATATAAATGTTGATATTATATTTGTTTAATGCATTTATTTTCTGTTTAGAAATAACTACTTTGGGCTATCTGTGAAGGATAGTCTTGATTGTTGTAGACACTGTATGTTAATTAGGGAAAACTGAAACTAATCACATTGAATATGTCATTGAATATGACGGTTGGAATAATACATCAAATATGTGTATTGAATGATCCTTGTATATGATAATTGTTTATATACTTGGAATATGTGTATTGTGTGGGAGGAGATAGGGGATGTACTCCACGGTTTGGGAGGAGATAGGGGATGGACTCCTAAACTGGATATTGTTTGGGAGGAGATAGGGGATGGACACCATTGATACAGCAAATACGTGTATCAGATTGAAGTGTTAATATAGCAAATATGTGTATTAAATGGAAGAGTTAATGCAGCGAATATGTATATTATTTGAAGTATGAAAGTATGTTAATTGTGAGTTGTAGACTCAATTGAATTGTGAATCAAGGAAATGTTTTAATGTGGGATGTAATCTCACTTAACTGTTTGGCCAGGTTCTGAGCCATGCCTAAGAAATGATTTGGATAAGTAAAGGAAAGTAGAATGTAACATGGACATAATTGTCATGGAACTGTATTATGATATAACTGGGTTATAAGTGTTAACCATCTATCAAATGCTATTGTTTTAGTCATTGCTTATATTTGGTTTAGTATATCTCTACTGGGCTTTAGCTCACCCTATGTGGGACATCATTTTCAGGTTCAGGCGATATGCCACCTCCAAAGACGTAGCTTGGAAGGCTCGAGGCTGATAGACCTTTTTGTTGTTCTTTTTATATTACATGTAAATTCAAGCCAAGGGCTTAATATGTATTTAAGTTAGTACTCACTTTTTGTGTCCAAGTGTTGGCTTGGAAAGTTGTAAGCACGTAGGACATTTACTTTTGTTGTCAACATGTAATATCTTTTGTAAGAATACTCTGATGAATGGAAGAATGTTTTATTCTCTTATATCAATGCATGTCGAAATTGTTGGGTTTTATGTATTATTTTGAGGGCGTTACACCTTTCCACTCATTTACAAAGTTCCCTCCTTGCTGGTTTCCTCTATTCTGCCTTTGTTGCTGCTGCAACCCGCCTTTGTTGCTGCTGCAACCCTCCGGCATAAGCTGTTGGTGCAGGATGTTTTCTAGTGTTGCGGACTGAACCTCCTCCGCGTGGTTGGTTGTTGTTCCTTGATCGCTGATTTTAAATGCGTTCGGAATCCGCTAACTCTCGTTCCACAATCAAAGCTCGATCCACCATTCGAGCGTAGAGGGAAAGCTGCACTACGATCAATCTTCCTCTAATATCTATGTCCAAACCCCATTCAAATCGTCTAACCTTATCCTCTTCATTTCCTACTATAACTGAAGCGTACCATAAGAGAGCTTCAAAACGGTTCACATATTGAGTGACTGACATTTTTCCTTGTTTCAGTTGAAGGAACTCTTGAATCATTTCTTGTCTTAGCGAGTTAGGAAAATACTTTTCCATGAATAAGTCTTTGAATTGTCTCCAAGTTAATGTCTGTACTTGTCGAGTACTTCTGATCATTTCCCACCAAGGATCTGCTTCTCCTTCCATTTGAAATGCTGCCATAGTCACTCTATCTTGCTCATTTCGGACGTCAGAAGTATCTAGCAACTTCTTAATTTGTCTTAACCAAGCTTCAGCTTCATAGAGGTTCGATCCATCAAGGAATTTGTGGGCATGTAGTTTTTCAAATTTTGCTATCATTTCAGATTTGCTTTGATCTTGGTTTCGGGGTGGTATATTGCCTACCCTATCAGCAATTGCACGTATAATTCGAGCGACATCACCATCAGACACTCTATCACCATTACCGTTGTTACTATTTCTTGTTCGTCCAGCCATTTTGCATGATGGGATTTTTAGTAATTTGTGATTTATTCATTTATTTATTATCATTATTATTATTATTATATTTATGTGCAAGGATAGTAAAAAAAAAACTTCATTAGTTAGATTAGATAAGCTACAATCAGCAAAATACAAATGAACCAAAGGAAAAGATAAAACAAAATACTACAGGCAAAAGATAGCCCTTACAATCCAAGTTAACTCCTACACTCACAATTCTAAACTAGGCAATTTTACATGTAAGCATACAAAACAAATCGGTTAGCCTAGTTTATAATTCCCTTAAGGCCTCTTAAAATAGCCAAGGAAAGTCTCTCCTCACAAGGGCTTCCGGCTCCCATGTGGCTTGGAAAAGCCCCCATGAATCGCCATAGCACCCTTACGAAGACAGTAGTTTCCTGCACACAATGCCCTAGCAGCTGCACCAGCTCCTCCCGATAGATCTTCCAGTCCTTGAAGTCCACTGACCTATCTCTCCTCACAATTCTGCCTGGGTCGGGCATGATGTATTGAAAGCTCCAAATGTCAAAAAGGTTGCCCATCCTATCGATGAACCCTTTCAGGAAAGGGCCTAGCTGATATAACCAGGGACTCTCTTGTCTCAAAATTTGGATAGGTCCAATGTAGGTACCCACCCAACTCTAAAATTTCCAAGCACAACCTCCTAGGGGATAAATTCTAATATGAGCCAATCTGCAGCCCATTTCGAACACCCCAATTCTCAAACACGGCTCCTACCTCTCCAGTGCTCTTATCAGTATTGCCTTATATAGACTCCTCTTCAGTGTCTGACTCAATCACAATTATCTCAATTGGGTTGTTCATTGGTGCAATCTCTTCAGGGTCTGAGTCAGGCTCAGATTCAGGTTTAGGCTTAAGCTCAGGATCAGGTTCAGACTCAGGCTCAGGTTCGTAGTCTTCTACTACTGCAATTTCTTCAGGGTCGGACTCAGGCCCATAGTCCTCTACAGGCGACTCCACTTCCTCACTTGGGTCGAATTCATAGTTTCTCACCGAACTTTCATCATTAGAGTTAATATCTGATGACCCTGGCATCCTACAATTAAAAAGGTTCTAACTTACTTAAGTCACTGAAAATTATAAGTTAACGTAAGGCTTTCTCAAACGTAAAAACAATATAATTGCTACTCATGGCCCAAAGGTTTGAATCTAAGCCCTGATACCAAACTGTGACGCCCCAATTTTTGTTTTGGAACATCATAAAATTTAAATAACAAATAACTTACTAAATAAAAATTTTAACAACTAATTAGGGAAATTTAGATTTTCACATAGTCAAAGCTTAACAACTAAATTAGGAGTCCACATACAATATTACAACAACTTTATAACATTCGTGATTACTAATACCAAGGATAATAAAATTTTATTTCAATAGAGTCTTGACTTTAAGTTAGCCAAGGTTCAATATTAACAGCAGCTCCAAAATCAACCAAAGTCCCTTCTTCGACATAATCTGGCATGAAATGCCAGGGTAACAAAATATATACCATGAGTTTTGCAACATAGTAAGAAAACATAACCAACCTACTATTGTTTTTAAGAGAAAATAATCAAATCATGATAATTAAAATAATAGTAAAATTCAATAGTATGATAAATGTAACAACCATTATAATAATTTTGACCATTTTAATAGTTTAGGTGACACTCAAAATCTCACCAAAGAGATTTTCTTACTAACCACTAAGTCATGGCCACGGTTAATTTGGAACCCCCCTTGGTCAAATACCAAATATGCCCACACCCAGAGTTATATACCCAAACTGTGGCATCCATGGTCTGCCCCAAAGGAACGGTCTGCCAGGGGTATGTAACCCCCCTGCGTGCCACCCTCACATTCACCCTTATTCCAAAACCAAATACCGATAATGGTTCAAATAAGTCCTATGCCATCTTAAGGTTTCGCGACACAATTTACGTAAAAATTATTAAAAACCAGGGCTCACCCTGAACAACCGGTGTTAACCCTCAATTGTTAACTTTGTATAACTTATTAATCATTTCAATTAGTTTTTATATTAATCACAAATAATTCCAATTTTATTCATCAACAATGTTGTACCAACTCATGAAAATTCCCAACATAAAATGTTACACATGTCACACCAAAAATAAATCAATGTACAAAATTTAAATAAACAATTAATTTAAACCATGGTATGAAATAATAATGTAGATACCAAAAAGAAATAAATCACAATCACACACATGCATAGATTTTTAATCTACAAGATTAGACTAGCACAATATTAAATTTTTGTCCAAATAAATAATTGAAGAGATAATTTTTATTCCTCTTGAATCTGCCAAAATTTTCAGAAGGTATATCTCGCAAATAAAATTATAAATAAATTACTTATACAACTCTAAAATTCATACAAATATACAGAATACTCAATAAACATGTTATGGTCATTGTTCATAAAGCATTTTCCAAAAATAAATTATAAATAATTCTTAAAAATTCCAAGAATGTTTATGACACAGATTTATCACATTTTCTTAAATTAATTCCATACTTAAATTTATAAATCAATTCCATAATATAAAAATTTATTATGAAACTAGACTTCTCAAATTTCATTTTCTGTTTAGAAATTACCAGATTTGGTTTAATATGAAAGCTTCAATGATTTTTCAAACACATAGTAAAATATTCCTATAGCTCCAAATTTGGTTAAAAATATGTATAAATTCTTACAAAACTCCATAATTGTTGAAAAATGTAAGAATGGAGTAGACATCATTCTAAACAACTTTGTAGAAGGAATAATCTTCAAATTGTGAGTATAAATTTGTCTAAAAATTCGTACAAATTTTCTGGCAGATTTAAGGACCAAATAAATTCTTCAATCCTCTCTTTAATGGTATAAACTACACATGCAAGCCTATTTGCACACTAATATCATGACTTTAAGACTACCAATATCTTCAAATATTTGATATACACATCACAAAATTTACATACATATATATATATAAATTTTATCTATAAATTTAGTCATTTTATCATATGAATATAATCTGAAAATTTTAACAATTAAAAAAAATGAGAGGGTTGAGAGGGTTTTCTTACTTAGTTATAGAATTGAAATGGAATAGTGAAATGGTAGGAAAATATGCAACATTAATCTCCCACTCTTCTTCTTCTCCTACTGCTTTGTTGCTCACAGAATTTTCTTCCTATTATTTATTTATTTTTATATTTTTTGCCTCTATTCTACTCACCGATCTGGAGAAGTATCATGCATATGTATATATATAATCATGTTGAGCCTCTCTCTCTCTCTCTCTCTCTCCCTTTATCTTCATTCTACAGAATCACTTTCTCTCAATTCCAAGAGCATAATGAGCTCTTCTTCCCTATATTAACATGGAAACAAACATATGGCAAAGTTGCCACCGAAAATCTGCTATTTTTTTTTGTGTATTTGTGTGAGTTGCTTAAAATTGATACACTAAGATTTTTAACTAAGGTATTTAATAAGAATAATTATCATGTTGAATCCTAATTAAAACAATTTATAAACAATAAATATTGAATACCCACAAAATTATTATTCTTAATAATGTCTTTGTTAGTGATTGAATTGAGTTAATTAAAACTAACTTTTACACTATTATATATTTTAGATAGACTCTGAATAAAATTAATTAATTAATTTATTTATTTATTTTCTTTTAAGACTAATTAAATGCGGGTTTTCACAGACGTTGAGGGTTCTACTAGAGCCAAGTCTCCAACTCTAAATGAGCAAGTCCTGGACTTAACTCAGGATGATGAGGACGAGGTCTCCAAGAGTGCCTCTCCTAAAAGAGCTGTCTTAGAGGCCGATGTACATTTAGCCAAGAAGAGCCTCGACAAAACTCTTTAGGAGATTGATGCTGAGATCGAAGCTGAGAGGACTGCCAAGAAGCCTTCCCAGCAATCTGCCGAGGTCGACACTCAACGACCTGCCGACGCAAAATGGCTTATTTAGAATCTTTTCTCTGTTTTGATATCTTGTACTTTTTCCAGTCCAGCCAATGTGCCTTTTGTATTTGGACAAGTTGTCTTTTGAATGCAAGCCTCCTCATTTCTTTTAAGTGTTGAATATCTTCTTTTCTCTTATGTATGTTTTCCATTTTCATACTTAGAATAATTTTGCATGTCTTCAAAATATATCTTTAATTGTGTAATCTCCACGGAGTAATATACCTTGGATATATCTTCTGATTGTTTATCTCGGCCTCAGCTTAACACTTAAAAATATTTTGAAATATTTTTACAAGTGTTGTTTCTTCAAACTTGTCACTTCACTCTCACTTACTATCTTCTATCAAGACTTCTGTCTTTTATCCTTTCCAAGTTTGGAAACTTGGTCATATCGGCGAGTACATATGTCGGGTACTTCTTTCAATATTACATCGGCTTAACTTCAACTTGTAAATTTTTTTTGAAATTTCAACAAGTGTTAAGCCAATCCTTACCCTGTAAATGTTTCCAAAAAATTTCGACAAGTCCAAAGCACTTTAAAGTTCATTCAAAATTCTCCAACTCTCTGCCCTCTAATGTGAACCTAAGTTTAACTTATGTTCACATTAAGCACGTATTACCTTCCTCCGAAGTCAGATTAAAACAAGGACTAGCCGAGGTTCTTAACCTCAGTTTCTCTGTTAATCTAACTAAAATGTGCTTAGTCCCATTCAAAGTTTAATTCTGCCGACATAGCAATTCTACTTTCAATTCAACTTAGTTCAACTCTATTATATGCAAGTATAATTCAACTCTGCCATATAATAAGTCTAAGTTATTCGTCATGTTTCAATCAGAAACATCGCCAACTTAGTTCAACTCTATTATATGCGAGTATAATTCAAATCTACCATATAATAAATCTAAGTTATTCGTCATGTTTCAATCAAAAATATCGCCAACTTAGTTCAACTCTATTATATGCAAGTATAATTCAACTCTGCCATATAATAAGTCTAAGTTATTCGTCATGTTTCATTCAGAAACATTGCCAAAGGATTGGTCAGTCCTATCACACAAATTTCAAATTCTTAAAAAAAATCAGGCTAAAAAATTTTATTACTACCTCGGCTAAGAAAATTATGACATAAATTTTGAAAAACAAAAAAGTCTAATGATAGAAAAACTTTAAGTTGCAAGTGTTCTAGGGTCTTGGCAATTCTTTGCCTTCACTGTCCTCAAGCTGATATGCCCCATTGCCGGTGACCGAGATGATTCTATAAGTCCCCTCCCAGTTTGGGCCCAGCTTGCCCCCCCTAGGATCCTTTTTGTTGCCAACCACTTTCCTTAGCACCAGGTTCCGAACTTTGAACTCTCTAGGGTTAACCTTCTTATTATAAGCCCTAGCCAGTTATTGCTGGTATGCCCCTAGTCGAATTGTTGTTCTCTCCCTTTTCTCCTCAAGTAGGTCTAAATCTCGCGCCAGGAATGCCTCATTAGTCCCATTCTCTACTCCTTGAGTTCTGATTCCTGGAATGCCGACTTCCAATGGGATGACTGCTTCTGTGCCATAAGCCATGGCAAATGGAGATTCCCCAATTGATCTTCTCGGCATAGTTCGACATGCCTAGAGTACATTGGGCAACTCTTTCACCCACTTTCCTTTTGTTGTTTCCAACCTCTTCTTGATCCCATCCAAGATAGTTTTGTTGGATGCTTCTGCCTGACCATTACTTTGAGGGAAACTTAGAGTAGAGTAATAGTTCTTGATTTTGTACTTTGCACAGAAACTTTTGGTTAGCTTACTGTCAAATTGTGTACCATTGTTTGCTATTATTGCCTTTGGGGTCTCAAACCTGGTGATGATGTTCTTCCATATGAAGTTCTTCACATCAATGTCCCGAATCTTCACGAGGGGTTCAGCTTCTACCCACTTTGTGAAATAGTCAGTTGCTACTAGTAGGAACTTCATTTGTCCAGTTGCTTAGTTGCTTGGGGTAGTTGTCCAATAAGATCCATGCCCCACTGGGAAAATGGCCAATGGCTGGATACTGGGTTCAAATTTACTGCTGGTTGATGTATCAAAGGTGCGAACCTCTGACACTTCTCACACTTTCTGACATAGGCTTCAGCATCCTTCTGTATGTAGGGCCACCAGTACCCCTAAGTAATGGCCCTATGAGCAAGTAATCTGCCCCCAGCGTGGCTTCCACATACTCCTTCATGTATTTCATACAAGAAGTCTTCGACTTGTGAAGGATGCACACATCTCAAAAGGGGATTAGTAAAAGACCTTCTGTAGAGATGTCCTTCTGTTGTTAGATTAAACCTAGCCGACTTCAGTCTGGTCTTGTGTGTTTCCTTACGATCATCTGGCAGCTTCCAATTTCTAAGAAATATTACTATTACATCCATCCAACTTGGTCCCATCTCCACACACATTGCTTCGTACTTTGTGATCAGTGGTTCCACACTTGGGCCTGACAAATAATCAACCATTATTGTCCTTGCCTCCCCTGATTTCATTGCACTAACCAGGTTAGCCAAGGCATCGGCATGACTGTTGTCATCTTAGCTAACCTGCTGTAGTCTGCAGTCCTGAAACAAGGCTAGTAGTCTAACAACTTCTTTGACATAGGCTATCATTCTTTTATCTCGGGCTGCATACTCACCTATTGCTTGGTTTACAATAAGCTGAGAGTCACAGATAACCACCACCTCGTCGGCTTCCATTATTGCTGCCAACTTCAATTCTGCGATCAATGCTTCATATTCTGCGTCATTGTTTGAGGCTTTAAACTCTAGTCGAATAGATTGTTCTAGCATCCGCCTATTTGGTGATACTAGCACTACTCCTGCCCCCGCTCCTTGTCGGTTTGAACTCCCATCAACAAACAAGCAAAAGGAGTCGTTGATGTAAATATCGCAGGGCTTGAGTTTCTCTTATTTCTTCTGCTCTGCTGTGGGGTTTTTCATCCCCAGCTGGGTCTCTTAATGTTCACTTGGACATCCTAAGCGGCGACTCACCAGAGCCCAACGTGGTATGGCACTAGGTGTGAACTCGGCCACAAAGTTGGCCAGAATCTGGCTTTTGATTGTTGTTCTGGGTCTGAACTCTCAATTGTATTGGCCCAATACCACTGCCTATTTGGCCACCTTGCCTGTTAGATCTCCTTGTTATAGTAGGGACTTCAAAGAGTGCTCAGTCAATACCACAATCTTATGGGCTTGGAAATAATAGTTCAACTTCTTGGAGGCCATCATTAAGGCCAATGTTACTTTCTCTAGGGATAAATGCCTAGTTACTGCACCCACTAGGATTTTACTCACATAGTATACTGCCCTTTGTTCTCCCTTCTCTTCTCTAATTATCACTGCACTCATTGCATGCTCTGAAACTGCCAAGTACAAGAATAGTTCCTCTCCAGGTACTGGATTCGAGAGAACTAGAGTTGTGGTCAGGTATCTTTTCAAGTCAGCCAAGGCGACTTCACATTTCTCTGTCCACAAGAAGTCTGTGGCCTTTTTCAACAAACTGAAAAATGGTTTACACTTATCCGAACTTCTACTTATGAATCTGTTCAGGGCTGCGGCCCTTCCTGTCAACATCTATACTTGTTTTACCAACGTTGGGCTTTTCAAATCCAAGATGACCTTGATTTGATCTGGGCTTGCCTCCATACCTCTTCTGGTAACGAAGTACCTCAATAACTTACCAAACCCAACTCCAAATGCACATTTCGAAGCATTGAGCAGGAGCCGATATGTTCTAAGGATGTCAAAAACTGTCTTCAAGTCGGCTAGATGATCCTCAGGTTCTTTGGTCTTCACGACCATGTCGTCAATGTATACTTCCACTGTTTTGCCAATCTGATGTCTGAACATCTTGATTACTAACCTTTAGTACGTTGCTCCTGTATTTTTCAACCCGAAAGGCATCACTCTGTAGCAATACAGCCTTTTGGGGGTGATAAATGCAGTCTTCTCCTCATCAGGGGGTACATTACTATCTGATGGTACCCTCTGTAAGCGTCCAGGAAGCTCATCATTCCATGCCCTGAAGTGGCATCTACTAATTGATCAATCTTGGGGAGTGGGAAATTGTCATTGGGACAAACCTTATTCAGGCTAGTAAAGTCCACCCAGACCCTCCACTTTCCATTCTTCTTTTTCACAACCATAGTGTTGGACAGCCAAGTAGGGTAGTTTACTTCGCGAATGGCTCTGGCCTCTGACAATTTGTTCACTTCTTCTTCAACTGCCTCCATGTGAACCAACGTCGGCCTCCTCACTTGCTAAATGACGGGTTTAGCTAACCTGTCTACGTTTAGTCTGTGACATGTAACCTTGGGGTCAATGCCAGGCATCTCGTATGGCATCTAGGCAAACACCTCTATTTTTGCTCGCAAGAATGCTTCTAACTTCCTTTCCTCCTTCTCGGCCAAGCCTGAGCAGAGGAGGAAGAAGCGCTCTTCATTCCCTTGCTAGACCAGAATTTTCTTCAATGCTTCCTCGCTTTTATTGGCTGGCTCTTTGCCGACGTCATCTAGGATCTTCATGTCCTCATCTTCAATCTCTACTGTTTCTGTTTCTTGTATGTTACATGTGGATTTCATTGCTGCCATGGAGCAGTTCTTTGCCTGCACCTGATCCCCTCTGACCTCCTCAATTCCATGCTCTGTTAGGAACCGCAACAACTGGTGTAGTGTTGAGGGAACAGCCCTCATTGTGTGCAACCATGGCCTCCCCAAGATAACATTGTAAGGGGAGGGGGTGTCAATTACTATGAACTTTGTACTTACCTTCTTGGTGTCTGCCTGTATCTCCATACTTATTGCTCCCAGGGGCCATGTCGGCGTTCTGCTAAAGCCGACCATTGGACTGTTGGACTGCTCCAGATTATCTTAGTGAAGGTCAAGCTCCTTGTAACATCTGACATACATGATGTCACAAGAGCTGCCTTGGTCAATTAGAATGTGCCTCACCTGGCATTCTCCAATCTTGAGAGATATTACCAGAGCATCGTAATATGGATGTTGTACCACGTCTAGATCGCCTTCAGTAAAGGACACCATTGGTCCTCGGTACTCGTCTGCTCTAGGCCTCTTTTGTTGGACCTGATATACATGTTGTAAGTGTTTCACCCTCTAAGTCTCCCCACGTACCTCGTTTTTATTGACCTTCGAGTGAATCAATTGATCACTTGAGGTCCTTCTACTTGCGGTTGTGGTACTGGTGGAGGTGGTGTTGTTGGTGCATGAGGCAGCCTTGCTTGTTCTTCCCTTATCCTGGCCTCATCTACCAGGTCCCTTAAGTAACCTTGTCTTACCAGATCTTCCAGATATGTCTTTAGGGCTCTGCACCCTTGAGTCAGATACACATCCTCAATATGGTAGGCACAGTGCTTCCTAAGGCTTCTTCTTATAAATTCGCCAGGGATCTTCTCTGGTGCTCTATAGTAAGGCTGATTCCTGATCCTTTCCAAGACTTTGTAAACCGGGATCCGAAACACTGTGGTGACTGTCTGTGCAACCCTCAGTCTTGTTTCTTGTCTGTTGTATTCAGTATTACCTCAGCCTCGCTTCGGCGAGCCGTTTCTCTTCTCCTGTTTTGACGCCTTGTCACTGGCGTGTCTTCTTCGGCTCTTGCATATTTCTCGATCCTGGCCATGAGTTCCTCCATACTTTTTGGCAGCGTCTTTGTTGGTGACTTTCGAAGCAGACAGTCATCGTTCAGGCCGTTCTTAAAAGATACGACCGCCAACTCTTGGTTATACCCTGGTATTCGGTTAAAAACCTCATAGTACCTTTTGGCATAAGCCTTGAGGCTTTCATCCTTGCCAATTCTGAGAGCCATCAGGGAGTCTACCCTCAATGGCTACAATTTGTTTGTAACAAACCTGGCCACAAACATCTCAGCCAAGCCTTCCTAACTTTTCACAGTTCCTTTCGACAACTTGTGAAACCAGTCTGATGTGATTTCTCCAAAGGATGAGGGGAACACTTTGTAGAGCAACGGTTCGTTCCCAGTATATAGTGCCATTGAGTTCAAATATAAACCGGCGTGAAAGTTAGGATCAGACTTGTCGTCATATATCTGGAATCTCGGCATGTGGAACCTTTTCAGGGTCTCAAAGTTATCCAACTCTACTGAGAAAGGCATTCTTGGCTTGACCGGAGATGTGACCTTGGCATCGTGTTGCTTCCTCTAGAGATAGTCCCTCAAGTCCTCCTTAGTCCGTCCAGGAGCTCAACTGTCAACAGATTTCAGCCTTTTTGGTGCACTACTTCCGGTGTCGTTATGAGTCCTCTTGGACCTCCCTCCATTCGTCGTGTCAAAACAAAGCTCCTTCCCCTGAAGATGCCGGTGTTCTTTAGCATAAGTTTCCTTGGCACGAGGTATCTTCTAAGACTCTCCTCTCATCGATTCTCCTCGCCCGACGTCCTGTGAAGGCCGATGAGAATGCTCTTTTGCCCTGTCATGCAGAGGGACTGTAGGGATTGCTTTCTACCCCCCCTTTTGGGCATCATTCTTGGCCGCTGGAATCGGCGTGTTCTCCAATGGGAACGGAGGTTGCATGACGTTGTTCTGAATCATGAAATTGACAACCGATTGCAGGTCTGCCAATTTGTTTGCCATCTCCTTCATCTCGTCGTCCCTCCTTAGGCATCTATATTTTCATACCTGCAGGTCACTTTCGTTGTAATACTCACCTCGGCCTGTTTTCTTTGGAATGTCTCCCTCTTGGCCGATGTCCTTCTCCCCGAGATTTTACTCCCGGGGTTCTTCATTACAGGTCTCTTCCCCTACATTAGGATCGTCGTGTCGGGCATAAAGAGAAGATCGGAGAGTGCCTTACTTTTATAAAGCGTACATTAGACCCACGAGAGTGCCTTACTTTTATAGCCAGCACTAATTTGATCCTTGTAGAAGCCTAGCTTCAATGGACTCCGGCTCAATACTCATCTTGGACTCTCAGCCAGATAGAGATAAACTCCTTAAGAGCTTTATCTTTATCCAGACTGATGTCCTTTCCCATTCTAGGACTCTTGTCCCTTATCCGTTCATCTCGGATTCTAGTATCTCTGCAGATAACCTTGGCCTAACCGAGATCATCTTAACACACGACCAAGCTACGTGGCACTCTAGCTGACACGTCGGCGTCACCTCGGTCACGTGCTGTCATTTAAAAAATATGCCCCTCACAACTGCCCCCTAGGGTCTATTTCCTCGGCACACTAAGGTGATGGAACCTACATTATTTGTTCTCCCAGAACGTCGGCTAAGACTTACTACACAAAGATAGCCACTAAAAAGTCGTTCTGAAAAAGTAAAAATAAGATTTTTAATGACAAAATTTTGAAAATGCCACTAATAAATACACTTTTAGGAATAAAATAATTTGGTCTTAAAGTAGTTTATTTTTTGAGACAAAAAATTTATTTTTAAAAAAAATAATAATTAATCATTAATATCTAATTTTTGTTGTTAAAAATATAATAACAATATTTTTTATAATAAAAATATTTAATCACTAAAATCTTAATTTTTTTTTATAGTACTGAAATTTCAATTTATCAAAAAATTGTTGGAAAATGGTCATCGACACTAGCTAGTGGTCATAGAAAATTGTCGGTGGCGGCGGATAGTACTAACGACAGTGAAGTAGTGGCCTACTTAAGCTAGCAAATATATTTTAGTTATTCCCAAACTAATAAATTATATTGAGGTGGGAGTCAGAAAAAAAAAAAAAAAAAAAAAGAAACATATATTAATTCATTGAAAAGAAAATATGATGAATATGTTTGGTTTGATTTTAAGAGAGCAGTTTTTAAAAATTATTTTGAAGAGAGAGTTTAAAAAAAAATTTAATTTGTTTGGTTGTGTATTTTGAAAGTAGTTTTAGAGTTTGGAAGTTTGAAATGATTTGATATTTTATTGTAATTGAGTAAATGTGTGTGAGAAAAAAAGTGATTGAGAATAAGACAGACGAGAGAAAAAGTAATTGATTGAGTTGTAAAAAAAAGTGATTTTGAAAATTATTTTAGAAAAATTACAAACCAAACAAGTTTTTTAAAAAAAAAATTCAAAATCACTCTACAGAGTCAAACCAAACATACCCGATATATTCAGCCTCCGTTTGGGAAGTGGGTTGGCTTTTTGGCTTTTTTAGCCTGGGCTATTTTAGCCTGGTTTGGAAAGAGCTTTTTGACTTTTTGGCTTTTTTGACTTTTTTTGTGAGAGAGGATTGTAATGATTATGGGTTAGATTTAATGTTTTGTTTTTTGTGGCTAAAATAGCCTATTTTATTTTTTGTGGCTATTTTAACCAAAAAAAACCTGACTTTTTTCTTCCCAAACGGAGCCTCATTTAGCTTAGATTAAATACCCGTATATCTGCATACATTTTTTTTTAAAATTTTGATTAGCCAAAAAACTTTATTGATGAGCAAAGCCAAGCAAATTACATCAACAAAGGGTGAAAGCCAAAGAAGCAGCTGGTGAGTCACCCACTGGAAACAAACATAATCAAGAAAGAAACACAACAAACAACTTCAATCACTCCAAACCCCTCAATATCAATCAAAGAAAATAGTTTCAAACACCAGTGATAGCTAAGGACCAAGCCTAATCTGCCCAATATCTGCATAGATATTCTTCTCAGATGTGGACATGAAGCATCAATATGCAATCAAAGAAACAACAGAAAATTCAACATCAAAAGCCATACATGTGTTTGTATTATCACAATAAAATAAATCATGATTGCTTTGTTTTAAAATAAAATTCACATTATAACACATCATTTGACATTAAATTTTTTTTGTATATTATTAATTATAATATCCACAAAAAACTTAACAATCTAATGCACCAAATTTATTGAAAATAGTTGCATTAACAAATGCATACATATGTGAGGCTACCTCAAGCAATCATATGGCCTCTTATTTAAATTGTGACAATGTATACAAACATTAATTCATGCTTCTAAGCATTGGATGTGAAGTTGAAGTTGGCACAAGTTGTTCGCCTAAAAAACAGTGATGAGCTGAACCCTAGCCTTGATGCTGCAAGATCAAACTGTAGAAGATTGTCCTCAAGTTGGTACCCTCCAATCACAATAGAAGTCCTTGGCTTTGCACCACCATCCACAAATCCTAGGCACAAAACATCATCACTCACCTGCACCATTGAGTTGGCACCATAGATACTCCAAAACACAGTTTCACTCTGCAATACAAGAAAAATGGCAGGCACACCTGGCCCAACCCGCGTGCTTGATATGTTCTTGGAGTTAAAACATGCCTCGAAAGGTGCTACCGATGCCACTCTTGGGACGCCAGAGAGCTCATTGATGAAAAACTTAGTGACAGCTTTGTAGATCGAAGTCTCCAAGACTGTGTAGGGATTGACAGTGCTAATCTTGGTTCCACCATTGCCTTCACTGTCAATGGTTAGCAAAGTAGTGTTTATGGGTACGTTTTTTTCGCCAATCTTGATGGATTTGACTCCGATGAAGTAATCCGAAGAGGCATCACCAGAAAAAGAAGCCGAGGCAGTGCTTACCGGGTTGCGGATGAGAGGGGTGTAAACAAGAGAGGTTGAGGCATCAATATTAGGAAGAAACATATACGGTCCATCACCAAAGATCGCAACGCCATTAGATCTTGTTGAAGAGCTCAAACAGATAGCGAACTTTTTGTGAAAGCTAAAAGCTGTAGAGAATTGAGAAGGGAGTGAAATTTTAGTCCTTCCAAGGCCAGCCATGCCCTTGACACCACTGGCAAGGCCTTCCAACAGAGATGTAGACCCACAAACAAAGAGGAAATGAGGCACAGAGACAACCTTCCCGGGGTTCTTCCCGTCAGTGGATTCAACAGTGACAATATCGGAACCAAGATCACCGCCCGTAGAGGTGTGTGTGACGGTGTTGTCGGGTAGGAGACCGCATGTGTTGTTGTAGCACCCTGGCTTAGGGGCAGAGTAGCACTCTGTGGTGCATGATTTAGAGCCAGCAAGTGAGCATTGGGCGGAGCCGCACCTAGCAGGGCGGTAAGAGGAGGAGGAATAGCCTTGCTCACAGTTTACCCATAAAAACTGGCCACCAAGGTCTAGTGTTAAGTTGACAGGGACAAGAGGAGTCCTCTGGTTGAGATTGGTGAGATATTGGAGGGTAGAAGGGTCTTTTTGGACTGGAAGAATAAGTGCTTTGGGCCTAAAAGAGGTCTGTGCGAATGCCGAAGAGATCAATAGGAGAGAGAAGAGGAGGGTGGAATGCAATAATGAGGAAGCCATGAGTTGTGATGTCTTTGTTTTTGAAGAGGACTAGTGCAATGCTATGGACATTTTATAGCTTGTCTTGATGGATAAGATTTGAGTCGACATTGGTTGGCTTGCAGACTAAGGCCTATAGAGGGTCAAGGATGGCGATTTGGAAAGACAACTCAGCACATCGACACTGTATAGGAGTTGAAGTTTGACATTCATTTGCTATTTTTTTTTTTTTTTTTCTCATCTTCTTATTGTTATCCAAAATAATAAAAAAATAAAAAAATAAAAAAAAAAAAAAGTAGTTTGATAAGGAACATCATAAAACCAGTAAAGTTATTGGGTTGGGACACGTGTTCAGTTTATTAAAATTTTATTTGAGATTATTAGGTATATAAGATTAAATTGACATTTTAAAATTTATTAAGTATTAAAGTTAAATTTTAGTAACTCACCATTTGGCTTAATAATCTTATTAGCCTATCACCCGTGCTATGTACGGGATAATTTTAGATATTTGTATTTGTTTTATATTTTTTTTAATATATAAATTATGTTTTTTAAGACTTTTTATAAAAATAATTTAACAATCTTATCACTAACTATAGTGTATAGGAGAAGTTGAAAAAGGTATTACAGTAATTATACACAGATTGTATCTATAATTATTTATATGAGATAATTTTAAATGCTGATCAGGAGTTTTTGACCAAATCAATAAATGCAGGCATGTGAAAAGACATGTGGATTGAAAAAAGTTAATAAATGTTGACCAGGAAATTTTGACCAAATTAATAAATGCTGAGTTTTTTTTTAAAATAAAATTTTTAAAAAATTCAGATTGGGATATTGAAGCTCCCACAGGCCTTGGGGGTTAGAAACTCCATTTTGCTTAATATATAGTATAGATATTAACATATCACCCGTGTTATGCACGGATTGTGTTTATAATTATCTATATATGTGAATTGTGATTTTTAAATGTCTTTTTTATTTTTTTTAAATGCCTTCTTTTTTTTCCTTTTTTATATTATATTAAAGTTTAATATTTTGATAATAATCATATGTGTTAGACTTTTTAAGGAATTAAATATTTTTTTTTATTATATTATATTAAAGTTTAATATTTTAATAATAATCATATGTGTTGGATTTTTCAAGAATGTTTTTTTATATTTGTTTTTAATGCATTAAAGTGTTATTATGAGGGATAATAATCACATGTGTTGAGACTTTTCAAGAAATTCATATGTGTTGGATTTTAAAGAATTTTTTTTATGTTCGTTTTTAATACATTAAAGTGTTATTATGAGGGTATGACTTGGGAGTTGGGATAAGTTAATAAATGCTAAGGTTTTTTTTTTTAAATCAAAAAATTAGATTGGGAGATTGGAGCTCCCACAAAGCTTGGGGTTAAAAACCCCATTTTACTTAATATATAGTATAGATATGTATTATAAAAATAAAAATATATAAAAAAATCAATCTACTTGAGTTGGATTCAATTATAATCCGTTTGAGTTCTAAAAATACATACAAGTCAAATTTAAGTGCTCGTTTGGCAATGATTTTTTTAATTGATTTTTTAATTTTTTTAGCTTGAGATTTTTTTACTCGTTTGGTATTCTTACTTGGTTTTAGAATAGCAAAAAATTTTTTGTCTTTCTGTGATTTTTGTCCCTTTGTGATTTTTTGATTTTTTTTTATCTTTTTATAATTTTTTAGCCCAACGCGAAAACCAAACGACCCCTAGTATATTTTGAAATAAGTTTGAGAATCTGCTCGACTCAAGTCCTTTATAATTTTATTAAAAAATTATTTAAAAATAAAGTACTGTAGTACAGTTTCAAATTTATTGACCATACCTAAAAAATGTACATATGGCCAGGTTTGGAAACTTGTAAAAAAATCAAAAAGTCAAAAAATTATTTAAAAAGTTAAAAAGTTAATACTATTTATCAAAAGTCAACAATTACGACTGCACAACTCCCCATTCGAATTTTTCCTTACAAATCAATTTTTACAATTTTTTATTACACATTTTTCTATAAAAAATCAAAAAATTAACCCAAACATCCATATTTTCAATCTCAATTTTTTAGTCCAAAAAGATAAAAAGTGTACTTATTTAGAACACCCCAAACAATCTCATAGTACGGTTTCAAACTGAACATGACATCGACCACCCATAAATCTATTTATTTATTTTAAAGACCACCTAACATTGTTGTGTTAAATTAGAAGCGAACAAATTTCAGACCTCATAATAACAACGTTAAATCATCAAGAACGTATGCTCCTAAAAAATATTGATCCAAAGCACCAAATACAGTACACGTACATAATTTGAAAATTTAATTATAAAGAGAACGTTTATAAAGACAATACACTGTGAATGATTTACCAATTATATTTTAAAAATTGTGAGAATAATGATGAATGTTATTGAAAGGACCATAACCAAGCCTATAAATATATATAAAAAATATATATTTACATATTATTAATTATATAATTCACTTTTATTTTTATCTCAAACCATTCAACGAAACATACTTATTAAGGATGGTTACCGGTTGGGTTTGGAATGAGCTTATGGTAATACACCCCTACCTCATGTCATATAAGGAGTCACTACAACATATAAAACTTTTGGCGATTAATTATTTTGCTCCCTAAAACCATGTTTTTGGTCTCTAAATGCTTTTAATGACAAAAATAAATTGGGCACTGAAAACGTTTCTAAAAGTGCGCCTAGGAAAGTCAAAATTGACTTTTAGTTATCAATTTTCAAAAGTGTTGCTGAAAATGGCAATTAGCGACGAAATCTATATGGTCACAAAATGTTTAATTTTGCAAAACTAAACATTTGCCCACTAATACTTTGTCCCAAAATGTCCCAATTTGATCGCAAAAAGCAAAATAATGATATTTTTAACAACTATTATATTTGGTCGCTAAAAGATAAATGACTTTCTCTATCACACATTTTCGTCGCTAAAAATCAAAGTTAGAAATTTTGTAACCATTTAATTTCATAACTAAAAATGCACAAAAAATTAAATGTCATCCAATCATATAAAAAAAGAAAAAAATTGATATCTACACATCAAAGGCACTCGATTTCCAAACCATCAGTATATAGAATGTAAAATTCTACAAAAATTGAAAATCAAAGTTTCCAAATTCCAAATTCAAATCATAGTTCTTGTTCTCCAATTTCAAATGAAGAATAGCAACAATTTCTTCAAAAAATAATCTCTCAAAATGTATCTTTGTAAGTTTCTTTATATTAGTTCTCCTTTGCATCCTTTTCAATTGTCTCTGGCTTATCAGATGATGTCATACCTTAATAACAATAAAATCCAAATGTTAAAAGGAATTAGATTATTTAAAAGGAATTAGATTAAAGATGAACAAAACTGAAAGAATTAAGCTAGCACAACAATGAAAGAAACCCGCTAGATCTGGGTAAATTTCCATCATCAAAGCACCATTTTTTTCTCCGTGTAATTCTGTAAATTTCCATCCTTAGATCTGATAAGAGGACTAGTGCAATGCTATGGACATTTTAGGATAAATTATGCAAGTGGTCTCTGTAGTTTATACGATGTATCAATTTGGTCCGTATTGGTTCAATTTGCTCGATTTTGTCTCTTAATTTAACAGATTGTGTTATTTTAGTCCAATAAATAACGGTTGTTAAGTTTGGTTGACGAAAAGTTTACACAATGTGTCAATTTGGTCCCTGTAGTTTACACAATATGTCAATTTGGTCAATATTGTTTAAATTTGC
This sequence comes from Camellia sinensis, assembly GCF_055761805.1. NCBI lineage: Eukaryota > Viridiplantae > Streptophyta > Magnoliopsida > Ericales > Theaceae > Camellia > Camellia sinensis. The sequence goes on along the minus strand of NC_138967.1, from coordinate 13,830,277 downwards.
TTGATTTTGACCGGGACCAAATTGAAACATTGTATAAACTACAGGAATCAAATTGATACATAGTTTGACTTTTTGTCCACCAAACTTAATAACCATTATTTATTTGACTAAAATAACACAATACATTGTGTAAATCACAGGAATTATTTGTATAATTTACCTAATATTTTATAGCTTGTCTTGATGGATAAGATTTGAGTGGACATTGGTTGTCTCGAAGACTAATAGAGGTTCAAGGGTGGCGATATGGAGAGGCAACTCAGCACATTGACACGGTGTAGGAGTTGAAGTTTGACATTTATTTGCTGATTTTTTTTTTTTTTTTTTGGGTCATCTTCTTATTGTTATCAAAATTAATTTAATACTGTTATTTGTTGAGTACTTAATTGGAAAATCCAAACTTATCCGATGAATAAAAAGTAGTTTGATAAGGAACATTGTAAAACCAGTCAAGTTATTGGGTTGGGACCTTGTCACCATGTGGCTCCGCCACTGGCAACAGTCATCTGCACATCGCCCCTATCAACTCCATTATCTTTCGCTTCTCTTGGATCGTTTGTCCAATTTCGGCCATCTCTTTGTTCTCTCATTATCTCTTACTCTGCGTTTAGTTGGAATATTTGCAGAGGAATTTGGAAAGGAAAAAGGAAAAGGTGTGTGAAACTAGGTGAAATATAAGTATATTTTATTCACATTTAACCTATCTTTTTCATTTTTCTTTCCAAATCTCTCTTCAAATCCCCCAACCAAACATAATATTAGTATTCTTTCTTTTATTCCTTTCTCTTTATCTATCTCACTCGTTTCTCTAACTTGTGTATTGCTGTTTGATATAGATTTTTTGTTGTAATGACATAAAGAAATTGAAATTTTATAAATTTTCAACGAAATTAGTTAGTAAATTTCAGTAAAATTTCGATAAAGTCAAAGAAATTTTAGTGTAACGACATAGTAAAAATTTAATTGACTTTAAATTTTGCAATTTTTAGTCATTAATTGATAATTTTTCAATTTTGAAAATAGCAAAACCTCAGTGAAAATTTTCTAATCAAAGCTAAGTCAACACACTGAAATTTCAATTGATGCTCTCGAAATGGTCGCTGAAAAATTATACCATGCCAAGTTATTGAAATTTCACTTCACTAAAGAATAGCTAGAAAATGGTCATCGACAATTGTCAATTATCACCAAAAATTGTTGTCGGCAACTGGATGACATTGAGATGGTGGGCTAATTAAACTTACGACGGTAGTTGGGTTAAAAAAAAAAAAAAACACTTATTATTATTAAGCTTGCAAATATATTTTACTTATCCCTAGACTAATAGAAGTGCCCCATATATTAATTCATTGAAAAGGAAATATGATATGTTCATTTTAGCTTAGATTAAATACACAGATATCCGCATATATATTCTTCTAAGATGGGGACATGATGTAAATAATTTTATAGTTTTATGCATATAACAATCTTTACAATCCAAAATTGTGAACTGTCATGATTTTCACAAATAATAACTGTACGGGAAAGAAATAAACTTTCTCGTATAATCCTGTTGATCAAGTCTGCACTCCTCCAAACGTTGTCACTTTACTCCCTGAAAACACAAACGTGAGCTAGCTGGCGGGTGTGTGTCGAAAACCCCTCCGATGCCTAAGTCAGAAAATTAGACAAAGACAAAAAACTCTGTGTATTCAGGAATCAAAGTTGTGTGTTACCTCTCCAAAGGTGATGTTTGTGAGCTTTTATAGGTTTCGTGTGGCATAATCCAAGTTGAACTTTTACTTCTTCATGCAGAGTCCTCCTAGGGTTCATACTCCTGAAGGATAATGCTTATCCTTCAACACCCCCCTCACTACTTAAACCAAGCGAGATGGTTTTACCATGGCCGGACTACCATACAACCGAAATAACATTGCCATGCTAGACTAACTGGAGTGACCGATCCAACTGTTAGTTCGGCTTATTCCTTGCTTTTCCCCTATCTCGGCTTCACATGCCAAGACCGAGCTATCCATAGAAGAGCTTAAGCCGAACTAACCCAAAACCAAGTCCTGAAGAGGGCTCAGTATACTTCCTCACTTCTACCTCGGCTTTCCATGCCAAGACCGAGCTATTCGTAGAAGAGTTGGACCAAGCTAACCAAGAACAAAAGTCCCGAAGAAGGCTCCGTATATCTCGGCTAAAGATTGCGACTGGGCCAACCAATTTGATCGTGGCGACCGAGATAACAACAAGGCCTTCTTGGACCGAGCTAATGAAAAAAGCCATTTTACTCCGCCTTTCTTACTACGGCCCAAAGCAGCCCATTACCCAATCTCGACCCAATTTATTCATATAAATTACCCTCTCAATTGCCCCTTAATTCTATCTGCGCAGCATGATGGGATTACCTTGTCTTCCAGCTGAGCTAAAAAATTTTAATCTTACTACTGAGCTAAGCCTTTAAGCTTTTCCAGCCGAGCTAAAAAACTCTTTTAGCCTTTCCAGCCGAACTAGGCTCACACCGGGCTGTACTTGTCTAGTTCAAACGTCTCTTCAATCACAACAACTGAATCGCTTCTTATCCCAAGGACACGTGGCATACTCTTATTGGCTGAAGGTAGCTGTCACGCCGTCATCGTACCTCGTGTTTTTTGAACAGTCCCACCCAAATTTTGGGCCTCTCATCAAAACAAACTCTTCTTGTTTTTCTTTATGAATCACTCACACCACTATTCATCTCCTTCCCTCTCTTCGAGCCTCCATTGTCTTGCAACTAAGGAAGCTTCGTGGTTTTGCTGTCATTGCTCCATCTTTAGTGCTTCTGCCCCTTCATCTGGTAAGTCACTCAAATCCATCTTTCTTGCTGTTGTTGTTTTCGTATTTGCTTTATACAATCCACAGCAATCTGTTCATGTGTTTTTACAAAACACTGTTTTTGCTTTTTTTTGCCTCACGTTTTCTGGAAAAAAAAAACTTCATGAGAACCCCATGAACTTTACAAAGCAATCTGTAGAACACTCTATTTGATCCATAAACACGTCTCAACCGAACTAGGATAATGTTTATGCTATGTGTAAGTCTAGCCAGACCATTCAACCGAACCAACACTTGTACCAGTAGTTTTAACAAGTCAAAAAACAATCTTTTGATTTATCTTAGCCGAGATAACAAACCGAACTAAGTCTGCACTTAGTGTGTTTGAAGGCCTCAATTCCGACCGAACTATCTTGGGGCTAAACCAGCACTCTTCGTTTAGACCGAACTACGAAAGCTGCCCCTAGAATTTCAACCGGTCTAACAAATCACTTGCCCCAACCAAGCTACCAAGCACCTTGCTGAAACCGAGATAGGACCTGCAACATTTCACAAAGCCGAAGTAGGACTTAACTTGTTTTTACTTTGTAGCACGGTCTAAAGATCTGTGCTTAACACTTCTGTTTTTTACTTTGCAGACTTAGGTTGCCCAGGTACTCCTTTTGATCGATCAACCGAGCTACACAGCAACATTTTCCAACCGAGCTAGCACCAAGCATAATTTATACATAACTTACAAATAAATGGGTAAATATAGGTTTTTAGTAGAAACACCAGGTGGCTTGGCCGAATTCCGAATGGATTATAACATCCCTGACGATGTCCACCTAACCTTAGCCAAAAAAGATGCTATACCTTGGGGAAACCATGGCTTTGTACCCTTTACCCTTTTATCAATAATAGAAACCGGACTAAGATTTCCAGTCCAACCCTTAATTTGTGAAGTCCTTAGGCAAACGAGAATATGCCCAACCCAGCTTTCCACCAATTCATACCGCATAATAATGGGCATAGCCGAGCTAAACCGCCCAGCTGGCATTAACCTTGGCTTAGCCGAAATCTTCCACCAGTACTCCATAGGGTCAAAAGAGGACGGTTGGGTTTACTATCTTAGAATACGCCGCCGCCGAGAAAAAATAATAAAAGACACACCGGACAAAGACTTGAATGATGATGACTTTTTCTGGGTGTCTGGCAATTTTGAAGACCAGCAAGCCCAGATCCCTGGTCGAAGTATAAACTGGAATAAAGGAGAACCTGGTATAATTACTTCGGTTTGTTGGCTTGCTTTGTTTTATTTCGGTTACCCATTCCTGATCCGAACTAACAGTTTGTCTTCTTTATGCAGATTCAGCCCATCTTCAATCCTTGTATAGTTACCCCAACCTGAACACTATCCGCGCTGCACTACGTTTTCCAGAAAGAAATTAGGCCAAACTTCTAAATTTTGAACCGACATACAGATACAGCGGCCGCCGAAAAGCCAGAGTGACTGACGTTTTGTTGGAGGACGCCCCCGAACCGGACCCAACCTTGCCACAAATTATCCTAATTTCACTGACTGCTGAAGAAGAAATGGCCAAGAGAAACAGAGTCAGGGCCCTCTTGACCGAGACAAACAGGGCCGAGGTACCACCACCAAACCAAACACAAGAAACTGTGGTGGCCCTACCATCACAACAACCCTCCTCATCACGCCGAACTAAGCACGCCCGCACTACCCAGACCGAACAACGCTTAGTTGATAAAGACGAAACCACTCTGCCGCCAAGTCCCCCACCGAGCTCACAACCGGAGCATGCCGACCGAGCCAGCTCTTCCAAATGGGCACCCAAACTGACTTTCCAGAACCGTGATATTCAGGACACTGATTCAGTTGTCGCTGAAAAAGACCATCTGATGGCTTTCAACCTTGCCAAGAGTGTGTGCCTCCCAGCTGACATGGAGCACCACAAGAACTTGACCGAGCTAAAGGCCATCCGCTCGGCCACGAAATCAATGATTCTCGTAAGTTGTTCTTCTTGTCTCTGTAAATATTACCAACTTTCTGTTCGGTTTTGTCATTAATTTCTTTTCCAGGCCGTGCAAAAGGGCCAAATTGTGCATAAAAAGGTGTTGGAGCTCAGGAACACAACAAGGCAAGCCATGGCAAAGGTTGAAGCAAAAACAATCGAACTGAAGGAGTCCTACCAGAAAACAGTCGAGCTAGAGGCCAAGGTAGCTCGTCTGACCGAACTAGTTACCTCGGCCAATGCAGACAAACAGAAGGCCCTAACTGTGATGAAGGATAAGTACCTTCGTGAGCTAGTCCAGTTCGAAAGTAAGAAGGACGCCGAGATAACGGAGCTGAAGAAGAAGGCAGAAAACGCCGAGCTCCGGGGTTTCAAGGAGGGCGAAGCCCTTTATATCAAACAATGTGAAGCAGCAAAAGATTTATTCTTCCAGTGCGGCTGGAGAGGTGCTGTGGAGCAGCTCGGTTGTGGGCCCAAAATCGAGGTCTACAATGCTCCTCAGTATTTCATTCCGGCCTCACTGGCGGAGTATGCTGCCGACCTTCAGAAGCAATTTCTTGAAGAAGTTGGTTCTTCTGAAGACGACTCCCAGCCCGGTCGCCAGCCTACTCCTCCAATTCCAGCGATCTCCAATCCCCCAACACCTGATGCTATAGTCGTCTCTCCAGCTGAGCCGAACCCAAAGGAGCTTGTTTCAACCGAGCCCAACCGAGTTCTAGCTACGACCGAACTTCTTGCTGAGACCGGACTCAGAGTTGAGCTAGATGCTGATCTGGATGATCTCTTTAACTGATTTTGTATCTCCTTTTTTCTTTTTGCTCTTGTAACCAGGCTGTGGCCCCTCCTTTGTACTTGTTTTGAATTTGATCAATGAAAATCATCTTTTCTGCTTGACACTTATTCCGGTTTGATCTGTATGTTTGTACCTGTAATGTCTTTTCAATGACTTCTATTGCTCCAACTGTTATCTTGGTTTACTTTTCTGTTTGAGTATGCTTTCTAACTGCAACTTGAAACATACTATTTTTCGGCCGAGATACTTTATTTCGGTCTTAGCTGTGCCATCTGACTGACCTTACTAGCCAACCACTCTTTTGCCGATATACTTACTTCGGCTGAAGAGTACCAAGAGTGGTTTAATTCAGTCAATTACTCTTCAGCCTAAACCCTTACTTCGGCTGAAGAGTAATAAGAGTTTAATTCGGCCATCCTCTAAGTTGGTTTTTTCCAGCCAACCACTCTTTAGCCAATGTCCTGACTTCGGCTAAAGAGTACTAAGAGTTGGTTTAATCCAGCCAACCACTCTTTAGCCGATGTCCTTACTTTGGCTAAAGAGTACTAAGAGTTGGTTTAGTTCAGCCAACCACTCTTTAGCTGATGTCCTTACTTCGGCTAAAGAGTACTAAGAGTTGGTTTAATCCAGCCAACCACTCTTTAGCCGATGTCCTTACTTCGGCTAAAGAGTACTAAGAGTTGGTTTAATCCAGCCAACCACTCTTTAGCCGATGTCCTTACTTCGACTAAAGAATACAAGAGTTGGTTTAATCCAGCCAACCACTCTTTAGCCGATGTCCTTACTTCGACTAAAGAATACAAGAGTTGGTTTAATCCAGTCAACCACTCTTTAGCCGATGTCCTTACTTCGACTAAAGAATACAAGAGTTGGTTTAATCCAGCCAACCTCTAAATTGGTTATTTCTGCCAATTTAGAATAAAATGTTTGGTTATTCCGACCAAACGTCCTGCAGCCTGGATCCTTATCCTGGGCTTAGGAGGGGTGTTGGTTTTTCCAGCCAACCTAAAGTAAAGTGTTTGGTTGTTCCGACCAAACGTCCTGCAGCCTGGATCCTTATCCTAGGCTTAGGAGGGGTGTTGGTTTTTCCAGCCAACCTTTTAGATTGGTTTTTCCAGCCAACCTAAAGTAAAGTGTTTGGTTATTCCAACCAAAACGTCCTGCAGCCTAGATCCTTATCCTGGGCTTAGGAAGGGTGTTGGTTTTTCCAGCCAACCTTTAGATTGGTTTTTCCAGCCAACCTAAAGTTAAGTGTTTACAATGTTCCTAACTTCATTAAAACTAACTTTTACAGAAAACAACTATGCTGAAAAGAATCGTCTTGTTTTATTGAGGAAAGAAAAAATTACACATGCTTGAAAGAGAAAAGCTAAAAATAAAATAACTTGAGATTGGCTATGTTCCATGGCCTAGGGATTGCTTTGCCGTCCTTGTCTTCTAGGTGGCATGCCCTTTTGCCTGCTAATCCAACCACTTTGTAAGGACCTTCCTAATTAGGCCCTAGCTTGCCATCTCCCGGCACTAGGGTGTTTCCCATCACTTTGCGCAGCACCCAATCTCCGATCTTGAAATGCCTTGGATGCACTGTTTTGTTGTATTTCCTGGATAACTCTTGTTGATATGAGGCAATGTGGACTATTGCTCTTTCTCTCCTTTCTTCCGCAAGGTCGAGTTCCAATGTTATGGCTTCACCATTTAAGTCGGGATCAAAATTTTCGCTTCGAATTGTGGGGAGACCAACTTCCAGTGGGATCACTGCTTCCATGCCATAAGCTAAGGAGAATGGTGTTTCTCCAGTTGATCGTCGTGGTGTGGTGCGGTAAGCCCATAAAACATGAGGGAGTTCTTCTGCCCATTTGCCTTTTGCCTTCTCTAGCCTTTTTTTTAGTCCATCCAAGATGACCTTGTTTGATGCTTCTGCCTGGCCATTTGCTTGAGGATATGCTGGTGTAGAATTGTAGAATTCTATCTTGTATTCTTCACAAAAGCCTCTAAAGATTCTGTCATCAAACTGGGTGCCATTGCCTGATATTAGGGCTTTAGGTATGCCGAATCGAGTAATGATATTCTGCCAGACGAACTTCTTCACATCTTTTTCCTTGATTGATGCCAATGCTTCTGCTTCCACCCACTTTGTGAAGTAGTCTGTTGCTGCGTGAAAGAACTTCCTGTTTTCGGGCGCTGTTGGAAGTGGTCCTACTATGTCCAAGCCCCACATTGCAAAGGGCCATCGGCTGGTCAATGGTAGGAGTTCTCTGGCCGGCTGATGTATTTGATGTGCGAACTTCTGACATTTCTCGCACTTCTTCACATACTTCTCTGAGTCTGCTTGCATGTATGGCCACCAATATCCTTGCGAAATGGCTCTGTAAGCTAACGATCTTCCTCCTTGGTGGCTTCCGCACACCCCTTCATGTATTTCGAACAAGAATGCTTCTACTTTACTGGGGTGGACACACTTTAGATAAGGTCCTGAGAATGACTTTTTGTACAATGTCATAGATGGGGAGAGCCAAAATCGCTGCGACTTTGCTCTAATTTTGTTGGCTTCTTTCTTGTCTTCCGGTAAGACGCCGTCTTTTAAGAACAGTATGATGGGATCCATCCATGAGGGGCCTAATTCGGCGCAGCATATCTCTTCTACTTCGGGGTCTTCAATGCTTGGTCTTGGTAGGTAGTCAATTAGTAGTGCGTGAGGGATGGATGTATCTGCCATTGACGCAAAGCCTGCTAGTTCGTCTGCTCTGCTGTTTTCCTCCCTGCCAATTTGTTCTATCCTTACTACTTCAAATTTCTTGATCTCTGTTCTGACCAATTCTTGGTACTTGGCTATCCTGTCATCCTTTGCTTCATAGTCGCCAGAAATTTGGTTTACCATCAGCTGTGAGTCGTTGTAGACCATTAATTCGGTGGCCTTCATGTAGAATGCTGATTTGAGTCCTACAAGAAGTGCTTCATACTCCGCTTCGTTGTTTGATGCTGGGAAGCCCAAGTTGATTGCTTGCTCCACAACTAGGCCGTCTGGTGAGATGAGGACTATGCCAAGTCCTGCACCATGCCTGTTGGATGCTCTATCCACAAAGAGCTTCCACATCTCACCAACGAACAACTTCCAGCAAGTGGAGGGGTCAGATGATGTCGTGGGGTCAAGAATGTTGCTGGTGTTTTCTTTAAGGTCCATGCTTGCTGTCTGCCCCTCGCTATCTGATTGTACCAAGTCTTTATTCGTTGGTGAGTCTTGGCTCGGTCTAGCTTGGTTCGCTTCTTCCTTGCTGTCTTTATTCTAGTCTGCCTTGGGGTCTGACGGAATATCTTGCACCAGGGGTTGCGCTATTCCGGCGTCAACTTCTATCCCTGGTTTGGTTGTATCAGTCAGGTCGATTGGGCAGATATGATGACTTCCTGGGGTGAATTCTGCGACAAAGTCTGCCAAAGCTTGGGCCTTTATCGCGGTTCTGGGTTGGAACTTGATGTCGAATTGTCCCAACTCTACTACCCACTTTAAGATTCGCCCAGAAAAGTTTGCCCTCTCAAACAAAGCTTTTAATGGGAAAGCTGTGAGGACGGCTATGGTGTGGGCGTGAAAGCAGTGTGATAACTTTCTTGAGGCCATCATCAAGGCCAATGCCAGTTTTTCCAGTGGCAAATACCTTGTTTCGGCACCCAGCAATGTCTTGCTAACATAATAGATGGACAAATGTTAGATTCCTTCCGCGCGAACCAACACTGCGCTAATTACGTGCTGAGAGACTGCCAAGTACAGGAAGAGTTCTTCTCCAGGTATTGGGGTTACTAGTAGTGGTGGAGAAGACATGTATTCTTTCAAGCTTTCCAGAGCTCGGTCGCATTCTTCATCCCACTCGAACTTGGCTTTCAATGCTTGAAAAAATAGTCGTAGTCTGTCTGACGACCGGCTAATGAATCGGTTGAGTGCAGCAGCCATGCCGGTGAGATGTTGTACTTCTTTTACTGAGTTAGGCCTCTTCAGATCCTGAATAGCTTTGATCTGGGAGGGGTCTGCCTCTATACCTCGGTTGGTCACTAGGAAGCCCAAGAATTTGCCAGATCCTACACTGAACGCGCACTTAGATGTATTAAGGCGCAACTTGTGTTTCTTCAGAATCTGGAACATCTCATCTAGGTCCCTTAGATAGTCATTCTCGTCCTTGCTTTTGACCACCATGTCGTCAATGTAGGCCTCCAATGTTCTGCCTAACAATGGCTCAAACATCTTGGTGACCATTCTCTAGAATGTTGCCCCTGCGTTCTTTAGGCCAAAGGGCATGACCTTATAGTAATGCAGTCCTCTTGGAGTGGTAAAGGACGTGACCTCCTGGTCTGGTTCGTACATGGCAATCTGATGGTAGCCTCTGTATACATCCAAAAAGCTAAGCCGGTTGTGCCCCGCTGTTAGGTCTACCAATTGATCTATCCGTGGTAGGGGGAAGCTGTCCTTTGGGCATGCTTTGTTGACTGTCTTATAGTCGACGCAGACACGCCATTTGCCATTCTTCTTTGGTACCACGACTGCGTTGAAAATCCATCTGGGGTAGTGCACCTCTCTGATAGCTCCTGCCTCTAGCAGATTTCCCACATCTTCCACTACTATCTCGGCATGGTGGAGTGCCGATCGGCGAGGGCGCTGAATGATTGGTCTGGCAGATGGATGGACATTGAGTTGGTGACAGATGAAGTTTGGATCAATGCCTGGCATGTCGTAGGGTGTCCAGGCGAACACTTCGATGTTAGAGGCCAAGAATTCCAAGACCTCTAATCTCTCAGTGCTGGACAACGACGAACCGAGCAAAAAGAACTTATCCGGGTTCTTTTCATCTATTCTTACCTCTACCAAATCTTTCACTGCTTTTTGATCAGTTGCTCTGCCGACATCTGCGAACAGTTCATTACTCTCAGGTTCTTCCACCGAATGAACATATCCCTTGGTAAAGCGGCTGCCATTAGCCGTGACAAAGCATTACTTGGACATAATCTGGTCTCCAAAGACCTCTTCAATTACTCCAGTTCCGTTGGGGAACCGCATTACTTGATGGTAGGATGATGCTACTGATTTCATGTCATGGGGCCATGTTCTTCCCAAGATTATGTTGTAAGTGGAAGGGACTTTCATTACCCAAAATTCCACTTGTTTTGTCACGCTTCCTGCCTTGACTGGCAGGATCATTTTGCCGACTGGCCATTCTGACATTGAGTTGAATCCGATCAGGGGGGATATAGCCGGTGCCAAGTCTTTGTCCTCAAATTTCAGTTGTTTGAAGGTGTCGTAGTACATTATCTCACACGAGCTACCTTGGTCTATCAGAATTCGTTTGACGTCATAATCCTTGATGCGGAGGGTGACGACCAGTGCATCGTTGTAAGGGCAATATATTCTTTCCAAGTCTTTGTCTAAAAAAGACATGACGTTCTTGGCCTATGTTCTCCCCTTTTTGATGATAGGTTGGGCACTTAGTATCTCCCTTAAGTACTCAGCCTTTTTGATCGACCCCCTGAGCTCGCATACACGCTCAGGTTCGAATACTCCATGTATCACATTGATTACTCCTTGAGGTAGGGCATCAATTGGCATTCCATTGGGGTTGTTGTGGTCCTGGGGGGCTGGTTGCGTCCCTCCTTCAATGTATTTATCTAGGTGACCGGCTGCCACCAACTCCTCCAGATGCTGTCTCAATGACATGCAATTTTCAGTGCGGTGCCCCTTTTCTTTGTGAAAGGTGCATCGCGATCTTTCATCATAGTCTTTCTATGCTTCCCTTAGCTTGGCTGGCCATCTGACGAAAGGCTCATCGCGTATTTCACTCAGAATCAGATAGATCGGCTTCTTAAATACCGTGTACGGATTCCCAACCATCTTTTATCCTGGTCTTCTCCGTTGTCCCGCCTGCCTCGTCCGTTTTTGTTTGGACGTTCTACTGCGTTGATCGTTGCTGTGGTCTTTTTATCTGGTACTGCGGTCGTGCCAGATTTTATTTTGGCACGGGCGCCATCCTCTTCCACCCTGATGTGCTGATGCACTCTTTCCATCAAGGCCTCCATGGTGAGGGGCGGTGTCATGGTGATTGAGTCCCTCAATCTGTTTCCGACTGGAAGGCCTCTTTTGTATTGTGCAATGGCGAGATTGGTGGGGGCAGTCCCCAATCTGGTTGAATGTCTCCCAGTAGCAACTATTGTAGGATCTTAGTGTCTCCTTTTCGCCCATGTCGATGGAGAGTAACTGGTCAATCTCCACCGAGGTTTTGGTGTTTGTTCTGAACCTCGTGACGAACGCCTCCGCCAATTGTGCCCAGGAGGCTATGCTGTCTTCTGGAAGTTTTTCGAACCAAGTTAAGCCTAGGTCACCAAGGCTCGATGGGAAGAGGATGCACATCAAAGCCTCGTTTCGCCGATATACTGCCATAACCTGGCGGAAGTGGCTTAGGTGTATGTAAAGGTCCGTCTTTCCCTCGTACGTGGTGAATTTGGGTTGAAGGAAACCTGAAAGAAGGGGCGCATTTTCAATTGCCGGAACGAACGGCGAAGTCTACAGCCTTGCTAATGCTTTGCCCGTTGGTTCGTAGGCAAGTCGTGGCAACGGCATTCCGACCTCAACACTTCCATGCGTCCGAGGAGCCAACCGTTGAAGGGCAGATACCCTGTGATGGTTGCGCGCCTTAGTACCCTCCTTCCATCGTGCATTTTCTTCCAATATGTTCCGCAAATTGGATGATCTTGGTAACTCCGTCTGCCTGGATGATGTTTGGTCCGAGCGCGAGGGTCGATAGGTACTTCCCTCCGTGTAAGACCTCAATGATCTCGTTCTCTCAGACTTGGAGAAACGAGTTCTGGAGGTTCTGGATTGAGTATCGCCTGTCCTGAGGCTTCTACTCTCTGCTTGTGATGGTGTGGAATGCCTTCCACGGTCTTCTGAGTGGCGAGGGGGCGTCTTGCTTTTGCGCCCCTCTCCTGTCGCCACCTCTTTTCCCTTCATCTGGCGCTTTAAGGCCTCCATGTCCGCCGTCATCTTCCTTATTAATTCATCTTGCTCTTTCACGCAGTCCTCCAGAACTTGAGGATCAATCCTCCTCCTTTGTCTGTCAGGACTTCGTGAGGGAGAGTGACGGGGGCTGTTAGTTCGCCTCCTCCCCCTTGTATCCCTCCTGGGATTTTGTCGCTGTGGCTCTAAGTCCGCCATGGGAGGGATAGAAGGTAGGCCTTCGCGTCTTGCACCCCCCTCCGGTGTTTGTCTGTCGATGGCGGACTGGGGCAAATCTTCGTTGTGCGCCATTACTTCTAAAAAGGAGAAGCTTGATCAAGAGGTTTTGTTCTTGTCTGAATTCCCACAGACGGCGCCAATTGTACAGGAAAGAAATAAACCTTCTCGTATAATCCTATTGATCAAATCTGCGCTCCTCCAAACGTCATCACTTTACTCCCTGAAAACACAAACGTGAGCTAGCCGGCAGGTGTGTGCCGGAAACCCCTCCGATGCCTAAGTCAGAAAATTAGACAAAGACAAAAAGCTCTGTGTATTCAGAAATCAAAGTTGTGTGTTACCTCTCCAAAGGTGATGTTTGTGAGCTTTAATAGGTTTCGTGTGGCATAATCCAAGTAGGACTTTTACTTCTCCATGCAGAGTCCTCCTAGGATTCATTCTCCTGAAGGATAATGCTTATCCTTCAACACCCCCCTCACTACTTAAACCAAGTGAGATGGTTTTACCATGGCCGGACTACCATACAACCGAAATAACATTGCCATGCTAGACTAACTGGAGTGACCGATCTAACTGTTAGTTCGGCTTATTCCTTGCTTTTTCCCTACCTCGGCTTCACATGCCAAGACCGAGCTATCCATAGAAGAGCTTAAGCCGAACTAACCCAAAACCAAGTCCTGAAGAGGGCTTAGTATACTTCCTCACTTCTACCTCGGCTTTGCATGCCAAGACCGAGCTATTCGTAGAAGAGTTGGACCGAGCTAACCAAGAACAAAAGTTCCGAAGAAGGCTCCGTATATCTCGGCTAAAGATTACGACCGGGCCAACCAATTTGATCGCGGCGACCGAGATAACAACAAGGCCTTCTTGGACCGAGCTAATGAAAAAAGCCATTTTACTCTGCCTTTCTTACTACGGCCCAAAGCGGCCCATTACCCAATCTCGGCCCAATTTATTCATATAAATTACCCTCTCAATTAATAACATAATGCAGAAAATAAATAACATACCCGGATCAATTATGCGAAACCTTCAAGTGATCCAAAATTGATTGAATATAAACCTAATATTAATATTAGTGGAAAAAGAGTTTCTCTCTCTTGACTTTCTTTAGAATACATTAAATTCAGAATTAATTGATGGGTAGTCTGAATGCCCTTTTATAGGTAGAGAGAGAACCAGTTTCTTTATTCAACCATGATTCCACTTTTCTATCAAAATAGAATATTGGAAAACACTCTTCTTTATTTACCAATTAATTGTAGCAAAAAATATGGAATCATAATCCTGCTAAATCTCTAATTCATATTATCATATCATGTGGGTTAACATAATGACTAAATTGACAAAAAAAACAAGAGTCTGGATGAATACATCATGGCCACAAGGCATTGATCAAGGAACTAAGTACTTGTTTGAAGGAAAATGAGGGAGCAAGGAGGGTGGATTCCAGTACTGAAGTAGAGAGGAAGATCAAGTAACCAATGAGTAAGGATTGATGGAAGAAGATCGGGTCTCTTCACTCTGTTTGTGGACAATATACCTGAAGCAATGAATCCAAGAGGTTTGCATGAGCTATTCACTAAGTTTAGGGTGGTTAGGGATGTATTCATTCCTCAGAAAAGAAGGAGATCATCAAATACAAGATTTGGTTTTATGCGGTATGATTGCCATATTGCAACCAATATGGCAGCACAAAAAGCAAATGGGTTATGGGTAGATGATAGAAAACTGACCGTAAAAACTGCAGAGTATGGAAAGGACAATGGAGAAAACAAATGGTTGAAGCCTGCAATAAGGAGGACGATTGAGGGAAAAAATGTATCAGTAGACTCTATGACGAAAAGTTGAAACCAAGGCATTGATCAAAGATCATTTGCAGAGGTCCTAAAGGGAGCGAATTCAGTTGACAAGCATAAGATTTCTATCAATGTGGAGGAGATAGGCAATGGATGGCTGTATGAAAGCATCATTCTAAGGCTCAAACCAATATTCTCTATTCTGGCAATCAAAGAAAAGCTCGAACGAAAAGAAATGACTGGTGTGTTAGTAAGAGAAGGTGGAGGTCGTGATGTTGTGATAACTTTCAAGTCAAAATGAGGATATGAGAATCAATAGAAGCAAGCTTGTTGCCTGGTTTCAGGAATGGTGTGAGTACATAAAGGATCGGTCAACAGATATATACCTTGAGCAAGAGAGGTTTGTATGGTTGAGTTGCTACGGAATACCACTCAATGTCTAGAATACAGATACCTTCAGAAAGATTGGAAGATTATGGGGGGAGGTGATTTATTTTGATGGAGATACTTGTGAGGCAGCATCTTTTCGATGTGAAAAAATAAAGATTGCCACAAAAGTCATGGAGCTGATAAATACAAATGTAAATCTAGATTGCAAAGGAAGAGTGTACCCTATAAGAGTTTGTGAAGAGCATATTGTGAAGGAGGTAAAAGCGACTTGCACATGCAATAGATTAGAAGGTGTTAACGAGTATGGCAGCTCTAATGTCAATGGTGATATGCAACCCATGGATGTTCCAGAGTAGAGGAAGATGAAGATGACCTGGCAGATGTGGTAGATGATGATGTGAAAGATAATATTAAGCTGGCTGAAGGGGATTTGCTAACTAGAAGGGAGGACTGAAGTAAGGTGAAAGCAGATGATAGCTTGATGGAGATCTCAATAGTTGAGGAGTCTGAAGATTACATTGGGAAATTAACTGAGGTTGACAAAAGCAAGAATGCAGAGAGTCTTGGAAAAGTAATTGAGGATGGCACATGTGAGGCAGAGACAATGATGAAGGAAAAAGAATGCCTGCAGTAGGGGTGTGATGATAAGACTCTAAAAGTATGTGGTCAGACACATATACCAGGTTTTGTGAGAAGCTTGAGTAGGTCTTCAAGGGCCAGATCAGGTATAAATTTGGAAGTTCTCTTGGGCCATAAGCATAGTAATACTCAGACCTATGGGCCAAGTACAATCCAACATTATGGTCCTGATATTAATCAACCCAATGGGTGGGCCGAGCATGGGCCTATTGTGCTGGTCTCTAAATCTGGTGATGGTGATACTTTTAGTGTATCCATTAGTGAATCTATTTCTAATAAGAGGAAGCTTAGAAATAATAAAGGGAAAAGGAAAGTGGGTATTAGAAATTCCATGTTAGTTGGTGGATTTTCTGGGTTCACTAGAAGATTAGGGCAGAAGGGGGCTGGTTCTTGTAAAAATAACCATAAAGGGGTTGTAGTTAGATCTGCAGCTGCTGCTGTGTTGAAGTCTGCCGCAGGTAAATCTAATCTTAGTTGCTTCAAAGGCAAACTTTATGAGGCTCAACTCACACTTCTTCTGGGTAACAATTTGGGGATTGACTGCATAGGACAAGATGAGGAAGTACTTAAAAAAATTGTTCAGATGAAAGAGCTGGATGAAGAAAGAATTGGAGTTAGGCTGATGGGGCAGCTTAATTAGTTCCCACTGGGTGAGTTTAAAGAGCATTAGACTTGTTGTTATGAAGTGGTTAAGCTGGAATATCAGAGGCTTTGGAAGGCCTGAGAAGATGGGAAAAATTAGGAAGCTCTTGCTAGAAAGGAAAATTGAGTTAGCTCTATTTCAAGAAACAAAAAAAGCAAGCCTTTCAAGTGTGGATGTTAAAAGAGTGTGGCTTAGAGATAAAATGGAGTACATGGTTGTTGATGCTGAGGGTCAAGCAGGGGGGTTGCTTTGCATTTGGGATCCTGAGATGTTTCAGCTCTCAAATTGTTGTAGTAATAGAAGCTTCATTTTGCTTGCAAGTACTGTTCTCTCCTCTTTTGAATGTGTTGTTATCAATGTGTATGCTCCTAATGATACTGTGAGGAGAGGGAGATTATGGGAAAGTCTAGTAAATTTGAAAGCATCTTTCCCTACGCCTTAGTGTGTAGGTGGTGATTTTAATGAAATTAGAAATTTTGATGATAGAGTGGGCTGTTCAAAAAGGGATAGGGGTATGAAAGACTTCAATGATTTCATAAATAGGTATGAGTTGACTGATATACAAATGATGGGTAGGAAATTCACTTGGTGCAATGCAATTGATGGAAACAAATGGAGTAAAATTGATTGATTCCTGCTTAGTCTTGAGGGGTTAGAAAGATTCAAGCTCAAACTTTGGGGACTACCTAGACTCGTTTCTGATCATTGCCCTCTAGTACTTTTGGAGGACGATAGGGACTGGGGACCCAAACCCTTTAAGTTCACAAATGCGTGGCTACTACATCTTAATTTTGCATCCTTTCTGGTGAAAGTTTGGCACGAGACACAAATAAATGGCAGAGCAGGCTTCATATTGCATAGGAAATTACATGCATTGAAGTTAGCATTAAAGAATTGGAGCAAAGAGGTGTTTGGTAATGTCTCAAAAAAAATTAAAGAAGCTGAGAGTCAGCTACATTTTTTGGATCTATTGGCTGAAGATAGACCCTTGTTAGAAGCAGAGTTGAAGTTAAAAAGAGAGGTAAGAAGTGAAATGTGGAGGCTCAGCAGAATGTTGGAATGAGAATGGCTGCAAAAGTCAAGATTGAAGTGGACTTTAAAAGGGGACAGAAACACAAGGTTTCTTCATGTGATGGCCAGCAGTAAGCAGAATAGGAATGCATTAAATTCTATTTTAGTTTAAGAGAGGGTGGTTGAGGATCCTAAGCAAGTGAAGCAAGAGGTATGGGCTCATTTTAATAGGCACTTTTTAGAAGAATGGAGGACTAGACTTGTTTTAATTGGTGACTTTAAGAGTGTTAGTTGTAGTGCTAGTTTCCAGCAGTTGGAAGTAGAATTCTCGAAGGAAGAGATATGGGTAGTAGTAAAAGAATGCAATGGGAACAAAGCGCCATGCCCAGATGGCTTTAACTTCATGTGTTTTCAAAAGAACTAGAAGGCGTTTAAAGAAGAGGTGATGCTTTTCATGAAGGAGTTTTACAGTGTGGGTAGATTGGCTTATGGGATTGTAGACACCCCATTTTTTATTGTCCTCAAGACTTGGATGTTCTTGCAGGTATATCTAGTGATGAGTTTGATTGCTCATCGAGTGCTCGAAGTTCGCGGCGGAACGCCACAGGTTTGAGTTTTTCAAATCCTGCATCAATTTTGTCTCATTTTTGGACCATGTTTAGGTCTTTTCAACATGATGTTGTTGATGGCCTGCCGGCCATATTTGGGCACTGCCGGCCATGGATCTTGGCCTGCCGGCCATTGATGTGCCCTGCCGGCCATCAATGAGCCCCTACCGGCCATCACTGATGGGCGGCCAGCCACCAGTGTATCAATAGATATTTTCTGATATTTTGTGCCAGCTGTTTGCACAGATTGAGCCATCTTCTTGCACGTGTATGGCTGGATCTCTTTGAGGGGATTTTGCATTCTCTATATATAGAGGCCCTCTCTTGCATTTAGGGGGGTTGGAAATTTTGAAGACAAAAAAATCTCTCTCTCTCTAGAATTCTCTCTCTGTAAATATTTTGTGCCTTATAGCCTAAAGTCTCTACACTCTTGCATATAAGCCCTTGATCAAACTTGATCACCATTGAGTTGAGGTTTCTTGAGGTCCTATTTGAGCTCTAGAAAAGGATATTGGCTTGGTTTGGCTTGATTTTGGTGCCTAAATTGCATCTTGTCTTCAAGAGGTAGAATACTTGTGTTTTAAGCCTAATTTAAATACTTGTTTTGCCATCTTTACATACTGTTTTGAGGCTGGTTTTACCCTCTGAAAATCTCTATTTTTATGGTCTAAAATGGTGGTTTGAGGTTTGATTAGAGTTAGGGGTAGTCCACCCTTCTTGTTGCTTGATTATTAAGTTGTTGTGCCATCTTTCAAAGCTTTCTAAAACAAATTTTCTGGCCTTTTTAACCACTGAATCTCAGAGGATTTTTAGTGGTAAAAACCATGTTTTGAGGTCCAAAATGGGAGGGGGTATCCTCCCCTCTTTGTGTCTTGTTTGCAAGTCTAGATAGCCTGACATGTAAGCATGATTTTCTAGCATTTTGTACCTTAATCTCAACATGTTTTTGTTATTATTTTGGCATGTTTAAGCTCTGTTTTGAGCCAGTTTGGTCCCTTGAGGCTTGCTTTGTATGCTTGTAGTGCAATTGTGCTTAATAGTTTAGCATGTGCTATGTGTTGGTCTTTTATTCTAGCTATTTTTAGCTTACATCAAGCATGTTTCAGGACTCCTCTTAGGCTGTTTTAGGACTATTTTGAAGTGTTTGTACCTTGTGAGCTTTGTATTGCATGCCTATGGTGTAGTGATCTTACTAGTTTGGTGATTTTGGCTTTTAAACATGATTTGCATGAGTTGCTTACATGTTGTAGTATCATTTTGCATGCAATTTCAATACGTATAATATCTGCAACCTCCCTCATTTCATCACTTTTTCATTTGCTTTGAGGGTTGGTTAATCTTCGAGTTGTGTTTAAGCTTGAGATTGAGATTTGCGCTTAATG
The DNA here is from genome assembly GCF_055761805.1 of Camellia sinensis. Classification (NCBI taxonomy): domain Eukaryota; kingdom Viridiplantae; phylum Streptophyta; class Magnoliopsida; order Ericales; family Theaceae; genus Camellia; species Camellia sinensis. Next base: position 13,810,991 of record NC_138967.1, on the reverse strand, counting down.
GTTTTAATCATCTTTTGAGGGTTTTTACTAACCAAAGGCATGATCTCTCTCTTGCCTTAAGTCATCCCTTGGTTGACACCTCTCGCATTAGAGGACTCTCACTTTTGGACTAACTGGTTAAAGAATGGATCGGTAACTAAAATGAGTAAACAAAAGTGACAAGTAAAACTTGAGCAAGATAAGCATGTTGTGTTGCATTGCATGTGTTCAATCGGACGTTATATTGAACACAAGGAAGATTGGAGAATCGGACGTTATATTGAACACAAGGAAGATTGGAGCATTTCATACTCAAAGTGATGAAATGAGCCAATCTCCTTGGTCTTCATCAGCTTTGATCATGCATGATAGGGTGGTGGTCATTTGAGTCATATTTTGTGCATTTATTGAAATTGTATAACTTGGATCTTTGGCCATCATGCAATGAAATTGCTTGATTGGTGGTTTTGGATCCAAGAGTGCCATTTCCTTGAGGTTTTGAGATGATAAAGAGAGGCACAGTACAAATAAACCCTTAGAAAACCCTTCATTTTCCTCTGTTTGTGCTTTGTTGTAGTGTGGTGACTCGAGCACCAGTGGCCGGCAATGGCTCATTGGCGGCCGGCAGTGGCTCACTCTTGGCCGGCAAGGCACATTTTTGGCCTGCAGGGGACCGGCAGTAACCTACCATGGCCAGCAGGCCACTGGTGTAATCTTCAGCATTGATTTGGTAAGGTGGAGCAAAAATGTTTTGAAGTGTACTCAACCCTGCAAACAGAGCCTCTTAAGAGCAAAACCGGAGGGCTTTTCGGGGCAAAAACCGAGTGCTTGCATCCTCCACTTCCCGAAACAGAGCTGTGCCAATGTAGTTTAGATATTTCGCATGATTAGTTTATGTACATTGGCTTTATAATTTAATTAATTAGTTTGCTAATTAGTTAAGTGTTGTAATAATTAAGTAGCTTAGCTTAGTTATTTCTTTATTTTGTTTTGTAATAATTAGTCTAATTAGTTTAATTAGATTAGTTAGCCTAGCTTAGCTTAGATTAGCTTAGCTATTATTCATTCGAACCCTCCTTCGCGAGGGCACAATGTTGTAATAAGTGTGCGTGCGCGTGTGCATGTCTTCCAACCCCGCGTCTTTCTCCTTTTTATTTAATCGCTTTTGATGGTTAGATTAGGGACATATTTCAATTAGCATACCTTATGCTCTCATGCTTACATCCATTTATTTGTATTGCATGCACCGAGGCTTGGCGCATCATTCAAACTGCATTGCAATTTCAATATCTTCTTTGATTACGTGTTTAATTGCATGTTGTTCAAGTTGATTCATATGCCATATTAGTAGCCGAGCCTATTAATTGCATTATTGCATGTGTTACATTAGGCGTCTTGTATAGTTAGGATCGTGCATTTTTCTAACTAGCTTTTGTTTTGGCTCAGAGTACTCGGTAAGTTTTGTGCTTTAGCATACTTGCATGAGTGTGATTGCCATATTGCCATGTTTCGCATGCTTGCCATGAGGCTATGTGCTTAAATGCTAAACTGTTTAAATGCCTGTGGATGAAGGCTTTGTTGTTTGAATTGGAACAGTTCAACAAATGTATGTTTTGAGCCCACTTTGTGAAGTGACAAATCATGTTTTAAGTCCACTTGAGGTGGCAAATCTGTGTTTTAAGCCCATTTGAGGGTAGCAAATTCAAACCATTTTCGAAAACAAATATGAGTTGAATTGTTCCAAGTCTTATGGCTACTCTATACTTGCTTGTGTGCGTCATATAGTAAAACTAGTTTAACAAACCGGAATAAGAACACATAATGTTTATAAAAGAACATATCATAATTAATAGATGCCGATCTTTGATCGGGCGAGCGGGGGTGCTCATTTCAAGACCTTGCCCTCTCGTACCCAAGTTCCAGAGCCGAGGCAACTTTGGTGATGACGGACACATGGCGATGACGGACACGTGGCCTTTGGCACGAGTCAGAGTTTTCTATATTTTCTAAAAAAAAAATATTTAGGTGGTGACTTTGTAATCTGGCAAAGCAATCCAGTTTTGGCATTATTTGATTCAAAAATTAATTTTCCAAAAAGATTTTCCGGATTGGACTCTTTGGTGTTTATCAGTTTCACATTGCACTTTGTGAGATTAGATTCAGAACCGCAAGAGTCCAAACTGTAAGGCCTTTTTTTCAAACCCTTTCCGAAATGCAGGGACGCGGGAGAAAGGCGAGTCCATAAGGATGAATAGCTCTTTCTTCACTTTAATTCTTAAGAAGGTTAATGCTCTCAATCTAAATGATTATAGGCCAATAAGTTTGATTGGGTCAATGTACAAGCTGTTGTCTAAGGTTCTTGCAAGTAGACTAAAACCAGTTTTGCCAGAAGTAATTAATGAAACTCAATCAGCTTTTTTGAGTGGAAGGAATATCTTGGATGGGGTTTTGATTGCGAATGAAATTATGGATGGGTGGAAGAAAGCCAAGAAGAAGGGACTGTTGTTTAAACTTGATTTTGAGAAAGCTTGTGACTTTATCAATTGGGGTTTTTTGTTTTCCATATTAGCAAATTTTGGTTTTGGTTCTAAATGGATATCTTGGATGAAAGAGTGTATCTCAACTGTTAGAATTTCAATACTTGTGAATGGGTCACCAACTAAAGAGTTTAGTCCTCAAAAAGGCCTTAGACAGGGTGATCCATTATCGTCTTTTCTGTTTAATTTGGTAGTTAAAGGCCTTAATATTCTACTGCTCAGAGTTAGGGAGTTGGGTTTGATTAAAGGGATTCATATTGGTGTCAATGGAGTGGTTGTTTCACATCTACAATTTGCTGATGATTCATTTTTCTGTGAAGCTGATGTGCAGGAGGTGATGAATTTGAAAAGAATCTTAAGATGTTTTGAAATGGTCTCAGGGCTTTAGATTAACTTCCATAAGAGTGTGGTTTGTAAGGTAAGAATTTCTGATAGTTGTCTCAAGAATTTTGCTAGTTTGCTTAATTGTAAAACCCAGAGTTTGCCACTAAAATTCCTTGGCTTACCTTTGGGTGCTTCTCCAAGAAGAAAAAAGGTATGGAAACCTGTCATTGACAAAATCAAAAGCAGACTTGCTGGGTGGAAAAAGAGGCTTCTGTCCTTTGCTGGAAGACTGACACTAATTAAGTCAGTGCTGTCCAGTTTGCCTGTGTATTATCTATCACTTTTCAAGATGCCAGAAGGTATTGCAAAGGAAATAGATCGATTACAAGCTGTGTTCTTGTGGGAGGGGACAGAATTGAAAAGAAAGATTTATCTAGTGCAATGGAAAGAGGTGACCAAAAACATTAGTCAAGGTGGGTTGGGAATTAGGAGAATCAGAGAGGATAATGCTTGCCTCTTAATGAAGTGGTGGTGAAGATTTGCCAATGAAGAGGAGGCACTATGGAAAAAAGTGGTTTGCAATAAATATAAAATTCAAGTAGGAGCTTGGCTTCCAAATCAACAGTTAGCATAAGGTGGTCTAAGATATGGGGTGATATACTAGCTGTGGAAGAGCAAAGAAACACCATCCTATAATTTTTTCTTGATAATCTTCATATTAAAGTGGGTAATGGGTGTAGAGTCAAATTTTGGCAGGACAAATGGTGTGGTGACTGTTGTTTAAAAGAGGGTTTTCCTAGACTTTATTCCTTATCCACTATTAAGAATGGTTCCCTCAAGTTCTTTGTTGATAACAAAGGAACATCTGAGATGTGGGATCTCAGTTTAAGGAGGCCTTTGCTACAGTGGGAGGGTAAAGAGTCATCCAAACTCACTAACCTGTTAAGAGCAGCACCTGTACTTTTTTCAGGTGAAAAAGATAAACCAAGGTGGCTTCCATGCCAAACAGGTCAGTCCTTTGTTGCATCTTTATATAAGCACTGTGTATTGGGTTTTGGTGTATTTGAGAGTTCTAGCAGATTGGTGTGGATTAACTACCTCCCCCCCAAAGTTCAATTTTTTGGGTGGCTAGCTTGGAAACATAAACTTAAAACTTCTGTTTTCCTTCAAAGGGTGGGAGTTCTGGGTGAGGGAGCATCCATTCTGTGTGGTTTTTGTAAATCTGAGGCAGAATCTGTTGAACATGTTCTAGTTTCTTGCCCTAAGGTATGGAAGGTCTTGACTAGCCTATTGCAGTGGTGGGGAATATTATGGGTTGTGCCTGGTTCTGTTGACTGCTTACTCTATTGGTGAGCTAGGAACTGCCTCTTGAAAGCTGAAAGGAGGATATGGAAAGCTATCCCTTTGGTTGCTCTCTGGTCCATTTGGAAACATTGGAATGATTGCTTGTTCAATAATGTTCAGCCAGATATGGAGGAGTTGCAGGAGTCAATTATTATTAGATTAACTATTTGGTTGAAAGCATCTTCTAAGGATTGACAGTTTACTATTAATGACTTTATCTACAACATCTGGCAGATTAGAACTTGTTTAGGTGGCAGGGTTCGTTGCAATTTATATTGACATCTATGTCTCCTGGTGTGCAGCAACAGGTGTTTACGGTCTTGCTCTGTATCTGTTCTGTTTGCAGATTAGAGTTTGTTTGCAGTTTTGTGCGTCTGTAGGATTGCAGCTCTGTGGGTTTGTTATTTGTTCTGTCTGTAGCTCTGTGCTCTTGTTTTGTTGTTTTGTTATGCAGTGATGTAGGCATCTGGGCGTTTTGCAAATTTTGGCATGAGGATTTGGTCATGCGGAACTATTGTTTTGGGCTAATCTTGGTGAAGTTTTGTATCAGAAATGAGGGTTCAATGATTCCACCACTTGCCTATATGAGTTTTAATGGTTCATTAGTCTATATTTGGTGTAAATCCCTTCTGGGCCCTGAAACAGATGTTATGCTCTGGATTGTTATATTTTGCTGTTTATGGATTAAGGCTGCTGCTGGAGTAAGGTCTTATGCTGTATGGTCTGATGCCTAAGTGCAGGATTTCCTTCTACTGTTGTTTGGTTTTCTGTGCTGTTTTGCTGGGTGGAGTTTTGGGTGAAGTTTGTTGTTCTGCTGTGCTATTCTGTGATGTGTTGTGCTGTTCTGTACCAGTTTGTGCTGTTATGTGCTGTGTTGCTATGTTGTGTTGTTGTCTTCAAGTTGGTGCCTGTTAGTCTTTGCTGCTGATCTCTGGTTTTTTGTGTTTTTTTTCTTCTTAGTCTGCTGTTATGGCAGCATCTTTTGTTCTCTGGTTTGTTGGTTCCTCACCAACTAGCACTTGGAGCTTGTGATAGCTCCAAGCTCCTCTTTATTGATGTAATTTATCATACCTTGTATGATTTCATCAATAAAGATTTTCCTTTCCGAAAAAAAAAAAAAATGACTAATTAATAATTTAGTCTTACATTCTCCCACTTGGCCTATATGAGAACTTACGTCAAGATTTAACAAGGTTAACATTAGGCGCGCAATAAACCATATTCAATATTACCTTTAATTTGGTCATCATCATAATGCTATAATTAAATAATTCACTAATATAAGTCATGACGGTTCTACACCAATAATGCGATATAGTCCCTTCCATGTATTACAACATTTGCAATTGGTTTAACATAGCCTTTTAAGTGAAGAGTATAAAGAGGTCCAACGATAATGTCTTTTATGAAAGACTATTTCTGTTGTCATTCATTCATTCTCATATATGTATGTACTCATTTCATAACAAGAAATTTATCAGAAACACAATTAATGAGATCTCAATGTGTCAAATAACACAATCAACATAAACAACTGTTATGGATTACATTCAAGACCTAATTGGCAAGTTTCTTAATTGTCTTTAAGAGTAATTCCTTCATCAATAGATCTACACTTAAAAGTAATATACTTATGTGACCCTTTTTATTTCTGAAATTCTTCTTTAACAACAAAGTATTTCAATTATATGTGTTTAGCATCATTAGAATACTTTTCATTCTAAGAAAATAAAACAATTGCGAAATTATCACAATAAATTCTTAACTACTTGGCAACAAAAGTCGACAATCCCAAATTCTGAGATAAAGTTTCACAATAACAATTCATGAATTGCGGTCTCAAAGCACACCACAAATTCAACTTTCATAGAGGATACTTATAATAGTTCGTTTTACACTTTTCTTAATATTGCTCGTTCACATAATAGAAACAAAGAACCAAAAGTGAATTTTCTACTATCAATATATTATCTAAACTCTGAATTTAAGTAGCCAATCAATTCAAGATCATCAGACTTCATAAATGTGAGCAAGTAATCTTTTATTCCTTATGATTACCTTATCACTTCCTTATTTAAGCATTAAGTTTCTTACAATAAATGTATAAAGAATCGTTTCCATTCCAATTGATTTTATAAAAATTTTGCATGAGATTGGACGTATTTCCTTTCTAAACAGGATAACTTTATGTGAATATTTATTCATTCTGAATCTCTATAGAACTTTTAATATATACATTATGAGACAATCTTAACAATTCATGTGATTCATTCAGAAATATTTCAATTTCTATCACATAGATTGTCTTACTAATATATTTCATTTCAAAATTCTTAAAGATAAATTTCTTAACCCGTGCAATAAATCACGTACATTATTGACAAGTAAAATATCATCAATATACAAAATCGTAAATATAAACTTGCTCCTACTGATCTTTGGATATGTACACTAATCAAAAATGTTTTCTTTAAATCCAAAGGAAAAATAGTATCATAAAACTTAAAATACAATTTTTAGAAAGCTTGTTTAAGTCCATTAATTGATTTCTTAAGTTTGCAAGTCACATTTTCATTTTCCTCAATAGAGAAACCTTTGAGTTGATCTACACAAAATTCTTCATTTAGAAAATTAATTTTCATATACATTTAATGCAACTCATTATTATAATGAGTTACTAATGCTATAATGATTCTAAATTAGCCCTTTAAAATGCAAGTGAAAAAAGAATATCTCATTGTAACCAATGTCTACTTTATGAGTAAAATCTTTCGCCACATATCTAGCATTATATCATTTTATATTGCCCTTAGAACAATAAATATTTTTGTATCCTTAGGCAATTTAATGAAATCCCAAATTTCATTTTGGTCCATTGATTTCAACTCATCATTCATGACATCAATTCCTTTAGTAGAGTCAATACTTTCTATGGCTTGTGACAATAAAACCGAGTCTTTACTTATCCCAATATTATAATAAGTTTGTTATAGATATACCACATAATCATTCGAAATGATAAATCTCTTTACCTTATGAGATCTTCTTAATATTATTTCTTGTGGTTCTTCTACAATTTTTCATTGGTGATAATTACATTATGGAGTAATTGATTATTCATTTGTTATTCCAAGACATTAAGTTGTTTAACAATTATAGGAACGACAATTTCCTTCAAAATTATGGGTAATAATACTTGTATCCAAACTTATTGAATAATCACATTTCATGATTTATCACTCTCACTGATTTCACCATTCTTATTAAAGTTGATATTATCTATTTCTGCAATTCTTGTACTATGACCAAGAAAATAAAACTAATACCCTTTGAATTTTCAAGATAATCAACAAAATAATCACTGATTATTCTGAAATCCAATTTCTTTTCTTGTGGATCAATAATTCTAATTTTCGTAGACAATTCCAAACATGCAGGTGTCTTAAGTTCAGTTTCCTTCCTATTCACAGTTCAGAATGAATGTTTGGAACTGCCTTACTAGGAACCCGATTTTATATGAAAACAATAGATAAACGACATACATCCACAATGTTATGGGTATGTAAAAATTATTTAACATTCTCTTAGTCATATTCATTAGAGTACAATAATATTTCTCAGCTACATCATTCTGCTGAGGCATTTACAAATATTATGTCTTTCACATAGTTTAGCAAATAGATTTGTGCTTTACACTATCTTTATGATTTTCACATTTTTGCTTAATTGGCTTTCTTCCTTGATAATGTATACCTCAATGATATCCATTTACTAGAGATCTTTTATGCAATAAATAAACAAAATCATGAAGTGAAAATTCATCTATAAAAATGATAAAAATAACTTTATTTACCAAACATGAAGTGTTAAAAAAGGTACATTAATGTCTATTTGGGTAATATAAAGAAGCCATGTATATCTTGTGGCACTTTACTTAATGTGATTTTTTTTTTAACAGCAAAAAACAACCCTTTATTAATGATAATTGCCATCCATACAAATGAATTACATCAAATAAAGGGAGAGGAAGTGCAAAAGCATTAAAGCATAACCGCACAACCCCAACTAGGTTGGCACCGCAAGGAATGCCCAATCATTTGCCAGCACACCTCAAGGTTAAAGAGAAAACAACCACAAGACACACTAAAAAAACACCAAAATAGTCCACTGAAAAACATCCCTCTGCATCTGTCCAGCAGCACACCAAAAGAGAGAAATACTTGCTTCAGGCAAAACAAACCAGCAGACCACTACCACTACCTAAGCAAAGTAACAGACAACAAGAAACACCATCATAGCAGCTGCCCTGCACATCCAACAGATTCTAGTGCATACAGATCCCATTCCTAATGTAAAATGAACCTGCTGGTTTAATGAGCACTCTCACATATATACTTCATTTACAGTTTGATAAACCCCAGTCCTTAAGCCCAATCTTCCTACCCAGCAGCTGGGCAACCTCCAAAAAATCCCAGCAGACCTCACACCAACGCAAACCACACTCCAGAGACATCAAGGCCAAAACACAACATTATACAGCAGAACACCAAGGTCAGCATTATTAGAGTTATGAATGATTGCCTCTTATTGAAATGGTGGTGGAGGTTTGGGGCTGAACCTAATGCTCTGTGAAAATAGGTGATATATAACAAATACAATCAGGTGGGTGTTGGGTGGTGTCTAGAACCTGTTGATAACACTAGGAACTCATGTATCTGGGCTAACATTTTGGGTGTTGCTAGAACCAGACCTGATTTGGTGGAATTCTTTAAAGAAAACTCTGCTCCAGTGATTGGTGATGGGAAAAACACTATGTTCTGGAGAGGTACACGGTGTAATAATGTGTGCTTGATGGAAGTTTTCCCTAGGCACTATTCCTTGTCTTTGGATAAGTTTGAATCTGTCAATGTGATTGAATTGTTTTTCCTTAATGCAACACATACTCCCACTAAAAGCAATAAAATTTAAGTTCAAAACAAGATTATCTTTATTAGTTTTTATAATATTTTTTCAAAAAAAAAAAACAATACAATCTTTTATGCCACAAGTTTGAGGAGTTTTCATTTATCAAGCTATATTTAGGACCAACATAATGATGCAAGATAGATTAATTTTTGATAAATTATTAAATTTTAATTTATACAAACCATCATAAATAATACCAAAATTAACAGAAAAGGTATTATCAATAAATTAAACTTTTATTCTAAATTTTTGAAAATAACCATCAAGGTTAATTAAGTTTGGACAAATCAATAAATAATTTTCAAAAATTAGAATTTTTGAAAATGAGTCTAAAAAATGATCAATGTCCAAACATAAACAATAAGTCTCAATGTAACGCCCTCAAAATAAACCCATAATATATATAACATTGACATGCATTAATAGAAGAAAACCAACCATTATACCATTCATCAGAGTATTCTTATTGAAAAGCATTACACGTAATATCAAAGTAAACGCCCTACGGGCTTACATCTTTCCAAGCCAACACTTGGACACAAAATATGAGTACTAACTCAACTACAAGTTAAGCCCTTGGCTTGAGTGTTTACATGTAATAACAAATAAAATAAATGATAACTAAACTAAATAGAGTCTTCAACTCCAATTCCTTCCAAGCTAAGCCCTTGGAGGTAGCTTATCACCTGAACCTGAAATTGATGTTCCCGTATAGGGTGAGCCACAGCCCAGTAGAAATATACTAAACCAAACATAAGCATTGAATAAAGCAATAACATTCAATAGATGGTTAACCAAGATAATCAATTATATCATTATACAGCCTCGTGATACTAATGTCTATGACACGTTTCACTTTCCATTATTATCACTATGGCTCAGAACCTGGCCAAATTTACTGCAGTGAACTGTAAATCATATTCACATTACTTTCAATATCAACAAAACAAATGAGACTCAGGCTCATATCAAAACACTTCATACTTCCCGTTTGATACACATTTTAGTGTTGTATCAATAACATGTAAAAACACTTCAATATCAATAAGCACACATAATAGTGGTGCTAATGGAGTCCATCCCCTATCTCCTCCCAAACAAAAATCCGGTTTAGAGGTCCATCCCCTATCTTCCCCTAAACCGTGGAGTACATCCCCTATCTCCTCCCAAACAATATGCATATGCAATGCTCAATCAATACATGTATTTTCTGTATTAATTCAATAGTCTAAATTTATGACTTAAACAAATTGATTAGTTTCAATTTTCCCTAATTCACATGCAATGTCTACAACAAACACGACTATCCTCCACCGATAGCCCAAAACAGTTATTTCTAGACTGTAAATAAATATATCAACAATTCAATAGGCGAGTGATTTAAATTGTTCAACTACACCATTTAATCAATGATTTCCCCAATTTCCTTAAATTAATTATACAAATTAATTTATTAATGCAACTAGGGTTTTTCCCAAAATTTCCAAGTATCCCCAACATATCAAAATACCAAAACTTATAACAAAACTTATAAGATGGAGTAGGAAATCCCTACCTTGAAGCGAAGAACTCGAATGGAGAAGATGACGAAAACCAAAGTGCTCCAAACCCAAGATTGTTCAGATTAAACGGAAGCCCTCGACCCACTCTATCTTTTTAACAAAGGACTTAGGGTAGAAATACACTCCAAGTAGATCAAACCTAAGAGAGAAGGTGTGTAGGGAGAGGGAGAAGACGGTTCTAGGGTTTTAAAATCAAAAAGGAGATGAAAAATGACCCAGAAAGTCGGATCTCGGATTTTTATACCAGTCGCCCCGCTCGAGCATGGAAACCCCCGCTCGAGCGCCACTCACAGACTCCCGCTCGAGCGGCCAAACTCCCGCTCGAGCGGCGAATGCACACTCCCAGAAGTTTTTGCAGACAGGTCCCCGCTCGAGCGCCCAACTCCCCGCTCGAGCGTAACTCACGACTTCCCGCTCGAGCGTCCAATTCCCCGCTCGAGCGGCCAACACTACACAGGACATACTGGATGGGTGTATTCCCCGCTCGAGCATCCAAACCCCCGCTCGAGCGGACAAGCCAAAATCTGGGCAACTAGACTTGATTCCTAAGCTCAACCAACCTGCTCCAAATCTTCCCAACACAACCCAAGACTCAAAATAAGGATTAAAGGGTGCAAACAACATACTCTCAACAACCAGCTCCACGGAACCTAAGTCTGTATATAACAAGTAAAGAAAAGGGAAACCGGGATCGCTATACCCAATAATTTCAATTAGAGATTTTAACATAATCGATTTGAAAATAATCTTGCATTGAATTAAACAACATGAATCGACATTTTCTTTCTTATGAGACTGAAAATCTTAAACAGACTCATTTCTTTAGGCGGCTATTTCTTTATGTGATTTTACAAGCATTCTCCCTTTCTTTTCGACTCCTTAAATTACAATATCAATAAATGATATCTCAATTACTTAAGTTATGTCTCTTCTTAAATAAGCATACTAGTCAATTTATTAACTTTCTACTTACTATTCATAGAATTATAGTTAATATAAATGACTCATACTGAATAGATAAATAATTCAAAATAAATTACACGAAAATAAACTGATTCACATAGTCTTAAATTCTTTAATTGAGCAGTCAAGTTAGATAATTCAATGACATGCTCATACATTTTATGCATACCATCAAATTTTATGATGGTAAATGTAACCATAAGTGTCTCAGCAAAACACTTATTAGTAGTTCAGAAACGTTCTTTTACATTATTTAGCATTATCAATTTAAGGAAGTTAAAACTTAATATTTGTTATAATCATTCGCATAAAAACATAAACTTTATTTGTTCGATCATTTTATACTTTATGCAAAGTCATTTCTTTCTTGTATACTGCTTGAATCATAATAGTAGTAAATTTCTCAAATAGTAACACTAAGTCAAAATTCAAGACATCGAGATAAAACTGAACTTATTTTATTCTTTTTGAGAACTCTTTTTCATTTAAAATCGAAACAAAGAAAGTATACAAATATAGCGAAATAAAACTTAAATCAATAATTCATGCTCACTACATTAATGCTAAGAGTAATCAATAATTGACAATTAGTCAAGATAAACATATGTTTAAACAATCACAAATAGTATCACCATGATCTACCTTTGGGATAATCTAATAGCATACTATTTAACAATTATGGTGATTGCCTTTCACCAATAGGATTAGTTGATAAAATATTCATAATTAAGTAGGTCTGTTACCTTTGGGTATTCATTCTAATATTAATTATGAATATCCATCAACTATCCTATTTCAATTCAACTATTACTTAGAAGTGGTGCACCTTTGGGCCAACCTAATATCTTTGTAATTAAAAAATTGCGATTTGCAAAGTCACTATTTTTTTAATAATTGGGAAGGGTATTAAATTTCAATTATTTGATTTGATATCAATGTGTCATTCCGATTAGGTCACTTTGGTAACTATCAATCGTATCATAATTTAAATTTCAAATCACAATAAAAAATTTACATGGACATTATTGAATAAATAATAATTTATTCACAATTATTCATTATCATAATCATATTGCATAAGGTCAATCATAAAAATAAAATCAGTAGCAGCCCACATTCATTTAATGCCCAAAAATATTTGTATCAAGATAACATTAATTGATTTTTGGATAAAATCACTCACATAGAAAGAATGTCAATTACGAAACCAACGTAAAAACATTATGATGGTCTCCATAATCTTGCCAAAGATCGAAAAAGAACGTCCGAATGGCTACGGACAGAACTAATATATTGCGTCAAATAACATACTAAAATTTTATTTTTAGTTAAATCACTATAACAATATAAACGGTTTAAATATGGATCAAATTTTGATAATATATTATTGAATCTGTACGTAATTGAAAATAATTTTGCATATGAACAATCAAGCATTCAGAGCATAAGAATATAAAATTGATATGTATACTAGATAGTTTTATGTTATAGGAAAATCATAATAATCCATAAACACTTACTCTGATATCATATGTAAATAATTTTATGGTGTTATACATATAACAACCTTCATAATCTAAAATTATGAACTGTCATGATTTTCACAAATAATAACATAATGCGGAAAATAAATAATATATCCGGATCAATTATGCGAAACCTTCAAGTGATTCAAAATTGATTGAATATAAACCTAATATTAATATTAGTGGAAAAGGGTTTCTCTCTCTTAACCTTCTTTAGAATACATTGAATTCAGAATTGATTGATGGTAGTCTGAATGTCCTTTTATATGTAGAGAGAGAACCAGTTTCTTTATTCAACCATGATTCCACTTTCTCATCAAAGTACTCTCCTTTATTTACCAATTAATTTTAACAAAAAATATAAAACCATAATCATGTCAAATCTCTAATTCATAACATAATGACTGAATAATAATTTAGTCTTACACATGAAGCATCGATGCAGTCAAAGAAACAATAAAAAATTCAACACATAAGCCATAGATGTGTTTGTATTATCACAATAAAAAATCATGAGTATTTTGCTTTTAAAAAATAAATTCACATTGTAATACATCATTTTGCCTTGAATGTTTTTCGTATATCATTTGAGAGGGTAATTTTTGGGAAAGAATTGGGCCGAGCTGTGAGTTGGGCCCTGCGGCCCAAAGTGTGAAGGAATCGGTAAGAAGCCGTAATGTTATTTCGGCCCAGTAGAGGTATAGGCACTCCGGCCCAGGAGAAGTGAAGTTATTCCGGCCCGGGAGGGGTGTGGTTACTCCGGTTCAAGATGGTGTAAAGCTACTCCAGTCTGAAGGTAACTTGATGTTAGTCCGGTCTCACAGTTAGTCCGGTCGCGGTGTATTATTGTTAGATCGGTCGGAGCTTGCTACTCAGAAGCTTGGTCTCAGCATACCATGGTTGAACGGGAGAAAACCGAACTAAGGATAGTTCGGCCTACTCTGTGGCTCAGCATAGCCAGTGTTATTTCGGTCACATAGAAGTTCGGCCGTGGTAAAAACCATCCCACTTGGTTTAAGCAGTGGGGGGGGTGTAAAAGGATAAGCATTATCCTTAGGAATATGAATCCTAGGAGGACTCTGCATGGAGAAATAAAAGTCCTACTAGGATTATGCCACTCGAAACCTATAAAAGCTCACAAGCACCACCTTGGAGGAGGTAATTTTGAACACAATTCTTTCTGAGAACATAGAGCTTTGTCTATTTGTCAAGCTTACTGACTTAGGCATCGGAGAGGTTTCCGGCACACACCCGCCGGCTAGCTCACGTTTGTGTTTTCAGGTGATAAAGCGACGTCGTACGGAGGAGCGTGGACTTGGTCAACAGGATTATACGAGGAGAATTATTTCCTCCCCGTACAATTGGCGCCGTCTGTGGGAAGAACAGACAAGAACAAAAACCTCTTGACTAAGCTTCTCCTTTTTCTCAAATCAATGGCACACATTGAAGAACTACCGCAGTCCGCCGTCGACGGGCTAACTCCAGACGGGGGCGCAAGGCGAGAAGGATTACCCTCTGTCCCTCCTATGGCAGATCTGGAGCCCCAACAACATAACTCCAGGAGGAATTGCAGGGGAAGGCGGAATAGCAGCCCTCGTCACTCTCAAAGTCCTGACAGGCAAAGGAGGAGGATTGATCCTCAAGCCCTGGAAGATCGCGTGAAGGAACAAGATGAACTAATTCGAAAGATGGCGGCGGACATGGAGGCTTTGAAACGCCAGATGAAGACTAAAGATGTGGCGACAGGAGAGGGGCGCAAGCACAAGACGCCCCCTCGCCACTCAGAGAATCATAGTAGGAATACTACACCCTCCCAAGGAAGGAGCAGAAGCCTCAGGACAGGCGACACTCATTCCTTATCTTCCAGAACTCGTCACTCCAGGTCTGAGAGGACGAGATCCGAAACATCATACACTGTAGGAAGCACGTATTGGCCTTCACATTCACACCAAACCAGATCTAGACAAACAGAGCTGCCCAGGTCATCCGACTTACGAACCGTGCTCGAAGAAAAGCACGATGCAAGGAGGATGCCAGGGCAAGGGATCCACACTGAGTTTCGGCCTTACAACGGTTGGCTCCTCGGACGCATGGAAGCGTCGAGGTTGGAATGCCAATACCGCGACCGGCCTACGAACCAACGGACAAGGCATTGGCAAGACTACAGACTTCGCCGTTTGTCCCAGCGATCGAAAACGCGCCCCTACCATCAGGCTTCCTTCAGCCGAAATTCAATACATATGAAGGGAAGACGGACCCGTATTCACACCTGAGCCACTTTCGCCAAGTCATGGCTGTGTACAGGCAAAACGAGGCCTTAATGTGCATACTCTTCCCGTCAAGTCTTGGCGACCTAGGCTTGACTTGGTTCGAAAAGCTCCCAGAGGGCAGCATAGCCTCCTGGGCCCAATTGGCAGAAGCGTTCGTAACGAGATTTCGGACAAATACTAAAACACCGGTGGAGATAGACCAGTTACTCTCCATCGGCATGGGTGAAAAAGAGACCCTTAGATCTTACAACAGTCGCTACTGGGAGACATTCAACCAGATTGGAGACTGCCCCACCAATCTAGCCATTGCGCAATATAAAAGAGGCCTACCAGTAGGGAACAGACTAAGGGATTCGATTACCATGACACCACCCCTCACCATGGAGGCCCTGATGGAAAGAGTGCATCAACACATCAGGGTAGAAGAGGATGGCGCACGTGCAAAAGCAAAATCTAGTGCAACTACAGTACCAGAAAAGAAGGCCTCAGCAAAGGTCAATGCAGTAGATCGGCAGAATAAAAACGGGCGTGGCAGACGAGATAATGGAGAAGACCCAGACAAAAGATGGTTGAGAATCCGCACTGCCATAACAACGGTGTTCAAAAAACCAATATATCGGATTCTGAGCGAAATAAAAGACGAGCCTTTTGTCAAGTGGCCAGCCAAGCTAGGGGAAGCTCAGAAAAATTACGACGACAGATCACGGTGCACCTTCCACAAAGAAAAGGGGCACCGAACTGAGAATTGCACGCCACTGAGACAGCACTTGGAAGAATTGGTGGCAGCAGGCCACTTGGACAAATACATTGAAAGAGGAGCGCAACCGGTCCCCCAAGATCATAATGACCATCCCAACAGAATGCCAATCGATGCACCACCTCAAGGCATTATCAATGTAATTCATGGAGTTTTTGAACCTGAGCGCGTATGCGAGCTCAGAGGTTCAATCAAGAAGGCTGAGCACTTTAGGGAAGTATTAAGTGCCCAACCTGCCATCAAGAAGGGGAAAACAGAGGCAACAAACGTCATGTCTTTTTCAGATTAGGACCTGGATCGAATATACTGTCCTCACAATGATGCTATGGTTGTCACTCTCCGAGTCAAAGATTTTGACGTCAAGCGGATTCTGATTGACCAGGGTAGTTCATGTGAGATCATGTACTACGACACATTTAAACAACTGAAGCTGCAAGACAAAGACTTGGCACCTGCAGTTTCTCCCCTGATTGGATTCAACTCCATGCCAAAGTGGCCTGTCGGCAAAATAATTCTTCCAGTCAGAGCAGGGAGTGTAACAAAACAAGTGGAGTTCTGGGTATTGAAGGTCCCCTCCACCTACAACATCATCTTGGGCAGAACATGGCTGCATGCCATGCGTTCGGTAGCGTCATCATACCACCAGGTAATGAGGTTCCCCAATGACACCGGCATAATTGAAGAAGTCTATGGCGATCAGATCATGTCAAAACAATGCTTCGCCACAGCGAATGGAAGCCGAGCTGCCAAAGGATACGTTCATTCGGTGGAAGAACCAGAGAGTAATGAACTATTCGCGGACGTCGGCAAAGAGGCTGATCAGAAAGCGGTGGAGGACTTGGTGGAGGTAAAAATAGATGAGAAGAACCCGGATAAGTTCTTCTTGCTTGGCTCATCGTTGTCCAGCACTGAGAGATTAGAGGTCTTGGAATTCTTGACCTCCAATATCGAAGTGTTTGCCTGGACACCTTACGACATGCCAGGCATTGATCCAAACTTCATCAGTCACCACCTCAATGTCCACCCATCCGCCAGACCTGTCATTCAACGCACACGCAGATCGGCACTCCACCACGCCAAAATAGTGGCAGAAGAGGTAGGCAACCTGCTGGAGGCAGGAGCAATAAGGGAAGTGCACTACCCAAGATGGATCTCCAACACAGTCGTAGTGCCAAAAAAGAATGGTAAATGGCGTGTCTGCGTCGACTACAAAACAGTCAACAAGGCGTGCCCAAAAGATAGCTTTCCTCTACCACGGATAGATCAACTGGTGGACCTAACGGCAGGGCATAACCGACTTAGCTTTCTGGATGCATACAGAGGCTACCACCAGATCGCCATGCATGAACCAGACCAGGAGGTCACATCCTTCACAACACCAAGGGGGTTATATTGCTACAAGGTCATGCCCTTTGGCCTAAAGAACGCAGGGGCGACATTCCAAAGGATGGTCACCAAGATGTTCGAACCATTGTTAGGCAGAACAATGGAGGCTTACATCGACGACATGGTGGTCAAAAGCAAGGATGAGAATGACCATCTTAAAGACCTAGAAGAGATGTTCCAGATCCTGAAGAAACATAAGTTGCGCCTCAATGCGTCCAAGTGTGCATTCGGAGTAGGATCTGGCAAATTCTTGGGCTTCCTGGTGACCAACCGAGGTATAGAAGCAGACCCCTCTCAGATCAAAGCAATCCAGGAGTTGGAGAGACCAAACTCAGTCAAAGAAGTGCAACATCTCACTGGTATGGCGGCTGCACTCAACCGGTTCATAAGCAGGTCATCAGACAGACTACGACCATTCTTCCAAGCTTTAAAAGCCAAATTTGAGTGGGATGAAGAATGCGACCGAGCTCTGGAAAGCTTGAAGGAGTACATGTCTTCCCCACCACTACTTGTTACTCCAGTACTTGGTGAAGAACTCTTTTTGTACCTGGCAGTCTCTCAGCACGCAGTCAGCGCAGTGTTGGTTCGTGCAGAAGGAATACAACACTTGCCCATCTTTTATGTCAGCAAGACATTATTGGGAGCCGAAACAAGGTACTTGCCCCTGGAGAAACTGGCATTAGCATTAATGATGGCATCTAGAAAGTTGGCGCACTACTTTCACGCCCACACCATACTCGTCCTCACAGCCTTTCCACTAAAAGCTCTGTTTGAAAGGGCGAACTTTAGTGGGCGAATTTTGAAGTGGGCAGTAGAGTTGGGACAATTCGACATCAAGTTCCAACCCAAGACCGCAATAAAAGCCCAATCTTTGGCAGACTTCATCGCAGAGTTTACTCCTGGAAGTCATCATATCTGCCCAGTCGACCTAACTGACACAACCGAACTAGGGACGGAAGTTGACGCCGGAATAGCGCAACCCCTAGTGGAAGGTAGTCAATCAAGCACCAAGGCAGACCATACTAAGGACAACAAGGAAGAGACAAACAAAGACTCGCCAGCAGTTCAAACAGAGGACAATGGACAGACAGCCAACATGGACCTTGAGGAAAACACCATTCTTGACCCCACGACATCATCTGATCCTTCCACTTGTTGGAAGTTATTCGTTGGAGAGATGTGGAAGCTCTTTGTGGATGGAGCATCCAACCGCCATGGTGCAGGGCTTGGCATAGTCCTCATCTCTCCAGACGGCCTGGTTATAGAGCAAGCAATCAACCTTGGCTTCCCAGCATCCAACAATGAAGCAGAGTATGAGGCGCTTCTCGCAGGACTTAAGTCAGCATACTACATGAAGGCCACCGAACTAATGGTATACAGTGACTCTCTGCTGGTGGTAAACCAAATTTCTGGCGAATACGAAGCAAAGGATGACAGAATGGCCAAGTACCAAGAGTTAGTCAGAACAGAGATCAAGAAGTTTGATGTAGTAAGGATAGAACAAATTGGCAGGGAGGAAAACTGCCGAGCGGACGAACTGGCAGGACTGGCCTCAATGGCAGATACATCAATCCCTCATCCATTACTCATCGACTTCTTACCAAGGCCAAGCATAGAAGACCTCGAAGCAGAAGAAGTATGTTGCGCAGAATTGGGCCCTTCTTGGATGGATCCCATCATCCTGTTCCTAAAAGACGGCATCCTACCAGAAGAGAAAAAAGAAGCTAACAGAATAAGGGCAAAGTCGCAGCGATTTTGGCTATCTCCATCTTTGGCATTATACAAGAAGTCATTCACTGGGCCCTACCTCAAGTGCGTTCATCCCAGCAAAGTAGAAGCATTCCTGTTCGAAATACACGAAGGGGTGTGTGGAAGTCATCAAGGGGGAAGGTCGCTCGCTTACAGGGCTATTTCGCAAGGATATTGGTGGCCATATATGCAAGCAGACTCAGAGAAATATGTGAAGAAGTGTGAAAAATGCCAAAAATTTGCACACCAAATACATCAACCAGCAAGAGAACTCCTACCATTAACTAGCCCATGGCCTTTCGCAATGTGGGGCTTGGACATAGTAGGACCACTTCCAACAACGCCCGGGGGCAGAAAATTCTTTCTTGCAGCAACAGACTACTTCACAAAGTGGGTGGAAGCCGAAGCATTGGCATCAATCAAAGAAAAAAACGTGAAGAAGTTTGTTTGGCAGAACATCATCACTCGGTTTGGCATACCAAAAGCATTGATCTCAAACAATGGTACTCAGTTCGACGGCAGAATCTTTAGAAGCTTTTGTGAAGAGTACAAGATAGAGTTCTACAATTCTACACCGGCATATCCTCAAGCAAATGGGCAAGCTGAAGCATCAAATAAAGTCGTCTTGGATGAACTAAAGAAAAGGCTAGAGAAAGCAAAAGGCAAATGGGCAGATGAACTTCCTCACGTTTTATGGGCTTACCGCACCACACCTCGGCGATCAACAGGAGAAACACCATTCTCCTTAGCCTATGGAATGGAGGCAGTAATCCCACTAGAAGTTGGCCTCCCCACAATTCGAAGCGAAAATTTCGATCCAGACCTGAATGAAGAAGCCATAGCATTGGAACTTGATCTTGCAGAAGAAAGAAGAGAAAAAGCACTGGTTCACATTGCCGCATACCAACGAGAGTTAATCAGAAAATACAACAAGACAGTACATCCAAGGCAATTCAAGATCGGCGATTGGGTACTACGCAAAGTAATGGGCAACACCTTGGTACTAGGAGATGGCAAGTTAGGGCCAAACTGGGAAGGTCCTTACAAAGTGATTGGGTTAGCAGGCAAAGGGGCAGACGACCTGGAAGACAAGGACGGCAAAGCAATCCCAAGGCCATGGAACACGGCCAATCTCAAGTTATTTTACTTTTAGCTTTTTCTTTTTCAGAAACATATGTAAATTTTTCTTTCTTCAATAAAACAAGCGATTCTTTTCAGCACGAGTTATTCTTTGTAATAGTTAGCTTCAGTGAAGATTAGGTACATTGCAAGCATTTTATTCTAAGTTAGCTGGAAAAACTAACTTAGAGGTTGGCTGGATTAAACCAACACCTTCCTAAGCCCAGGATAAGGATCCAGGCTGCAGGACGTTTGGTCGGAATACCCAAACATTATTCTAAGTTAGCTGGAAAAACTAACTTAGAGGTTGGCTGGAATAAACCAACACCTGTTACTCTTCAGCCAAAGTAAAAGTATGGCTAAAGAGTGGCTGGCTGGAATACACCAACTCTTGTTACTCTTCAGCCGAAGTAAGGGTATGGCTGAAGAGTGGTTGGCTGGAATAAACCAACTCTTGTTACTCTTCAGCCGAAGTAAGGGTATGGCTGAAGAGTGGTTGGCTGGAATAAACCAACTGTTGTTACTCTTCAGCCGAAGTAAGGGTATGGCTGAAGAGTGGTTGGCTGGAATAAACCAACTCTGGTACTCTTCAGCCGAAGTAAGGATATGGCTGAAGAGTGGTTGGCTGGAATAAACCAACTCTTGTTACTCTTCAGCCGAAGTAAGGGTATGGCTGAAGAGTGGTTGGCTGGAATAAACCAACTCTGGTACTCTTCAGCCGAAGTAAGGGTATGGCTGAAGAGTGATTGGCTGGAATAAACCAACTCTTGTTACTCTTCAGCCGAAGTAAGGGTATGGCTGAAGAGTGGTTGGCTGGAATAAACCAACTGTTGTTACTCTTCAGCCGAAGTAAGGGTATGGCTGAAGAGTGGTTGGCTGGAATAAACCAACTCTGGTACTCTTCAGCCGAAGTAAGGATATGGCTGAAGAGTGGTTGGCTGGAATAAACCAACTCTTGTTACTCTTCAGCCGAAGTAAGGGTATGGCTGAAGAGTGGTTGGCTGGAATAAACCAACTCTGGTACTCTTCAGCCGAAGTAAGGGTATGGCTGAAGAGTGGTTGGCTGGAATAAACCAACTCTTGTTACTCTTCAGCCGAAGTAAGGGTATGGCTGAAGAGTGGTTGGCTGGAATAAACCAACTCTGGTACTCTTCAGCCGAAGTAAGGATATGGCTGAAGAGTGGTTGGCTGGAATAAACCAACTCTTGTTACTCTTCAGCCGAAGTAAGGGTATGGCTGAAGCGTGGTTGGCTGGAATAAACCAACTCTGGTTACTCCTCAGCCGAAGTAAGGGTATGGCTGAAGAGTGGTTGACTGGAAAAAACCAAACTATGTGTACTCCTCAGCCGAAGTAATTATGTCGGCTAAGGAGTGGTTGGCTGGTAAGCATAGTCTAACAAGAAAAAACCGAAATAGCAGTTGGAGTAATAGAAAGCATTACAAAGGCAAGCATACAAACTAAAACCGGAATAAGAGTTCTAGCAAAATTTTTCATTCATTGCAAAACCATTACAAGGGAAGGGGCATAACCCGGTTACAAAGAAAAGATAACAAACAAAGAGAAAAAATCAAGAAAAAAGATCTTCGATCTCGGCGTCAAAGGCAGCATCGGCAGCAACCTGAAGACCGGTTTCGGGCGCAAGGACGTTTTCAGTCGGAAGAGTGGTTTCGGCCGGAACCACGGTTTCACTTGGTTGATCAATAGTTAGATCTTCCACCATGGGCTCCGACCGAACTACCTGATCTACATTCACGACCGGAGTATCCTCAGGGGCAGAGTCTTCATCTGAGTCTGAGTCCTCGAGAAATTGCTGTTGCATGGCATTAGCGTATTCCATCAGGGAGTTTGGTATAAAGTAGGCTGGAGGGTTGAAAACCTCGGTCTGAGGATCATGACCGAGCTTCTCAACGACTCCCCTCCAGCCGCACTTAAAGAACAGCTCCTTGGCAGCATTGCATTGTTGGGCATAAGCATCTTCTGCCCTCTTGAAGCCTTGTTTGTCAGCTTCCTTTGCCCTCTCCTTCATTTCGGCATCTTTCTTTCTTTCAAGCTTCACCAGCTCGCGCAGGTATTTATCCTTCAGAGCAATGGCAGTCTTTTGCTTTTCGGCTTCCGCCGAATTAACCAGTCCGGTCAGCCTGCCGACCTCCCCGCGTAGCTCGGCCATCTGCTTTCGGGCCTCCTCTAGCTCGGTCGTTTTTGCTTCGGCCTCCGCCGCCGCTTGCCTTGTTATTTTCCTAAGCTCAAGCACTTTCTTGTGAGTAATTTGGTTTTTTTGAAGGGCCTGACAAAGCAAAGATTACCCTTTAAAACCGAAGTAGAAGTTGAAAAAAGAAAGTAGGCAGCAAAACGACCGAAGTTGCCTACCAGAATCATGGATTTTGTCGTTGACCGGATGGCCTTTAGCTCGGTATTCAGTTGTTTCTGGTGATGCTCCATGTCTTTAGGGAGGCACACACCCTTGGCCAGATTGAGGGCCAATAAATGGTCTTTTTCAGCAACGACCGAATCTGTATTTCGGATGTCTCGGTCGTTAAAGGTAAGTTTTGGGGCTCAGCGGTCGGTAGTTCGGTCAGAAGGAACCAGTTGGGGGCTCGGTGGCAAGCTTGGCGGAAGTACGGGTTCTGCTTCATCAACCAATACTTGTTCGGTCTCAGCAGTCCGGGCGCGCTTGGTTCGGCGAGAAGAGGATGGCTGTTGAGAAGGGAGGGCTACAACAGCAGGTGGCGATTGGCTGGGTGGTGTTACCTCGGGCCTAGTTGTTTCGGTCAGAAGGGCCCTAACTCTGCTTTTCTTTGCCATCTCTTCTTCTGCAGTCAGTGGAACAAGTCGTATCTCGGGCAGGGTTGGGTCCGGTTCAGGTGCGTCTTCAAGGAGGAAATCGGTCACTCGGGCTTTTCGGCGACCGCTATATCGGTAGGTCGGCTCGAATTGCAGCAACTTGGTCCAACTACGTTCAGGATACCGTAGTGCGGCTCGCAACACAGCAAGATTTGGATAACTATACACGGAATGAAGGTGAGCAGAATCTGCGAAAATAAAGACAACTATTAGTTCGGTTGATGGACTAGCAAAACCGAAATAAAAAATCGCAAAAAACAAGGCCGAAGTTAAATTACCGGGCTCCCCTTTTTTCCAATTTATAGGTCGGCCAGGAATTTGGGCTTGAAAATCCTCAAAGTTCCCAGAGACCCAGAAAAAGTCGTCGTCATTTACATCTTTGTCAAGTGTGTGTTTAATTATCTTCTCTCGGCGGCAGCGTATCCTAAGGTAATATACCCACCCATCTTCTTTTGAGCCGATGGAGTATTGATGGAATATTTCGGCCAAGCCAAGATTTAGTCCGGTTTGGTGGTTCAGTGCGGCTATTCCCATGATGATGCGGTACGTATTGGTGGACAGTTGGGTAGGGCATAATCTAGTCTGCCTAAGAAATTCACAGATCAACGGTTGAACCGGAAACCGCAGGCCGGTTTCAATGATAGATAAAAGGGTGAAGGGGACGAAGCCTTCATTATCCCAGGGTGTGATGTCTTTTTTGGCCAAAACCAGCTGGACGTCGTCAGGTATTTGGTAGTCTTTCCTGAATTCGGCTAGGCCGCCCGGGGTATTTACTAGGTATCTATACTTGCCCATCTATCGTATAATTTAAGGATAAATTAGATCGGTTCAAGGGTTGTACTCAGTAGCTCGGACGAGTGTGCAAAGGAGTGCTTGGGCCACCTAAGTCTGCAAGGTGGAAAACATAGGGGTTAAGCACAGATCATCTGACCGTGCTACAAATAAAAGCAAGACAAAGTCCTACTTCGGCTACGTGGGATGCTACAATTTTTATCTCGGTTCGGACTTCGGGTCCGGTTGATTATTTCGGTTTGAACTGTGGGTTTGTTACTTCGGTTGAGCCTCTAGGGGCAGCTTTCTGAGTCTGGTTTAGAGACTAAGAAAGCTGGCTTGGCCCCAAAGGCTTAGCTCGGTTATAGTCCGAAGTAACTAGTTCAATATGTGCAAACTTGGTTCGGTGATCTTGTCTCGGCTAAAGTGGTTCTGAAGAAATTACTGATTGTTCTAGTTCGGTTGTTGTCTGAATCTATCTACCTATATTGGACAAACAGTATCCTAGTTCGGTTTCTATATGATTTTGGATCCAAGGCTAGTTTCCTACAGAATGATTCATACACACGAGTTCTACTGGTTTTCTCATAAAAGTACGGAAAGAAGCAGAAATGGGAGAAAATGTTTTGCAAACATACAGTAAACAAAATACGTAGAACAGATACGAAAGCAAAAACAAAAGTGAGTCTACTTACCAGGTGGAAAAAGAAAGATCTGATGATGGGAAAGTGGCAGCAAAATCAGTTCTCGAAAGGGAAGGAAGAACACGAACAGCAAGAACACAGAGAGAGAAGATGAAGAATGGAAGGTGAATGATTCAAGAGAAAGAAAGGTTGTTTTGTGAAAGAGGAGAGAGAAAAACGCGGCAAAAAGGGGCGGGACTGTTCAAAAAGTTTGGAGTACGAAGGCGGCGTGATGACAGCTCATGGCCTATCAGAACCCGCCACGTGGCAAGGGAAAGGGAAGCGTTACAGTCGCGATTGAAGAGACGTTTTGACCGGATAAAGCAGAGTTCGGAGTAAAACTAGCTCGGCTGGATACACTGAAGGGTTTTTATCTCGGCTGGAAAGGCTTGTAGAACTTCAGCTCGGTTGAAGGATTTGTAATCTCAATCATGCTATGCAGATGAAATTAAAGGGCAATTGAGAGGGTAATTTTTGGGAAAGAATTGGGCCGAGCTGTGAGTTGGGCCCTGCGGCCCAAAGTGTGAAGGAATCGGTAAGAAGCCGTAATGTTATTTCGGCCCAGTAGAGGTATAGGCACTCCGGCCCAGGAGAAGTGAAGTTATTCCGGCCCGGGAGGGGTGTGGTTACTCCGGTTCAAGATGGTGTAAAGCTACTCCAGTCTGAAGGTAACTTGATGTTAGTCCGGTCTCATAGTTAGTCCGGTCGCGGTGTATTATTGTTAGATCGGTCGGAGCTTGCTACTCAGAAGCTTGGTCTCAGCATACCATGGTTGAACGGGAGAAAACCGAACTAAGGATAGTTCGGCCTACTCTGTGGCTCAGCATAGCCAGTGTTATTTCGGTCACATAGAAGTTCGGCCGTGGTAAAAACCATCCCACTTGGTTTAAGCAGTGGGGGAGGGTGTAAAAGGATAAGCATTATCCTTAGGAATATGAATCCTAGGAGGACTCTACATGGAGAAATAAAAGTCCTACTAGGATTATGCCACTCGAAACCTATAAAAGCTCACAAGCACCACCTTGGAGGAGGTAATTTTGAACACAATTCTTTCTGAGAACATAGAGCTTTGTCTATTTGTCAAGCTTACTGACTTAGGCATCGGAGAGGTTTCCGGCACACACCCGCCGGCTAGCTCACGTTTGTGTTTTCAGGTGATAAAGCGACGTCGTACGGAGGAGCGTGGACTTGGTCAACAGGATTATACGAGGAGAATTATTTCCTCCCCGTACAATTAATTCTAATATCCACAAAAACATAATAATCTAATAGGCAAAATTTTATGACAAAAGTTGCATTAACAAATGAATATATATGTGAGGCCACCTCAAGCAATCATATGGCCTCTTATTTAAATTGTGACAATGTATACAAACATTAATTCATGCTTCTAAGCATTGGATGTGAAGTTGAAGTTGGCACAAGTTGTTCGCCTAAAAAACAGTGATGCGCTGAACCCTAGCCTTGATGCTGCAAGATCAAACTGTAGAAGATTGTCCTCAAGTTGGTACCCTCCAATCACAATAGAAGTCCTTGGCTTTGCACCACCATCCACAAATCCTAGGCACAAAACATCATCACTGACCTGCACCATTGAGTTGGCACCATAGATACTCCAAAACACAGTTTCACTCTGCAATACAAGAAAAATGGCAGGCACACCTGGCCCAACCCGCGTGCTTGATATGTTCTTGGAGTTAAAACATGCCTCGAAAGGTGCTACCGATGCCACTCTTGGGACGCCAGAGAGCTCATTGATGAAAAACTTAGTGACAGCTTTGTAGATCGAAGTCTCCAAGACTGTGTAGGGATTGACAGTGCTAATCTTGGTTCCACCATTGCCTTCACTGTCTATGGTTAGCAAAGTAGTGTTTATGGGTACATTTTTTTCGCCAATCTTGATGGATTTGACTCCGATGAAGTAATCCGAAGAGGCATCACCAGAAAAAGAAGCCGAGGCAGTGCTTACCGGGTTGCGGATGAGAGGGGTGTAAATAAGAGAGGTTGAGGCATCAATATTAGGAAGGAACATATATGGTCCATCACCAAAGATCGCAACGCCATTAGATCTTGTTGAAGATGTCAAACAGATAGCAAACTTTTTGTGGAAGCTATAAGTAGTAGAGAATTGAGAAGGGAGTGAAATTTTAGTCCTTCCAAGGCCAGCCATGCCCTTGACACCACTAGCAAGGCCTTCCAAGAGAGACGTAGATCCACAAACAAAGAGGAAATGAGGCACAGACACCACCTTCCCGGGGTTCTTGCCGTCGGTGGATTCAACGGTGACAATATCGGAGCCAAGATCACCGCCCGTAGAGGTGTGGGTGACGGTGTTGTCGGGTAGGAGACCGCATGTGTTGTTGTAGCACCCGGGCTTTGGGGCAGAGTAGCACTCTGTGGTGCATGATTTAGAGCCAGCAAGTGAGCATTGGGCAGAACCACACCGAGCAGGGCGGTAAGAGGAGGAGGAATAGCCTTGCTCACAGTTTACCCATAAAAACTGGCCGCCAAGGTCTAGTGTTAAGTTGACAGGGACTAGAGGAGTCCTCTGGTTGAGATTGGTGACATATTGAAGGGTAGAAGGGTCTTTTTGGACTGGAAGAATGAGCGCTTTGGGCCTAAAGGAGGTCTTTGCAAACGCTGAAGAGATCAATAGGAGAGAGAAGAGAAGGGTGGAATGGAATGAGGAAGCCATGTGAAGTGCTGTGTTTTTTTGAAGAGGACTAGGGCAAGGCTATTGACATTTTATAGGTGTTTTTGATGGGTAAGATTTGAGTGCACGTTGGTTGGCACCACGACTAATAGAGAGAGTCAAGGATGGCAACTTTAGAGGGACAACTCAGCACATAGACACCGTGGAGTTGAAATTTGACTTTGATTTATTTGCTGATTTTTATTTTTTGTCAACTTAGTTATTACAACTTCTTGTTATCCAAATTAATTTAATGTGTGTTTGATTGGAAAAACAAAAATATTCAATAAAGAAAAAGTAGTTTGGTAAGGAGGATTGTAAAATTAGGGGTTATTTGGGATGACTTAAATAAGTGTATTTTTTATCTTTTTATGAAAAGATATGCAGAAAAGTAGAGAGGTGATGTGATGAAAAAAAGATAAAAAGATTGATTATTTTTGGGTTGCCAAACTTAGCCTTAATCAAGTTATTTGGGTTTTGATTCCTATTCAATTCATTAAAAGTTTGTTTAAAATTAATATATTAGGGTAAATTATAAATACACTTTCTGAGATTTGCTTAAAATATATATTGCCCTCTGTATTTGAAAAATTACAAATACCCCCTTATTATAATTTTTTATTTAACAAAATTAACTAAAAAAATAAAATTCATAATTTTTTTTTTTTTATCAACAAAGAAAAATTTCATTAATCAACATGAAATTAAAGGTACAGGAAGATGAAATGCACTGAGAAATATTCGGATAGTGCAAAGTACCCCTACTACTGCTACTCGCAACCATACAACCAACCCCTTGGCCTCACGATTTATTTTTTTTTAAACAAAAAACGTTAAGAGGGACTTAACAAAAAATAAAATACATGATTCCCCACAAAATCAACCCACCAAAACACCCAAACTGCTAAAAAAAAAAAAAACCTATACTAACACCCAAGTTGGTAACCCAAAAATTTTAAACACCAACTGCACTCTCAATGCACCTGCACTCCTACACCTATGCTGCCCACGCCTGTGCGAGGACCAACTGCCCACGCCTATGCTGCACTCCCACGCCTACACTGCCAATGTTGATGCCTTCCCAAGGCCAACTACTCACCTGAACACCTAATCTGCTACTCTCCCAAGGCTACACAACACCTATGCTTCTACACTCCCGGGGCCACACCACCGAAAAGTTCCATAGCCAACAGCTTCAAGAGCCGACACCGGTATCAAAACATCGACCAACCACCCAAGAAAACTCCAACGCCTATGCTGCTGCATCTTCCCTGCTGAACTTGACATTTCAGCTCCAACAACCTTGCTGCAACTTCCCTTCTACAACTTCCCTGCTGCAACACCGGAATGCTTCTTCACACCCACGCCTATGCCATAGACATAACAAACACCCACTGCAACTCCAAAAGCCAACACCGCTAACGCACACCCACTGCAAATCCACACACAGACCAACCGCTGGGACTCCTCCAATAAAATTCATAATTGCCCTCCTATACAATAATAAAATTATCTAAATTATTAATTGAAACATATTTTTAATATCATTAAAAACTGTTAATTGACTTGATGATTTATTAATAAAAGGAGCGATTTGTTATGAAATTAGAAAGTTCAAAGGGTGGAATGTAATTTTCAAAAGACGATTTGTATTTTAATCAAACCTCAGAGGATTTATTTGTAATTTACCCAATATATTATGTAAATAAGATAAATTTAAATATATTTTAAAATTTATTAAATTTTGAAATTAAGCTTCAGTAACCGACTACTTTAGCTCAACAATCCTACATGTACTATAAGAAAAATCATGCAACTCAAGTTTGTCTCAATTAGTACTCACGTGAAGTTGAAAAGTGTATGCAAGTCAAGTTTAAACATATTTTAAAACTTGTTAAATTTTGAAAATAAGCTTGAAAATCCTATTATTTAGTTCGACTTAGATCATTTATAATTTTGTTAAAAAGTTACTAGAAAATGAGGTTCATATAATATAGATTCAAATTTGAAATTGACCATATCCAAAATAAATTTAATTCATACACTTTAACTTTTTGAACACTTTTCAAGCTACCTATAACACTGTTCTGTTTAATTAGAAGTGAACAAATTAAAGTTTGTTATGTCGATTTCAGACAATAAATGCTCCTAAAAAAATTTTTTTGCTCCAATGCACCAAATACATGATGTATATGATTTGAAAATTTATTTACAATGGGAAACTATGTGTCAATGACATTTTAATAGGGCTGAACCTACTTCCATTCCAAGATTTGAATTGGAGGGAGCTATCTAATCTTGTAAAATTCATCAAGAATCTTATTTTAAGGATCCTATTTTAATATTTTGAACTGTTTATTTTATTGAGCTTTTTGTGTATATTATATTCATAAAAAATTAAGCAATATTAGGGATCCCCAAATGAATTATCAAATATGTCGGACAATCTTCACTGTATTTAAAAGATTTAATTCTATTGTGTACACAACAACAATTAGAATTTAAAGAAATAAAGAAAAGGAGAGAATTTGTTTGATTACAAAAATCAAACTCGAAATAAAAATAAATAAATAAAAACATATTTTATTTGTTACAAAAACAAAATTTAAATCTGATTTTAATAAATAAAAACAACACTGAAAATAAATTAAATAACTTACTTGATTTAATTTGTTCGAATTATTTTCTGATCAAGTCCAGTGTTTGACACTGTGTCCTTAAAACAGATTCGTCCTCTCCACGGTGCTTTCAGAATTTGGACGTCTATCTCCCAGGATGAAATGATCTTACCACAAACAATAGCAGCACTACAAATTGTTTGCCTTACGAACACACTAAGTGTTTACACTCTTTCTTTCAGAAATAAAATGTAGCAAGATGAAGAATATAATTAGCAGAGGTGAAATACGAAATTTCTGAATAAATAACATCAAATGAGGGTGGTCCTATTTATAGATGTAAAGGTGGCTCTTGGTTTTAAATTGAACAGGTATGATACCTGTTGGTTTTGAATTCAAACAGATTTGAATCTGTTAACAATTCAAACAGATAGCAAAAACGGGAAGGGCCCTGTTTGGGTGTGCACTAATTCCAAACTAGTTTATTTCTGTTTGAAAACGGGAAGGGCCCTGTTTGGATGTACAGAAAATCCAAATCAGTTTAATTTGAATTCTGGATTTTATTTTACCAAAAAATAAAATTAAATTCAAATGTTTTTGACCCAAAAAAATTAGAAGCCCAACCCAACTACACACCACGCACCCGCGCCCAAGCCCAGCCCGCCCGACCGGACGGACAGCGGCGCGCGCGCGCGTGTGTGGTGATTTTTGGGTCCAATGGGTCTAGCCTATTTTGCCCATAACCTCTCCCTCTAAAACACTTGGGTACCCTTTGGGGCACACCCCAAGTATCTCACCCAAGCCTTATAAACCCTTTCAAAACTTCCCACCAAATCAATGTGGGACAAGCCAATTTACAACCTTAAGGAATTTCCACCAAAACTCCATTTCCATGGAGCACACTTTGGCTTCAATTTCCCATTCACTCGGTAATGGTTTTGAGCAACCAAATATACCACGTGAATCACAACGCGGCAAAGAACGCATTACCACTTTGACCCGAGTAAATCGACACTCGGGGCCCACCTAAAAAATAGACCAAACTTGAGAAAAAATTCTAGTTTTACCTAGAATTTTTCTACCATTTCCAACAATCCCCCACATGAATGGAATTTGATGACAACGGCAATGCAACAATATGCAGACTTTAACGAAAGAGTATAAGTCAAAAATATCTTGCATCAGGATAGGTAGTTTTCGACCTTGAACCTTCCCTAGTGATAACCTATCGGACTTACTGGCTAACCAATGGACGCGATGCCTTGAATTGTTCAGCCGTTTGTGTAAGTCAAGACAATAGATTTCACACAAAATATCTTCTAACACATCGTAGTTCTCACTGTTGTGTTCATTTTGGCCTTGAACGAGCCTGGTTTTCATAAGTGTTTCTAGAGAATTTAGCATTTTTATTCTCATAGAGCCGGCCCCAGTTCAACACTCATATAGGTGATTCTTATTGTGAGTATCTCCTTATACTCGTCTTGATTTTATACCTTAATCAAGATATAAGTAATCATTAAAAGCAAAGCTTATCCTTATACCCCTGCATACAACATATGTTGCAGATATCACTCTCACCATAGGAATGGGTAGGGAATTTTTAATCCCTTGGTGATTTCTGGTGAGCCATACATAACTTAGTTGTCCCTTTGAACTTAGTTTTTGGGATCTCCAGTCATATAAGTAGGGTTACCATTATGACGACTCTTATGTAATAGGCTTTAATCCCATCACCTTCGATGAACTACACACTAGCTCTTTTGTCAAACCTTTTGTTAACGGATCCGCAATATTCTCTTTAGATTTTATATAATCTATTGAGATTATTCCGTTTGACAACAATTGCCTTACGGTATTATGTCGACGATGAATATGTCGTGACTTACCATTATACATATGATTCTGTGCCCTGCCTATTGCAGATTGACTATCACAATGAATGCAAATAGATGGCACAGGTTTTGGCCACATTGGAATGTCTTCTAAGAAGTGACGAAGCCAGTTTGCTTCTTCACCTGCTTTGTCTAAAGCAATGAACTCGGATTCCATTGTGGATCGTGCGATGCAAGTTTGTTTCGTGGACTTCCAAGAAACAGCAGCGCCTCCTAGAGTAAAGACATATCCACTAGTGGATTTTGAATCTTTAGTATCCGATATCCAATTGGCATCACAATAACCTTCGAGTACTGCTGGATATCGAGTAAAGTTCAAACCATGATCACGAGTAAATTTTAGATATCTAAGAACCCGAATGATCGCTTTCCAATGGTCTTCTCCAGGGTTACTAGTGTACCTACTCAATTTACTGATAGCATAAGCTATATCAGGACGAGTACAATTCATTAGGTACATTAGGCTTCCAATGATTTGGGAGTATTTTAACTGAGACACTGCATCACCTTTATTTTTCGATAAATAAAGACTGATGTCTACAAGTGTTCTAGCTAAATTCAAATCATCCTTGATAAATTTATCAAGAATTTTCTCAATATAATGAGATTGAGATAATGCATATCCGTCAGATGTTTTAGTAATTTTCATTCCTAATATAACATCTGCGATCCCCATATCTTTCATATCAAATCTTTTGTTAAGCATTTGCTTAGTTGATTTGATCATATTTTGACTGCTTCCAATGATAAGCATGTCATCCATATAAAGACAAACTATGACATATCCTTGGTTAGTATTTTTAACATAGATGCATTTGTCACATTCGTTTATCTTAAACCCATTAGTAAGCATTGCATGATCAAATTTTCCATGCCATTGCTTAGGTGCTTGTTTTAATCCATAAAGGGATTTTACAAGTCTACAAAGTTTCTTTTCTTGCCCTGATACTACAAACCCTTCGGGTTGTTCCATATAGATCTCTTCATTTAGATCACCGTTTAAGAAAGTTGTCTTAACATCCATTTGATGTATTTCTAAATCAAACAACGCTGCTATAGCAATAAGCATGCGAATGGATGTTATTCTTGTCACAGGGGAATATGTGTCAAAATAATCCAGACCTTCCTTTTGTCTGTAACCTTTAACAACAAGTCTTGCTTTATACTTGTCAATTGAACCATCTGCTTTCATTTTTCTCTTGAATATCCATTTATATCCAAGAGGTTTAGAACCTGGTGGAAGATCCACCAATTCCCAAGTATGATTTTGCATAATGGATTCAATTTCATTATTAACAGCCTCTTTCCACAAAGGTGCTTCAGGACTTGTCATTGCTGCCTTAAAGCTTTGAGGTTCATTTTCTAACAAGTATGTCAGAAAATCTGGACCAAAGGATTTTGATGTTCTCGCTCTTTTACCTCGTCTTGGTTCATCATTAGTTAAATCCTGTTGGTCGAGACTATTACTAGTCTCTTGTGTTTGATTGTCATTAATCTCTTGACTTTGTGTACAATCATAAGTTCTTTTCTGTAAACTTAATTCCTATCCTTTCTTGTAAGGAAAGACATGTTCAAAAAACACAGCATTCCTTGACTCTATAATAGTGTTCACATTTATATCAGGTATTTTTTATTTATAAGTCAGAAACCGATATGCACTACTATTCCGAGCATAACCAATAAACACACAGTCTACTGTTTTTGGTCCAATCTTAGTCTTTTTAGGAACAGGAACTTCAACTTTTGCCAAACACCCCCACACTTTTAAGTATTTGTAGGAAGGTGGTCGACCTTTCCACAATTCATAAGGAGTGCTGTTGGTTTTCTTGTGGGGTATTCTATTAAGAACATAACTAGCAGACAATATTGCTCCCCCCCACAAGTTCTGTGGTAAACCTGAACTTAGTAACATGGCATTCATCATTTCTTTGAGGGTTCTATTCTTCCTTTCAGCAATTCCATTTTGCTGTGGAGAATAAGGGGCTGTAGTTTGGTGAATAATGCCATGTTGTGCACAAAATTCATTTAATGGTGCATCATATTCACCACCCCTATCATTTCTAACCATTTTAATGGTTTTACCAAGTTGATTTTCAACTTCTGTTTTGTAGAGTTTAAACATTTCTAAGGCTTCATCTTTACTTCTAAGTAAATAAACATAACAATATCTTGTGCAATCATCGATAAAAGTTATGAAATACTTTTTGCCTCCTCTAGTTTGAATAAATTTTAGATCACATACATCAGTATGAATTAATTCTAGAGGTTTGGTTTTTCTTTCAACCGATTTAA
The DNA here is from genome assembly GCF_055761805.1 of Camellia sinensis. NCBI lineage: Eukaryota > Viridiplantae > Streptophyta > Magnoliopsida > Ericales > Theaceae > Camellia > Camellia sinensis. The sequence goes on along the minus strand of NC_138967.1, from coordinate 13,776,720 downwards.
ATGGAGCCTTAGTTAGTTTCGCTTCTACACAAATTTCACATTTATGATTAGGGTTAATTTCAAACTTTGGTATATGATCTAAACCAATTAATCTCCGCAAAGCATCAAAATTCACATGTCCTAATCTACCATGCCATAAATTTGACTCAAGAATATAAACAAAAGATGTGTTATTCTTATTCATAGCAATTTTCAATACAACTGTCATTACATTCAACTTAAAGAGACCATCACTCATGTATTCCTTACCAACATACATACCACTCTTTGTTAATACAAATTTATCAGACTCAAAAACAAGCCTAAAACCATTTTTACTTAACAAAGAACCAGAAACTAAATTCTTCCGGATGTCAGGTACATGCAGTACATTGTTGAGGGTCAGTTCTTTCCCTGATGTCATCTTCAAGATAACTTTTCCTTGTCCAGCCACAGTAGAAGTAGAAGAATTTCCCATGAAAAGTTGTTCACAATTTGCAGCCTCATTGTAGGTAGTGAACATTTTCTTGTCCTCACAAATGTGACGAATTGCTCCAGTGTCAACCCACCACCCTTTGGGATTTCCAACCAAGTTAGCCTCAGACACCACAGCAGAGAGGTTGATGTCATTCACTCCGTCAGAGATGTAATCCAATTCGGTTACATTGGCCTGATTGGTGGTCTTCTTACTTGTACTTCCATGATTCTTCTTAGGGCGGCGGCAGTCAGAAGCTCGATGTCCAGTTTTGCCACAATTATAGCATTTTCCTTTGAACTTCTTGTTGCTATCGCCTTGTTTAGGAACATCTCCAGTAAACTTCCTTTTTCTGTTATGTGGTTTATGAACTTGTTCAACCACATTAGCCTTAGACTCAATGGGATTTTTTCCATTCCTCTCTTCAGCCTTTCGGTTATCTTCCTCAATTCTTAATCTTACAATCAACTCATCCATGGTCATCTCTTTGCGTTTATATTTTAAATAATTTTTGAAATATTTCCAAGCTGGTGGTAACTTTTCCACTAAAGCAGCGACTTGGAATGACTCGCTAAGAGACATACCTTCTGAATGAATATCATGCAAAATTATTTGAAAACTTTGAACTTGAGATATTACCGTTTGGGAGTCTACCATAACAAAATCCAAAAATTTACCGACGACAAATTTCTTCGTGCCGGCATCTTCTGTCTTGTATTTCTTCTCCAAAGAATCCCACAATTCTTTTGCTGTTTTCAGAGGACTGTATACATTATACAGCATATTGTCAAAGCCATTTAGGATGTAGTTTCTGCACAGAAAATCTGAATGTTTCCAAGCATCTACAGCGGCAACAACTTGCCGATCACTTTCACCCTCTTTAAGTGCTAGAGCCTCTTCATGGAGAAACCAGGCCAAATTAAGAGTCGTAAGATAGAACAGCATCTTCTGCTGCCATCTCTTAAACTCGGTACCGTTAAATTTTTTCGATTTTTCTCCATGATTGATTGGTACATGAACATGGTTCTGGATAGGGACCGATGTAGGTGTAACAATAGGAGTACCACTGCCAGATGCAGTTTCAGTTGCAGTAGCCATAATCTCTGATTACAAAAATCAGAAAAAATTAAAACACAAATTAATTTTCTAGTTACTAAAACCAGAAAATAAATTAAAACAACAAAATAATTTCATTTTCCTTGTTACTAAAACTAGAAAAATAAAATATCACAAGAATTTTCTGTACTACCAAATAATATTCTGCAATTGTTAATGACACCAGTATATTACTACTAGTTGTCAAAGAAAAGAGATAGTATATTACTACTATCTGTCAAATAGCATAAATCACTATTTGTTTTTCCAACCAGAATATTACTTTGAAAACACAGAAAATTAAATACAATGAAGATACCAAAAAAGGATTCTGTCTTAAGATTGTCGGACAATCTTCACTGTATTTAAAAGATTTAATTCTATTGTGTACACAACAACAATTAGAATTTAAAGAAATAAAGAAAATGAGAGAATTTGTTTGATTACAAAAATCAAACTCGAAATAAAAATAAATAAATAAAAACATATTTTATTTTGTTACAAAAACAAAATTTAAATCTGATTTTAATAAATAAAAACAACACTGAAAATAAATTAAATAACTTACTTGATTTAATTTGTTCGAATTATTTTCTGATCAAGTCCAGTGTTTGACACTGTGTCCTTAAGACAGATTCGTCCTCTCCACGGTGCCTTCAGAATTTGGACGTCTATCTCCCAGGATGAAATGATCTTACCACAAACAATAGCAGCACTACAAATTGTTTGCCTTACGAACACACTAAGTGTTTACACTCTTTCTTTCAGAAATAAAATGCAGCAAGATGAAGAATATAATTAGCAGAGGTGAAATACGAAATTTCTGAATAAATAACATCAAATGAGGGTGGTCCTATTTATAGATGTAAAGGTGGCTCTTGGTTTTAAATTGAACAGGTATGATACCTGTTGGTTTTGAATTCAAACAGATTTGAATCTGTTAACAATTCAAACAGATAGCAAAAACGAGAAGGGCCCTGTTTGGGTGTGCACTAATTCCAAACTAGTTTATTTTTGTTTGAAAATGGGAAGGGCCCTGTTTGGCCCAAAAAGATTAGAAGCCCAACCCAACCACACACCCGCGCCCAAGCCCAGCCCGCCCGGGCGGAGGCGGCGGCGCGCGTGTGGTGATTTTTGGGTCCAATGGGTCTAGCCCATTTTGCCCATAACCTCTCCCTCTAAAACACTTGGGTACCCATTGGGGCACACCCCAAGTATCTCACCCAAGCCTTATAAACCCTTTCAAAACTTCCCACCAAATCAATGTGGGACAAGCCAATTTACAACCTTAAGGAATTTCCACCAAAACTTCATTTCCATGGAGCACACTTTGGCTTCAATTTCCCATTCAATTGGTAATGGTTTTGAGCAACCAAATATACCACGTGAATCACAACGCGGCAAAGAACGCGTTATCACTTTGACCCGAGTAAATTGACACTCGGGGCCCACCTAAAAAATAGACCAAGCTTGAGAAAAAATTCTGGTTTTACCTAGAATTTTTCTACCATTTCCAACAATACGACTGTGATGCAGAGCTCTAGGTGTAGAGCTCTAACACAGCTGGTAAGGGATATTTAACCCAAAAAAAAAAAAAAACAAATCATAATGGGAAAAAAGATAAATTAGAACTCTTCTAAAGCTCTTAATTTAGAGGTCCAAAACATTTTTCTATCAAATATTTTACCAAATATTTATATGTCATGTTTGTTTGGACGGACTGAATAAGGGAGAATTATAATGCAATGGACTGATAGTTCTAGGACACATAGTCCATGGACTATTTCGCTAGAAATGATATGTATCCCACGTTTATTTTCTCATGAGATTAGATGTATGGAAATAACTATTTTAGTGAATCTCATATTTGATTTGAAAATTATGAAATATATTGTTTAAATTGTTTACAATGACAATACTTAATTTGAAGCATAATTTATTTTATTTCATTTAAAGTATATTTAATTTAATTTTTATTTGAAATATATTTTATTTTATTTTACAAAAACATTTTAATTTTATTTAAATACAACATTAGAAATATATTTGCATTTATGATTTTGCTAATACAAAAAAGAAAAAAAAAGTAAGAGAAAACTATTACATATCATGAGATAGTTTAAAAAAAATTAAAAATAAAATAAATAAATTTTATATATACTTAAGGGTTAATTTCATCATTTAACTAGCTAATTCAAAAGTTGGCTCAGTCCATCCATTTCTATCCCACACACCCCATGGGATTGAGTTATCCAACATATGGGGAATTATTAGTCCGACCAGCCTAATAGTCCGACCTTCATTTTTCCAACTAAACATTGAATTATCTACTTTGTTGGATATCGAGTTCAATCCCATGTTATAATCCCACCAGACAAACACCCCGTCAGTATGGTACCCACATCACATGAGTCCCACACTCAAGTTTGCAACGGAATGTTTTGAAAAAATGGTTAAAAGTTACTTTTTAACTTTTTTTGATTTTTTTGTGAGGGAAAAAAAGTGGGTTAAAAGTTAAGAAGTGACTTTTAACCCATTTCTCAAAATAAGCTGTTACCTGGTAATTCATTTGGGATCTTTATAACATTTTTTATTTTTTTTAAAAAAAAGTCCGTCTAATTTTAGAAATATTGTGCAAGTTATTACCTTCAACACTAAAAAATAGACTGTTTATTTTTTTAAAAAACAAATATAATCTAAATATATAACTATTAATATCTGGATCAATCTAATTTTTTTATATGGATGATGTCCTTAAAATACACTAAAAACTAAACGGCTAAAATAGACTCAAAATGGGCCCTAATGGGCCAAACTGGTGGAATGGAGGGAACCTGAATGCCTAATTTGGTAGAATTTTAATTTATTGCCAAAGCCTGTGAATTATGGCCCCATTTGGTAGAATTTAAATTTATTTAATTAAATTAACTAATAGTGTTTTGTTGTAATTTTAAATTACAATTTATTTGGTTAAAAAAAAAAAGAAGAAGAAGTGATTTTCTTAAGTAATAATTTGTAATTTTTTGGATTTATTCAAAACCCTTAAAATACACCAGGATAAAAAATTTCATATTTTTTGCTTTAATTATAACTTTTGAGAGAATCTCAAATATTTGCCCAACAAAAAAGTTATTTCATACTAGTTAAATTAAAAAATTCAAGTTATTTTTTTTATTTTTGTGTGTGCAGAGTATGAAAAGTTTGTACCAAACATGTTTACAATTTATTTTAAATCTTTTAAGCTAATAATCTAAAAAAATAATCATAAAAAATTAATTTATAATTATAAATAATATCAAACAACACCGGTGCCATAGATCTCTTCCAACAACCATCAAATTTTCGGAGTAAAAATCAAAAATCAAAAACCAAAAAAATAAACGAAGGGACATCACAGCATTACGCTTTTGATGGAAGGAAAATATGATCATGATATAGCTTTACAGTAATGATATAGACTCCCACAAAATATAATTGTACAACTCTTTAAGAGGTTCGTTTGGAAAGTGGGTTGGTTTTTTGAATTTTTGATTTTTTTGATTATTTTAACCTGAAGTTAAAAAGTCTGATTTGAGAAGGGCTTAAGGCTTTTTTTAGTTTTTTTTTTTGTGAGAGAAAGAATGTAATGATTATGAGTTGAATGTGATCTTTTGTCTTATTGAACTAAAAATCCTATTTTATTTTTTGTGGCTAAAATAGCCAAAAAAATCCCAACTTTTGCTTTCCAAACGAAGCCAAAATGATCTGAACCATTCATGTCAGTATCAGACACAATTCCTAAAAAAAATTTAAACACATCAATAGTCAATATTTTAGTGGGGATCATAGGGGTCCTCTTTTATGAGGTGCCAAACATTTTCCTATGGTTTTATTAGGGGTGAGCATGGTTCGGATTGGACCGGATTGGGATAAAATTAGGATCAATCCATTATTTACGGTTCCTAAAAAATTGGAACCAATCCAATCCGTTTAAATCATTGAACCAATCCGAACCAATCCATTTAAATACGGATTGGATCGGTTTAGGACCACAGATTCACATAATTAAATAACAAAAATATATATATAACACTTTAATTTTATAAAAATATAAACATAGCGCTATATTAATTCCACAATAGCAATATATTTTTCTATAAAAATTAATTATTAAAGATTACAAATGTTTGAATGTGGACATGTCTGATCAATTCCTTGCGTGGAAAGTGTTGTAACAAAGTAAACTAATGGCATAAACAATTGTTTATTGGTTCTCCAAGTTGACCAATGAGATTTGAATGCCTAATTGGATAAGATCACCATATCTGTAAATTCCCTGGTTTCACTTTCTCAGCTGCACAAACTAGTATTAAACAACTGGAAAAACAGCTGTATGTAATGGGATTGATATATATTCTTTTAAATTTATTTTCAATTTTGTATATCATCATACTTGTTAATCATATCGACAGTGCTTCTCTTCGGTTAGAATTTCAATTAGAGCCTAGTGTTAGGTTTTTATGGACTCACCATAAGGTCTATATTAATGATCTAAACTGTTTAATGTTTAGGATTTGTCAAGTATTTTATCTTTCTAAATAATTACGTTGATCAGATATTAATAATCATTTGATCATATTATATTTGTATTAATAACTTATTTTTAAAATTATAATTATCGTATTATTAATATCTGATAAATATAATTTTTTACAAGAATAAAATATTTAACTAACTCTAAACTTTGAAGGACTCGATCATCAATCTGAAATTTATGATGAATTTATAAAATCTAACAATATATTTCAATCCAATTTCAAACTGAAAGAAGGCAGGCTTAGCCTACCAGCTTATCAAGTGCTGTATTTGAGACTCGGAAACCGAACGAATAAAATAAGGAAACCGGATCCTCGGACCCGTTTTCTTGTAGCGCTTCCTGCGGCGCGCCAAAACGACGTCGTTTTGGAGCCAAATTTCAATTTAAAAAAAAAACGCAAAACTGTTGTCTCAGTTCATGGTTCTATCTTCCCCAACAGCTTCATCTTCCCCAACAGCTCCGACGACAACCCTAACCCTCCCCCTCCGGCGATCCTCCCCCAGCCATATCACCCCCTCCTTGCTTTTCTTCTTCCTCCTTTCTTTCTTCTAGATCTAGAAAAAAAAAAAAAAAAAAAAAAAAAAACAAACAGAGGGACAACAGTTCAATATTTAAGCCCATCAAGATTTTGTTGATTAACATCAATAAGGAAGAAGGATTATAAAATCAAAATCTGAGATATATATTTATATATATAAATGTTCAATATTTAAGCAATTTTTGTATATATAAATAAAATCAAACCCATCTGGATATAGATATAAAATCAATTTTTTCTTCAAAATTGTTCCCTTCTCTTCTTCTCAGATTTTTGTATATATATATAACTTTGGTGATATATATTAACTTTTGTTTCCTTTTCAAGTTAACAAGATTGGATATAGATATAAAACAAGATTGGATCACCAGAGAGAGAGAGGACTTAATTTGGACAAAACTTTGCTTCTCTCTCTCTCTTTTTCTCTATGTGTTGGTATTTTTTGGATCTATTCTTCAGTTTGGGCTCTGGGTTCAGGGCAATTTCACAGATCCAGATCGCTGCTGGGTTCAGGGCAATTTCAATTTTAAAAAAAAAACAGAGGGAGAGGGAGGGATACAGATTAAATGGGATCTATAAATAATACAAAAAACATCAAAAATTCAATTTAAAACAGAGAAAGAGAAAGAGGGATACAAAAAACATCAAAAATTCAATTTAAAACAGAGAAAGAGAAAGAGGGAAGAAGATGGCCTTCGAACTTTCCTTCGCTGATTCTTCCCTCTCCATCAATTCATCTTCATCTTCGCAACAACTCTGGAAATCTTCTTCTAATTTCGTTTCTCTACCCGAATTCACGACAGACCCACAACCAAAATTTGTTTGCTTCTCCATTTTCACAAACTTTAAATAAATAAAGCTGTGATTAACATCAAAACCTCCTGCGATCCTTCTTCTCTCCTCTCCTCTTCTTCTTCTTCCTCCTCCCTTTCTCGGCCTTCCTTCTTCTCTTCTCTTCTGTCAACAGTTCTGCGTTTTTTTTTTTTTTAATTGAAATTTGGCCCCAAAACGACGTCATTTTGGGGCGCCGCAGGAAGCGCTACAGAAAAACGCAACCGAGGATCCGAATTCTAAAATAAGAGTCAATGTCCACAAAACAAATCACATCATAAAGGTCATATCACATCATAAAGGTCACGTGTGGTCCCCCCCCCCCCAAAAAATTATTGATCATCTTATCAAAAAAAAATACTAATAGAAAATAAATTTAATAGAAAACTAGTTATATAAATTAAAAAAATAAAATAATAAATTTATGAAATTTGAATAATAAAACAAATAATATAAATAAACTAGGGTCACCAGCATAATATAAATTAAACAAATAATATCACAAATATTTTTCAAAATCTATATAGTCAACACATTGCTAAGAGCATCTCAAACGGTGAACCAAATTTTTCATCAAATTTGAATTAAAAAAAGTCAATTTTCTCAATTTAGTATGGCTTGCTCCAACGGTGAGCATCAAAAGAGGGAAGGTTGACCGGTTGGTCAACCGGCGGGTCGGTAAGGCCACATTCCAGATCAAAGATCCAAGAGTTTACTGATCAGAAATGAAATCAAAAAATCTGGACTTGAAACAGAGATTGAAGATGAATTTGAAGATTGAGGTATACTAGAGTCAACTAAATCCCAAAATTGAAGAACTAGATCTAAGAATCTATCAAAGTTGAATCCAGACTCACAGTCTAAGTGGTGAAATCGAAGTTCAATCCAAGCTTCGAAGTCAAACTCTGATACAAATCCAAGTCGCAATAGTCAAATCACAATTGCGACCAAAATGAAAAACTAGATTTGCAGCTATATCCAAGTTGGAATTGAGTTATGAGCACAGTCAAATCGTGATTGTGACCAAATTGAAGAACTAGATTTGCATCTATATCCAAGTTGGAATTGAGCTACGAGCACAGAAGTCAATTGTGAACTGATTTAGGGCTTCGGATCGAAGTTGGATCGCAACTAGCCTTTGGATCAAAGTTGGATCTTAGCTAGGACTTCAGATCAAAATCAGGGATTTGGGGTCGAATCTATGGATTCGGATTTGAGTTCAGATCTCCACAGAGACAATTGGATCAATATCGCATCTCGAACAATAATCTCAACGATCCTTATATCGAACTACTGGTGTTCGACACGAAGTTAGATACGCATAGTCGATGTGTAATTGATTATTACAAACAACATTAAGATTCAGTCGTATACAACGAAAAATCAAAGGGTTGCAAACTCAGATCGTGATGCCAAATAAAGGTCAGATAGTTGACCGGGTCGAAATGGTGAACCGGTCGATCGGTTGGTCGGTTGTTCTCCTCCAACGGTCACGCACAGTAATTTGGTGAAACCTGTATTCTGTTCTCAGTTTGATAATTTTTTTGTTCAATTCTCATTTTGATACCAATTTGTAAGGATGGCAATTTGAAACTGGCCTGATGGGGATCCCCGATCCTGACCCCGATTTAAGCGGTTTTTCCCCGAAAAATACCCCCGACGGGGAGAAGATGGTATCTGAAAATCAATCCCCGATCTATTTCGGGCCGGGGACGGTGATCAGTGTTTAAGCCCCGACCCCATCCCCGAATTTTCCCGAAGTGAAATTACTTTTATACCCCTTATATATATATATATATATATAAACAAAACCAAACCGTATATTTAATAAACCAAATCTGTGTTCAACTCTGATATATCTCTCACACTCACTCTCTATCTCTAACTCTGATATATCTCTCTCTCTCACTCTCAGCTGTCACTCTCTCGTTTCAATTCTCTCTCTCTCTCTCGTTGTTCTCTCTGGCCCCGACCCCTCTCTCTCTCACCGACGGCAACATCACCACAACTGCTGGTCTCTTTCACCGACGGTGACATCACCACCACCGCTGTCTCTTTGTTAGATCTGTCTCTGTGTGTGTATGTGTGTGTGTGATCTGTGATTATTATTTAGATCTGTAATTTTTTTTGTAAATTTATATGTCTCTCGTTGTTCTCTCGTTGTTCATTTAGATCTGTGATTATTATTTAGATCTGTAATTTTTTTTGTAAATTCAGATCTATAAATTTAGATCTCTCTCTCGTTGTTCTCTCTGTAAATTTAGATCTGTAATTTTTTTAAAAAATTTAAATCTGTAAATTTAAATTTAGATCTGATTTGTTGTTCTGGTGTTGAAACTCGGGGAGTTTTCGGGGCCGGGGAAACCCGATCCCCGTTAGGGGGCGGGGGTGGGGGCGATAGTGGGCTCCCCGTCGAGGATGGAGACGGGAATGGGGGGAAGTTCTGCCATCGGGGATCGAGGACGGGAAGGGTGATCCCTGGCCCAATCCCGCCCCGCCCCGTTGCCATTCCTACCAATTTGGTGAAACCGTTGGAGCTCCAAAAAGTGCCGTTTTCACCAAATTTCAAATCAAATGCCAAGTTTACTTAACCGTTGGAGATGGTCTAACAAAAATTATAAACTAGGGTCACCAACATAACCATGTGCCTATCTAACTACACTTGTTCAAATGTTTAATTTGCCCTTTCATATATATATATATATATATAACACGTCCTCTTATTGTTAAGTGAGTATATGATTATGTGGTGTTATAACAACACTAAATAACTTGTTGAGAATAGAGCAAAATGGTATTTAAAAAAAAAAAAAAAAATCATATAATTAAGAATTTGATTTGGTTTGTAATCTTGCCATACCAATAATGTTCTTATAAATCTTGGAGTTAACTGTTTCGCTAATTTACAATCAAAATTAATACAAAAAATCCTAAATCAGATCTGAATCAAAGTGATTCACTAGGCATGGAATACAATTTAAAGTTGGAACAACTAGTGTCCCTCATCAACAATGATGAACTAAATCCAAGCATTGAAGTACCCAAATTAAACTCTAGAAGAATATCCTCCAATTGATGACCCCCTATCACAATTGAAGCCTTAGGACTCACACCTCCATCCAAGAACCCTAAGCAAAGAACTCCATCACTCACCTCCACCATCGAATTCCTCCCATGGATCCTCCACTTCACCATCTCACTTTGCAACACAAAATCAATTACCGGCACTGCAGGCCCGCCCCATGTTTTTTCAAGCCCATCAGAACTAAAACAGACATCAAAATGTGCTACAGATGCAACCCGAGTCATGTTCATTGAGGTGGCAATCTTGATATAAGCTCTTTTAAATGTGTCATAGATTGTGCTCTCCATAGTGGTATAAGGAACAATTGTACTTAGTTTTGTCCCTCCAATGGATAGTGTTGATGTACTAAGTGACAATCTCTTGCCATTTATTTTAATGGACTTCACATTAACGTAGTAATCTTCTAAGGCACCATCTTGATTAGAAATTAGGGGTGTGTACATCAGTGAATTCGGCAAGTCGGGCTCAAAAATCGAGACATAAGGCTCATTACCCAAGAGAACGATACCGTTTGACGATGATAGACAGATGGCGAATTTCCGTTGGAAGCCGAAGCTGGTGGCAAGTTGTGATGGTACTGATATTCTAGCCCTCCCAAGGCCCAACATTCCTTTCACACCACTTGCTAGGCCATTTAGTAGCCATGGTGGTACACATGAAAATAGGAAGTGATCGACGGTGGTGATTGAAGTCACCTGACCTGATCGGTCAACGGAATCAACGGCCACAACGTCTTCAACTAGCTCCCCACGTGTGGCCCCATGTGTGATGGTGTTGACCGTGTCAACACTACAATCACAACCGTTGGCTATATTTGCCCTTGAGCATTCGAGTGAGCCACCGTTGATGGGACGATGAGATGATGGCATGTGTCCGGAGGCACAATCAAGCCAGAGAACTGGACCGCCAAGATCAACCACAAGCTTGATGGGAACCGTTGGATTACTACCATGATGCATATGGGTCGCATATTGGAGTGTTGAGACATCTTTGATCACTGGAAGGACTATACCAATGTTTTGTGAACTGGGTTTCTGAGCAAGAGAGAAAGTGAGAAGGAAAGTGACAGAAAATAGAAGGAAAATGGAAAGAGAGGCAGCCATGGATGAGATCTAGAGAGAGAGAGAGAGAGAGAGAGAGAGGTGAGAGAAGGTATGTGGTGTGGTGGGGCGCCGCGTCTGGCTAAGTTCGGCTTTAGTAGATGAGGGTTATTTGGATAAGAACTAACTGGAATGAGAAACACATTTTATTTTTTATTTTTTGTTTTTTTTTTGATTTGGCCCCACTAGAGTTGTTCGTAATGGTATCCCATGTTTATCTTCCTCTTTTGAGAATGACTCATCCATGTTTTCCATCGCTGGAGAGATATATCCAAAGCATATTCTTTGGCATCTTCTTCTTTTAAATTTTTAACGCACCTTTCATGACTATGACTAGTTATGTTAAAGTTTGCACATAAAAATAAGTGGGATTTAATTTTATTTGACAAGTTTCAATAATTATTTTTATTCAATAAAATTTATGTAAAAAATAAATTATTTATTAAAAAAAAATGAGATCACTTTTGGTAATTAAATCTATTTTTTAGTCGCTAATTCTATAATTTTGGCTACTAATTGTATTTTAGTCGCAAAAAAAATTCATTCCCGCCTAAAAATAATCACTTTTGGCGACTAAACTTATTTTTCGTCACCAAAACCTTCACTTTTGACGACTAAAGTGAATTTTAGTCGCCAATTATACACTTTTAGCTACTAAATTTTTTTAGTAACCAAAAACTTTTTTTGAGAAATGACTCATCCATGTTTTCCATGGCTGGAGAGATATATCCAAAGCATATTCTTTGGCATCTTCATCTTTTAAATTTTTAACGCACCTCTCATGACTAATTATGTTAAAGTTTGCATATAAAAATAAGTGGAATTTAATTTTATTTGACAAGTTTCAATAAGGGGTATTTTTTTTAAGGTCCTTGATATTATGATTTTATAGTATAAAGGATATCAACTATTTTCATGATGTCTAAGGTCCCTCAACATCAATTCAGAGAAATTTCAGTCCAGAGAAAATTCGATCCAGAGAAAATTCAACCAGAGAAAATTCAATCCAGAGAAATTCTCTTCCTCTCTTCAGTGCAATATTTTCATCTTAGACACGATCAAACCTGTTAAAACTCAATGAAACCTGTGAACTCAACGTTCTGACCTTTATGTTTTGTGTACTGCAACAAGAAAGGATAGTTATATTTATAGATTGGCGGTGTCGGTAGCATTTACAACTATTAATTCACGGATGAATGAAGAAGAAATTAAAAAACAAAACCAGCCAAGAAAATCAAGACCAAACAATTGAAAAGAAGATCAATGAATTCAAAAAACACTGGGACACCAACTCAAAGAAGCTTCAACATCACCTGAAAAACCAAAAATTTCATGTTAGATATACCAAGCAACAGCATGAGAGAGAGAGTAATCAGAAAAATTGCCACTCTAGCCTAATTTTTATATGTATAATAGACAACAACCTTGCAGCTTCGGTAGAGTTGGATCAACAAGAGGCAATTTAGAGTTGGACCCCCTTGCTCGCCTCAAAAGAAACCGGTCAAAATGAACCTAGAGAAATTTGAATTTTCTCTGGGTTGAATCCAAAGAAAATTCAAATTTCTCTGGGTTGAATCCAGAGAAATTTGAGAAATTCTTGGGGCATGAGCTCCATGACAGACCACAACCTTGCAGCTTCGGTATAGTTGGATCCTAATTTGGATGTTGAAGTTTCGTTGCAGTCTGCCAAGTACTTTCCAGAAACGTTTTCAAGCCTCAGCTGACCTTCCATAAACCTCCCACTGTAAATTTCTCTGCCCTCCTGGACTCAACACTCCAGAGAAATTTGAAAATTTCTCTGACTTCACTGGCCTTTCCACAAAATTACCTCTCCAGAGAAATTTAAAATTTCTCTGGCCTCCTTGCCCTTTCATGGACTCTCCAGAGAAATTTCAAATTTCTCTCCCTTCCATATGCTTCCACCGACACATTTTCTGCAACAATATCATAGCTCAGAACATTCAATATGAAATTTCATGAAACACATTAATACATACCAGTGGAAAAACCATTTTGCCACCCTAAACATTTCCAAATTTCAGATAAACATCATGAATATAAAGCCTTTGCAAGCATTTGCTAGTAAAGTTCTTCAAAATGGGAAATATAGTAATTGAGCTTGATGAAGAACTATACAAGATATGGAATGAACCAGTTAATAGAGGAAGATGGAGATTGAGGATGAAGATATATATATATATATATATAGAAAGAGAGAGAGAGAGAGAGATTGCAATCTTCCCCAAAGCCTGCGTAGCATCTGTGTGTAGCTGAACATTCAATTCCTTGCAAATTTTCCCGATCTCGGTTGTAGATGGATTGAGAACTTTGTCCGTCGGTGACTGTGATTGTGCCGTGGAGCTTCTCTCCGTCGATCAAGCTCCGCGAGAACCTCCCTAAACCTCTCCACCGACACATCTTCAGGGGACATGGCTCTCTCTCTCTCTGTGCGTGTTTGATCGTGGTGACGAGTGAGAGTAGACAAAAGGAAGAGGGCTGAATTTCTCTGTGATAGATGGGAGGACCTTAAACATCAAAAAATAATTTTATGGATCTCTTCCCTTACGAAAAGTGGGAGAGGGACCCTAGACCAACTTTCCCTTTCAATAATTACATGGTGCTTTAAGGAATTAGTTAAAATTTTGTGTTATTTTACTGTCTTAATTATATATATATATATAAAAGATGCAACCAATTGTAATATATTACTACTAGTGTATGCATGTACCTGAAGATAAGGTGTAAATAATATTAGTATCAAAATGTAATTATAAATTGTACGTATCATGTTAAAATTTGTAAAGTTTGTAGCACTTGATAAAAGATCAAGTCATCACTCTTACCATTAGTTTGTGGCTAACACCTGATACACTGGTGAGTGTCATAGTATCCCAAACCACAAAGATCTTACTGAAATAACATAATACAGACAACATAAATACCATAACCTGACAAATAGTAGTCTTTAGAAATTTTTTACATATTAAGATACGGAAAGCAAATATTTGAAATAATTTTCCAATCAATCTGAAGAAAGCATTAACACATCTCTACATTGCGGAAGGAGCCTAATATTAAACTAAATGCATCATATTATGAAGAAGAAATCAATTCCATGCCATAGCATCCCAACAATATAGCAATACATTTTTCATAAAACCGCTTAAATGGTGAAATTTAATTTTGTAAAAAAAATAATTCCTGCAACTCATCTGGTTTGTCAAATTAATGTGAAAATCATCAATTACATCAACTATAAACAACTATAGAATAGAAATTGTTGTTTTAGAAAATAGCCAAATTAAAAAGATTTTAAAGTCATCCAATAGCCATCAAGTATTGCAAGTATCAATACCTAAAAGAAAATGTATAGTAAGGAGTAAATTAAATAAGAAAAATTAAAAATAGGTGATAACTTCAAAAAATATTTAAAAACTCACTGATTTGTAATTTTCCCAATGAAATAAGAAGATGAGGAAAGAGAACCTATATTACAATTTGGTGCAAATCTCCATAGCATTTTTTGATCAAAATAATTTTATTTGAGAACATAATTTCCTAGTGTATGCCAATAAAAGAACATAATTTCCTAATTGTATGCAAATCCTAATTGTCTCCATACTTTCATAATTTCCTAACTTTATTAGAGAACATAATTTCCCAATTTATAAATCATTAAAAAGAGAACATTACGGGCATACAATAAAAGAGAACATAATTTTATTAGAAGACAATTAGAGGGGGGAAAAGTGTATTTAAAAAGGAAAAAAATAAAAAGACAACTGATATGTCCAAAGAAATAAATCAATTCAATTCAAAAGAAAGACAATATTTTTTTGGTACCACATGGAGAACTCAATTGTAATAAACTGATTCAAAATAAAAAATCAAGTCTGTATTCTTACCATTAGTTTGTGGCTAACACCTGATAAATTGGTGAGTGTCACAGTACCCCGAACTACGAATATTTGATTGAAATAACATAAAACGAACAACATGGATTATGCCAAATGCAAAGTATAACCTGACAAATAATAGTCTATAGAAATTGTTTACATATTAATGTGAAAATCATCAATTACATCAACTATTGTGACAACCCTCACTACTCTTTACTGATAACACTACTGATTACTGCTAAACTGAGACTGATCATGATAAGTAATTGAATTGATTGAAATTCTGAGCTAATTGATTGAGTGTGTTAGTTTAAATGCATGTCTATCTGTTTGACTGTTAAATGATCTGTTCATATGTTATGTTTTAAACTGCAAATTGAAGGCCTTATCGGCAGCCGAATCTGAAAATGATTAGTGTTATGTGTTGACTAGAATTTATGTAATTTTATGATATATTTAGTTGAAATGTGATTTGGTATGTTTAAATTGGATTAAATAATGCTAATTTACAAGAGTTGGACTTATTCACCAAAATGCCACTTAGTGGACTTTTATAAGCCTTTTATTTGATCTCTATATGCTAGCATTACAACACTTCATCAGCCCATTTCCTAGAGCAAACCGTTTGAGAGAGAGAGAGAGTAGGAGGTTAGGCTTGAATTCATCAAACTTAACTTGGAGACTTGAAGATATTGAAGGTTAATTGCATAATTGAGCCTCTAGACTTGAAATTGAGGAACCTAGGTAAGGATTTCATCCTTTTAATTGTGAAATCAAGTTAGTTCTTGCATGGTTCTTGGAAGATTAGAGTTTTAAAGCCAAGAATTGGTTTGAATGTTGAATTGAGTTGCAATTCATGCACGCATGTGTAAATCTTGAAGTTTAGAGTTGTTTTCATGGAAATTATTGCATGCATGTCCATATTTGGGTTATAATCCATGAATTCATCATGTTTGGGAGTGAATTAACTCATTTGATCATGCTTTGGAAGCTTTAAAGTTGATTAAATTCATGCATGTTGCATGTTCATCATGTTCTTGATGTTTTATTTGAAAATGGTATTTAATTGACTCACCCTTGGGCTTTGATTTTACAAATTGATCTTCGAAACATGTTATATTATGGGTTTAAAGTGTTTTTCCAGAAAATGGGCCCAAGAGGTTGAGTTTTGAGCTTGAGGTTCAAATCTGGAAATTCCATATTTTGGACTCACGCTCGAGCGAGGAACTCCACGCTCGAGCGTACGCCTTGCGTTCATGCAGTCCGCTCGAGCGTGAAATGCATGTATCCAGTACTTTGCATGTGTTTACAGTCCGCTCGAGCGAGAGAGTTCACGCTCGAGCGAGGACTTGTGTCTCACGCTCGAGCATGGATCGAGCGCCCGTCGAGCGTGATTTTTGTGCATCCAGTATTTTTACTACAGCTTGCAGTCCACTCGAGTGACGGAAGTCATGCTCGAGCGTAGCTCCTTTGTCTGCATGTCCACTCGAGCGTAGAAAGCTACGCTCGAGCGAGACCCCTGTTTTTTGAAAATTCTGAAAAGTGTTTTAAAGTGCATCTTTGCATCCTCATTCCATCCTAGGCATTCTTAGGCCTAGTTTAAGGCATCTTGATGAGGATATTGATGTAGAACCACATCGAGGCAAATTAGGGATTAAGTTATTACTTCCCAACTGTGTAGCTTAGTGTGTGTTCATTCTGTAACTATAGGGTTAGCATCCGAGGACGCTCTAGCTGCTTATAGCCCAGTGCTCTGTGAGTAACTATGCTGTAAAGATATGTTCAACTGAGATTATTTTCTGAATAAATGACTATACTGCTTTATGAAATGACACTGTTTACCGAATGAATGTTTGTCCTATTTGTGAACTGTATTCGTGGCATCCATAGCAATTTACTGTCACTGAACTGTTACTGCTATTATTACAAAGATGTAACAATCCTCACCACTGTTTACCGATAAACTACCGATTACTGCTAAACTGAGACTGATTTTGAAAAGTAATTGAACTGATTGAAATACTGAACTAACTGACTGAAATCTAAAACTGATTGATTGACTGTATCTATTTAAATGCATTATCTATCTGTTTGACTGTCTGATTATATGTTCATGTTTTATGTTTAAATTGCGAATTGAAGGCCTTATCGGCGGCCGAACCGGAGATCGATTAGTGTTTTATGATCATCATAATTTATGTGATTTTATGGTGTAATTATCTGAAAACTGATTAGGTATGATTAAATTAGATTAATTAAGGTTGAATAGCATTGTTAGGCTTATTTACAATAGTGGCATTGTTAGTGGGCCATGTAGGCTAAACATATTTGAGCCTTTATACACTCAAACAAACATTTCATCAGTTCATTTCCTCACCACCACCAAACTAGAGAGAGAGAAAGTGAGAGAGTTGAATTGTCCTTGTTGATTTGCTTAGAAACTTGAAGGAATTGAAGGTTGATTTCAAAATTGTGCTTCCATTCTTGAACTACAAGACCTAAGGAAGTGTAACTACCCTCTTGTTTGTGAATTCAATTGATTCTTGCATGGTTTTAGAGCAAGTTGAAGTCTAGAGCCAAGTTATGGCTCTTAATTGTTGAATTATACTCCCTCCGTCCCAAAATATTAGTCCCTTATTCCATTTTTCATTGTCCCAAAATATTAGTCCCTCTTTATAAATCAAGTACAAAAATAATGTAAATTTCCTATTTTGCCCTTCTTTTAAATTAATAAACAATTTAAAAAGTACAATTATGACATTGATATTCCCAAAAAATGTACTATCAAAAGGGTAATTTTGGAAAACCAACTTTTTTCAAATGCAATAAGTGTACTACCAAAAAAAGTTGGATTCCCCAAAAGGGACCAATATTTTGGGACGGAGGGAGTAGCTCAATTCATGCATGCATGCCTATATTATTGAATTTTGAGTTGATTCCATGGAAATTGTCACATGCATGCTCATATTTATGTTAAGTCCATGAATTCATCTTGTCTTTGAAGATATTAGCTCAATAGAGCATGTATTTGAGGCTTGTAAGTTGTTTAACTTCATGCATGTTGCATGTTCATCTTGTTCATGAAAATTGGTTTGAAACTGGGTTTAATTCCCTTACCTTTGGGCTTTGATTTTACAAATTGAGCTTTAAATCATGTTAAACTATGAGTTTTGAAGTGTTTTCCAGGAAATGGGCCCAAAGGAATCGAATTTGATACATTTGTAGTTGAATTTGAGCTTGAGGTTCAAATTTGGGAATTTCATATTTTGAACTCACGCTCAAGCGGGGTGACTGGCGCTCGAGCGTGGAAATCGTGCTCCCACCATTTTGTTCTGTTTTTAAGTCAGCTCAAACGGGGTAATTGACGCTCGAGCGGGAACTTGTGTCTTACGCTCGAGCGGATGTCGAGCGCCCAATCGAGCGTGATTTTCACCTATCCAGCACTTTTAACTGTTTTGAAGTATGCTCGAGCGGTTGAGTCTGCGCTCGAGCGGAAACCTTTGTCTGTATGTCCGCTCGAGCAGATTAACCTACACTCGAGCGGGACCCTTTGTAGACGTCCCCGAACGCCCCAGGAGGAACGAGCTCCCGTTCCGTTCATTTTAGGGTCACTACAGCTCAGGACTCTAAAATTTATCACGGTTCTAAGTTTGAACCAAAGAGCCCAAATCCGGCAAATCGTTTTGAGAAAAACAGATTTTTGAAAGAAGTGCCAAACATGGACTGCTTTGCCAGATACAGAGTCGCCACCTAAATGTTTTTTAATGGGAAATTTAGGAAACCCTGACTCTGTGCCAAAGGCCACGTGTCCGTCATCACCAAAGTTGCCTCAGCTCGGGAACTTGGGTACGATTGGGGAAGGTCACTTCGTGAGCACCCCCGCTCGCCCGATCAAAGATCGGCCTCTATTAACCGTGATATCTATTTTTGAAAACTTTGTGTGTTCTTATTCCGGTTATTAGCCTAGGTTACTGTGTGATGCACACAGCATATAAGTATAGACTGGGTCGCCCGAATTGGAACAAAACATTTCATGCTTGTTTATTTGAAAGATGGTTTGCTACTCGCAAATAGGCTTAAAATGCAGATTTTGCCACCCGCAGGTGGGCTTAAGAAGAGATGGTTTTGCCACTATCTAGTGGGCTCAAAACTCACAGTCAATGATTTGTTCCAATCCAAATAACCCAACCTTCACCCACAGGCATTCAGGCAGATATATCACATAAGCAAATAGCCTCATGGTAAGTATGCTATTCATGACAGTCACTCACACGCATGCAAGGATGCTAAAGCATAAAACTCACCGAGTACTCCAAGCCAAAATAGAAGTTACATTAGAAATCATGCATGATCCTAAGTATACAGAAATGCCTAATGCAACACATGCAAAGATGCAACTATAGCGGGCTCGGCTATTCTAAACATGGCATATGGAATGCTACAACTAACATGTATTCAACTTGGAATTGAAATACAAATGCAGTTAGTATGATGCGCCGAGCCCGGTGCATGCAAAACAGATGAATGAATGCAAACATGCTATCATACTGTATGCTAATTGAAATATGCCCTAATCTAACCATCATAAGCAGGTAAATAAAAGGGAGAAAGACGCGGGGTTGGAAGGCATACAACACACACACGCACACTTATTACAGTTGTGCCCTCGCGCAGAGGGTCCGAATAAATACACAGTCCCGAATAAAAGAATATTACAGTCCAAATATTACAGTCCGAATAATATACAAATTCCTAATTAATTAACAAATTAACTAAGAAAACTGTAAAACTGGCATGCAAGCCAGGGACTGCCTTGCTTCTGATGAATGATGCATGTCTGGGCTGCCTTGCGCGGAAATCTACTAGGATGCCCCAATTAGCCTCTGTTTACAACTTTTCTTGAAATGCACGCCAAACTCCAAAAAGTTGCTGATTCTTCATTTTGCTGCAACAGAGAGCAGGAAAGGGGCATGGCAATGTATTTTCACAGATATATGCATGCCTCGATCCTCGTGCCACCAATCACGCATATCGATGCATGATGGCAGAGGAGTCGAAATGTGCAACTTAATATAGAATGAATGCACGTGTAAACACAACAAGAACCTAACTCCATCATAGATAATCCGGAGTGTCGGTGACTGGGGATGGAGACACGTTCCGTCACTCGGAGTACGAAACGCACCTCGTTTCCCGTGCCCGGGCTAACTCCTATCCCGAACACGATGCAATATGCATGACATACATGAAATGCAACTAAGATACAGCCTAGTATGCACAATGCTATGAAAATGAGATGTCTCGAAATGCGTGCACACGGGCACGCAAACCGAGAAAATGACATACGCAATGCAAATGACATGGAAATATGATATGGGCTTATACCAACATGAGAGAGCCTCAGCCACACTCACATAGGATACCGATGAATGAAAATGAAGTGCCTCGAAATGCGTGCACACGGGCACGCAAACCGAGGCAATGGCATACGCAATGCAAATGACATGAAAATATGATATGGGCTTATACCAACATGAGAGAGCCTCAGCCACACTCACATAGGATGCTGATGAATGAAAATGAAGTGCCTCGAAATGCGTGCACACGGGTACGCAAACCGAGGCAATGGCATACGCAATGCAAATGACATGAAAATATGATATAGGCTTATACTAACATGAGAGAGCCTCAGCCACACTCACATGAGAGGCCGGTGAATGAAAATGAAGTGCCTCAAAATGCGTGCACACGGGCACGCAAACCGAGGCAATGGCATACGCAATGCAAATGATATGAAAATATGATGTGAGCTTATATGCCAATGGAATTTCAGCACCGAAATGTAGGGGAAAACAGCCCCGAAATGAGGCGAAAGCACACCCGATGCATGGAATCTCTCCCGAAATGCAAAATTAGGCACATAGAATGAACTACAGCTATACAAAGCATGCATAATTGGTACATGGAATGAAAAGACAGAAGCAAGACAGCCCCAAAATAAGCATTTTACCAGTACAAATCATGGCCAAATAGCAAGCATAAATAGGGCAAAACTAGTATGCGAAAATGGCCCTAAATATGAGATTATGAAGCAACTCACAGCTGCTGACTCCAAACAGGTTAGGGCCCTTCAAAAACATTGAAGAGGGGCCAAAAATATGATCTTTTGCAGTTTATGGAAAACCACAAAAACCAGCACAAGTATAGCTAAACTTTCATGCAAGAAATGGGCCAAAAGATGGCCAAAGCACAAAGTATACTAAATATCCATCAAAAATCCAAAGGACCTTAATGAAAAATGAAGAATGGGCCAAAATAAGACTATTTTTAGTTCTGTAAAATGACCAAAAACCGAAGTATAATAGGCTGCCAAAACATGCAAGAAAAAGGGACCAAAGAGGGATATAACATGAAGTGGCATATGGAGGTCCCAAAAACTGATGAGCCCTTCTTCAATGTTGAAGAGGGGCTCAAAATAAGACTATTCTTAGTTCTGTAAAATGCCCAAAAATGGAAGCATAATGGGCTGCCAATGCATGCAAGAAAATAGCATTCAAGGAAGATATTGAAGCAAGTGCAAGATGGGGGGCTCAAACAGGATTGAGCCCTTAATGAAACAAGAAAATGAGCTCAAAAAAATGACCTTTTCAGTTTTGGTCGGAGCTCAAATCAGTAACCATGTATGGCTAAGAAAAGATACCAAAATAAACTCAAAAAAGGAAAAATACTACTTACCCTTGAAGGCTTGACTTTGGTTGCCTCTTGGCTTGAGTTTGTGGCTCCTCAGGCCTTGGAGAACACCTTCAAACTTCTGGAATGGAGGATGGAAGGGTGGGGGTTGGTGGTATAGAAGAAATGGTGGTGTAGGACTTAGAGGTTTTTCAAGGAAATAAGAGAGATGGAGGGAGATTTGTGTATCAAGGCTTGAAGACCAATTTTTCTAACCCCCAATACCAATGCTTGCAGCTGGTTATAAGGACCAAAAGGAGGGGGATCATAGAAGGAAAGGGTGGTGGAAAAAGGACCAAGGCTTTATCCCCGGATTGAGATATTTTCTGGGGGAAACAGCTAAACAGCTGTAAAGTGCCTTTTGCATGGATCAAGGCCGGCTGGTTTTTGGACTTGCAGGTGGCCGGCCGGCCACCTCCCCTAACCGGCCGGCTAGGGGTCAAAAAGGTCAAGTTGAGTTAGTGGCCGGCCACCACATAAAGATGTCCTCCCATGTCTCCTCATCACAACCATATGGTTCAAAATTGGCAACTCTGAAACAAGAGAGAGAACAAGCCATTTTTAAGAGGGGTTCAAAAGGGTCAAATGAAATTTCTGGCCGGCCATATGATATTAGGATCCTCCCATGTGTGTACAACACAAATATGTGGTTTGGGGTTGAAGAAAGTGGCCCCAAGGTGTTCAACATTGGCTCACAAGTGAGAAAAACGGGTGTCGGAGGGCGAAAATGGAATATAATTGGTTGCCAAGATAATTGCTGGCCTCCCACCCTCCAGTGACCTTCCTGGTGATGAAACAGAGGCACCTGCCAAAAATGAACGAAAACCAATGCAAAACGAATGCTCGGGGGCCAAAACACGCAGTTCGGGGTCCCGAAAATGGGCTGCCAAGCACCGAAAGTGGCGTTCGGCCACGAAGTGGGTTTCTCAGACCCCAGTGTCCCTTGAAAGGGAGAAAATAAGATGTATGCCAAAATTTAGAGCAAACGGAGATGGTTAAGCGGTCCCGAACCGAGGCACACGGCCAACGGTCCCGAAAAATCGGAAACCGGGCTCCGAAATGGGCAAAATGGCCTACGGCCACCAAATGTAGCCCACGTCCACTGAGAGATGGTCTACGGGACCTCTCCCCCCCCCTCAGGAAAAGAAACAGAGAAAATCGAGTCTGGTTCGCAAACCGAGACAAGGCACAGAAGAGGGTTCGGAAGTCCGGAGGCGGGGCTCACGGCTGCGACTCTGAGGCTTCTGAACGAGCACGATATGCAACATCACCAAGCGCTCAATCGGTGACGTCTGAGTCTTAAGGTCGGTCAAAAATGGGGTGTCTACACCCCTGTTTTCTGAAAATGCTTTTAAAGTGCATCTTTGCATCCTCATTTCATCCTAGGCATTCTTAGGCCTAGTTTAAGGCATCTTAATGAGGATATAGATGTAGAACCACACCGAGTCAAGATAGGGATTAAGTTATTATCTTTCCCAACTGTGTAGCTTAGTGTGTGTTCAATCTGTAAACAGTGTAGGGTTGGCGACTGGGGACGCGCTCTAGCCTAACTGTAGCCCAGAACTCTATGAGTAACAACTGTGTAAAGATATGTTCAAAAATGATTATCTTTTGAACAATTGAACTGTACTGTTTCTGAATTGATACTGTTAATAGAACGAATGTATGTCCTCTATTCTGAATTGTATTGTGGCATCCTTAGCAACTACTGTTACTGACTGTTACTGTTACAGACATCTCTGTTGGTTCCCTTGTTGGAACCACTACTGTTTACTGATTGATGGCCATCATTGACTGTTCGGTCTTTCAAGACCTACTGTTTACTGTACTGTTATGCTAATGGATGTACCACATATGGCTGTACTGACTGAACGACTGAAATACTGATTTAATGAACTGTTTTCATTACTGTAAGGACATTCATTCTAAACCCCTTTATGCATTATATTATTCACTGGGCTTTAGCTCACTACTCATATATATATGTAGGTGTACAGGCACTAGACCGCGGCTAGAAGCGTCGGGGTAAGCTCCAGTTTTGTCAAGCCAACTACTGTGCCTCACTGCGAGATTCCGAGCCTGTCAAGCTATGGCTTAGGGGTGTTTTAATTTCCCCTGTCTGTCTCTGTAACTGTTTTGTAGACTGTATAGACTGTTACTGTACTGTTTATCAGGGATTAGGTCCCTGATCTGGATGATTATAAATGTTGTACATACTGTTCTGCACTGTGTATATGTATATATAAAAAGTCTTTTTGGCATTCAGACTGTCACAGCTCATTGGACATTGTTTATTTACTGTATTGGCTTCCGCCAGGCCCCTGTACTCTATTTTACTGTATTACTGTTAAGCAGGCCTTCGGTAATCTCGGATTACTGGCCGGTTACGGTGCTAAACCCATAGGGGCAAGTTTGGGTCGTGACATAGTGGTATCAGAGCGATACTTACCACGAGTTATACCACACACACATGTCCAAATGAGCTATAGGATGTCCTAGAAAAGCGATTAGGGCATTACATGAACTTGTTAAAGTATGTGTGACTATGACATGACTGAATATATGCTAATGTGATAAACTGTTTAAATATGCAACTGCTTATGTTTATAATTGCTATAACTGCTTATAGTGAAATGGATAATACAAGAACTGCAAATGAATCTGAATCCTCATCCTCTGAGGCAAGAATGGCAAGACTGGAGAGAATGATGGAACTCATAACTGAGAGATTAGGACAACAACAGAACTCACAGCCCCCACCTCCTTCAGTACAGCCAGAGCCACCTGTTAATGATGATATAATTGCACTGACACATAAGTTCAACAAGATGAAACCGCCATCCTTTTAGGGAGGCCTGGAACCGTTAAAAGCTAAAGCATGGGTCCTTGAGACAGAAAAGTTATTTGAAGTGTTTCCGTGCTCTGAAGCACATAAAGTACTGTTAGATACCTTTACCTTGCAAGAAGAGGCCAGAAGGTAGTGGATGCTTATCCGCGATGATAACACTGTAATGACTTGGGCTCAATTCAAAGGAGCCTTCTTTGAAAAGTACTTCCCTCAGTGTGTCAGGGACAGAAAAGTAACTGAATTTGAACAGCTGAGACAGGGCACAATGTCTGTTGCTGAATATGAAACAAAGTTCACCGAGCTTGCTAGATATGCACCACACATGGTGGACACTGATTATAAGAAGGCCAGAAAGTTTGAAGGCGGCCTTAATGTTGCAATACTGGACATAATTAATGTTTTGAAGCTACCGAATTATGTAAATGTTCTTGACCGAGCCTTGATGGCTGAATCGAACATCGAGGCACTGAAAACTGAAACACCAGCGTCTGAATAGCATGGTAAAAGGCAGGGTTTTAAATTCAAGAAAGGCAAACATAACCCATTGAACAAGAAACAGAATACGGGGTCAACAACTAGCCCCAGCCAAGGGATTGGTTTCATACCACCCTGTTCTGAGTGTGGCAAGAAGCACAAAGGGGTCTGTTACAAAATATCTGGAGCCTGTTATAGGTGTGGCAAGGTGGCCCACATGGTTAAAGACTACCCCTCTGCTTCACAAGCCAATAGTAAAGCTACACCAAGCGTGGCAGCATCGACTGTTGTACCAAAATCGAACCCCAAAGCTACCGGGAAAGAGCCCATGAGGCAGGGCCGAGTGTTCGCCCTAGTACCAGGAGATGTACAGAATACCGAGACCGTTGTGTCAGGTATGCTCTCTATTTGTACTCAAAATACTTATGTACTGATTGATTCGGGGTCTACGCATTCATATGTGTCGCATGCTTTTTCGCGAAAACTGAATAGACCATTAGAACCCATGAATTATCTGTTAGCTATATCATCACCCGTTGGGGGATCCATGACTTGTGCATATATGTACCCTGCTTGTGAAATTATTGTTGGAGATACACATCTGTATATTGATTGACTGCCCCTGAACATTGATCATTTTGACGTAATATTGGGAATGGACTGGTTAACGAAATACCATGCTACTATAGACTGTGTAATGAAACAAGTAGTTTTCCGTCCTCCTAGTTTGCCTGAATTTGTGTTTAATAGAAGTGGAGTAGTACCTCCTCCGTATTTGATTTCATCTGTGAAAGCTGTTAAATTGATTAGAAAGGGGTGTAAAGGGTATCTGTGTTCTGTATTGACTGTATTTACTGATGATAATGCTAATGTGAACAGTATTCCCATAGTCAGAGAATTCCCAGATGTTTTTCCAGATAATCTGCCAAGGGATTTGATTGACAGGGAGATTGAATTCACCGTTGATGCGATTTCGGGTACCCAGCCAGTATCTAAAGCTCCTTACTGAATGGCTCCGACTGAATTGAAAGAATTGAGAGTACAACTGCAGGAACTGTTAGATAAGAAGTTCATCAGGCCTAGTACTTCACCGTGGGGCGCACCTGTTTTGTTTGTGAAAAAGAAAGACGGCTCACTGAGACTGTGTATTGACTACCGTGAACTAAACAAGGTAACTGTGAAAAATAAATACCCATTGCCACGTATTGATGACTTATTTGATCAGTTACAGGGTGCTCAAGTGTTCTCTAAGATCGACCTCAGATCAGTATGCCATCAGTTGAAAGTTAAACCAGAAGACATTGACAAAACTGCTTTTCGAACGAGGTATGGAAATTACGAATTTTTAGTTATGCCTTTCGGAGTTACCAATGCACCTGCTGCATCTATGGACCTCATGAACAGAATCTTTAAACCATACCTTGATGACTTTATTGTTGTATTCATTGATGACATACTGATTTACTCCAAAAGTATAGAAGAACATGAACATCATCTGAGACTTGCCCTACAGACCCTAAGAGAATAGAAACTTTATGCTAAACTGTCTAAATGTGAATTTTGGCTTGATCATGTTATGTTTTTGGGGCATGTTGTTAGCAAAGATGGAATTTTAGTTGATCCACAGAAAGTTAAAGCGGTAGTAAACTGGCCTAGACCAACAAATGTGACAGAAGTCCGAAGCCTTTTGGGTTTGGCTGGATATTACAGAAGATTTGTCAAAGATTTCTCTAAAATTGCCTTACCGTTGACTCAGTTTACTCAAAAGGGGATATCATTTGACTGGGCTGACCAAAGGGAATCAGCATTCCAAGAGTTGAAAACTCGACTTGTAACTACACCGATTCTTACCCTACATTCAGGTACGGATGGTTTTACTGTATTTAGTGATGCTTCTCATAAGGGTTTGGGATGTGTTTTAATGCAGAATGGAAGAGTTATTGCTTATGTTTCCCTACAACTGAGACCGCATGAAAAGAATTACCCAACCCATGACTTGGAACTTGCCGCAGTGGTATTTGCATTGAAAATCTGGCGTCACTATCTGTATGGGGCGACATGTGAGGTGTATACGGATCACAAGAGTCTGAAATACTTCTTCACACAGAAAGAACTGAACATGAGACAGCGGAGATGGCTAGAACTAATTAAAGACTATGACCTACAGATTTTGTACCATCCGGGAAAAGCCAATACCGTTGCCGATGCACTGAGCCGAAAATCGATTGAAAATTTAGCCTGTTTGCTCACCGGGCAGAAAGAATTGCTTTGTGACCTTGAAAAATCTGAAATTGAAATTGTTTTGCGAGAATAAGGTGGAACAATAGCTGCTATTTTTGCTCAACCGGCACTGATTGAAGAAATTAAAGAGAAACAACAATCGGATGACTTCTTCAAGAAGATCATCGAAGAAAGGGAAACTAAACCAAGACCGGGTTTCAAATTTGAAAATAATGTACTGAAATTTCAAGAAAGACTGTGTGTACCAAATGATACTGAACTGAAAAGAAGAGTTCTGCAAGAAGGCCACAATTCAAAACTGTCTATCCATCCAGAGAACACGAAAATGTACCAAGATTTGAGACTGAATTTCTGGTGGCCGAGAATGAAGAAAGAAATTGCTGATTTTGTATCAAAATGTCTTCATTGCCAATAAGTTAAAGCCGAACATCAATGACCCGCAGGCTTATTGCAGCCCTTACCCATACCGGAGTGGAAATGGGAACATATCACCATTGATTTTATTGTGGGATTGCCTCGCTCCAGTAAAGGTATGGACTCAATTTGGGTTATTATTGATAGACTGACTAAATCTGCTCATTTCTTACCTGTTAAGACAATTTATAATGCAGACAAATTGGCTATACTCTATATTGATGAAATTGTTAGACTGCATGGAATGCCTGTGTCCATTGTTTCTGACAGGGATTCGAAGTTTACATCAAGATTTTGGCAAAGCTTACAGACTACATTGGGTACTGAATTGAGACTGAGTAGTGCTTACCATCCTCAGACAGATGGCCAGTCAGAAAGGACCATCCAGACTCTGGAGGATTTACTGAGAATGTGTGTCCTTGATTTTTTAGGGAAACTGGGAAAGCCATT
This sequence comes from Camellia sinensis, assembly GCF_055761805.1. Lineage (NCBI taxonomy): Eukaryota > Viridiplantae > Streptophyta > Magnoliopsida > Ericales > Theaceae > Camellia > Camellia sinensis. The sequence goes on along the minus strand of NC_138967.1, from coordinate 13,747,986 downwards.
TGCCCTTAGCCGAATTCGCCTACAACAACAGTTATCATTCAAGTATTGGTATGGCGCCTTTCGAGGCATTGTATGGAAGAAAATGTAGGTCTCCGATTTGCTAGGCAGAAGTTGGAGATAGACCTTTGCTTGGGCCCGAGATTGTATATGAAACGACTGAGAAAGTGAAACTGATGCAACAGAGACTGAAAACTGCACAGAGCAGGCAGAAAAGTTATGTTGATGTCAGAAGACGAGATAGAGAATATGAAGTAGGTGATCACCTGTTTGTGAAAGTGACACCGATGAAAGGCCAGACTCGTTTTGGAGTCAAAGGCAAGTTAGCGCCAAGATATGTCGGACCGTATGAGATTATTGAGAAAATCAATCCGGTGGCGTATCAAGTTGCGCTTCCTCCTGAAATGGAGCATATGCACAACGTCTTCCACATTTCTATGTTGAGGGATTACCTCCGGGATCCTTTCCATGTGATAGAGCCTACTCGTGTAGTGCTGAGTGATGACTACACTTACGAGGAACGGCCTATTCAGATTGTAAACAGACGGATCTAGAAGTTGAGAAACAAAGAGATCCCGTTAGTGAAGGTCGACTGGCAAAACCATGGTGGTGTGTATGCCACTTAGGAAAGGGAAGATGACATGGCTAAAAGATATCCTAAACTGTTTCCATTGAATCCTGTTTTCTTCCAGAATGAAGGTAATTCGAATTTAGAGGACTAAACTCTTTTTAAGAAGGGGAGACTGTAACAACCCTCACCACTGTTTACCGATAAACTACCGATTACTGCTAAACTGAGACTGATTATGAAAAGTAATTGAACTGATTGAAATACTGAACTGACTGACTGAAATCTAAAACTGATTGATTGACTGTATCTGTTTAAATGCATTATCTATCTGTTTGACTGTCTGATTATCTGTTCATGTTTTATGTTTAAATTGCGAATTGAAGGCCTTATCGGCGGCCGAACCGGAGATCGATTAGTGTTTTATGATCATCATAATTTATGTGATTTTATGGTGTAATTATCTGAAAACTGATTAGGTATGATTAAATTAGATTAATTAAGGTTGAATAGCATCGTTAGGCTTATTTACAATAGTGCCATTGTTAGTGGGCCGTGTAGGCTAAACATATTTGAGCCTTTATACACTCAAAAAAACATTTCATCAGCTCATTTCCTCACCACCACCGAACTAAAGAGAGAGAAAGTGAGAGAGTTGAATTGTCTTTGTTAATTTGCTTAGAAACTTGAAGGAATTGAAGGTTGATTTCAAAATTGTGCTTCCATTCTTGAACTACAAGACCTAAGGTAGTGTAACTACCCTCTTGTTTGTGAATTCAATTGATTCTTGCATGGTTTTAGAGCAAGTTGAAGTCTAGAGCCAAGTTATGGCTCTTAATTGTTGAATTATAGCTCCATTCATGCATGCATGCCTATATTATTGAATTTTGAGTTGATTCCATGGAAAATTGTCACATGCATGCTCATATTTATGTTAAGTCCATGAATTCATCTTGTCTTTGAAGATATTAGCTCAATAGAGCATGTATTTGAGGCTTGTAAGTTGTTTAACTTCATACATGTTGCATGTTCATCTTGTTCATGAAAATTGGTTTGAAATTGGGTTTAATTCCCTCACCTTTGAGCTTTGATTTTACAAATTGAGCTTTGAATCATGTTAAACTATGAGTTTTGAAGTGTTTTCCAGGAAATGGGCCCAAAGGAATCGAATTTGATACATTTGTAGTTGAATTTGAGCTTGAGGTTCAAATCTGGGAATTCCAGATTTTGAACTCACGCTCGAGGCGGGTGACTGGCGCTCGAGCGTGGAAATCATGCTCCCACCATTTTGTTATGTTTTTAAATCAGCTCGAGCGGGGTAATTGACGCTCAAGCGGGGTAATTGACGATCGAGTGGATGTCGAGCGCCCAATCGAGCGTGATTTTCACCTATCCAGCACTTTTGACTGTTTTGAAGTACGCTCGAGCGGTTGAGTCTGAGCTCGGGCGGAAACCTTTGTCTGCATGTCCGCTCGAGCGGATTAACCTACGCTCGAGCGGGACCTCTGTTTTCTGAAAATGCTTTTAAAGTGCATCTTTGTATCCTCATTTCATCCTAGGTATTCTTAGGCCTAGTTTAAGGCATCTTAATGAGGATATAGATGTAACACCACACCGAGTCAAGATAGGGATTAAGTTATTATCTTTCCCAACTATGTAGCTTAGTGTGTGTTCAATCTGTAAACTATGTAGGGTTGGCGACTGGGGACGCGCTCTAGCCTAACTGTAGCCCAGAACTCTGTGAGTAACAACTGTGTAAAGATATGTTCAAAAATGATTATCTTCTGAACAATTGAACTGTACTGTTTCTGAATTGATACTGTTAATAGAACGAATGTATGTCCTCTATTCTGAACTGTATTGTGGCATCCTTAGCAACTACTGTTACTGACTATTACTGTTACAGACATCTCTGTCGGTTCCCTTGTTGGAACCACTACTGTTTACTGATTGATGACCATCATTGACTGTTCGGTCTTTCAAGACCTACTGTTTACTGTATTGTTATGCTAATGGATGTACCACATATGACCGTACTGACTGAACGATTGAAATACTAATTTAATGAACTATTTTCATTACTGTAAGGACATTCATTCTAAACCCCTTTATGCATTATATTATTCACTAGGCTTTAGCTCACTACTCATATATATATGTAGGTGTACAGGCACCAGACCGCGGCTAGAAACATCGGGGTAAGCTCCAATTTTGTCAAGCCAACCACTGTGCCTCACTGCGAGGTTCCGAGCCTGTCAAGCTATGGCTTAGGGGTGTTTTAATTTTCCCCGTCTGTCTCTGTAACTGCTTTGTAGACTGTATAGACTATTACTGTACTGTTTATCAGGGATTAGGTCCCTGATCTGGATGATTATAAATGTTGTACATACTGTTCTGCACTGTGTAGTGTTTTGACATTCAGACTGTCACAGCTCATTGGACATTGTTTATTTACTATATTGGCTTCTGCCAGGCCCCTGTACTCTGTTTTACTGTATTACTATTAAGCAGGCCTTCGGTAATCTCGGATTACTGGCCGGTTACGGTGCTAAACCCATAGTGGCGGGTTTGGGTCGTAACAAGAGATCTCTGTCAGTTCCCATGTTTGGAACCACTACTGCTTACTGATATGATGGCCATCATTGACTACTTGGTCTGTTAAGACCTACTGTACTATTTTTCTATTGGATGTACCACATATGACTATTATAGTTTCTGAATGACTGTTATGGCATGAACTATGAGCCACAAACTGAATGACTGATATACTGATAAACGACTGTTTTCAATACTGAAAGGACATTCATTCTTAACCTCTTTACGCATATGTTATTCACTGGGTTTTAGCTTACTGTTTATATATATATGTAGGTATTCAAGCACCGGACCGAAGTTAGGAGCGTCGGATTAGCTCTTGTTTTGTCAAGCCAACCATCGTGCCTCACCTTGAGGTTCCAAGTGCTGCCAAGCTAAGGCTGCTTCGGGGTGCTTTAGTTTTTCTCTTTTTTGTCTCTGTTTTGTATCAACTGTATAGACTGAATGATATTTGTACTGTACTGTTATGGTAGGGACTTGGTCCTTAACCTGAATGATTGTATATGATGTTTGTATATACTGTTTTGTCCTGAATGTGAATATGTTTTAAAAAATCTTTTTGCATACTGACTGTCACAGCTCATTGGACATCTTTTAATTACTATTTTGGTTTCTGCCAGCCCTTGTACTCTGTATTACTGTTTTACTATTAAGCAGGCCTTCGGTAATCTCGGATTACTGGCCGGTTACGGTGCTAACCCATAGGGACGGGTTTTGGTCGTGACAGAGTGGTATCAGAGCGATACTAAACCACGAGTTATACCGCACACACGTGTCCGAATGAGCTATAGGATGTCCTAGAAAAGTGAATAGGACATTGCATGAGCATTGATAAGTGTGTGTGGCCATGACATGAATATACATGCTAATGTGTTAATATGTTAGGTATGCAACTTTCTATGTTTATAATTGCCATAATTGTCTATAGTGAAATGGATAACGCAAGAACAGCCGATGAAACTGAATCATCTGACGCCAGACTGGCAAGGCTCGAAAAAATAGTGGAAATGTTGACTGAGGCCTTAAGGCTACAACAACAGAACCAACAGCCCCCACCTCCTCCGGTACAGCCGGAACAGAATGTGAATGATGACATCATTGCTCTAACACATAAGTTCAGTAAGATGAAACTGCCATCATTTCAGGGAGGCCTTGAACCATTGAAGGCCGAAGCGTGGGTGCTAGAAACTGAAAAGTTATTTGAAATGTTTCCGTGTTCTGAGGCACACAAGGTGCTATTGGCCACTTTTACTTTACAAGAAGAGGCCAGAAGGTGATGGATATTGGTCCGCGACACCAATACTGCCATGAATTGGGCTTAGTTTAAGGGAGCCTTCTTTGAGAAATACTTTCCACAGTGTGTCAGAGACCGCAAGGTAACCGAGTTTGAACAGTTGAGACAAGGTACCATGTTCGTGGCTGAGTATGAGTCAAAGTTTACTGAACTCGCCAGATATGCACGCACATGGTTGATATTGATTACAAAAAGGCCAGGAAGTTTGAAGGCGGCCTTAATGTGGAAATACTTGACAGAATTAATGTTTTGAAACTGCTTAAGTATGTGGATGTTCTTGACCGAGCAATAATGGCTGAGTCAAACATCGAGGCACTGAAACAGACTGAAACACCGGGAACTGAGTGGCGTGGTAAGAGACGGGGTTTTAAATTTAAGAAAGGCCGGAACAATTCATCGAACAAAAAGCAGAATACAGGGTCAACAACCAGTTCCAGTTAAGGAAACCGTTCTATACCGCCCTGCTCCGAATGTGGTAAGAATCATAAGAGGGTTTGTTATAAAATCTCAAGTGCTTGTTACAGGTGTGGCAAGGTGGGCCACATGGTCAAAGATTGCCCTTCCACTCCTCAAGGCAATAGTAAAGCTGCACCAAGCGCTGCAGCATCAGCTGCTCCACCGAAACTCAACCCCAAAGCTACTAGAAAAGAGCCTATGAGGTAAGACCGAGTGTTCGCACTCGTACCGGGAAATGTATAGAATACCGAGACCGTTGTGTCAGGTATACTCTCAATTTGTGTTTAACGGAGTTGGAGTAGTACCTCCCCCATACCTGATTTCATCCATGGAAGCTTTTAAATTGATTAGAAATGGGTGTAAATGGTATCTATGTTCTGTATTGACTGTACCTACTGATGATAAAACTGATGTGAACAGTATTCCTATAGTCAGAGAATTCCCAGATGTTTTCCCAGATGATCTGCTAGGGGATTTGATTGATAGGGAGATTGAGTTCACCATCGATGTGATTCCGAGTACACAGCCTGTGTCTAAAGCTCCGTACAGAATGACACCTACCGAATTGAAAGAGTTGAAAGTTCAGCTGCAGGAACTGTTAGATAAGAAGTTCATCAGGCCCAGTACTTCGCCATGGGGCGCTCCGGTTTTGTTTGTAAAGAAGAAAGACGGCTCACTGAGACTCTACATTGACTACCGTGAATTGAACAAGGTAACAGTGAAAAATAAATATCTATTGCCTCGCATTGATGATTTATTTGACCAGTTACAGGGTGCCCAAGTGTTCTCCAAAATTGATCTGAGATCTGGATACCACCAGTTGAAAGTCAAGACAGGGGACATTGAAAAGATTGCCTTTCGAACGAGGTATGGACACTACGAATTTCTTGTTATGCCTTTCGGAGTTACCAATGCACCTGCTGCATTTATGGACCTTATGAACCGAATTTTTAAACCATTCCTCGACGACTTTATTGTTGTATTCATAGATGACATTTTAATTTATTCCAAAAGCACGGAGGAACATGAACATCATTTGAGGATTGCCCTACAAACCCTAAGAGAACAGAAACTTTATGCAAAACTAACTAAATGTGAATTTTGGCTAGACAGTGTGATGTTTTTGGGACATGTGATCAGTAAGGATGGTATTACAGTTGACCCACAGAAAATTGAAGCAGTAGTGAGTTGGCCTAGACCGACAAATGTCCCTGAAGTCCGAAGTTTTCTAGGCTTAGCCAGGTATTACAGAAGGTTTGTCAAAGATTTCTCTAAAATTGCCCTACCACTGACACGGCTGACTCAGAAGGGGATATCATTTGACTGGACCGACCAGAGGGAATCAGCTTTTCAAGAGTTGAAAACTCGACTAGTGACTGCACCGATTCTCACCTTACCCTCAGGTACGGATGGTTATACTGTATATAGTGATGCTTCTCATAAGGGTTTGGGATGTGTTTTAATGCAGAATGGTAAAGTTATTGCATATGCTTCCCGACAACTAAGACCACATGAAAAGAACTACCCGACCCATGATTTGGAACTTGCTGCAGTAGTGTTTGCATTGAAAATTTGGTTTCACTACCTTTATGGGGCAACATGTGAGGTGTATACAGACCATAAGAGTTTGAAATACTTCTTCACACAAAAAGAACTGAACATGAGGCAGTGGAGATGGTTAGAACTGATAAAAGATTATGACCTACAAATTTTGTACCATCCAGGAAAAGCTAACATCGTTGCTGATGCACTGAGTCGGAAATCGATTGGAAATTTAGCCTGTTTACTCACCGGACAGAAAGAATTGCTATGTGACCTTGAAAGACTTGAAATTGAGATTGTTTTGCGTGAACAAGGTGGAACAATAACCATTATTTCTTCTCAACCGGTACTGATTGAAGAGATTAAAAAGAAACAGCAACAGGATGACTTCTTGAGGAAGATCATCGAAGAACAGGAATGTAAACTGAGGTCGGATTTCAAATTTGAGAATAATGTGTTGAAATTTCAGGAAAGATTGTGTGTACCGAGTGATTCTGAACTGAAAAGAAGAATTCTGCAAGAAGGACACAATTCAAAACTGTCTATTCATCCAGGAAATACGAAAATGTACTAAGACTTGAAACTGAATTTCTAGTGGCCGGGGATGAAGAAAGAGATTGTTGATTTTGTATCGAAATATCTTCATTGCCAACAAGTTAAAGCCGAACATCAACGACCCGCAGGCTTACTGCAACCTTTACCGATACCAGAGTGGAAATGAGAACATATCACTATGGATTTTATTGTTGGATTACCTTGCTCCAGTAAAGGTATGGATTCAATTTGGGTTATTGTTGATAAATTGACTAAATCTGCTCATTTATTACCTGTCAAAACAATTTATAATACGAACAAATTGGCTATACTCTACATTGATGAAATTGTTAGATTGTATGGAGTGCTTGTGTCCATTGTTTCTGATAGGGACTCGAAGTTTACATTGAGATTTTGGCAAAGTTTACAGACAGCATTGGGTACTGAACTGAGACTGAGTAGTGCATACCATCCTCAGATTGATGGCCAGTCAGAAAGAACCATCCAGACACTGGAGGATTTGCTGAGAATGTGTGTTCTTGATTTCCAAGAAAATTGGGAAAGCCATTTACCATTAGCTGAGTTTGCCTACAACAACAGTTTTCATTTAAGCATTGGTATGGCGCCTTTCAAGGCTTTATATGGTAGGAAATGTCGATCTCCTATCTGCTGGGCAAAAGTTGGAGATGGGCCTTTGCTTGGGCCCGAGATTGTACAAGAAACTACAGAAAAAGTGAAATTGATTCAACAGAGACTGAAAACCGCACAAAGCCGACAGAAAAGTTATGCGGATGTCCGAAGGCGAGACAGAGAATATGAAGTAGGTTATCATGTTTTTGTTAAAGTGACACTGATGAAAGGACAGACCCATTTTGGGGTTAAAGGCAAGTTAGCGCCGCGATATGTCGGACCGTATGAGATTATCGAAAAGATTAATCCGGTGGCGTATCAAGTAGCGCTTCCTCCTGAAATGGAGCATATGCATAATGTGTTCCATATTTCAATGTTAAGGGAATACCTCCGGGATCCCTTCTATGTGATTGAGCCTACCCGTGTAGTGCTAAGTGATGACTACACTTATGAAGAACGGCCTATTCAGATTGTGAACAGACGGACCAAGAAGTTGAGGAACAAAGAGATTCCATTAGTGAAAGTTGACTGGCAAAACCATGGTGGCGTGTATGCCACTTAGGAGAGGGAAGATGATATGATGAAGAGATATCCTGAATTATTTCCACTGAATCCTGTTTTCTTTCAAAATGTAGGTAATTCGTGTTTGGAGGACCAAACTCTTTATAAGGAGGGGAGACTGTGACAATCCTCACTACTGTTTACTGATAACACCACTAATTACTGCTAAATTGAGACTGATCATGATAAGTAATTGAATTGATTGAAATTTTGAGCTAATTGATTGAGTGTATTAGTTTAAATACATGTCTATCTGTTTGACTGTTAAATAATCTGTTCATATGTTATGTTTTAAACTGCTAATTGAAGGCCTTATCGGCGGTCGAATCTGAAAATGATTAGTGCTATGCGTTGACTAGAATTTATGTAATTTTATGATATATTTAGTTGAAATGTGATTTGGTATGTTTAAATTGGATTAAATAATGCTAATTTACAAGGGTTGGACTTATTCACCAAAATGCCACTTAGTGGACTTTCATGAACCTTTTATTTGATCTCTATATGCTAGCATTACAACACTTCATCAGCCCATTTCCTAGAGCAAACCGTTTGAGAGAGAGAGAGAGAGAGTAGGAGGTTAGGCTTGAATTCATCAAACTTAACTTGAAGACTTGAAGATATTGAAGGTTAATTGCATAATTGAGCCTCTAGACTTGAAATTGAGGAACCTAGGTAAGGATTTCATCTTTTTAATTGTGAAATCAAGTTAGTTCTTGCATGGTTCTTGGAAGATTAGAGTTTTAAAGCCAAGAATTGGTTTGAATGTTGAATTGAGTTACAATTCATGCATGCATGTGCATATCTTGAAGTTTAGAGTTGTTTTCATGGAAATTATTGCATGCATGTCCATATGTGGGTTATAATCCATGAATTCATCATGTTTGGGAGTGAATTAACTCATTTGATCATGCTTTTGAAGCTTTGAAGTTGATTAAATTCATGCATGTTGCATGTTCATCATGTTCTTGATGTTTTATTTGAAAATGGTGTTTAATTGACTCACCCTTAGGTTTTGATTTTACAAATTAATCTTCAAAACATGTTATATTATGGGTTTAAAGTGTTTTTCCAGAAAATGGGCCCAAGAGGTTGAGTTTTGAGCTTGAGGTTCAAATCTGGAAATTCCAGATTATGGACTTACGCTCGAGCGAGGAACTCCACGCTCGAGCGTACGCCTTGCGTTCATGTAGTCCGCTCGAGCGAAGAAAGTGGCGCTCGAGTGTGGAATGCGTGTATCCAGTACTTTGCATGTGTTTATATTCCGCTCGAGCGAGAGAGTTCACGCTCGAGCGAGGACTTGTGTCTCACACTCGAGCATGGATCGAGCGCCCGTCAAGCGTGGTTTTTGTGCATCCAGTATTTTTACTGTAGCTTGCAGTCCGCTGGAGCGACGAAAGTCACGCTAGAGCAAAGCTCCTTTGTCTGCATGTCCGCTCGAGCGTAGAAAGCCACACTCGAGCAAGACCCCTGTTTTCTGAAAATTCTGAAAAGTGTTTTAAAGTGCATCTTTGCATCCTCATTCCATCCTAGGCATTCTTAGGCCTAGTTTAAGGCATCTTGATGAGGATATTGATGTAGAACCACACCGAGGCAAATTAGGGATTAAGTTATTACTTCCCAACTGTGTAACTTAGTGTGTGTTCATTCTGTAACTGTAGGGTTGGCATCCGAGGACGCTCTAGCTGCTTATAGCCCAATGCTCTGTGAGTAACTATGTTGTAAAGATATGTTCAATTGAGATTATTTTCTGAATAAATGACTGTATTGCTTTATGAAATGACACTGTTTACCGAATGAATGTTTGTCCTATTTGTGAACTGTATTCGTGGCATCCATAGCAATTTACTGTTACTGAACTGTTACTGCTACTGTTATAGAGATCTCTGTTGGTTCCTATGTTTGGAACCACTACTGCTTACTGATATGATGGCCATCATTGACTGCTCGGTCTGTTAAGACCTACTGTACTGTTTTGCTATTGGATATACCACATATGACTATTATAGTTTCTGAATGACTGTTATGGCATGAACTATGAGCCACAAACTGAATGACTGATATATTGATAAACGATTGTTTTCAATACTGAAAGGACATTCATTCTTAACCTCTTTACGCATATGTTATTCACTGGGTTTTAGCTTACTGTTTATATATATATATATATATATATGTAGGTGTTTAGGCACCGGACCGGAGTTAGGAGCGTCGGATTAGCTCTTGTTTTGTCAAGCCAACCATCGTGCCTCACCTTGAGGTTCCAAGTGCTGCCAAGCTAAGGCTGCTTCGGGGTGTTTTAGTTTCCCCCTTTTCTGTCTCTGTTTTGTATCGTCTATATAGACTGAATGATACTTGTACTGTATTGTTATGGTAGAGACTTGGTCCCTAACCTGAATGATTGTATATGATGTTTGTATATACTGTTTTGTCCTGAATGTGAATATGTTTTAAAAAGTCTTTTTGCATACAGACTGTCACAGCTCATTAGACATCTTTTAATTACTGTTTTGGCTTCCACCAACCCCTGTACTCTATATTACTGTTTTACTGTTAAGCAGGCCTTCGGTAATCTCGAATTACTGGCTGGCTACGGTGTTAACCCATAGGGGCGGGTTTGGGTCGTGACAACTATAGGCAACTTTAGAATTGAAATTGTTGCTTTTAAAGTCATCCAATAGCCATCAACTGTTGCTAGTATCAATACCTGAAATGAAAATGATCTTAACATGTTTTTCTCGTATAGTTTGAACATAGTTCAGCTCCCCTGATCTTAACATATTTTCCTCTTATAATCTTAACATAGTCCTACTACCCTGATCTTAGCATGTTCTCCTCCTCTAGTTTTACTACCTTCGTCGAAGCACTTGACAAAAAATGAGCACACATGTTTTCCCTTGCCAATTGAATCATATTTTTTAAATAATCAACTCCCAAGTAGAAAAAACAATAAGACAACTAAGGCAATATACTATGATTATGTTGTGTTTTCTTTTGATTGATAAAATAAAAGAAAGACATCCTAATAAAACGTCAATTTCCAGTTCATGCCATATCAATCAATTTATATCAATCCATTTAACCAAATCATCATGTTATATCATGAGTTGAAATTTCTAATTGTTGACCAGTCATGCACTCAAATACTTTGATTAAGGCAATAAAGTGATGTCCTTAACTTTATATTCACAAATTAAACTTGCAACTAAGTTATTGTTCAATGATGGATAAACAAAAATGATGACAGGTTATCTTACAAATAAGCAAGAATGATGATTGTTAAATTATCACACAGATACGCAGATGACAAACTAAAAAAAAATGTCGGTTTTCAAAAAAAAAAAAAAACATATAAAAGAGCTGATTTCTTTCTCCCCCTACCCCACCCACCCCAATTTGATTTTAATAAACTCAAATAATGATAATTGTGAGGGGGGAAAAAAAAAAGAACCAAAATTATAAATTTCTTGAAGAACCAACAAAAGAAATAATCACAGAATAACAAAGCCCAGGTTTTCATACTTACCACATCTCTACCTTGTTTCGATATGAAAGGTCTCTAGGAAGTCCACAACGCTTCAGACAAAAAAGTCCCAAACCTGTTGTCAATATTAAAGATTGTTAAAGATTATTGAAGATTATTAAAGATATCCAAACATTAGAGTAAAGATTATTGAAACAAAAGATATCCAAAGATAGAAATATAAATAATCAAGAAAAATCAAAGCCCAGGTTTCCATTTTCCCCATTGTTTGCTAGTAATTAATGATTGGTTGGTTGTGTATATGGAGAATGACATTTAATAGCATTCCAAATGAAATTATCATGCATTATTTTGAAAATACGAAAAATCAGAGAGGTTATTTGTAAATCAAATTTGAATGTTATCAAAATGGTATGCAAACTAATAAATATTACCAATGTTTTTTGAGCGGGTGTTTTATGCAATAAATAAAACTGAAAATCTAAAATAGTACTACTTTAATAACGTAATAAGGCCTTGTTTGATTGACAGGATTAATAATCCTATGAATTAGTGAAGGATTCGTTATCCAATCAAATTCGTGACATAACCATTTATTATGTATTCATTTTATTTTCTTTTATACTTAAAATTATGAACTAACAATCAAACATAGGATTGTGAGTCCATGAACTAACAATCCCAATCCTATTCTATAATACTACTAATCAAACATGCCCTAAGTGTCACATCAATAAGTAAAAAAAAATTGTAAGGTTGTTAGTTTGTATGACATTACTCTATCAACCTATTAATTGAAGGAGAAAAGAAAAAAAAAAAGATTAATTTAACTCCTATCTATTTTGGTTAAAAACCCAAAAACTAACACAAAAAATAACTCCTATTTATTTTAATGATTGGATGGTTGTGTATATTGAGAATGACATTTAATAGCATTCCAAATGAAATTATCATGCATTATTTTGAAAATACGAAAAATTAGAGAGGTTATTTGTAAATCAAATTTAAATGTTATCAAAATGGTATGCAAACTAATAAATGTTACCAATGTTTTATGAGCGGGTGTTTTATGCAATAAATAAAACTGTAAATCTGAAATCGTACTACTTTAATAACGTAATAAGGCCTTGTTTGATTGACATGATTAATAATCCTATAAATTAGTGAATGATTCGTTATCCAATCAAATTCGTGACATAACCATTTATTATGTATTTATTCTATTTTCTTTTATTTTCTTTTCTTTATACTTAAATTATGAACTAACAATCAAACATAGGATTGTAAGTCCGTGAACTAGCAATCTCAATCCTATGCTATAATACTATTAATCAAACATGCCCTAAGTGTCGCATTTATAAGTAAAAAAAAATTGTAAGGTTGTTAGTTTGTGTGACATTACTTTATCAACCTATTAATTGAAGGAGAAAAGAAAAAGAAATAAAAATAGATTAATGTAACTCCTATCTATTTTGGTTAAAAAGCCAAAAACTAACACAAAAAATATCATCAAAATAAAATTTTAATTAAAATAAAATAAAATAAAGTAAACAATTTCCAAACAAACCCTTGGATGAGAGAAAAGAAACAATATCATCAAAATAAAATTTTATAAGTGTCAATATTTTTATTTTTAAAGGAGCAGTAATCTGTTGTTTTATATCTATATCATCAAACCCTTGGTATTATGTAAAATAGTAATTTGTTGTTTCATTTTTTCTCCAAAATTCAAAATGAACTAAGAGATGATATGAACTAAGAGAAACACTGTACATATACATCCCTGTACTCTATATAATTATTAAGACAAAAGTGCATTGAACCCTCAGTTGAGTATTTAAGATGCTGAATGAAACAAATTGCAAGCTAATAACAATATGGTAGGGGAAGTGATTACAAAAATTACCATAGAAGCAACAATAGAATAGTCATTGTTAATTGAACTTATCAAAAGATTCAGACCATCTTAACTATAGTAAACAATTTTTTTTTTAATATACAAATTTAAAAGGACAAATGAAAGAAACACTGAAGTTGAATTTTTTACCTGCTGATATGCATGGTGGAAGCAGAGTGCAGCAAGGAAAGACCTAGTTGAATCAAAGAAAAAGAAAACAATAACAATTTGTGTAAAATTCCAAGTTGACTCTTGGAGAGAAAAAAAAAGATTTCTAAATATTAGACCCAAAACAATGAGATAAAGATGGGTCTAAGAAACTTTCACAAACTGAAACATGGGTTTACAGATTATCAGAAATGAAAGCCATAGCATCAAGAATATCATATTGGTTCAAGAATATCCTATTGATAGCATCAAGAATTTGAAAAAAGTGAGCAATACGAACACAACTTCACAAAATGGGTTTAACTTTCACAAAATTTAAAACATGGGTTTAACTTTTACAAAAGTGAGCAATTTGAAAACCTGGGTTTAACTTTGACAAAATTTGAAAAAGTGAGCAATAACAGAAAACAGAAACATTCTCATCAAACCAAAATTAGAACATGAGTTTGCACCAAAAAAATAAAATAGAACATAGGTTTAACAGATTCAAAAGAAACTTTACCAAAATTAATACGAACACAAATTAGGGTTAACAGATATGCACAGCTTTTTACATAAAGAAGATGAATAATGGGTGTTTTAATAAAGAGTCACAGGGGACCAAATTAACAGAGCCATCAGATTGTGTGTTCAAAAAATCAAAATCATATATATTGGCTTTTAAATAATCAAACTCATTTCATAAATCAAAACCATGTGAAAAATCAAACATTTCAAATTAACCATATCAAATTAATCATATATATACATACATATTGGAATCATATATACACATATACAAATAAGCAAATTATATATATCATAATTAGCAAAATAAATAAAAATACACACCTGATTTACTCTTTTAGGCAGAACATATGCTTCATGCAAACTAAGCAATTGGGCAACCTTCAAGAAATAAGCAAAATTTGCTGCTCAAGATTCACACATGAAAGAGTACAAAAAATTGAAAACAGGATCAAACTACCCATCAAATCCACAAAAATTAATTACAAAGCAACAAAAGACGACTCAATTTACAAAAATTAATTACAAAGCAACAAAAGACGACATAATGCAGAAGCACTGTGTGTTGCAACATGGCACTGATACGAAAGTAAAATCAAAACAAAAGAAATGGAACACACCTCTCCGAGAATCTTCTTATCACCCTTTCTACTTGGTTGATCAAGGTCAGTAATCTCTCACAAAGGAATACTGAGGAGGGTCCTTATGACATCCTCATCCAAGAAAGGGGTAACCGGGGACAGTGACGCTCTGGCGGGGGACAGACTTCCGTCTGGTTCAAGTAGTGACGACTCCCTTTCAACCCTTGTTCCCCTGTTGATCTATTTTATTCCGGAAGAGAGAGAAGATGAAGACAGGGAAGCACGGCAAGGGTTGGGCTCCAATAGGGAAGCACAGGAATGGGCTCCGATGGAGGTAGAGAGAGAGATAGAGACAGAGATAGAGTGTTCAAAATTTGAAAACAGAAAGAGAGGAGAGGAGTATGTGTGTGTGAGAGAGAGAGAGAGGGTGTGTGTTGAAAGAGATGAGAGTGAGATGTTTTTAGCCCTTAGATTAAATCAAACTAATGGTCAAATTTTGGACAAAGGAACAAAAGTCCCATCCGGATTCAAAATCTTAGCTTCCTTGTTATATAGATGTTGAAGATTAATATAAGATCTAAATTTATGAATTCTATCAGGTATTCAATATATTTAAAAATAATAATTAATTGTTCAAATTCACTTAATTTGTGGAGTATAAAATTCATTAATGGAATCTCTACTACAGACAGTAAAATTTGATTCCTAATTCTGGGATTGCAGACTTTTCCATATAATATGAATAAAAATAAATGAACAAAAATGAGAAAATAAAAAAAATAAACAAATAGAGAGAAAAATAAAAATGGGAGAAAATAAAAAAATAAAAAGAAAAAGTAAGAGAGAGAAGCGGGAAAATATAAAATGTACGTGTATAATATTTTTTGAAAAATATATCTCAGCTGTTGTTTTATAATTTGAATAGATCTGAGCCGTCCAAATGTCCTAGTAAGACAAATGTGCGTAGGACAAATTCAAAAACCATCCTGTTTTATTATATAGATGTTGAAGATTCATATAAAATCTAAATTTATGCAGTATATCATGTATTCAATATATTTAAAAATAATAATTAATTATTCAAATTCATTTAATTTGTGAATTGTAAAATTCATTAATTTAATCTCCATTACACAGAGTAAAATCTAGTTCATAATTCTGGGATTGCAGATTTTTCTATATAATATGAATAAAAAATAAGTGAACAAAAGGGAGAAAATAAAAAAATAAAAAAAATAGAGAGAAAAATAAAAATGGGAGAAAATAAAAAAAAATAAAAAGAAAAGAAAGAGGAAGGTGGGATCATAAGATCATAAAAGGATGGGTGGGAAAAGAAAAAAGTAAGAGAGAGAAGCGGGAAAATAGAAAATGTACATGTAGCATATTTTTTGAAAAATATGTCTCAACTGTTGTTTTATAAATTGAATAGATTTGCGCCGTTCAAATGTCCTAGTAGAGCAAATGTGTGTAGGACAAATTCAAAAATCATTATGCTTTATTATATAGATATCAGATTCAACATTATATTTTTATTTTATCTATTTATTTATTTATTTTTGAAAAGAGAGGAGAGTTTTGTGGAGGAATGGTACCACAAACACTAACAAAAAATATGACTTCTAACTACTAATAACATCACTGTGGCTTGCTATTTGTATCGAAATGAGAACTTTAGAATTTAACTTTGACAAATTTACATTTATTGAAATATTATTCAATATTCTTATTCTAATAGTCCAATGAGGATTGTTTGGATAAGAACAAATTGGATTATGAGTTTTTTTTTTTATTATTTTAAAAAATAATAAATAAATAAATAATTGGGCTTTGCTCGGTCCTACTAGAGTAGGTATCCGTTGTTTATCTTCCTCTTTTGGCATGTGAAGTGACTCATAGATGTTTTTCACCGACAGAGATATCCCTTAAGAGCATCCGGATCGGTTTCAGTAAATTTTGAATTAAATTATGACAGTGGTTTTGGTCCAGTCTAAAATCGAATTGGATCGTATTGTTAGGTTTGTGAGGACTCACCACGTGTCTCGTTTTGATAATCCGAACCGTTCAATGTATAGAACTCATCGAGTACTATATGCCTGTAAAAAATCACGTTGATCGGATATCGATAGCTATGTGAACTAAACAGTTTTTTATCAACCGTTAATTTTTTCACCGTCCATTTTTTTTAATACAATACTGATTTGATCACATAGCTATTGATATCCGATCAACGTGATTTTTTACAGGCATGTAGTACTCGACGAGTTCTACACATTAACGGTTCGGATTATCAAAACGGGCTCAAAAAATAGGCCCCATGGGCCGGATTAGACGGGTTCAGTCTTGATCTCAACTTGAGACAAGCTGGACCGTTAAATTATAATTAAAATTTACTTTTATATTTTAAGTAACCTCTTTTTTATGTACACACTCCATCAAACTCTCTATTCTAAAATTTTATTTCATTAAAATATTATTTTTTATTCTTTTATTTTTTTCAATTTAAATATATTTTTTTAAGTACACCATAACAACAGAGAGTAGTAGCCAAATGAGGCAAACCCACTTAGGAGCGGTCGATCGGCCGATCAACCGATCAAGCCAAAATTCAGCAAAATTTCTTTTTTGCAGGAACATCTGGGTGGACGTCCAGTGGGTGATAAAAATATAATAAAAAATTGATTAACTTGTCTCAAAAAAATAATAAATTATTGAATAACTAATGAATAGTACCTTGTTGAGGTACTATAGCAAATTCAACCAAAAGTTAGTTTAGAAATAATTTGTTGAGACTAATGTAGTAAGAATTTTATGATTTGCTAGCTATATTTAACCAAAAACTACATCTAATGGGGCTAATGTGGATGTTCTAAGGAGATATTATGGTAAAGTTGGGTTTACTTTTAAAAACTCAATTCTATTTTTAAATTATGATTTGGATGTAATATGTTAATTAAATATATTTTTAAAATATAACTCAAAATTATTTTTAAAATTTCTCTCTTCTTTTTTTATTTATTATTATTAATCAATCAATTAATTATTTTTTCTCTCTCATAACTGTTTTTTCCTCTCACATTCTCTCACATTCTATACACCAATCAATCAAAAAAATAAAAATAAAAAAAATTATAAATCATCCCAAAACTATTTTTTCAAAACTTATAATCAAATAAATTTTCTCTTTTCAAATCATTATTTAAAAACTTAAAACTCAAAATACAACTCTACACTCAAATTATAATTATAAAACTAAACCAAATAGACCCTATTTGTCTTCACTACTTCAATTTTTTAATGTATCTCAATTAACCAAATAAAAATTTCAAAAGATATGAGCTTAAAAATTTTACCATGAATCCTACTTAAAAAGTGTAATATAGATTGAAACTTGATATATTATGGTCATAATTTTAATAAATTTGGTCAATACAATTTAAATTTTAGATTTTTTTTTTTTTGACATGTATTGTTGATGATAAAAATTTATCGTAAAGTGTACTCAAAAATAAAAATGGGATCTAATTTTATTCAACAAGTGTTGGCTAATGTATAATTACATGGGTATTTTAATGAACTAATTAAAATCTTGTGTTATCTTGTTGTCCTACTTTTTTTTATAGGTATGGCAAAATTCACTAAATGTTGGATTCACCACTAACTACTTTCTTTTCTGTTTTTTTTGCCTTTTTCTTAACGAGAAGTTTTATTTGATAAGAGAGTCTCCACAATTATTATACACTAATGTTTAGTTCACACATTAACACTTCTGCTGGAGAAGAAAAGATTAATAATGGTTTATCAATAATGTTAGTGACTTACATTTTATATTCACAAATATATTTGTAATGATGTGATAAAAGTAGTGATTCCTATATAATTAAATGTATGATCAATTAAAAATTGATAATTATTAGATTATATCATTGTGGGTTGAACTGTAATAAGTTTTTGAAAATCTCAAACATTTTCTAATGATTTAAGAATTATTTTAACATCCAATAGAGACGTTCTTAAATTTATCTCTTATTGAGGTTGAAATGACAAGTCAAAGTTGACCTTCGATCATTTATGATACAAACATAGAATTAGATAAATTATAAATCAATGAATAAAATTTAAAAAAATTATCGACAAAATTCTCTTTTAAAACTTTTTATTTATCCATTTATATTCTCTATTTAATTTTGTTTAGGGTGTCCAAATAGTCCGAAATGCTCATGTGGCTCAAGATGGGCCCGATCTGATTAGGCCCAATTAGGTATGAGTCTGAGCCTAGTCCGGAACCCTAGGCTTGGGTCTAAGCCTAAGCCGTCATTTTAAAACCCAACCCGGCCTCATGGCCCAGCCCATCGGTCCACTCAAGGCTTGGTTCGAGGCCCTACTTGCTTGACCCGCCCGAGATCCAATATCATTTTTAGTGAAAAATAATAAAATTTTAATAAAAATAATATAAAAAAATGTTCAGGCCTATCTCGTCCCAAATCCGAATATCCCTTGAGCGTAGATTTAGACTTAATTTTTTGACTCATGAGTCGGCTCAATCAACCTAAAATTTAAGAGAAATCCACACGACCCGACATGAGCTATGATGAGTCAGGTCTGGTCAAGCTTACACTCCTCCTGTTGTTGGTTTCGATGTGAGTTGAATAAAAAGAGGCCCTCTTTAGAAGAAGTGCATACAGAAGAATGAGACACGAGCCACGTGTTTTAGAGCCTATCCAATTGGAGCACTATTTTGCTCTTTTAATGGACAATATCTATTAGTTTGTTACACAAACACACCATGCTATGGAAATATCACAATTAATTTTGGTCCCAACTACTTATAGTTGGTCATAATTAATAAAAATAAATAAATAAATCACCGGGTGTATTTACAGACGTATTATGCTTTTGTCGTATAATAGTCTAGAATATCTATTGTGGTGAGGTAGTTGGTGAGACCAAGACTTGTGAAAACAATGATGCTTCTAAAGAACTTTTTTTTGGTGTTCAAAAAAAAAAAATTAATAAAAAAAAAGTGTGAAACTCAATGACCATTTCATTGGGTTTATTTTATTTTATCTTTTTTTTAAAAAAAAAAAAAGTGAAATAGTAAGATCTCAATTTTTTTTTTCTCTCACCACTCACGATGAATAATAGATGTCAATGGTTCGAGACCCATTGATGATTTATTAAGTGCATGTGAAAAAAAATTATTATATATGAGCATAATATATGAAAAATAATTTCATATTAATCACCTATAGAGTTCATGCTGCAACATATACAGTGCATGATATATGTAAATTATAATTTAAATTAGTATTGATTATAAATCACTGTAATATTTAGTTTTAAATCATTGTGGTTGTAGAGTCAACAAATTATTTAATTAAAATTAGTTACATATTCTGTTTGATTATATCCAAAATTTGTGTTAGTCTCATGGATCAAATAGTAATAAGTTAATTCTCTAAATCAGTTAAGGTTGATGACTTAAATTTATTTATGTTTTAAAACTCAATAGATAAAATTAAAGAGTCTATATGATATCCATCTTTTTATTTTTATTTTTAAAGTGACTATTATAGAATAAAAAATGTTATAAATTCCAAATAATTTATCAAATTTTCTAATAAGGAGTGTTTTGGGAAGTTGGTAAAAAAACTAACTTTTTGACTTTTTTTAGTCTATTTTATCTTTTTATTGATAAAAAATGTAAAAATTGATGTGACTCAAAATGAATAAAAAGATAAAAATTGACTTTTTATTTTCTTCCCAAAAAACCCCTAAGCTTCTCGTCATTTCTTATTTTTAGCAAACACAAAAATAATGGTCCAATGTGAAACAAAGAAGAGAAGTTAATTGGTGTTCCAAGAGCATACTCACCCAGTGTCGGCCTTGGGGTGAGGAGACTAAGGCGATCGCCTCGGCCTTTCAATT
Organism: Camellia sinensis; assembly: GCF_055761805.1. Classification (NCBI taxonomy): domain Eukaryota; kingdom Viridiplantae; phylum Streptophyta; class Magnoliopsida; order Ericales; family Theaceae; genus Camellia; species Camellia sinensis. The sequence continues at coordinate 13,727,247 of NC_138967.1, read as the reverse complement.
TTAAACAAAATTTAGGGTTTTTAATTGGGGAAGTGTATTATATTGTGTTATTTCATAATTATTTCAATGTTAGCTTAATTCATTTATTTTTATATTGTCGTATGATGTTATTTTGATTTGTATTTGAGAGGGTAATTTGTGTAGCCAAATTGGGCCGAGCTAGGTTGGAGTAGCGGTCAAAGATATTTTTAGGACCTAGTTACGAGACCTAGCTATAGGACCTAGCTACAGAAACAAGTTGTTGGACCTAGCTACGAGACCGAGCTGCAAGACCTAGCTACGAGACCAAGTTATTGGACCTGGCTACGCGGCCTAGCTATGAGACCTAGCCACGGGACCTAGCTACGGGACTTAGCTACTTCCTAGTGGCGGTCAATGCTATGGTCGAGCTACCAAACAAGGTAGTCAAACGGAGAGAAGAGCTAAAGTAACTTGGTTGATCGCAATGTTAGCTGAGGTAAAAGTGTCAGCCGAGGTAAAGGTGTCAGCCGCGGTAAAAAGAGCTTAGCAAGTGGATCACAAGTGTTAGCTCGGTCCAGAGGAGCCTTGCAGTTAGTCCGGTCCGAAAGAGCTTGGTGGTTAGCTCGGTCACCACGGTCGGCGCGGTAACAGTTAGCCCGGTCATACCATATTGAGCCAAAGTATGTTGAGCCTTCCTCAGAACCATGCTATGGGTTAGTTCGGTCCTAGCTCAGTATGGTAAGCATGATCTCAACAGCCTGGTTGGAGTATGCCGAACCGAGGTACACGCAGTGAAAGGAAGAACCAAGCTAGGTGGAGCTCAGTCTAGTCTGCGGCTTTCAGGAATGTGATTCCTAGGAGGACTCTACATGGAGGAGTAAGAGTCCAATTAGGATTGTACCACGCGGAACCTATAAAAGCTCACAACATCAACTACGGAGAGGTAACCCAACTTTGATTCTCGAATACACAGAGCTTTTGTCTATTTGTCTATTTTGCTGACTTAGGCATCGGAGAGGTATCCGGTACACACCCGCCGGCTAGCTCATGTTTGTGTTTTCAGGGAGTAAAGCGACGACGTACGGAGGAGCTCAAACTTGATCAACAGGATTATACGAGAAGGTTTATTTCTTTCCCGTACAATTGGCGCCGTCTGTGGGAATTTCACAAAGAGCAAAACCTCTTGGTCAAGTTCTCCTCTCTAATCAAAAGCAATGGCGCACAATGAAGATTTGCTACAGTCCGCTATCGACGGACAAACCCCAGAAGGGGGTGGAAGGCGTGAAGGTTTGCCCACCATCCCTCCCATAGCGGATTTGGAGCCATAGCGACAGAACCCCCGGAGGGATGCAAAGGGGAGGAGGCGGACTAACAGCCCCCGCCGCTCTCGCTCACTAAGTCCTAACAGACAAAGGCGGAGGATCGACCCTCAAGCTCTGGAGGATCGCGTCAAGGAGCAGGACGAGTTAATACGAAGGATGACGGCGGACATGGAATCAATGAAGCGCCAGATGAAAGGAAAAGGGGTGGCAACAAGAGAGGGGCGCAAAAGCAAGACGCCCCTCGCCACTCGGAAGATCATGGTAGGCATACCACGCCAGCGCAAGCAGAGAGTAGGAGACTTAGAACAGGCGATACCTAAATAAGGACTTCCAGGACTCGTTACTCCAGGCCTGAGAGAACGAGAACTGGGAGGTCATATACTAAGGGAAGCACCTATCGGCCCTCGCGCACGCACCAGACGGCATCCAGGCAGACGGAGTTGCCCAGGTCATCTGACTTGCGGACTGTGCTTGAGGAAAGGGCACGATGGAAAGAGGATACCAGGGCGCGCAGAGTCTCAACCCTTCAGCGGTTGGCTCCTCGGACGCATAGAAGCGTCGAGGTAGGAATGCCAATACCGCGCCGTGCTTACGAACCAACGGACAAAGCGTTAGCGAGGCTGTAGACCTCGCCGTTCGTTCCAGTAATTGAGAACGCGCCCCTACCTTCTGACTTCCTTCAGCCCAAATTCACCACTTATGAAGGGAAGACGAACCCCTACTCACACTTTTGCCACTTTCGCTAGGTTATGGCTGTATACCGGCGAAACGAAACTTTAATGTGCATCTTATTCCTATCTAGCCTTGGCGACCTAGGTTTAACCTGGTTCGAAAGGCTACCAGAAGGCAGCATCGCCTCCTGGGCACAGTTGGCAGAGGCGTTCGTAACAAGGTTCAGAACAAACACCAAAACTCCAGTGGAGATCGACCAGCTTCTCTCCATTGACATGGGCGACAAGGAGACGATAAGATCCTACAACAGTCGCTACTGGGAGACCTTCAACCAGATTGGGGATTGCCCCACCAATCTCGCTATCGCACAATACAAAAGAGGTCTTCTAGTCGGAAACAGATTGAGGGACTCAATCACCATGACGCCATCCCATACGATGGAAGCCTTGATTGAGAGAGTACACCAACATATTCGCGTGGAGGAAGATGGAAACTGCGCTAAAGCAAAATTTGGCACAACCGCAATACCGGATAAAAAGGCTACGGCAAAAGTCAATGCGGTGGAACGTCCAAGCAGGAATGGGCGAGGCAGGCGGGACAACGGAGAGGACCAAGACAAAAGAAGGTTGAGAGTCTACACTGCCATTACCATAGTGTTCAAAAAATCGATCTATCGGATTCTCAGCGAGATTCGCAATGAACCTTTCGTCCGATGGCCTGCTAAACTGGGAGAAGCGCAAAGAGACTATGACGAGAGGTCGTGGTGCACCTTCCATGATGAAAAAGGGCACCACACCGAAAATTGCACACCATTAAGGCAGCACTTGGAGGAGTTAGTGGTAGCTGGGCACCTGGACCAATACATAGAAGGAGGGACACAGCCAACCCCCCAGAACCACAACAACCCAAACGGGAGGCCGGTTGACGCTCCACCTCAAGGCGTAATAAACGTAATACATGGAGTATTCGAACCTGAGCGAGTATGTGAGCTCAGGGAGATGATCAAAAAGGCTGAGCACTTAAGGGAGGTACTAAGTGCACAACCTACCATCAAAAAGGGGAGAACAGAACCCACAAATGTCATATCTTTTTTGGACAAAGACTTAGCAAGGATATACTGCCCTCACAATGATGCACTGGTCGTCACTCTACGCGTCAAGAATTTCGACATCAAACGGATTTTGATCGACCAAGGAAACTCATGTGAGATAATGTATTACGAAACCTTCAAACAATTGAAACTAGAGGACAAAGACTTGGCACCTGCAACATCTCCCCTGATCGGATTCAACTCAATGCCAGAGTGGCTAGTGGGCAAGATAATCCTCCCAGTCAAGGCAGGAACCATGACAAACAAGTGAAATTCTGGGTATTGAAAGTCCCTTCCTCTTACAACATAATATTGGGAAGGACATGGTCGCACGCAATGCGATCGGTAGCTTCAACCTACCATCAAGTATTGCGGTTCCCCAACGAAGCCGAGTATAACAACCCTCGTCATTGTTTACCGATTAACCATTGATTACTGCTAAACTGAGACTGATTATGATTGGTAACTGAATTGATTGAAGTACTGAACTGACTGACTGAAATCTGGAACTGAATTGATTAAGTATATCTGTTTAATTGTATGTCTATCTGTTGACTGTTTGATTATCTGTTCATGCCTTTGTGTTTAAATTGCGAATTGAAGGCCTTATCGGCGGCCGAATCTGAAATTGATTGATGATTTGTGTTCATTGGAATTATTATGATTTTATTGTGTATTTATCTAAAATGTGATTTGGTATGATTTAATTAGGCTAAATAGTGTTAAATTGCATAGTTTGACTTAATTACATTAGTGCCACTCAGTGGCCACTACCTTATACATTTTGAGACTTGTATACATTGAACCAAAACATTTTCTCAGCCTTATTTGAGAGCTCTAGCCGACCAAGAGAGAGTGAAAGCGAGAGTAGTGAATTCAACATAGAGATTTGGCTTGAATCTTGAGGAATTAAAAGCTTAAGTGCATAATTGAGCCTCTAGACTTGTAATTGAGGAACCTATGTATGAATTTCCTTCTCTTAATTGTGTATTTAAGTTCCTTCTAGCATGGATCATGGTAGATTAAAGAGTTAAGTCATGAATTGGTTCAAAAGTGTTGAATTGAAACTTAATTATTGCATGCATGGTATACTCTTGCATTTTAGAGCTTGTTCTTCATAAATTTGCCACATGCATGTCCATGTTTTGATCATAAACAATGTTTTCACCTTGTCTTTGAAAGAATTGGCTCATTAGAGCATGAAATTGAAGCTTTGAAATGGTTTAAATTCATACATGTTATGTTTGAATTATGTTCATGAAAATTGGTTTCAAATTGAGTTGAATTGATCTTCCTTTTGGGCATTGATTTTACAAATTGAGCCTTGAATCATGTTATTCTATGTATTTACAAATGTTTTCCAGGAAAAGGGCCCAAAGGAATTGGTTTTAATGCATTTGAACTTTGTTTGAGCTTGGAAGTTCAAATCTGGAAATTCCAGATTTTGAACTCCCGCTCGAGCGGGGGAAGTGGCGCTCGAGCGGGAAATTCGTGCTCCCAGTACTTTGCACTGTTTTGATGTCCGCTCGAGCGGAATAATTGACGCTCGAGCGGGATCTTGTGTCTCACGCTCGAGCGGCTATCGAGCGCCCATCGAGCGTGATTTTCACACATCCAGTACTTTTGCCCTGTTTTGCAGAACGCTCGAGCGTGAAAGTCTACGCTCTAGCGGATACCTTTGTCTGCATGTCCGCTCGAGCGGGTAAACCTACGCTCGAGTGGGACCTCTGTTTTTTGAAAATTCTGAAAATGTTTTCTGAATGCATCTTTGCATCCTCATCCCATCCTAGGCATTCTTAGGCCTAGTTTAAGACATCTTAATGAGGATATAGATGTAGAACACACCGAGGCAAATTAGGGATTAAGTTATTATCTTTCCCAACTGTGTAGCTTAGTGCGTATTCAATCTGTAACTATGTAGGGTTGGCGACTGGGGACGCACTCTCGCTTTACTGTAGCCCAAAACTCTGTGAGTAACAACTGTGTAAAGATATGTTCAAAATGATTATCTTCTGAACAATTGAACTGTACTGCTTTCTGAACTGATACTGTTAATTGAATGAATGTATGTCCTATATTCTGAACTGTATTATGGCATCCTTAGCAACTACTGTTTACTGTTACTGTTACTGTTACAGAGATCTCTGTCGGTTCCCTTGTTGGAACCACTACTGTTTACTGATTGATGGCCATCATTTACTGTTCGGTTTTTTTAGACCTACTGTTCACTGTACTGTTATGCTAATGAATGTACCACATATGACTGAATGACTGATATACTGAATTAACGAACTGTTTTCATTACTGTAAAGACATTCATTCTTAACCTCTTTACGCATTACGTTATTCATTGGGCTTTAGCTCACTACTCATATATATATGTAGGTGTACAGGCACCAGACCGTGGCTAGAAGTGTCGGGGTAAGCTCCAATTTTGTCAAGCCAACCACTGTGCCTCACTGCGAGGTTCCGAACCTGTTAAGTTATGGCTTAGGGGTGTTTTAATTTCCCCGTCTGTCTCTGTATCTATTTTGTATAACTATATAGACTGTTACTGTACTGTTTAATAGGGATTAGGTCCCTGAACTGAATGATTGTATATATGTACATACTGTTCTGTACTGTTCATGTATATGTGTATGAAAAGTCTTTTTGGCATACAAACTGTCACAGCTAATTGGACATTGTTTATTTACTGTTTTGGCTTCCACCATGCCCCTGTACTCTGTTTTACTGTATTACTGTTAAGCAGGCCTTCGGTAATCTTGGATTACTGGCTGGTTACGGTGCTAAACTCATAGGGGCGGGTTTGGGTCGTGACACCGGGGTAGTTAAAGAGGTCTTTAGAGACCAAATTATATCCAAACAATGCTTCGTCATAGCAAATGGCAGCCGCGCTACCAAAGGATATGTACAGCTGGTGGAAGAACTCGAGAGTAAGGAGCTGTTCACAGATATTGGCAAGGCAGCTGAATAAAAGGCAATTTAAGATTGGAGATTGGGTGTTGCACAAAGTAATGAGAAACACTTTGGCACCCAGAGATGGCAAGACTAGGGCCCAAATGGGAAGGACCATACGAAGTGGTTGATTAGCAGGAAAAGGGGCACACCACTTGGAAGATGGAGATAGCAAGGTCATCCCCAAGCCGTGGAACACTGTCAATCTCAAGTTATTTTATTTTTAGCTTTCCTATAGAGTACTTGTAATTTTTCTTTTCCTCAATAAAACAAGTAGTTTCCTTTTCAGCATAGATTGTTTTCTTTTGTAAAAGTTGTTTTAACGAGTTAGGGGCATTAAAAGCAAAGTTGGTAGGTTTGACCAACAAGTCTTTGCCCGAATTGGGGGGCAATCAAGAAGTTTGGCAGAAATAACCAAATGCTTAGCTCTATGTTGGCCGGAATAACCAACATTTAGCTTTCCTAAGTCGAGATAAGGATATCTAGGCTGCAGGAAGTTGGCAGGTTTGACCAACAAGTCTTTGCCCGACTTGGGGGGCAATCAAGAAGTTTGGCAGGAATAACCAAATGCTTAGCTCTATGTTGGCTGGAATAACCAACATTTAGCTCTCCTAAGCCAAGATAAGGATATCTAGGCTGCAGGAAGTTTGTAGGTTTGACCAACAAGTCTTTGCCCGACTTGGGGGGCAATCAAGAAGTTTGGCAGGAATAACCAAACGCTTAGCTCTATGTTAGCTGGAATAACCAACATTTAGCTCTTCTAAGCCGAGATAAGGATATCTAGGCTGCAGGAAGTTGGCAGGTTTGACCAACAAGTCTTTGCCTGACTTGGGAGGCAATCAAGAAGTTTGGCAGGAATAACCAAACGCTTAGCTCTATGTTGGCCGGAATAACCAACATTTAGCTCTCCTAAACCGAGATAAGGATATCTAGGCTGCAGGAAGTTGGCAGGTTTGACCAACAAGTCTTTGCCCGACTGGGGGGCAATGAAAACGTTTGGCCGGAATAACCAAACACTTCACTCAGGGTTGGCCGGAATAGCCAACTTTTGGTACTCTTCAGTCGAGATAAAGATCTAGGCTAAAGAGTGGTCGGCAGGGATAAGGAGATTGCAAGGTTGAGATCGAGATTGGTATCTCGGAAAGAAATTGTTATACTTCATACAAGTTATAGTTGAATAATGGATGCAGGTATAAACCGAACAGAAAGATAAGAAAATTGAAGATTTTATTCGAAAAGTGCATTACAAAAGGAGGGGCCATAGCTTGGTTACAAAAGCTTCCAAAGTTAGCATCCAAAGAAAAGAAAGTACATGGTCAGGCAAAGAGATCATCTAAATCGGCGTCCAATTCAACCCTGGCTTCACCTAAAGGTAGCTCGGTTATGGCAAGCACACTTTTGTTGAGCTCGGTCGAAGGCACCGCATCAAACACAACAGGCAAAGGTGGGATGGAGACCACTGGAGTTGGAGAGATGGAATGGCAACCGAGCTGGGCGTTATTATCAGGCTCTTGGGATGCATCATCTTCCTCCTCAGCTTGAAGAAATTTTTGCTGAATGGCATTTGCATAATCCACCATGGAGCTCGGTATAAAACATGGAGGAGGGTTTAGGAAGACCTCGGTCTCTTGGCTATGACCGAGTTGCGCCACAGTTGCTTTCTACCCACACTTGAAGAAAAGGTCTTTGGCAGCCTCACATTGCAAGATATAGGTACTTGTCTTTCCGTTCGACCAGGGCGTTTTGCTTATCTGCTTCTACTTATTTGACTAGCTCGGTAAGGCGGACGATTTCGGTATGAAGATCGGTTGTCTTTCGTTGGGCCCCTTCAATATCACGGTTGAGCGTGTAAAGGTGTGCCTGGCCAACCTAGTCAGTTTGCAAAGTGAAAAGGAAAAATATTAAGCACGGATCGTTGGACCATGCTAAAAGAAACAAAGATAAAATAAATGGAGTCCTCACTCGGCTAAGTGGAATGAGGGATTTGTAGCCCGGTTGAAGCTAATGGTGCGGCATTCTTAGTTCGGTTTTGACTAAGTCAGGGAGTTGGTTTCGCCCCAAGTTATTGCTCGGTTGAAGGGCTGAAGTTTTTAGCTCGGCTGTTAACACCTAATCCCAAATCATGCTATGCAGATGGAATTAAGGGGCAATTGAGAGGGTAATTTGTGTAGCCAAATTGGGCCGAGCTAGGTTGGAGTGGCAGTCAAAGATATTTTTAGGACCTAGCTACGAGACCTAGCTATGGGACCTAGCTTCGTGACCTAGCTATGGTACCTAGCTACAGAACCAAGTTGTTGGACCTAACTACAGGACCTAGCTACAAGACCGAGCTACAAGACCTAGTTACGAGACCAAGTTATTGGACCTGGCTACGCAGCCTAGCTATGAGACCTAGCCACGGGACCTAGCTACGGGACTTAGCTACGGGACTTAGCTACTTCCTAGTGGCAATCAACGCTATGGCCGAGCTACCAAGCAAGGTAGTCAAACGGAGAGAAGAGCCGAAGTAACTTGGTTGACCGAGTTGTTAGCCGAGGTAAAAGTGTCAGCCGAGGTAAAGGTGTCAACCGCGGTAAAAAGAACTTAGCAAGTGGATCACAAGTGTTAGCTCGGTCCAGAGGAGCCTTGCAGTTAGTCCTATCCGAAAGAGCTTGGTGGTTAGCTCGGTCACCACGGTCAGCGCGGTAACAGTTAGCCCGGTCATACCATATTGAGCCAAAGTATGTTGAGCCTTCCTCAGAACCATGCTATGGGTTAGTTCGGTCCTAGCTCAGTATGGTTAGCAAGATCTCAACAGCCTGGTTGGAGTATGTCGAACCGAGGTATACGCAGTGAAAGGAAGAACCGAGCTAGGTGGAGCTCGGTCTAGTCTACGGCTTTAGCATGGCCATGTTATCCCGGTCGTATTGACATTCGACCTAGGTAAAACCATCTCACTTGGTTTAAGCAGTGAGGAGGGTGTTGAAAGATAAGTATTATCTTTTAGGAATGTGATTCCTATGAGGACTCTACATGGAGGAGTAAAAGTCCAATTAGGATTGTGCCACGCGGAACCTATAAAAGCTCACAACATCAACTACGGAGAGGTAACCCAACTTTGATTCTCGAATACACAGAGCTTTTGTCTATTTTGCTGACTTAGGCATCGGAGAGGTATCCGGCACACACCCGCCGGCTAGCTCACGTTTGTGTTTTCAGGGAGTAAAGCGACGACGTACGGAGGAGCGTAGACTTGATCAACAGGATTATACGAGAAGGTTTATTTCTTTCCCGTACAGTATCCAATTGATATTTTATGTGAAAACTTTCACTTTAGTTAAAAATAACTTAGCAAGTGTGTAAAAAGTTAAAATTCTTCTCATAAGTTGAATTTTATAAAATTTATTTCTACTAAATGAAATTATTCATAGAATGTTTGATTTTAATTCAATTGCATTTTTCTAATTAAAAAAATTGTACCTTATTACTATATATTTTTTACTAGATTGACTCTAAAATAGGTAACAAAAAAAATACATATCTTAGCCTTAATTATTATTTTATATATTTTTTTATTCAATTAGATGGAGTTAAATAAAAGATTAAAAAAATGTCATGTCACCCCTTAGGGTGTGTTTGTTTTGAAGGATTAGGTCATGGGATTGGACTATTAGTCCCACCGGACTAATAGTCCATTGTTTGGTTCAATTTTTTTGCTATAGACTACTAGTCCGTCATATGAGCGATAATTGTATCCTAAGGGGGGGAGGTGGGATTATTTCAGTGGGATTGGTATCCCATGGGATTAATGTGTGAAATGTCCATTTTACCTCCATGCTATTACTTAGCAAACAATTAGAAAATGGTAAAATAGTCTTTTGAACATTTATAAATTATTTTTTTAGTGTTGTTAATTTAAAATTATATATTAAATAAAAATTTTCAACTATAAATTATAAATTATAAATTAAATTTAATTAAAAATAATAAATTAAAAATTATGGCCTTATAAATTAATTTATTTTAGTGTTGTTAAAAAATTAAATTTACATATTAAATAAAATTATTTTTTTAGTGTTGTTAATTTAAAATTATATATTAAATAAAAATTATAAATTATAAATTAAATTTATTTAAAAATAATAAATTAAAAATTATGGCCTTATAAGTTAAATTTTTTTAGTGTTGTTAAATTATAAATTATAGATTACAAATTTAAAATTATTTATTAAATAAAAATTATAAATTACAAGGGTAAAATAGTCTTTTGAACATTTATCCTTATCCAGTCCGTCTAACCAAATATTGGATTCACTAAAAATAATCCAATCTAGACATCTAATCCCATGACTAAACAAACATAAGATACAAATCTAATCCAACCAAATAGTCCGGGGACAATGTATCCCAGGACTAACAGTCCGATAGATTACAATCCGCCCTTATCCAGTCCGTCCAAACAAACACACCCCTAGTGAACATTAAAATATATAACTAATAATTTATATTATTGAGTCGTGTCATACTTGAATTCTTGTTGAAAAATAGTTAATCATAACTTACTAATTTTATATATTGCTTGAGTTGTGTTAAAAATTCGCATCCTTACCCCTAATTAATTTTAGTTATTATAGCATTGATAAACTAAGGGTTGGTTTGGGATGTCCTAAAAAAGTGCACTTTTTGACTTATTGGTGGGTTTGGGTTGGGTTTGGGTTGGGTTTGATGTGATGTGTTAGAGAGGTGATGTGATTTAAATAAGATGATGTGACTTAAATAAGATAGTGACTTTTTGACTTTTTGGCTTATTTAGTACATGCCAAACTAGCCCTAAAAAATAAATATTCGATTCAACTAATTGAAGTTCAACTATATATATATATAATCTAAATTTTGTTAAATTGTAAAGCAATAAAAATAAATTTTTATCTTTTTTGTTTTGTCCAAACAAATTTTTTTTTTAGGTACTGATATATGAAGGATTCAGTTTAAAAAATTCGCCTTAGACCCCTAATAACTCAGGACTGGTCCTGCACTCACCTAATATTCCAAACCGAATATGATTGATGGACAAGATATGACTCATTGAATTCTGTTAGTAATGAAAAAGTCATAAAAAAAAAATTAGATAATTAGTAGAGACATGTGATATCTTAAAAAAGAGAGATATGGGTGTAAATCTGGCCTAACCCAATAAGGCCCATGTTAGGCATCGCGGGTTCCTGACAAAATTCGGACCTGGCTGGCCCACAGGCCAAAAAATTAGGCCCAAGGATATTGGGGCTTTGGGCTGTCCAGTGGGCCGGGCCTCGAGCTTAGGCGGGCCTGACCAATTTTTTTTTTTTTTTTTTTTTTTTCTACTAAAATTTTATTATTTTTTGTTAAAAAAGATAGTGGGTCTCGAACGGATCGAGCCTCAGGTCGGGTCTTAAGTGGGCTTAAAATGAGCTGATGGGTTACGCCACAGATCAAGTTTCAAAATAATAATCCAAGTCCAATCTCAAAGACTTGAGTTGAGCTCAAACCCAAACCTAAACAGGTCGGCCCACCCCTACTCACAGGATTTTGAACCGCCCCACAGGAGCCATTTTCACTTTCACACTCCTAGGAAGAGATAGAGCAAATAAGTCTAAAGTACACAATGTGCGATTGCCAAGTACTAGCCTAGGTCCATTATTTCACTGAGGTCAAGTTTGGCGTCGAACATATGCATTATTATACAAACAACAGCTCCAAGAATCCAAAAAACAAAGAAAAAGGGGAATTAAAAATTTGCTCAAAATCAACGATCAAAGATCAAGTTTTGACCATGATTCACAATAATAATTTTAAAAATACATTGTAAATTTAAATTGTTTGACTCATATACTAATTTAAAATTTTTGTAGTCGACTTTCTAGTTATCCAAAAAGCTTAAAAAGCCAATTCCATAAACTCTCTCCCATCAAAACTATCCCATCTTCTTTCAACCCATCTCACTTCCCTTCCATCCCATGGCTACTTATTCTATTTTCCAACTTTTCATTTTCTCCTTCCTCATTCTCAAATCCCTTTCCCAAACACACCCTTCTCCCAAACAACCACCCAAATCCCTCATTCTCCCAGTCTCCAAACACCCCTCCACCTTCCAATACACCACCCAATTCAACCTAGGAACCCTTCTCAACCCTCAAACCCTACTTCTCGACCTTGGTGGCCGCCTCCTATGGATTGATTGTGAGAATGGCTACAACCACTCCTCCACGTACCGCCCCGGCCTCTGCGGCTCCGCCACGTGTTCCGCCGCCTCCTATGGATTGATTGTGAGAATGGCTACAACCACTCCTCCACGTACCGCCCCGGCCTCTGCGGCTCCGCCATGTGTTCCGCCGCCAAACCCATTTTTGGATGTGAACTATGCTTATTTTCCTCATCAAAACAAGGCTTTTGCAACAACAACACTTGCTTAGTTGCCATTGAAAACACCATAACAACAACAGTCCAATTTGCAGAAATAGCCATTGATACAATTTCAATTGGCCCTTTTACCATGGTCCCTAACTTTATTTTTGGATGTGCAAGCGCTTGGCTAATAAAAGGCCTAGATAGTGGTATTAATGGTGTGGTTGGCCTTGGCAGAACCCGAATTGGCTTCCCAACTCAACTTTCATCGAGGTTTGGTTGGACCTTTTGTCGAAAATTCGCCTTGTGCTTGCCATCATCCACTTCAAAATCTAATGGCATCGTGGTTTTTGGCGATGCTCGTTACGTTTTCTATCCAAACTAAAATAAATCAAAGCTCATTGATTTAACCACAAGCTTTAGTTTCACTAAGCTACTCGTTAATCCGGTGACTACTGCAGATGATGTACAAGGAGAGTCCTCCGCGGACTATTTCATTGGTGTTACTTCAATCACAATTAACAAAAAACCCATTAGTCAAATTAACACAACCTTGTTATCTATTGACAAGAATGGGTTTTGGAGGAACAAAGATTAGTACTGTTAAACCCTATGATGTTCTTGAGAGTTCAATTTACAACTTAGTCACTGAAAATTTTGCTAAGGAGCTTGAAGCCATGAATGTGGCTAGAGTGGCACCGATGACACCGTTTACGGAGTGTTTTAGCACAAAAAACTTGAAATACAATCTGGTTGGAGTGGAAGTCCCAAATATTGGATTTGTGTTTGAGAACAAGGATGTTTATTGGGAACTTCATGGGGCTAATTTGATGGTGGAGATAAGTAGAGAAGTGGTGTGTTTAGGCCTTTTAGATGGAGGTTTGAACCCTAGAACATCAATTGTAATTGGGGCACATCAATTGGAGGATAATCTTCTTCAGTTTGATCTTGCAGCTTCAAAACTAGGTTTTACTTCTACACTTCTTGAGCAAGAAGTTGAGTGTGCAAACTTTATTGTTTGAGATGTGTATGTTTTCGTTCAAAAAAAAAATGAATAATGTTTGAGAGCTCGAATTTGGCCCCCTCTAATCCCCAAAACGACGTCGTTTTGGGGATTTTTTTTTTTCTTTTCTTTTTTCTTCTTCCATGTTCGACTCTGCAACAGCTCGGAGGGAGAGGGAGAGAAAAAGAGAAGAAGAGGGGAAGAGAGAAGAGATCGTCGCCTAGCACGTCGCCGCCGATCGCCTAGCCCGTCGCCGCCGTCGCCCAGCTCCGATCGTCGCAGCAGCTCTACCGTCGCCTCCGGCCCCGCCTCCGCCTCCTCCCACTGTTATGGCCCCCTCCAGTCCACTCCTCCTCCTCCTCCTCCTCCTCCTCCTCCTCCTTCCTCATTCCTCCTCCTCCCTTCTCTTCTCCTTCTCTGCTTCTGAAAAAAAAAATCAAGATTAGAGAGATTCGGGGGAGCTCGTTTTCGAGCTCCTTAGCACGGTCGAAAAAAAATATGTACATATATTGACTTCACTATTGTGTTTTGATAGTGATAAAAATAAGATAATATAATGAGCCTCAGGTGAATTTATTAATATGATTCGCATTTTATTTATGAATTTTATTTTGGGAAAATTATACTGTAGTGCAAGTTTTTAAAAAATATATATATATAAACAAAAATGTTTGGGAGCTCTAATTAGAGCTACCACTGATGATGGGACCCACTCCCCAGTGTTTCTATGCCTTGATTTTTTTATTTTTTATTTTTTTTGAGCTTGCCACCTGTTTAGAGTTGCTTTTAGAGCAGCTAAATTAGAGGTCTCAATCGGGACTGACATATAAATTAGTAAAAGGGTTTATTAATTTTAATAATTAAAATTATAAATTTTTTCATAAATTTATAAACATTTTATAACACTAATCTGTAATTTTTCTTTTCCTTATCTATTTTTTTTGTCTAGAATTCTCATTAACTTTCCCTAGAAAGAAAATTTCAAGTTACAATTATTATCGAATCAATTTCTTTTTATCTAAGATGTTATATACAAAGAAGTTTAGTCTTCGTTTAGTTTAATTTTTTGATTTTTTTTTAAATTTTTATGAGAGAAAAAATATAATAATTATAATTTAAATGTGATATTTTATTTTATTAATTTATACAGTTAATTTTATTTTTTATATTTTTTTAACAAAATAAAATCTAAAATCAAATAAAATTTTACAAAATAAATAAATAACTCAAATTATCGCTATGGTCCATGAGCCCAAATACAGCCTCAAGTAAATTCAGAGTTGTATCAGAACTTAGAGAGGAGGTGTCTGCAATTGTGAGAACTCCGAGGGAGAAGAGCCAATCCACCCCTTCAAATCGACCCAACTGAAAAACTAAACTCATTTTATTTATTTTTACACAAATGTACCAACGATTCGCAGAGGACTCGCTCACTTGCAGATTCTTCAGTTTGATTCAAACCCAAAAAGGCCAAATCTTTTTGGCAGATTGTTGATCTTCTTGGTCAAGGGTGAGTATTTCTTACTCTCTAAAACACTATTCTCTGTTTTTTTTATTAACAATCTGATATCAGTTCCTTACGCGATCAATTGAATAGTGATTGTAATGTTGTCCATTTTATTGACTTAGTGATTGTCTCTCTGTTTGTAATTGTATTCGAATTGGGTTTCTTGGAACTACCCAGATGGTTGTTTGGCCTAATTGGATGAGAATTTCAATTTTCTAGGGTTGTTATGTTGATTTTTGTTTTGGGGTTGATTTGAATTTTTCTGGTTGAATTTCATATTTTTTAGGTTGTTCATATTTTGTCTGGTTAGAGCACCCCAACGTTTACCCTTTTTTTCCAATCAAATTTGAGAAAAAAATTGAGTAAAAGCTTATCACGCGTTCCAATGGAGCAATCTAAGATTTCATCAAACCACCCGTCGGTCGGGAGGATGACCGGTATGTTCAACCGGCCAGTGTAAATTTTTCAAAATTTTGAAACAAATTTTGCAAGGAGGTGGCCAATCAGGGGACAACCAGCTGGTCATCCAGTGCTCATGCATTGTCCAACAGCCACCTGTAAAGCTAACGGTTATCTATAGTAATTTGGTGAAAGGTTCCAGCATCCTCAATTTGATACTGATTTGATGTTGACATTGGAACACCAGTTTTATATGTGTTTCATCAAATTTAAATTTGATGAAACAAAAGATGAAGCGTTGGAGGTGCTCTTATTTGTAAAGTTTTGGTGCCAAAGAAAGTGAAACTGCCTAAGCATATCTAGACCTCAATACTCAATACCATCTCGTCGCACTTGAGAATGTTTTGAAGCTTCGATAATTCAAAAACTTCTTTTTTGGGTAAAATTCACTTTGCACCCTTGAACTATAGCACATGTATCACTTTACCTTGAATTATCAATTTGAACAATTACCCCCTTAAACTATTGACAATTACCCCAAACCATCAATGGAGCTAAATATTTTTGACACACCCTCCAACACACAAAAATATGTGTGCATGTGATTTGCTTAATTTGGTTGTATCCAAAAATAGTTATATGCTACAATTGGTTGTATTTTGTGTTTTATTTAATATTTTCAAAACAATTAGTTGTGTTTTGTTGTATGGTATCTGGATATTTGTCTCTTTAATATGGGGAAAACTAAGTCAATACTCTCAATTAATCATGTGTGCACGACATGTGTGGTTTTCAGTAAATGATATTAACACGCTGATGATTTGGGATAAAATGAATTAATGTCAATAGTTTAAGAGTATAATTGCTCAAATTGATACTTTTAATGGGGCAAAGTGAACCATTATGTCTTTCAAGTTAGTTACTGTAAATGGGTTTGTAGAATTAATAATTTTGTGATTTCTTGCATGTGACTGAGCTAGACCTTGTACAATTTGATTTTACTCTTCTTCTTTTTCCTAAGTGGGAAGAAACTTTGTATGCCGTTCTATATTGAATATAGTTATTGCAGTCACCATTAAATAGTTTCAAAGTTGCTGTGTGATATCATGAGTCACCAGTTAAGTTGCTACACATATGACGGCGTCCTAAGTCACTGTATGATATCACGACTCTGATCATGTCTATTGTTCCTGGCACCTTTTGGATGCCTTCGCAGGTTGGCTTTCATTAGGGATGGGAATTTGATAATAAAAAATTTCCAAGTTTGAGGAAGTTTACGAATTGTGGAACGCCTGAAAGACTTGGTAGTTCGAAGACTTTTTTGGGGGCAGGCAGGGGAAAAAACTAAAAAGATAGTTTTTCTTAATAGCAATGAATCGAATTGATGAAATTTATAGAGAACGGGTAGCAGCACTTTGGCGAGCTATGTATGCAACAAGATGCATTAGAGATGATAGTGTTCCATGCCAAATTGAAGAGGTAAATAAATATGACTGATATTTTTTTGTTTAGTACTTAATCTATTTACATTTTGATTTTTCTATTGATTTTTTCTATTAATGTGGTGTTTGCAATTCAAATGATCAATTTCATTCTTCTTGGATTCTCAGGGTCTTTATTTGGGTTCTGTTGGAGGTGCAAATAATAAAAGTGGTTTGAAAAGCTTGAATGTAACTCACATTTTAACTGTGGCGAGTTCGTTGGCACCCGCTCATCCAAATGACTTCATATACAAAATAATTGATAGTAAGAGTTTTTTTTTTTTAATTTTTTTGCACAAATAGTATTACAAAAGTTTGGTATCAACCCGTTGACTGCTGTTCCTTTTTAATTCAATCTTTTTGTGAGTTATGTTCATTTAGTATAAGAAATTGTTTTGTCACAACTATTATTGATTATTACATTTATTACATTGCATGTGTTGATATGCTTTCAAGGAGGTCTTTAATGTTTTCATAAATTTGCACTAGCTTAAGCTGCTTTTTTGTTTTCTGTTCAAACTTTGTAAGGATGATCCATTTCCACTGTATGTTTTTCTAAAGCTGTTCCACTTTCATCTTCATATGTTTTGTTCTGTTAGTTTTCATTTTATCATATTATAATTGTCCTTTTGCTACTGCCTATTCAAAGTTTCTGATGTTATAAGCGTATGAATTTTGTATTCGAAATACAATGCTATCTGATTTTTTAAGCCGTATTGAACTTTTGTGGCCGAATTATTAGTAATCGATGGTATTATTTGTGGATTGAGGTAGTCCCGGACAGAGAAGACGTAAATATAGCGCAGTATTTTGATGAGTGTTTCAATTTCATTGATGAAGCTAAAAGAACGGGTGGTGGTGTGTTGGTTCATTGCTTTGTTGGAAGATCCAGAAGGTGATTGTTCTTTCGCTATTTCCGTTGCTTTTTAGGTTCTTATGTCTAGTGAAGGAATATCATAAAATGTTCAGCATCTATGTCAAAACCAGGTTAACATTACGGATGGTTTATGATTTCTCTAGAGTAGCAGTGGGGATTGAAATTAAGCACCTATGATCTTTTATACATTCTTCTTCTCAAGAATTTTGAAGCAAATCTGAGGAGGTAGGGGGAGCCAAAGAACATGTAAATGATAATTTCAAAAATAATGGGCCTATTTGGTTGTGTTTTTGACATGCATTTTTTGTTTTCATTTTTCGAAAAACAGGAAACTTGTTGTGTGGCCAATTTGTTTCCGAAAATAGTTTTTAAGAAATTTTCTGCAACCCACCAGCTTTTTAGAAATTTCATGAAGTCATTTCAAATTTTCTAAAATTGTTTTTGCACAAAAATGAAAACAATATGTGTTTCGAACGTTTTCATTGTTTTGTTGCCGAAAACATGAAAAATAAAAATGAAGAAAATGACAAAAGAACCAAACAGGCACAATGTAGTTGCAGAGGTCCAGTGGAGATATTGGGACTTAAAATATGACAACCATTTACATGTTGCTTTTTCTTACTCATTGCTCTAATGACTTGAAGAGCCCAACAATACCATGGGAATGCTCTCTTTGTTTGTTTGTTTGTTTTTTTTTTCTCTTTTCCATTTTCATTATTTTTTCTTTTCTATTTGGTCATTTTGAATTTCTTAACTATGCAAAATAGGAACTTTGTGTGAACATTTACAATATTTTATTTTTCCTACCTTGCAGTGTGACTATTGTTGTTGCTTATCTAATGAAGAAGCACAATATGAGTGCATCTGAAGCTTTGGACCTTGTGAGAAGTAAACGACCGATGGCATCTCCTAACTCTGGTTTTATGTTACAGCTACAAAACTATGAGAAATCTCTTCGTGGTATGTATCCTGTGAAACATAGTTCTTATTGAATGGAGAGGCTTTGTATTTCATTCCCGTCACAGTTCAGAATGTTGATGTTGATGGTAATATAGTTTTTCAGTTTTGAAGAGTGTCCTTATTGACAGTTTTAAATGTTTCCTATTGGTTTTAAAGTTGCTTAAGAACAAAAATCAGTCATAGATGGTATAGTGCAGGGAAGTTCAAGAAATAAAAGTGAAAGGAGTTGTTACAGTGACCTCTTCTAGGGTTTTTGACAATTGCAGGGGTCACGCCTGAAGTTTCTGAAATTACACTAACCTCCCCAACTTTGCCTGACAATATACAAATTCCCCCTTTCGTTGACTTCCCTTTGACCATTAACAAAAAATTTAGATGGTAACATTAGTGTTTATAAATACCAAAATTTACCCTTTCAATAGAATTATTTTCTGGAACAATTTAACAAAAAAAAACTACCATGAACAACTAAAAAACAGCTTAATATTGTCACCACTATTGGTGCCAGCCAGCCACAGTAATGGTTCTCATGCTTAGGAGGTCTCCAACCCACCTCAACCAAATGTACAACAATGGCATTCCAAATTCAATTCAACACTCACGCAGATAATATTGAGAAAATGAATATCCAAATCAACCCCATTACAACTATTGGGGTTAGCCAAGTGGCCAGAAGCCTTGTACTTCCTTAGGCGGTCTCAAGTTCAACTCCTCCCTCCCCTCCCAAAAAAAAAATAAATAAATAACCCCCACTACAATTAATACAAAATAAATAATGGAAAAATAATTAAATCAAGTGAAAAAAAGAGTAAGTAGTTAGTGTGAGGCTCACTGGTGTGGTTCCACTTAAACTTCCAGAGAGTATCGCACCTCCAATTATGAACACTCGGCCACCCTTTAATTTTTCTCAAATTAGCACAAAGAACAACAAAACATGACATGGAAGGAGCTTAGCTCGTGTTTTATATTTTCTAATGGGTTTTGAAAATTTCCAAAAAAACTGAAAGTTGGGCAGAAGCAACATGACATGGAAATATGTTTTTTTTTTTTTTGGTAGTATTGTTTTAATGAATCATGAAAATAATAGTATTGTTTTTTCGCTTGATTGCTGGTTGAAGTCTGAACATGTAACTTGATACTTTTCATGCATTTTTATTTTTATTCAGACTCTCTGTTACACTTATTCCGTGCCAAAACCATTTGTAATTCGAATTCTCTGCTCCTTAACAAATATTCTTCAGTGATTGCTTTGTTCCTGTTCACTGACTGTTAATTGTTTTAATAATTTTTATTGTAGTTCTGGAACAAACATAGGAAGAGCTCATGAAGTTTAGCCCTGAGGCTATGCACTATCGGTTTGCCATCAGAATTGGATAGAACTATGTTTTCTAGACGACTACATCGAGTTCTGATGTTGTGATTAGGCAACTAGCTTTTATGTTGATGATTAATTATACGAAATTGTTTCAGAGATGCTTTTGATGTTCAAATTTTCACATTCCTGTTGATTACGTGAAACTACCCTAATAAGATGCGTTCATTCAAACAAGCATGCATAATATGAATTTTTTCTTTTTTTTCAGAAGATGCATAATATGATTTTGAATCAACTGTCTTCTTCTCGTTCCACTCGTAACATGCTAGAGGCCAGAACATTGGCTGGTGTAAGGTATGCCAAGTTTTTGGAAATTTCTATAGTTTTATATAGAATTATTGCTATGTCAATTGGTATTAGAGCATAGAAAAATGTGTTGTTTGACTTGGGTGTTGCAAGATTAGTGCTAGGAAAGATTAAGAGTAATGATAGAGACCCCAAATATTCTACCAAAAATTTTACCAAATGTCTCACATGGGTGTGGGACCCACACAATGTGGGTCCCATGTGGGTCCCACACCCATGTGAGACATTTGGTAGAACTTTTGGTAGAATTTTTGAGGCCTCTAGCATTTTTGAAGATTAATCTCAAAGTATACCTTTCGTCAACTAGAACAATATCTAATTACCATGTATTCCATCTCTGTCCTTGATATCTTTAAAGTCTTGTCCAATGCTCTATAAGACCATTAGTTTGATAGTTAACCGAGATTAATATCGAAAATTCTCTCTTAATAAACAAAAAATAAGAAATTAAACATAGAAGTAAATCACGATTGAATTACATATTTGGAGGATAGTAAAATGAATAGGGCTGCTTAACTTTTAAACAAGTCAAGTTTAATTGTATTTTAAAACTCGTTAAATTTTAATATTGACTTGTATTTAACTCGATAAATTTATATATAATATTATAAAATGTATAAAAAGAAAGCTAATTGAGTTTGATTGGTTGAGATCAATTACTTGAACAATCCATTATTCGATTAAACTTGACGCATTTACCGTCTTTATTTTTGCTACTTTACTATTTACTTTCATTTAGTCTTGCTTTTGGACTTCAAACACTTTCAAGTTTGGACGACCAAGTCCATGTCATAGGCCCAAACCTAATCTAGGAAAACATTGTTGGGCTAACTTATTATAGGAAAACATTGTTGGACGACCAAGTCCGTGTCATCAGTTTTAGTTTGGGCTTACATTATGTAACAAAAGTATATGTATCATTTCAAAATCAGTCTGGTCCAATATTGGGTTTAATTTAGAGTAAACTATCAATAGGTCTTAATAATTTGACTTAACTCCCCATCATTGCTAAAAATAAATTTTTATGACAATTTTTTGCATGTCGCTAAAAGTTAATAAAAGGTTACTGTTTTTATAAATTGTCGCTAAAATTTACAATTAGTAAATTTTTTCTGACACAATTTTCAAATTGTTGCTTAAAGTTGAAAATTAATAAAAAAAAAAAAATTGTGAAGATTTTTTTAAACTATCGCCAAAACTTATAATTAGTAATATTTTTTGTGACAATTTTTAAATTATTATTAAAAATTAATAATTAGTAACGTTTTTTAATAGTGTTTGATGAAAAGCTATTAATAATCATAAGACATATTAGACAATAAGTCCATCTATTAAGACATACATGTAATGTAAGTCATCCTTTAATTTATCCATCACAAGTGCCGCTCTAAAAAAATTTCTAAATTTCAAATCCATCCACTTGATAAGTATGGGTTATTATTGCATTTTTTTGGTCATGGAAAGTTACCTATTTGATAATTATTTGAATTTAACTCATTATTAAAATTTAATGGTAAATGAATTTGGACCTTTTAGTATATGTTTAAATTGGCCCTTTAAGAAAACTATAGAATATATATATATATGCTTATCTTCTAATAATTTTCTAGTTTATTATGCAATAAAGTAATATTAATATTTTATAAATGGGCAGGCAAATTAGAATTCTTCAATTCAAACAGGCCTCACTTGAGAACAGGTTTTTTTAGTAATTTTTTGATTTTTTAGCTAAAATGTGATGTAAAAAAACTAGTATGTTTGGGATGATTTTTTGATTTTTTACGAAAAAATGTGCAAAAAGTAGAGAGAAAATAGAATCTTTGAGTTTTTTGTATGAGTTGTTGGCTTTTTGATTTTTTTAATAACTTTTTGACATTTTAGCTAAAATGGACATTTGCCAAACGAGGCCTGAGTCCAAAAATTAAATAGGTTCAAATCTCAACCCAACTCAAGCATGTGAATCTAACTTTTTAACTTTTTAGTTTTTTTTTATCAAATCACCTCTATTTTATTTTTATTTTTTTGGGTACGTTTTTTCAAAAACAATTACAAATTAATTTTTAACATACATCCCAAAATATGCCTAAATATTTAATCTCAAATCCTAAAATATCTAGGTTAGGCCAGGTGGGCCAACGTTACAACAATTAAAAAAAAAAAAATCATAACAGGCAGGAGTGGAATAAGAAAAGGGAAAGCTGAATCATGTAACTGTAGAACTCAAACTTTAATTTTACACTGTTAAGGAAGCATCTCATTTACCAAATCATATATGAATTCAAAACACTCTTTTTTGGTTAAACCCAACCACCAGACCATCCCCTTTTGCTCATTTATTTATTTACATGTGCTAAGCTTTGCAAAGTGAAAGATACACATTTCGCAAAAAAGGTGGAAAAAAAATACACACATATATATAGTTGACCCCCCCATTTCAAAGAATTCATCTCCCTTGGACCTATTATCATTTTGGGCTTGCATTCTAAAAATTATTAGGGCATGGGCCCAATACAATGAATGATGTACCCAAATCCCTATCAAATTTGATGATGGCATTGTCACACTATTATGTCTAGTGTTTTTGAGTGTTCTTTTGTGAAAAATATCACATCCCCACTATTAAAAAGCATATACTATCTTCCAAAATATTAATAATAACAATTTCACATGGATTAGATTTTTTTCTGATCATTCAGTAATTTTCTCTTAGGTCGGTTGTCAAATAGGAGGCTAAGTGCCCCTATATATGTTTCTCTTTTGCCCTACTCAAAAGTGTCACTCATCAATACCTAATTTTTCTAACACCAAAAGCTTGTCTACATGAAGATGCTAATTAGGTCAAATGTCTCTACTAAAAATGTGAAAGTTGAACATAACATATTTTTGGTATTAATTTTATATTCTCAAAAAAAATTGTATAGTTTTTTTATTTTTGGAAAAGAATAATTATTTAGTAATTCTTGAGAGTATCGTGTAACAAGGCTATATAGTGCTTCAAACCAATCTTGTAACGAAAAATTTTATGATTGGGACATGATGACTCACATTCGTTAAGTAGTAGGGAGAAAAGAAAAATAATTCATTTAGTGTGTATTGCAATTTTTTACTTTCAAAAATGATACATGATATTCCAGAAGTACATAAAAAAATTTCTTTAAAAAATTGTTATCAATTTTTTTCTCTAAATATAGCTCTTCTTTTAATAAATAACTAAAAATAATTTGTGAAAACTATTTTTACGCAAAAATAAAGATAGTATAAAAATGATGAGTATTTTTTCAATATTTTATTGTTTTTATTAAAGGATATATAAATAAGTGAACAAAAACAAGGATAAGAAAGCCATAGTAAATGTGCCCTAATTTCTTTTTCTTTTTCTTTTTTTTTTTATTTCGTAGTTTTCGCGTTGAATTTGTAAACAAGATCATAAATTAGAAGTCTAATAATCACGCCGAATTTGTACAAAGTTATGTCAAATTGTTATTATTACTCGTGATACACTGCAATCACCCTTTATACAATTTTTTTTATTTTTTATTTTTTATGGAGTAATTAATTTTATGCATAAATAAATTTTAATCAATGATTTTTTTTGTCATTAGACACAAAAATAACAAGTTCACATTAAAACTCATATCTTTTGTCTAATAATTAGAATATCATGAAAAAAAAATCAACTTATGTATAGCATTTTGGTATTGTTAGATAAAAACTTATTGGCGCTACTTACTATTTTATTTTTTAACAAATAAATTTTACTTTATCCTTCTTAACTACCATTAATTACCATTGTAAGACATGAGAATCATTGAGCACAAAGTAAAAATCCTTGTAGGAAAAGCTAAGGTGAGGACCCCAACTCTCATTCCTCTTTATGAGTCTGGTGGTTAGAGCTAATCAAGGAAATCGAATCGGTTCAGATTAATTCAGTAGGTTTTTTTTTTTTTTTTTTTTAATTCATGGTTCGGTTTTGATTTAGAAAATTGGGAAACCAATTCATCGTTCCGAATTTGAACCAAACCGGACCATATAACTTAAATCGTATATGTTTATTTGCAACTTGTTAGGTTTATTTAAGTTAATGGGGGAATAATATATATGTTTATGTTTTGAAAAATCATGATAGATTAATGTTGAACAATATGTTTAATGTTATATTTATTATGAGAGTAATTTGTTTGATGGGCATGTTATTATTGTTTTTATAATTTATGATAGGTTGAATTTTTTTTTAAATGTTATATGATTTTTTTTAACAAATTATGTAAAACCGTAGTTCTAAATAGAACCAAACTATATATAAATGATTTGGTTCATATTGATTTCATGATTTTAATAGTTTGGTTTAATTCCAATTTTTATAAAACTGTAGAAAATAGATTGATAATGTTCAGAGATGATCAGATAGTATCTCAAAAATATTATAATTGATTAAAAAAAAAAAAAGAAAAGAGAGAGAGACTTATGATTTTGTATTAAAATATAAAAAAATAATAAGAGGTTTGCTATTTATTTGACAATTAAGAGACATAAACAAGCGACACGTGAATCACTTAATAAATTTTCACTCATAGAGAGAACTAACCACCTAGCAAAACAGAGAAGGGTTTAACCATCTAAACAAACACGAGTCCACATCATCTGCCGCCCTTTCCTACATCTCTTCCTACGGCTCTTCTTGCGGGCCACCAAAACGGCGTCATTTTGATATTTTTTTTTTTTTTTGTCTTCTTCTTACTGCGTTTCAGCCCCTTTTTGTTTTTGAACCCTAGCCCCTATGAGAGAGACGAGCTGAGATGGCGAGAGCAGTGAAATGGGTGCTTAATTTCAATAGGTAACTCTGTACATGAAATGTGAAGCAAACCCTTACCTTGTAAACAAACATAAACCCAATCTCCATCAACAATTGTCACAGGAACTGGAAGTATAAATCAAGTTCTTATCTTTATTGCACAAAATCAATGGATGATGGTGATTGGGTTGCTGAAACTCAATCTTCTTCTTTTGGGTATTGTTGTTTTGCTTGGGATTGAGCAGAGCACAACTGACATCGAGGATAAAAGAACACCCAATACACTTGAGCCCCCTTGGAAAGGGAGGCGATTGAGATTACTAATCCCTTAGTATTATTAATAGGATGTTTGTTTTGAGAGATGAGGAGGGGATTATTAATCCTTTGGTATTAGTAGTCCCTCGGGAAAGGGGATCGGTAAGGAGGAGGTAGAAATAGTATTAGAAAAATAGTGAGGGGATTAGAATTTGTTTTTTTTTATTATTATTTTTTATATATTGAGATTTTTTTTTTAAATATAATGTTTAATTTTTTTATATTTTTTTATTTTATATAAAAATAATTTAACAATTTCTCACTATTAATCCCTCACTATTAATCCCCTCATTATGAATCTCTTTCATTCTATCTCTGAAAACAAATGGGGATTTTGTAATTAAACCCTTTGTAGCAATTGCAAGCATTGCAAGGGTCAAAAGGATTGATTTTGTGGAAAAAGAACAGGGTATGGTGAGGAAGAGAGTGAAAGGCGCCATCCTCTGTCATTTGTCGTCGCCGTCGCCTCCCTCCACCATCTCTCTTAGTTCATTTCTCTCTCTCTCTCTCTTTCTCTCTCTCTCGTCTCTCTCGCTCTGTCTCTGTTTGGGCTAAGCTGACTCAGATAGATGAGATGATAGAGGAAAGTGAAAATGAAAAAAAACAGAAACTCAAATTTTGGGAGAGGGAAAAAAACACTAAACAAAACGACGTTATTTTCGCCAAGGCCGCAGAAAATGACAGCAGATGATCCTTACTCAACAAACACATGACACACACCCCAGCTCCTTCATTCAAGTGATGCTACAACCACCAACCAACCACACACCATGACCTCCTCCTCCTCCTCTCTCTCTCTCTCTCTCACAGAGACAAATTGCCAAATGCTTTTGCACATGATGTCACTATGTTTGTTACCATGCCACCTTCAATTATAATAAGATTATGCATACAAAATTAATCACATAAAATAATTCTAATATTACGTATTAGATGATAATCTCGATCCTATGTCATTTGATATGTATAATTAAAATTCTTTTATATGATTAGTTCTGCTGTCGATTTTGAATTTGTAGACTTGTTGCACCTCCAACAATACATACAGTACCACTTGCTTGTCAACTATTTTGCCTACAAAATCTCTCTTCGTTGTTACTTATAATATTACACAAATAATGTCACATAATATTCAAAGTTACTTAATAAATTTTATATATTATCTAATTAATTAATGTATCATATAATAAAAAAAAATTAATTCAAATCTCAACTCATATAGATGTTATATCAATAAATGAAAATATATAAAATTTATCAATTTGTATAGCATTATGCAGAAGTGGCGAGAGGGAGGGGAGTAATAATTAGGGATTACAATTTACTCCGTCATGGTTCATATAAGGTATTTCTTTATGGGCCAGTCTTGTCTCCAATCCATTTTGCAGATTAGACAGTGTTATTGGACCTTGAGATCCATCATGAGTCCTGTTTCGATAATCTAAACCGTTTGATATGTAGTACTCGCTGAGTACTTTATTCTTAAAAAAAATCATATTGATCGGATATCAATAGCTACTTGATCGGATTAAATTTTTGTCAACAATTTATCTTGAAAATTATATTTACATTTAACAGAAATATGATCCGATCAAGTAGCTATCGATATGCGATTAATGTGATTTTTTTACAATAATAAAGTATTCGACAAGTTCTACACATTAAGGTCTCGTTTGGGAACAGGCTAATTTAGTAACTTTTTGGTTATTTGGCTAAAATATGAGTTAAAAAAAACTAGTGGGTATGTTTGGTTTGCATTTAGGAGATGAGTTTTAGAAAAAAAATTTCTAAAAAATTGTTTGGTTTGAGTTTTTCTCAAAAAATTTTCAAAATCACTCTCTCTCTTATACATCAATCAATCACTTTTTCTCTCTCCTCTCTCCTTCTCAATTACTTTTTCTCTCACACACATCTACTCAAATTCTCTCAAAATATCAAATTATCCCAAACTCTCAAAAAAATAACTCTCCCAAAATATACAACCAAACAAACCAAAAAAATTTCTAAACTCTCTCTCCAAAAAATTTTTCAAAAAGAACTCTCCCAAAAACAAACCAAACAAGCCCAGTATGTTTGGGATGACTTTTTGACTTTTTACGAAAAGATGTGCAAAAAGTAGAGAGAAAAGAGAATCTTTGACTTTTTGGTATGGGTTGTTGGCTTTTTAGCTAATTTAGTAACTTTTTGACTTTTTAACTAAATGAAAGGATTTCTAAACGAGGCCTAAGAGTTTAAATTATCGAAATAAGACCTGTGATAGACCCCACAAGCAAAACAACGAGCTCCAATCTTATCTCTGACTGAAAGGAAGCGTGGCCCTTTGTGTTTATCATATGTTTTATCATTTTTATCTCATTAGTATCATCTCTTCTTCAATTTTTCCAATCTCACTCCTAACCTGATAAAATAAGAAACGAGAACAACAAACTACAAATAGAAGTAAAATTTGGGTGGGCTCAACTGGGCAATCTAAGTTCAACCTAAAAATATTTTAGGGCTTAGGTAAATATTTTTGAATTTGGTACAGATTTGAGTAAAAATTTAAAAACTCGAATTAAATTTGAGTTTGAGCAAAGACATCAAACAACTCGAGTAACTTGAAACCCAATTTATATATATATATATATATATATTGAATATACACATAAATTATTAGTCATCAAATCATATTAAAATAATTTGGATCGTTAGATCATATTAAATATATATTATATACCTCAGTAACACAAGACAAAATTTTATTTATTTATTTTTTCTTACTCATAAATTGCAGTAACCATCATAATGGCATCTCTTATATTATATAAATTATTATTTTTTTGATATTATTAATAATTTTATTAAAAAATTATAAATAAAGTATAATTTTAACAAATTAATTAATTTAGTTATACTAAATCTAAATAAATAAATACAATTTATGTGTGCTTGATCAATTTGAATTTAACTCGAGTCGAGTTTGGACAAATAATCTCAAACTACCATTTGAATTTAAACAGACCTGGACAGCTATTAACACAACTTGAGTTGGCCCAATCCATTTGAATTCAGTTGAATTTCACCCTTAACAACAAACACAAAATCACATCTCGACTTCTTGTTATTCATGAGAGTAGTATTAAAAATCTCAAAAAATTTATTAAATTTTTTACAAAATATTCGCATAGATATGAAATCCACACTTATGATCTCATAGAAATCTTGATCTGTAGCATTTCCCTATTCCAAATAAGATTAGATGTGGGACCCATTTTAGAAACAGTTGTATACGATGTGAAGAAGTGATTCCCGCCAATTCAGAGAGAACGGATTGATAGAATACATACATATGTACATTACAGGCTAACGGACAATAATTGTCGTTAATTGTGCTTCCGTCATCGTTTGTTTGTTTATTTTTTTACCCCCCTGAAATTTCGTATTTTGCCCCTGCCGACTTCACCTATTTACACTTATGTTTAATTTATTGATTAATTATAAGACAAATGGCCTCACTCGACTCGGCTAAGAAAGGAATGCAAGCCAGCCTTATTTTCATAAATTTTTGGGCAAAAGAAACCGAAAGAAAAGGAAAGCAAAATATAAAAAAAGATTTAAAAGGAAAGAAAAGGAAACCGTTTTCAGTAGATTGACAATTTCTTAACCCCTCACTAAATCACAGGGCCTGAAAATTGATAAATTCGTCTAAGTGTTTTGTTGTTTTCAAACTTACATGTTCGCAGATTGTAAATTCTAACAATATCTAAAAACATATTATGTAAATATGAAATTACAAAATTAAAATAAATGAAATGTTTGATGGTATACCTATGTTCAACAAGCGACAATGAGGAGAGAAAGATGGGAGTGGTGGTGCTAAGAAAGTTAAAGATTTAGAAGGAGAGATGAAAGTTTGAAAATGAGAGATTTGTTTAGGGTTGAGATATTTATTTGTACATTAAGGTTTCGTTTGGGATGTGGGTTGATTTTTTGACTTTTTGACTATTTTAGCATGAGGTTAAAAAGTCTCGTTTGGGAATAGATTTTTTAGTTTTTTTTTTATTTTTGTGAGAAAAAAAATGAAATAATTATAGTTTGGATGTAACATTTTGTCTTCTTGATTTTTTAGCCTATTTTATCTTTTTGTGACTATTTTAACCTTTTAAGCCTCATTTATTAATTATATATTTTAGTCAAAAAGTCACTATAAGTTGTCACATCATTCTCTTTACTTTTCTGCATATTTTTTCTTAAAAAGTCAAAAAATCAAGTATATTACAATCGCGCGCCTCTAGGTAACTCTCATGTGGAGGTCTCCGGACTAGTCATCATTGGAATGGCAAGCTAGCCATCACACCGTTGGACAGACTATGGTGTGATGTCATCGATGGTAGACAACGGAATGTCGTCGTTGTTCGCTATTAAAGTTGATCAAAAAAAGCTTGAAGGACAAGGTTCTGAATGTCTCTATTCCCACAGACGGCGCCAATTATACGGGAAGTAAATATTTCTTACTTTCGTATTCCTTGCATCCAAGCTCCAAGTTATTCTGAATGATGTTGTTCAGCCTGAAACCACAACGACGATGAGCTGTCCGGCGGGTATATTACCGGAAAGCCCCTCCAACGATCAAGTTAACACCCTTAGAGAGAAGAAAGACAAAGAAAAGATAGCCCCAAGTAAGGAAAGTTGTAGACTTTTTGCATGGAGGCGCTGCAAGGCTTATATAACTTGTGTGTACACTACCTTGCTCGTCCTTTCTTGGACGCGTGAATTTACTATCCTCTTCGCCTTACACGTGTGGGTTAATACTGCCAAATAGCATCAACAAAATAGCCAAACGGTATTGACACGTAGTATTGGCGGGTTTTCCTCCTTGCACTCCAATTGGGCCACGTAGTATACAGCCGTCGAGCTATCTTCAACTGAGCTAATTTCAACCAGTTAAGCCCCAGGCCACTCCATGTCCAAGCTAGCTTTGGCCAGTTGGCTCCCAAAGAATTTTACTGGCACGGTTCGCTATGTTTTGTTCAGTTAAATGTTGTTTACTCATTGCTCAGACAAACTCCGCACAGACCTTCGCCTTTACTAAGATTCTCAACTCGGTCAAGAGTTGCGCTCGTCA
Organism: Camellia sinensis; assembly: GCF_055761805.1. Lineage (NCBI taxonomy): Eukaryota > Viridiplantae > Streptophyta > Magnoliopsida > Ericales > Theaceae > Camellia > Camellia sinensis. The sequence continues at coordinate 13,696,765 of NC_138967.1, read as the reverse complement.
TCTTAGCCAGGTCACTTTCCATTGCGCATACTTCGCTTGGCTGAGATCCTTCACCCGATCTATGTCCGATGTGTGGACTTATCTCGGCCTATAATCCAAGCTCATTCAGCTAGGCCCAACGCCCATTTTATGTTAACTTGGTTGCACGGTCAAAGGCCCACATGAAATTTAGGTCAGTCCATTTGTTCGGTATAAATTCCTCTCTCACTAAGCTTTGCAAAGTGAAAGATACACATTTCTTCACATAGTAAAAAAGGTGGAAAAAAATACACACATACATATAGTTGACCCCCCCCCATTTCAAAGAATTTATCTCCCATGGACCTATTATCATTTTGGGCTTGCATTCTAAAAATTACTAGGGCATGGGCCCAATACAATGAATGATGTATCCAAATCCTTATCAAATTTGATGATGGCTTTGTCACACTATATTATGACTAGTGTTTCTGAGTGTTCTTTTGTCAAAATATCACATGCCAACTATTAAAAAGCCTATACCATCTTCCAATAATAATAATAATAACAATTTCATATGGGTTAGATTTTTCTTGATCATTCATCTATAGTAATTCTCTCTTAGGTCGATTGTCAAATAAGAACGCTAAGTGCCCCTATATGTTTCTCTTTTGCCCTACTCAAAAGTGTCACTCATCAATTCCTAATTTGGTTAACACCAAAAGCTTGTCTACATGAAGATGTTAATTAGGTCAAATGTCTCTACTAAAAATGTGAAAGTAGTTCTCGAGTATCATGTGACAAGATCTATATAGTGCTTCAAATCAATTTTGTGGAGAAAAATGTTATGACTGGGATATGATGACTCACATTCGTTAAGTAGTAAAGAGGAAAAAAAAATTTAAAAAAATCATCTAGTATAACTCACATTCGTTAAGTAGTAAAGAGGAAAAAAAATTAAAAAAAAAAATCATCTAGTATGTATTGCGATTTTTCATTCAAAAATGTTACATGATATTCTAGAAGTATAAAATAATTTTTCTTTCAAAAATTGTTATCAATTTTTTTCCTCTAAATATAGCTCTTTTTTTTAATAAATATCCAAAAACTATTTGTAAAAACTATTTTTACGCACAAAATAACAATAGTATGAAAATGATGAGTATTTTTTAACATTTCATTGTTTTTGTGTAAAAGATATATAAATAAGATAACAAAAACATGGATAAGAAAGCATAGCAAATGTGCCCTAATTTCTTTTTCTTTTCCTTTTATTATTTCCTAGTTTTCACTTTGAATATGTAAACAAGATCGTAAATTAGAAGGGGATATTATTCAATAATTTTGGAATATTACGTGGCCATGTTTTAAACCAATCATCAATTACTTAGTTTCATGTTATTCTCCTATCTCCAATATAAATCGTAGGCCCCTACCCCTTTCTATCAATCAAAACCTTATAAAATACCACGAGTTCATATTCTAAAAATATTGTATAATCACCTAATTAGAAGTCTAATAATCACGTTGAATTTGTATAACGTTATAGCAAATTGTTATTATTACTCGTGATACACAGCAATCGCCCTTTATACGAACTTTTTTTTTTTATGGGGTTGTTAATGTTAAATGAATTTTTAATGAATGATTTTTTGTTATTAGACACAAAAATAGTGATTCATATTAATAAATACATGTAAAACTTATATCTTTTGTCTAATCAGTGGTGTTACATGTATCAATTAGTTATTAATTAACATACCAATACTAGTTATTTATGACATTATTATTGACCCCACTCATTATATAAATTATAAATATCAAAAATTTCTTAAATTATGTCACATCATCAATTGATATACTAATTGGTATATTAATTAGTGCATATTCGTGTCTAATAATTAGAATATCAGGTAAGAAATCAACTTATATATAGCATTTTAGTCTTGTTTGATAAAATCTTATTGGAGCTACTTACTACTTTTATGTTTTAATAAATAAATTTTACTTTATCCTTATTAACTACCATTTAATTACCATTTAAGAATCATTTAGCACAAAGTAAAAGTTCTTATGGGAAAAGCAAAAGTGAGGACCTCAATTTTCCTTCCTCTTTATGAGTAGGGTGGTTAGGGCTACTTAAGGAAATCAAAAGAACAGTTAATTGAACCGGCTCAGATCAATTTTGTAGGTTTAATTTGATTTTTTTTAATTCATCGGTCGGTTCTAATTTGAAAATTTGAGAAATCAATTCATGGTTTCGGATTTTAACCAATCGAACCGGACCAGACCAGACCGTATAATTTAAATCGTATAAGTTTATTTGTTACATGTTATGTTTGTATAAGTCAATGGTAGAACAATATACATATGTTTATGTTTTAAAAAAGGAAAATGTTTGGTGGTCACAAATTCTGTGGCTCAAATGGCCCGAAACTGTCAAAACGATGTCGTTTTGGCTTGTTTTGCACCCAAAACGACGTCGTTTTGGCAGTTTCGGACCATTTGAGTCACAGAATTTGTGGCCCCCTAGCATTGCTGTTTAAAAAATCATGACAGATTAATGTTGAACAATGTTTGCTTAATGTTATGTTTTTGCTCAACTAATAAATATTATGAGAGTAATTTGTTTGATATGTATGTTATTATTGTTTTTATTATTTATGATAGGTTGAATTTTTTTAAAAATATTATATGATTTTTTTGTGAACAGATTAAGTAAAATCGTAATTTTAAATCGAACTAAATCATGTTTAAATGATTTGGTTCAAATTGGTTTCATGATTTTAATAGTTTGGTTTAGTTATAATTTTTATAGAATCATAGAAAACAGATTAGTGATACTCAAACATAATTAGGTGGTATCTCAAAAATATTATGAGTAATAAAATAAAAATAACGTTTATAATTTTGTGTTAAAATATAACATAATAATAAGAGATTTTTCATTTATTAAATAATTAAGAGACAAACACGTGATACACAGATGACTTAATAAATTCTCACCCATAGAAAGAACTAACCGCCTAGCAAAATCTAAACAAACACGACACACACCCTTTCTCCTTCATTCAAGTGATGCTGCAACCACCAACCAACCACACACCACCGCCACCACGGCCCTCTCTCTCTCTCTCTCTCTCTCGAACAAATTGCAAAATGCTTTCTCACATGATGTCACTATGCTTGTTATCAAGCCACCTTCGCTTATAATAAGATTATGCATACACAATCAATCACATAAAATAATTCTAATATTATATATTAGATGATAATTTTAACTATACATCATTTGATATATATATAATTAAAATTTTTTGTGGGAGTAAATTTCCGATCACACTGTCAACTCAGTAATCAGTTGGAGAACACTGACAGAATAGATGGCACCTGCTTGACCGGCAACAGAAAGAGAAGATTTCGGCGGTGGTTCGTCCACCTGGGGGCACTCCGACGATCAAGTCAGTATATCTCTCAAAGATAATCAACAGTGCTAAACTCACTGTTCAGAATATAAATTGCGTACCTTAGACCCATCGAGGGTGCCTTTCTTTTATAGTTACCTCACTCCTAGTCCCCATAGAAGCCTAGCTTCAATGGACTTCTTCTCAATGTTTATCCAGGACTCTCCAATAGATAAAGATAAACTCCCTACGAGTATTATCCTTATCCATTCTAAAGTCCTTCCTCATTCTAGGACTTTTGTCCCTTATCCGCTTATCTCGGATTCTGATATCTTCGGAGATAATCTCGGCCTTGCCGAGATCACCTCAATGTCATAACCTGGACACGTGGCACCTCGGCTGACACGTCGGCGTCACCTTGGCCACGTGTTGGGACTCAAAAAATAAATCTCCACAACTGCCCCTATGTTCTATTACCTCGGCATTCTGAGGTGATGGAACCTATATCATTACTTCCTGCCAGTACGTCGGTTTAAAAGTGTCTTCACCGAGGTCATCATATAGGCCGACATGTCTTTTAAAGAACAAGAATTCCATTGAACTCCTTCACGCGTATGAGCTGTCATGCATCACAACTCAACCGTTTCAGCCACGTGCTCTTTTCTTACTGGATCGTGCTTGTGATGCGCATGTAAGCCATCTCGCGCTTGCGTGCACCGTCTGACGAATCCGTTGTTCTAGGCTTATTAATTTTGTTCTGCCGCCATTTCAAGTTTTAACAAAACTTTTCCCCCCTCTTCCATTTTTTCACTTTTTCCTATCGTTTCTGCGGCTTTCTCTCTCTAGTTTTTCTCTTCAAGATCCTCCATTGCTCAAGCTTCCAAAGCTCTACTACTCGCTTCATCCATTTCCTCCGGCGAGGTGCTTGCCAATCTGTCCCGCTACCGTCGTTCTTCTGACTTCGGCGATCTCAACGTCGACTTCTTTTCTCTGGTAAGTCACCGTTCCTCCTGGCCTCAATTTCTTATTACCTTACTGAACTTTACTGTTTCACCTGCTGTCTTTGCAATCTTGTCCATATTTTTGATATTTCATCTTGCATCTTGTATTCCACCATATATTTGAACATGTTTGTTTCATGATTCTGTTTTTTCCCAAATCATCTTCTTGAATATACACTGTTCACACTTCTGTTGATTTCTGCCACTGTTCTTGGCCCGATACACCTGTGTAAGTTCTTTGTCTTGATTTCTTGATGGCTTCATCACTATTCTTGATTCTGAAGCGCATCCCTGTTTTTCTGTTTTCCAGATTTGTGCCTTCAATCTTCGTTTCCATAGATTTGGGATTTGTTTGTAGAACTCAAAACAATTGTTAGGGAAAATTAAAACGATTCCCCACAGATTTTGTGTATCTTCTAGCTGTAGCCGAGGTCCATAAAACCCTTTAGAAATACCCCTTCTGAAATCCAACCCCTTCAATTTAAACCGATATCATGGGTATGTGGAAGCACAGGGTAGACACCCCGGCCAAATTAGAGCACTTTAGGCAGGAGTTCGAAATCCCAGCCGACGTTCATCTGAGGTTGGTTGGGGAGGATGACTCTATCATGCCCGATGTAAACCTCATGCCTTTCCCAGTAGTAGCATTTATTGAGTGTGGACTTAGGTTTCCACTTAACCCTTTTTTCCGTGAAATCCTTCATTTCTATAGGTTGAACCCAATGCAGCTTGCCATTAATTCTTACCGAGTTATTAATGGTACCATAGCCTTAGCTAAACAAGAGAATGCTAGGATTACTCTTGCCGATTTCCATTACTGTTATAGCATGTGTCGCCTGAAATCGGAAAAAGGCCACATCTATTACCCCAAGCTGAGGTCCACGGAATACAAAATCGTTGCCGACCTCCCTGACTCCAACAAGGGAGTGGGGGATGATTACTTCATTGTTTCGGGTAACTGGGAGTTTCAGCCAAACGATAACCTCTATCTTTATCCCCTAAGTCGAACAGTTTTCGGAGAAGAAGCTGGTAAGAGCCACCATTCACAAATTTTCTTGCTTTCTTGCATAAAGTTTTCAACATTCTACTCTAATGTCTACGCTTTTTTCTTTTTTGCAGTTCTCCTTCAGCCACCAAAGGGCTTCCATCAGTCTTTCTTTCCCAGCAAAGACTTGAAGAGACTACTGAATTTGCCAGTCCACAAGCGGAAGGCCCCTCTGCTTCTTAACTTTATCCCCACTTATAAGTCGGCCCTTCCCGACATCCCAAAAAATAAGAAGAAAAGCCTTTTTCCTCATTCTGCCACAACTCCACAAGTCGCGTCCACATCTCGGACAGACCAAGGATCAACCTCTGATCCAGCTGAGCAGTCGTCAACCTCGGCTCCATACCTGATCCCACCATTTCAGCGACAACGTCGGCGACGATCTGTTTTTTCTTCCGAGATGGGCTGCCAGAAAGCTGTTGTAAAAGACCTCTTAGCCAGTATCCCTTCTGACGTTGACGTTCAACCAACGCAAACCCAGCCTCTACCAAAGCAAAAAGAATCAAAAAGGCTCAACTAAAGGCAAAGATGACTCAGGTTGATAAGAGGACACCTAGCCAATTTCCAAATTGGCTGAGAGCGAGAAGACTGCCTCTGTCCCCGAGAAGAGGTCTGCTGAAACACACCCATCCGAATCCATCAGATCAAAAAGGCTGAGGTCATCTTCTGCAATGACCTCAGGATCTCAAAAGCATGATGCCCTCTGGGCCCCCAAAACCACACTGGAGGATAAACTAGTTAAGGCTAGTGATAGTGCGGAAGATATTAACGTCGGCGTTGCCCTTAGTACCACTCTGCTTCTTCCCGGCAATCTCGATCGAAACACCGAGTTGAGCGAATATGAAAACTATGCTCTGATGCTCCAGCGCTCTGTTCAAGTAAGTGTCTTTATTTGGTGATTTTTCCTTTTTTTCTCTTTTTTATACTTTAGAAAATTTTGTAATAACTTCTGCTTTGTTGTATTCTTTCTTAGGCAATCCAGCATGCCTACTCTTTCTTAGTGCAATCCTTTGAGGCAAGGCAGGCGTTGACTGATAAAAAGAGGGAGGTTTCTAGTCTGCAGAAGACTAATAAAAACTTGCAGTAAAAACTGAAAACCCTGGAGGATCAGGCTGAGGTCGCTATCAAAGAAAAGGATAATGCCAAAGAAAAGATTGGTGCTGCTAAGGCGATAAACAAAGTCCTTCAAGCCCAGCTGAAAGAGGCCGATGACAAGATGGTCGAGGCCCAAAAGGAGCTTCAAGACGCCCCGGCCACCAAAGAGGCCGAAGTCAAGGCCGTCGATGAGAAGGCATATGCTGAGGGGGTGGCCGATGTTACGGCAGACTACGAAAAACAGGTGAAGCAGGCATGCAACAGGGGCTTCACCCTTGGCTGGATGACCTTGCTGAAAAGGCTTGATGTCCCCAAGGACTCTCCCCTCAGGAATGCCGATGTCCTTCCTCTGCCATTCCTTCCAACTCCAAGCCAACCCGCTGACGACGACTCTGAGTCCGAGGAGGAGGTTCTGGTATGGAAGTCAAAAGACGTTGCTGGGGCCAAGTCTCTTCCTAAAAATGAGCAAGTCCTAGACTTGACTCAAGATGAGGAAGTTGAGGAGGTCCCCAAGGAAACTACCCCTGAGTAGGCATCATTGAACGTGCCTCTCGCCGACAAGAGCCTTGATCAGACCCTTCAAGAGATTGATGTTGAGCTTATGGCCGAGAAGGTGGCCGAGATGTCCTCCCAGCAGTCCTCCGAGATCCGGACTCAGCCTGCTAATGATGTTGAGGAATCGTAGTTTTGATGTCTTTTTCCTTTTGTTTTTTACACTTTGTACTTCTTTGTTTTTGAGACAATGTAAGCTCTTCATATGGCTGACGTGCCTTTTAATGAATACAACTTCCTTCTTTCTTGAATGTTTGCATGTTTGTCTTCCCTTTATTGCTTCTTGTATGACTTTCATACTTAGAATAAAAATGCTCCTTAGTCTTGTGCAACCTTCTCGGGGTGAAACACCTTGGTAATACAAACTGATGATTTACCTTGGCAAGTACCCAAGTACCTTTCTTAGCATAACCTTGGTTTTCAGTTTGTAATTTTTTTCAAAAAATTTCAACAAGTGTTTAACCTTAGCCTCGGTTTAACTTCAACTTGTAAACTTTTCTCAAGTTTCAACAAGTGTTAAACATAATCGCGGTTTAACTTCAACTTGTAAACTTTTCTCAAGTTTCAACAAGTGTTAAACATAATCTCTTCTCTCTGCCCCCTAATATGAACCTAAGTTCCACTTGGGGTCTCATTATGCATGTATTCTGGAAACAACGTTATGTATCTTTATCAGTCACAAGTGTATAAACGAATAAATCAAGCTAAATCTTTATTTATTTATTTCGGCAAGTGACAAAAGAGCAAAATTTTATTTATTTACTTCGGCAAACATCTCAATATTTGCTCTTAAAAAAGGCTTCCAACTATTTTCCCTCTTCTTCGGCTAAGCCCGAGCCGAGAACAAAGAAGCGTTCTTTATCCACTTCCTGAGGATTTTCTTCAGTGTTTCTTCATTCTTCTCAGCTGATTCCTTGTCGACATCCTCTAGGACCTCCACGTCCTTGCCTTCGATCTCTGCCTTCTTTGGTTTTTGAATGCTGCAGGTGGATTTCATTGCTGTCATGGAGCAATTCTTTGCCTGTAGCTGATCTCCTCTGACCTCTTCAATCCCATGCTCTGTTGGGAATCGCAATAGTTGATGCGATATTGAGGGAACTGCCCCCATTGTATGCAACCATGGCCTTCCCAAAATGATGTTATGAGGGGAGGGTGTGTCAACTACGGTGAACTTTGTTGTTATCTTCCTGGTGCCTGCCTGTATCTCCAAGCTGGTTGTTCCCAATGGCCATGTCGGCGTTCCATTGAACCCGACCATTGGGCTATTGGATTGCTCCATATCGTCTGGGTGAAGGCCAAGCTGCTTGTAACATCAGACGTACATGATGTCACAAGAGCTGCCTTGGTCAATCAGGATGCGTTTTACTTGACATTCCCCAACATGGAGGGATACTACCAAGGTATCATTATGCGGATGTTGCACCATCTCAAGGTCGGTTTCAGAAAAGGACACTACTGGCCCTTGGCACTCCTCTGCCCGATGTCTCTTCTCCCTGACTTGGTAGACATGCTGCAAGTGCTTTACCTTCTGGGTCTCCCCCCTAATTTCGTTCTCATTAACCTTCGAGTGAATTACATTAATTACCCGAGGTCCTCCTGCTTGAGGTTGCTGTGCTGGGGGAGGTGGAGCTGCTGTCGCCTGAGGCAGTCTTGCCTGTTTTTCCCTTGTTCTGGCCTCATCGACAAGGTCTCTCAGATGGTCTTGCCTCACCAGGTCTTCCAAATGTGTTTTCAGTGCTCTACAACCCTGAGTCATGTGCCTATCTTCATTATGGTAAGCACAATGTCTGCCAAGGTTTCTTCCCATAAACTCTCCTAGTGCCCTTGCTGGTGTTCTAAAATAGGTTTGATTCCGAATTTGGTCCGGGACTTTGTGAATTGGGATTCGGAACACAGTTGTCACTGCCTGTGTAGCCCTCAGTTCTGTTTCTTGCTTGCTCGATCCATTGTTACATCGGCCTCGCTTCGGCGAGCCGTTTCCTTTCTCTTGCTTTGCCTCCTTGGTTCCCGATGTATCTTCTTCAGCTCTAGCATGCTTCTCGATTCTCGCCATGAGCTCTTCCATACTTTTTGGCAATGTCTTTGCCAAAGATTTTCGTAGTGGACAGTCGTCTTTTAGACCGTTCTTGAAAGATACGACCGCCACCTCTTGATTACACTCTGGTATTCGGTTGAACACCTTATAGTACTTTTTTGCATAGGCCCTAAGGCCTTCATCCTTACTAATCTTTAGAGCCATCAATGCATCTATCCTTAATGGTTGTAGCTTGTTTGTCACGAACCTGGTCACGAACATCTCGGCCAGGCCTTCCCAGGTCTTCACGCTTCCTTTCGATAGTTTGTGAAACCAATCTGATGCAATCTCCCCGAACGATGAGGGGAACACTTTACAGAGCAACGGCTCATTCCCACTATACAATGCCATTGAGTTGAAATATAATCCAACGTGGAAGTTGGGGTCTGACTTACCATCGTAAATTTGGAACCTTAGCATACTAAATCTCTTCGGCACCTTAAATTTGTCCAATTCTACCGAGAAGGGTGTTCTTGGCTTAACAGGTGAAGTTACTTCGGCATCGGCAGTATGTTGTTTCCTCTTGAGGTAATCTCTCAGGTCTTCTTTGCTCCGCCTAGGAGCTCGGCTATCTCCCGACTTCAGTCTTTTCGGCATACTACACTCAGGTTCGTTGTGAGCCCTTTTCAACATTTCTCCATAAGTTGTGTCAAAGCACAGCTCATGCCTTTGAACGTGCCGATGTTTTCTTGGGTCTGCTTCTTTAGTGCGATGTGTCCTTCGTGACTCTTCTTTCCTTGACTCTCCTCGCCTGACCTCTCTGGAAGGCCGGTGAGAGTGCTTTTCGCTTCTGGTGTGCTGAGGGGCTATTGGGATTGGGTTCTGTCCTCCCTTCTGGGCATTGGCCGCTGGCACCGGCGTGTCCTGCAGTGGGTATGGTGGCTGCATGACGTTACTTTGCATCATAAAATTAACGACCGATTGCAAGTCTGCCAACTTGTTTGCCATATCTTTCACCTCTTCGTCCCTCCGCAGGCATCTATCCTTCCATTCCTGGAGGTCGTCGTCGTTGTAGTATCCGCTTCGATCTGGTTCTTCGGCACGTCTCCATTCTGGCCGACGTCTTTCTTGCCGTGATTCTAGTTCTGAGTCTCCTCATTGCGACCATCTTCTTCCACGTTTGGGTCAACGTGTTTTTCACTCCCAGCAGGGATTTCGTCCCCAACCTTATCCTTCTGTCCGTCACTGGCCATCTATTCTCCTTTCTTTCTCACAGACGACGTCAAATTATGTGAGTGAATTTCTGATCACACTGCCAACTCAATAATCAGCTGGAGAACACTGGCAGAATAGATGGCACCTACTTGACCTGCAACAGAAAGAGAAGATTCCGGCGGTGGTTCGTCCACCTGGGGGCACTCCGACGATCAAGTCAGTATATCTCTCAAAGATAATCAATAATGCTAAACTCACTGGTCAGAATATAAATTGCGTACCTTAGACCTATCGGGGGTTCCTTTCTTTTATAGTTACCTCACTCCTAGTCCCTATAGAAGCCTAGCTTCAATGGACTTCTGCTCAATGCTTATCCAGGACTCTCCAATAGATAAAGATAAACTCCCTAGGAGTATTATCCTTATCCATGCTAAAGTCCTTCCTCATTCTAGGACTCTTATCCCTTATCCGCTTATCCCGGATTCCGATATCTTCTGAGATAACCTCGGTCTTGCCGAGATCACCTCGGCGTCATAACTTGGACACGTGGCACCTCGGCTGACACGTCGGCGTCACCTTGGCCACGTGTTGAGACTCAGAAAATATATCCTCACATTCTTGTATATGATTAGTTTTGTTGTCGGTTCTGAATTTGTAGATTTATTGCACTTCCAACAATGTATACCGTATCACTTGTTTTTCGACTGTTCTGCCTATGAAATCTCTCTTCGTAATTATTTATAGTATTATATAAATAATATCACATAATATTCAGAGTTATTTAATAAATTTGGATAAATTATAAATAAATCTCTTGAAATTTATTTAAAATACGAATTGTCCCCTATAATTTAGAAAATTACAAATACCTCCTTATCAGAATTTTTTATTTAACAAAATTAATTGAAAATGTGAAATTTCTAATTGTCCACCTATACAATAATAAAATTATCTGAATTATTAATTGAAATAAAATTTTAACATTATTAAAAACAATTAATTAACTTGATGATTTATTAATAAAATGACCTATTTGTTATAAAATTAGAAACATTTGGGGGCATAATGTAATCTCTAGAATCATAAGAGGTAATTTGTAATTTAAGTAAATCTCAGAAAATATGTTTGTAATTTATTGAATAAATTTTATATATTACTGTACGGGGAGCAAATATTCAGGTAAGCCCGTACTTTCTTCTTCCAAGCATCCGATCACCTGCGCACACAAAGGCGGTGAGCTACCCGGCGGTGTGTGGCCGGAAAACCCCTCTGACGGTCAAGTTAGAACACACACCAAGGGATAGATAGAGAGAAGGGAGAGAATTGTGTTTAGTGTATGTCTCACCAAATATCATTTGTCCAAGCATGGGGGGCGCAGACTTGCTTATATACCTTCTGCGCCCCAAATCTACTCCCAGTGACCTCTCAACATGTGGCACTGCTATCCCATCTGTCAGCATAAACCTTGCTGAGCACCACCTAACCCAACTGCCTGCCCATTCTCCTGGGAGCTCGGCAATCGGGCAGTACCATCTCGGCCATCGTCTGCCATGCTGCGCTTCATGCCTAAGTACTCCAACAACTAAGCTCAAATGAGGACCGGACTCGGCGGCATCTCGGCAAAGCCGAGCTCGGGACAACTCACGCTTGTCTACGGTCGACCTACCTGCCGAGCAAACAGGTACCTCGGTCCAACCTTGCCTTTCCTGGCGCTGGACTTTTCACCTGACCAGCTTCGTAACCATGGATCCTTGCAGCTCGGTCAATCCACGCGCTGCCTTAACCGAGCAGCTTCCTTCAAGGCCGGGCCACACAACTTGGCCCAACACCTGTTCGGCCCAAATCTGTCTGGCACAACTCTGTCCGACCCAAATCTGTCCGGCCCAATTCCATATTATTAATCTCCCTCTCAATTGCCCCTTAATTTCATCCGCTGAAGCGTGACTGGGATTACCTATCCTGACCAGGGTAATACTTCCCCAGTCCTCAGTATGCAAAATGGCGACCGAGCTACTTGACATTCCTGTCTTCAAGACTTGCCCGGTTCAACTCCTTGGTTGACATTCCTGTCTCAAAAAATTGCCCGGTTGACCCCTCGACTCTTCATCCTATCTCTTCAGTTCTGATGCTGCCATAAATGGGGACACGTGTCAATCCTCTATTGGTCCTCGAGCAGCCAACCCAGCCATCCCCTCAATTTTGAATTTGGGCGGCCTCACCACCCCTATAAACATGCATCTTCTTTCTACCTTTGATTCTTACTGACTCTTTGGCATTCCAAGCACTTCGAAGCTGCTGTGCCCTCGCCAAGCTTCCATTCTCGTTCTTGCTCTGTGTTTGCGTTGGAAGGAACTGCATTTGCACCAAATCTTGGTAAGTCTCTTCGAGCTTTTGCTATTACATTTGTTATTCTACACTTTAGGGCACCTATTCCTTAGGTTTTAGGATTTAGGCATACAGAATCGTCCCAAACCCCTTACTATTCATGGTGTTCTTCATTTTCCTTGATGAACTTTGAAGATCTGGAGACGACCGGGCTCCAGGTCCTCCTTAGATCCAAAAAACCGCTTAGACTGAGCAAAGAACCTGTTCGCCCTAACCTTAGTAAAAACCGGGATAGCCAAAGGACTTGGTCGCTCGACCGGGCTAACATCTGGTCCGCTTGGGCGACTGAGCTCCTTGGTTAGCCTTTACGACCGAGGTGGTTTGGCACTCTTATGACCGAGCTGAAGTCAAGCTTGCTTTGCGCGACCGCGCTTCCTCTTACACTTGCCATCCTTTTCCTGCAGAGTCCAAGTGGACCACTGACCATTACCGAGGTTAACAAAGACCGGTCAGCCTCCAATCACCACTGTGCCAAACCTCTTAAGCTAAGCTAACTTAGGCCGACCGTACATGGGGAAATTCCGGTTCCTGGTAGATACTCCGGTTGCTCTGGCCGCGTTCAGGGAAGAGTACGGCATCCCGGCCGACGTCCACCTTGAGCTTGCAGAAATTGAGACAACGCCTTGGGGCAAAGAGCAGTGCCCCTTTACCATGCTGTCAATCATCGAAGGAGGCCTTCGTTTCCCCCTTAACCCATTGATTACAGAGTTCCTGCGCCGTACCGGGCTAGCACCCACTCAAATGTCCACCAACACATACTGAATAATATACGGCGTGCATGAGCTTAACAACCGGCTAGGCACTAACTTAGGTTTAGCCGAGATACTGCGGCAGTACACCCTGGGGCACACCGGCAACGGCCTCGCCTATTACCTTAAGATTAGGCCGGGCAAAGAAAAAATCGTGACCGGAACACCAGACAAGGACTTGCACGATGACGATTTCTTCTGGGTAACCGGCAATTATGAAACAGTCGAGGTATCGGGCTGGTTCATAAGCAAGAACTTCGGTTCCACATGTAAGTCGTGCTGTCTTGTTCGGTCAATTCACTTTATTATTCTGCACTTAACCATTTTTCTTGTTTCTCCTGCAACTATTCAAGCCTTGCAAGCCAACTACCAATACCCCAACGTAGAAGCAATCCGGACCATGCTCCGTTATAGCCACTGAGATTGCAACGAATTGCTCGGTTACGTTCCAACTTACAGATACTCAGCACCACGCCGGAGTAAAGTTACAGACTTTCTCCGTGCTCCAACTCCTCCTCGAGATCCAACTCTGCCAGACGTCCCGTTTATCCGGTTAATTGAAGCCACGGAGATGGTGAAAAGGAGTCGCATCAAGAAATTTCTCACCGCGACCTCGGGCGAGCATCGTTTCCCATTTCCAAGCTGCCGGTCAATCCAGCGGCCCTGTGGTTGCCTTGGCGTCTCCAGCTGCCGGGCAATCCGGGCAAGAAGCTCGCCGGGCTAGCAAAAGGCCTCGCGCAGACCCATCTGCCGAGTTGGTTGCCGAGCTCACCACCGAGCAACCCACAGAAACCGCAGACCCAATTCCAACATGGCGACCGCAGTTTAAGCATCGGGGAAAAGACATCCCGGCGAACGCTTCGATCAAGGGTGACAAAGAGCACCTGCTTGCCTTTGATCTCTCAAAAGCCCTGCTCCTACCGAGCGATGTGGTCGGCAGCGACCACGTTCCTGACACCCGGTTGGTGAAGTCGTCTGTCAAGTCCATGGCCAGGGTAACCTTCAATCTGCCTCTGAAAATTTCACAAGTGTTTGCACGGTTTCTTCTCTGATCAAGTTTCCTTTTTGCAGGCCATCCAAAAACAACACTTAGTCATGGAGCGCATCCACCGACTTCGGCAAAAGGCAGCCGACACTGCCAACCAAGTCCAAAGCCTCCAAATCGAGCTTGGCCAAGCAAAGTCCTCGCTTGAAATCGCCAACACCGACAACAACCGGTTGCTCGGCCAACTCGACGAAGCCGAGAAAAAGAGGGACGAGCTCCAGGCCGAGCTGGACGTGCTCAAGAAGTCCAGGGAGAAAGATTGTGAAGATGCCAATAATGCCGGCTTCAAAGAGGCGAAAGACAACTATAAAAAACAAGGCTTCGCCACCCAGGACATATATTTCAAAGCTGGATGGAAGGCTGCCTGTCAACAGCTCGGTCAAGGTCCTGGCACTGACGTGTTTGCCTCTCCACCGGCTGTCTCCTTACCGACCTACCTCATTCCATACGCCAATGACGTCTTCAGTGCGCTGCAGGCTGAGGCCGAGGAAGGACTCGAAGAAGCCGAGGCAGAAGTTGAGGGAGATGACCAAACCGAGCAGGGGCAACCCGGCCAAACTAGAACTAGTGTCCAGGACCAGACAGCAACGGTCAACCTGGAAGCTGATGAGGAATTCCCAGACCTCTCCCCCTTAGCTTAGTTTTCTTTTTTTCTTTGTCTGCAAATGTAATCGGGCTAAGTTCCCCACCTTTTGTATTAACTTTTTATCAATGAAAAGCTTTAATTTCATCAAGTGTTTGCACAGTTTTCTCCAACTCTATCTTCAGCAAAACATCTCGGTTTGAACCACCTGGCCTGACCGAAATTCACATCACAGTATAAGTAGCAGAATTGAACTTCTTCAACCGGAATAACCATCTCGGTTGGAACAACAAAGTTGAACAAGTCATTAACTCTTCCAACCGGAGTGAATCATCTCGGTTGGGAATCCTAAGTTGAGCAAGTCATCAACTCTTCCAATCGGAGTGAATCATCTCGGTTGGGAATCCTAAGTTGAGCAAGTCATTAACTCTTCCAACCGGAGTAAAATCATCTCGGTTGGGAAACTCAAACCAGAGCAATAATCAAAATGCCAAAGCAAAGAGGACACCTCTATATATTGACAAAAAAAATTACATTCTGAAATGTAAGCCAAAAAATTCCTTTGCACAAAAAGAAAGCTAAAGCTAGAAATAATACAGTTTGAGGTTGGCCGCATTCCATGGCCGGGATATTCCTCTACCATCCAGATTCTCCAAGTGGTATGCCCCCTTGCCCGCCAGACCGGTTATCTTGTAGGGTCCTTCCCAATTTGTCCCTAGTTTGCCTTCACCTGACACCAGGGTGTTGCCCATAACTTTCCTCAATACCCAATCACCAACTTTGAACGGTCTGGGGTGCATCGTCTTGTTGTATTTCCTTGAAAGTTCTTGTTGATAGGCCGCCACGTGGATGAGAGCCTTTTCCCGTCGCTCTTCCACTAGATCCAGTTCCAGGGCGATGGCCTCGGCGTTCAGCTCGGGCACAAAACTTTCGCTTCTGGGTGTGGGCATGCCAACTTCTAAAGGTATGACCGCTTCCATGCCATAAGCCAAAGCAAATGGAGTTTTTCCAGTAGACCGCCGAGGGGTTGTTCGATATGCCCAAAGGACGGTGGGGAGTTCCTCAGCCCATTTTCCCTTTGCTTTCTCCAACCGCTTATTCAAACCATCAAGTATGATCTTGTTTGATGCCTCGGCTTGACCATTGGACTGCGGGTAAGCCGGAGTAGAGTTGTAGAATTCAATCTTTAGATCTTCACAAAATCCTCTGAATAGGCGACCGTCAAACTGGGTGCCATTATCAGAGATCAAAATCTTGGGGACGCCAAACCGCGTGACCACATTCTGCTAGAAAAACCGCTTCACGTCTTTCTCCTTGATTGTTGCCAAGGGCTCAGCTTCAACCCATTTGGTGAAGTAATCTGTGGCCGCGATGAAGAACTTTCGGTTGCCTGGTGCTGTTGGTAGCGGCCTAACTATATCGAGCCCCCACATTACAAAGGGCCAAGGACTAGTGAGGGGAAGAAGTTCCCTGGCCGGCTGGTGGATCTGATGGGCGAATTTCTGGCACTTTTCACACTTGCGGACATATTTTTGTGCGTCGGCCTGCATGCACGGCCACCAGTAGCCCTGCGAAATAGCCTGATAGGCCAGGGACCTACCCCCTACATGACTGCCACAGATGCCTTCGTGAATTTCGTACAAGAAGGCCTCCACGCTACTCGAGTACACGCACTTCAGATAAGGACCGGTGAAGGACTTTTTATACAACGCTCCAGATGGGGAGAGCCAAAACCGCTCTGACTTCACCTGGACTTTGTGCGCTTCTTTCTTGTCGACTAGCAGAATCCGATCTCTGAGAAACAGGGTTATAGGGTCCATCTAAGAAGGACCTAGCGCGGCGCAGAGTACATCCGTCTGCCCGGCTTCCTCTATGCTTGGCCGTGGAAGGAATTCAATTAACAGGGGGTTAGGAGATATACAATCAACCATTGAAGCAAGGCCGGCCAGCTCATCAGCTCGGCTGTTTTCTTCTTGGCCAATCTGTTGAACTCTGATTGCCTGAAATTGCTTGATGTGTTCCCTGACCAGAGCTTGGTACTTTGCTATTCTGTTATCCTTCTCTTCGTAAACCCCAGAGACTTGGTTAACCACAAGCTGGGAGTCACTGTATACAATTAGCTCGGATGCTTGCATCTGAATCATGCTCTTGAGCCCGACCAAAAGCGCCTCATACTGGGCCTCGTTGTTGGATGCTGGGAAGCCAAGGGTAATAGAGTGTTCAATAGTCAGGCCACCCGGCGAGATAAGAACGATACCTAGCCCAGCGCCGTGACGGTTCGACGCTCCATCAACGAAAAGTTTCCACATCTCCCCGACAAAGAGCTTCCAACATTCTGAAGGGTCGTGAGAATTTCGAAGGTCGATGAGATCACGGTTGTTCGGCTGTTCGGCTGCACGTTCTGTGCAGACTGGTTCCACTTCAGCCCCCCTCGGTGATTCGGCACCGGACTCAGCAAGTTGATCTTCAATGCCCAAGTCTGTAGGCGAATCTCCAGGTTGCAGTATTATGCCAGCCGCAGGCTCTGTGCTGAGTGCTTCCACTTCTTCCCCCCTTTGTGATGCAGTATCGGACAGAGTAGGTTGGACAGTGATTCCCAATTCCATTATTGCATCACCGTGCGGTGGATTTGTACAAACTGAGGGTGTGCCGGAGGGGCGCGCAAAGTCCGCGTCGCCAACCCTACCAAGTTGTTGTGTCTCGGTCGTGCTTGCGTTCACCTCATTATCTGCCATGGCAATGTCGACCGGGCACACCGGATGAGTTCCAGGTGAAAATTCCGCAACGAAATCGGCCAAGGTCTGGGCTTTTATAGCAGTGCGCGGCTGGAACTTAACATCAAATTGACCCAATTCGATCGCCCACTTGAGAATTCGGCTAGAGAAGTCTGCCCGTTCAAACAAGGCCTTAAAGGGGAATTCAGTCAGAACAATAATGGTATGGGCGTGAAAATAGTGCGCCAACTTCCTTGAAGCCATCATCAATGCTAACGCAAGCTTTTCCAACGGCAAGTATCTCGATTCTGCTGGTAGCAAGGTCTTACTGACGTAGAAGATTGGGAGGTGCTTAATTCCTTCAGCTCGGACAAGCACCGCACTAACTGCATGTTGCGAGACGGCAAGGTAAAGATAGAGTTCCTCGCCTGGCTTTGGTGTAACCAACAGTGGCGGAGAAGACAAATACTCCTTGAGCTCGGCCAAAGCCCGGTCACAATCTTCGTCCCACGAGAACTTTGATTTCAATGCCTAAAAGAAAGGGCGGCAGGGATCTGATGACCGGCTTATAAATTGATTAAACGCGGCGGCCATCCCGGCCAGATGCTGCACGTCCTTAATCGAGCTGGGCTGCTTCAAGTCTTGCACGGCACTGATCTGAGTGGGGTCTGCTTCGATGCCTCGGTTCGTGACTAGGAATCCCAAAAAGTTTCCGGATCCCACGCCAAAGGCACACTTAGACGCATTCAGGCGCAGCTTGTGTTTTTTGAGAATGGCGAACATTTCGGCCAAGTCGGATAAGTGGTCTCCTGCATGCCGGCTTTTAACCACCATATCATCAATGTAGGCCTCCATTGTCCGCCCAAGCAAAGGAGCAAACATCTTGGTCACCATCCTCTGAAAAGTTGCCCCGGCATTCTTCAAACCAAAAGGCATGACTCGGTAGCAAAAGAGTCCCCTTGGAGTCATGAAGGAAGTAATCTCTCGGTCGGGCCCATGCATGGCAATCTGGTGGTAGCCGCGATAGGCATCCAAGAAGCTGAGCCGATTATGTCCAGCCGTCAAGTCCACAAGCTGGTCAATACGGGGCAAAGGGAAGCTATCCTTCGGACAAGCTCGGTTGACTGTCTTGTAATCGACACAAACTCGCCACTTCCCATTCTTCTTGGGCACCACTACTGTGTTGGAAATCCACGAGGGTAGTGCACTTCCTGAATTGCTCGTGCCTCGAGCAAGTTTTTCACTTTTTCTGCAACTACCTCGGCATGATGCAGCGCCGATCTCCTTGTTCGCTGAATGACTGGCTTTGCTCCGGGGAAGACATTGAGGTGATGGCAGATAAAACTTGGATCGAGGCCGGGCATATCTTAAGGCGACCATGCAAAGACTTCGATGTTGGTCATCAAAAACTCAACCATCTCGGTCCTTTCTTGGGCCGTGAGGCTGGAACCGAGCAGGAAGAACTTATCCGGCCGCTCCATATCAACTCGCACCTCCACCAATTCCTCAACAGCTTTGTCCTCTGCCTTGGTGCCCACATCGTCAAGAACTCCCCGGTTTTCCGGTCCTTCTATCATTTGAACGAAGTCTTTGGCAGCCCGGCTCCCGTTCACTGCCACGAAACACTATTTGGACATGACTTGATCTCCCCAAATCTCCTTGATTGCTCCCATAGCCGAGGGAATCTCATCACTTGATGGCAGGTCGACGCTACGGCTTGCATGGTGTGAAGCCATCCCCTTCCAAGGATTAGATTGTAAGTAGAAGGAACTTGTAACACCCATAACTCCACTTGCTTGACCACGGGTCCCGCTTTGACCAGCAGGATAATCTTTCCCAAAGGCCACTCCGGTTGTGAGTTGAAACCAACCAATGGCGAAGTTGCCGGAGCCAAGTCTGTTTCCCGGAGCTTGAGCTGCTTGAACGCGCCGTAATACATGATCTCGACTGAGCTTCCCTGATCGATCAAGATCCGTTTGACATCGAATTCCTTGACGCGGAGTGTTACTACTAAGGCATCGTTGTGTGGCGTCTGAATACGCTATAGATCCCTTGAGGTGAAACTAATCACATCTTTCTCTACGGTCTTCCCCCTCTTGATGGCAGGCTGTACCGACAAAACCTCCCTTATATGTTCTGCCTTTTTGATCATACCCCGGAGTTCGCAAACACGCTCCGGTTCCACTATGCCGTGGATGACATTAATAACTCCTTGTGGTGGCGCATCTTGGTCATCCTGTCCCCTGGGCTCAACCGGAGCTTGGTTCGCCTTTACGCCCCCATCAATGTAAAGGTCTAGGTGTCCGGCCGCGACTAGCTCTTCCAGGTGTTACCTCAAAGGCAAACAATCCTCAGTCTGGTGGCCTCGCTCCCGATGAAATGTGCAACGATACCGCGGATTGTAGCCCTTTTGTCCATCGCCCAACTTAGCAGGAAACCGGACATACTCCTCGTCTCGGATTTCACTAAGTATGCGATAGATTGGAATCTTGAAGACCGTGGTTATGCTAGTCCTTGCCTTCAACCTTCTGTTTGCCTCCGCTACGTCATCTTGGGGGTAGTCATCCCGGTCATTCCGACGTCCTCTACCCCGATTTTTGCGATTCGAGCCACGATCCGATTCCTCTGCTCAGTCACTTGAGCGGCTGGACTCTTGCCTAACTGCGTGCACTTTGCCTGCTGTCTTCTTGTCTGTTACTACCGGAGTTGCCTTCACGGTAGATGTTGACGCATCATCCTCGACTCGGATGTGCTCATTGATGCGCTGCATGAGCTGGCCCATGGACGTCGGTTGGTGCATGGTAAGCGAGTCCCGCAGTCTATGTTCAACCGGGAGACCACGCTTGTATTGAGTTATTGCAAGGTTGACCGAGCAATCCAAGATCTCGTTGAAGGTCTCCCAATACCTAGAGTTGTACGCCTTCAATGTGTCGCTCGGTTCCATCTTGACACTCAGTAGGTGATCAACTTCTTTTGGTGTTTTGGTGTTGGTTTTGAAGTGCGTGACAAAGGCTTCGGCCAGCTGATGCCACCTCTCAATACTCCCCTCCGGCAGCCTTTCAAACCACTTCAAGCCCAGTTCGCCCAAACTTGACGGAAAGATGAGGCACATAAGGGCATCATTCTGTCTATGTCCAGCCATGACCTGTCGGAAATGACTTACATGCAGGTAGGGATCGGTCTTCCCGTTGTACAATGTGAACTTCGGCTGGTGGAAGCTCGACGGGAGAGGTGTTGTTTCTATTTCCAAGGAGAAAGGGGTGGCACTCAACCTTGCCAAATCTAAATCCACTAGGAGTGGCGCTGCTTGCCGGGGTGGAGGCATTCTGACCTTCTCGCTGGCGTAAACCTCGTAGGATAACCGCTGGAACGCCGGTATCCTCTGAGCTTCCCGCTGGCGAGCCTACTCCTTTAAGACCGCCCGCAAATCCTCTGAATGAGCGGAATAAGAGTACCTTGACGTCGTCACTGGACGTGAGGGCTGGTAAGTGCTATCTTGCGCGCTAGACTTCTCTGCATGCACGTCGGAATCACCAACCTTGTAACTTCTGGTAATGGAAATGGACGGAGTGCGTCGCTGACTCTGACCGCCTGAATGGCGGGGTTGGGTGCGCTCACTGTGGTCTCCCACTCCAGCTACACCCTTCCCCTTAACATGCCGCTTCAGCTCCTCCATCTCCGCCGTCATTCGCCGAATGACGGCGTCCTGGTCTCTTAGCTTGTGTTCCAGACGTCTGGCGTGTGATTCTCTCCGTCGCCGATGACCGTCGGGACTCCGTGAATGACCATGACTCCTACCGCGCTTATCTCGTGCGTCTCCCGACCCTCCTCCTGGGAATGTCTCCAGGTTCGCCATCGGAAGGATGTCGGGATGCCCCTCTCTCCGTTTGCCTGACTCCGGAGTAACTCCATCGATGGCGGACAACGGAAACTCATCGTTGTTCGCCATGGACGGCGATCAGATGAGCGTAGAAGACAAGGTTTTGTCTGCAAAGTTCCCAAAGACGGCGCCAATTGTACGGGGAGCAAATATTCAGGCAAACCCGTACTCCCTTCTTCCAAGCATCTGATCACCTGCGCACACAAAGGCGGTGAGCTACCCGGCGGTGTGTGGCCGGAAAACCCCTCCGACAATCAAGTTAGAACATACATGCCAAGGGATAGATAGAGAGAAGGGATGTAACGCCCTCAAAATAATAACATTAAACCCATCAATATATCCCAGTCCGCTCGAGCGTAGATTTCCCCCTCCCATAACTTATACCCAGGAAGTACTACCCGCTCGAGCGCCACCGCACGAGCGTAAACAAACCCGCTCGAGCGCAAAAATCACATCTGCAGAAGTTTTGCAGGAACCCAAAATACTGGAGGTGTGCAATACCCGCTCGAGCGGATCGCCTAAAAACTGAACAACAAGGAATTGAAACCAAGGCCTAACCAACCTGTAACAACCCTGTTCAAAACATCCTAAAACTCAATCAAGTGGAATTAAAGGACGACAACAAGATAGATACCACTACCAACTTCACGGAACCGAGTCCGGAATACAACAGAACAGTAAATGGACGACCGGGATCGCTATACGGGAGAGAATTGTGTTTAGTGTATGTCTCACCAAATATCATCTGTCCAAGCATGGGGGGCTTAGACTTGCTTATATACCTTCTGCGCCCCAAATCTACTCCCAGTGACCTCTCAACACGTGGCACAGCTATCCCATCTGTCAGCATAAATCTTACTGAGCACCACCTAACCCAACTGTCTGCCCATTCTCCTGGGAGCTCGACAGTCGGGCAGTACCATCTCGGCCATCGTCTGCAATGCTGCGCTTCATGCCCAAGTACTCCAACAGCTAAGCTCAGATGAGGACCGGACTCGGCGGTATCTCGGCAAAGCTGAGCTCGGGACAACTCACGCTTGTCTGCGGTCGACCTACCTGCCGAGCAAACAGGTACCTCAGTCCAACCTTGCCTTTCCTGGCGCTGGACTTTTCACCTAACCGGCTTCGTAACCACGGATCCTTGCAGCTCAGTCAATCCATGCGCTGCCTTAACCGAGCAGCTTCCTTCAAGGCCGGGCCACACAACTTGGCCCAACACCTGTTCGGCCCAAATCTGTCTAGCACAACTCTGTCCGGCCCAAATCTGTCCGGCACAACTCTGTCCGGCCCAAATCTGTCCGGCCCAATTCCATATCATTAATCTCCCTCTTAATTACCTAATTAATTAATGTATCATATAATAAAAAAAAAATTAAACCAAATCCTAACTCATATATATGTTACGTCAATAAATAAAAATATATAAAATTTGTCAATTTGTATAGCGTGAGAGGGCGGGGAGTAATAATTAAGGATTGCAATTTACACTATCATGGTTGTACGGGGAAGAAATACGCCTTCTCGTATAATCTTGTTGACCAAGTCCACGCTCCTCCATACGACGTCGCTTTATCACCTGAAAACACAAACGTGAGCTAGCCGGCGGGTGTGTGCCGGAAACCTCTCCGATGCCTAAGTCAATAAGCTTGACAAATAGACAAAGCTCTATGTTCTCAGAAAGCAAAATTGTGTTGTGTTCTATTACCTCCTCCAAGGTGATGTTTGTGAGCTTTTATAAGTTTCCTGTGGCACAATCCTAGTAGGACTTGTACTTCTCCATGCAGAGTCCTCCTAGGATTCATACTCCTAAGGATAATGCTTATCTTTTTACACCCCCCCCCCCCACTGCTTAAACCAAGTGGGATGGTTTTCATCATGACCGAACTACCACATGACCGAAATAACACTGGCTATGTTGAGCCACAGAGAAGGCCGAACTATCCTTAGCTCGGTTTTCTCCTCCTACTCCTTATCTCGGCTTTCTCCTGTTCAACCATGGTGTGTTTAGACCAAGCTTCCAAGTAGCAAGCTCTGACCGATCTAACCATAATATGTCACGACCGGACTAAATGTGAGGACGGACTCACTTCAAGTTGCCTCCGGACCGGAGTAGCTTTACACATTCTTGAGCCGGAGTAACCATACCTCTCCTGGGCCGGAGTAACTACGCTTCTCCTGGGCCGGAGTAACTATACTTCTCCTGGGCCTGAATAACTTTGCGGTTTTTTTCCCCCAGTCCTTGGCACTTTGGGCCACAATTCTCATCACACAGCTCGGCCCAATTTTTACCAAAAATTACCCTCTCATTTGCCCCTTAATTCCATCTGCACAGCATGATTGGGATTACCAGTCCACCAACCGAGCTGAAATTATTAAGCCCTTCCAGCCGAGCTAAAAACCCTTTAGCCTCTCCAGCCGAACTAATTTTACCTAGGCCTTTGTTTTGTTCGGTCAAAACGTCTCTTCAACCACGACTGCAACGCTTCCCTTTCCGTATACACGTGGCACGCTTCCATTCGTAGAAGGCAGCTGTCAACGCCGTCTTCGTATTTCGCAATTTTTGAACAGTTCCCGCCCTTTCTCTTTCCCTTTCCACAAAACAAACATTCTGCCCTTTGGATCAACCACTCTACCATTACTATTCTTCATCTTCTCTCTCTGAGCCTCTTCCTCTTCATCTTCCAAGCTCGTATTTTTTAATAGCTGCGACTGTTTCCATCTCTAGTTCCTTCTTCTCTAATCTGGTAAGCAAATCCATTCTCTCTCCTTTGTTTTGCTTTTGCATCTTGCTTTCCATGTTTTTTGCAAAACACATTTGCATAGTTTTGTTTTGCTCCTGTACTTTCATGGGAAAACCAGTAGTATCGTATGAGTATATGCTATATATCTCATAAAAAACTTGATTTTGATCCAAAATCATGTTCCAATCGAACTAGGGAACTGTTTGCCCCATATAGGTAGATCACTTTAGATAATAACCGAACTAGCACTTGTAGAAATAACAGTAGTTTCAGAAAGCTACCAACTCCTGATTTCCTCTAGCCGGAATAATATCACCGAACGAAGTTTGCACTTATTACACTAGGAACCCTGTCTTTCAACCGAGCTAAACCTTGGGGCTAAGCCAGCTTTCTTAGTTTCTGAACCAAACTTCAGAAAGCTGCCCCTAGGGGCTCAACCGAAGTGACAAAACTTCATAGTTCAAACCGAGACTACCAACCTTATAAATAGACCCGATCTTGCAAGCCTTAAGCTCAAACCGAGCTACCCAGTATTTTGCTGAACCAAGATAGAACCCGTCCGTAGAGCCGAAGTAGGGTTCTTTACCTTTCTTTTAATTTGTAGCACGGTCCAACGATCTGTGCTTAACCCCTTTGTTTTTTACTTTGCAGAATTAGGTTGCCCAGGCACTCCTCCGTGCGCTCAACCGAGCTATTGAGCACGACTCTTGCACCGATCTAGTTTATTCTTAATTTATACCACAAATGGGTAAGTATAGATATTTAGTTGAGACCCCTGGTGGTATGGCCGAATTCCGAAGGGATTATGGCATTCCAGACGATGTACACCTTACCCTAGCCAAAAAGGACATCATACCATGGGGCGAAACAGGCTTTGTACCTTTTACCCTGCTTTCTATAATAGAGACCGGACTAAGGTTCCCAGTCCAACCTTTAATTTGTGAATTCCTTAGGCAAACCAGACTATGCCCAACCCAGCTATCCACCAATACATACCGGATAATAATGGGTATAGCCGAGCTAAACCGCCAAGCAGGCCTGAACCTCGGTTTAGCCGAAATCTTCCACCAGTACTCCATAGGTTCCAAGGATGATGGCTGGGTTTATTACCTTAGGATACGTCGACGTAGAGAAAAGATAATAAAAGATACGCCGGACAAGGACGTAAATGACGATGACTTTTTCTGGGTATCGGGCAATTTTGAAGATCAGCAAGCCCCAATCCCAGGCCGAAGTATAAATTGGAAGAAAGGAGAACCTGGTATAGTTACTTCGGTTTTATACATGCTTTTCTTTTACTTCGGTTTCGGATGTTATAACCGATCTAACAGTTATCCTTTTTGCAGATTCAGCTCATCTTGCTTCCTATTACAGTTACCCAAATCTGAACACACTTCGAGCCGCACTACGGATCAAAGAAAGAAGTTGGGCCAAGCTTCTAAACTTTGAACCGACCTACAGATATAGCGGTCGTCGAAAAGCCCGAGTGACCGATTTCCTTCTTGAGGAAGCACCAGAACCGGACCCAACCTTGCCCGAAATACGACTTGTCCCATTAACTGCTGAAGAAGAGATGGCAAAGAAAAGCAGAGTTAGGGCCCTTCTGACTGCAACAACCAGAGCCGAAGTGCAGCCATCCATACAAACACAGCCTGCCGTTGTGGCCCTTCCTTCTCAGCAACCTTCTTCATCTCGCCCTTCTAAACGCGCCCGATCTACATTGACCGAACAGCAACTTGTCGATGAGGTTGAATCCATCCCCCAAAGTCCTCAACCTACCCAACCGGAGCAAACTGACCCAGCAGAATCTTCCAAATGGGCTCCGAAGTTAACCTTCAACGACCGAGATATCAAAGATTCTGATTCGGTTGTTGCTCAAAAAGATCATCAATTGGCCTTTAACCTGGCCAAAAGTGTGTGCCTCCCCAAGGACATGGAGCACCACCTAAAGCAATTAAACACCGAAATGAAGTCAATTCGGTCTACATCGAAGTCCGTGATTTTGGTAAGTAGCTCTGTCCGTTTTTTCTGTCTAAATTTTCCAACTTTTACTTCGGCTCAAGAGAAGTCTTCGTTTTGTCATGCCTTACAGAAGAACAACATTACTTACAAGAAAGTCCAGGAGCTTAGAAAAACCACAAGGCAAGCAATAGCGGAAGCCGAAGCAAAGGTGGCCGAGCTAGAAGAAGCCGAAAGGAAAATGGCCGAGCTACAAGCAGAGAACGGCCGACTTGCCGATCTGGTTAGTTCGGCTGAGGCGGAGAAGCAGAAAGCTGCCATTGCTATGAAAGACAAGTATCTACGCGAGTTGGTAAAGCTTGAAAAGAGAAAAGACACCGAAATAACTCAACTGAAAAAGAGCGCGGAGGGAGCCAAAAAGCAGGGTTACAAGCAGGGTTACAAGAAGGCAGAGGATGCTTATGTCAAACAGTGCGATGCTGCCAAGGAGCTGTTCTTCAAGTGTGGCTGGAGGGCAGCAATTGAGAAGCTCGGTCACGACCCACAGACCGAGGTTTTCAACCCTCCTGCTTACTTCATACCGAGCTCCCTTGGGGAGTATGCCAATGCCCTGCAACAAGAGTTTCTGGAAGACTCAGATTCCGATGACTCCTCTGCTTCCGAAGACATTCCGGTTGTTAGTGCAGACCCATCACTTCGGTTGGAGCCCATGGTAGAGGACCTACCTATTGAACAGCCAAGTGACACCGTGGTTCCAACCGAAA
This sequence comes from Camellia sinensis, assembly GCF_055761805.1. Taxonomy (NCBI): domain Eukaryota; kingdom Viridiplantae; phylum Streptophyta; class Magnoliopsida; order Ericales; family Theaceae; genus Camellia; species Camellia sinensis. The sequence goes on along the minus strand of NC_138967.1, from coordinate 13,669,661 downwards.
CCATCCCGGCAACCGAGAGCGAACTTCCTCTTGAAACCGGTCTTCAAGTTGATGATGATGCTGCTTTTGACACCGAAATTGAAGAACTTTTTTCCTGATTTTTTCTCCTTTTTTGTTACCTTTTCTTTGTAACCGGGCTATGTCCCTCTTGTACTTGCTTTTCAATGAATGAAAATTTTGTTGGACTCTTATTCCGGTTCTGATATGTATGCCTGTACTTCGTAATGCCTTCTAATACTCCAACTTCTATTTCGGTTTTTACTTGTTAAACTATGCTTACCAGCCAACCACTCCTTAGCCGACATAATTACTGCGGCTGAGGAGTACACAGAGTTTGGTTAATCCATCCAACCACTTCTTCAGCCATACCCTTACTTCGGCTGAAGAGTAATAAGAGTTGGTTTTATTCCAGCCAACCATTCTTCAGCCGTACCCTTACTTCGGCTGAAGAGTAACAAGTGTTGGTTTATTCCAGCCAACCACTCTTCACCCGTACCCTTACTTCGGCTGAAGAGTACACAGTGGTTAATCCAGCCAACCACTTCTGCAGCCATACCCTTACTTCGGCTGGAGAGTAAAAAGAGTTGGTTTATTCCAGCCAACCACTCTTCAGCCATACCCTTACTTCGGCTGAAGAGTAACAAGTGTTGGTTTATTCAGCCAACCACTCTTCAGCCATTCCCTTACTTCGGCTGAAGAGTAACAAGAGTTGGTTTATTCAGCCAACCACTCTTCAGCCATTCCCTTACTTTGGCTGAAGAGTAACAAGAGTTGGTTTATTCCAGCCAACCTCTAAGTTAGTTTTTCCAGCTAACTTAGAATAATGTTTGGTTATTCCGACCAAAACGTCCTGCAGCCTGGATCCTTATCCTGGGCTTAGGAAGGGTGTTGGTTTAATCCAGCCAACCTCTAAGTTAGTTTTTTCCAGCTAACTTAGAACAATGTTTGGTTATTCCGACCGAAACGTCCTGCAGCCTAGATCCTTATCCTGGGCTTAGAAAGGGTGTTGGTTTAATCCAGCCAACCTCTAAGTTAGTTTTTTCCAGCTAACTTAGAACAATGTTTGGTTATTCCGACCAAACGTCCTGCAGCCTGGATCCTTATCCTGGGCTTAGGAAGGGTGTTGGTTTAATCCAGCCAACCTCTAAGTTAGTTTTTCCAGCTAACTTAGAATAGAATGCTTGCAATATACCTAATCTTTACTAAGGCTAACTTTTACAAAGAACAACATGTGCTGAAAAGAATTGCTTGTTTTATTGAAGAAAGAAAAAATTACATATGTTTGAAAAAGAAAAGCTAAAAGTAAAATAACTTGAGATTGGCCGTATTCCATGGCCTAGGGATTGCCTTGCCATCCTTGTCTTCTAGGTGGTATGCCCCTTTGCCTGCTAACCCAACCACCTTGTAAGGACCTTCCCAGTTTGGCCCTAACTTTCCATCTCCTGGGATCAAGGTGTTTCCCATTACTTTGCGCAGTACCCAATCGCCGATCTTGAATTGTTTTGGATGCACCTTTTTGTTGTATTTTCTAATTAACTCTTGTTGGTATGCGGCGATGTGAACCAGTGCTCTTTCTCTTCTTTCTTCTGCAAGGTCGAGTTCTAAAGCTATGGCTTCTCCATTTAAGTCTGGATCAAAATTTTCGCTTCGAATTGTGGGGAGGCCAACTTCCAGTGGGATTACTGCTTTCATTCCGTAGGCTAAGGAAAATGGTGTTTCTCCTGTTGATCGCCGAGGTGTGGTGCGGTAAGCCCATAAAACATGAGGAAGTTCGTCTGCCCACTTGCCTTTTGCCTTCTCTAGCCTTTTCTTTAGTCCATCCAAGACGACTTTTTTTGATGCTTCTGCTTGACCATTCGCTTGAGGATATGCTGGTGTAGAATTGTAGAACTCTATCTTGTACTCTTCACAAAAGCTTCTGAAGATTCTACCGTCGAATTGAGTGCCATTGTCTGAGATTAGGGCCTTTGGTATGCCAAATCGAGTGATGATGTTTTGCCAGACGAACTTCTTCACATCTTTTTCCTTGATTGATGCCAATGCTTCTGCTTCAACCCACTTTGTGAAGTAGTCTGTTGCCGCGAGAAAGAACTTCCTGCCGCCGGGCGCTGTTGGAAGTGGTCCTACGATGTCCAAACCCCACATTGCGAAAGGCCATGGGCTAGTCAATGGTAGGAGTTCTCTGGCTGGTTGATGTATTTGATGTGCGAATTTCTGGCATTTTTCACACTTCTTCACATATTTCTCTGAGTCTGCCTGCATGTATGGCCACCAATAACCTTGTGAAATGGCCCTGTAAGCTAGCGACCTTCCCCCTTGATGGCTTCCGCATACTCCTTCGTGTATTTCGAACAAGAATGCTTCTACTTTGCTGGGATGAACGCACTTTAGGTAAGGCCCTGAGAATGACTTCTTGTATAATGCCAAAGATGGAGATAGCCAAAATCGCTGCGACTTCGCCCTTATTCTGTTGGCTTCTTTTTTCTCTTCTGGTAGGATGCCATCTTTTAGGAACAGGATGATGGGATCCATCCAGGAGGGGCCTAGTTCTGTGCAACATACTTCTTCTGCTTCGGGGTCTTCTATGCTTGGTCTTGGTAAGTAGTCGATGAGCAATGGATGAGGGGTAGATGCATCTGCCATCGAGGCAAAGCCTGCTAGTTCATCTGCTCTGCTGTTTTCCTCCCTGCCAATTTGTTCTATCCTTACTACATCGAACTTTTTGATCTCTGTTCTGACCAGCTCTTGGTATTTGGCCATTCTGTCATCATTTGCTTCGTAGTCACTAGAAATTTGATTTACCACCAGTTGTGAGTCGCTGTAAACCATTAGTTCGGTGGCCTTCATGTAGTGTGCTGACTTGAGTCCTGCGAGAAGCGCCTCATACTCCGCTTCATTGTTGGATGCTGGGAAGCCAAGGTTGATTGCTTGCTCTACAACCAGGCCGTCTGGGGAGATGAGGACTATGCCAAGTCCTGCACCATGCCGGTTGGATGCTCCATCCACAAAGAGCTTCCACATCTCTCCAACGAATAACTTCCAGCAAGTGGAGGGGTCAGATGATGTCGTGGGGTCAAGGATGGTGTTTTCTTCAAGGTCCATGTTTGCTGTCTGCCCTTCGTCCTCTGATTGAACTGTTGGTGAGCCTTTGTTTGTCTCTTCCTTGTTGTCCTTAGTATGGTCTGCCTTGGTGCTTGATTGACCACCTTCTACTAGGGGTTGCGCTATTCCGGCGTCAACTTCCGTCCCTAGTTCGGTTGTGTCAGTTAGGTCGACTGGGCAGATATGATGACTTCTAGGAGTAAACTCTGCGACGAAGTCTGCCAAAGATTGGGCTTTTATTGCGGTCTTGGGTTGGAACTTGATGTCGAATTGTCCCAACTCTACTGCCCACTTCAAAATTCGCCCACTAAAGTTCGCCCTTTCAAACAGAGCTTTTAGTGGAAAGGCTGTGAGGACGACTATGGTGTGGGCATGAAAGTAGTGTGTCAATTTCCTAGAGGCCATCATCAAGGCTAATGCTAATTTTTCCAAGGGTAAGTACCTTGTTTCGGCTCCCAGCAATGTCTTGCTGACATAATAGATGGGCAGGTATTGGATTCCTTCCGAACGCACCAACACTGCGCTAACTGCGTGCTGAGAGACTGCTAGGTACAAAAAGAGTTCTTCACCAGGTACTGGAGTAACAAGTAGTGGTAGGGAAGACATGTACTCCTTCAAGCTTTCCAGAGCTTGGTCGCATTCTTCATCCCACTCAAACTTGGACTTTAAAGCTTGGAAGAATGGTCGTAGTCTGTCTGATGACCTGCTTATGAACCGGTTGAGCGCAGCTGCCATACCAGTGAGATGCTGCACTTCTTTGACTGAGTTTGGTCTCTCCAACTCCTGGATTGCTTTAATCTGAGAGGGGTCTGCTTCTATACCCCGGTTGGTCACAAGGAAGCCCAAGAATTTGCCAGATCCAGCTCCGAATGCGCATTTAGACGCATTGAGGCGCAACTTGTGTTTCTTCAAGATCTGGAACATCTCGCCTAGGTCTTTAAGATGGTCATTCTCATCCTTGCTTTTGACCACCATGTCGTTGATGTAAGCCTCCATTGTTCTGCCTAACAATGGTTCAAACATCTTGGTGACCATCCGTTGGAATGTCGCCCCTGCGTTCTTTAGGCCAAAGGGCATGACCTTGTAGCAATATAATCCCCTTGGTGTTGTGAAGGATGTGACCTCCTGGTCTGGTTCATGCATGGCGATCTGGTGGTAGCCTCTGTATGCATCCAGAAAGCTAAGTCGGTTATGCCCTGCCGTTAGGTCCACCAGTTGATCTATCCTTGGTAGAGGAAAGTTATCTTTTGGGCACGCCTTGTTGACTGTTTTGTAGTCGACGCAGACACGCCATTTACCATTCTTTTTTGGCACTATGACTGTGTTGGAGATCCATCTTGGGTAGTGCACTTTTCTTATTGCTCCTGCCTCCAGCAGGTTGCCTACCTCTTCTGCCACTATTTCGGTGTGGTGGAGTGCCGATCTGCGTGTGCGTTGAATGACTGGTCTGGCGGATGAGTGGACATTGAGTTGGTGACTGATGAAGTTTGGATCAATGCCTGGTATGTTGTAGGGCGTCCAGGCAAACACTTCGATGTTAGAGGTCAAGAATTCCAAGACCTCTAATCTCTCAGCGCTGGACAACGATGAGCCAAGCAAGAATAACTTATCCGGGTTCTTCTCATCTATTTTTACCTCCACCAAGTCTTCCACCGCTTTCTGATCAGCTTCTTTACCGACGTCCGCGAATAGTTCATTACTTTCTGGTTCTTCTATCGAATGAACATATCCTTTGGCAGCACGACTGCCATTCACCGTGGCGAAACATTGCTTTGACATGATCTGATCTCCATAGACTTCTTCAATTATACCGGTGTCGTTGGGGAACCGCATTACCTGATGGTATGATGACGCTACCGAACGCATGGCATGCAACCATGTTCTACCCAAGATGATGTTGTAAGTGGAGGGGACCTTCAATACCCAGAACTCTACTTGTTTTGTTACGCTTCCTGCTCTGACCGGAAGAATTATTTTGCCGACGGGCCATTCTGGCATGGAGTTGAATCCAATTAGGGGAGAAACTGCTGGCGCCAAGTCTTTGTCTTGCAGCTTTAACTGTTTGAATGTTTCGTAGTACATGATCTCACATGAACTACCCTGGTCAATCAGAATCCGCTTGACGTCAAAATCTTTGACTCGGAGAGTGACAACCAGAGCATCATTGTGAGGACAGTATATTCGATCCAGGTCTTTATCCGAAAAAGACATGACGTTTGTTGCCTCTGTCTTCCTTTTCTTGGTGGCAGGTTGGGCACCTAGCACTTCTCTAAAGTGCTCAGCCTTTTTGATTGATCCTCTGAGCTCGCATACGCGCTCAGGTTCAAAAACTCCATGTATGACATTGATAATACCTTGAGGCGGTGCGTCGATTGGCATTCCGTTGGGATGGTTATTATGATCTTGGAGGGCTGGTTGCGTCCCTCCTTCAATATATTTGTCCAAGTGGCCTGCTGCCACCAACTCTTCCAAGTGTTGTCTTAACGGTGTGCAATTCTCAGTTCGGTGCCCCTTTTCTTTGTGGAAGGTGCACCGTGATCTGTTGTCGTAGTCTTTCTGAGCTTCCCCTAGCTTGGCTGGCCACTTGACAAAAGGCTCATCTCTTATTTCACTCAGAATCCGATATATTGGTTTTTTGAACACTGTTGTTATGGCAGTGCGGATTCTCAACCATCTTTTGTCTGGGTCCTCTCCGTTATCTCGTCTGCCACGCCCGTTTTTATTCTGCCGATCTACTACATTGACCTTTGCTGAGGTCTTCTTTTCTGGTACTGCGGTTGCACTAGATTTTGCTTTGGCACGTGCACCATCCTCTTCTACCCTGATGTGCTGATGCACTCTTTCCATCAGGGCCTCCATAGTGAGGGGTGGCGTCATGGTGATCGAATCCCTTAGTCTGTTCCCTACTGGAATGCCTCTTTTATACTGTGCAATGGCAAGATTGGTGGGGCAGTCCCCAATCTGATTGAATGTTTCCCAGTAGCGACTGTTGTAGGATCTAAGGGTCTCTTTATCCCCCATGTCGATGGAGAGTAACTGGTCTATCTCCACCGGCGTTTTAGTGTTTGTTCGAAACCTTGTTACAAATGCTTCTGCCAGTTGAGCCCAGGAGGCTATGCTGCCCTCTGGGAGCTTTTCGAACCAAGTCAAGCCTAGGTCGCCAAGGCTTGATGGGAAGAGTATGCACATTAAAGCCTCGTTTCGCCTGTACACAGCCATGACTTGGCGAAAGTGGCTCAAGTGTGAATACGGGTCCATCTTTCCTTCATATGTAGTGAATTTCAGCTGAAGGAAGCCTGATGGTAGGGGAGCGTTCTCGATTGCTGGAACAAACGGCGAAGTCTGTAGTCTTGCTAAGGCTTTGTCCATTGGTTCGTAGGCAGGGCGCGGTATTGGCATTCCAACCTCGACGCTTCCATGCGTCCGAGGAGCCAATCGCTGTAAGGCAGAAACTCGGTGTGGATCCCTTGCCCTGGCATCCTCCTTGCATCGTGCTTTTTCTTCGAGCACGGTTCGTAAGTCGGATGACCTGGGCAGCTCTGTCTGTCTAGATCTGGTTTGGTGTGAATGTGAAGGCCAATACGTGCTTCCTTCAGTGTATGATCTCTCAGATCTCGTCCTCTCAGACCTAGAGTGACGAGTTCTGGAAGACAAGGACTGAGTGTCGCCTGTCCTGAGGCTTCTGCTTTCTCCTTGTGAGGGTGTAGTATTCCTACTACGATTTTCTGAGTGGCGAGGGGGCGTCTTGTTTTTGCGCCCCTCTCCTGTCGCCACTTCTTTTTTCTTCATCTGGTGTTTCAAGGCCTCCATGTCCGCCGCCATCTTTCTTATTAATTCATCTTGCTCTTTTACGCGGTCTTCCAGAGCTTGAGGGTCAATCCTCCGTCTTTGCCGGTCGGGACTCTGAGAGTGACGAGGACTATTATTCCGCCTTCCTCTGCCACCCCTCCTGGAGTTATGTTGTTGGGGCTCCAAATCTGCCATAGGACGGACATAGGGTAATCCTTCTCGCCTTGCGCCCCCATCTGGAGTTAGCCCGTCGACGGCGGACTGCGGTAGTTCTTCAATGTGTGCCATTGATTAAGAAAATGAGAAACTTAGTCAAGAGGTTTTTTGTTCTTGTCTGTTCTTCCCACAGACGGCGCCAATTGTGCGGGGAAGAAATACGCCTTCTCGTATAATCCTGTTGACCAAGTCCACACTCCTCCGTACGACGTCGCTTTATCACCTGAAAACACAAACGTGAGCTAGCCGGCGGGTGTGTGCCGGAAACCTCTCCGATGCCTAAGTCAGTAAGCTTGACAAATAGACAAAACTCTATGTTCTCAGAAAGCAAAATTGTGTTGTGTTCTATTACCTCCTCCAAGGTGATGTTTGTGAGCTTTTATAAGTTTCCTGTGGCACAATCCTAGTAGGACTTGTACTTCTCCATGCAGAGTCCTCCTAGGATTCATACTCCTAAGGATAATGCTTATCCTTTTACACCCCCCCTACTGCTTAAACCAAGTGGGATGGTTTTCATCATGGCCGAACTACCACATGACCGAAATAACACTGGCTATGCTGAGCCACAGAGAAGGCCGAACTATCCTTAGCTCGGTTTTCTCCTCCTACTCCTTATCTCGGCTTTCTCCTGTTCAACCATGGTGTGTTTAGACCAAGCTTCCAAGTAGCAAGCTCTGACCGATCTAACCATAATATGTCACGATCGGACTAAATGTGAGGACGGACTCACTTCAAGTTGCCTCCGGACCGGAGTAGCTTTACACATTCTTGAGCCGGAGTAACCATACCTCTCCTGGGCCGGAGTAACTACGTTTCTCCTGGGCCGGAGTAACTATACTTCTCCTGGGCCTGAATAACTTTGCGGTTTTTTTCACCCAGTCCTTGGCACTTTGGGCCACAATTCTCATCACACAGCTCGGCCCAATTTTTACCAAAAATTACCCTCTCAATGGTTCATAGACGGTATTTTTTATGGTTTAGGCTTGTCCCCAGCTTATTTTATGAATCGGACAGCGTTGTTGGATCTTAAAATTTATAACAAGTTCTATTTTAATAATTCAAAAATCGTTTAATGTGTAGAGTTCGTTGAATATTTTATCTCTGTAAAAAATCATATTGATCATATATCGATAGTTACTTGATCGGATTAGATTTTTCTCAACAATTTATTTTGAAAATTTTATTATCGTTGACAAAATATAATCCGATCAACATGATGTTTTTCATGAATAAAATATTCAATAAGTTTTATACATTAAATAATTCAGATTATTGAAACATGACCTATAATGAGTCCTCACAGGAAAAACAATACACTCCAATTTGAGCGACGACTGCATAAAAGTCTAGCCGTTTGTGTTTATCATATGTTTTATCATTTCTATCTCGTTTGTATCATTTGTTCTTCAACTTTTCCAATCTCACCCCTAACCCGATAAAATAAGAAACGGGAATAGCAAACTACAATTAGAAGTAAAATTTGGGCGGGCTCAACTGAGCCATCCGAGTTCAATCTAAAAAAATTTTAAGACTTGAGTAAAATATTTTTGAATTTGGTATGAATTTAAAAAAAAAAAATTAGAAACTAGAATTAAATTTAGACTTGAGTAAAGACATCAAACAATTAGAACAACTTGAAACCCAATTTATATATATATATATATATATTAAATATACATATGAATTATTAGTCATTAAATCACATTAAAATATTTGGATCGATAGATTATATTAAATATATATTATATACCTAAGTAACACAATACAATTTTTTTTTGTTTCACTCATAAATTAAAGACCATCATAATGACATTTCTCTTATATTATATAATTTATTTATTTTTTTGATATTGTTGATAATTTTATTAAAAAATTATATGTAAGGTATAATTTTAACAAATTAATTAATTTAGTTATACTAAACAAAAATAAATAAATAAAATTTATGCGCACTTGATCAATTCGGATTTAACTCAAGTCGAGTTTGGACAGATAATCTTGAACTACCATTTGAATTTATACAAATCTGAACAACTCTCAACACAACTTGAGTTAGCCCCAATCCATTTGAGAATCCATTTGTCAAGTTAGTTTCAGGCTATTTTAGTCACAAAAGACAAAATAAACTATTTTAGTCATAACAAACAAAACATCACATTCAACCCATAATTATTACACTCTTCTCTCACAAAAAAGTCAAAAAAACTAAAAAGGCAAAAAATTCTTCCCAAACTAAATTTTTTAGCCCAAATTAAAATAGCTAAAAAAATTAAAAAATCAATTCACTTCCCAGACGAAGGCTGAATCTGACCGAACTACACCCCTAACAACAAACACAATATCACGTCCCGACCCGTTATTATTCATGAGAGCAATATTAAAGATTTCAAAAATTTTATTATCAAAAATTGATATAAATATGACTTACTCATATAAATCCTATACTCACGTGACTGTTTAGAATTCTTGATCACTGGCATTTTTCTATTGCAAATAACATGTGTAAGGTCAGATGTGGGACCCATTTTAAATACGTCGCCTGTATATGATATGAAGAAGAGATTCCCGCCAATTCAGAGGGATCGGATTGATAGAATACATACATTACAGGCTAACGGACAATAATTGCCGTTAATTGTGCTTCCGTCATCGTTTGTTTGTTTATATTTTTTTCCCCCTCAAATTTCATATTTTGCCCCTGCCGACTCCACCCATTTACGCTTATGTTTAATTTATTGATTAATTATATGACAAATGGCTTCAGTCGGCTCGGCTAAGAAAGGAATGCAAGCCAGCCTCATTTTCATAAATTTTTGGGCAAAAGAAACCGAAAGAAAAGGAAAGCAAAATATAAAAAAGATTTTTTTTTTAAAAAAATGATCGGTTTGGATAGTTTAAAAGAAGTAATCTCAACTAAACACAGAGGTGTGCACTGATCGGTTTGGATAGTTTGAAAGAAGTAATCTCAACTAAATCACAGGGCTTGAAAATTGATATATTCATCCTATACTGTATTTGGTTTGGAGATTTAAGAGAGAAATTTGAAAGAAAAAAGAAAAAGGGATATGAAACAAGTGAAATTTAAGTATATTTTATTTACATTTCACTTATATTTTCTATTTTTTTTTTCAAACTTCTACTCAAATCTCCTAATCAAACATAGTATCAATGTTTTGTTGTTTTCGAACTTGCATGTTGGCATATTGTAAATTCTAACAATTTCTAAAAACATATTATGTAAATATGAAATTACAAAATTAAAATAAATGGAATGTTTGATGGTATACCTATGTTCAAGAAGCGACAATGAGAGAAAGATGGGAGCCGTGGTGCTAAGAACTTCAAAGATTTAGGTCAAGTTTGGCATCTCATAAATAATCTATCTTTTTATCTTTTTTTCATTATATCATCTCTCTATTTTTCTGCACATTTTTTCGTAAAAAGACAAAAAATACACTTATTTAGATCATCTCAAACAACCCCTTAGAAAGAGAGATGAAAGTTTGAAAATGAGAGATTTGTTTAGGGTTGAAATATTTATTCGTACATTAAGGTTTCGTTTGTGATGTGAATTGATTTTTTGACTTTTTAACTATTTTAGTTTGAGATTAAAAAGTCTTGTTTGGAGATAGGTTTTTTTAGTTTTTTTGACTTTTGTGAAAGAAAAAAAAAAAAAAACAATGATTATGGTTTTTTTAGTTTTTTTTTTTGACTTTTGTGAATTGTTTTTTTGACTTTTTAACTATTTTAGTTTAAAATTAAAAAATTTCGTTTGAAGATAGGTTTTTTAGTTTTTATGATTTTTGTGAAAAAAAAAATAATTATGGTTTAGAGGTGATATTTTGTCTGATTGGCTTTTGGCTTATTTTGACTTTTTATGACTATTTTAGCCTTTCAGGCCTCGTTCATCAATTATATATTTTAATCAAAAAATCAAAAAGTCACTATAAATTGTGACATCATTCTTTTTATTTTTTTATATATTTTTTTTGTATAAAGTTATAAAATTACTAAATTAATCTATTTTCAAATGAGACTTAAGGCCTTGTTTGAAGTACTTTAAAAAAGTAAAAAAGTCACTATCCTATTTAAGTCACATCATCTTATTTAAGTCATATCACCTCTCAACTACATTACTTCAAACTCAACCCATACCCAACTCATATTTCATAAAAAGTCAAAAAGTAGGAATAAGCAGCGGATATACCGATCCGCCAAAACCGACCGAACTGAACCGATCCGTCGTATTTTGGACGGATGCATGATGATGAGCGAACGGTTACGGATTGATTTTCTCCAATCCGCCAATTTGGCGGACGGATAAAGGATTTGAGGTTCCTTTGGCCGCAACCGAACCGCCAAACCGCGAGCACCCTTAGTAATTTATAAGAGTTTGTGTTTTCAATTTGTTTAAATATTTTGTTTGTGTTTTCAAATGAAAAAAAGTTCAAATATTCTGTTGAAAAAAAGTTTTTAACTTGAATATGTTTTTTGAATTGAAAAAAAATAAACGTATTATTTATCTATATTTTTTGATTTTTAAATCTAACTCTAAAAGTAATAAATAGAAAATATGATATATGATGGTTAGTTTTTGTTTTCAAAAATATATATAAATGTAACAATACAGAGACATACCAATCTCTACTATTGCTCTGTTCATGATTTTGGTGGTTTGAATTGTTTTTATATTTTAAGAACAACAGATGGTAATACTTATGTGAATGAGGTATGCTGTGATTGTAATATGTGGATGTGACATGCAATGATTGTGATATTTTAAAGTTTCAAATTTTCTTTCTTTGGATGAGGCATGCAGTAATTGTAATACTTTTTTAAGTCATTGACTGTAATACTCTTTTTTTTTTTTTTTTGAGGAAGTGCACAAGTTGAAGTATATTGAAAATTTAGCGGTAATACTTTTTCCAAATGGTAGTACTTTTTTCTTTTTTTCCAAATCGATTCGCATCCATCCACCAAATCGCCAATCCGCTCAATCCGCATCCGCCGGATTGGCAGACGGATGCGGATTGATTTTCTCCAATCCGCTAATTTGGCGGACGGATGGCGGATTGAAGGTTCCGTGGCCGCAACCAATCCGCGCTCACCCCTATCAAAAAGTATATTTATTTAAATCATCCCAAACCACCCATACTCTCAAAATTTTTCATAGAGCATTGATAGAGACTCTCTCCAATCACCACTCCCACCACCCCACACACACGTGACGGGTGGTGATTGAAGGAGAAGAAAAAAAAAATATAAAGAAAAATTGACCAATAAAAAAAAAAAAAAGGGTCAAAGAGGGTGACAGGGAAAAAGGTCTCAAACATTTTTGTTTTTCATATCAAACGGGGGCTAAAGTATTGACAAGTTGAATTGATTATTGGGTTTGGTTATGGTGTGCAACTTACACCTTACACCTTATACCTTACACTTACACCTTACACTTACACTTTTTGTAAAAAATTAAACCTTACACTTACACCTTTTTTGAGGTTGCACACCATGTGCAACCCACTTACACCTTACACCTTACACTTACACCTTACACTTACACCTTATACTTATACTTACACCTTACACTTACACTTTTTGTGTAAGTGGCACATGGTGTGCACTTGCACACTTAAGAAAACTCCTTGATTATTTGGACCAGTAGAAAATTTTAAACCACATACAATTTAAACCGCGTAATTTAGTGTAACTCGCTCAATCCAAACCTCCAACACTCTCAAACTACGGGTAGCAAAATGGATCAGCGCAGTTGGACGGTTTCAATGAGTATGCAGATTTTTTTGTACACTCCTAATCTTGAAAATAAAAAAGAAGACGTATCAACTTTTTTTTAGTATCATAATATTTTATCTTTCAAACCTCTATAATTGAGAGGGATTTAAACAGAAAAGAAAGAAAGCAAAAGTAAGACAGAAGATCAATCCAACTATATACTATATTTAACAAAATACTGGTCGTACATGATCTTGCCCTCAAGATCTTTTGTTGGGTTTGGAGTTAAAAAAGGCTGGTGAATGTAATAATCTATTGAAAGATATTTTAACTCATCAAAAAAAAGTCAACAAAGTAATCTGTATGCAGAGCACCATTCTTTTGTTCTCCTGACTGAATCATCTTTACACTGCACACTGAATTTAAAAATAGTACTAAGATGCTGTTTAGGGAGTGGTTGATATAGTTAAAAAGTGGAATAAATTATAAACACACTTTTAAGATTTTTTTTAAATTATAAATTATTTTTTGTGATTTTAAAAATTACTTATATTTATTAATATTTCTAATTTCATGACAAATAAATCTTTTTATTAATAAACTATCAAGTTAATTAATAGTTTTTAATAATGTTAAAATTTTATTTTAATTAATAATTTAAATAATTTTATTATTGTATCAGTGAACAGTTAAAAATTTTACTTTTTCAATTAATTTTCTATTAAATAAAAAATTCTGGCGATGAGATATTTGTAATTTTTCAAATCACTTGTGACAATTTATATTTTAAACATATCTCAGAGAATGTATATGTAATTTATCCTAAAAATTGCTATTATAAGTTGTTAAATTATTATTATTTTTATACGTCTTTTTTAAAAAATTAAAAATTAATTAAAATAATCAAATTTTAAACAACTCGTAAGAGTGCTTACAAGGGTGTTTTTGTCACGTTTGATAAAATTATAAGAAAATTTGTCAAAAATAGCATGCACGGCTGTTGTTAATATTAAAAAATATGTAAAAAAAATATTTATTAAAATGTGTACAAAATGGAAATATGTAAAATTATTTTGAAATGAAAAATGCTATATATAAACAAAAAAAAAAATTATACAAAAATTTCATACAAAAACGAAATGACATTTTATAATCTTCTTATTTCTAACTAAAGTATCTACTATTGTGACAAATAATTATAGACACGTCACTATCACATCATTTTAGATTAGTTTAAGTAGACAATTTTTTTTTTCTTTGTAAATCACTTTCCGTTTAAAATATATAAAAATATATTAAAATTATAAATATTTATAATTTTTAACAATAATACGACCCAAATTACAATCCAGTCACACGTCAAAAGGAAATAAGGATTGGGACAACAGTAAGAATTTTAGTTGAACAGCTAATGTAAGAAAAAAAAATTGATAGAAGAACAAAATTAAAATAAATAAAAAAAGTCTAACATAAAATAAATAAATAAAAGAGTAAATGATTTGTTTGGGGTGTCTTAAAATAAGTGCACTTTTGTCTTTTTGGACTAAAAAGTTAAGGAAAAAAATATAGATGTTTTGGTTAATTTTTTGACTTTTTATGAAAAAATGTGTATTAAAAAATTGTATAAATTAGTGTATAGAGAAAAATTAGGATTGAAAGCTGTGAAGCCGTAATTTTTGACTTTTGGTGAATAGTGATAATTTTTTTACACTTTGAATAATGTTTTGACTTTTTTTACACTTCCCAAACTTGGCCTAAAGTGATAAAAGATCAACCTTCCAACTGTAGCATTAATTATTAAAAATTTACTAATTTAAGCATAAATTGTGTATTATTAAATACAGTTGATATATTTTTATAAATATTGATTATACATTGTAAATAAGTACCAGTACATTGTTATGCCTTTAATTTTTTTATTTTATTAAAAGCCAACTATATACCATTTCTTTCATAAGTTTCACCTTTTTCCTAATTCTTGGCTTCTCTACTGTGAGGAGTGGTTTTGGAATATTCCTTCATTCTAAATAAGCCCTTGAAAGATTCTTAAGATGTCACTTGAAATAGAAAAAAAATTCTTGGCGATAGTGTTGGAGCAATCTTCTGTGTAAAAAATAAATTGAAACCAAATCAAACAAATAAAATAAATAACTTAGTGAATTTATTTTGTCGAATCGAATGAATAATAAAAAGATCAAGTCGAGTATGTGGCACTCTGTCCTTAAGACAGATTTGCCCGGCTACGGTGCTTACGAATAAAAGGCATCTCTCAGAATACAATGATCTTCACAAATTATAGTAGCACTCCAAACAATTTATACGGCGAACAAAAACCTGTGTTCTTACTCTTTGAAATTTTTTTAAAATAATATGAAGATTATATCATGTAACAGAGCAAAACTAGAAGGAAAATGAAGAATTTCAAGATCTAGCAAATGCTGAAAATGAATCTGAATTTATAGGCAACAAGGTGACCTTTCAAACTACCCAAACAGGTAGAAATTTGAAGTGAATAGGTACTGGATTCAAACTAGACAGATAATTGAATCTATCCAGAAACTGCTGAATCTGTCTGGGCAGTTTTGAATTTGAATATGTTCGAAATTTTATCTGTCCGGGTGCAACAAATTTAAGACCTGTTTGGATTGTTTAATCTGTTGTGGAATTGATCTGAAAGAGGCACAATTTTTGGACACAAAATTAGAGTTTAAATTTAATTTG
Organism: Camellia sinensis; assembly: GCF_055761805.1. Taxonomy (NCBI): domain Eukaryota; kingdom Viridiplantae; phylum Streptophyta; class Magnoliopsida; order Ericales; family Theaceae; genus Camellia; species Camellia sinensis. The sequence continues at coordinate 13,654,103 of NC_138967.1, read as the reverse complement.
AAATACAAATAATTTCCTGAAAAAATTCAAATAAATTTTGTCCAAAAAATTAATGTTGGAACCGACCCAACCCACAACCCGCACCTAGGCCTGGCACGTCGGCGCGCGTGTGTGATGGTTTGGGTTAAGGTTCTCTTTGTTCATAACTGCTCCCTTCTACAAATTTGGAGTGCCCCTTAGGGCCCAACCCAAGTTAGTATACCAAGAGTTTATATGCTCACAAAAGCTCTCTTAAAGTTTCAATGTGGGACAATCCATTTCAAGGAAACCCACATTTACTTCTTTAATGGTCCATTCTACGAGCCCGAAAATGACGTCAACTTCTCATTCAGTTATAAATAGTTTTGACAAACCGTTTTTACTGTGTAACTTGTCATGCGGCAAGGAAAACGTCACCTCTTCGAACCCACCCCAAAAGACGTTTAGGACCCATTCAAAATTAGGCTCAAAATTAGCCCAAAATAAGTCTATAAAAATCAAATTTTCCAACAGATAGTGTTGGAATTAACACTCCAACGAGCCAGTTACTTTCTTTAGAAAGAAGAGTCTTTTGTTTTTTAGAGTAAAAGTTTTTTAGAGCAAAAGTTTTTTAGAGCACACATCTTCCTTTAGCGTTTCCTTCCTTTTATAGAATTATTCACCTTGATATTTTCTGTTGTAGCTTAGTCCTTCATCATCATCATGTCAAGACATGTCTCCCCTACTATACTTTTCAGAAGAAGAAAATCTGGACCTATCAAATGGGGTCATGTCGACTTATCCGATGTACTCGGCTCAAGTGGACGGCTTAGATACCCTTAACTTTTTATGTTCTTCATCCCATTTGTATCTACCCAGCAATGACTTGTTTGGGTGTAGTGGGTCTCGGTTAAATTTGGCCCATCAAAGATGGATTTAGATGTACTCCGTTTACCGATTAGATTTATTTTTACTGGGCTCCTACATCTATCCATATTTTAATAATATTCTATTTTTTCTCTCTGTTTTCATTTTTAATATTCTATCACTACTTCTTTTCAATTTAAAATCTTTCTATTGCCTAAATCCTAATTTTTTCATAAGTATTTTAGTTATTAGCCATGTGATTTCAGAGTAGAATGTCCAAACAGTGGATAAGATTGCAGAACTAAAAAAATAGAAAAATTATAATTTACATTTTGCGCCTCACATTTTGTATTATACTTTCACTTTGAACGCACTTCTTTTTCAATTATAATATTTGATTTCCTGATACTCATGGTTAAGATATTAGAAATTTGGTGAAAAGTATAAAATAGGAAAAATTATCAATAAATCCTAATAGTTTGACTTAATTCTCATTAAACCCTCGTTTGCTAACTTTTTGTTTTAATCAAAAAGTTAAAAAATCACTATAAATTGTCACATTACTTTCTTTATTTTTCTGTACATGACGTTTTCCTGTGATAAACTTTTCAAATTGTTGTTAAAAATTAAAAATTAGTTACTTTTTCGTGACTTTTTTCAAATTGTCACTGAACTTATAATTAGTAATGGCTTTTTTGATAAAATTTTTAAACTGTTATTGAAAATTAACAATTAGTAACATTTTAAATAATATTTGATAAAAAATATTATTAATTACCACATGATTTATTAAACAATAAATAAATTTACCTAATAAAAACTACACGTAAGTCCCTAAAACATAAATAAATAAGATTTATTACTTTGGGACAAGGGAGAAGCTTGTCTCTAGTTCTTAATCAAACTGGAAGGTACTGTTCGGTCCGTGAAAGTTTATTATGGGTCTTATTTTGATAATTCAAATCGTCAATGTGTAGAATTCATTGAGTATTATATGTCTGTAAAAAATCACGTTGATCGGATATCAATAGCTATGTAATCAAATCAGTTTTGTATAAAAAAAAAAATAGACCGTGAACAAATTAACAATTGATAAAAAAATTGAAAAGATGAGATAGCTATCGATATCCGATCAACGTGATTTTTTTACAGGTATATAATACTCGTCAAGTTCTACACATTGAATAATTAAAATTATCAAAATAAAATCTATGATAAGTCTTCACGAGCCAAATAACACTGTCTAATCTTTACCGATTACCAAGTTTGGCAACTCTAAAAAAAGTCAAAAAGTTACTCAAAAAGTTAAAAAATTACCACTACTTACCAAAAAAAATATTAAAAAAATAATTTCCCACACATCATACAACTCAGCCATCATGAAAAGTCAAAGGGGTTATGCAGCGTTTGTCCCAAGTATTAGACAATTTGGGACAATTTTTCAACACTGCTGTTCGGCCCGTGGGGGCCTATCACCGGTCCTATTTTGATAATCTGAACCGTTGATGTGTATAAATCGTCGAGTACTATATATCTGTAAAAAATCACATTGATCGAATATCGATAACTACATGATCAAATCAGTTTTGTATAAAAAAATGAATGGCGTTATAATTAACGATTAAAAAAAACAAATCTGATCAGATAGCTATCGATATCCGATTAACGTGATTTTTTATAGGCATATAGTGCTCGACGAGTTCTACACATTCAACGGTTCAGATTATTAAAATGGGACCCGTGATGGCCCCCACAGGCCGAACAAAATAGTCCACTACAATGCCCGAAAAGTACCCAATAATTTCTTATCAAGAATTCGGTTGCCAGATTGTACCGCTGTCATTCACTCATCCTTAATCTTCTCCTACACACTTCTTTATGTAATTTTTTAATACACAAAGTTAACTCAAACATTCATATTTTTTTTAACATTTTAATCTAAAAAGATAAAAAATATACTTATTTAAAACATCACAAACAATCCCTAAGCTGGGAGGCAAGGAATTTGGATCCTCGGCCGCCCTTCTGGGCGGCCGTTCCCAGCAGCCCCCCCAAAACGACGTCGTTTTGGGGGTTTTTTCGTTTTTTTTTTTTTTTTTTTTCGCAGAACCAGATCAGAGGGGAAGGGAGGGGAGCTCGCCGGATTTTGGGGTCCGAATTCGCCGTCGCAGGTCGTCGAGCTCGCCGCCGCAGGTCGTCGAGCTCGCCAGCCGTCCGATCGTCGCCCGATCTGCCGTCGCCTCCGCGTCCGGCCCGCCTCCGCCTCCTCCTCCTCCTCCCCCGGTGATTATGGCCCCCTCTAGTCCGGTGCTCCCTCTTCTTCTCCCTTCCTCTCTCTCTCTCCTTCCCCTCCCCTCCCCCTCTCTCTCTCCCTCCCCTCCCCTCCCCTCCCTCTGGTTCTGTTTTCCAACGAGGAAAAAGAAAGAAAAAAAAAAAATTCAAAATAACCCCCAAAACGATGTCGTTTTGGGGGCTGCTGAAACGGCCGCCGAAAAGGACGGCCGAGAATTCAGACTCGGGAGGCAAGCTGCCCCCTTGGTATAACTACCTTTAAAAACTAAAAAGGGACAGTTGACTGTCATGAAGGAGAAAATAACATAGAGGTCTGTATCTTACCTGTATGTTCTTACAATGTTATTGGTCATGTAACCATTATTACCTTCTCTTCTTTTCTGTTTTTTTCTTTTTTTTTCCCCTATATTTCACAGACAACAATCACCTATTCTATAATGAGCACCCATCTACATGACCTACCAGATATTTTCTGATCAAAAAGTGGATCACAAAGCCAGAGCTGAATGTGGGCAACCAGTTTGGCCTTATTTGGTGTAATTTAATGAAATTATTTTATTTAAAAAAATAATTATATTTAATGTAATTTTTATTTAAAACTTATGAATTAAAAACAATTTAAATAAATTAAAGATCTTGATTATTTACAAGTTGAGAAAGGGATACTTATCAACTTCCAATTTGAAAAGGAAAAAAAAAAAAAGAACCAAATAAGCCATAGAAGTGGGGTGTACCAAGAATTTTCTGGCTCCAAATATATTTTTGGATAATATTGAAAGTTCAACCATTAGGGTTAGCTCAATGATTAGAGTTTTGTTTGTTTCAACTTATTTTTTTTATTTTATTCTAAAAGTCTTAACCAAATTATTTGGTATAATTTTTGTTATAAATTGAAAAATATTAATTATCTAAAAATTAGAATAGATATGCTTTTGACTTCTATTTTTTGATTATTAATTTTTAATTTACAATAAAACACAAGAAACAAAGTGAGCTGAGGAGGTGAAAGGTTCAATTCTTTCTTTAGTTAGTGTATTAATAATAAATAAAAAAATACATGAAAATTATGACATATACCTCTTATTTACACCCATGTATACCTCTATAAAAATGTGTTTATTATTTTGAATTATTTTTATTAAAATATAATTTTTAAAAATATTAAAATTTGAAAACATAAATTTTAAGACATAATTTAATATTAAAGAATGTACCTCAATAGAAATATAAAGGATAAATTACAAACACACCTTCTGAGATTTACTTAAATTACAAATTACTCTTGCGGTTCTAAAAATTATATTATGTCTTTGAAGGTTTCTTATTTCATAACAAATAGGTCTTTTTATTAATAAATTACCAAATTAATTAATAATTTTTAATAATGTTAAAATTTTATTTCAATTAATAATTTAAATAATTTTATTATATAGGTAAATAGTTAAAAATTTTATTTTTTTAATTAATTCTATTAAATAAAAAATTTTAACAGAGAGATATTTATGATTTTTTTTTTTGTTACAAGAAAATCCTCCCTACCCTCCCGTAGGTCCAATGCAGCGCTCCTTGCAGAGATCACCAGGGTGTCCTGTTAGTCGTTCCGAGCGAGGAGACTATAACCTGGGAACTTGTCCCGACCTCCCAAGACAAGCTTCGCTTACTATAACCTGGGAACTTACCCCGACCTTCCAAGACAAACTCCGCTTAAGTCAGAACTAGCATAGCGGGGGAGCATTGAACCCACACTAAGTGCTGATTAGACAACTTGAGATCCAACCTCCTAACCAACTGTGCTTCGCCTAGGAAATTGGCCCAGGAAAAAGGAAAATTGTACCTATGACCTTGAGACTTAAATCCCAAGTCTTAATCACAATGCCACCCACCCCTGAGTTATTTATGATTTTTCAAACGGAAACAATTCTGTATTTGTAACTTGGGTATGGCTTCTGTTCAATCTGGGATCGGATTAGACCGTGTTGTTAGGCCTATGGGGGCCCACCATGGATCCCGTTTTAATAATCTGAACCGTTTAATGTGTAGAAATCATCGAGTACTATATGTCTGTAAAAAATCACGTTGATCGGATATCGATAGCTATGTGATCAAAACAGTTTTTTGTCAACCGTTAATTTGTTCACCGTCTAATTTTTTTAATACGAAACTGATTTGATCATATAGTTATCGATATCCAATCAACTTGTTTTTTTATATAAATATAATACTCGAAAAATTCTACATATTAATCGATTCAAATTATCAAAATGAAATCCGTGATGAACTCCCACTGATCTAACAGCACGGTCCAATCCGAGATCCAATTGGACAGAAGTCATACCCAACTAACTTACCCAAAAACAATATATTAATAAGTGGAGTGTGACAAGTATGGAAGCCCATGTGATGGACTGAAATATAATTTCTTGGACTCTGTGCTTTGAACGTAGAATCCCTCCTCGGAATTAACCCCCCACTTTTTTTTGACTTTTATGTTATTAATATATTGTAATTAATTAATTAATAATTCTTTTCTAATTAATTGGTGCAACCCCAAACACCCTCTAATCTTTTTAAGCAAGCAAAATCTGATAAACTATACTGACAGTTCTTATAATTTGAAATTTATATTATTTTAATTTCAAAATTTTTAATTATGATATATTTAATCTTAAATTTTAAATTTTATTTTGAATAAAGACAATTTAATATATCATTGTTTGGGGTACTTTAAAAAAGATAAAAAATCAAAAAATCACTATCTTATTTAAGTCACATCACCTCTCTACCACATCATTTTAAACTCAACCCATATTCAACCCATATTTTACAAAAAGTTAAAAAGTGCACTTATTTAGATCATCTCAAACCACCAATTTCAATGACAAAATCGTTAATTTAATAAAATATAAACTAATTTGACAAAAATAAATATCAAAAAAATATTTTTGAATTTTTAAAATTATTTATACCCACCAAAAATAAAATTATGTAAAATTGATAAATCTTTTATTCATTTATTTATTTATTTTACCAAATTAATTTTTATTATGTGTTTGGATGATGGTCATGTAATGTGTGGTTATTAGGCTTTTAATGTGTAATCAATATATTTAATATATGAAATATTTTTAATATTGGATTATTTGATTTAATAATGATATCAAAATTGTCGCTATGTTTGAGTTTCAGAAAAATAGAAACTAATTTGATGAAAATAAAAGTAACCATCCATTATATGATTATCATCTAAATACATAACAAAAATTAATTTTCTAAAAAATAAATAAATGTGTAAAAAAAATATTAATTTTATATAATTTTATTTTTAGTGAGTATAAATAATTTTTAAAAATTCAAAAATATTTTTTTGAAATTTATTTTTATCAAATTAGGTCTCGTTTATCAACTATACATTTTAACTAAAAATTCAAAAAGTCACTATAGTTGTCACACCGCTCTCTACTTTTCTGTATATATTTTCGTAAAAAATTAAAAAGTTACTAAACTAGCATGTTCTCAAAAGAGGACTTATTAGTTTATATTTTATCAAAATTGATTATTTTACCCTTGAAACTGAGTAATAGTATTTTCAATTGTCCTTATTTGAAAAAAAGATTCAAACTTTAAGGGTCAAATATGTCACAATTAAAAAATTAAGAATCAAAATGACACAAATCCTAAACTATAAGGATCATTAGTGTAATTTATTCAAAAGAATCATAGAGTAAGAACTCTTTTGAAAAGATGGAAAAAAAATTAATTTATTGACTTATTTAAGCCACATTTTATATATATATATATATATAATGCTCGTTTTTTCATAATAAGCTAATAAGTTAATTTTTTTTTTTAAAAAAAAAAAGTCACTTCTCAAAGTAGGCCAAAAAATATTGTTATATAAAGTCATTCTTCTATCAATTATTGGGAATTATTTAATTATAGTGAATTATTTTTAAATAATTTAGGTTTAAAAAAATATACATTTTTTTTAGTGACATTTAAGTTGTCAAAACTAAAACAAATGGTCAGTAAATACTAAAATATATATATATATATATATAATCATAACATCATCTTTTTTTTCATATGATTTACGAATTACTAATGATAAAGAACTCTAATGTTATGTAATTTAAAATCTCAATAGAAACTGGTATAAGTAAATCAAAAATGTTGAACTGATTATATTTTTTAAAATTTTAATAAATGTGAGTGTAATTCAACCTGATAAAAAATAAAAATAAAATTTTACTAACAAGCGTCCTGACACTACATCAACCTGATAAAAAATAAAAATAAATAAAAAAACACGTGATATTGTTATTGAATTCTAAACACTTTTTCTTTATTTCAATATATATATTTTTAATCAAAATCAAAACACTATTAAATTCTAAATAAATTAAAAAATTGTTATAAAAAAAAATGTATCTGTAAAACACTAGTTATTTTAGTGGTAAAGTAGGGCATTAGGTGTGGTTGCAGTCAATTTGTCTACACTCATTTTGCACTGTGTTCAAGGCCCAATTGACAAATCACCTATTTAACCATTTAATTTGCACTTAACACACTTAGTTTAAAAATTATTATTTGCCAACTTTTGACTAATTAATTCTTTGCATTGCTAACTTTGATGATCAGGGTTCAATTCCTTTTGTATTGTTAATGCCTAAAAGTCTAGGTTAGTTGGCAATCAATTAAGGCCTGGTTTTATTAATGTTTTAATTTTCTCCATATTTTATTAAGGGGACGGATTTTTTCTATGTGAATTGAATCGTACTGTTCGGACCTATAAAGTTTATTATGAGTCGTATTTTGATAATTCAGTCTTTGTTTGGGGAGTGGATTATCTTTTTGACTTTTTGATTTTTTGACTATTTTAACTTGGGACTAAAAAGCCTGGTTTGAGGACTTTTTGGCTTTTTTACTTTTTTGACTTTTTTTGTGAGAGATGAGTGTAATGATTATGAGTTAGATTTAATATTTTATTTTTTGTGGTTAAAATAGTTTATTTTATTTTTTGTGGCTATTTTAGCCCCTAACTCATCAAAACCAACTTCCCAAACTATGCCTCAAACGGTTCAATATATAGGGCTCGTCGAGTTTAAGTAGCTATCGATAGCTACTTGATCGGATCAGATTTCTGTCAGCAATTTATTTTGAAAATCATATTCACTATTAACAAAAATATGATTTGATCAAGTGGCTATCGATATTTAATTAATGTGATTTTTTGCAGTGGTGAACTCTTCGGTGAGTTCTACACATTGAACGGTTCGGATTATCGAAACATGACATATGATAAATTCTCACGGATCCAACAGCACGCTCCGGTCCGATCTCGGACCGGAGAGAGCTGTGCTCTTACTAATATTATATTTTGAGGTAGAAACAGAGATCATTTTTTTTTAATTTATGTAATTAATTATTTTTTTTTTAAAAAAAGTGTTTATTGTAATACTACAACATATAAGGTGTTTAAAAACAAATTGATTTGTTCCTAAAAATGAAAATGTTATTACAAAAAATATTTGAGAATAAATTCTATCAAAAGGTGGTCTTGAAAAGTTTTTAAAAAAAATTTGTGACAAAATTTTGAAAATGTGGTTAATAAATACATAAGGCAACAATTTGGTGGCAAAAGGTTATTTTTTGAGACAAAAAATTTGATCAGGAAAGGGATAGTTATTTATTCAATTTTGGTTAACATGTGTTAGTTTCTAAGAAGTGATTTTGTCCCTAATTTTTTTTTTTTCTATAATCTTAATTTATTGTAGTGCCACTTTCAAAATAACTTTTAATTTCCACCTGTGGCTAAACATAGTCAGCCACCAAGGGTTGGGTTGGGTTGGGTTGGGTTAGGTTGGATTGAGGTTAAAATAGTCAAAAAAATAAAATAAAATAGACATTTTAACCTCAAATTAAAAAATCACATTTAAATAATAACTATTTCATTTTTTTTTTACAAAAATTAAAAAAAATCAAAACATTCATCTCAAATAACACTTTTTAATCTCAAAAAACATAAACAAAAAATTAAAAAAATTAAAAAATCAACTCCCATACCAAACCAACCCTAACATCCATCAACCACCATCGGCGATCCCACACTGCCGGTCATCTCCTTTCACCAAACTAATTCATCTCTGAACTTGATTACGCCAAAAATAATAAATTAATTTGAGCTACACATACGCTGTGTTTGGTTGGGGATTTGAGGAATTTGGAAAGAAAAAAAGAAAAGGTATGTGAAATTAGGTGAAATAGAAGTATATTTTATTCATATTTCACATACTTTTTTCATTTTCCTTTCTAAATCCCTTCTCAAATCCCTCAACCAAACACAGCAATAAGAATACAACTGGAGTGGGTTCAATCCGAGCAATCCAAACTTAGTCTGATTTTTTTAAGATTTAGATAAGATATTTTTAAATTCAGTATGGATTTATGCAAAAATTCAAAAATTCGAATTAAATTTGAGAGAGTTTGGACAAAGACGTCAAACAACTTGAACAACCCAAAACCCGAATTATACATATATAGATATATAAAAATATTAAATATACACATAAATTATTAACCATTACATGATCTTAAAATAATTTGAATTATTAAATCATATTGAATATATATTATATATACAAATAATATTAAATTTTTTTTTTTCACTCATAAATTGTAAAGACTACTATAATGACATCTCTCTTATATTATATAAATTATTTATTTTGTTGGTATTAATGATCTTCTATAAAATATATATATATATATATAAATGGAGTCAAATTTTAATAATTTAATAATGTAACTGTAAAAAAAATAAATAATAAACTGAAATTTATTTACAATTCAAACAACTCGGACAATTCTAGTTTAACTCGGGTCGAGTTTGGACGTGCAATCGTGAGTTATAATTCAAACCTGGATAGACTTAGATAGATCTCAACACAATTTAAATTAGACTTGAATAACGTCCGAACTCGACCGAATGAGTTGCACCCCTAACTACACAGTTCAATTTTTATATCCTATTCTATGTTTATAACTTTACTGTATATATTTTACTATTAAGTATATATTATCTTGTCACTTTGCCGAAATAATTGGTGGCCCAAGTAATTGACAAAGAATTTGCTTACAAAATTGGATGCCACATTTTTGTAGTCTGAAACTTAAACTAGAAAAGTAAACAGTTCTTCTGATAATATAAAAAATATATTTTGGATAATTTGCCAATAATGCAGTACTTGGGTATTCGGAAAGAAGATTAGATTAAAATAATTCATTAAGAAATAAAATAGATTAAAATAATTAATAAAATAAAATATCAGATTTAATTTATAATTATTTATTTTTTTTTCTACAACTATCAAATCAACTATAAACAAATAAACTAAGGCTTCGTTTGGAAAGCCATGGTTTGGGCTTTTTTGGCTATTTTAGCCACAAAAAACAAAATAGGTTATTTTAGCCATAACAAACAAAATATCACATCCAACCCATAATCATTACATTTTTCTCTCACAAAAAAACTTTAAAAAGTCAAAAAGCCAAAAAAATCCTTCCCAAACCAAGCTTTTAAGCCTAAGCTAAAATAACTAAATAAATCAAAAAACTAAAAAGTCAACCCACTTCTCAAACGGAGGCTAATAAACTTTCCGAATATAACATTTTTAAATAAGTTAAAATAATTAAATAATCAAATTTTCAAACCAGACCGCTGTTAAGAAATAGTAAGATGTCCATCAACATTAAAGTGTTCTGGAACAACATCCACTTGTTTTTTAAAAGGAAAATGAGTGGGAGCACTGGTTAGTGCTATCATTAATGATGTGATAGTAGGTTTCACCATGAATGATTTGATGTTTTGACCTTGATATTATATATATATTTTTTTATTAAGTGTCATGTTATTAATGGTCTTTTTAGAGTTCCAAAATTAATAGTCTCTATCATTGTTGTTTTTAAAATCATTTTTTATGAGTGACCAATCTAATCTGTTTTCACTCCCCCACCCAATTACATATTTCCCTCCTTTCCCCCACCATGGCTGCCCCCAATTTTATTCGTATGGGTAAATTACAATGACCTCTTTTCAAATTTTTTTTTTTTAAAAATGTAATGAATTTTATAAGTTTGGTATAATTAATTGCATTCAGCTCTTGCAAAATTTTAGTAATTAACATAATTTTATCAGTATTTTGTTAGTGATATAAATAAAATAATAATAATAATGTTATCATCTTTTTTATATTAAAACGTATATTTTATTTTATTTTATTTATTTTAATATTTTTCATATCTATATTAGTTTCGATCCTTTGACCTTACTAAAAGGGATGCTGGAGTACTTATATTAAATTATTATATTTTCTCTAAATTTCAAGAGAAATCTGAATAATTTACCTTATTGATATTTAATCTCTCACCTTGCCGACCTCCTATCCACACAACTCAACAAATATTTTAGTCCGATTTGAAATTTTTGATTTAGATTTTAAAGAAATTAGAGCCTTAGCTAATAATTTTTTATTTTTTATTTTTTTGGTAGAGCTTAGACAATGGATTAATTGGCTTAATAATTGAGTCAACTACACATGTATATGTGTTTATAAAATAATTGGATTGGTTGAATTTGACTTTTGTGAGTCCATGGCATGGTTCATTTTGATAATTTATTTTGTTCATTTTGCACACCCCTACCAACATATTTAGATTATTTATCAAAAAATATATATATTTGTGGGTGCTGATTTCCGGCCATACTGCCAAACAGAAATTCAGCAGGAGAGCACAGTCAGAATAGATCTCGCCCGAACAACCTGTCACAGAAAGATAAGACTCCGGCGATGGTTCGTCCACCCGAGGGCACTCCGACGATCAAGTCAGTACTCAGTTATCTCTCAAATATAGCAAATAGTGCTTAACTCACAAACCAAAATACAAAAAGCGTACCTTAAACTCACGAGGGTGCCTTACTTTTATAGCCAGTACTAACCTGATCCCTGTAGAAGCCTAGCTTCAATGGACTCTGGCTCAATGCTCATCTTGGATTCCCAACCAGATAGTGATAAACTCCCTAAGAGTTTTATCTTTATCCAGACTGAGGTCCTCCTCCATTCTAGGACTCTTGTCCCTTATCTGTTCATATTGGATTCTGATATCTCCGCAGATAACCTCGGCCCAGCCGAGATCACCTCGGCATCATGACCAAGCCATGTGGCACTCTGGTTGACATGTCGGCATCACCTCGACCACATGCTGTCATTCACAAAAATATGTCCCCGCAACTGCCCTCTAGGTTCTATTACCTCGGCATCCTAAGATGATGGAACCTATATCATTTGTCCACATAGCACGCACGCTAAGATCTACTTCATCCTTCATAGGAATGGCAACGGGGCGGGGCGGAGCGGGGCCGGGGATCACCCTCCCCGTCCCCGATCCCCGATGGTCAAATTTTTCCCGGCCCCGGCCCCTATCCCCGACGGGAAACGTATTACCGCCCCCACCTTCGACTCCTAACGGGTATCGGGTTTCCCTGACCCCGAACATTTCCCAGCTAAAAAATAAAAAAATAAAAAAAAATTGCAAAAAATACAACCATTTATCATCATCAACTAAACAGATTCAAACAACACAGATCTATAATCATCATCATCCATTAAACAGATTCAAACAATACAGATCTAGAATCATCATCATCCATTAAACAGATCCAAGCAAAACAGATCTAGAAAGTGAGATCGGAGATGTAGAGACTTGAGATCGGCGATGGAGAAAATGAGATCCGAGGTTTTTGTCCTAAGTCTATGTCGTCATCTGTAGATCGGAGTCTGTACCAGCGGTAATGGTGGTATCGATGATTGGTGTGCGATCAGCGGCTGAAGAGGAGAGATGAGAAAGCAAATGAGGTGTGAGAGAGAGAGAGAGAGAGTGGTGGTGGTGTCGCCGTATTGGTGACTGAGAGTGTGAGAGAGAAGAGTCGGTGACTGTGTCGCCGTGTCAGTGAGAGTGAGAGAGAGAAGAACGAGAGAGTGAGAGAGACAAGAAAGTTGAGAGAGAGAGAGAGAGAATGAGAGTTAAGAGAGTGGGTCAGTGAGAGAGTCAAAGAATGGGTGAGATATATATATATATATATATATAATATACAACTAAACACACAGGCGGGGTTTTGTCAGGGAAATTTCGGGGCGGGGCGGGGCCGGGACCGGAGAACCTATCACCGTCCCCGGCCCGAAAATCATCGAGGATGTGTTTTTCAATACCAGCCCCGGCCCTATGGGGAATAATTTTCGGGGAAAACCCTATTTATCGGGGCGGGGCGGTCTGGGTCCCCGTCGAGCCGGGTTCATAATGCCATCCCTAATCCTCCATGACCGAGATCATCATACGTCGGCTTGACATAACCAAGATTCTACAGTCTACTTCATCAATGTCCAAGAACCAAGAACGAAGTTCTTCAAGCTCTTTAACCAGGACCGTTCCCCTAGCCGAGGTTCTTGTTTTATTAAATCAAGAACTCCAAGGGTTCTATTTGCGCATGAGTTGTCACGCACAATTTTCTCAACCGTTTCATCCACGCATACTTTTCTCATTGATTCGTACCTAACACGCGCCATCAGGTCGCGTTGCTCCTGCGCAAGCCGCCTGACAAACACGTCATCCAAGGCATATCATTTATGCTTTGCCACCTTTTTGTGTTTTAACAAAGCATCTCCCTCTTTCTCCGTCTCTTCAGTTTACATTCTTGTTTTCCCTCGGTGTTCAAGTTTTTCTCTCTCTAACAAATCCCTAACCTCTATTGTTGTTTCCTCGAGCTTTCTGCAACCACTCCGATCACCTCCTCCAGCGAGCTTTCAGTCATTTGGTTCTGAATACTCTAGTTGTCTGCCTTCGGCGAGCCTCATATCGGCATTCATTGCTTCTGGTAATTCACAGTTTCCTCTATTTTTCAGTTCTTTAATTTATTTCAAAATCTACTGCAAGTTTATATGTTATTTGCTGCCATTGTGAATCTGTTTTGTGCTCTTGAATCTTTACTTGTACTTTGAATTTCATCATTTTGGGTTTCAAACGTGCTTGTTTGGGACTTAATCATTCAATCTGCCACGAGGTATGCATACACGGTTCATGGCCCCTGTGTACACATACACATATTCATGTGTTCTGATGCTTTAACAGTTTATCACTGTTCTTGACTTTTGCGCAACTGCACACACTTACATAGTGTTCTTGAATCTTTGTTTGTTTTCTTGAGTCTGAATTATTGTTTTTTTCCATTTTTCTTACCTATTTCCAGATCTTTCCTTTGATTTCTTGTTTCCGTCTAGATCTAGGCCTTGGGTTTTCATAGAAATCACATACTTTAGGAAAAACTTAACCAAATTCTCTATTTGATCTTAAAAAACCCTAGAAGCTGTCAATTTAGGGTTTAGCCGAGGTATTCAAACCTATTCCACTCATTCTTTTCCCAACCTTGCACCTTTTTTCTTTTAGCCGACATCATGGGTATGTTCAGGTGGAGGGTAGATACCCTAGAAAAAATAGAGTATTTCTGTCGAGAGTTCTCCATCCCGGCCAATGTTCACCTTAGGCTGGCAGGGGATGAGGACTCCATCATGCCTGATGAGGACTCCATGCCTTTTCCTGTAGTCGCTTTCTGTCACGACCTAAACCCGCCCCTATAGGTTTAGTATCGTAACCGGCCAGTAATCCCTGGGATTACCAAAGGCCTTTGAACAAAATAATATATAAACAGGGGCTACGGAAGCAAATATACTAAATATACATAGTCCATAGAGCTGTGCAGGCATACATGGGATAGGAAAGTTTCAAAACAACTTATATATATATATATACAAATGTGGCGTCGAAAATACATTAGTCTTACATCACCCAAGCCACTTATACAATACTTTCAAACGTGTTCAGACCAGACATAAGCATTTTAGAAAGTACAAAAGTCCCAAGGACACAAAACTTAAGCAGATCTCAAAAGGGAACCTCCACGGGAGGCATGATGGCTGGTTGTCACCAAAACTCGCCAGGCAACAACTTAGGCCTGGTCACGTCCCTGCTCACCTACATACGTACAAATAAATAGTGAACGGAAGCCCAGTGAATAATAACAAGGTAAAGAGTTTTAATGAATGATGTCCATCACAGAGTTAGAAATCAGAGTTTATATCAAAAGCATATTCTTATCGAAAATAGAGTCTTATGCATATTCAGACTTCAAATCAGAATTGGATTCAGATACATGTTCATATTCATATTCATATTCGTATTCATATTCAGATTTTGCATAAGATCATACGTGGTACACCCATTAGCTATCATATCAACTTGTCGGTACCGACGACCATAAAGGTCCATATCTTGCACGCAAGTAGCCATGGTATTGTTACCCCCAGGCGAGGGCCACGTGAACATAGGCCTCGGTATTGTTACCCCCAGGCAAGGGCCACGTGAATATAAGCCACAGTATTATTACCCCTAGGCGAGGGCCACGTGCATATTGGCCACGGTATTGTTACCCCCGGGCGAGGGCCACATGAACTAAGGATGCTACAAATTCATTTCAGAAAAATGGACATTCATTCATAATTCATAAAATAGCATTTCAGAAAACAGATCGTATCATATCAATCAGCAAAATCCTTATAATTAAACATAGCTTTACAGAGTTATTATTCACAGTTAACATATGGCTCCAAGTACACGAGTAAAGTAGGTAATTCACTTAACTCGCGGCGCGTGACCTACATAACATGGCAGAGACATACATTGAAACACATGCTCGAATTGCATATAACATTTTTATGTCCTAAGTGTGTTTCTAACCTTTATCCTCATTATAATGTCTTAATCATGGCCTAGGAATGCCTAGGATGGAATGAGGATGCAACAATGCACTCGAAAACATTTTTCAAAACTTGCTGAAAACAGGGTCCAAGCTCGAGCGTAGCTTTCCTCGCTCAAACGGACATGCAAAAAGTGAAGGTTCCCTTGAGCATAACTTCCTTCGCTCGAGCGGCCTGTAAACTTGAAAAAGTACCGGTTGCTTGATTTTTCTGCACGATGAACGCTCAATCCCCGTTCGAGCGTGAGACTCAGACCCTCGCTCGAGCATGTCTTTTGTCGTTCGAGCGTGCTGCAAACCACATGAACTTCTAAGGGCTTGCATTTCACAGTCGAGCGTACTTCAGGTCGCTCGAGCGGAAGTGCACGCACTTAGAATGGTCGCTCGAGCGTGGGTTCCTACACTCGAGCGTAGATGCAAATTCTGGAATTTCCAGATTTTATCTCCAAGCTTCAAACTCAAACTAAACACTTCAAAACTCATCCTCTTGGGCCAAAATTCTGGAAAACGTTTGGAAACTCACAAAACATCATGATTTAAGGATCATTTCATGAAATCGAGGCCCAAAAGAATGCCAATTGTTCACAATTTCAACTTAGACTTTATGAATGTTTCATGAACATAACATGCATGAATTCCCTTGAACTCAAACCTCTCAAAACATGATCAAATTAGGCAAATAGATACAAAACATGATGAATTCTCAAAACATAGGTGGGATGAACACATGCACGAAAGAATTCTTTGAAATCATGCTCATTTTGTGAAGAAATGGACATGCATGCATGGCATAGTTCATTTCTCTTCAATTCTAACTCAATTCCTACATGAATTCATCTAATTCACTTGATGTCTTGTAAAATCTAACTCAATTACACAGCTAAGAGTTTGATTCCTTACCTAAAGACTTGAATTCACAAAGGTTGAAGTTGAAACTCCCAAATTCTCTTCAATCTCACAACATTTCCTAGCAAATCCTTTGTTTGAGCTCAATTTCTCCCAACTCTCCCTCTCTCACGTTTTCTTACTTGAATAGGCTCAAAATGTATTGAGATAAAGGAAAAGAGATGAGTGGGAGCTTAATTGGTGCCTTAAATAACCTTGGATAAAATGGTAGTTAATTAAGGTTAATTAAGTGGACATTAACTTAATCTAATTTAATCGTTCCAAATCGAATTTTAATTAAACCTACCATAAGGTTCTAAAAATTCCAAATAACACATAAATCAAATTAATTTCAGAATCAGATGCTGATAAGGCCTTCGATTCGCAAACCGAAACTAGAACATGAACAGATCGTTCTGCGTCAAACAGATATAAACACAATATGATGCAATGCACATGTAATTAATCCAAAGTCTGATCTTAATAACTTATTAGACACATGAAATCATAGATTAACATTAATCATGGGTCAGGGTTGTTACACTTTCATAGAGTGTGGACTTAGGTTCCCTCTAAACATTCTTTTCCGAGAAATTCTCCACTATTACAAGCTCAACCCGATGCAACTGGCCATTAACTCCTATAGGGTTATCAATGGTATAATTGTTTTAGCTAGCCGAGAAAATGCTAGGATAACACTAGCCGACATCCAATATTGTTACACCATGTGTGGCCTGAAATCCGAAAAAGGCTACATTTATTGCCTTAAGCCAAGATCTACAGCCTACAAATTCATAGCGGACCTCCCAGACTCCAGCAAGGGTGCTGGAGGCGATTACTACATCGTCTCAAGAAATTGGGAATTTGCACCGGACGCCGACTTTCATCCCTATCCTCTACGCCGATTGGTGTTTAAAGAGGATGAGGGTAAGAACCAAGTGTCAATTTTTTTTGTTTAAGACTTAACACTTTATTCCTTCTATATGTTTCTAATGTATGATTCTCGTTCTTGTAGCTCTCCCTCGACCTTCAAAAGATTTTTTCCAGTTCTTCTTTCCTAGCAAGGACTTGAAAAGGCTGCTGGTGTCACGACCCAAACCCGCCCCTATGGGTTTAGCACTGTAACCGGCTAGTAATCCGAGATTATCGAAGGCCTGCTTAACAGTCAGACAATAATACAGAGTACAGGGACATGGCGGAAGCCAAAACAGTAAATAGACAATGTCCAATGAGCTGTGACAGTCTGTATGCAAAAAGACTTTTCATATATATCTATATACAATCAATACCAAGACAGTATGTATAATGTACACAATCATTTAGGACAGGGACTTAATCCCTATTAAACAATACAGTACAAAAACATTCAGTCTAAGCAGTAGTTACATAACAGATACAAAAAGGGGGAAAACTAAAACACCCCAAAAGCCTTGGCTTGACAGGCTCGGAACCTCGCAGTGAGGCACAGTGGTTAGCTTAACAAAACTGGAGTTTACCCCGGCGCTTCTAGCAACGGTCCGGTGCCTGTACACCTATATATATATATATATATGAGCAGTAAGGTAAAGCCCAGTGAATAACATAATGCCTAAAGAGGTTAAGAATGAATGTCCTTACAGTATTGAAAACAATCATTTTAATCAGTATGTCAGTTATTCAGTCATTACAATCATATGTGGTACATCTAGTAGCAAAATAGTACAGTAGGTCTTATCAGACCGAACAGTCAGTTCATGGCCATCATATCAGTAAACAGTAGTGGTTCCAACGTGGGAACCGACAGAGATCTCTGTGACAGTAGCAGTACAACACAGTAACAGTAGGTTGCTACGGATGCCACAATACTGTTCACAATTAAGACATCATTCATTCAGTAATAGTATCATTTCAGAAAACAGTACAGTTCAATTGTTCAGAAGATAATCATATTTGAACATATCTTTACACAGTTTTGGGCTACAGTTAAGCTAGAGCGCGTCCTCAGATGCCAACCCAGCACAGTTACAGAGTGAACACACACTAAGCTATACAGTTGGAAAAATAGTAACTTAATCCCTAATTTGTCTCGGTGTGGTTCTACATCTATATCCTCATTAAGATACCTTAAACTAGGCCTAGGAATGCCTAGAATGGAATGAAGATGCAAAGATGCACTTTAAAAATATTTTCAAAATTTTCAGAAAACAGGGGTCTCGCTCGAGCGTGGGATTCCCCGCTCGAGCGGACATGCAAACAAAAGACTCCACTCGAGCATAAACTTTCACGCTCGAGCGTACTGAAAAAGTACTGGATGTGTGAAAATCACGCTTGATTGGGCGTTCGACACCCGCTCGAGCGTGTGACACAAGTCCTCGCTCGAGCGTCCAATACCTCGCTCGAGCGGACTGTAAAACAGTGCAAAGTGCTGGGAGCACGAATTTCACGCTCAAGCGTCAGTCACCCTACTCGAGCGTCAGTTCAAAATCTGGAATTCCCAGATTTGAACCTCAAGCTCAAATTCAACTTCAAGTGTATCAAATTTGATTCCTTTAGGCCCATTTCCTGGAATACACTTGTAAATACATAGTATGACATGATTTAAAGCTCAATTTGTAAAATCAAGGCCCAAGGGTGAGGGAATTAAACCCAATTTCAACCAACATTTCAAGAACATGATGAATGTGTAACATACATGAATTCAACAACTTCCAAGCTTCAAAAGCTAGCTCAATTGAGCCAATTCTTTTTAAAACAAGATGGAATCATGAACTTTAACATAAACATGAACATGCATGCAAGATTTTCATGGAATCAAACCTCTAAACTCAACGATGCACGCATGCATGCATGATTCAAGCTCTAATGCAGCAATTTAAACCAATTCTAGGCTCAACTCTTCAAATTAGCATAAAACATGAAAGGACTAACTTAAATTCACAGTTAAAAGGATGAACTCCTTACCTAAGTTCTCAAATGCAAGTCTAGAAGCTCAATTGATCACAAACTCTTTCAATCTTCTCAATTTCCAAGCAATACAAGATGAATTCACTCCAACTCCCTATCTCTCTCTCTCTCTAGTCGACAATAACAAGGAAAAAGGCTGATGAAATGTTTTGTTGAATGTATAATAAGGCTCAGATATGTGTTGCCTAAGTGGTCCACTAAGTGGCATGTTGGTAATTGAGCCAACTATTGCAATTTAGCTCAATTCAATCTAATTTAATCATACCAAATCACTTTTCAGATAAATACTCCATAAAATCCTATAAATTTTAATGATCGTAAAACATCATTCAATTTCTGGTTCGGCCACCGATAAGGCCTTCAATTTGCAGTTTAATGCATAAAACACGAACAGATAATTTAAACAGTCAACAGATAGAAATGTAATTAAACTAGCACCTTCAATCAGTCAGTCCAGTATTTCAATCGATTCAATTACTTATCATATTCAGTCTCAGTTTAGTAGTAATCAGTAGGGTTATCAGTAATCAGTGGTGAGGGTTATTACAGTCTCCTTTCCTTAAAAAAGAGTTTGGTCCTCCAAACTCGAATTACCTTCATTCTGGAAGAAAACAGGATTCAGTGGGAACAATTCAGGATATCTCTTGGCCATGTCATCTTCCCTTTCCCAAGTGGCATACACGCCACCATGGTTCTGCCAGTCAACTTTCACTAACGGAATCTCTTTGTTTCTCAACTTCTTAATTCGTCTGTTCACAATCTGAATGGGTCGTTCTTCATAAGTGTAGTCATCACTTAGCACTACACAGGTAGGTTCAATCACGTGGAAGGGATCCCGAAGGTATTCCCTCAACATAGAAATGTGGAAGACGTTGTGCATATGCTCCATTTCAGTAGGAAGCGCTACTTGATACGCCACCGGATTAATTTTCTCGATAATTTCATACGGTCCGACATATCTCGGCGCTAACTTGCCTTTAACTCCAAAACGAGCCTGGCCTTTCATCGGTGTCACTTTCACAAAAACGTGATCACCTACTTCATACTCTCTGTCTCGTCTTCTGACATCCGCATAACTTTTCTATCGGCTCTGTGCGGTTTTCAGTCTCTGTTGGATTAGTTTTACTTTTTCTGTAGTTTCATACACAATCTCGAGCCCAAGCAATGGACCATCTCCAACTTCTGCCCAGCAAATCGGAGATCGACATTTTCTGCCATACAATGCCTCGAAAGGCGCCATACCAATACTTGAATGGAAGTTGTTGTTGTAGGCAAATTCAGCTAACGGTAAATGACTTTCCCAATTTTCCCAGAAATCAAGAACACACATTCTCAGTAGGTCCTCCAGAGTCTGGATGGTCCTTTTTGACTGGCCATCTGTCTGAGGACGGTATGCACTACTTAGTCTTAGTTCAGTACCCAATGCAGTCTGTAGGCTTTGCCAGAATCTCGATGTAAATTTCGAGTCTCTATCAGAAACAATGGACACAGGCACTCCATGCAGTCTAACAATCTCATCAATATAGAGTATAGCTAATTTGTCCGCATTATAAATTGTTTTGACAAGTACGAAGTGAGCAGATTTAGTCAGTCTATCAACAATAACCCAAATTGAGTCCATATCTTTACTGGAGCGAGGTAAACCAACGATGAAATCCATGGTAATATGTTCCCATTTCCACTTCGGTATCAGTAAGGGTTGCAGTAAGCCTGCGGGTCATTGATGTTCGACTTTAACTTGTTGTCAATGAAGACATTTTGACACAAAATTAGCAATTTCTTTCTTCATTCTTGGCCACTAGAAATTCAACTTCAAGTCTTGATACATTTTCATATTTCCTAGATGGATAGACAGTTTCGAATTATGGTCTTCTTGCAAAACTCTTCTCTTCAGTTCAGAATCATTCGGTACACACAATCTTCCTTGAAATTTTAGTACATTATTCTCAAATTTGAATTCCGGCCTCGGTTTAGATTCCCGTTCTTCGATGATCTTCTTCAAGAAGTCATCTTATTGCTGTTTCTCTTTAATTTCTTCAATCAGTGCCGGTTGAGCAGAAATAGCAGCTATTGTTCCATCTTGTTCTCGCAAAACAATCTCAATATCAGATTTCTCAAGGTCACAAAGCAACTCTTTCTATCCGATGAGTAAACAGGCTAAGTTCCCAATCGATTTCCAACTCAATGCATCGGCAACAGTGTTGGCTTTCCCCGGATGGTACAAAATCTATAGGTCATAGCCTTTAATCAATTCTAGCCATCTCTGCTGTCTCATGTTTAGTTCTTTCTGGGTGAAGAAATATTTCAAACTCTTGTGGTCGGTATATACTTCACATGTAGCCCCATAAAGGTAGTGACGCCAGATTTTCAATGCAAATACTACTGCAGCAAGTTCTAAGTCATGGGTCGGGTAGTTCTTTTCATGCGGTCTCAGTTGTCAGGAAGTATAGGCAATAACTCTCCCATTCTGTATTAAAACACATCCCAAACCCTTATGAGAAGCATCACTAAAAATGGTAAAACCATTCGTACCTGACGGTAGGGTAAGAACCGGTGCAGTCACGAGTCGAGTTTTCAACTCTTGGAATGCTGATTCCCTTTGGTCAGTCCAATCAAATGATATCCCCTTTTGAGTCAATTGCGTCAACGGTAAGGCAATTTTGGAGAAATATTTGACAAATCTTTTGTAATATCCAGCTAATCCCAAAAAGCTTCGGACTTCTGTAACATTTGTTGGTCTAGGCCAATTCACTACTGGTTCAACTTTCTGTGGATCAACTGAAATTCCATCCTTGCTAATAACATGTCCCTAAAACATAACATGATCAAGCCAAAATTCACATTTAGACAGTTTAGCAAAAAGTTTCTGTTCTCTTAGGGTCTGTAAGGCAAGTCTCAGATGATGTTCATGTTCTTCTCTACTCTTGGAATAAATCAGAATGTCATCTATGAATACAACAATAAAGTCATCGAGGAATGGTTTAAAGATTCTGTTTATGAGGTCCATAAATGCAGCAGGTGCATTGGTAACTCCAAAAGGCATAACTAAAAATTCGTAATGTCCATACCTCGTTCGAAAAGCAGTTTTATCAATGTCCTCTAGTTTAACTTTCAGCTGATGATATCCGGATCTGAGATCAATCTTAGAGAACACTTGAGCACCCTGTAACTGATCAAATAAGTCATCAATACGCGGCAATGGATATTTATTTTTCACAGTTACCTTGTTCAGTTCACGGTAGTCAATACAAAGTCTCAGTGAGCCGTCTTTCTTTTTTACAAACAAGACAGGCGCGCCCCACGATGAAGTACTAGGCCTGATAAAATTTTTATCTAATAGTTCTTGCAGTTGAACTTTTAATTCTTTCAATTCAGTTAGAGCCATTCGGTAAGGAGCTTTAGATACTGGCTGTGTACCCGAAATCATATCAACGGTGAACTCAATCTCCCTATCAATCAAATCCCCTGGTAGATTATCTGGAAAAACATCTGGGAATTCTCTAACTATAGGAATACTGTTCACATTAGCATTATCATCAGTAGATACAGTCAATACAGAACACAGATATCCCTTACACCTCTTCTTAATCAATTTAAAGGCTTTCATGGAGGAAATCAGATATAGGGGAGGTACTACTCCAACTCCATTAAACACAAATTCAGGCAAACCAAGTGGACGAAAAACTACTTGTTTCGTTACACGGTCTATGGTAGCATGCTATTTTGTTAACCAGTCCATCTCCAATATTACATCAAAATGGTCAATGTTCAGAGGCAGTAAATCAATATACAGATGCATATCCCCAACAATAATTTCACATGCAGGGTACATATAAGCACAAGTCATAGATCCCCCAATAGGTGAAAATACTGCTAACAAATAATTCATGGGTTCTAATGGTCTATTCAACTTTTTCGAAAAAGCATGCTATACATATGAATGTGTAGACCCCGAATCAATCAGTACATAAGCATTTTGGGTACAAATAGAAAGGATACCTGACACGATGGTCTCGGTATTTTGTACGTCTCCCGGTGTGAGTGCGAACACTCGGCCTTGCCTCATAGGTTCTTTCCCAGTAGCTTTAGGGTTGGGTTTCGGTGGAGCAGTTGATGCTGCGCCGCTGGCTGCAACTTTACTATTGCCCTGAGGAGCAGAGGGGCAATCTTTTACCATGTGGCCCACCTTGCCACACCTGTAACAAGCACCAGATAATTTATAACAAACCCTTTTGTGTTTCTTACCACATTCAGAACAGGGCGGTATGGAACCACTTCCCTGACTGGAGCTGGTGGTTGATCCTAAGTTTTGTTTTTTGTTCAGTGGGTTGTTCCTGCCTTTCTTGAATTTAAAACCCGTTTCTTCCCGCGCCACTCAGTTGTGGGTGTTTCAGTCTGTTTCAATGCCTCAATGTTTGCTTTAGCCATGATGGCTCTGTCAAGAACATCTACATATTTCAACAGTTTCAAAACATTGATCCTATCAAGGATTTCAACATTAAGGCCGCTGTCAAACTTCCTGGCCTTTTTGTAATCTGTATCAACCATGTGTGGTGCATAACGGGCAAGTTCTGTAAACTTTGTTTCATACTCTCCTACGGACATGGTACCTTGTTTTAGTTGTTCAAATTCAGTCACCTTTCTGTCCCTGACACACTGAGGGAAGTACTTTTCGAAGGACTCCTTAAATTGAGCCCAGGTCATGACAGTATTTGTCTCACGGATCAACATCCACCACTTTCTAGCTTCTTCTTGTAAGGTGATGGTAGCTAGCAACACTTTATGTGCTTTAGAGCACGGAAACACTTCAAACAATTTTTTTTTGTTTCAAGAACCCAAGCCTCAGCCTTTAAGGGTTCAAGGCCTCCCTGAAAGGATGACGGTTTCATCTTACTAAATTTCTGTGTCAAAGCTATGATATCATCATTAACAGGTGGCTCTGGTTGTACTGGAGGAGGTGAGGGCTGTCGGTTCTGTTATTGTTCTAGTCTTGCGGTTAGTAGTTCCACCATTCTCTCCAACCTCGCCATTCTTGCCTCAGAGGATTTAGTTTCATTAGCAGTGCTTGTATTATCCATTTCACTACATGCAACATAGTAATAATAAACATAGGGAGTTGCATACTTTAAACACTTAAACATAAGCAGTTATATGTTTCAGCACATTAACACATATTCATGTCATGTCCACACACACTTTTCATGCTCATGTGATGCCCTAATTGCTTTTCTAGGACACCTTATAGCTCATTTGGACACGTGTGTGCGGTATAACTCGTGGTGAAGTATCACTCTAATACCACTCTGTCACGACCCAAACCCGCCCCTATGGGTTTAGTACTATAACCGACCAGTAATTTGAGATTACCGAAGGCCTGTTTAATAGTCAGACAATAATACGGAGTACAGGGGCATGACGGAAGCCGAAACAGTAAATAGACAATGTCCAATGAGCTGTGACAGTCTGTATGCAAAAAGACTTTTCATATATATCTATATACAATCAGTACCAAGACAGTATGGACAATGTATACAATCATTCAGTACAGGGACTTAATCCCTATTAAACAGTACAGTACAAAAACATTCAGTCTAAGCAGTAATTACATAACAGATACAAAAAGGGGGAAAACTAAAACACCCCAAAATCCCTAGCTTCACAGGCTCGGAACCTCGCAGTGAGGCACAGTGGTTGGCTTAACAAAACTGGAGTTTACCCCGACGCTTCTAGCAACGGTCCGGTGCCTGTACACCTACACATATATATATATATATATATATATATATATATATATATATATATATATAAGCAGTGAGGTAAAGCCCAGTGAATAACATAATGCGTAAAGAGGTTAAGAATGAATGTCCTTACAGTATTGAAAGCAATCATTTCAATCAGTATGTCAGTTATTCACTCATTACAATCATATGTGGTACATCTAGTAGCAAAACAGTACAGTAGGTCTTATCAGACCAAACAGTCAGTTGATGGCCATCATATCAGTAAATAGTAGTGGTTCTAACGTGGGAACCGACAGAGATCACTGTGACAGTAGCAGTACAACACAGTAACAGTAAGTTGCTAAGGATGCCACAATACAGTTCACAATTAAGACATCATTCATTCAGTAACAGTATCATTTCAGAAAACAGTACAGTTCAATTGTTCAGAAGATAATCATATTTAATCATACTTAATCCCTAATTTGCCTCGGTGTGGTTCTACATCTATATCCTCATTAAGATACCTTAAACTAGGCCTAGAAATGCCTAGAATAGAATGAGGATACAAAGATGCACTTTAAAAACATTTTCAAAATTTTCAAAAAACAGGGGTCTCCCTCGAGCGTGGGATTCCCCGCTCGAGCGGACATGCAAACAAAAGACTCCGCTCGAGCGTAAACTTTCACGCTCGAGCGTACTGAAAAAGTACTGGATGTGTGAAAATCACGCTCGATTGG
This sequence comes from Camellia sinensis, assembly GCF_055761805.1. NCBI lineage: Eukaryota > Viridiplantae > Streptophyta > Magnoliopsida > Ericales > Theaceae > Camellia > Camellia sinensis. The sequence continues at coordinate 13,627,836 of NC_138967.1, read as the reverse complement.
GCGCTCGACACCCGCTCGAGCGTGTGACACAAGTCCTCGCTCGAGCGTCCAATACCCCGCTCGAGCGGACTGTAAAATAGTGCAAAGTGCTGGGAGCACGAATTTCACTCTCGAGCGCCAGTAACCCCGCTCGAACGTGAGTTCAAAATCTGGAATTCCCAGATTTGAACCTCAAGCTCAAATTCAACTTCAAGTGTATCAAATTCGATTCCTTTGGGCCCATTTCCTGGAATACACTTGTAAATACATAGTATGACATGATTTAAAGCTCAATTTGTAAAATCAAGGCCCAAGGGTGAGGGAATTAAACCCAATTTTAACCAACATTTCAAGAACATGAGGAATTCAACAACTTCCAAGCTTCAAAAGCTAGCTCAATTGAGCCAATTCTTTCCAAAACAAGATGAAATCATGAACTTTAACATAAACATGAACATGCATGCAAGATTTCCATGGAATCAAACCTCCAAACTCAACGATGCATACATGCATGCATGATTCAAGCTCTAATGCAACAATTTAAACCAATTCTAGGCTCAACTCTTCAAATTAGCATGAAACATGAAAGGACTAACTTAAATTCACAGTTAAAAGGATGAACTCCTTACCTAAGTTCTCAAATGCAAGTCTAGAAGCTCAATTGATCACAAACTCTTCCAATCTTCTCAATTTCCAAGCAATACAAGATGAATTCACTCCAACTCCCTATCTCTCTCTCTCTCTCTAGTCGACAATAACAAGGAAAGAGGCTGATGAAATGTTTTGTTGAATGTATAATAAGGCTCAGATATGTGTTGCCTAAGTGGTCCACTAAGTGGCATGTTGGTAATTGAGCCAACTATTGCAATTTAGCTCAATTTAATCTAATTTAATCATACCAAATCACTTTTCAGATAAATACTCCATAAAATTCAATAAATTCTAATAATCGTAAAACATCAGTCAATTTCTGGTTCGGCCGCCGATAAGGCCTTCAATTTGCAGTTTAATGCATAAAAACACGAACAGATAATTTAAACAGTCAACAGATAGAAATGCAATTAAACTAGCACCTTTAATAAGTCAGTCCAGTATTTCAATCGATTCAATTACTTATCATATTCAGTCTCATTTTAGCAATAATCAGTAGGATTATCAGTAATCAGTGGTGAGGGTTATTATAGCTGGGCTTGTCGGTTGATTAGCGCAAGGCTCTTCTGCTGCTCAACTACATTCCAACCTATAAATCCACATTGCCCAACGTTCCCAAGAGGAGCAGGACTCCTCCCTTTGCTACAACTCCAATAGTTGCTTCCTCACCAAGGCCAGACCATGCCTCATCTTCTCATCCAGTCGAGATTGCATCAACGTTTGCTCTTCAACTGATTCCTCTAGCCCAACGCCAATGCCAATGCTGAGCTCTATTCTCTGCTCCTGCAGGCAGAACTCGTAGCCACAAATGTCAAAACACTGAGGCGTCGTTTTACGATCCAGCTAACCCACTTACTGCACTTCTAGCGATTTGTTTCGGTACTAAGGTCACCATTGCCGCCATTGCCGAAGAAATGGGCCACGCAAAGATCATCTCAGATGACCTCTTAGCCGACATCCCAGGAGTGGTGTCAGTCCACTCCTTTAATCCTTCCCAATCGCAGCCAAAACCCAAGGCAAAAAGGTTTAAAAGGGCCAAGGCCAAGCCTAGCGCCACTAAGGTGGAGTTAGAGGACACAATACCGATCTCAAAATTGGCCGAAGCAGAGAAGTCGGCTGAGAAAAGGCCTACTGAAGCTGAGGCATCCAACCAGCCCCAACCAAAAAGTTGAGGTCAAGCAGGTTTTCTGAGCCTCATAGGTTTTGCACCGACACTTCCTGAACACCATCTGTCAGCGTCGAAGACCGTCCTCTTTTTACCGAGGATAATGCTCTCGACAGTTTGGAAGTTGAAGCGACCATCTCCACTGCCGTTCTTCTCCCAACCGACATCAATCGGATGGCCAAGCTCTCAGAGTATGAAAACTATGCGATGATGATACAACATTGCGTCTTGGTAAGTGTAGACACCCCATTTTTGACTGACCTTAAGACTCAGACGTCATCGATTGAGCGCTCGGTGATTGCGCATGTTGTGCTCGTTCTGAGGTTACGGAGTCTCAGCTAAGAGCCTTGTCTCCAAACTTCGGGACTCTTTTATGTTTTGCCTCGGTTTGCGAACCAGGTTCTGTTTTCTCTTCCCAAAGGGAGGAAGAGGTCTCGTAGACCATCTCTCAGTGGCCGTAGGCTACTTTTCGTGGTCGTAGACCACTGTTCCCGTTTGGAGACCAGTTTCTGATTTTCAGAGCCGTCAGCCGTGCGCCTTGGTTCGGGACCGCTTAACTTTCTCTGTTTGGCACGGTTTTTGGCACACACCTTGCTTCCTCTCTCTAGAGGGACACTGTGGCCCGGGAGACCACCTTTGTGGTTACACGCCACTTTTGATGCTTAACAGTCAGTTTTTAGGGCACTCGGCTGCGCGTTTTGGCTCCCGAACCCTCGTTTTGCATTCGTCTTGGTTCATTTTTGGCATGGACCCTATTTTCATTGTTTGGAAGGTGATACAAGGGTGGGAGCCCACCTTTTCTCCTTGGAGACCACTTTTCTCCCGCCAGCCGATTTTCTTATCAGGAAGCTAGTCTCTTTAGTCGTCGAGCCACATTTACTGGTCTCTCACCATACCACTTGCTTGCATTTCATGTGGAGACCACCCTGGGAGGCTGCTGACCACTTGAACCTTTTGACCCTGGTCGGTCGACCAGGGAAAGTGGTTAGCCGATCACTTGAACTGGTCGGCCAGCTCCCATCAGTTCTGTCTCAGTGAGTTATTGCCAGCTGTGCCAGCTGGAAGGCACAGACTGCATCCTCCATACACGTGTATGGAGGATCTTGAGCCTTGGTTTGTAGCTTCTTTGAGAAGCTTTGGCCTTGTATATCTATAAGAAAGGCCCTCTTCTTCCTTGGCTGAGGTTCAGATTTTGGTTAAGGCAAATATATATCTCTCCCTTTGTATCTCTACATTTAAGCTCAAAAAGTGCATGGTTCTTGCACCTTTGCATACTATCTCCCAACCTAACCCCTCCACCATCACTCTAAGCATCTTGGAGGCCATTTTCAGAGGTTGAGAGGTTGTCTTTGTGGTCCAGAGGTTGCTGGTCCTTTTGTGCTACAAGGGTAACACACTTTCTCCATTTTAAGGCTTTATTTTACTTCATCTTTTAGCTATACTTGAAAGAATATTTGAGATTTGATGTAAACTAAAAAAATTCTTATTTTGAAGCCCTTAACATATTTGTTTAAGATCACTTTTCCATTGGGGGTCATCTACCCCCTTCCATGCTTCATTTTACCTTGTTTTGAGCCATGCCTTAGAGCATTTGTGTTGGCCTTTATTTGGCCTTTTAGCCACTGAAATCTAGTGGATTTTTAGTGGCTAGCATGTTGTTTTGAGTGCCAAAATCAGAGAGGGGTGACCCTCTCTCTCCTTGTTTTGTTTTCTAGCATTTTTGGCCTTACAAAGGAGCCTTCATTTGCACACCTCCAAGCCTTGTTTCAGGCCCTTTTCAGTGACTTTTAGGGCCTGCCTAGGCTCTATCCATAGTTGGTTTTGTCACCTTGGGTGTGTCCCTTGCATGTGTAGAATAACCCCTCTTATAGCCTATCAAAGGAGCATGACATTATTGCATGCATTGATCATGTTTCAGTGGGTTTTTGGAATTTATTTGGCATGTCATGTCTCTGAATTTTGCTGGTTTAGTGGCCTCTTGAATGCTTCATATGCTTGTAGTGTAATCCATGTTCACTAGCTTACATTTCATACTATTTTGGCCTTTGATTCTAGCACTTTTTGGCCATGCCTTAAACTGATTTTGTACATGTTTTGGACTGCCTTAGCTCTTTTTTTGGGCCTCATGGTCGAATGATGTTTGCTATGCATGGTTGTAGTTCAATACCCTTACCTAGCTTTGAGTTTTGAAGCCTATTGCATGCGTATTTTGAGGTGTTTTCATATTTTGGAATCATTGTAAATCATATTTCAGAGCTTATATGTATGCTATATTCTCATGTTTTCCACTCTTTAAATGTGTTTGAGAGTTATGCATGAATACCTCATTTTTGGACCATTGCATGAGCTTCATTTCCATGCTTTGCGAGCCATCATTTTAGTCCATATTTGCTATTGTTTTGGCCTGCATAGGGACTATTTAGGGCTGGTTTGGCCATTTGAGTATTGCTTTGCATGCCTATAGTGTAATTCACTTCACTAGTTTCAGTATTTGGGCCATCTAGCATGCATTGTGTGAGGTGTTTGCATGATTCAGGACCATCTTGCATGTCATTTCAGAGCTGGAAAATATGTGATTGTATGCCATATTTCATGCTTACCATGCTTTGGTGGAGTTGCACTTTGTGCCTTAGGTTTGATCCCTTACATTTGTGCATGTTTGCATGTGTGTTGTTGCTTCATTTTCATCATGTATGGCCACTGATTTGAGTGTGGCTGAGGCCTATTCATTTTATTTTAAGTCCATCTTGCATTATGTATGCCATATCCATGTTGTCGCATGCTTGATCGCCACATTGTGTATGCCTTGTTCTTGTCTTCGTGCATGTCCATCTTCGTATGTGCATTGCGTATGCCATATAGTTCATGTGCATTGAGTATGCCATTCTTAATTCATAGCATTGTGTATGCTAGTTGCATGTTTGCATATCATCCCTCGCATGCTAGCATGATTAGGTTGCATTGCGTTTAGGCTTACATGCTAGTAATATCGTGTCTGCCATGTATATTGCATTGTGTTTGGAATAGGGTTTAGTCCAGACACGAAAAACGAGGGACGTTTCATACTCTAAGTGACGAAACGCGCCTCGATTCTCGGTCGTCGACACTCCGGATTACCCATGATGGAGTTTAGGCCTTATTGTGTTTATATGTGCATTCATTTTACATCGAGTTGTGCAATCCGACTCCTCGGCCATCATGCATCAAGATGCGTGATTGGTGGCACGAGGATCAAGGACTACACTCCCTGGAGCTTGTGCAATAATGGGGAGAGTGGTCATGCACACATATGTTGAAAATACTTTGCCATGCCCCTTTTTCGCTCCCTGTTGCAGCAAACTGAAAACCAGCAGCAAAAACTGGTCAGTAGCCTTCTGGAGCTTTGTACAGTGTTCTGGGACCAGTTACAAACAGAAGCAAATCGGGGCATCGCGATGGATTTCCCGACAAGGCGACTTAAGCATGCATGCATCCCTATCATTCGGAACAGAGCTGAGGCAGTCCATTTTGTTTAATTTGCATGCTAGTTTCCTTACTTACTTAGTTAATTCGTTAATTAATTAATGTTGTGTAATAATTAGTTTAATTAGCTTAGATTAGTTAGTTTATTCTGTACTATTCATTCGGACCCTTAGAGGAGGGCAATGTTGTAATAAGTGTGCGTGTGTGTGTGATGCATGCCTTCCAACCCCACGTCTTTCTCCCTTTTATTTACCAGCTTATGATGGTTAGTTTAGGGCACGTTTCAATTAGCATACTAATGCTCGCATGTTTGCATCCATTTATCTGTCTTGCATGCACCGAGCTCGGCACATCATACTAACTGCATTGTATTTCAATTCCGAGTTGAATACGTATATCAGTTATTGCATCTCATATGCCATCTTAGAATAGCCGAGCCTATCTTAGTTACGTTCTTGCATGTGTTGCATTAGGCATCTCAGCATAGTTAGGATTCATGCATGTTTTCTAATTAGCTTCTGTCTTTGGCTCGGAGTACTCGGTAAGTGTTTATGCTTTAGCATCCTTGCATGCGTGTGAGTGACTGCCATACTTACCATGAGGCTATGTGCTTATGTGATATAACTGCCTGAATGCCTGTGGGTGAAGGTTGGGTTGCTTGAATTGGAATAATTCGTCGAAACCCGTGTTTTAGCCTACTTGCGAGTAACAAACTTCAATCCATTTTCAAAGCAAACGGATATGCGATGCTTTGTTCCAACTCAGGCAATCTAGTCTATACTTGTATGCTGTGTGCATCATATAGTAATTCTAGGTTAATAACCGGAATAAGTGCACATGTGTTTTCAAAAACTAGATATCATGCTTAGTAGTGGCCGATCTTTGATCGGGCGAGCGGGGGTGCTCATGAAATGGCCTTCCCTAATCGTATCCAAGTTCCTGAGCCGAGGCAACTTTGGTGATGACGGACAGGTGGCCTTAGGCACGAGTCAGGGTTTCCTAAATTCTCCCAAAATAAAATATTTAGGTGGCGACTCTGTATCTGGCAAAGCAGTCCATGTTTGACATTTCTTTTTAAAAATCAATTTTTCAAAACGATTTGCTGGATTTAGACTCTTTGATGATTCATCGGTCTTACAATGCACTCCGCGAGATTAGATACAGGACCGTGACATTGAGTCCAAACTATAGTAAGCCCCAATGAACAAAACGGGATTCCCTCCCGGGACGTTCGGGGACGTCTATAGTAAGACTCAATACTTGTAACTTTTTTTTAACTTTTAACTCTGGTTTTCATACTTAACTAACTTCCTTTGCACTCTTGCAGGCTATCCAGCAAGGTCACTCCCTTACAGTCAAGACCAATGAATTTAAAAAAGAACTGACCCAAAAAACCAAGGAGGCAGCCAAGCTACTGTCCTCTTTGAACAAAGTCGAGGCGTGTATCCGAGGCCTTCTTGACCAAGCCAAGGTCACTAAGCTGGCCATAAAAAATGCTGACAAACGCGCCGAGGCTGCAGAAAATGTAGCCAAGGTCGCTCAGGCTGAGGTAAAAGAGGCCAAAGAGAAAGAGGCCCAAGCCCAAACCGAGCTTCAAACGGCATTGGCTACGAAGGAGGTCAAAATCAAGGTGGCCGATGAAAAGGCTTACGCCGAGGGGGCGGCTGATGTACGTGATGAGTACAAAAAGCAAGTGAAGTAGGCATGCAACAAGGATTACACCCTTGGTTGGATAACTGCCTTGAAGGAGTTGGTTGTCCCTAAAGGTTCACCACTGTACGATGCCAGCCGACTTGTTTTACCACTCCCCCTACTCTAAGCCAGTCCGAGGACAAAGCTGAAACAGAGAAGGATATCTAAGCCAACAAGTCTGGTGGAGTTGTAACTGCCGGGGCCAAGTCCCCGACTCTGAATGAGCAAGTCCTAGACTTGACTCTGAATGAGCAAGTCCTAGAGGAAGATAAGGTCTCCAAAAGTGCCTCCTCCAAGAAGAGTACGTCCGAGGTGCATACCGCCGAGAAGAGCCTCGATCAAGCTCTTCTCGAGATTGATGCCGAGATCGAAGCTGACAAGACTGCCGAGAAGATCTCCCAGTTGTCTTATGAGTCTGAAACCTATCCAGCCGATGACGCCAAATAGTCTACTTAGAAGCTTTTCCGTATTTCTACTTTATAATAATTTCCACTACAGTCTTTGCAACTTTTTTGAACAATGTTTTAATTTCAGTTTGGCCAATATGCCTTCTTGTGCTCAGACAAGTTTACCTTTTGAATGCAAATTTGATTTTTCTTTCAAAGTGTTGTATGCCTTATTTTCTCTTATGTATGTTTACCACTTTCATACTTAGAATAATTTTGTATGTCTTCAAAGTACATTTTAACCGTGCAATCTCCTCGAGGTAAAGTACCTCGGATATATCTTCTGATTGTTTATCTCGACCTTAGCTCAACACTTAAAAATATTTTGTTGTTTCTTCAAACTTGTCACTTCACTCTCACTTACTGTCTTCTATCAAGACTTCTGTCTTCTATCCTTCCCAAGTTTTGGCAACCTGGTTATCTCAACAAGTACGTATGTCGGGTACATTTTTCAATATTACCTCGGCGTAATTTCAACTTGTAAATTTTCCTATAAAATTTCGACAAGTCCCAAGCACTTTAAACTTTTACTCATCATTCTCTAGCTCTCTACCCCCTTAAGTGAACCTAAGTTTCACTTATGTTCACATTAAACACTTGTGGCATTTCACCCAAGTCATTGTCGAACAAAGGTTATCCGAGGTGTCAAACCTGGGTTTCTCTGTGTAATAACCCCGATCCCAGATTAACGTTAATTCGTGCTTAGTTAAGCCTAACAATAATCTAGGAAGGATTTGGAACTAATTTGCATGAGTATTGCATGATTTTTGTGTTTATATCTGTTAGGCGTAGAAATATCTGTTCATGTTTTATATTTTGAACTGTAAATTGAAAGCCTTATCGACGCCCGATTTCGAAATTGATTAGTGCTATGCGATAATTAGAATTTATGTGACTTTATGGTAGATTTAATTTAAATTTGATTTGGTATGATTAAATAAAGCTAAATTACATTCGTTAGACTTATCTACCATTATGCCACTTAGTGGCTTGATTTGGAGACCAACCTTATTACACTTTGAAACATATTTCCTCAGCCATTTTTCCTTGTCAAAATCGACTAGAGAGAGACCTAGGAGAAAATAGGATTCATCTAGAGATTTGGCTTGGAGCTTAGGAGAATTGAAGAGGCTTTGCAAATTTGAGCTTCTAGGCTTTGAATTCAAGACTTAAGGTGGGAGATTTCTCTTTCAATTGTAAATTTAAGATTAATTCTTGCATGGTTCTTGGGAGATTAGAGTTTAAAGTCAAGAATTGACTGTAAATGTTGAATTGAGGCTTAATTCATGCATGCATGCACATATTCTTAGATTTTGGAGTTGTTCTTCATGAATTTCCACATGCATGTTCACATTTTGGTTTTAGTCCATGAATTCATCTTATTCTTGAGCTTAATCTTGTTTTGGATCATGTTTTGGAGCATTAAAAGTCATGAGAATTCATGCATGTTACATTTAAGTTATGTTCTTGATATTTTATTTGAAATTGTGTTTAATTGACTCACTCTTGGGCTTTGATTTTACAAATTGATCTTTGAAACATTTTATACTTTGAGTTTACTAGTGTTTTCTAGAAAATGGGCCTAAGAGGTCGAGTTTTAAGGTGTTGAATGCTTGGTTTCATGCTTGGAGGTCAATCTGGATTTTTCAAAAATTTGACCCACGCTCGAGCAGGGACTTTCACGCTCGAGCGTAAAGCCTGAGTACATGCACTTCCACTCTAGCGGTGAGAGTTACGCTTGAGCGTGAAATGCGTATACCCAGAAGTTTGTGTGTTTTGCAGTCCGCTCGAGCGGGGGAAACCACGCTCGAGCGAGGGTCTGTGTCACACGCTCGAGCGGGGGTCGAGCGCCCGTCGAGCGTGAATTTCATGCATCCAGCACTTTTTCATAAGTTTGCAGTTCGCGCGAGCGGGGAAGTCCACACTCGAGCGGGGCTTCTTTTTCTGCATGTCCGCTTGAGCGAGGAAAGCCACGCTCGAGCGTAGACCTTATCTTCAGCAAAATTTGAGAAATGTTTTCCAGGGCATCTTTGCATCCTCATTCTATCCTAGGCATTTCTAGGCCATGTTTAAGACTCTATAGTGAGGATTTAAGGTTAGAAACACACTAAGAACCAACGACATAAGTTTTGTACAATTAGAACGTGTGTTTCAAGTTTGTATCTGTTATGTGTTATGTAAGTCAGACCTGCTCCGTCTGTTTGTTTCAAGGCCAATTGTGAGTAATAATTTAGTAAAATTATGTTCAAACTATATCTACTTTCTATGTGATAAAACAAGATCTGTTTTCTGAAATGATATGTTCTGTACAATGAATGATTGTTCAATTTTTGATATGTATTCGTGACATCCTTAGCATCATGTGATATCTGTTAGTTGTTACCCGGTATCGGAGGTTCCTTTATGGAACTTATTTCTGTCTGCACTCTGTTACCCGTACCGGAGACCCTGTCACGGGGGCTCAGCTTCTGTTCTGTTCTGTTACCCGGATCCGGAGGTTCCTTTATGGAACTGGTTATTCATAACCCCACATGTATACGTTATGTTCTGTTCTGTTCTGCTAATGCTAATGGATGTATCATGTAAACTTAATCATGACTTATGATTTCTGTTTGTATATGATCTGAACAAACTATGATTTTGATATGAACTGAATTATGATTTCTGAATCTGTACAAACTCATTCATTGAAACCCTTTACTCTATTATTATTCACCAGGCTTTCGCTCACAGTTTATATTTTGTATGTAGGTGAGCCGGCACATGACCAAGGCCAGAGTTGACGGCCTTCTGCTCTGTTTTTGTCAGCCAATTGTTGTGTCTCCCGAGGAGGTTCCGATCAAGTCTAAAGCCATGGCTGTTTTTGTACTCATGCTAGTCTCTGTATGTGTTTTGTAAGGACAGGTTTTGGGATGTAATACTTTGTAAATATTGGTGTCCTTTGACTGGCATGCTTATGTATATATATAAGTTTTGAAATGTTCTGTCCTATGTACGTTATCACAGCTCATTGGACCTTGTCTATTTTGTATTATTGCTTCCGCAGCCCTTTATTATTTGTTAATCTGTTTAGAGGCCTTTGGTAATCCACGGATTACTGGCCGGTCACGGTGCTAAACCCATAGGGGCGGGTTTGGGTCGTGACACTCTGTTAATGTACTTAGTTCCATTTTGAGTTTGACTCTGCCGACATGGCAAGTCTAATTTCAATTCAACTTAGTTCAACTCTACTATATACAAGTATAATTCAATTCTGCCATATAATAAGTCTAAATTTCTCGTCATGTTTCAATCAGAAACATCGCCAACTTAGTTCAACTCTATTATATGCAAGAATAATTCAACTTTGCTATATAATAAGTTTAAGTTATTCGTCATGTTTCAATCAGAAACATTGCTAACTTTGTTCAACTCTATTATATGTAAGTATAATTCAACTCTGTCATATAATAAGTCTAAGTTATTCGCCATGTTTTAATCAGAAACATCGCCATAGGACTAGTCAGTCCAATTACACAAATTTCAAATTCTTAAAAAATCAAGCTAAAATTTTATTACTACCTCGGCTAAGAAAATTATGACATAAATTTCGAAAAACAAAAAAGTCTAATGATAGAAAAACTTTAAGTTGTAAGTGTTCCAAGGTCTTGGCAACTCTTTGCCTTTATTGTCCTCAAGTCGACATGCCCCATTGCCGGCGACCGAGATAATTTTATAAGGTCCCTCCCAATTTGGGCCCAGCTTTCCCTCCCTAGGATCCTTCTCGTTGCCAACCACTTTCTTTAGCACCAGGTCCCCAACTTTGAACTCTCTTGGGTTGACCTTTTTATTATAAGCCCTAGCAAGTTTTTGCTGGTATGCCCCAGTCGAATTGCTGTTCTCTCCCTTGTCTCCTCAAGTAGGTCTAAATCTCAGGCCATGAATGCCTCGTTAGTCCCATTCTCTATTTCTTGGGTTCTGATTCCTGGGATGCTGACTTCTAGTGGGAAAACTATTTCTGTGCCATAAGCCATGGCAAATGGGGATTCCCCAGTTGATCTTCTCAGCGTAGTCCGATATGCCCAAAGTATATTGGGCAACTTTTCCACCCATTTTCCCTTTGCTGCTTCCAGCCTCTTCTTGATCTCATCCAAGATAGTCTTGTTAGATGCTTCTGCTTGACCATTACTCTGAGGGAAACTTGGAGTGGAGTAATAATTCTTGATTTTGTACTTTGTACAGAAGCTTTTGATTAGCTTACTGTCAAATTATGTACCATTGTTTGCTATTATTGCCTTTAGAATCCCAAACCTGGTGATAATGTTCTTCCATATGAAGTTCTTCACAACAGTGTCTCGAATCTTCGCAAGGGGTTCGGCTTCTACCCACTTTGTGAAATAGTCAGTTGCTACCAACAAGAACTTCCTTTTGTCCAGTTGCTTGGGGTAGTTGTCCAACAAGATCCATGCTCCACTGGGCAAATGGCCAAGGGCTGGACACTAGGTTCAAATCTGCTGCTGGTTAATGTATCAAAGGCACGAACCTTTGACACTTTTCACACTTTCTGAAATAGGCTTCAGTATCCTTCTACATGTAAGGCCACCAATACCCCTGAGTAATGGCTCTATGAGCAAGTGATATGTCCCCAACATGGCTTCTACACACTCCTTCATGTATGTCATACAAGAAGTATTCAACTTGTGAGGGATACACACATCTCAAAAGGGGACCAGTAAAAGACCTTCGTATAGATGTCCTTCTGCTATCAGACTAAACCTAGCCGACTTCAGTCTGGTCTTGTGTAATTCTTTGCGATCATTTGGCAACTTCCTATCTCTAAGGAACATTACTATTGCATCCATCCAACTTGGGCCCATCTCCACACACATTACTTCGTACTTTGTGATCAGTGGTTCCACACTTGGACCTGACAAATAATCAACCATTATTGTCCTTGCCTCCCCTGATTTCATTGCACTAGCCAGGTTAGCCAAGGCATTGGCATGGCTGTTGTCATCTCGGCTAACTTGTTGTAGTCGACAGTCTTGAAACAAAACTAACAGTCTAATAACCTCTTTGATACAGGCCATCGTTCTTTCATCTCGGGCTGCAAACTCGCCTGTTGCTTGGTTCACAATGAGCTAGGAGTCACAGAAGATTACCACCTCGTCGGTTTCCATTGCTACTGCCAATTTCAATCATGCGATCAGTGTTTCATATTCTGCGTCATTGTTTGAGGCTTTGAACCCCAAACAAATAAACTGCTCTAACATTCGTCCATCTGGAGGTACCAACACCACTCATGCCCCCGCTCCCTAACAGTTTGAACTCTCATCAACAAACAGGCGGAAGGAGCCGCCGACGTAGATATCGCAGGGCTTGAGTTTTTCTTCTTTCTTCTGATTTGCTGTGGGATTTTTCATTCCCAGTTGAGTCTCTTCTTGTTCCCCTGGACATCCTAAGCCACGGCTCACCGGAGCTCGACTTGGGATGACACCTGGTGTGAACTCGGCCACGAAGTTGGTCAGAACCTTGCCTTTGATTGTTGTTCTGGGTTTGAACTCTAAATCGTATTGGCCCAATACCATTGCCCATTTGGCCACCTTGCCTGTTAGATCACCTTGTTGTAGCAGGAACTTCAAGGGGTGCTCAGTCAATGCCACAATCCTGTGGGATTAGAAATAATGGTTCAATTTCTTGGAGGCCATCATTAAAGCCAATGTCAATTTCTTCAAGGGTAAATACCTGGTCTCTGCGGCTGCTAGGGTTTTGCTTACATAGTATACTGCCCTTTGTTCTCCCTTCTCTTCTCTAATTATCACTGCACTTACTGCATGCTTTGAAACAGCCAAGTACAAGAATAGCTCTTCTCTAGGTACTGGATTTAAGATAACTGGAGCCGTGGTTAGGTATCTTTTCAAGTCGGCCAAGGCGGCTTCGCATTCCTCTGTCCATAAGAAATCTGTGGCCTTTTCAACAGACTAAAAAATGGTTTACATTTATCTGAACTTCTACTTATAAATCTGTTCAGGGTTGCGGCCCTTCCAGTCAATATCTGCACTTGTTTTGCTGACGTTGGGCTTTTCAAATCCAAAATGGCCTTGATTTGATCTGGACTTGCCTTAATGCCCCTTCTAGTAACCAAGTACCCTAAGAACTTACCAGACCCAACTCCAAATGCACATTTCGAAGCATTGAGATGGAGTCGATATGATCTAAGGATGTCGAAAACTGCCTTTAAGTTAGCCAAATGATCCTCAGGTTCTTTGGTTTTCATGACCATGTCTTCAATGTATACTTCCACTATTTTGCCAATTTGATGTCTGAACATCTTGGTCATTAACCTCTGGTACGTTGCTCTTGCATTTTTCAACCCAAAAGGTATCACTCTGTAGCAATATAGCCCTTTTGGGGTGATAAATACAATATTCTCCTCATCATGGGGTACATTGCTATCTGATGGTACCCCCTATAAGTGTTTAGGAAGCTCATCCTTCCATGTCCTGAAGTGGCATCCACTAATTGATCAATCTTGGGCAGTGGAAAACTGTCCTTGCGACAAGGCTTATTCAAGCTAGTAAAGTCCATGCAAACCCTCCACTTATCATTCTTCTTTTTCACAACCACAGTGTTGGATATCCAAGTATGGTAATTTACTTCACGAATGGCTCTGGCCTCTAACAATTTGTTCACTTCTTCTTCAACTGCCTCCATATGGACCAACGTCGGCCTCGCTCCCTCGCTCGCTGAATGACGGGTTTAACCGACCTGTCTACGTTCAGTTTGTGACATGTAACCTCGGGATTAATGCCAGGCATCTCGTATGGCGTCTAGGCAAGCACCTCTATGTGTGCTTGCATGAATGCTTCTAACTCCCTTTCCTACTTCTCGACCAAGCTTGAGCCGAGGAGGAAGAAGCGCTCATCCCCTTGCTGGACCAGAATTTTCTTCAAGGCTTTCTCGCTTTTGTCGATCGGCTCTTTACCGACGTCATCCAGGACCTCCATGTCCTTGTCCTCAATCTCTATTGTTTCTGCTTCTTGTATGTTGTAGGTGGATTTCATTACTGCCATGGAGCAGTTCTTTGCCTGCACCTGATCCCTTCTGACCTCTTCTACTCCATTCTCTGTTGGGAACCGCAACAGCTAGTGCAGTGTTGTAGGAACAACCCTCATTGCGTGCAACCATGGCCTCCCCAAGATAACATTGTAAGGGGAGGGGGGGTCAACTACTGTGAACTCTGTACTTACCTTCTTGGTGCCTGCCTGCACCTCCAAACTTATTGCTCCTAGGGGCCATGTCAGCGTTCCGTTGAAGCCGACCATTGGACTGTTGGACTGCTCCAGATCATCTCGGTGAAGGCCAGGCTCCTTGTAACATCTAACATATATAATGTCACAAGAGCTGTCTTGGTCAATCAGAATGCACCTTACTTGGCATTCCCCAATCTTGAGGGATATCACCAGAGCATCGTTGTATGGATGCTACACCATGTCTAGGTCGGCTTCAGTAAAGGACACCATTAGTCCTTGGTACTTATCTGTGCTAGGCCACTTTTGCTGGACCTGATACATATATTGTAAATGTTTCACCCTCTGAGTCTCCCCACGTACCTCGTTCTCATTGACCTTCGAGTGAATCATATTGATCACTTGAGGTTTGTCTGCTTGTGGTTGTGGTGCTGGTAGAGGTGGTGCTACTAGTGTCTGGGGCAGCCTTGCTTATTTTTCCCTTATCCTGGCCTCATCTACTAGGTCCCTTAAGTGACCTTGTCTTACCAGATCTTCCAGATGTGTCTTTAGGGTTTTGTACCCCTGAGTCAGATACCCATCCTCATTATGGTAGGCACAGTGCTTCTCAAGGCTTTTTCCCATAAATTTGCTAAGGATCTTCTGTGGTGCTCTGTAGTAAGGCTGATTCCTGATCCTTTCCAAGACTTTGTAAACCGGGATCCGGAACATTGTGGTGACTGCTTGTGCAGCCCTCAGTCCTGTTTCTTGTCTGTTATATCCAGTATTTCCTCGACCTTGCTTCGACAAGCCGTTTCTCTTCTTTTGTTTCGATGCCTTTGTCCCTAGTGTGTCTTTTTCAATTCTCGCATATTTCTCAATCCTGGCCATGTGTTCCTCCATACTTTTTGGTATCGTCTTTGCTAGTGACTTTCGAAGCATGCAGTCATCGTTCAGGCCGTTCTTAAAAATACGACCACCAACTCTTGGTTGTATCCTAGTATTCGGTTAAAAACCTCATAATACCTTTTGGCATAATCCCTGAGGCTTTCATCCTCGCCAATTCTCAAAGCCATTAGAGAGTCTACCCTCAATGGTTGCAGTTTGTTTGTAACAAACCTGGCCACAAATATCTCGGCCAGGCCTTCCCAACTTTTCACAATTCCTTTCGGCAACTTGTGAAACCAATCTAATGCGATTTCTCCAAAGGATGAGGGAAACACCTTCAGAGCAACGGTTCGTTCTCGGTATATAGTGCCATTGAGTTCAAATATAAACTGACGTGAAAGTTAGGATCAGACTTACCATCGTATATCTAGAATCTTGGCATGTGGAACCTTTTCGGGGCCTCAAACTTATCCAGCTCTACCAAAAATGGCGTTCTCGGCTTGACCAGAGATGTGTCCTCGACATCTTGTCACTTCCTCTAGAGATAGCCCCTCAAGTCCTCCTTAGTCCGTCCAGGAGCTCGGCTGTCAACGGATTTCAGCCCTTTTGGTGCGCTACTCTCAGTGTTGTTATGAGTCCTCTTAGACCTCCCTCCATTCATAGTGTCAAAACAAAGCTCCTTTTCTTGAACATGCTAATGTTCCTTGGCATAAGTTTCCTTGGCACGAGATGTCTTCTGAGACTCTCCTCTTGTCGATTCTCCTCGCCTGACGTCCTGTGAAGGCCAATAAGAATGCTCCTTTGCCCTATTATGCTGAGGGACTGTAAGGATTACTTTCTGTCCCCCTTTCTGAGCATCGTTCTCAGCCACTGGAATCGACATGTCCTCCAATGGGAATGGTGGCTACATGACGTTGTTCTGCATCATGAAATTGACAACCGATTGCAGGTCTGCCAATTTGTTTACCATCCCCATCATCTCGCTGTCCCTCCTCAAGCATTTATCTTTCCATACCTAGAGGTCGCTTTCGTTGTAATACTCGCCTCAGCCTGCCTTCTTTGGAACTTCTCCCTTTTGGCCGATGTCATTTTCCCTGCGATTCTGGTTCCGGGGTTTTTCATTACAGTTCTCTTCCCCTACATTAGGATTGGCGTATTTGCCACTCCCACTAGGGATGTCGTCCCCAATCTTCTCTTTCTATCCGTCGTTGGCCATCTGTTCTCCTTACGTTCTCAAAGACGGCGCCAAATTGTGGGTGCTGATTTCCGACCACACTGCCAAATAGGAACTCAGCAGAAAAGCACAGGCAGAATAGATCACGCCTGAACAACCTGTCACAGAAAAATAAGACTTCGACGGTAGTTCGTCCATCTGGGGGCACTCCGACGATCAAGTTAATACTCAGTTATCTCTCAAAGATAGCAAATAGTGCTTAACTCACAAGGTAGAATACAAAAAGCGTACCTTAGATCCACGAGGGTACCTTACTTTTATAGCCAGTACTAACCTGATCCCTGTAGAATCCTATCTTCAATGGACTCTGGCTCAATGCTCATCTTGGATTCCCAGCCAGATAGTGATAAACTTTTTAAGAGTTTTATCTTTATCCAGAGATCCTCCCCCATTCTAGGACTCTTGTCCCTTATCCGTTCATCTCGAGTTCCGATATCTCCGCAGATAACCTTGGCCTAGCCGAGATCACCTCGGCATTATGACCAAGCCACGTGGTACTCTGACTGACACGTCGGCGTCACCTCGGCCACTTGCTGTCATTTACAAAAATATATCTCCACAATATTGATATGAAATTATAATAACAGGATTTCATCATTATTTTTAAACTTACATTTACCGCCCAATATGATAAAGGAAAATCATACAAGTATACTTATCAGATTAATTTGATGTTTTTCATACATGTTCGCTTTACAGTGAATTACAAAATCATGTGATTATAATTATTACAGGAAGCTTCACCGTCTTATGTTTAACGGGTAAGAAATGTTGGTAAAAAAATGAATATGTTACCATTATAATGAGATTAGTTATAAAACACCTTTTTTACAAAAGTCTAAACAAAAAAAAATGCAATAATGAAAAGAAAATATGAACTTTGTAAAAAAAAAAAAAAAAAAAAAGATATGGATTAAGATTGAAGAACTTGATTTTGCAGGGAAGGACAAAGGACAATTAAATTCTTTCACAATGTTTATAAGAAAGTAACATTTTAAGGTAAAACTCTCCATTTGTCAAAACACAATATTTGAAAAAGTCAAAATATCAGAATTGACATACAAAAAGACAAAAAAGAAAAAAGAGAAGATATATGTGGAGTAGGATTGAAGAGTGTGACATTTCATAAAAGGACAAAGTAAGGATAAGACAACAAACCCAGGAGTGAGTGGCAACTTGGTAAGGGCCTGAGGTTTAAGCCCGTAGGTCCTGGGTTCAACTCTCCTCTGGGCCAATCTCCAATCTCCTGGGCGTAGTATAGTTGGTTAGGAGGTTGACCTCAAGGATGCCTTATCAGCTACTTGATCTCCTCAAAGGGCGCTGCCATGATTTTCCTGTAACAAAAAAAAAAAAAAAAATAAGACAACTAATATATAATTATTTTTTTAATCAGAGATATCATAATTTATACGATAACATATAAACAGAAAATTTATGCGTAATAATGTGATAAATTTGTATTTATTTATTTAAATTTCAAATCAAAGGAGGCATGAAGTGGGTTATTATTTAAAAAATATTATTGTCAAATTATTTTTATAATATTGTTTTGTATAAAAAATCAGTTTGCAAATCCTTTTCCTAATTCATAAGTTGTTTCTTTCAAATATTAACAGTGCAACTATTTTGCTTTATCAAAAAAACAATCAAAATCCATGATTCACGCAAGAATAGGACAGCTATAAGATAATAATTCATGTAGTGAAAAAAATTATATAACAAAATTTGTATAGAATAATGTGACAGTTTGTATATTCATTTCAAATTAAAAAATTTATCAATTGGCTTATTATTTTAAAATTTTCACTGTCAAATTATTCAAATAAAAACCAATTTCCTAATTCATAAGTTGTTTCTTTCAAATGTTAATAGTTTAACTATTTTACTTTATTAGAAAGAAAAAAAAAAATCATAATCCATTGTTCATACAAGAATAAGACAAGTGAGATCATAATTCATCTAGTAGTGATATAGAAATACAAAAATTATATAAAAAAAATTTATATTAACTACTGTGGCAGTTTTATGTTCATTTCAAATTAAAAGACTTATGAAATGGTCTATTTATTTTAAAATATTATTGTCAATTTTTTAATAAAAATTTTGTTTCCAAATCGTGTTCCCAATTCATAAGTTGTTTCTTTCAAATGTTAACAGGGTAACTATTTTACTTTATTCGATAAAATATCTTAATCCATAATCCATGCAATTATAAGAAAGTCGATATCATAATTCACCTAGTGATAAACACAAAAAAATTATATAGGATATTAATGACATTTTGTATATTCATTTCAAATTTAAAAAATTTATCAAATGAGTTATTATTTTAAAAATGTCATTGTCAAATCATTTTGATAATTTTTTTGTTTTCTATAAAACTTCTACTAAAAAATTGGTTTTCTGATTCATAAGTTCATATCCAATTCAATATTGGCCCCGTTTAGTAGAGCTGTGGGAAAGTGATTATAACTTATAACTGTGAACATAAGATGATTTTTTATTTATAAATTAAGTTTCTCCTCTCCCACTTAAAGAATAAGTTGATTTTTGACTTACAAAAAGTTATAAGCTATATTGTTAAGCTGAACCAAACACATCAAAATAGCTTAAATTAAGCTAAAAGCTGAAATACGCTGAAAATAAGCCCTACCAAACAGGGCCATTAAATGTTTCATCAAATTTGAATTTGATAAAAAAATGCCTCATTTGCGAGCTCTAACCCTTTCACCATATTTATATCAAATTGAGGGAAAACTACGGTTGTATTTTGAGTTTGTGAGTTTTGAAATTATGATTTGAGTATGAAAAATTTGTTTGGATATGAGTTTTGAAAAAAGTTTTGAATTGAGTTTAAATTTAGTGATGTGACATGATATTTGATTCAAGAATTTACAACTTATAACCAAACACACAACCCAAAATGCTATTCAAAGCTCATAAAAAATTTTAAAAAAATTTCCAATATATTTTTTATTCAAAATATATATATAAATACTGTTCTGATCAACCGGTCGGTCAATTGGTTAGATGGATTGTCAGACGTGCGAGGAAATGACCGGATAGACGAGTTTTCAAATGCGGGTGTGGAATGATTTTTTAAAACTGAAACCAAATGTAGCACTCAAACCAAAGGGTAAAAACGTGATTTGAAAACCCCACTAAACACAACCTAAAACTTTCATCAAATGAAAGGAACCTTTCATCTTTCATCAAATTTAAGTTATTACTGATTGGCCAAACATCCTCCTAAATGTCCACCTAAGAGCAACTTTGACTGCTTTTTTGTTTATGTCTGGACAACCTCCATGACATCTGCCCAAGCGTACTCTCAAACAATCAGAGATGTGAAAAAATCTAATGAAAATTTTAATTTTAGCATTAAAGTGAACAACATCAAATGAAATTTTTACTTAAATTTATGAAATTTTTGATTCACTATTGGAGATGGTCTAAATTATTTCTTTCAAATGTTAACAGTGTAATTATTTTACTTTTTTAGAAAAAAAAAGATCTTAATCCGTAATTCATGCAAGAATAAGACATCTCAGATCATCATTCATAGAGTAACTTTGACAAATGAAAACCAAAACTTTCATTTAAAAAGAATCTTTTATCTTTAATCAAATTTAAATTGTTGTTGTTGAGTCAGATATTCTTTCAGATGTCCACTTAAGAGTAATTTTAATAAATTTTTTGTTCATGTCCAGGCGATCTCCAGGATATCCGCTCAGACATACTCTCAAACAACCGAAAATGTGAAAAAATTTGATAAAAATTTTAATTTTAACATTAGAGTGAACGGTATCAAATCAAATTTTTACTCATATTTAATGAAACTTTTGATTCAATGTTAAATATGGCCTAAGTTGTTTCAGTCAAATGTTAACAGTGTAACTATTTTACTTTATTAGAAAAAAGATCTTAATCCATAATTAATGCCACAATAAGGCATCAAAGATCATAATTCGTAGTGATATACAAATAAAAAAATTATACAAATGATGTAGCAAATTTCTATAACTGAACCAAAAGGTACATTATTATTTTAAGGGTAAATTATAAACACTCCCTGAAGTTTACTTAAATTACAAATTATCTTTTGTGGTTCTAGAAATTACGTTATGTCTCCTAAGGTTTCTAATTTCAAAACAAATAAATCCTTTTATTAAAAATCATCAAGTTAATTAACAATTTTTAATAATGTTAAAATTTTATTTCAATTAATAATTCAAATAATGTTATTATTGTATAGGTGAACAATTAGAAATTTCATTTTTTTAATTAATACTGTTACATAAAAAATTCTGACAGAAATGTATTTGTAATTTTCTAAACTATAAAGGACAATTCGTATTTTAAACAAATTTCAAGAAATGTATTTATAATTTACCTTTATTTTAAAAATATCACTGTCATATTATTCTGGTACGATCTTTTGAATAAATTTACGTTTATAAATTAATTTTCTAATTTATAATTTTTTTTTTCTTTCAAAATGTTGACAGTGTAACTGATTTTCTTTATTAAAAAAAAAAAAAAAAAAAAAGAGAAAGTAGGCTTCGAGTAATGATTATGCCATTCTGTTCTGGCACAAGAAGGTTACATATAATCACTTTCGAAACATGCTTAATTTGCTTTTATCAAAGTAATCATTTGTATAGTATAGGTGTTTGTCATGAACCAAAAGCACGTGAATGAACATTCTTGATTAAACTTGAAAAAAAAGTCATCAAAATGTACAGCTCTTCTTTGAACTTGATCCACTTTAGGACAACTCAAAGTTGTCATTCTGTGGGCACAAATCCAATCTGGCTTTTGAATGGTTTGTTTCCATGGTTTTAATAAATAGAGCAATAATACATTCTCTAATTTTGGAATTGTAATGAAATTTTAATAATTTGACAAGGAATAATAATAAATAAAAAAAGTCAAAACATCATATCGCAGTAGGACCTACTCTCATCAGAACTTATTAGTTCCTTTATTAAAGCTCCCACACATTTTTGTAATAAATATCTGTATTAAAAGTCATATTGTTATAACAATACTCGCGAGTATTAAGTGATGCATATCGATAATCAAGTTACAATTGTAAATTTTTTTAAAATCATCAACAACAAAATATATATATATATATATATATATATATATATATTTTATAACAATTAAACTCACTATATCGACTGTGAATTGACTATTAATTGATCACTCAATGTTATGTTTGAATCATAAATTTAAATATAAATTTCAATACAAAAAGAGAAATGATAAAAAAATTAAACTTATATTTTATTTATAATATTTTTTCTTTTTCATTTTAAAATTTTAATCCATAGTTTTGTCAATGATATGATATAGCACAAAAAAACAAAGAAATATGTATAAAAAATGCCTAAGACCCCAGTGGGGGTCACTGGGGTCATGTACAGAGGCTTTCCATTGGTAAAAAAAAAAAATTATTATTATTATTTTTTTTTATGATTTAGATGAATGGCACGCTGCCACCTCACTGATAGTCGACCCCAGTGGGGATATGTAGCAAAGTCCAATATGTATATAGTGAAATTGTGATGACTATCCGTGCACTATATTGTGGCCAATGATTAAAGTGAAAGCAAAAGTGTTTTTCAAGCGGCGAAAGATACTGCCTGTAGTCATGACTAATGATTTTTATAAAAAAATATTAAAATTTGAGTCTTATAATAAAATAAAATTTTAATTTTATTAATTTAAATATTAAACTTATTTATTTATTTTTAATTTAAATTATTTGTCTATTTTCATTAAATAAAATCGATAAAAAAATAAATATTTTAATCATCAAATTCAATAAAAAGTTTTTTTAGACATTTTATCTATATTTATATTGGGTATAATGACTAAAATACTTAATGAAAATAGACGAATAGTTTAAATTAAAAATAAATCAAAAAATTTAAATTTAAAAATTCAAGATTTATTTTGTTACAAGACTCAAATATTGAGATTTTTTTTGTAATTTTTTTAATTTTTAAAAAGTTACATAAAATACAGTGTTGACACAGTATATTATGTTTACATTTTTTAAGTGAAATTTTTCTATATTTATAGAGTATTATGGCAAAAAAATGGCTTGAGCTAGTCAGATCGAACCCTTGAGCAACCAATGACCTAGTAAGTGTTTACTATTGCCTTGGTTCTTTGTTCTTTTTTGGCTAAGTTTGAATCATATAATGAGTATTTTGAAGTATACAAAATTTTAAATATAATTGTGCAGCTGAAAGTGCATTTAAAAATATGGAATAAAAATTTTGAATACAAAAGATTCCCATAACAAAGATGTCAGGGAATCAATTTTGATTTATACTTGGTAAGTCAATAATGGAAGTGATCTATCTTTTGAAGAAAGTAATAAAAAAATATAGAAAGAAGAAAATAGACATTCATATGATTTTTATCAATCTTGAGAAAATATATAATAGAATACCTCAAGATATAATATGGTGGGCGTTAGAGAAGAAAAGGATGACAAAAAGGTTATATTGATGCGATTAGGGACATTTATGAAGGTGTGATGACCACTATTAGATCGTTGGCTGGAGAAATAAGTGAATTTCTAATTACTGTGGAGTTACATCAAGGATCAACCTTAAGTCTTTATCTTTTTATTTTAGTTATGGATAAGTTAACGAGAAATATTCATGATGATATTGTCACGACCCAAACCCGATCCTATGGGTTTAGCACCATAACCGGCCAGTAATCCGAGATTACCGAAGGCCTGCTTAACAGTAATACAACAAAACAAAGTACAGGGCCTGGCGGAAGCCAATACAGTAAACAAACAGTGTCCAATGAGCTGTGCCAGTCAGT
Organism: Camellia sinensis; assembly: GCF_055761805.1. NCBI lineage: Eukaryota > Viridiplantae > Streptophyta > Magnoliopsida > Ericales > Theaceae > Camellia > Camellia sinensis. Next base: position 13,604,256 of record NC_138967.1, on the reverse strand, counting down.
ATGCAAAAGACTTTTCATATATAAGCAGTCAGTAACAAACAGTATGTACAATATTTACAATCATTCCGATCAGGGACCCAATCCTTGTTAAGAGTACAGTACAGTGCTATCAGCCTATACAGTTCACAAAACAGATACAGAGACAGAAGGGGAAATAAAGGACCCCTAAGCCAAAGCATGGCAGGTTCGGAACCTCGCAGTGAGGCACATAGGTTGGCTTGACAAAATTGGAGTTAACCTCGACACTCCTAGCCGCGTTCTGGTGCCTGCACACCTACATATATATATGAGCAGTGAGCTAAAACCCAGTGAATAACACAGTGCGTAAAGTGGTTAAGAATGAATGTCCTTACAGTAATGAAAACAGTTCATTAAATCAGTATTTCAGTCGTTCAGTCAGTACAATCATATGTGGTACATCCATTAGCATAACAGTACAGTAAACAGTAAATCTTAAAAGACCGAGCAGTAAATGATGGCCATCAGTCAGTAACAGTAGTGGTTCCAACAAGGGAACCAACAGAGATCTCTGTAACAGTAACAGTAAACAGTAGTTGCTAAGGATGCCACAATACAGTTCAGAATATAGGACATACATTCATTCAATTAACAGTAATCAGTTCAGAAAGCAGTACAGTTCAATTGTTCAGAAAATAATCATTTTGAACATATCTTTACACAGTTGTTACTCACAGAGTTCTGGGCTACAATAAGCTAGAGCGTCTCCTCGCCAACCCTACATAGTTAACAGATTGAACACACACTAAGCTACACAGTTGGGAAAGATAGAAACTTAATCCCTAATGCCTCGGTGTGTTCTACATCTATATGCTCATTAAGATGCCTTAAACTAGGCCTACGAATGCCTAGGATGAGATGAGGCTGCAAAGATACACTTTAAAAATATTTTCAGAAAACAGGGGTCACGCTCGAGCGTAGATTACTTCGCTCGAGCAGACATGCAGACAAAGGTTCCCGCTCGAGCGTTCTGCAAAACAGTCAAAAGTGCTGGATAGGTGAAAATCACGCTCGATTGGGCGCTCGACACCCGCTCGAGCATGAGACACAATGTCCCGCTCGAGCGTCAATTCTTCCGCTCGAGCGGACTTCAAAACAGAACAAAATGCTGGGAGCACGATTTCCACGCTCGAGCGCCAGTCACCCCACTCGAGCGCGAGTCCAAATTCTGGAAATTCCAGATTTGAACCTCAATCTCAAAACCAAGTTTTTAAACCATAATTTCGATCTTCTTGGGCCAATTTTCCAGAAAACACATCAAAACTCATACTTTAATATGATTCAAAGCTCAATTTGTAAAATCAAAGCCCAATGGTGTTTCAAATAAATCCAATTCAAACCAATTCCCATGAATATGAAGAACATGCAAACATGCATGGATTAAAACCATTTCAAAACTTCAATTTGATGCTCTAAGGAGCCGATTGCTCCAAAAACAAGATGAAAACATGGACTTAACATAACCATGAGCATGCATAAGACAATTCTCCATGGAATCAACTTAAATATACAACAATTCAAACATGCATTCATGAATTAAGCTATAAATCAACATTAATGAACCAATTCTTGACTTAACTCTTTCAACTACCATGATCCATGCTAGAAGGAACTTAAATTCACAATAAGAAGGATGAAATTCATACCTAGGTTCCTCAATTACAAGTCTAGAGGCTCAATTATGCACTTGAGCTTTCAATTCTTCAAGATTCAAGCCAAAACTCTCAAGAACAACTTAACTCTCTCTCACTCTCTATCTCTATGGTCAGTTGTGTGCAAGAAATGGGAGAAGAAATGTTTTGGTTAAGTGTAATGAGACTCAACTATAGTCTAGGTAGTGGGCCACTGATGTGGCAAAATGGTAATTAAGTCAAACTATGCAATTTAACTCATTTTAATCTAATTTAATCATACCTAACCAGTTTTCAGATAATTATACCATAAAATCACGTAAATTACGATGCTCATAAAACACTAATCGGTTTCCAGTTCGGCCGCCGATAAGGCCTTCAATTAGCAGTTTAACACAAAGACTCGAACAAATAATCAATCAATCAAATAGATAGACATACAATTGAACAGGTAAACTCAATCAATTTAGTTCCAATTTTAGTCAGTCAGTTCAGTAGTTTATTCAGTTCACTTATCAGTCACAATCAGTTCATAATCAGTTCAGTTTAACGGTAATCAGTAGTTATTCGGTAAACAGTGACGAGGGTTGTTACAGTCTCCCCTCCTTAAAAAGAGTTTAGTCCTCTAAACTCGAGTTACCTTTGTTCTGGAAGAAAACAGGGTTCAGTGGAAACAGTTCAGGGTATCTTTTGGCCATGTCATCTTCCCTTTCCCAAGTGGCATACACGCCACCGTGGTTTTGCCAGTCAACTTTCACTAGCGGGATCTCTTAATTTCTTGATCCGTTTGTTTACAATCTGAATAGGCCGTTCCTTGTAAGTGTAGTCGTCACTCAGCACTACACGAGTTAGCTCTATTACATGGAAAGGATCCCGGAGGTAGTCCCTCAACATAGAAATGTGGAAGACGTTATGCATATGCTCTATTTCAGGAGGAAGCGCAACTTGATACGCCACCGGATTGACTTTCTCGATAATTCCGTACGGTCCAACATATCTCGGCGCTAACTTGCCTTTGACTCCAAAACGAGTCTGGCCTTTCATCGGTGTCACTTTCACAAAAACGTGATCACCCACTTCATACTCTCTGTCTCGTCTTCTGACATGCATAGCTTTTCTGTCTGCTCTGCGCAATTTTCAGTCTCTGTTGTATCAGTTTCACTTTCTCAGTTGTTTCATATACAATCTCGAGCCCAAGCAAAGGCCCATCTCCAACTTCTGCCCAGCAAATCGGAGATCTACATTTTCTGCCATATAATGCCTCGAAAGGCGCCATGCTAATACTTGAATGATAGCTGTTGTTGTAAGCGAATTCGGCTAAGGGCAAATGGCTTTCCCAGTTTCCCTGAAAATCAAGGACACACATTCTCAGTAGGTCCTCCAGAGTCTGGATGGTCCTTTCTGACTGGCCATCCGTCTGAGGATGATAGGCACTACTCAGTCTCAGTTCAGTACCCAATGCAGTCTGTAGGCTTTGCCAAAATCTCGATGTACACTTCGAATCCCTGTCAGAAACAATGGACACAGGCACTCCATGCAGTCTAACAATTTCATCAATATAGAGTATAGCCAATTTGTCCGTATTATAAATTGTCTTAACAGGTAAGAAGTGAGCAGATTTAGTCAGTCTATCAACAATAACCCAAACTGAGTCCATACCTTTATTGGAGCGAGGCAATCCCACAATAAAATCCATGGTGATATGTTCCCATTTCCATTCCGGTATAGGTAAGGGCTGTAATAAGCCTGCTGGTCGTTGATGTTCGGCTTTAACTTGTTGGCAATGAAGACATTTCGATACAAAATCAGCAATTTCTTTCTTCATTCCCGGCCACCAGAAATTCAGTTTCAGGTCTTAATACATTTTCGTATTTCCTGGATGGATAGAAAATTTTGAATTGTGGCCCTCTTGCAGAACTCTTCTTTTCAGTTCAGTATCATTCGGTACACACAGTCTTTCTTGAAATTTCAGTACATTATTTTCAAATTTGAAACCTGGTCTCAGTTTGGTTTCCCTTTCTTCGATGATCTTCTTCAATAAGTCATCCTGTAGCTGTTTCTCTTTAATCTCTTCAATCAATGCCGGTTAAGCAGAAATAGCAGCTAAGGTTCCACCTTGTTCTCGCAAAACAATTTCAATTTTAGATTTTTCAAGGTCACAAAGCAATTCTTTCTGTCCGGTGAGCAAACATGCTAAGTTTCCAATCGATTTCCGGCTCAATGCATCGGCAACGGTGTTGGCTTTTCCCGGATGGTACAAAATCTGTAGGTCATAGTCTTTAATCAGTTCTAGCCATCTCCGCTGTCTCATGTTCACTTCTTTCTGTGTGAAGAAATATTTCAGACTCTTATGGTCGGTATATACTTCACATGCCGCCCCATACAAATAGTAACGCCAGATTTTCAGTGCAAATACTACTGCAGCAAGTTCCAGATCATGGGTCGGGTAATTCTTTTCGTGCGGTCTCAGTTGTCGGGAAGCATAGGTAATTACTCTCCCATTCTGCATTAAAACACATCCCAAACTCTTATGAGAAGCATCACTAAATACGGTATAACCATTCGTACCTTAAGGTAAGGTAAGAACTGGTGCAGTCACAAGTCGAGTTTTCAACTCTTGGAAAGCAGATTCCCTTTGGTCAGTCCAGTCAAACGATATCCCCTTCTGAGTTAACTGAGTTAATGGTAAGGCAATTTTGGAGAAGTCTTTGACAAATCTCCTGTAATATCCGGCTAGTCCCAAAAAGCTTCGGATTTCTGTCACATTTGTTGGTCTAAACCAGTTTACTACAGCTTCAATTTTCTGCCGATCAACGGAAATTCCATCTTTGCTAACAACATGCCCCAAAAACATAACATGATCAAGCCAGAATTCACAATTAGACAGTTTAGCATACAGTTTCTGTTCTCTTAGGGTTTGTAGGGCAAGTCTCAGATGATGTTCATGTTCTTCTATACTTTTGGAGTAAATCAGTATGTCATCAATAAATACAACAATAAAGTCATCAAGGTATGGTTTAACGATTCTGTTCATGAGGTCCATAAATGCAGCAGGTGCATTAGTAACTCCGAAAGGCATAACTAAAAATTCATAGTGTCCATACCTCGTTCGAAAAGCAATTTTATCAATGTCTTTAGGTCTAACTTTCAACTGATGGTATCCGGATCTGAGATCAATCTTAGAAAACACTTGTGCACCCTGTAACTGATCAAACAGGTCATCAATACGGGGTAATGGGTATTTATTTTTCACGGTTACCTTATTTAGTTCACGGTAATCGATACACAGTCTCAGTGAGCCGTCTTTCTTCTTTACAAACAAAACAGGTGCGCCCCACGGTGAAGTACTGGGCCTGATGAACTTTTTGTCTAACAGTTCTTGCAGTTACACTTTCAATTCTTTCAGTTCAGTTGGAGCCATTCGGTAAGGAGCTTTAGATACTTGTTGTGTACCCGGGATCACATCAACGGTGAATTCAATCTCCCTGTCAATCAAAACCCCCTAGCAAATTGTCTGGAAAAACATCTGGGAATTCTCTGACTATAGGAATACAATTCACATTAGCATTATCATCAGTAGATACAGTCAATATAGAACACAAATATCCTTTACATCCCTTTCTAATCAATTTAACAACTTTCACAGATGAAATCAAATACGGAGGAGGTACTACTCCAACCCCATTAAATACAAATTCGGGTAAACCCGGTGGACGGAACACTACTTGTTTCGTTACACAGTCTATGGTGGAATGATATTTCGTTAACCAGTCCATTCCCAATATAACATCAAAATGGTCAATGTTCAGTGGCAGCAAATCAATAAATAGATGTGCATCTCCAACAATAATTTCACAAGCAAGATGCATATATGCACAGGTCATAGATCCCCCAACGGGTGAAGATACAGCTAACAGATAGTTCATAGGTTCTAAGGGTCTATTCAATTTTCGCGAAAAAGCATGCGACGCATATGAATGCGTAGACCCCGAATCAATCAGTACATAAGAATTTTGAGTACAAATAGAGAGAATACCTGACACAACGGTCTCGGTATTCTGCACATCTCCCGATACTAGGGCAAACACTCGGCCCTGCCTCATGGGCTCTTTCCCGGTAGCTTTAGGGTTCGGTTTTGGTGCAACAGTCGATGCTGCCACGCTTGGCGTAGCTTTACTACTGACCTGTGGAGCAGAGGGGCAGTCTTTAACCATGTGGCCTATCTTGCCACACCTATAGCAAGCTCCAGATATTTTGTAACAAACTCCCTTGTGATTTTTACCACATTCAGAACAGGGCGATATTGAACGGTTCCCCTGACTAGAAGTAGTCGTTGACCCTGTGTTTTGCTTTTTGTTCGATGGGTTGTTCTTGCCTTTCTTAAACTTGAAACCCTGTCTCTTACCACGCCATTCAGACGCTGGTGTTTCAGTTTTCAATGCTTCGATGTTCGACTCAGCCATCAAAGCTCGGTCAAGGACATTCACATAATTCGGTAATTTCAAAACATTAATTCTGTCGAGTATTGCCACATTAAGGCCGCCTTCAAACTTTCTGGTCTTCTCGTAATCAGTGTCCACCATATGCGGTGCATAACGGGAAAGTTCAGTAAATTTTGTTTCATATTCAGCAACGGACATTGTGCCCTGTTTCAGCTGTTCAAATTCAGTCACTTTTATGTCCTTGACACACTGAGGAAAATACTTTTCGAAGAAGGCTCCTTTGAATTGAGCCCAAGTCATAACTGTATTTTCATTACGGATAAGCATCCACCACCTTCTAGCCTCTTCTTGAAGTGTAAAGGTAGCTAATAGTACTTTATGTGCTTCAGAGCACGGAAAAACCTCAAACAATTTTTCTATCTCGAGAACCCATGCTTCAGCTTTTAACGGTTCAAGGCCTCCCTGAAAAGATGGCGGTTTCATTTTGCTGAACTTCTAGGTCAGAGCAATTATATCCCCATCATTTACATTCATATTCTGTTCCGGTACAGCCGGAGGAGGAGGTGAGGGCTGTTGATTCTGTTGTTGGTCTAATCTTTCAGTTATCAGTTCCATCATTCGTTCCAGTCTGGCCATTCTGGCCTCGGAGGATGAGGATTCAGTTTCATTTACAGTTTTTGCATTATCCATTTCACTATAAGCAGTTATAACAGTTATCAACATAAGCAGTCATTTGTTTAAACCAGTTCACACTTTAGCATATATTCAGTCAGTCATATCACACACTTATCATGCTCATGAAATGCCCTAATCACTTTTCTAGGACACTCTATAGCTCATTTGGACACGTGTGTGTGATATAACTTGTGGTAAGTATCGCTCTGATACCACTCTGTCACGACCCAAACCAGGCCCTATGGGTTTAGCACCGTAACCGGCCAGTAATCCGAGATTACCGAAGGCCTGCTTAACAGTAATACCGTAAAACAGAGTACAGGGCCTGGCAGAAGCCAATACAGTAAATAAATAGTGTCTAATGAGTTGTGCCAGTCAGTATACAAAAGACTTTTCATATATAAGCAGTCAGTAACAAACAGTATGTACAATATTTACAATCATTCCGATCAGGGACCCAATCCCTGTTAACAGTACAGTACAGTACAGTGCTATCAGCCTATACAGTTCACAAAACAGATACAGAGACAGAAGGGGAAATAAAGGACCTCTAAGCCAAAGCATGGCAGGTTTGGAACCTCGCAGTGAGGCACATAGGTTGGCTTGACAAAATTGGAGTTAACCCCGACGCTCCTAGCCGCGTTCTGGTGCCTGCACACTTACATATATATATGAGCAGTGAGCTAAAGCCCAGTGAATAACACAGTGCGTAAAGGGGTTAAGAATGAATGTCCTTACAGTAATGAAAACAGTTCATTAAATCAGTATTTCAGTCGTTCAGTCAGTACAGTCATATGTGGTACATCCATTAGCATAACAGTACAGTAAACAGTAGGTCTTAAAAGACCGAGCAGTAAATGATGCCATCAGTCAGTAACAGTAGTGGTTCCAACAAGGGAACCAACAGAGATCTCTGTAACAGTAACAGTAAACAGTAGTTGCTAAGGATGCCACAATACAGTTCAGAATATAGGACATACATTCATTCAATTAACAGTAATCAGTTCAGAAAGCAGTACAGTTCAATTGTTCAGAAAATAATCATTTTGAACATATCTTTACACATTTGTTACTCACAGAGTTCTGGGCTACAGTAAGCTAGAGCGTCTCCTCGCCAACCCTACACAATTAACAGATTGAACACACACTAAGCTACACAGTTGGGAAAGATAGAAACTTGATTCCTAATGCCTCGGTGTGTTCTACATCTATATGCTCATTAAGATGCCTTAAACTAGGCCTAAGAATGCCTAGGATGAGATGGGGATGCAAAGATGCACTTTAAAAATATTACTCCGCTCGAGCGGACATGCAGACAAAGGTTCCCGCTCGAGCATAGACTTACCCGCTCGAGTGTTCTGCAAAACAGTCAAAAGTGCTGGATAGGTGAAAATCACACTCGATTGGGCACTCGACACCCGCTCGAGCATGAGACACAATGTCCCGCTCGAGCGTCAATTCTTCCGCTCGAGCGGACTTCAAAACAGAACAAAATGCTGGGAGCACGATTTCCACGCTCGAGCGCCAGTCACCTAGCTCAAGCGCGAGTCCAAATTCTGGAAATTCCAGATTTGAACCTCAAGCTCAAAACCAAGTTTTTAAACCATAATTTCGATCCTCTTGGGCCAATTTTCCAGAAAACACATCAAAACTCATACTTTAACATGATTCAAAGCTCAATTTGTAAAATCAAAACCCAAGGGTGTTTCAAATAAATCCAATTCAAACCAATTCCCATGAATATAAAGAACATGCAAACATGCATGGATTAAAACCATTTCAAAACTTCAATTTGATGCTCTAAGGAGCCGATTGCTCCAAAAACAAGATGAAAACATGGACTTAACATAACCATGAGCATGCATGAGACAATTCTCCATGGAATCAACTTAAATATACAACAATTCAAACATGCATGCATGAATTAAGCTATAAATCAACATTAATGAACCAATTCTTGACTTAACTCTTTCAACTACCATGATCCATGCTAGAAGGAACTTAAATACACAATAAGAATGATGAAATTCATACCTAGGTTCCTCAATTACAAGTCTAGAGGCTCAATTATGCACTTGAGCTTTCAATTCTTCAAGATTCAAGCCAAAACTCTCAAGAACAACTCAAATCTCTCTCACTCTCTATCTCTATGGTCGGTTGTGTGCAAGAAATGGGAGAAGAAATGTTTTGGTTAAGTGTAATGAGACTCAACTATAGTCTATGTAGTGGGCCACTAATGTGGCAAAATGGTAATTAAGTCAAACTATGCAATTTAACTCATTTTAATCTAATTTAATCATACATAACCAGTTTTCAGATAATGATACCATAAAATCACGTAAATTACGATGATCATAAAACACTAATCGGTTTCCAGTTCGGCCGCCGATAAAGCCTTCAATTAGCAGTTTAACACAAAAACTCGAACAGATAATCAATCAATCAAACAGATAGACATACAATTAAACAGGTAAACTCAGTCAATTCAGTTCCAATTTCAGTCAGTCAGTTCAGTAGTTTATTCAGTTCACTTAGCAGTCACAATCAGTTCATAATCAGTTCAGTTTAACGGTAATCAGTGGTTATTCGATAAACAGTGACGATGGTTGTTACAGATATGCTATGATATATGCTTTTTGCAGATGATATCGTCTTAATGGATTAAACTAAAGAAGAAATTGATACAAAGTTAGAGACAGAGTACATGGAATGTAATTTTAGTAATAGTAACAATAGAAATAGAGGAGAATTCAAGATTGAGAATCAAGAACTACCTAAGAGTGAATTTTTTTGGTTATTTAAGATCGATTATCGCGGCTAAACAAATTGGAGCATATGTGATCCATAGAATTAAGACAGGGTGGCTTAAGTGGATGAGTGCGTCTAAGGTACTACGATAAACGAGTTCCCATTAGATTAAAAGAAAAGTTTTATAGAACGGTTATTAGTCCAGCGATATTGTATAAGGCGGAATGTTGGGCAACTAAGAAAGAATATGTAGATAAGATAAGTATTGCTGAGCTGATGATGCTAAAATGGATGTGTGACAAGACTAGAAAATACAGCGTTAGGAATGGGTTTATTCATGAATGAGTGGGAGTAGCACTGATAGAAGATAAGCTGAGAGAGAATAGATTGAGATGGTTTGCTCATATAAAATGGAGACTAACAGAGACAGTAGTGAAGAGATGAGATACAGTGACGGTAAATGAAAGTATTAGGGGAATGGATCGACCTAGATTGACGTGGGCTATTATAATAAATAAATATATGAATCTTCTTAATTTGACTAACCAAATGATATTTGATAAAGTCGAGTGGAGAAGAATGATTCATGTAATCGACTGTATTTGATAAGATTTAAGATTTAATTTGGACTGATTTCTTGATTTTATTTTATTTTATTTTTCTCTTGTAGTTTCTAACATTGGCATATCCGATGAAGAATAATGCTTGGGACCCCCTTGTGGGGGTCACCCCCTCACCCCCCTTTGCCACGTGGCAGATGGTGATTGGAGGAGCAGGAAAAAAAAGAAAAAGAAAAAGAAAATGTAACCAATGAAAGAGAAAGGGGGTCAAAGGGAGTGGGAGAAAAAGGGGAATGAATCATTGTTGATCCTATGAAACCCACCATCCGGTGGACTTGGATTGTGATCTTAAATACAACCATGGCAATAACAAGATAATGTTAGGCCAAGCCAGTAATGAATTAAAGTGAAACATCAAACTTGTTTCCTTGGTATAAGTGGCCACTAAAGTTTACAAATAGCCTATCTAAGGGACGATGAAGGCCATCTATGTTAGTATTTAGTTAATTATACTAATAGTTTTTATAATTTGAAATTTGTATTATTTTAATTTTTGACTTTTTAATTATGACATATTTGATCTTAAATTTTAAATTTTGTTTTAAATAAAGATAATTGAAGATATCATTATTCAATTTTAAGAGCAAAATTGTCAATTTGATAAAATATAAACTAATTTGACAAAAATAAATGTCAAAAAAATATTTTTAAATTTTTAAATTTTTTTCTACTCACTAAAGATAAAATTATGTAAAATTGATAAATCTTTTACACATTTATTTATTTATTTTACCGAATTAATTTTTATTATGTGTTTGGATGATGATCTTGTAATGAGTGGTTGTTAAACTTTTAATATATGAAATGTTTTTAGTTTTGGGTTTTTTGATTTAATTGATTGATTTAATAATAATATCAATGTTGTCACCATATTTGACTTTTAAAAAAATAGAAACTAATTTAATAAAAATAAAAACAATCATCCATTACATGATCATCATCAAAACACATAATAAAAATTAATTTGATAAAATAAATAAATGTGTAAAAAATTTATCAATTTTACATAATTTTATTTTTGATGGATAAAAATAATTTTTAAAAATTTAAAAATATTTTTTTGATATTTATTTTTATCAAATTGGTTTATATTTTATCAATTGACGACTTTGCCCTTGAAATTGAGTAATGGTATCTTCAATTGTCCTTATTTGAAACAAGATTCAAAATTTATAGTCAAATGTGTCACAATTGAAAAGTCAAAGATCAAAGTAACACATGTCTCAAACTATAGGGACTATTAGTATAATTCGCCCATTAGTATTTCATAGAGATAGAAAACAACACCAACACTGTAATTGAACAATGTGATATGTATATTATTAAATTTTTAATTGTCTCAAATATTTAAATAGATAGAATATGAATTAACAATGTATATCAAGTTCCTCTTCTTTAAATAAATAGATCTATTTCTCATCTGGAGAGACAAATAAAATTGAGAGAACAAGAATGACTCTTGAAACCACTTTCTCAAGTGCAATTCTATTTCTCATGTAGAATGACAAATAAAATGTAGAATGACCAATAAAATGAAGAAAATAAGAATGACAAGATTTTGAATCAGATTCTACAACTGATCAGTTGTCTCAAAAACTTAACCAATTGAGAAATAAATTTAATAATATATATCAACTAACACATATAATGCAACTTAAACAAGATCAAGATTTCAATACAAAAGTAAGGCTTCGTTTGTTTTCAGAGATATGTTTTGGGTGAACGAGAGGGTATTGGGATTGCTAATACCAAGGTATTAGTAATAGCCTTGTTTGTTTTGGGAGAAGGTCTTGGGACTATTAGTCCCTTGGTATTACTAATACCCTTGGAGAGGGGATTGGTAAGGAGGAGGTAGAGATGGTATTAGAAAAATAGTGAGGGGATTAGAATTTTTTTTATTTTTTTTATTTTTTATATATGGGAAATTTTTTTTAAAATATAATTTTTAATTTTTTATATTTTTTTATTTATTTTATTATTTTATATAAAAATAATTTAACAACTCCTCACTACTAATCCCCTCACTATCAATCCCCTCACTACTAATCCCCTCACTATCAATCTCCTCATTAATAATCCCCTCACTATTAATCCCCTCACTATCAATCCCCTCTATTCTATCTCCCAAAACAAATGGGATAGTGAGGGGATTGATAGTGAGGAATTGTTAAATTATTTTTATATAAAATAATAAAAAAAATAAAAATATATAAAAAATTAAACATTAATATTTTTAAAAAAAATTCTAATATATAAAAAATAAAAAAAAATAAAAAAAAATTTAATCCCCTCACTATTTTTCTAATACCATTTCTATCTTCTTCTTACCAATCCCCCTTCCAAAAAAACTACTAATACCAAGAGATTAATAATTCCCTTCCCATCTTTCAAAACAAACACTTCATTAATAATACCAAAAAATTAAAAATCTCAATTTCCTTCCTATAAACCCAAACAAACGGGGCTAAAAGCGTTTGAGTAAAAGTCGCACTTCCTTTAGTTCTTTCATCTTCCTGGTGGTGCAGTCTCCACTCAAAAGCCTCTCCTTTTTCTTCAAAACAATTAATATTAAACACAACAAGCAATAAGGGAATGAAGGAGACGTGCACTACATGTCTTGTCTTTGAAAAAGTTCCTTCATTCATCACATAAAAGTCAAAAATCTATTACAATAGTGGTCTACCATTGTATAAAGGTTATTTATTTATCTATTTTTTTATGCATGTAAAATGAGGTACACAGTAACACAGTTATTTCAAGCTTCCTAGTTTGGTATCTAGGCATATGATTTGTACATTTAGGTCATGTTTGTTTGGGCGGACTGGATTAGCATTTTCATGACTAATAGTCTTAGGACTACGAATTCGTTGGATTATGTATCCTATCTTAACTAATAGTCAAGTTTAAAATAATTAGTCCGTACTTCAATTATTTAATCAAACATCGGATTAGTAATTTTATTGGATTATTAGTCCAATCCCAAGCTCATGTCCACCCAAACAAACATGACCTTAGGCTATGTTTGTTTGGGCGGATTGGATTGGATTGGATTAGCATTCCTAGGACTATTAGTCCTAGGACTATGAATCCTTTGGATTGTGTATCCTATCCTATGTTTGGATTGAGTTAGGATTATAAGGAAGGATTAATAAAATATTATCCAATCCGATGTTTGTTTAAGGAGATTTGAATGGATAGGACATGACAAGATGTGGGACATCCAATATATTGACCATGATACCCCTATAAAATTTAACCCATTTTTTTAATAGAAAAAATAAAAAATAAAAAATAATTCAACTATAAAATTTATATATACATAAGCAACCATTTTAAAAAATACACTACTATTTTAATCATCTAATCATTCATTGTTCAAATTCAAAAAAGTATTTATTTGAACAAAATTTAACCCCCACTTATTTTTTAATAGAAAAAATCAAAAATCAGTCAACTATAAAATTCATATATACACAAGTAATTATTAAAAAATATGCCCTGTTATTTTAATCATTCAACCATTCACTGCCCAAATTCAAAAAGGCATTTATTTAAACAAAATTTAACTCTTTTTTTTCGAACAAAAAAATATCAAAAATCATGCAACTATGAAATTGTAGAAATATAAATCTACCATTCATCATTTCAAAATAAGCATTCCAAGTAGCATATTGTAACATGAAGTAGCAAAATATGAGTAGTTCAACAAAAAAAAGTAGCAAAAAGTCAAGTCCTTATTACATGCATTAGAGTAATAAAAAAAACTAAGTACGTAGAAGGACATAAAAGAGCCACGAGTCTATCATGGAGCACTCCTACGTAGCAACCTCATCACCCACCTTAGTTTGTCATCATGTGTCAAGCTGAAGAACATGTCGAGCTTTTGAGCACTTTGTGATATGATCTCACAAGCATCTAGCCTTTCATCAAGAGCAATTGGCAACTTAATGAGTTCATCATTCAAACTTGCCCGTTTAGATGCGAGATCATGTTCATAACCCATTCTTCGACCAATGAAATCCAACTTTTCATTGGTGGCAGAAAATACCTCACCCAACTTGTTAGCAATCATAGACAACCCTTCCACTACATCATCATTGCCTCTAGGCCTCTTCTTGTTGTCATTCTTTTTTGTAGAACTTTCAGGTGGTCGTTGACTTGATGAGCTGGAGCAATTTATTCCCTCGCCGATATGACTACTAATACCCATATGTTCAAGAAATGTGTCATCATCTACAAGACTATTGAACAACAATTCTTCCTCAGCATTTATAGCATCAACTGCATCAGCAGGCCCTTCAGCAAACTCCCCCGTAGCTCGATCCTTACCAAATATGTGGATCCATGAGTCGAAATACGGAAAACTTTTGTTTCGTAGATTTTTCGCATCGCTCTCTCTCTACAATAACTAATTTCAATTAATATCTCCAACTTAAAATTAAAGAAAAATGAATTAAAAAATTAATAACTTATACAAAGTAACTTAAAAGAAAGTATTTTACCCGAACATATGCTTCCCAGACACTATCACTCTCAACATCAATTCTTTTTTCGGTGTCATTCCATCCAAAACCACTAGTACCAAGCATTCCTGCTACACAGTTGTAGTGCTTCTTCCATATCTTTATCTTTGATTCGATGTGGGGAGTGCCGCGGAGGTTTGTCCCGGGTAGCATCTCCAACAATTTCTCTTCTAATTTCATAAGGTAGCCGGCCTTGAAGGCATTTGTCCTGTTTCATTCCATTGTTGACAATGTGCATCAAGGCATTAATAAGGCATTGCTCTTCTCGTGGGCTCCACAATCGCCTTGGTTTTGACGGATCAACTTTCTCTTTTACTTTTTTACGAGAACTAGACACTTCACTATCCATGCCTAACAAAGAAGAACAAAGAAAAGTGTGCATGTTAGTCTCCATTATATGATTATCAACCTGTTAATGTTCCAAAACAAGTCAATACATAAATGGATTTAATAATCAAAACATTTCATACCCATACATGCATGTAACAAATCCATGAGACAAAAATATCGTCACTTAAAAAATATGCAATCACCAACAAAAACCATACAATTTTTGCAAAACATGGTTCAACATCCACAAGCTAATACAAGTTCCAAGTACAAATCAAATGAAACTACATCATACTTGTAATAAGTACTTTTACAAATATTGAAACTATCATTTTCATGCCTCCCTACTAGCCAGCCAATTGTTATATAGTTGCATTGCAAGTGTATCCCGCCACCCAGTCCACTCATTAGATGTCTCAACGGTGTCAACAAAATCATCTCCCAATTGAGGTTGATCTTCTATGTCATTATTTAGCCTCTCTTCTATTGGGTCAACCGGCATCTCTCGACGAATGAGGTTGTGTAACAAACAACATGCTGTGATAATACGGTTTTGAGTTCTAATGGGGTAGTATGATGCACAACGAAGTATTGCCCATCTTATTTTCAACAAACCAAAACACCTTTCTATGACATTTCGAGCTGATGCATGTTTCATATTAAAAAATTCTTGATAACTAGTTGGAGTGGCCCCTGCTCGCCAAACAGACAAATGGTATCGTTGGCCTCGATAAGGTGCTAGGAATCCTTGTCCATTTGTATACCCGGCAATTTGGCTGGATGGTTTGGTTTAATAGAATTGCAACTAGTGATATGTTTTTAAGGAGAAATATAAGAGTAAATCAAATTGTTTTGTTTTGTGAAACAGAAAGTGAAGCAGATAATTATTCAACGGAGGGCGAAGCAGACATGGCTATACGAATAGCTTCTAAGTCCAGACTGGTTTTTACATCAATATATTTCTTTTTGCTAATTTAAAAAAAAATAAAATAAATCCAAGTCCAATTAATTTGTATCGATAAAAAGAAAACAGAAAAATAGAAGAAGCTAAGTCCAGTTTTAAATCCATTCAAATCAATAAAAATTCCTACCCTATCTATCAACAATTTCCATGTATGAACACAGAGGATTTAACACAGAGGATCTATCATTTCACAGAGGATTCAACACAGAGGATCTAACACAGAGGATTTATGAACACAGAGGATTTAACACAGAGGATCTAACACAGAGGATTTAACACAGAGGATTTATGCATTGTTTGAGAGCATCAAAAATGACAATACTTGATTATATATACATCTCTAAGTATCATTTTTTTTTTTTTGGTAAAGCTAAGGGTCACAAGAAAAGTCTCAATGAGCAACCTCATTTAGCAATATTTAAGAATGTTGATATGCTACAAACTTGAACTTAAAGAGAGCTAGAATTAAAGTAGGGTATATAAACATCATGATTTTAATAATTGGATTGATTATTCCATGAAGAAGAATTAAGCTTTAATGACGGGACATTATATACGCGATTTTTAAAATAAAATTGTTTTCTTTTTTGTTTGTTTTTGTTTTTGAAAGCAAAAAGGTACTATTCAAAATTCCATTCCCCTTTTAGTTCTTCCAAAAGCACAAATGAAAGAGTGTGCAAGATGTGTGATAAATTACAATATAGAAGCACAAATGAAAGAGTGTGCAAGATGTGTGATAAATTACAATGTTGAATATTTTTTAAAGCGAAAAAGTACTATTCAAAATTCCATTCCCCCATTTAGTTCTTCCAAAACCACAAATGGAAGAGTGGTGGAGATGTGTGATACATGTGATATGTTTTTGATCAAGTAGCAGAAGTGAGCTTGATTCGGTTTGGTTCTATTTAAGAGGAAAACGATCATCAAATTTTTGCTTACGAAATTTGGAGTCAAATCAAATCTTAAAAATCTTAAAATCAAATTAGACCGAACTAATAAAATATTATTCAATTCATATTGGAACCACAACTTCTAGAGACCTGCCATCGTTTGCAACATACAAAATATGGCTCATAATCTACTCAAACATAATCAATTTGAAATCATTTTTCAAACAATAATTGTTAGATAATTATTTAGAAATAATTCTACACTATACTGGAACATGCTTGCAAGTGCAGGCCCATGTTTACTTTTCATGAATTTAACCGATTTCAAGCAAATTCCTACCCTATCTATCAGCAATTTCCATGTATGAACACAGAGGATTTAACACAGAGGATCTATCATTTCACAGAGGATTCAACACAGAGGATCTAACACAGAGGATTTATGAACACAGAGGATTTAACACAGGATCTATCAGCAAATTCCTAACCTATCTATCAGCAATTTTCATGTCATGAAAATGAAAAGGCTATCAGCAATTTCCATGTATGAACACAGAGGATTTAACATTTCAAACCCCAAGAACACTCAGCACTGATGACAGTTACCAACGTATTATAGCATTCAACTTTGTCATCCAATAGCAAGCAACATAGTCCAAACTTTGCCTAATCTGAGATTTCAATATGAACTCACAATCAACAATATGAACTCACAATCAACAAATCTGAGATTTCAACAAATCTGAGATTTCAATATGAACTCACAATCAACAAATCTGAGATTTCAATGTGAGTGAAAAACTCATAACCCTAGATATGGATCTATGAAGATGAAGAGAGAGAAAGAGCAATAATGTAAAACAAAGATTCATAGCAAATCAAACCATGTAATAGCACCTTAATTCAAACCGAACATCGACGGGAAAAAAAAAAAATTACTCACTGAAATTTGTTGAGATCAACGAATCAACAAATGGTGGATCCAAATCGATGAACAGTTGCTCTAGATTTGTAAATGGTGGCTCCAAATCGGTGATCAGTGGCTCAAGCTCGGCGATGAACTTTGAAGACTCTCATCCCATCACAGCAATGTCGAAGAAGTGAAGGTTGCGATGTCGAAGAAGTGAAGTTTGTAGAATAAAATAATCAACAAATATGATATATAGTGAGGGTTAATTTGGTCATTTGAAGAGTTAATCCAGACTTTGGCTAATCCCCCAATTTATATCCCACCCCTCTTTGTGGGATTGAATAATCCATCAAATGTGGGACATCATATCCGAAAGGATTGTTAATCCGTACTTTAATTTTTTAACCAAACATCGGATTAATAATTTTCTTGGATTATTAATCCAATCCTAAGCCCATGTCCATCCAAACAAACATGACCTTAGATTGTGTGGATAAGATTGTCAACTTTTTTGCTATTTTTTTATCGATTAAAAATAAGTTAATAAGTTAAATTTTAAGTTACAATAAAATAAAATTTTAATATACAAATCATATATACCTTAGATAGATCAAGCAGCAGGGATTGCACTAATTATGAAAAAATATTTTATGTAACTGAAACGTTACAATTTTAAAGCGCTCTCTCTCTCATACACATTTACTTGTACTATATTTTAATAGGTTTCATGTATATGTAAAAAAAAATATGACAAATTTTACTTTACCCCTTATGATTTGAGTTAGATACGGATTACCTCTTTGACATTCGAATATCATCACATAACCCCTTGTAGTTAATGGATTGAAATGCACAGTTAACACCGTTAACGGTATAAGTAAAAAGATTATTTTGTCCTTATATGCATAACCCTTGTTTATCATTTCTCATTCAACAGTTGTGCGTTTAAGAAAAGCAAGGGTAGTGTGAGAGAACCTAGAGTTGTTGCGGTAGTTTCAATCACATTTCCTAAGTTCATCAATGACATATATAAGCCAATAAAGGCCACGAATCACTTATGGCCCATCACTTGAAGCCCAGTGCATAACCCAGCTGGTGAGGTCTAGGACAGCTGGAGTCCAACATGGCATAAAGAGCCAATGACATTCAAACACACGGCAAGAGAAGGACGAGCCACATCAGCGGACAAAGATCTGTAAAGTTATTGCCACTGCACATCACCATTAATGCAGCCCATCACAGCATTTATTACGACAACACCTCTCCGCCGGAACAGGACCCCCTTACCCTGAGCAAGGTAAGCTACAACATAGGCTTTCGGCGAGGAGAACAGGTCGGAAGGGACAGCGAAATGATTACCAAAGGACATAAGCGAATGTTGTAGACAAGAAAAAGGTTAAGTTTTCTATCTCTAATATCCCTCCATATACTATACTTCTCTTCCTAACTTGATCGTCGGAGGATTCACTGGGGAACTACACCGTTCCCCGTTGAACTTGTTTGCAGGATATCCGCCAGCTCGATCATTTGGGCTTGGGCTTGAGGAGCTTGGGCTTGAGGAGATTAGACCAGTTCGCTCCATTCATGGGATAAACTGTATCAACAATCAATTTACACAAAATCATCACATTTCCAATCACAAAGTAAATCATCACTTTTACAATGATGAAAATAATATTTCATATCACAAAATCATCAATTTATAGTCTACCCTCATTTTCATCATCAATTTACAATTTCATCAAAATCCAGATCTACAGAACTTCATCTATAAACTGCAACAAATTGGAGGCCAATTAGAGATCTCAAAGACTGCTTTGCTAGAAGAGAGAAGAGAGAGAGAGGACTTGAAACTATCGCCGATCTCGACTAGATCGTTCCTTATGCCGACGAGTGTCTGAGAAGAGGGATCGGGTGGTGGTTGAAGAGAAGAATGGGGGATAAGGAAGGCTGCAATGTCGCGGAGTTGGCAGCTGATGGTCTGGCTGAGGACAAAAAGGTCCTCTTTGACGTCGACGGTGGGGCTGTGATCGTCTGAGGAAGGCATAGAGGGTTGGGACGGAGGAGAGGGGTCTTTGACATGATTTTGTGCAAATTATATTATCATCACTGTAAATCATCACATTTCCTCTCTCTCTCTCTCCTCTCCTCTCCTTTCCTCTAACAAAGCCGTCTCTGAGATGATTTTGTATAAATTATCACATTTCTTAAATTATCACAAAATATATTATTTTCATGACATTTCCTAAATTATATTATCATCACTGTAAATTGATGAACTTACAGTTTCACATTACAAAATAATACACATTTCCTAAATCATCACATTTCTAGATCTGGATATTGATAATGAAGATAAGGGTAGACTTTGGACATTGATGATGAAGATGAGGGCATTTTAGTCATTTAATTATGTGAAAAAATTATATTTTTATGTCCATTTGCACATTAGGCGCGTGTTGTACACAAGCTGTTATGTCAAATGGAAATGCTAATTGTGCACTTCAATCCATTAACCACAAGGACAAGGGGGGTTATGTGGTGATATTCAAATGTCAGGAAATAATCCACACCCTGCTCAAACTATAGGGGGTAAAGTGAAGTTTGTCCAAAAACGTATACCACCGTAATATATTCATTACATAAAATACTTTTAATATGATTGTGATAAGTTTTGATGGTCTAATCCAACATGAATCAAACAAATTTAGTGACAAAATCACCTTTAAAGACAAAACTATTTTAGTTATTAAAAGTGTCACTATTATATTTTTAGTGAAGAAATTCAAAATTTAATAATGAACCATTACCCTTTTAAGGTCAAAATATGTCTTAAAAAG
Organism: Camellia sinensis; assembly: GCF_055761805.1. Taxonomy (NCBI): domain Eukaryota; kingdom Viridiplantae; phylum Streptophyta; class Magnoliopsida; order Ericales; family Theaceae; genus Camellia; species Camellia sinensis. Next base: position 13,583,665 of record NC_138967.1, on the reverse strand, counting down.
TAAATTTTTTGACACAAATTGATTTTGTTCTTAAAAGTTCATTTATTGCGACATTTTAAAAGTTGTCAATAAAGATCTTTTCTTTTCTTTTTTTTCTTTTGATTTTTTCGTAATGACTTAATCACTTAATTTTTTCTTTGTAATAAAATTTTTCCTTTTAAAGAGGAAAGAGTTTGATTGTAATGTGGTCTAATATGAGTCAAATTGTTTTAAAAGTTTTGAAGTGAACAAATTTTCAAAAGCTAAAACAAAAAGAAGATGGGAATGTCTATTGATGGCAGCACATTGACATTGTCAATTGCAAAAGTGAAAATTCAACTAGTTTTGTATAGTACAAGCTTTAGTGACTTCAACTGTGTGTGTATATGTGGTCAACTACCTTGAGAATGATCTGCAAGAAAACCAAACCTCATGGTGGTCCCTTTAAAGTTGAAATTTTGACTGAGAAAACTAGGCTTATCACTTGGTGAAATTTCTTTTAGCAGAGTGAAGGAAAAAAAAAAAAAAAAAAAAAGTTGAAACATCTATTTTCAACATTTTGATAATCAATTTTTGAATTTATTTTTGTTTCATAAATTTAAAAAAAAAAAAAAAATGAGAGTGGTGGTAGCCATGGCAAGAAATAGTGGTAGGGTATTTTGTCCATTTTTTTTCTTAAAACAAATTTCACCTATTTGTAATCATTTGTCAATATTCTATGTCTTTTGCAGTGATTTTTTTTCTAGTACATTTTAAGTGATTTGGGTGAAAACAATAATCTCGTAAAAATGCTAATAATTTAGGCATGGTTTGGCAAATGGGTTTGGATAGGTTTGGAGTTATTTTAGCTATAAAAGACAATAAGTTATTTTAGTCACAACAAACAAAACAGCACATCCAACCCATAATTATCACACTATTCTCTCAAAAAAAAAAAAAGCTAAAAAAGCTAAAAAGCCAAAAAGTCATTCCCAAATCAAATTTTTTGGCCCAAACTAAAATAACTAAAAAAATCGAAAAGACAACCAACTTCCCAAAGGACACCTTAGATGCATAATATTGTTGACGTGCATAAAAGAAAACAAAACAAAAAAAAAAAAAAAAAAAAATTTGGTGACAGTTTCTTTTGATCATGATGATTCTTTATGCAAGAGTGCATGATACACTAATTCAGTGCTCATCAGTGGTCAAGACTGTTGTTGTTCATAGCTTTATTGGAGTAGGACTAAGGTGGCAACATCAGAGCTTTGTTTTAGGGTCTAGTAAAGTGGTAGCATAGTGGAAAACCACAATAATTGATAGAGAATGGCAATTTTGGTTGTTTTTGGACATTGTTATACTATTAATAACCCTTCAAATGTAGAACCAATACAAATTAGGCTAGAGAATAAAATTTGAAATTTTTCTAGACGGTCTATGAAGTATTCACTGTCACAAATAAAATTAGTGAGTTAATCCATGTTAACATCTCTTTCTATTTTCAATCTGATAATTTTCAAATCAATTGCCCATTGCAACTCATTCCTTAGAACCCCCCACCACTAGCCCTGTTAGGGTTTCCAAAATGGTGCTCTTCACATTGCTCTTAGTTTGATAAAAAAGAATTTTAGATAGTAGAATAAATCACACATGAAAAATGGGACAAGCATATAAATAAGAAAGTCGTATTGGTAAATTTTATAAACTTTTTATAGTAACTGACATAACACTTGTCATAATATTATAGTGAATCATGTTTTAATTTTTGAAATTTGACTCATGCATATCACATGTATAAATAAAATAAATAAATAAAATTATAAAATTTTTTATTAGATTGATCTAGGTTTGGCCAATGGGCTCATAGACTTTATTTTGATGATATGACCTAATGAAAATTTTAAATATCTTTCGGCAAATCCTTCACACAAAAAAGGCAAATAAATAAATATTAAAAAATTTAGATTAGTCTAATAATTTTAGCTCATGAATAAATCACATTTTTTAAAATGGATCGCAAGTATAATTTTAAAAATGCACCTTTTTTAGGCAAATATCAGAACAATAGTAGTTGTCTATAATGATGGACTATACCCAAGAGTTTAAGATTTTGACAAGTCGAATGATTAAAGTGATATACTTGTGGTGAGTACACATATTCAAATTGAACTATTGAAGTTTCATTTGTAATGTGGGTTGATTTTTTGATTTTTTTTTAAGTTTAGGGTTGACATAGTTTCGTTTGGGATGCGTTTTTGAATTTTTTTTTGAATTTTGTAAGAGAAAAAATGAAAGGATTATGATTTAGATATGACAATTTTTAGTCTGGAATTAAAAAGTTTATTTTGTCTTTTTATGACTATTTTAGCCCCAATCTATCACAACCCACATGCTAAACCAAGACTGAAAGCTATTTTAGAAAGATAGTTAAAAGTTATTTTTCAATTTTTAGCCCATTTTAAATTAGGGTGATGCACCAATAAATCTCAAATTAACAACTTATACACTGTTTAGTCCCAAATGTTTTCTTATAAACCGAACAGTCCCATTGTAAGGGAATTGACCACTGAGAGCATATACATTGTGCTCGTAAGTGGTAAGACTAATGGGCAAGATTGGTAATTTAGTAATGTGAAATTACAAAAAAAGGGCAGCAGTTTTGTATGCTGTTGTATTAGTAGTTCCTTATTCGGCAGTGGTGAGGTTTGATTTGAAGGAAAGATTTTGGGTTTTTAGAAGGAAATCTACATCCGAAATCGGAAAGGCGAATCTGTCTAGGGGCGAGGTAACACTACATTACGGAAACCCTAATCTAAATTAATTTGTCAACGTTGTGGTGGTGACGTTCAGTGGGAAGACAATGGGGTTGAAGCAAAAAGGCCTCGTACACTTCGATATCGGACTGCGTTTGCGATAAGGTTTACTGCAGATTGGAAGGCGGTGTTACGTGAAGGCACGTCTGAGAATAACATCAAGGAGTGGAGATATGTTTCTTTTGACCGTTTTGTTTTTGATTTTCAAAGTTGTTTTGTTTGATACGAAGAACAGTATTATGGGGTTGTAATGTTGATGTTGTTGTTGTTTTGGTTTTTGAGAGGAATTGTGGTTTTGGGGGAATGTGGAATGTTGTTACTGAGGCCTCGTTTGGGAACAGGCTAATTTAGTAACTTTTTGGCTATTTGGCTAAAAAGGTAGGTAAAAAAAATTTGTATGTTTGGGATGACTTTTTTGGCTAATTACGAAAAGATGTGCAAAAAGTAGAGAGAAAATAGAATCTTTGACTTTTTGGTATGAGTTGTTGGCTTTTTGACTAATTTAGTAACTTTTTGACTAATTGGCTAAAAAATTAAATCCCCAAACGGGGCCTGAGTCTAAGTGGGGATGTGGCTAGTGTTTATGTTGGTTGTTCATGTTTGAAATTTGGTGTGGGTGTGTGTTTATTGGGATGTTATATTTGGTTGTATGACGATGTTGGGTATGATGCTAGGGATGATGTTGTATTGGGTAAACAATGTTAATGTATATGTTTTCATGATGTTTTTGATTATGTCAATGTCACATTGTAGAATATACGTGTTTTGTTCTACAACTCTGGGTTGTTGTGTATGATGTTGGGTACGATGTTGTATTGGCTCGACAATGTTAATGTGTCTGTGTTGATGGTGTTGTTGATTATGGCAATGTCACAGATGTTGGGTACGATGTTGGGGATGATGTTATATTGAGTGGACAATGTTAACGTCTCTGTTTTTGCGATGTTGCTGATAATGGCAATGTCACATTGTAGAACGTATGTGTTTTGTTGTGCAACTCTGGGGTGTTTGGTACGATGTTGGGTACAATGTTATTTTGAGTGGACAATGTTAATGTGTCAGTGATCATTTTGTTGTTGATAATGGCAATTTGACAGTGTAGAATGTACGTGTTTTGTTGTTCAACTCTGGGCTGTTTTCATTCTCAGTGCTGTTTATTATTTGTGTAGGGGTGATTTTGAGGCAGTCGCCGCTGAAAAAAAGTGTTGGTGTGGCACGTGACGTGGGCGATTCTGATTTCACGTCAGAACCGATTGTTGTGAAAAGACAGGGAAAGATACCATTCAAGGAGAAAAAACAGAATGTCCATGTAATGAAGAAAATGGTAGTTGACATTGCGTGTCTGGCGTATCGTTCTAATATAAACAGGGTTATCAAAACCATGTTAGAAATGAATTTGAGAGAAGCCTATGAACAATAACTGCGAAGAACACCATTTTGGGCAATGATTAATTCCATCCGCAAACACAACTTATTGCCGAATGCATATAAGAAATACGATGAGACAGTGTTCCGAATACTGCAGACATACAATCCTGTGGATGAAAAATTCTACATTGAGGGAAAAAGCGTTCCATTGCATCGAAGCAATATCCGACTCATTTTTGGCATTTAGTGCGGCGTGGACCAGCTTGATTTAGCTCATGGGCGAGGCCACCGTCTGATTTTATTCAGCATTGCTGCGATATTGTGGGGAGGATATCGTGCAAAAAAATTAAAGAACTATTGGACGATGCATTACAAGGAAATAGTCGTAATGACGAGGAAGACGTCGCGAAGCTGTTGTCGTTATATATATGTGCGAAACTTTTTTTCACAACGACCGGAGAGTCTATCGGGTGGGTGTTTGTCCGAGTTATTGACAAACTAAGTACGATACAGTTGTATGATTAGGCTACTGTAATATGTGCCGCGTTAATAGCGTCACTGAACGAGTTTCATGATCGGCCGGAAAGGGTAACCGGATGTGTTGTTGTTTTACTCGTAAGTTAATGTGTCATTTTTGTAATGTACTAATTTTTAAGCGACTGTTATGTTTGTATTAGTTTGTTAGTATGTGATGTTCATGAATGTATTTGCAGATGTACTGCAGTTTTTGTTTGTGAACACACCAACGCCATTGAGCCGGAACGACACAGTGTGCTGCCACGGTTTTATAGATGGAACATTGCAAGTTTGACAACCAAAATTAAAGGGGTCGACTTGACGCGCGGAAGACAATTTGAGGCATGACATGGAGGGATGATTTGTATGGTTTTATTGGCTGGTACGTGTTGGACTGGTTAACAATTTTGTAACGTGTTTGGCAGGTAAGATGCGGTAAACTGGAGGGGGCAATTCTTGAACGGTACAAAGTAGGTACGACATTGGTTGGTGGTGAATGTATGAGGACAGAATGGAAAGTGCTCGACGTTCAACCATTGTTGATGAATGTTGGTGTGCCACGTAAAGATGTTCGTGCTGATGTTGCAGAGGCAAGTTTTAACTGTTAGCAAGTCGACTCATCTGCAGGGGTCCATGTTGAGAAAGGCAGAATGACTGACGAGGCAGACACAGACAATGGAGGCAGTAAGTTTGTTACGAAGCATGGATTGGGCATGGTTGTAGGAGGTGAAGGGTGACCAGTATTGTTCCTAGATCTGTTGGATTTGTCAACCACGCACCCAGCTAAGGATGCAGATCCAGAAACAGTCAGTGGTAGCAATAAAATGAGTGAAGCACGTGACAGAGTAGCAGAGTTGGAGGAAGAATTGAGGCAGAAATATGAACGTGTGCGTGAACTTGAATGTAAGGTTACGAGCATAGAGCGTGAACTTGGTTCACAAGCTGCAAATTTGTGTATGGGGTTCAATACTGTCATAAGTTTAAAGAATGCTAAAATTGCACGTTTGAATGCCCTCTTGTCGAAGATGAAAACAACAATAGCACGGTTAGAGGACCAGGTTGACGAGTACGAGGCGCACGAGGTAACGCAGCTGGCTAGGAACACAACTAAAAGTCAGGGCACATCATCAGACCGACAAGGTGGGTGTGAGTTCACTGCGCAGTGTTGTAATGAAAACTGGACGGATGGTCCGATGAATAACACGTCCAATGTCGTAGGTAACAGTTGTGAATTGAACGAATCATGTAATGTCGATGTGGATGTAGTTAATACCATTGTTGGTGGGCACGATGTGATGATAGGGAGAAATGATGGTGTTGTAAATCAGGGGTCAACTTTACGTGCCGGGGTATGGAGTCCGACGGAGGAAAAAGGTAAATGCAATTCTGATGGCACAAGTAACGCAGCCACAGCAGTAAACAATTCGAACATTAAACATGTTCTTGATCGGCCAGGCAGCAGTGTGGTGGACAGGGTAATAGACTTTGTGAATATTGAGGAACCAAACATCACATCGTTGGTGCGGCATGTGAAGAGCAAAGCTAGGTGGGAGTGGAGGTTATAAGATTACGAGTAACCTGGGTTGGTGAAGCGTTGCAAACAGTCAAAAGATAAGGGCAATATAGGCAAAAACACAACTGAGGATGTAATTAACATTGAAGACGACGAGGGAAGGCATAAAACATGGGCTGGATTTGGAATGAAAAATTGGTATCTGGTTTGGAAATTGTTGGCTGAAGATGAACAGAAACTGTTGCAGGTGGTGTACACATTTGAAGGGCATAACGTATTCGTTCGGTATTTTAGGTATTGTGGTTTTTTGTTAAATTGTTTATTACATTTGAATTGTACTTACGTAATTGTGATTTGGTGTAGAGCTGTGATATGGAGTACAACTGATTATGGTGTGCATGTTAATTTCAAAGACATCCAGTCGCTTGTGCATGGGGGGGCGACTGCCGGGAATGTAAGTATGATGTGATATTGTCCGATATGAGAATGTCACCAGTTAGACCATTGACATGGGTTACATTAAAAAATATAAGGTTATGCGCATCGTTCTGTACGTCTAATGTAATTGGAGCTTGTGAATAATTTGTGTTGCTAGGTTATTGACGCATATGCTGAAATTTTAAAAAGTTCGCAGAACGTATCAGCGGTTAATTGTGCTAATTCCACAGCAGTGTGTGTTCAGTATGTGTGCGTTATTATGTGTAGTGTTACATTGTTTGTTAATTTTGTGTAATTGTTTTAGGATAATGGGGCAATGGAGTTGTGGGTTTTTATTGTTTTGTAATTTTTCGTAGGATATGATGAGAAACCCAAGCGTAACGTCCAAGGACCGTTATTTGAACGTGCACGTGAATGCTGCATCTGGGTGCAGATACGTCCATTACCTTATATACCATGCGAATCATTGGACAACCATGGTGTATGATTCAGACTCGGGGACATGGACACACTACAATTCAATCAAAACGCGTAGAGGCAGCCGAGATGATCATTTTGCTAAAGCGGTGAAAGTGGTAAGTACAAGTGAATGGTAATTACATGTATGTGTCGGGTGTGCGTGCGTTGCGTATAAGGTGATAGGGTGTGTTTAGTGTGACTGATTGGGTCATGTTACCTAACACAGAAACAGTGGGTCGTCGATTACACAAAACAGGTACCAGGAAAAGTGCAATCGGTTGTCGGTGTGACATTAGAGAATATCGACGGACCGTTGGAGGCTTTGGGTGATTGTCCTCAACAACACCCGGAATCGTATGTTGATATTTGAACTTCGGTTTAAATTTGTTCTATTTTCTGTTAAGTTATGTATTTGGTTTGGTAATGTTGATTAACGTGTTCACGTGTTGCCAATTGGCAGACCGGACTGCGTGATTATGGTATGCTTCATCATGCGGTAGTACGCAAACAACGTGGAGATCGAAGGTTCAATGGATGGGATGACAGCCAGTGCGTTTAGAGCAGAAATGGTTAAGGCATTCATCAATGATCTACATAGAGGGCTCCGAAATCGGCCTCTGCCCTGACTAATTTGGTGGAAATGCATAAATTAGTTAAAATTTTTGTTTTGGTTTTTTTGTTGAACATGGAACTATTTTGATTATGTGGTAGTGGTTTTTGAATGGTCCGATAGCTACGTGATTGTTATTAGAGAAAAACAAAAAATACGGTACAACAACATTTGAAAAACAGGGGGCAAAACCTTTATGGTTTGTTTTTTGGCAGGGTTGATAATGATCATTAATTTTGTGTGTGTTTCATTACATTGTATTTGTGAATAATGTTATTTCTGGGTTAACATATTTGTAATGTGTATGTGTTGGATATGGTGGACAATAAGTAGTGTGGTTCGGTTTGGGTTAATGTGTACATAGTATGTCACAGTGGCGGTGTAGTTTAATGTGTAGTAGTTAATGCAGTCGTTGTGTGGTTAGGGTTGATTGTGTAGTTGAATATATTTAAGTGTTTCAATTGAACGACATAGGCAGGGTCGTAATTGGAAGTATCGTCGTTCGTATTGAGTTACGTAAGTGTGTATGTGCAGAACGTAATGTGTGGTGATTTAAACGTAAGTGTTTTTTGTATTAACGTGGTTTGCAGCGTGGTCATTGTGTTTAGGGAGGGGATGGTGTTGAACTCAGAAATTAAAATATAGGATGCTACATTGAAGTTGACAGGTTTGTGATTGAAAATGTGTGGAATTTTTTGTTGGCAAAAATTAGTTGGAAAACATTTTAGTTGTTAACGTGATGCATAACACATGTACTTTTCATGTGATCCGTGAAGCACCACGAACAGGCAATAAAATGTTTTTAACATATTAATGTATTAGAATTGGGTGTAATAGTAAATGCACAGCATACATTGTACGTATTGGTGAGGAAAGAAAATGTTGTTGGGTATTGTGGTTTTGCAAAATTTAATCGAAATGTTAAATGTAGTGTCAGGTGGTAGGGCACAATGCGTCTGAGAAAAATGTGGTAACATGCGAAAACAACTAACATGCGCGCTCCATATTTAGTTATCACATCATGAAACCGTTGTGATGTCCGAATTTAAATCAACAGGAAACAATGTTGTAAAAAAAGAGAAAATGTACGAAGTTCAATGAATTGGAAAAACACCCACAAACCGACATAGAAAATAAACTTGTTGTGACATTACTAAATTGGCTCCTTACATGTCTTCATATTAGGGTTGCCAATTTTTCCACACCGACCACATTGGATCCGTTGCACAACCTCACCCTTTGACGGAATTCGTTTACGTTTCGGCCTGCCAGGCAAACGCTTCACCTTTGGGGGCGCTATCATAAAATCGTTGGGCGTAAATGCCGGTTTCTCAACAGTTGGAATTGAAAATATTGTTCCACTATACGAAGCTTTGAACTCGTCAATACGATCGTACATTTCAATAAAATCATATATATTCCGTCCACTATTACGGAAAGTGACAACAGTATGAGAACACAGAAACCCATTTAGCTACCACTGGAAACATGAACACGATCGTCTTACCACATCAACCAAAACAGAGGGCTGATTGTGCACCTCGTAAACATTGTCATCAACCTGATTAACACTTCAACCCCTACTGTCATTATACGTCGTGACCAATTTCTTCTCCATTTTCGGGCATAATACGCCGGTCCACTCCCTTGCCTTGACTCTACGCTCAGCCATTTGTTCCATTATTTGACCCCTAACCATGTCGACCAACCTAGTAATTGGAAGATGATGCGCCTCCCGTATCCAGTTGTTAAAAGATTCAGCTGCGCTCGACCACATCTCACCATAACGTTGCCCCTTGAAAAGGGTTAGTAAAATTGAACACGAATTTATTTTTTAAAAAAACGAACTGCTAAGCATGTTAGCGTATATAATGAATTAAAAAAAAATGAAGCCATTAAAGTATTATACAGAAGGGGTACAATCAAACTTACATGAAATACGCATTAGCCCAGTGGGATGGATGCAAGTCGTTCAAGAAGTTTTCAATCACAGCCGGGCTACACTCTTTTAACACCTTTATTTTTTTATTAAAAGATGGTATAGTAGGCGCACAAGCACATTCTTGGAGCTTCCGCATCAACCCAACTTTACGAGATGCATTAACGTATTTCATTCGGTCTCTCAAATTCATTTGCAGATGTAGCAAACAAAATGCATGATGTGCTGAAGGGAAAATAATTGGCATATATTGCAAAAGACCCGCGTGACGATCAGATACGAACGTCAACGTACGCCCGTCACCCACGACTTCTTTAAGATTCCGTAAAAACCACTCCCAATTTTGTTGATTTTCAAAGTCAACAATTGCGAAGGCCACCAGAAATAACCCTGCAAAAAATAGAAGACAAAGCCATATCTGGAGTACACATCATGGAGTACATATCTGAAATGTAAAAGTTTCATAAAATATAATCGGAACTGAAATGTGCCAATTTTTTTTAAGTAGAAAATAAGGGAAAAAATTTGATGCATCACCTTTATTGCCATCTTTCGCGGTAGCAGCTAACAAATTCTCCTTGAATCTGTCTTTCAAAAATGTGACGTCCAAGAAAAGTAATGGCTGACAATGTTTGAACCCATCTATACATGCACAGAAGGATATAAAATATCGAACGAACCTCCCAGTTTGTTGGTGAAATTCAAGGTTAATGTAACTATTTGGGTTCTTTTCCATAATGGAATCACTATACCACCTAAGTTGGTCGAATGACATAGCGTGATCTCCATAGACTTCACCTCTCGCTTTCTCAACCCCTAACCACGCAGCCCGGTAGCTAATATCCAAACCGTAGTCATTTTTCATATCAAAAACAATGTCCGTAGAACGCGTCAGTGGCTGAGCACGCACCCGATCTACGACAACGCTTGAAACCAAATCGGACCCCGTACGTGGGTTTGTATGTGTTCGAACAGCAGCTCCACAACTGTGCACACTATCCAACTTCTTAACACATAAAATCCCATTCGATGACAACACCCTCGCATGCACCGACCACGTGCATCCTGTGGACCCTGCAAACTTACAAACTGTCATAATGCGAACTGAATCAATCACTACGCCAAAATTGGGCTTTAGCGGCGGTTTTTTACCGCCGTTAAAGGTTGTAAAACCGCCGTTAAACGTTTTAACGGCGGTATTAACGGCGGTTTCGTTACCGCCGTTTATGCACGTGTCGGAAAAAGTATAACCGTCGTAAAAAGATAAATTACCGTCGTTAAAAGTCGACCAAAAACGGCGGTAATATAGGACCAAAAACGGCGGTTTTTTACCACCGTAAACAGGTTCAGATTTTTTCAAAAAGTAATTCTTTCTTCTTGCACTCCCCAAGTTTTGAACCCAAGACCTCTCATCCACCCACACCAACCATTCTGCCATAGCCACTCTTCATGAAATATATTTCCTAAATAAATATTTAAACATTACTTTTACTTTATTATAGATGGTTTCGCCGGAGCTTGCCAGAGTTTCGCCGGAGCACGTCGAAGTTTCGCCGGAGCTCCGCCGGCAAAGACCGCCGTCATTAACGGCGGTAATGATTGGGCATTAACGGCGGTTTTGTTACCGCAGTTAAAGGCCGGCATTAGCGGCGGTTTTATTACCGCCGTTAATAGAGGGTTTCATTACCGTCGTTAAAGACATTTTAGTGGCGGTTTTTTTAACGGCGGTAATGAAACCGCCGTTAATGATAAATTAACGGCGGTATTAACGGCGGTTTTCGTTACCGCCGTTAATAGTACCTTTAACGGCGGTTTTCGTTACCGCCGTTAATGCCCTGTTTTGGCGTAGTGAATCTTCAAATACTTGAATTGAAACCCGCATTCCACGGCATACTTGCATAATATTTCCCGAAATTCATTAGCACCACCGACGAAACATTGTCCAACATGGGTAATCCCGAATGCCCATTGAGCAGACAAGAACGTCTTTGATTTATTAGGACCATATGTTGGTAACAGATCCGTCTGATCATCCATACCGGACGTCTGTTTACCAAAATTCGACTTCTGACTTTCATTGCAATATGCACCCCCGCAGTTACCACCAACCGGAACATCCCGGAGCTGAATGAGAACATCAAAATGGTTCAGCCCAAATGACTTCACAAGGCACAACATGTTTTGGATATCGTCACCGCTATCAACCTTAAACCTCTTATACCCGGGAACATCCCATAACATATACACCGCATCCCGTACCATGTCGTCGAACTTCCCACAAATATCATCGACCAGCTGTGTGAATGTTATCGCGTGATGTAACCAGGCAACAACATTTGTTTGCCCGTAAGTGCACAACAACAGCACACCATCCATACCTGTAACGCAACCCGTAATCGAACCATTAGACGGATAACGCGTACGGCAATTAGTAAATAATAACATAACAATTGGCATTACATGACACACTTAAAAAATACCTTACACATTGAACCAATTCCAAAAAAAAAAAAAAAAAAAACACTCTTTGGCAGTAAAACACCCAAATAAAAAATTTTAAAACCAAAAACCATGAACAAACATTACACTAAAGGGAACAAAAACACATAAACCATGTACCGAAAACACTTATTTTTGCTGGTTATTTGGCAACAACAGAGAATTAAAATCAATCCATAACATGCACGACATACACAACACTCCTACACTTCACCCACTTTCAAAAAATACCTTATTCATTCATCTACACAACAACAACACCCATTGACATTGAAAACAACCAATATAACAATATTTACATCAACAAACATTGTGCTGCAGGTATATGAAACAGCCACAGGTAAAAAAAAAGCATAATGTTACTTGTTCTTGAAAGACTGAGACGTTCTGTTCAGTCGAAAAAGGCAGAAAACAGGGAGAGAAAACTCTGAACCAATGGAAAAAACAATGAGCATCCACCACTCCACTAATCTCGTTTTTCCAAACCCGTGCATACATTTAGGTCAAGTTTGGCATGATTGAAAAAAGACAAAAAGTCAAAAAGTCACTATCCTATTTAAGTCACATCATCTTATTTAAGTCACATCACCTCTCTAACACATCACTTCAAACCCAACCCAAACCCAATCCATATTTCATAAAAAGTCAAAAAGTGCACTTATTTAGTCTTTCCAAACTAGGCCTTACATTACCAATCTCCCAAAACAATAAACCGACCCCCATCAATTTAGGAAACAAAGATCCCAAAAAGGGGTACAATTGTAACCTGTAAAATAATAAAAATTAAGTAAACAACATTACCAAAAAAATGGGACTAAATGGTGCATAAAAAATTTTTTAGGACTAAATGGTTCAACTTTTCAAAAAATAGGATTTTTGAATAAATTTTCTTTTAAATTATATCATTGCTCTATATTTTATAATTTTTTTAAAAGATATTAAAAAATAAAAAAAAATTAATTTTTAACCAACTTTTCACAAACTTATTTGAGTGAATGATTGAAGTGAGAGAGTAACGAATCCATGGATCTAACCTGAACCGTCCAGTCATCATAATCAAAGTTTTTGGTAATTTATGTGGTATTTAAAAAAATTGATAAAAAGTTAATTTTTTGACTTTTTAATTTTTTAATAGCTTTTTTGACAAGCTAATTTCTTTGGTTAAAAAAACTAAAAAACTAAAAAGATAACGTTTTTAGCAAATTGTTTTTCTTAAGTAATTATCGTTCAGTGGTATTTTTTAAAAATTATTACACAGTAATAAAATATATATATATATATATATATATTTCTTCTGTTTCAAAATATTAATCTATTATTTTATTTTTTATTATCTTAAAATATTTGTCACTTTTCAAAAATTAAAGATTTAAATAATTTGAATTTTCTATTTTATTCTTATTTTAAATTCATTAACAATATAAAAAGTACAACTATGACAATTGATATTTTTCAAAAAAATGTATTATCAAACGATAATTTTGAAAAATTAAATTTTTTTAAGTGCAATAATTATACTAAAAAAAATTTAAATTTTTCAAAAGGGATTATTATTTTGGAATGAAGAAAGTATATTTTAATTATTAATATTTGTAATATTATTTTTTTTTTGATTATTTTCTCTGACAACCACTGTCAGGCTATTTTGGAAAATGTTATAAAGTCCAAATTTTCAACCAAATAAATAAATAAATGTCTCACATGAGTACCACACCTTATGAGATATTTATTCATTCATTTAATAAAAATTTAATATTCTTAACATTATCCAGATATTTATTCTATTATAATTTTCATTTCTTAAGGATAATATGATAATTTTACCCTCGTGAGACTCGGGGATACGTACGTTAACAACGTGTGCCTTGTGAATAGCTAAAAAAGAATCGTCTTCTTTCCGCCGTTCGATGGTTTGTCTGATTTGTTTTAATCGTTCGATGGTACGATTCTTTCTTTTGTTTTTTCTAGGTTTTCTTTGCTTTTTCACACTGTGTAGTTTAATTATTAGGTTTAAAACTTGCATCCCATTCGTCATAAACTACGATTAATTTTGCTCTGGTTGCTTTTGAGTAGTAAAAGTTAAAAATTAATTTTTTAATTTTTTTGATTTTATTTGAAAATATATGTAAAAAATAAAAAGATAATATAACACAAAAAGGTCAAAAATTTTAAAATTTGACTTTTAAATCAATTGGCAAAATAGATCTTTCTCCGTAGTTGTGTTTTCATAAATTAGAAAGGACTAATGTGTCCTTTTGGTTAGTCTTGGAATATCACGTGATAGTCATGTTCGAGGGCAAACACAATATCTCCTTATATTTTTCAATTACTTAATATAAAATTATAAATTTTATCTCTTTTATCAATCACACATGACACTATTGTAGACGAACCAATAACTCCTCCTTTTGGGTGACAAATGTGGAACCCAGCGTGACAAATGTGGAACCCAAGAAGCCCGTATTGTTCTATTGAGAACATACAAAAGAACTAGTGGTCCTATCTAGACTCTGCAAAATATCATTTAATCTACATTGATTCTACACTGATTCACTCAATTTGCACTGATGTGTCTGTTAATTGTGAGTTAATTTGATCCGGAGTTTAAAATTTGTAATTCACTTTTGAAATTATTTCGCTCTGTTATAATTAATATATATATATATATATATATATTCCTTCTAATGCAATATTAAAATAAGTATAAGAGAAATTTAATATGTGAAATTTATTATAATTTAGTGTTATATATAAAAAATATTATGTAAAATTAATTAGTGTTATATATATGTACTGTTTGATCATTGTTTAAATTATTCTTTAATCAATTAACAAAGTAAAATTGCTCAAATTGTGATTTAATTATTTATCATTCACAATTTAAAATTTTATCTTTAAATCTCACCAAACCACACAACCTAAGTACTATTCCCATCTTGGCCCCTGTACAGTACACTATTTGTATGTATTTTTAAACTGCTTAATTTATTGAAATATTCACAAGTTTTTAAAAAATTATTAGTTGGTCCTGAAATACCACGTGATCATATCTCAAGTGAATCACAAACCCTTATATCTCTTTATGTTGTATTCAATAATTTTTTTTAAAAAAAATATATATACATTTTATACTTTTTAAGTGTATCAATAGAAATTAATCTAAAAGATAAACACAATTAATTACAATAAAAATCACTAAACATATAAAATTAAAAAAATTTAAAAATATTTTTATAAACTCCGAACCCAACATAATGATTAATTCAACATGGAGAGGACAATCAATTCCGCCTAAAAAAATGGGAAATAATATAATATATATATATATATATATAAATTTTAAATATAATGATGTGACATTATATAATTTTTAATTTATAATAAAAATATTTGTTATTATTTTTTCTATTTTTAATAATTATTGTCATATTATTTTGATTATAAAATCTATATGAAAATTTTAAAAGTATATTATTATTTACTTTTCATAAAAAGAAAAAGAAAAAAAGCAACAAATCCCACAAAATAATGAATTTATGAGAATTTGGTGGAAGAAGGGCCCACATGATGTTCAATGATATCAATCTCCCTCATCCGTCTGTCAGTCAAAATTAGGTATAATCCCAAAAGAAAAAGTCCAAAAGCACCAGACTCATCTGTCCCCCTCATTCCTCATGATTTCAGTTAGGGTGTTTGGTTACTGGCAGATAACCTCTACTAACTCACTGCCCTGTTTAATAGAGTTGAGGAAAAGTACTTATAATTTATGTCTCAACAGTTTATAATTTATAACTTTCAGCTTAAGCTGATTTTCAACTTATTCTTAAAGCATTTCCTGCTCCACTCAAAAAATAAGCTGATTTCTGACTTCCAAAAAACTATAAGCTATAAGTTATAAGCTAAACTAAACACATCAAAATAGCTTAAATTAAGCTAAAAGCTGAAATAAGCTGTAATTAAGCTCTGCCAAACAGGTACATTATATGTCCGCCAGATTAAGAGATTGAAAAAAAATTAATCCGCATCTATTTATAAAATTGACAGATATAGATTGGCGGATTAATGAATAGAAGTGAATCAGTTTATTGTTTAAACTTAGTAAATTTTGAACATAGTATAACTTGTTAATATTTTTTTAAATAACAATTCAACTCAACATAATTAAAGGATTATTAAGTAAATTGTCAAATACTAATAATAAATACATATAAGAAAATCATGCGTTATCAAAATTATTTTATTACTTTTTTTAATTAAAAAATTATTTAATTTGATTTTTTAAAAAATGACAAAATTAAGTCTTATATTTTCTACACAAAAATACCAAATATCAACACTTGTCATTTGATAAAAGAATTTTCAAATTGAAAATACAACAAAATATTTAAAATCTTTTTCAATTGAAAATACAAAATCTTACAAATTACTAGGGGTGCTCGCGGTTTGACGATTCGGTTACAGCCAAAGGAATCTTAAATCTGCCATTCGTCTAAAACTATGTGAATTAAAAAAAATTAATCCGCAACTGTCTACTCACCATTACACGATCTAAAATTCAACAAATCAATTTGATTAGATCAATTTAAATCAAAATATCTGTTAAATATCTTTAATTTGAGTAACATTACGTAACATCTCTCTCACACAAAGTAATTCATTTTAGCTTTCGTTTGAGAAGTGGGTTGACTTTTTGACTTTTTTAGCTATTTTAGCCTGAGCTAAAAAGCTTGATTTGGGAAGGACTTTTTGACTTTTTTAACTTTTTTTGTGAGAGAAGAGTGTAATGATTATAGGTTAGATGTGATGTTTTGTCTGTTGTGGCAAAAATAACTTATTTTGTCTTTTATGACTATTTTAGCCACAAACCAACTTGCCAAACATCCTCTTTGAACTCTCCCCCTCACTTTCTTGCCAAAACTGGGATTAGAGTCAGTCACACACAAAAGCTAACCAAGAATCTGTTTGGGGAGAGTTAGATTGGGCTTTTTTGACTATTTTAGTTACAAAAGACAAAATAAGCCATTTTAATCACAAAAAACAAAACATCGCATCCAATCCATAATCATTACACTCTTCTCTCACAAAAACAGTCAAAAAAATAAAAAAATCATTCCCAAACCAAACTTTTTAACCCAAACTAAAATAACTAAAAAAATCAAAAAGTTAAAAATGTAAACATTATTTTCAGAACATGAAAATTTATGCTTTGGATCATCTACCATGTGAATCATCAAGAAATCAAGACAAAAACTTACTCGAATCCATCGATGAACGGTTAAACGGAAACGTGATTATCAATAAACCCTTTGTTATTGATTTTGTTATTGTCTTCTAATCCTTTCCTTTACCAGTGCCTTATCAATTTCTCCTTGAAAGGAAATAGAAGAAGAATGGCAGTTCTTCACCATTGGCAAGATTAGGGACCATAACAATATAAGGTTGAAATAGGTTTTTCAACAACACAACCGTGTGGTAGTTTTTTTTATGAAAACCAACTTAACCAATATGTTTTAATTTCTATTTCTGCCCCTCATAGAAATAGAAATTACTCAACTAGTATCTACACATTAGGTCCATGACACATATACTCTTAAGCCTATTAACTAAATTGAATCACTTAAATTGCAGGCTTCTTATAAATGATAACACCACATTTAAATATGTGGTCCCATTGAGACATTATCTAACAATCTCCCACTGGACAACATATGTAACTTGAAAAATGTGCTTAACTTTAGAGAGCTCTGAAATTTGTTATCATGACCTGAGGGTATCCAAACAATCTTGTCCATTAACTATATTGATATAGGATCAAAGCGGTCTTCGTTACATTAATCGTAACTCGACCCACCAATGGTCACGTATACCAATACAGCTAAATAACATAGATCAATCATGAATGCGTAGCATGAAAATTACATGTAATGTGATCCATACATGCCTATTTCCAACTGGTCCTACTTAACTTTATTGAGATCAATACTTCACAATACGTAACAGAGTGTAATAAACTGAGTACTTCATTTCTGCAGAAATTAATCTAATTACATAGATAAAACTTAAGGCTGACATAAAGCAGTAATATAAATACAAACTCCCACTAAACCAAAATGTTCTCAAATAGAACAACACCCATATGAGCAGTGTGCTCATGAAAGACCTTGGGTAGAAGTCCCTTTGTAAGTGGATCCGCTATCATGGAGTTTGTCCCAATGTGCTCTATGGAAATCTGTCCACTCTGCACTCTTTTTTTTACAACTAGGAACTTGATATCAATATACTTTGATTTTGTCGAGCTCCTGTTGTTATTGGAATATAAAACTGCAGACTTATTGTCACAATATAACTTAAGTGGCCTTTCAATGCCTTCCAAAATACGCAACCTAGTGACAAAATTCCGCAGCCATATCTCTTGGTTTGATGCCTCATAACATGCTACAAACTCTGCGGCCATGGTGGATGAAGCTATGAGCGTCTGCTTTGCAGACCTCCAAGAAATTGCTCCGCCAGCTAACAGACAAATATAGCCTGATGTGGATTTCCTACTGTCTTGGCATCCAACAAAATTAGAGTCGGAATATCCAATGACCTCTAACTTATCCGATCTCCTATATGTGAGCATATATTCCTTTGTTCTCTGTAAATATCGCATAACACGCTTGACTGCTTTCCAATGATCCATGCCAGGATTACTTAAATATCTGCCTAACATGCCAACTATGAACGCAATATCCGGACGCGTACATACTTGAGCATACATTAGACTCCCTACAGCCGAGGCATAAGGAATCTTTTGCATTTCTTGAATTTCAAGACTGTTCTTCGGGCATTGGCTGAGACTAAACTTGTCTCCCTTAGCAACCGGGGTTTCACCTGATTTACAATTTTGCATGCCAAATCTATTGAGTACTTTTTCGATATAGCTCCTTTGTGATAATCCTAGAATGCCCCGAGAACGATCTCGGTGTATTTCGATTCCTAATACAAAGGAAGCATCACCAAGATCTTTCATTTCAAAATTCTTAGATGGAAATCTCTTGGTGTCATGCAATAAGTTTATATCGTTTGTGGCAAGCAATATATCATCAACATATAAAACAAAAAATATGTGTTTACTCCCACTAAACTTGTGATACACACATTCATCAACAACATTAGTTTCAAAACCATACGAAGTGAGAACTTGATGAAATTTGAAGTACCACTGACGAGAAGCTTGTTTGAGTCTATAGATGGATTTAGTCAATTTGCAAACCATATTCTTTGGGTCTCCTGACACAGTTTTCTGGCTGCACCATATAAATTGTTTCTTTAATGTCACCATTAAGAAAAGCTGTTTTGACATCCATCTGATGCAACTCAAGATCAAAATATGCAACAAGCACCATAATTGTCCTAAAAGAATCTTTCGAAGAAACTGGAGAGAAAGTTTCTTTAAAGTCAATTCCTTCCTTTTGAGTAAAGCCTTTGGCTACAAGACGTGCCTTATACCTCTCCACATTACCATTTGAATCCCTTTTGGTTTTAAATATCCATTTACAACCTACGGGCTTCGCACCAACTGGTAATGAGACAAGTTCCCAAACTTTATTGTCTTTCATAGACTTATATTCTTCATTCATGACTTCTATCCATTTATGAGAGTTGGAACTTTCCATGGCTCGACGAAAGTTGATTGGATCATCTTTCGACATTCCATTTTCTACCTCATGTTCCTGGAGATATACAATATAATCATCTGAAATTGCAAATCTCCTTTCTCTTGTGGATCGCCTTAATGGCACAGGTTCTTGAGGTTGAGGTTGTAGAGTTTGTTCCTCAGGAACAATTACCTCATCTTGAATGAGGGATTGAACTATATTATCTTGAACAACATTGTCTGGTTGAGGATCCGAAGTTACTTCTCGAGCAATGACAGGTATAGGAACCTGTAATTGGTCAAAAGTAGTAGTAGTAGGAAGTGGGATTACTCCTACTTCCTCCTCAAAAACAATGTCTCTAACTGGATTTCTCCCCCCAAACTCAACATCCTCAAAAAATGTTGCAATTCCCGTCTCAAATATTGACCTATTTGTGGGATCATAAAATTTGTAACCCCGTGATCGTTTGGCATAGCCAATAAAGTAGCTGCTGATGGTTTTGGAGTCCAATTTTCTTTCATGAGGTTTATAAGGCCTCGCCTCAGTAGGACACCCCCACACATGCAAGTGTTTTAGACTAGGCTTTCGCCCAACCCAAAGCTCATAAGGTGTTTTTGCAGCTGCTTTAGTTAGCACCCAATTTAAGAGATAAGTTGCTGTCTTTAGAGCCTCACCCTAAAGGGACTCTGGTAAAGTAGAATGACTGATCATACTTCTTACCATATCCTTAAGAGTTCGGTTTCGTCTCTCAGATACACCATTCATGCTAGGGGATCCTGGCATGGTGTATTGTGGGACGATTCCACATTCCTCCAGGTATTTTGCAAACGGTCCTGGACGTTGTTCACCTAATCCATCATATCTGCCATAGTATTCACCACCACGGTCAGACCTGACACTTTTAATCCGTTTGTTGAGTTGTAACTCAACTTCGGCCTTAAATCTTTTGAATACGTCCAAAGACTGTGATTTCTCATGGATAAGAAATAGATACCCATATCTGGAATAGTCGTTTATGAATGTGATAAAATATTGTTGACCATTCCAAGACGCCATAGGGAATGGTCCACAAATGTCCATATGAATTAATTGTAAGATATCTGTAGTCCTATGGGCACCATATGTCTTCATTTTGGTCTGTTTTCCCTTGATACACTCAACACAGACATCAAAATCTGAAAAATCAAGAGAGTCCAAAATTCCATCAGACACAAGGCGCTCAACTCTAGATTTAGAGATGTGACCTAGGCGTTTGTGCCATAATGAGGCTGAATTTTCCTTAGTTAATTTACGCTTTGTACCTCGTGATTCCACATGCAAGGTTTCATTATAAGATGCAATAGTTTCGAGCAAATATAGATTATCAAACGCATTAAGTAAACTAGTACCAACAACATTTGAATTAAGAGACATACTAAATTTCATATTTCCAAAAGAACAACAATATCCCAATTTGTCCAATACAAAAACAGAAATTAAATTCCGTCTAAAGGACGGTTCAACAAAAGTGTCTAATAAATCCAAATAATAACCAGTTTTCAGCAATAATCTAAAGTGCCCTATTGCCTGCACTTCTATGGACTTGCCATCACCCACAAAGATGTATCTTTCAGCATCAGTTGGCTTTTGGTAGTTCAGGCAACCCTGCATAGAAACACATATGTGAGTAGTAGCACCAGAATCTACCCACCAAGTGTTTCTTGGTACTGAAGCTAAATTTATTTCAGAACAGACCAAAACATAAAATGTACCTTTCTTTACACGCCAGGCGACGTATTTGGCACAATCCTTCTTTCTGTGTCCGGGTTTGCCACAAAAGAAACAACCATCCTGCACTTTCTGTTTCTTTGGTTCCGGACCCTTAGGAGCAGCAACTTCCTTTCCCTTATGCTTTCTTTTGCCCGTATGCTTGGAGGTGCTTGCCAGATGAGCAGTTTCAGTCCTTTCTTGCTTCAATCTCTCTTCCTCTTGCACAAAAAATGAAATGAGCGCATTGAGAGTCTATTTCTCCTTCTGGCAGTTATAACTGACCTTAAATTGGTTAAATTGTGTAGGAAGAGAGATGAGAACTAAATGCACGAGCAAATCATCAGATAGATCGAGCTTTAGTGCCTTAAGTTTTGAAGCAAGATGAGACATTTCCATGATGTACTCGCGAGCATTACCCTTGCCTTTATACTTCATTGAAATCAAGCTTGCTAAAAGCGTTTTTGTTTCAGCCTTATCATTTTCAGCAAAACGCTTTTGAATGTCTGAAAAAAATTCATCGGCAACGGTAACATCCTCTGTTATTGCACCCCGAAAAACTTCTGGAATCCCACGCTTCATGATCATAAGACTTAGCCTGTTAGAACGATCCCACTTTTCAAAGTACACAATTTCCTCAGGAGTACTTTGTTCAGTGAGATCATTCGGTTTTGGCATTCTTAATGCCAAGTCTATGTCCATGCAGCTGAGAACAATCAATATGTTCTCTTTCTAATCCTTAAAGTTTGTTCCATTTAACATTGGAACATTGTTCATGTTGGCAGAGATTGAAGTAGTCGACATTAAAGCTGAATAGAGAATAAAATAAAATGAATAAACAATTATGCTCACATTAAGTAACCAAACAGATAATCTCTAAATAAATTAATTTAATGACAACATCTCAAGATACCGAGCACAACATTAATACCAAACCTTTGGGTAGTGATATTAACTGTAAGTGGTATTCTTGTTGTAATGATCAAACATTGACAATAAGTTATGTCAAATAACAAATCTATCTTTTGATGGATTTATTATTCACATTAGGTTGCCTTGAAAATTGGCACATGTTTATCACCACAAAATGTGTGTGTAATTCTGCCAAGTATTAATCATGTCTTTGGACCGATAAATACCCGCATGAAATACACATACATGAACATCAAAACATTCCATATAAAACAATCTAGACAAGAGAGATCACTTTTGTGACATCTTGTTTGAATTGACTTATATTTAGAATGTTAGAAAATTAAATTTTTGTAGACGTTGTATGAAATGACATTAAAGTTAAAGATTTTTTAATTTGTTACCCTGTATATATAATATACTTTGCAGCAATCCCAATTATATACAGATATATAAACCCGTATACAAGAATTGATGACAAAAGTCCAACCAACACATGCATGAATAGATTAAGAGACATGCAAGAATTGATTATTAAATTCCAAAGCCAAACCTGTTATAGAAAACTACACATGCATGGATAGATTAATAAAAAACCAAAGACCAAGCCACAACACATGCATTAAGAGATTAAGAACACTGCCCAAAAGAAAAATGAACAAACCGTTTGAAACAGTCACTAATGATAATAAAACTGCTCTGTTTTCAAACGCTTAAAGTAGGCAGATGGAAGTGGGTGTGTTTTTTTTTTTTTTAAACCAATGTTCACAATAAAACCAATCAAACCGCATGAGAATATATATATATATATATATATATATATATATATACATGATATAAATAAACCCTCAATTATTGATGAACCGAAGCAAACAGAATTACCCAAATCAAACAAAAAATCGAAAACCAAACAGAATTTTACATTTCCAGAAACCAAACAGAATTTGCAGCAGGAAAAAAAAAACAGAATCCGAAAACCAGGAAACCAAATTGGATGAATAAAGCATATCAATTTCTAATAATACACATGATATAACCGCTCTGATACCACTTGTAAACATTATTTTCAGAACATGAAAATTTATGCTTTGGATCATCTACCATGTGAATAATCAAGAAATCAAGACAAAAACTTACCCGAATCCATTGATGAACGGTTAAACGGAAGCGTGATTATCAATAAACCCTTTGTTATTGATTTTGTTATTGTCTTCTAATCCTTTCCTTTTCCAGTACCTTATCAATTTCTCCTTGAGAGGAAATAGAAGAAGAATGGCAATTCTTCACCATTGGCAGGATTAGGGACCATAACAATATAAGGTTGAAATATGTTTTTCAACAACACAACCGTGTGGTAGTTTTTTTTATGAAAACCAACTTAACCAATATGTTTTAATTTCTATTTCTGCCCCTCATAGAAATAGAAATTACTCAACTAGTATCTACACATTAGGTCCATAACACATATACTCTTAAGCCTATTAACTAAATTAAATCACTTAAATTGCAGGCTTCTTATAAATGATAACACCACTTTTAAATATGTGGTCCCATTGAGACATTATCTAACAAAAAAATCAACTCACTTCCGAAACCAATCCTAAAATTTACAAACACATAAAAATGAAACACATTCCAAGAAAACCAATTCCATACCACTTTCCCTCGTCAAATCAAACGCCCTCCACTTCCCCAATTCATAACAAAATCATATATAAATGGAAGTTATTTGTATTTATTGTTGTTTAAAATCAATTTGTTATAGAAATTAAATAAAATTTTAAATTATTTTAAATATCATTTTTTTAAAATTCAATTTTAACTTAAACGATAAGCTTATATAAAAGATCGTCATTAAACCAGATTCAATTGTGAAAATAATGCATAAATGACCAAGCTTAGTAAATTTTTTTTAACAGTTCGAATTTGTTTGTGATCCAAAACCTTATGCCCAAACCTTACCCAAGGATTGAAAGGCAAGTTGGGCAGTAGGGATAGCAATCTGAAACCGGTCCGATGGGGACCCGACCTCCCGATCCCGAATATAACGGTTATTTCCCGAAAAATACCCTCGACAGGCTGGGGATGGTGATAAAAAAAAAATTCCCGATGATATTCGGGCCGGGGACGGGGATACATATTTCAGTCCCGGCCCGGCCCGCCCCGAGCCCGCCCCGTTTGTTCCCCCGAATGATATATATATTATATATATTATATATCCCTGATGAGTCATCCCTATCTTTTATTCATTTAGATATAATTTAGATATATATACTTTTTTTAATCTCATCTCCATCTACTCTCTCTCTCTCATTTATTGATGTAGATCTACTCTCTCTCTCCATTCCTCACATCTCTCTTCCTCTCCACCGTCTCTGGTCTCTCTCCCTTCTTCACCATCTCTCACCGCAATCTCCTCCTTCAACAATACTCCCACCACTCCCCTCATCTCTCCTTCTCCTCCTCCATGGATCACATCGCCATCGTTTCTCTCTCCCTCACTCACGGGATCCTCCTCCTCCACGGATCACATCGTCATCGTCTCTCTTTCCCTTACTCACGGGATCGTGGTTCGATCTGAAGCTTTTTTTCACTTAGATCGTGGTTCGATCATTTCTTCTTCACCATCTTTCATCCGTACACAGGACCAGTGTCTCTCTCTCCCGCACTCACGGGATCGTGGTTCGATCTGAAGCTTTTTTTCACTTAGATCGTGGTTCGATCATTTCTTCTTCACCATCTTTCATCCGTACACAGGACCAGGATCGTGGTTGGTTCGATTTGGACAGACCGTGGTTCGATCAGAAGCTATCGATCTGGATCGCGGTTCAATCTGAAGCTACCGATCTCTCTCTCTCGTTGATGAAATTTTTTTTTTGAAGCTGAAGCTGCAGAAGCCCTCTCTCTCTCTCTCTCTCTCTTGTTGATGAATATTTTTTTTTTAAAGTTATATATATACATCTGTTGTTGTGTTGGGTTGTTGTTTGTTCATCATTTTTTTTTTTTGGTTTATCTATTGTAATGTTGTGGTTGTTGATTTGTTGGGGTGGTTGTTGTTTGTTATGGACACTGTTTTTGTACGGGGATTTTTCGGGGTCGGGGATCCCCGATCCCTATTAGGGGGCGGGGGCGGGGAGTGTGATTGGTTCCCCGCCGGGGATCGGGGACGGGGACGGGGACTTTTGTGCCTTCGGGAATCGGGGACGGGGAGGGTGATCCCCGCCCCGCCCCGCCCCGTTGCCATTCCTATTGAGCAGCCTCTTCATCGGGTTAACCCGCATGCTTAATTTAACAGTCAGAATTAAGCCTCACATTTTTTTTTTAATTTTTCATTTTTTTACCAAGCTCAAAGGTAGATAGGTTGTCTCTTATAGTGTAACAACTCCAACCTATGATTAACTTATAATCCATCATTAAGTATGCTTAATAAAGGGTGCTTTGAGAAATTAGTAAAAAGTTGACTTTTTAGCTTTTTTAACTTATTTTTGTCTTTTTTTGGATAAGTTATGTGAGAGGTAATGTGACCCAAAATTGGTAAAAAGCTAAAAGCTGAAAGCTGGATTTTTACCAGCTTCCCAAAAGAGCACTAAGTAATTAAGATGAAATCTTGAGTTAATTGCATTTGTTATATGATATTTCAGTTTCTATCTGCTCGTCGTAGAAATATCTGTCTGTGTTTCTGTTTTGTTATGCGAATTGAAGGCCTTATCGGCATCTGATTACGAAATTGACTTAGTTTATGTGTTATTTGAAATTTTTGAGAATTTATGGTAGGTTCAATTAAAATTCGATTTGGAACAAAGTAATTAGAATAAAATAATGTTACTTGATTAGTCTTAAACCAATTTTGATTAAGCTTCCTTAATGAGCCTATAGAAGGCCTAATTAACTCAAGAAGCTCTTCATATACACTCCATTTGATCGATTTTGAACATAAAACATGAGAGAGATGATGAGACCGAGAAAATCATATCTAGGTTTGGGGATTGGAGAGACTTAGAGGAGAAATTGAGGAATTGACTTGTGAGCTCAAAATATCTACGCATAAGCCATAATTGAGCACCTAAGGTAAGAAATCAAGTCGTTAGTTGTGTAATTGGGGTACCCAACACATGTATTCAAAAGAATTAAGTAAATTGATGCAAGAATTAAGCCTAATGAAGTTGAAGATAAGGGTATACATACATGTATGTGCATTACATTGCATTTAGAACATGTTGTCTACGAATTTGTCCTATGCATGTTCATATTTTGATTTTAGTTTAAGAATTCACCAAGTTTTTTAGTAGAACATCTCATTTGATCATAATTTGGAGACTTGGAATCTTGTTCATATCATGCACGTCATGTTCATGTTATGTTTTTAACATTCTAAGTTTGATTTTGTACAATTGACTAGGGATGGCAATTTAAACCCGGCCTAACGGGGACCCGACCCCCCGTCCCTGATTACAATGGTTTTTCCCTGAAAAATACTCCCCACTGGCCGGGGATGGTATTAAAAAATGCATCCTCGATCAGTTTCGGGCCGGGGACGGGGATAGCTTTTACAGCGCCGGAGCCGCCCCGGCCCCGCTCCGTTTCCTCCCCAAAGTCAAATTACCTTTATGCCCTTCTATCCATTCATATATATATATATATATATATAATACCCCTTATCTCATAGAATTACATCACTCTCTAGACTCTATCTCACAGTCACAGACCTGGATCACTCTATCTCTCTCTCTCTCTCTCTCTCAGTCGATCGCAGCTCTTCTCCCTCTCTCTCTCACCCGCTGCTCCACCACCGCCTCTGCCATTCCACCACCGCCTCTCGAAGTCGATCGCATCTCCCTCACTCACTCACTCACGGACTCACGAAGACTTAGAACAGATCTGAAGAAGTGAAACCGATTTGAACAGATCTGAGTGAAGAAGCCCTCCGTCGATCCACCACCGCCTCTCGAAGTCGATCGCATCTCTCTCTCTCCATATACATATATATATCTGTTATTGAAGAACACTTTTTTTTTTTTAAAGTTGTTATATATATGTTGTTTGTTGATTGATGATTGTTGTGATCTGAATAGTTGTTATTGTGTGTGTGTGTTGAACAGATCTATTGTTCATCCATTATACAAATTTTTTTTTTTTTTGGTTGTTTGTTGAACAGATCTGCCGGTGATGTTTCGAGGTCGGGGAAACCCGATTTCCGTTAGGGGACGGGGGCGGGGGAGGTGATGGGTTCCCCGCCGGGGATCGGGGGCGGGGATGGGGATTTTTCTATCTTCGGGGATTGGGGACAGGGAGTGTCATCCCCGGCCCCGTCCCGGCCCATTGCCATTCTTACAATTGACAAACCTTTTGGGTTTTTTTTTTTGCCTACTGGCTTTTGACTCATGATATATTATTAATTTATAAGTGTTTTCCTAACTTTTGACCCAAAAGAGCATGTTTTGTTGACTTAGAATTGAGTTTTGAAGCTGGGAGTGTAATCTAGAAATTTCAGAATTCTGCATCACCGTTCGAACGACAAAAGTTGCACTCGAGCAACCACCGTTTGTTTTGTACCTCTGCTTGAGCGAAGAAGTCTAAGCTCGAGTATAGAATTCATGCTCGTAGAAGTTTTGCAGAACTTTGTAGACCACTCAAGCGACCAAAGAGGCACTCGAGCGAGGATCCTGTTTACTCAGTCTTTGGCTCGAGCGACCATCAAGCGTCCGTCGAGCAGAAAAATCATGTAGCCAGTACTTTTGCAGACTTTGCAAATCGCATGTCCTATTTTTGAAAATTTGACTAAGTGTTTCAAGTTATATTTTGGCATTCTTATTGTATTTTAGGCATTCCTAAACCCTAATTAAAATATAATAATGAGGATAAAGTTTAAAAATACACACAGGCCAAAAAAAAAATTAAATGAATTTCGAGCATATGTTTCAATGTGTATCCGTTCTGTGTTTATATAGGTCACGCGCGATAGGCTATCTGGTTATCTGCTCTGTTTGTCTGCTTTATCTGCTCCTGTCTGTTTGCAATTGGAGCCAACTGTGCGTAATAATTTTGTAAAGTTATGTTCAATTATAAGTATTTTCTGAATGATATAAGATGTTCTGTTTTCTGAATTATTATCTTCTGTATAAATGAATGGTTGTCCAATATTTCTGAAATGTATTCGTGGCATCATTAACTTCAGATGACATCTGTTATCTGTTCTATTATATCTCAATTATGGGCCAATTGAACGTCTCATGAGCCAACTGTACCGTCTCCGTGCATGTGAGTTAATTGTATGCCTTTATGGCTGTCCCTTTATGGGTCAATTGTTTTTGTTAGTGCTAATGGAGATACCACGTACGATTGACTGTAAATTCTGATTATGAATATGATTCTAATTCCATTTTTGGAATGAATTTTGAATTCTGATATAAGCTGAATTATGTTTTCTGTATCTATTATGGACAACATTCATTAAATCTTTTACTCTGTTTTTATTCACTAGGCCATAACTCACTGTATTATTTATGTATATAGGTGACCAGGCGCGTGACCAGGCTCAGAGTTGGTTGCCTAGAGTTTCGTTTTGTTGGCCAACCTTTGTGCCTCCCGAGGAGGTTCCGAAAAGAGTCAAGTGGTCGAGTTTTGTGAACTAAGTTTGAGACTTTGTTTTCTTTTACTGAATCTAAACAAGTTTCAGTTTATCTATATACTAGGCTAAGTCCCATTTTGATCTGTACATGTGGGTGACGTAAGACTAATGTAATTGTGACGTCACATGTGTATATATAAAATTTTAAATTTATGTTCTATATATGTTTGCACAACTCTATACACATTGTATTTTGTTTAGTTGCTTTCGTAGCCCCTTAA
The DNA here is from genome assembly GCF_055761805.1 of Camellia sinensis. NCBI lineage: Eukaryota > Viridiplantae > Streptophyta > Magnoliopsida > Ericales > Theaceae > Camellia > Camellia sinensis. The sequence goes on along the minus strand of NC_138967.1, from coordinate 13,554,405 downwards.
TTATGTTATTCTGTATAGAGGCTTTTAGTAATTCAAGGATTACTGGTCGGTTACGATACTAAACCTATAAGAATGGGTGTAGATCGTGACACATAGAGTCAAGCAAGCAAGACTTCAAAACTTAGGCCCAACCTAAGCCTTATGTCAATCAATGTAGCTTGTAAAGGGTTCGGGGATTGGGTAAGGTAAAAGTTCGTCAAGCCGCGAACCTTTAAGTCAAATAATGACTCTTACTTATACATAATACATACTATATAATTTTGTTATAAAAAATAAAATAAAAAAGGAGGAGAAGAAGAAGAAGAAGAAATCAAACAAACTATTTGAGTTTAAATGTAATCTAATGAAAATATAAATAAATTAAATTTAGACACATTTTAAAATCTTATTAAGTTTTCAAACTAAACTCGAAGAGCAACTCATTTGTAGTTAATTGCGTCTTCAAGTAATTATCTCTTTTTTTGGTAGGTAGAACTACAAATATAACTCTAAAACAGAAAAAAAAAAGATATCTACAAGCTAGAGAGATCATCACAAACTTTGGCTAAATATCCATGTTAATTGTAAATATGGCACATAATTTATTTATTTTAAACTGTGTTAAATTTTGGACTTTGAATTGGTGAAAAAAAAAAAAACAATAAAAAAGGAAGAAGAAAAACGAGATTAAAAACAAAAATCTAAACCCAATCTAAAAATTAAATGTTAAGAAAATTAGAACATGGTCATGTTTCACGAGTTTTTTTTTTTTTTTTTTAATATTCTAAAAACAAAAATAATTTAGTGAATTGACCCATTTTTATATTATTTGAAAAATTAACTTGTTTTTTTGAAATCGCATTTTTAAAATGTAATTTTGAAATTAAAATTACATTTTCAACATGCGATTTGTAATTTCACCTTGAAATCGCATGTTGAAAATGTAATTTCAAAAAGTGAAGTTCGTGTCAATATAAATTGCATTTTCAACATACGATTTCAAAGTGAAAGTACATCTTGAAAATGCAATTTCAATTTAAAATTATATTTTTTAAAATGCGATTTTAAAAAGTATGTTAATTTCCTAAGCCTCTGTTTGGGAAGTTGGTTTTGAGATTTTTTGGCTAAAATAGTCATAAAAAATAAAATAAGTTTTTTAGTCTAATAAAACAAAATATCACATCCAACCCAAAATCATTACATTCTTTCTCTCACAAAAAAGTCAAAAAAAATCAAAAGTCCTTTTCAAATCAAGTTTTTTAGTCTCAGACTAAAATAATCAAAAAGTCAAGCTACTTCCCAAACGAGCTCTAAATAGTTTTAAAAAATGAGTCAATTCTCTAAATTATTTATTTTTTAAAAATATTTTTTAAAAAAAAGCTCCATGTTTCACTACCCTAGAAAACAAATATAGGACAGAAATTAACTGGACAAAACTAATCTGTAACCAAACACTCCAAGCGAATTTCGGATCTCGAGACATTAATGGTCTCTCAGTTCCGTGATTTACATCAGAGACATATCGTACGGTTCAAAACCAGTCCCACTACTTTAAGGTAGGTTTGAATCGCACCGAAACAAAACTCCTCAAAAACATAAACAAAATCCCAACCAATCCATAGCTGGCACGCACATAAAAGTTATTATCCCCTGAATCACAACCCACATGGTTCAAAACCAAGGGAACAAGTCATTGTAAGCTACTCGTGTTTTGACACGTTATAAATATTACAAATTATTTGATACGTACAAAACTCGAATTCGGATTTTTTTATTTTAAAAATCTGTTAAAGATTGAATAGATTTAAATAAATTAAATTAATTTTTCTAAATACTTATTAATTTTTTAAGTATACTTTAAATATTGGCTGACAATCCAATAATAAACTATCAAAAAGAAGAAATAAATGTGAAAATAAAGTCATATTCTTGATAAAGTGGTATTTTAAAAAGTTGTTAAAAAGTTAATCTTTTAATTTTTTTAAATTTATGATGTAAAACAATAGAAAATTAATATGACTCACAAAAACCTAAAAAACCAAAGAATTAACTGTTTACCAGCTTGTCAAAACGCCCCAAAGTGTGAAAGCATTTTTCATCGAATCAGCTATTTGTTTCGACTTTATTGTTTTACAAACTTACCTTGTCATATTTGATAGTTTTAAAACAATATTTCATGCCATTCATTTTATAGTAATAATTCTATTGTCTTGCAAAAGACTAACATAAAAATAAGAAAAAATTATTCATAAATCCTAAATAAAGAAAAGTTAAACTATTTAGTTGGGAGAGTTTACTTGTATATCAATTAGTCCTATTTATTTGGTAAGTTTTTTTGATATGAGTTTGATGTTATGTTGATTTTACATGTATACCCTTGATGTGATTGTGTTTTCCTACTTCACTGATTCAGATTTAGAGCGGATAAGGAAATGTTATTGTGGGGGAGTCAGTTTTGAATTGTTTAACATTGAATCATTGGTTGGAGTGTTGGATATTTTTCCGACGGCGATTTTATTCTGGTGTCGTGTTCATTTCCGGTGGTTTTTGCTTTGTTTCATGAGGCATTGTTTACAACAGTGTTAAAGACGACAGGCATTGTTTTCGATAACATTGTTTACGATAGGCATAGTGTAACAGGTTTTTCCTCTATGTTGCAGATAATGTAAACACCACCCCCCCCCCCCCCCAAAAAAAATAGCAAAAACTTTCCTTTTTTGTTAGTAATATGGGTTTTGAGCTTTTGTTAACATTGTTTTCAATAACAATGTTAACACGGTTACTATCCCCTTCTCTCTAAAATGATAAACATCAAACCTAATTTTTTTAGTCTAATGTAAATAACCCAGATAGAAAACCCAACCACCATTTTCCATAACTATCTACCATAAGACAACAACACCACATCGAAATCCAAAATACCATTATCACCACACTTAAGGTAAACAAAGTAAATCAGTCATAATTTATCAAAAACATATGCATCCAAACCCCCATCACTCTGCGAAAACATCCAAAAATTTCCACATTTCAATAAATTATAACACCCAAAAACCCACTTTCACAGCTCACTCTTAACAAGACAGAGGATATCATTAGTGCACATACATGAGTGTCACGACCTAAACCCGCTCCTATGGGTTTAGCACCGTAATCGGCCAGTAATCCGTGATTACCGAAGACCTGCTTAATAGCAATAACAGTAATACAGAGTACAGGGGCTGGCAGAAACCAAAATAGTAATAAAAGATGTTCATTGAGCTGAGACAGACTGTATGCAAAAAGACTTTTCACACATATTTACATTCAGAACCAAAACAGTATATACATACATATACAATCATCCAGGACAAGGATCTAATCCCTATTAGAACAGTACAGTTCAAGTCTATACAGTATTAGAAAACAGAGACAGAAGGGTGAACTGAGACACCCCAAAAAGCCTAAGCTTAAACACACTTGGAACCTCGCAGTGAGGCACGTTGGTTGGCTTGATAGAAAGGGAGTTTAACCCAACGCTCCTAGCTCCGATCCGGTGCCTGGACACCTACATATATATATATATATATATATATATATATAAACAGTGAGTTACAGCCTAGTAAATAACATATGCGTAAAGAGGTTAAGAATGAATGTCCTTTCAGTATTTAAAATAGTCAGTTATAACAGTATATCAGTCATTCAGTCATAGCAGTCATATGTGGTACATCCCATAGCAAAACAGTACAGTAGGTCTTAACAGACCGAACAGTCAGTTGATGGTCATCATATCAGTAAAGAGTAGTGGTTCCAACATGGGAACCGACAGAGATCTCTGTGACAGTAGTAGTAACAGTACAGTAACAGTAATAGGACAAACATTCATTCAATAAGAAATATCATTTCAGAACGCAGTACAGTTGATCGTTCAGAAAATATTCATGATTGAATATATCTTTACAACACTGTTACTCACAGAGCACTGGGCTACAGATAGGGTAGAGCATCCTCGGATGCCAACCCTACACAGTTACAGAATGAACACACACTAAGTTACACACTTGAGAATCAATGACTTAGTCCCTAACTTGACTCGGTGTGGTTCTACATCAATATCCTCATTAAGATGCCTTAAACTAGGCCTTGGAATGCCTAGGATGAAATGAGGATGCATAGATGTACTTAAAAGCACTTTTCAAAATTTTCAGAAAACAGGGGTCTCGCTCGAGCGGACATGCAGACAAAGGATCTCTGCTCGAGCGTGATTTTCCTCGCTCGAGCGGATTGCAAAAGTACTAGATGGGTGAAATTCACATTCGACGGGCGCTCGACCCCCACTCGAGCGTGAGACAGAAGTCCTCGCTCGAGCGTGAATTTCCTCGCTCGAGCGGATTGTAAACACATACAAAGTACTGGATACACGCATTTCACGCTCGAGCGTTACTTTACTCGCTCGAGCGGACTGCATGAACTCAGAGTGTACGCTCGAGCGTGAAGTTCCTCGCTCGAGCGTGGATCCAAAATTTAGAATTTCCAGATTTTTCTCCAAGCATGAAACTCAACATTTAAAGCATCAAATTCGATCCTTTTGGGCTAATTTTCTAGAAACACTTTAAAACTCGTATAATGACATGTTTCAAAGATCAATTTGCAAAATCAAAGCCCAAAGGTAGTTCAATTGAACCCATTTCCAAACAAAACTTTAAGAACATGATGTATATGCAACATGCAAGTGTTCAATTGAAATCAAAGCTTCAAATACTTGATCAAATGAGCTAATCCTTCCAAAACATGATGAATTCATGAACTATAACCCAAATATAGACATGCATGAGAGGATTCTATGAAAACAACCTTAAAATTCAAGAATGTAAACATGCATGCATGATTCAAGCTCACTATTCCACATTTTAAGCCATAACTTGGCTCTAGACTTCAACATTCTTCTAAACCATGCAAGAACCAACTCAATTCATAAACAAGAAGGTAAAAGCTCTACCTTAAGTCCTCAAGTTCATGAAGGGAAGCTCAATTTTTGCAATTATCCTCCAAATCTTCTAAGCCTCCAAGTCAAATCTCAATTGAAGCCAAGTTTCTCCTCTCTCACTCTTTCCTACGGTTTTGGGTCTTGAATAATGGCTGAAGAGGTGCTAATGCTAGCATATAAGAGTCAACTAAATGGTCCTAGTATTGTCCACTAAGTGGCAATTTGGTAAATAAGCCCACTAATGCAATTTAACATTATTGAATCCAATTTGATCATACCAGATCAAATTTCAATTAAATCTACTATAAAATCACATAAATTCTAATAATCATGAAATACTAATCAATTTCAGATTCGGCCGCCGATAAGGCCTTCAATTCACAGTTCGACACTTAAAAACATGAACAGATCAATTAATAGTCCAACAGATAGAAATGCGTTTAAACTAATACACTCAATCAATCAGTTCAGAATGTCAGTCAAATCAGTTACTTAATCATGTTCAGTCACAGTTTAGCAGTAATCAGTGGTATTATTAGTAAACAGTGGTGAGGGTTGTCACAATGAGGGAGCAACTTACCCGACGTCATTTGTTGATGACACAATCACCAGTGACAACGAATGAAGGTTTTTTTCCTCGTCGCATGACACACACCATCGCACCGCCTCTACAACTTCACGATGTAAATGTATTGACAAGATAAGGGAATCGTCTGTTTCTAGGGTTTTATGGAAAAAAATGAATGATCAATTTACAGTACCAATCTACACGGATTCAACGTTGCCCAATTACACATGGCTCACAAACACACCAATCACTATCTCATTAACATCGAAGCACAGCAGAAATTCCCATTTACGTCTCTTCTGTTCCCATTGCTTTGGAGGGAAACCAAAATTCCCAATAGAAAAGATTTGGGGCACAGACGTCAATTGAACATCAACAAAACCCTAGATTACCCTTACTTTACATGTTAAAACATGGGCTAATTCGTCTTTAACACTGGGATGAGACTTATTGGTTCATAAGATTAAAGTTAGGACTAAATGGAACAAAAGATTGAGATTTGGGATTTAATGGTGCATTCTCCTAAAAATAATGAGTCTTACTATTTAAATTAATAAAAATTAAATTAAACATAGATGTACTTTCCTTAAGAGAACTAAACAATTTTTCAAATGTATTTGCACAAAAAAATTATTAAATAATTTTTGAATATTATGTGTTATTGTTTATATGTTATTCAATTTTTGATCAATGAGAAATCACAATATGAACTAAGTGGCTCACATTACAAAAAAAAAAAAAAATGTGAATTAACATGTCTCACTCATACATTTTTTCTTTAAATAATTGATTTTTAGTATCATATCATGAATGTCACGTGGTATGAGCGAAGAAGACAAGAAATTATATTTTGCCGCAAGGAAAAATCAATGTGGTGTCGCAATTTTAAATTTAGGGTAATTATGCTCAACTCTCTTGAAATTTTGAGAAAATATAATTAATCTTATATTTTTTACATAATTATACTAACTCCCTTTTAGTATGGTTAAATTAATCGAAACTAATACCAATGGTAGATACATACTGAAATAAATAATGATAAATATATATTTTAGTACGAAATAAATGATAATATTATTTTTTATTCATATAATTAACGAATTATGGATAAAAAAGTCTAATTGTTATTTAAATTAAAAATTTAAGACAAATCAATATAATTATATTAAAAATGTAAGAGTAACTTAAATTTTTTTTAAAGGAAATAAGCGTTGTTTACCCTTAATTTTATTGGTTAAAATGGTAAATCCACTACAAGACAAGTGTCCTGTATGGTGCAATGTTTTAAGAGAGAATTTTGAGAAAGTGAGTTTGATAAAATAATTTTATAATGATAGAAATATAAGTAGTTATTGTATAAATTTATGCAAGAAAAATTTATACTATCATCATTTGAAAATTAATAATGCTACATTGTTCGAATTTTAATTTGTCTAAATCATTCGAATTTTGACTTGGTTGTTCGGCTGGTCATAAGGTGACAAGGTGACAATTACATTCGACAAAAATGATAACCGTAATAGATAAATGTTGCACCAGTTGTCCAAGTGGTAATTCAAGCGATCGATTGACATGTACAGATTTGGACTATTCAAGTAAACTAAAATTCGAATTACTAATTATTTTTATTTAAAATTATTGATATTTTTTTTGAGCAATACTAGAATTTCCAATAAAATTATCAAATATTTGCATGGGTGCAAGGTTCATACTCGTGTGGATAATTCATATAAATGTTTAATAAAAAAAATCAATAATTTTCTTAAAATTCCTAACATTCTTTATTTATATATTTTTTTCACTTTTTTTTTTTGTTTTTTTTTGTTGATATTCTTCCATTTTTACACAGGACAGGGGTACTTTTGCAAAATGCACAGGGGACTCACATGAAACAAACACTGTCTGATTAGACAGATCGATGATATGTCAGGGGTGATTAACAGAAAAAAAAAAAAAATTGCTGGTTGGTTTTGAGACCAAACTGATTCAATATAAAATTATAAGTCATATTCTTTTAATTAATCATAATACATATAAAACATCACGAGACATTGTTCTTGGACCAATTAATAATTTCTCGTGATTGGGGCCATGTTGTGTGAAGTTATTGGGTGATTTTTGGATACCCCACGTGATGCCCTAACGATATTGTGATTGATAGAAGATTTAAGACCTACGAATTTGTGTTGGGTAATTTGAGAATATAAAGAGATATAGTGAATTGTAATTGGTGAAGGATATGATCACGTGACACCTTTAGACTAACCAATAATTTTTTTTGTTGCGTATATGTTGAACCTTTAAATATAGATATACATATAGGTTTATTTTGGCAATTAGAAAAAAAAATTAACTTATTGATTTATTTGAATCAACATTATATTTTTATTTTTTTTACATATTTTTCAAAAAAAAAAAACACTTCCCAAAATAGGTCATAACATGATAATGTATGTGGGTTATGTTATGGTACGGGATGTTTCGAGAAATTGCTTAAAAAATAATTTTTTTAGTTTTTTTTTGGCTATTTTGTGGATAAAAAATATGAGAGGTGATGTGACCTAAAACACGTTAAAAGCTAAAAGTTAACTTTTAACGGAGTTGCCAAAACAATATATCATATAAAAGTGGCATTGTTTGGTTTGTTTTTCAGAAAAAATTTTGAAAAAAATTCTCTACAAACAAATTTTCAAGAGTAATCAAACCAAATTATTTTTTTCAAAAAAAATATCAAAATTTTGTTTGGTTACATACTTTCCAAAATCACTCTCTCTCTCATATACATCAAATCAATCACTTTTTTTAAAACTTTCTTCCCAAAATAATTTTTCAAAACTATTTCTGAAAAAAACAAACTAAACAAGTTTTCATACTTTTTAACTAAAAAATTACTCTACAAACACAAACCAAGCACACCTTAATATTTATGAGATTAATTTCTGCAAATTTTAAGGTCATACTTAAAAAAATGAGTTTACATTATAATGAGTCAGGATTAAATCTTAATGTATATTTCAAGTTTTTTTTAATCTTATTTTTATAACCATATGATAGGATATTAGGAGTTGGAGAATTTGATTAGGATTGCAATTGCTTCGTCAACTCAAACTTGAACTACTAACTTTTGGACTGTCCTAAGATACAAATACATAAATCATTACGCTAACGCTAAATTATGTGGTGTTTTGAAAAAATAATAAAAAATTAATTTTTTAATTTTTTAATTTTTTTTGCATAAAAAACTAGAAAGATAATGTAACTCAAAAAAACTAAAAAAATTTAAAAAAAAGCTAAAAAGCTAAGGTTCATCATAACTAATACTAAAAAAATTATAACTAAACACTATAAATATTATAAGAAAAATGCTTGGACCTCTAATTAGAGGTACCACTAGTGACCCACTGCCACATCAGTGCTGTGTCTTGGTTTTTTTTTTTTTTTTTTTTTTTTTTTTGCCTTTTCCACCTCATTAGAGGTGTGTTTAGAGCCTCTAAATTAGAGGTCTCTAGCATTGCCCATATTATAATTGAGGTCTGTGATGACCGCTTTAAGTGGGGGGTGTATGGTAGAATTTTTCATGGATAGTGATAGATAACTCCAAAAGTAGAGTTTTAAATGGAACTCTATTAAGCTGGTAGTTCAAAAAAAAATATTAAGGTTGTGTTTGGTAAAATTTTTTAAATATGATTTGAGAATAGAGTTGTATTTTGAGTTTGTGAATTTTGAAATTATAATTTGAGTGTGAAAAATTTGTTTAATGAATGAATTTTGAATTGAATGGAAAATTTTTGATACGATATATGATATTTAATACAAAAACTTATAACTCATAACTAAACACGCAACTCAAAAATTCTATTCAAAACTCATAAAAAAATTCTGAAATTTTTTTTATTTAAAATATAAAAAATAACACCTGGCATTTGTTAAAAACAAAAAAAAAAAAATACTGTTCCGATCAACAGGCCGGATGTTCGAAAGGACAACTAGTTAATCCAAATTTTTTCACCTTAAACAGAGTTTTCAGAAGTGAGTATGAAATTAATTTTTAAAAATTGTAAATAAACACCACACTTAAATGTAATGATAAAATTAAATTTAGAAAACTCTATCAAACAAAACCTAAAATATCACATTATAAATGGGTCTCGTCCCATTAAAACTTTCTTAAAATCGTTTTTTGTAACACTTCTAAAACATTTTTGATTTTTCATATCCAAATGAGATGGGATTTGATAATGATCAAATTGACAAACCAAGAGGAGAGAGTGTGAGGGTGAGCGTGAGTGTGTAGTGTAGTAGTATAGTAGTAGTGGGGTTGGGGTCCAGTTGGGTTGATTGGACAAGACTCTTACCAGAATTCGTGTAAGTGTCAACGCCGTTAGATTTTTCAAATTTAAAAGTAGTTAGCTTGTCCTTGTCATACATCTTCTATCATGCTGTTTATATATATTAACGGATTGTTTAGGATAAGTTTATATATATTAACGGATTGTTTAGGATAAATTAAATATATTTTTTAATTTTTTATAAAAATATGTAAAAAAATAAAAAATGATATATTTTCAAATAAATAAATAAATAAACACACTTTTGTAATGCACCCTAAACATTATTTAAATAAGATACTTAGGCCTCGTTTGGGAACAGGTTAATTTAGTAATTATTTGACTATTTGGCTAAAAAGGTAGGTAAAAAAAACTTATATGTTTGGGGATGACTTTTTGACTAATTACGAAAAGATGTGCAAAAAGTAGAGAGAAAAGAGAATCTTTAACTTTTTGTCTGAGTTGTTGACTTTTTGACTAAATTAATAACTTTTTGGCTAATTGACTAAAACAATAAGTCTCCAAACGGGGCCTTATTAGTATCTTTTTATAAATTCATGGCTTTTTATTTGAATCACATTATCTTTTTATTACTTTTATAAAAAGTAAATTTTTTTTAAAATAATCTATTTTCAAACAGTAAAAATTTGAAGTATATAACTTTTGAAATATAATTTAATAACAAAAAAATATTAAAACAAATTTTTTATTTTAAAAAAAGAGACCACCATCAGTCTATGCCCTTTATATCTAAGAAGAAAATGTTTGATGGCTCAAATTTTATAGCTCGAATGATTCAAATATGTTAAAATAACATTATTTTATACTCAAAATGATATCGTTTTGAGTGTTTCAAGTTATATTTTTTCAGGCCATCTATCATTGTTGATTTAAGAATGTATACTATTTATATACATAGAATTAACAACACTCACGGAAGGTGTTGTGGATTGACTTTTTTTCATAAATATTTTTAATTGTTTTCATAAATATTTTTGTTATTTGGTTTTCAATTTTTTTTTCTAAAACTAAAAATTAATTTAGTGATAAAATAAAAAAAAAAAGAGTTTAAATTGAACGTGATATGAGATGATAGTTCAAAGGATAAAATGTAATTTATTTTAGTCTAGATTAAAAAAAATTTATAGATAAAAAAGTTAATTATTATTATAATTTTTAATTAAGGGAATAAAACGATATTGGACAACAGTTAAAAGGACTAAAGTGCAATTTATCCTTAAAAAATACGCAGCAGGACAAATCACACTCCTATTTCATAGACATATATCACTTTGGCCACTAGCACACGCAGAGACTGACTTCATTCATTTTCATGAGTGAAGAAGAAGAGTATACACTGTACACCACCCCACAACCACAGTAAGTACATCAAAGCATTAGGTACAAAAACCAATAATTTATGTTACTATTTTTGGTTTAGATTTTAGAATTTATTTTTTTTTAAATTGAATTTTTTATTTTTTATATGCTTTTGTTTTTATTGAATTTTTTTAATATTTTAAGATTTTTTTTTAATTTCAGATAAATTTAAAATAAATACACTTAAAAAGTATAATATTTGTGAAATTTTTTTTATAAAACATTCACTAAATACGAAAAATATAAAAAATGAAAATTTAGTACATTTTTATATTTTTATGTATTTATTGATTTTTTAAAAATATTTAAGATGCATCTAAAAATAAAAAAAAATGTTTAAAATTTTAAAAATATTCATTAAAAACAAAAAAAAAAATACAAAAAATAAAAATAAGGTATGTTTGGTTTGGATTTGTCAAGTGATTTTGGAAAAAAATTTATATAAAATTTGTTTGGTTTGTAATTTTTCCAAAACAATTTCTAAAATCACTCTCTCTCTTATCTATCAATCAATCACTTTTTCTTTCTCCTCTTCATTCTCAATCACTTTTTCTCTCACACACATCTACTCAATTATAACAAAATATCAAATCATTCCAAACTCCCAACTCCAAAACTATTTTCAAAATACATAACCAAACAAACCAAAAAATATTTTAAACTCTCTCCCCAAAACAATTTTTAAAAACTGCTCTCTCAAAACCAAACCAAACCAAACCAAACATACCCTCAATTTCTAAAAAATTGAATTAAAAAATTAAAAATAAACACAGTGATTACTACACACTCCCTCACTCAAGAAGTTGTTAGTTGGTCTTGAAATATTGTCAAGTGGTGGCTCAACTATGACATAATTAGTGGAAGAAGTGAAATTTATGATTTTATGTTCAATAATTAAAAAATAAAAAATAATTAAAAATTATAATTGATGAAAAACAAAATCACATAACAAGCTCCGTTTGGGAAGAGTTAGATTGGATTTTTTTGGCTATTTTAGTCACAAAAGACAAAATAAGCTATTTTAATCACAAAAAACAAAATATCACACCTAACCCATAATCATTACACTCTTCTCTCACAAAAAAAGTCAAAAAAGTTAAAAAGTCAAAAAGTCCTTCCCAAACCAAGTTTTTTAGCCCAGGCAAAAATAGCCAAAAAAGTCAAAAAGCTAAAAAATCAACCAACTTCCCAAACCAATCCTAAAAATACTTAGAGGTTATTTGGGATAACCTAAATAAATATACTTTTTATCTTTTTATAAAAAAATATGTAAAAAAATAAAAAAATAATGTAATAAAAAAATAAAAAAATAAAAAGATAAAATATTTTTAAATTATCAAACTTTACCTCAATAATTTTTCCTGTCACTCACATGACACACCCAACAAAATAATGGTGGTCATACTTCTTCCATGTATTTACCCAAGAAAATAAATTAATAAAAAACAAATTTAATGAGTATGGGGTACAATTTTTTGCTCAATTAATGGGGGTTCAAGTCCCACCACATTAATGGTGCATGATTTCAAACACATCAAGATATATGTGCCCAATTTAATAATCATCAAATGTGCAATTTAATAAGGTCAAAGGCAAAGAAAAAAGCACGAAGCCATCGTGATCAACAACGACTGTGTTTGGTAGAGTTGTGAGAAAATATCTATAATTTATGTCTTAACAACTTAGAGTTTATAATTATGAATATAAGTTAATTTTTGACTTATAAATTAAGCATCTCTTATCCCACTTAAAGAATAAGCTGATTTCTGACTTACAAAAAGTTATAAGCTGCATTGTTAAGCTAAACCAAATACATCAAAATAGCTTAAATTAAGCTGAAAGCTGAAATAAACAACTTTTAAGTTGCACCAGACACAATAAGTTTTTAAGTTAAAAATTAACGCTAAGAAAAATATAAATAATGTTATATATATTAATTAGTATATTAATTAATATATTAATTGATGATATAGTATAATTTAGGGATTTTTTTTGGGTACGGCTTGTGTTCAGTCTGGGATCAGACTGGACTATGCTGTTAGGCGCTTGGGAGCCCACCACGGGTCTTGTTTTGATAATCTGAACCGTTCAATGTATAGAAATCGTCGAGTACTATATGCCTGAAAAAAATCACATTGATCGGATATCGATAGCTATGTGATCAAAACAGTTTTTTGTCAACCGTAAATTTGTTCACTGTTCAATTTTTTTAATATACAACTGATTTGATCATATAGCTATCGATATCCGATTAACGTGATTTTTTACAGGCGTATAGTATTCGACGAGTTCTATACATTCAACGGTTCAGATTATCAAAACGGGACCCGTGGTGGGTCTCCACGTGCCTAACAGCACGGTCCAGTCCGATCCCGGACCGGACAGAAGCCATACCCTTTTTTTTTAGGGTCCCTGGTATTAAGACTTTATAGTATAAAGGACATCTAATATTTTCATAATGTCTAAGGTCCCTCAACATTGATCTAGAGAAATTTCAGTCTAGAAAAATTTCAGCCTAGAGAAATTCTAATCCAGAGAAATTTCAACCTAGAGAAATTTTTTCCAGAGAAATTCTGGACTGCACAGAGAAAATCTCACATTTCTCTACACTTTCCAGAGAAATTTACTTCAATCCAGAGAAATTTCCCTCTCTGACTCAGAGAAATTCAGTGAAAACTAGAGAAATTCTCATTTTCAATCCAGAGAAATTCACTTAACCCAGAGAAATTCTCCCTCTCCGACCCAAACCAGAGAAATTCTTCCTCTCCAATTCAAAGAAATTCCAATTTCTGTGATTGGGATGCTAGAGATGGAGACAAATTTCTCTGCTTTAACATCATGGGCAACTTTGTATACATCAAGAAAATAAATACAGAGGAGGAAAAATGCAATGGGATTTACACAAATTAAGCATTCTAGGTTCCAGCTCAAAACCAAAGAATTTCTCTGGACCAACCCAGAGAAAATTCAGTTAAAAAATCAGAGAATTTCTCTGGTTTCAACCCAGAGAAATTCAGCTCAGCAATCAATTCAGTTAACTAAAAGGTACCTCTTGCAGATGAACCGATGAACTTGTAGGTGAACTTTCTTGATGAGGAAATACATCATTTGAATCTCCTGCCAAATTTCCATCTCTAGCACTGTGAGCTAAATGCTCATTTGGAACAAAAGAAGATTGCCCAGAATTGATGGATACAGACTCCTGCAGATGAACCATGGGTGGCCTGTGTAGGGGTGCAGCTGGAGGTGGATACTGTTGATAGCTCATTGCATGAAGTGACGGTTTAGCCACATCAGGATAATGAGGATCAGCAGTTTGTGTATACTGATCATGATAATGACTCTGTTCTTCCGATCTGCCAACTGGTGTATACTATAACTGTGAATGCTAATCATTTGTTGCAACTTTGGCTACTGCCCACGCTCTGGCCTTGGCAGCCGAATCTTCTTCATTGAAGCTTCAGCACGATGAACAGCAGAGACGGCGATGAAGACGCTGGTGTGGCCGACTGGAACGGGGCCAAGGCGGTGAGCGACGACGATGGAGTGAAGATTCCAAGAAGAACGAGCTGATGAATAGATGGATTTGGTGCAGCGAATCGCCCTTGGCAAATAAGCTTCGTATCTAAGCTCTAAGACTTGGTTGCCATCGAAGGTGTCGCGGGTAAACTCTGCGTTCAGCTGTTCAATCAGAAATTTACAGAGAGGCAGGCCGGGTCGCGGATCCGGGCGCGCGTGGAGGTCTGCGACGGTGGCAGAGCGGAGGGAGGAGTCGGAGGAGAAGGTGAGGTCGTAGAGGAGGGTGGAGAGGAGGGTGAAGGAGCAGAGAAGAAAGAAAGAGAGGAGAGAAAGAGTCAAATTTCTCTAGTACATGTTTAGGGACCTTAGACATCAAAAAATAATTTTGTGGATCTCTTCCATTACGAAAAGTGGGAGAGGGACCTTAGACTAATTATCCCTATAATTTAATAAGGTTTTAGTATTTATAATTTGTATAGTGAGTGAGATTAATAACAATGTCGTTATTAGTATTGGTACATTAGTTGATATAGTAAGGCTCCGTTTGGCAAGGGCTTTTGTGGCTATTTTAACCACAAAAGACAAAATAGACTATTTTAGCCACAATAAACAAAATATCACATCCAACCCATAATCATTACGCCTTTCTCTCATAAAAAAAGCTAAAAAGTCATTCCCAAACCAAACTTTTTAGCCCAGGCTAAAATAGCCAAAACAGCCAAAAAGCCAACCTACTTCTAATTGGTACATGTAACACCACCAGAAAAATATTAATCGAATACAACACTACTTTAATTTTTAATTAATTAATTTTTTTACTTAATGATTTTTATTTAATAAACTATAATTAAAAGCTCTACTAAACAATGACACAAAGTTTCAAAATAAAAAATTATAAAAATCTCATATAATCAAACACCAAACAACTCCATTTAATTGTAGAGTCAGAAGATTATCTCTTCTCAAATTATTCTATCCTTAAAATTTTTTATTCTTCTGTTCATAAATTTTAGATAGAAGGATAAAGAAATATGAAGACAAAAAATCTTACAATAGAATTTGACTAAAAATTATTTGTCTTCAAATTTCTATCCTTCGATTCTAAAACACTTTCATTCATTAAATCATGGAAAAATGCTTGGTGCCTCGACACTTCAAGGCTCGAATGCCTCGAATCTTTCTCTCTTTTCAACCATTCACGTGGCTTGTTTCTCTCTCCTCAAACCTAAGCAGCACAAGCTCTCTCTTCTCTCATCCCTTCCATCCTCTCGCTCTCTCTCATCCCTCTCGTCCTCTCGCTGTCAGGTTGTTCGGATCTATAGAGAGAGAGAGAGAGAGATTGAAGGACTTGACTTGTTCGAGGAAAGATAGAGCTCGAACCAGTTGAGGTGGTTGGTGGTTGTTGGGTTGTTGATGTGGGTCAAGGTGGAGGGTTGAGAAGTGTAATGGGTCATTGTCGGGTTATTGTTCGGAGCTATAGAAAGAGAAATTGAAGGACGTGACTTGTTTTAAAATAAACGAAGCTCAAAGCAGAGATGGTGGTGGTTGTGTTCGTCATCCAGTGATGGCGATGGCAGTGGTTCATGGTGATGGGATTTGAGGTTAGAGATGATGAAGATAATGCTGATCATAAGGTTGAAGACGTAGAAGAGAGTAGTGGGTGCAAACTAGCTCGCCATGAAATCCAATATGTTCTGTTTCATCCTTGGCTAGTTATAGAGAGAGAAAGAGAGGGGTTGGGTCTTCTACGTGTGGAAAATATTTGTCACTTTCCGTACTCCTTGCTACCAAGCTTGACTTGCTCCGATAAAACTCCATCTAATAGCAAACAACACAAAGGTGAGCTACCCAGAGGGTGGGTTACTGGAAAACTTCTCTAACTGCCAAGTTAGCTTTCTTGGAGAAGAGAGAAGGTAGAACACTGTAGAGAGAGAGAGAGTTAAAGTTTTCTTACATATCTAGAGTCTGGTCGCGCCTTTTATCTAGGTTGGTCATGCAGCCCCACTACTTCTGGCGTCTTTTGTTGGACGCGTGGCTATATTGTCCTCTCCATTCTTCACATGTGTACGCATTAATACTACCAAACAATATTGGCTAAACCGCCAAATGGTATTGACGCGTGCTCAGAACGGATTCCTCTCCTTCTACCATTGGACCACGTGGAATGCCTGAACCGAACGATCACTTGTAGCACTAACAGAATGATGGCTTAGGATGTCTTCGTGCCGAGCTGAATCACGCCGGCTCCCAAGTCAGCTTCGTGCTTAATCAATGCCTCAACTGTGTTGCACTCTTAGACTAGTTGGTTTCGGCATGTTGGTCGTCATCTCAGCTATAGACCGTGACCCCTTACACATCTTGCTCGATCCTCGTATTCGGCCCACGCCACACCTAGTTCGGCCTATTCTCATAGCTAAGACATGGCCTTTTTCAGCATGACGCCTAAGACCGCAAAGGTTTAGCTCGACTCAACGCCATTTCCATGTTGGTCGTCATCTCAGCTATAGACCGTGACCCCTTACACATCTTGCTCGATCCTCGTATTCGGCCCACGCCACACCTAGTTCGGCCTATTCTCATAGCTAAGACATGGCCTTTTTCAGCATGACGCCTAAGACCGCAAAGGTTTAGCTCGACTCAACGCCATTTCCATGTTGGTTAACTCGGCCCAACACCACATTTTGTGCTGGTTTGGCTCAGCCCAACACCATGTTTCGTGCTGGTTTGACTTGGCTCAACACCACATTTTGCGTTGGTTTAGCTCGGCCTATTGTTCGACACAAATCTCTCTCTCAAGTCTCTTCTAATCCTAAGGCTTGAATTGAAATAGCCATGAATATGCTCAATTTTGTGATTCACTCCTCAAAATATTGAAGAAAAATTAATCAAAAATAAAAAAATTTCAATTTTATGATTCATTCAATAAAAATACTGAAGAAAAATTAAATAAAATATCAAACTTGAAGAGTTTCTGCTTTGTAAAATTTTCACTTTTAGACACATGAATTTGCTTACATATATACATGTATGTATGTGTAGAGAGGGAGAAAAAAATGAGAAGAAAGAAAGTCGCAGAGAGAGAGGACGGGGGGGAGGGCTGGATCAGAGCTCCAATGGCAAAGGAGAAAGAGAGAGAGATGTGTAGGTAGGCGGCGATGGCGGTGGGTAACAAGAAGGGGTTGCCAAGGGGCAGTTAAGGGTAGAGATGGGTCATCTTCCTTTGTTTTTGTTTGGAAAAGAAGAATAAAGAAAAGAAAAGAGGTAGTTTTCTGGATATACCCTTCATAAAGAAAAGAAAAGATGGGTCACTCTACAAAGCCATACCAAACACACCCTTCATTTTTGTGAGTTTGTCCCAAAACGAGTATGAAGCACCATAGGCAATGACTACAGAGGATTCGGACTAGAGGGGTTCGAGCCATTCGAGGTAGAGTTGTTTCGAGGCTTGTAGCTGGATTGTAAATCATGTGGAGAGCCATATTTTGAGGGTGATTTGAAAAAACATAACCAATGATCGAAATAGTTGAAAAACGCAAACCTTTTAGCCCTACAATTCAATGTCAACACTATACCATGTCATTGTAAGAGAACCCCTAACCCAATTATAATACGAATTAAAAGACCTTAATTGAAAACAGATTTTGTTAATAATTTTTGAATTTTTTATAAAAAACTATAAAAAAATTAAAAAATAATATAATAATACTTTAATTGACAAACAAGTTTTACAACCCTTTTTTTTTTTTTTTTTATCAACCCATGTCTTGTAATGATAAAACTTGAATATTTGAAACAAAATCACTTAATAATATGATAGTAACACATTAGTAAAAAAATAATAGTAAAAGTCAATAATTTATACAGGCATTATTGAGAGAGAGAGAGAGAGATATGAGCTTTTGCTAAAACCCAAATTCTCATTTCTTTCAACTTATTTTTGTTTCCAACATATAAACACATATAGACATCTCATGCCAAAACCCATATAGACATCTCATGGAAAGCTCACAACCATACATCTCATACTCCTCTCCCCCAAGACTTTAAAATATTATCTATTAGATACTTCCTATCATAATTAAAAACCCTAATTTAAGCTTTAGCTTATAAATAATAAAAAAAAAAGGAAATTCAAGGGGCGGTAAAGGAGAAAACTAACAACTAAAATAAAACCCATTTTCCATGTATTATATGGCATCAAGTCTTCTAAGAACCTCAAGAATGTAACTGAATCACCAAGCTCAACCACCGGCACATTCACCACCACATATCCTGGTAAATTCACATTATACTGCAACTTGAGGTGTTCTCATCACTGAAAGCATGGGTGTATTGGTCGGCTGGAGGTGGGTACTGATATGGGTATGGGTATGGGTATGGCGGCATGTAATTGACGGCCGGAGGTGGTCGAGAGTACATCATTGGTTGAAACCTCTCATTTCCATTCGCACGTTGTTGGTTCATCATCATCGCCGCCAATTGCTGCTGGTAGTATTGTTGGTTCCCGGCCATCATCTCCGGTCGGGCTGCTGCTCCATTGAAGTATCCACCACCCCCAGCGGGATTCATCGCAGAGGCCGGAAGGCCTTGGACAGCTGGCATTTGGCCCATCTGGCCCATGGGCATATTACCCCCCATCTGGCCCACATTAGCCCCACCCATGGCATGGTACCCACTGGGCATGCCTTGACCACCAGCAGCAGCAGCAGCAGCAGCACCACCACCACCACCACCACCACCATTGGGCATACCTTGAACACCACCACCACCACCACCACCACCTTTCTTGCCTGCATTTCCATTATTGTTACCATTCTTGTTCTGAGCTCCACCACCATTTTTGCCATCTGATTGATGGCCACCGCCATTCTTCCCACCACCATTCTTTCCAGATGATCCACCTCCACCACCACCACCACCACCACCACCTTGATTTTGATTCCCACCACCACCACCTTTCTTTCCATTCTTTCCATCATTCACCTGAACAGGTATATTTCCACCACCACCACCACCCTTTTTCCCATTTCCTCCATTTCCACCACCGCCGCCACCACTCTTGGCCTGAGCCAGAGCATTCATAAGCTGTGGATGCTGCTGGCCATTCATCATCATCATCATGTTAGGCATCTGCTGACCATTAGCCATCATCATGGGTTGTGGTTTCATCTTGTTAAGAGGATGATGGGGTGCACCATTCATCATCTCATCATCCAAATCATCATCATCATCAAAGTCGTCGTCATCATAATCATCATCAAACTCATCATCAAATTCATCATCACTCATCAGATCATCATCTTCAGGCAAGTTGAACTTCACAGCCTTATGTTGATTCTGGTCCTTGGTATTATTAGTGAAGGGCAGTTTCAAGCCCTTGAATTGGGGCAACTTCAGATCTTGAATAGCCTTCATTTGCTGCAGCTGCTGCTGGTGGTTCTGGCCACCACCACCACCACCACCGCCCCCCTTGGGTTGCTGGTGGTTCTGGCCACCACCACCACCACCCCCCTTCTGACCCTTCTGGGACCCACCTTTGCCATTGTCAATTTGCATGTTCTTCTGGTTATTGGCCTTTGGAGCACCCCAAAGCTCAGCATGTTTGCCGCTCTTGCTTAGCTTCTTGATCAGCGTGTTTGGGTCTACATTTCCCGACACAGTGACCTTGCCAAGGTCTGAGTCTATATGGGTTTTGTAAACCCCTAAAAAAATGAAAAAATAAAAAGGAAATTTCAAGAAATTGAGGGGGGGAAAATCCACAAAGAAAATGAATTTGGGCATATGAATCTACAAAATAAATTTAAAAAGGGGGTTTTGAAATGGAAAATTACCATCAATTTTCTGCAAGATTTTCCTGACTTTGAGCTTACAACCGTCACAGTGTATGTTCACTTTCAGAACACAAGTCTGCATGCACAAAGTGAAATCATGGAACCAAAAACAGAGTAAAGAAAATGTCATTCAAATCAAGGAAAAGGAAAAGAAAAAGAAAAAGAAAAAGAAAATTTCTAGCTTTGTCAAGAAAAGACCTGCATACAAGTGAAACTAATTGTAAATATATAGTGATAGTGAAGAAAGAAAGAAAGAGCATTCCATCTCAAATCTTGAGTTCAGAACAAACAAAGCATTTCAAGAAAACAACAAACACATCATCACACTGAGTTCCTATACATACAGCTATATATGAAGATATATATATATATATAGAGAGAGAGAGAGAGAGAGAGGAGAAATGAGTGTACCTGGATCTTCAAAAACTCTTCTTTACTCATGTCTTTGTACTAAAACAGAGCAACCAAGCGGTACAACAATGGAAAGAGAAGAGGGGTTGGGTTGGAGGTAGATCTGAGAGAAACAAAAGCAGCTAAAAAGTGACTGAGAAGATAAATAACATTCAAGAAAACTCCACAAGAGGTTCCTTTCTTCTTCTCTGTTGTCTCTTCTGGCCCTTTTTCCAAACAGAGAGAGAGAGAGAGAGAACAAAATGGGTATGAGCACTGAGCAAAGAAAGTTAAAGATTACAACAACAATGTTCAGTCTCTCAGTGTGTGTGAGAGAGATTGAGTGAGAGAGAGAGACGTTTCAGAGGCGGTGGGTGGACATTAAACTTCTCTGGTGTATCTGCTTCCTCTATTTCAGAGTTTGAGAAGAGAGACAGAGAAAGAAGGAAGGTGAGCAAACTCTTTGGTTGGCATCTACTAATAATATAAAAAGTTATTAAATTACATCATTTTATTTAAATCACATCAATTCTTTAATATATCACATCAAATTTAATTCAAACTAAATTTATATAAATCAATAAATTAAAAAGTACACTTTTTTTAAAACATCTCAAACTAAATAATTTTAATAAGTTATATATACAACGCCGTATAAGCCATTTGGGCCTTGGCTGGGCTTTAGAATTGTGTTGGTTTTGAATTTGGGTTTGGGCTTTTTTTTCTTTTTTTTTATTGTTAAATAACAAAAATGAAAATTTTATTTGGTATAAATAAATAATTTTACAAAAAACGATATAAAATATATATATATATATGTACGGTGCGGATGCGGTGAAGAGGCATAGGTTGACCGATGGTAGCTACCTGAGTTCATAGTCGGGAAACGGAAACACTGTTGTGCCTAATTATTGTGTTCTTTGTAAGAGGTTATTTTGAGTGTTTTTTAATGATCTGAATTGTTCATATTGTAGAGTTTGTTGAGTAGATCATCTTTACAAAAAATCAAATTGATTGGATATTTATAACCCTATAACCAATGCACGCTTATTTTTATAAAAATTAACAGTTAACATAACTTTCATAAATTTTTAAAAATAATTAGAACCTAATCATGGGATTATGAATATCCAATTAATTTGATTTGTTACATGAATAATATTCTCAACGAATTCTAAAATACGAACAGTTCAGATCATCAAAAAACACTCAAAACGATCTCCCACAAAAAGCACAGCATACAGTAATATCCTTGCTTCCCATAGTCGGGGAGTGTTGTTGGTTAGGGATGATAAATAAATCAAACAATTTGAGTTTGACTTATATTCGTCTTGTTAAAAACTTCTTATGTTTGTCTTGTTAAAAACTCGTTCGAGTTCGATTCGTTAAATAAATAAATCAAATTGAAACACATTTTAAAATTTGTTAAAGTTTATAAACTAAGTTTGAACAATTAATTATTCGTTCGGCTCAGTTCAATAAGTCTAAATTTATATAAAATATTAAACTACTTAAGTTCAACTCGATAAAAACTCGTTTGAGATAGACTCGAAAATTTAACAAACCAAATTTAAACAAATTTTGAAACTTATTAAAGTTATCAAATCAACATTGAAAAATTAATTGTTCGGCTCATTTGGTTCTGTTTATTACCCCTATTGCTGGAAGTCACAATTGGTTACTACTTCTTACAATCGATTATTGTTTCTTACTTGGAGGGTCCTTATCGGTTCCTAGAGACTGGTAGTAGCAGGTGGCCAGAAGTGGTAAGAGAGAAGAGATAGTAAAAGTTATTTTGAAAATAAGTGAAATTATTTTTTCATTCTCAATTTTTTTTTTTAAATTTCAAAATCGATGTCATACTTTTTAAAACAAATATATATATATCAAATATATATTTATTTAAATTTTAGTTCATAAAAAAATAAAAACATTAGCAAACAAAACTTAAATAATTTGTAAACAGTAACTTTATACATAAAAAATTAATTACAATAATGTAATAGTGATATTTTTAAATTAATAATTCATTTTAGAGACTCATTTGATTTAAAATAAATAATTATTAAATTATTGTTTAGACTTTATAATTTTGTTAGTTATATAACATTATTATTTGTATATTTGAATGAAACTTTTGGTTTGAGTGTGTGAATGAATAAAATAAAATAAATATTAAGTGTAATATAGTTTATTGATTATTGAAATATTTATTAATTAAATGTTAATGAACCATTTGTCAAATTTGAAAAAATTAGCGACAGCATATATTTTATCAAAATTTTATATAAATGTATGAATTTCATATGCATATAAAATATTTAATAAAATATTTAAAATCTCTGACCATAGTCGTCTGATTTTCCCTACAGTAGATTTTCCCCACAAAATTGAATTGTACAATAAATTAGATCATTTTCTGTTACTCTTTAGGTAGCATTATTAAATTACTTACAGTCCTTGTCCAGATGTCAAATTACCAAACTGCCCTCATGACCCTTTTCATTTTCTATGGATATTATGCCTCCTTTCTTTGCCTTTTTTTTCTTTTTCTTTATGGACATTATTTTATTCCTCGATAATCTATAGATCAGGAAAAATAGAACTAATGGTATAAATCTGCGTAATAAAATCCATAATCAACTCCACAGTCTAAACTATACTGTGCAATCCACTTGGTAAATTTCAATCAAACCAAGTCTTTCCTGAACATATGATTACAAATGGATTGAATCAAAATAAATTTTGAATGGCCGGTCCATACCAAACATTGTCCTAATTTAAATTGAGCTCACTCGTTAATAGACGGTGAAATTAGTCTTTTAAATTAATTGATTTAGTGAATGGAATACTGAATTATCAAAAGTAAAAAATATCAACATCTTGATGCATGTCTAATATGGTCAACTAATAAGGAGTGCTTGTGGATTTATCATATGGGGCCTACTTTAACAGCAATTGGGTGAGAAAGCTACCCCAAACAAGGCCTTATAAACAGCTGATTTTTTTGAGTTAATTATTTCTCCGAGTAAGTAACCCTTCATTTATAAGGCTCATAATTGTTGCCCTTCTTAAAAGGCTAACCCATATGATGAAACCCTTGTGGTTTTGTCCTTCCCATCTTTATATATACAACAATGCTTCCGACCACCCCAGTGATGTGTCAGTCTCTCACTGGTTGAAAAAAAAAAATAATAATAATAATAATTTTTTTGGGCCGATCACAGCCGACTCAGCACCCCCACTTGGGGTCCGAAACATTCTCCTTATATATATTTGTTTACTTTTTACATTTTTTTTTTCCTTTATTTTTTCTCCCTTAGCATGCAAAAGAAACGTGAATGGTGATTATTGGAGGGAAAGCACCCATAAAAAATGGCTTTCCTACCCAAATTCAGTGAAAGTTAAAATATTGTTGAACAATACACAGGGTTTGGGTTGATTGTAATTATTTGTATAAAAAAAAGCTCCTCCCTCTTAGTTTTTCTTCATAAATTCATACACAAATGAAAGATCCGATCACATATTTAAAGCAATTAAGCGAAACAATAAAATAATAATAATAATAATAATAATAATAATCAAATATAAACTCTAAGGGCTTGTTTGGATCATTTTTAATCAAATTTTAACATTTTCATAGCTATTTTTTCGCCCTTTTTAAAAATTAATTCTATATTTTACTCTCTCTTTTTTTTTTTTTTTTTTTATGGGATTTAGTGTGGATTTTTTTTTTAAAATCAAAAGTAAAATTAAAAGCTAGTAAAACTAAGGCAGGCTAGACGTTAGAAAGATTTCTGTGGTTAAAAAATCTATATTAGAGTATTTTGTACATCTTTTGTTTATAACTTTTGATACAGAAATACAATAAATAAATTAAAAATAATTAATTATTCAAAAGTAGGGAAAATAGTACATTTATTTTTTACTTTTTAATTACTAACTTTCAGCTTGCAATAAGGTGTATTGAAGAAGTCATTGGAGCCCTATCCCAAGCTTAATCGAACACACATTGGATCCTTTTTGTTTTTGGGGTTCCCTATAGTTTTGTAGAGGGAACGCATATTGGGCACATATGTAGAGCAAGTACACCACATGAGCACCAAATGAGCCGAAACAAGATGGCAGTGGCTTCTCTCCCGTCTCATATCAGATTAGAGGGTGTTGTTGGTCTCGTTTTGATAATCCAAACCGTTTAATGTGTAGAACTCGTCGAGTACTATATCTTTGTAAAAAATCACATTGATCGAATATCGATAGCTATCTCATCGGTTTAATTTTTCTGTCAACCGTTTATTTTTAAACTGTCCATTTTTTGTAATACAAAATTAATTTAATCACGTAACTATCAATATCCGATCAACGTGATTTTTAACAAACATATAGTACTCGACGAGTTCTATATATTGAACGATTCGAATTATCAAAACAAGATCCGTAATGAATTCCTACAAGCCTAGTAATGCTTTCTAATCCAATCTGAGACTAGAGAAAATCAGGCCCAATATATAATTTGTGGGGGCTGAGGGTCTCATTAAGTGCTTGTCTAACCCTTTATTGCCCTCTTTGCATTATATGCTCTCTTTCTCTCTGCAAAGCTCTGCAAATGCTCTCTCTCCTCCTCTCTCACATGGTCTTTGCAGTCCCCTACTTATCATTCCTCCTACCCTCTAGATTTTAGTGTTTCCATGGAAAAATCTACCAACATTAAAAATTGTAGTGATGTTTTTCACTTCTGTGGAAACCTAACCTAGATTCTCTCTCTCTCTCTCTCTCTCTCTCTCGTTTTTGTTTTTGTTTTGATTCCTTTTTATTTGTGTGGGGGCATATATACTTTCACAAAAATCATTTGCAAATCAACCCATTTCATAAAAATATCTAAAATGTACCACAATGAATCCAAAAATGTTTTCTATAAAGAAAAAAAATAATAAACTGTAAATATTATCAACGATATTTAAAAGTGTCAGGTAATGTTTTTATTTTTAAAAATTTTGGAAAATGGAATGAAAAATACTTTTGGGAAGCGATTTCGTTTTTGAATAATAAAAACAATTTTCAATATTTTAGAAATATTCACATTTTTAAAAGAAGTAATTTATTATTATTATTATTATTATTTTTTATCTTCTCCTCCTTCCTTCCGCCACCCACCCGGAGCCATCAACCACCACATCCAACCACCCAACTTACTAAAATTACTCTCCCTAACATCATTTATGAAAAGAGAAGGTCCAAAGGAGTTAACCTTAAACTGTTATACTGTGTTTGGTTGGAAAATTTAAGAAAAGATTTAAAAATAAAAATAAAAAAATAGATAAAACATGAATAAAATATACCTACAGACAAAGGGAGGAATGTAATTGTTGGCTATTGTTTTGGTCGAACTCTCCCTTTGTCCAATTCTAACTTGCCAAACAAGAGTGAAGGGTTGTGACTAACTAAACCAAGTAGGAAGAAGAAATCTCTATATCTACGCACAAAATTTGTTGGCTGAAAACCGAAATGAATGTAGTAGTGTTGATGCCTTTTGACATGGATAGGCCCACAAGGCACACGGCCCACGGTAAACCACCCCGAACCCAGTGCTTGGGGCCAATGGCACAACCCGGTTGCTTGGATGACAAGGCCCAGAACAACTGGAGGCCACCTAGACATGAAGGGCCAACGGCATTTAGGCACACGGCAGGTAGGACACGGGCCACATCAGCAGACAAAGATCTGCAGAGTTATTATCACAACACATCACCATTAATGCAACCCATCACAGCATTTATTACAACAGCACTCCCCGCCGGAACAGAGCCTCCATCACCCTAAACAAGATAAGCTATGGCACAGGCTTTCGGCGGAAAAAGCACGTCACAAGAGACAGGAAAAATGATGACCAAAGGATATAAGCAAGGATAAGAGGAAGAAAAAGGAGGTTAGGTTGCTCTCTCTCTTGATCTCTCGATATACAGTCTTTTCATACTCTGCTCTTCTAATTCTTGCACCGGAGGGTTCACTGGGGGACTACCCCGTTCCCCCCCTGAACTTGCTTGCAGGTCATCTGACGGAGCCAGCCTTCCTGAGCCGGATTCTGGAGAACCTGGGCCGGTCCGACCCATCCACCCGGGAATCGATACATCATCAGTTGGCGCCGTCTGTGGGAAGTTACTGGTTTATTCGCGCGGTAGTTGTGTTCACTACCGCCGGAGCCCTCCCTTCTCACTATCACCTCTCCTTTTTGCCCATCTAGGTGCATGGTCACGACTAGGTCCATGGCTTCTCACCACAATGCCTCCGGCCACCAAACAGACCCCTCCCACCCAATCAATCCACCACAATACATCATCGAGCTCACCAACAGCATTAACCGCATGGCCGAGCAAAACCAGGCCCTGATCAATGCGTTACTCCAAAGAAACCCCCCCGTTCCACCTCCAAACGTTCCCCCCAACCAAGGAACAGCCCCAGACCATCCCGCTCCACAGCCCCCTCCACCTAACCCAGAAGGTTCGCAGCACCTTCCTCCCCAACATGAAAACATACCACCTCCACGCCCGCCGGTTGCAGTACTGACCCCTGAGGGGGAAGCTAGCAGCGTCCAGCCTCCATTGGCCGACCATGGCGACACCACCCCCCTCTGGGACGCTGAAATCCGAGCTATGAAACTCCAACTACAAGGGGTCATGCAGAACATCCAGCACAAGCCCTCGGCCACCGCCAACTCACCTTTTGTTGCCTCCATCCGCGACAAACCATTGCCTGCCAAATTCAAGATGCCTACCATTGACTCCTTCGATGGCACGACGGACCCAGTCGACCATCTGGAAACCTACCGCACCCTCATGGTCCTCCATGCCTTTCCTGATGAGATCATGTGCCGAGCTTTTCCAGTGACACTAAAGGGATCAGCTCGGCTGTGGTTTAGCCAGCTACCGGCGGAGTCCGTCTCCGCCTTTCAACACCTCAGTGACTCCTTCCTGAGCCATTTTATTGGAGCCCAGCGTCAGAGGCGCCCGGCCACCCAGCTCCTTAACATTCGTCAGACAGAGGGGGAGTCGCTCCGCAGCTTTGTCACCCGTTTCAATACCGAAGCCCTTCAAGTAGCAGAAAATGACGACAAGGTCATCCTCACCGCCTTTATGGCCGGCCTGCGGTCGTCTGACTTCCTCTTCTCCCTCTCCAAAAACCCCCCAACCACCATGGCAACCCTACTATCCAAAGCTCAGAAATACATGAATGCTGAAGACTCCCTGGCCGCTCGACAAGAGCCAACCCCTAAAAATCCGACTCCCAGAGAGAAGAGGAAAGACTCCGAGCCCAGAACCGCCCAGTATAATGACCACCCCCCCCGAACTGACCGATCGATTCCGACCCGACCGCCCGGTCGGTTCGAGCGGTACACCCCTCTCAACTCCCCTATGGATCACGTCCTAAACCAGATCCAGCGGGATTACCCCCTCAAATGGCCCCTACCGTCCCGAAGCCCTTCCACCCGGAAAGATCAGTCCAAATACTGCCGTTTCCACCAAGACCATGGCCATACCACCGACGAGTGCATTAACCTCAAAGACCAGATCGAGACCTTCATCCGCCAGGGCCGTCTCAGCCGATTCACAGACCCCCGACCCCCACAGCGACAAAGAACTGACCATCCCAGGAACAATCGCCGACGCACACCGCCCCGCAATCCAGACCCACCAAACGAAGGCCGCGATCGCCCTCCGTTTCCTGTTTGAAGCAAGCAACAATGAAGCCGAATATGAGGCATTATTAGCAGGACTCCGCCTCGCCAAGGACATAGGGGTCAGCCACCTCCGAGTCTTCAGCGACTCCCAACTCGTCGTCGGTCAAATGACGGGGGATTTTGACGCCAAGGACGATACGATGCGAGCCTACAGAGACCTGGCACTCCCTCTTGCTCGCCTCTTCAATACCTTCCACATCAAACATATTCCTCGGGCAGACAACTCCAAAGCAGACGAAATGGCTCAGCTGGCTTCAGCTGACCATCCTACTCTCAGCCATGACGTCCGCATAGAATACCTACACCACCCGGCCGTTTCACCGAGTCTACAAGCTATACAACACATTCAAAATGAACCTATCCCATGGGCATCCGACATCCTCCTATTCCTGACCACAGGAGCACTCCCAGAGGACCAGCAGCAGGCTTCCAAAGTCCGATCCCGAGCGTCCAATTACGTCATCATCGACGACATATTGTACAAACGCGGTTTCTCCCGGCCATACCTACGCTGCCTCAATCCAGCGCAAGCAACTTACGTAATGCAGGAAATCCATGAGGGGATTTGTGGCAATCACTCAGGAGGCAGGTCCCTTGCCCAGAAGGTACTCCGTACTGGGTATTTTTGGCCAACGCTCAGTCAGGATACGACTGATTTCGTGCTCAAATGCGACAAATGCCAACGCTTCGCCAACATCCCTCATGCTCCTCCTACAGAGTTAATCACACTCTGCAGTCCTTACCCGTTTGCCAAATGGGGGATTGACCTGGTCGGTCCCTTTCCCACCGGTCGAGGTCAGACCAAATTCGCAATCGTTGCCATCGATTACTTCACCAAGTGGGTCGAAGCTGAACCCCTTGCCACAATCACCGAACGGAACACAACCAGGTTTATCTGGCAATCGATCATTTGCCGATTTGGCATCCCTCAAGCCATCATCTCTGACAATGGCAAACAATTCGATAACGCGAAGTACAGAAAATTTTGTGCAGATCTCCAGATCCAACCGTGCTTCTCCTCCCCCGGTCACCCCCAGGCAAACGGCCAAGTTGAAGTCACCAACCGTTCCCTTCTCAAAATCATCAAAACCAAGCTCGAAGCTGCTAAAGGCCTTTGGGCCGAGGAACTGCCCAATGTACTCTGGGCTTACCGAACCACTGCTCGCACCCCCACCGGCGAAACCCCTTTTCGTTTAACATATGGCGCTGAGGCGGTTATCCCGGTAGAGGTCGGCCTCCCCACTCCTAGGGTTTTACACCCGGATCTGGCCTCAGCCGAAGAGCTCCATCGAACACACCTCGATCTAATCGAAGAACTCAGAGAAACCGCTGCTGTCAGATTGGCTTCTTACCAGCAGAAAATGAGAACACACTACAACCGCCGAGTCCGACCTCGGGAATTCTCCGTCGGGGATCTTGTCTTACGAGAAGTGACTCTCGCCACAAAGAATCCAGCCGAGGGCAAACTGGCAGCCAAATGGGAGGGCCCCTACATCGTCAAAGCCCGACCACGACCAGGCACTTACCGACTCCAAGACATGGAAGGCCGAGACCTGCCCCATCCCTGGAATGCAGAACATCTGAAGCGTTACTATCAATAAGTTCATATTTTTATATTACCAATATTGTTGTATTCCCCTTTTCTTTATATATAAAGCAAATTCCGATTGCAGATCTACACTGTCATAATTCAAATGTTTGTATGACGATCCCAGCAACTCAAAACTTCACAACCTCGGCCAACCTCAGCACTTCAAAGCCTCGGCCAGACCGAGCACTCAAAGCCTCGGCCAGACCGAGCACTCAAAGCCTCGGCCAGTCCGACCACTTCAAAGCCTCGACCAGTCCGAGCACTTCAAAGCCTCGGCCAGACCGAGCAGTCAAAGCCTCGGCCAGTCCGAGCACTTCAAAGCCTCGGCCAGACCGAGCACTCAAAGCCTCGGCCAGTCCAAGCACTTCAAAGCCTCGGCCAGTCCGAGCACCTCAAAGCCTCGGCCAGTCCGACCACTTCAAAGCCTCGACCAGTCCGAGCACTTCAAAGCCTCGGCCAGACCGAGCATTCAAAGCCTCGGCCAGTCCGAGCACTTCAAAGCCTCGGCCAGACCGAGCACTCAAAGCCTCGGCCAGACCGAGCACTCAAAGCCTCGGCCAGTCCGAGCACTTCAAAGCCTCGGCCAGTCCGAGCACCTCAAAGCCTCGGCCAGTCCGACCACTTCAAAGCCTCGACCAGTCCGAGCACTTCAAAGCCTCGGCCAGACCGAGCATTCAAAGCCTCGGCCAGTCCGAGCACTTCAAAGCCTCGGCCAGACCGAGCACTCAAAGCCTCGGCCAGTCCGAGCACGTCAGAGCCTCGGCCAGACCAAGCACTTCAAAGCCCCAGCTAGACTGAACACTCGACCAAGCACTCCAAAACCAAACAAGGCTACATCTTTTCACACTTGGTCACATTTTTAAACTTCCCCACAACACTTACTTACTCTTACCTTCATGTTTACACTCTCACTCGTCCGTTTTGAAACCTCCTCATAACACTTACCTTTTTCACATTCACTTTCAAATTTACACTTAACTGTCTAGCTACTACTTGTAACTTACCCTTTACCCTCATTTGTGGACTTTTACTGCACAAAATTTCTTACTCATTTTTACCGCACAAGGTTTTTATTCACTTTTGCTGCACAAATAGTCAGCTGCCAACAGACACAAAATAACATTCGTACACAAATTCATCTTAAACAAACTCTTCACGTATTTATTCATTCACTCATAGAATTACAATGTAAAAAAAAAAAAAAAAAAAAAAAAAAAAACAATGCACAAAAATTACAATGTATACACTTAACCAAACCCCACAGAACACGCCCAGCTCTTCTTCTTCTTGGCTACTCTTCCTCGCTGGATGCTAAATCCTCTTCTTCAACGCCTTCGTCCAGGGGGGTCTGGGCCACATCATCTTCGCCGATTGTCACGCTACTCAGGTCCAAGTCTGGAAACAGCTCCTCAGCTCTACGCTTGAACATTTTCCAACCACTGTCCCAGTACTCGGCCATTTCATGCTTATAGCAGTCGGACTGCTGGAAGCTTTCAATCACCTCTGATTCTGTCCTACCTCCAGCAGTCTTCCTTGACAGGCCCAACCCCCCAGGCTCTTGACCAGCCAGACTCCTGGCGACAGCAGCATCCACCTCCATTTGAAATTCGGAGGACCCTTTATACTGCTCCACTGCTGCGACGCATAGATCAGGGTAGGCCGCCTTTTCAGACGCCGCCTTCGCCCTCTCCTCGTCCAGCTCCCTTTGCAGAGCCACCCTTCCAGCGGCTGCCGTCATCCTCTCCTCTTCCATCCCCTTCCTCAGACCCTCTAGCTCCGCCGCCATCTTCACCTTCTCCATCTCCCATTCCCTCAGAAGCCTCCCCTTGTCCTCCTCTGCTCTGGTGCGCTCCTCCACCAGCTCCTTCAGCAGGTCTCCAATTCTGGAGTCCGCTTCATCCTTCTGCCTGACCAGCTCTTCATTGCTGGCCATAGCCTCCTCATGCCTCTCGACCGCCACCGCGCAGGCCTTCTCGGACTCTTCCAATTTTTTGTGCTCACCAGCCAGTTGGAACTCCAGTGACACAACCTTACGGCGTGTGTCCTCCAGTTCCAACTTGACTGCTGGCAGGTCGGCATAGGCAGTCTCCCAGTCGGCACTATCCTCCCTCAACTTGGCCAGCTGGACCCTGACCTCCTCAGCCTTCAACTTGGCGGCCCCAGCTTTCCTGAGAAGAGCCCCCGCTAAGGTAGTCACCTCCATTTGGGCGGAGCATAACCCCCTCAGCAGGTCGGCCTCACTGTACCCAGATGCCGCGCGCAGAGCTCCTTCGTCCACAATCCTCACCAGGCGGTCGGCTCCCGCCCTGGCTGGGCCTTCTTCTCCCTCCATCCTCCCAGCTACCGCGCGCGCATGATAAATAGCCGTGGCCACACGAACCCCCCCTTCCTGGGGGTCGGGCCTCCCCTGAACCTGTTCCCTCCCGCTCGGCGCCGCCTCCCCCACCCCAGCCTCCGCTTCTACTGGTGGACCCACCTCCACAACCTCCACCGTTGGGATGATCTCCACTTCCTCTGGGGCGTCCTTTGCCGCAGACTCCTCTGCATCCGTTGGGGCCACCTTCGCCCTCTTGGCCCCAGACTCCTCTGCAGCCTCCTCTGGAGCCCCCCTCTTCTTCTTCTCCTTCTTTTTCTTCATGACCGTCACAACCCCTCTGGCCTTTTCCTTTATAGGGTCTACAGGCGGCGGAAGCGGCTCAAAGCTACCCAAGTCTTTTTCCCCCAAAGGCCTAGGGCGCGGTCGGATCCTCTCCCGCGAGAGCGGTTCAGCCGGTCGGCCCCTCTGCGCCTCTATCAACTTCGCGGCCTTGGCCATAATGGCTCGATCCTCCATCTCCTGTGCTCTTCTCCTCTCTTCCAACTCCCCCCGGTCGAGGTCTCCACCTTTCGGCTGCGGTCCCAACCCCGCCTCAAACAGTGCTGACGGCTGGACAAGATCGTCCCATCTGGCTTTCTCTCTCTCTCTCCACTCCCTCACTTTCTTCACCCTCTCTTCCGCCACCACCCCTAGCCTAGACTCCATCGACCGATTTGGCACCTTCCACATGGTGCGCACCCCCATCCCCCCATTAACTGACACGAAAAACCACCGTGGCCGCCACCCCTTGATCGACGTAGGCAGCCCCGCCACCAACCCCCTGCCCATCACTGCTTGTAGGGTGACCCACGTTTCTTGCTGCCCCGACGCTTTGTAACATGAGAAGAACTCGTCGATCGTCATGGCCTCTCCTCCATTCGCCTTAGGCCACGCACTCGCACAAGCCATCAGAATCTTCCACGCATTGGGCATCAACTGCCCCGGCGCTACCTCCAGGCGATTTAGCACATCAACCACCACTTGAGGCAATGGCAGCCTCAGCCCCCCTTTCAGCGCCTCCTCGTACAGGGAAAACTCCCCTGGCTTCACCATAGACGGCCTTTCCTCTGACGTCGGCAACCGTAAATCTACCTCCGCCGGAATCTGGTATCGCCCCCTAATCGCCTCCAAATCCGCCACCGTGAGCGTGGATCTGTCCGCCTTAGTGTGCCACTGCCCCGACTCCACCTGGTTTAATGGCTTTGGGGCCAATATCAAGTCCGATGCCTCTGCCCTGTACTGCGCTGCTAACTCCTCCCCATCATCGTCCCCCAACGGGTCTACCCTCACGTTAACTACTCCTTCTTGTGCCATTTCTAGGGCTTGCTCACAAAACACTTCTGACGCAACCACAAGAAAGTTGAGAGAATGCTACACAGATATGTCGCACACCGTGCAAGAGTTGGATATTTTGAGTTCTTGTCCCACGGTAGGTAAAACGCATTATACCTAAAACCTACGGTTTTGCCCGTATTCCACGGATCCACATTAATTTTCACCCGTTTCAAAACCTTTCAAATCAACCGCCAAAACCGCCTTTTTCAAAACCCCCCCTGACCTATCGCTTCATTTCCTGCCCCAACGCTTCATCTTCCCCCACGACACTGCCACGTGTATGGCCACGATGCACTGTCCCCTACCCTTACCCTGTCTTTTCCATTTTCACATCAGCACATTTTAGAACCCCACGCCCCCCTGGTCGGCACACCTCACGGTCGACCCCCGCCGCTCGGCCACCCTCGTGGTCGGCCCACCTCACGGCCGACCCCTCCCGCTCGGCTACCCTCATGATCGGCACGTCTCACGGTCGACCCCTGCCGCTCGGCCACCCTCGTGGTCGGCCCACCTCACGGCCGACCCCTCCCGCTCGGCTACCCTCATGATCGGCACGTCTCACGGTCGACCCCTGCCGCTCGGCCACCCTCGTGGTCGCCCCGCCTCACGGCCGACCTCTCCCGCTCGGCCACCTTCCAGTCGGCCTCTCCACCCGTTTCACACTTCTCTCCCTTCTCACTATTCCCTTCGTTGGTCTAAAGCTGCACTCGGAAATGGGGGACTACTGACATGGATAGGCCCACAAGGCACACGGCCCACGGTAAACCACCCCGAACCCAGTGCTTGGGGCCAATGGCACAACCCGGTTGCTTGGATGACAAGGCCCAGAACAGCTGGAGGCCACCTAGACATGAAGGGCCAACGGCATTTAGGCACACGGCAGGTGGGACACGGGCCACATCAGCAGACAAAGATCTGCAGAGTTATTATCACAACACATCACCATTAATGCAACCCATCACAGCATTTATTACAACAGCACTCCCCGCCGGAACAGAGCCTCCATCACCCTAAACAAGATAAGCTATGGCACAGGCTTTCGGCGGAAAAAGCACGTCACAAGAGACAGGAAAAATGATGACCAAAGGATATAAGCAAGGATAAGAGGAAGAAAAAGGAGGTTAGGTTGCTCTCTCTCTTGATCTCTCGATATACAGTCTTTTCATACTCTGCTCTTCTAATTCTTGCACCGGAGGGTTCACTGGGGGACTACCCCGTTCCCCCCCTGAACTTGCTTGCAGGTCATCTGACGGAGCCAGCCTTCCTGAGCCGGATTCTGGAGAACCTGGGCCGGTCCGACCCATCCACCCGGGAATCGATACATCATCACCTTTGAACAGTGTATCATAGTCGACGTCGGCTTCTTTTTTGGGAAGTATCATGATCATCTAATAAAAAGGCTTTTCATTTTTTTCAAGTGAACTCTTTGTAAAAAACAACCACAAAAAACATATTTTTTTTTTTTTTAAATTTTTTTTTTATTTTACTTAAAACATTACCAAATGCCACCAGAGTTACTCTTATTACTTCAGTAGTTAGCACTTTTAGAAATATTGTTACATTTTTAGTTTTACCCTCTCAATTGTTTTAGAAAGACAATAAAGTGTGAATAAAAGCTGGCAAAAATAAAGACAAATTCAGCTAAAATTTCAATGAACTTTGACACTTGGCCATCCCGTGCAATTTTGTTTTTGTTTTTGTTTTTTTGTATTTTGTGTTTTCCAGCTTTGTACAACTTATTCATGTGATCCAGCAACAAAATTTGCAAAACCAAAATGTTGAAAACAATGAGGTTCTGATTGTCATTGACAATGGTACGCAACAAATGAAAGCTGGCACAATGAGAGTGACATCTTTTCATCTTCCATCTTCCATCTTCCATCTTCCATCTTCCATCTTCCATCCTCTTCTCATAGGTCAAATTTCGACAACCACTTTTTGCAACAATGATTTTGCCCCCAAAGCTCTTATGCCATTCCATGGTGAAACTACACAAAGTCGTCGTGAAATCTATTCACATTGTTCTTCGTGGATATTTTTGGCGACAAAATATTGACTTTTTGCGACAAAATCTTTTGTCACCAATTCTACCTTTTTTTTTTTTTTGATAGTGAAATTTGAAGAAAGAATGTCTGACAATAATCTCAAGTAAATTTTTTTTCCCCATCTAGGGCACCATGTTATAATGTGATTGTTTTGTATGACATATATACTAAGACACATAACAAAATTGTATTTCAAGTGGGTAATTGCATGCAACGAACCAATGTTATAAGTTGGTGAGGTGCTATATCCAATTAATTACGTAGAGGGTCATACCTAGTGCACAAAATTCCTGCATATAACTCGAGCCTACTTATAAAGGTCATAGCCAATGCAAAATGCTTCAGCATATAATATAATTGGAGAGATTAGGAGGAAATTATTCACTATTCGGATTGCTTATCCGAAGGAGTGAGTAGTTCATCGTTTGTTTTTTTTCAGTCCGCCGGGCATGGAGTCCTTATCCCCCGTATGGGAGATTATACTATCCCGGGGGGGGTGTGTGACAGTTTTGGGAGGACAATTTACTGTTGGGATTAGGTGGTAAAATAATCATTTTGACCTTCTACTATTTAATTATGTATTATATTTAGTAAAATTCAATAAAATTGAAATGTCTCAATTTAAAAATAAAATAATTTTATTTAACTTTTTATTGATGTTTTATTTATTTAATTTTTTGAAACAATTTTTTATAAATATTTTATTGATATTTTATTTTAAAATTTTGTTTATATTTTATTTAATTTCACTATTTAAATGTTAATAGATATTTTATTTAATTTCATTGTTTAATTATTATTATTTTTAAAAACAAATTTATTTAAAATTTTAATTAAAAAAATAACATATATTTTTATTGATATTTTATTTATTTAATTTAAAAAAATTAATTTATTTAATGGTGTAAAAAATAAAATAAAATAAATTTTTATTTAATCTAGCTAAAAATAATTAAAATATTAAAGATATGTTTAATATTGCTATTATTTAGTAAATAATTGAAAAAGAGTAAAATAGTCTTTTGCTCATTTGTCCTATCCAGTCTGTCTAACCAAACATTGAATTCACTAAAAATAGTCCTTTTCAAATATCTAATCTCATGGAAAAACAAACATAGGATACATATTCAATCTAACCAAATAGTCTGAAAAATTCACAGTCTCAGAACTCAAGTCCAATAAATTTTAATCCTCTTTTATTCAGTCCGTTCAATAAAACACACTCTAGATAGGCACTTAGCCCTTAGACTTTCGGGGAGAGAAGCTAATTCTCGTTACTCAAATTTACGTCACAAGGACACATACGAATAGGACTTACCATTGTCAAAACCTCTCAACGTTCATTTCAAGGGGTCAAATCTCTCAGGATGTGGTTGTTTTGAAAGATTATTTTATGAGATTAGATTATCAATTCAACCAAAATAATGGTCTATTGTTCAGTTTAATTTTTTTTTATTTATTTTGGATTAATAGTCTTTCAGGATTATTAGTCTTTTATATATGAAGAATTATTGTATTCTAAAGAGAAGGGTGAGATTATTTTCATGAGATTGGTATCTCATGAGATTAATGTGTAAAATGTTTATTTTACCCTCATCCTATTACTTAATAAACAATTGAAAAAAAATAAAATAACTTTTTGAACATTTATAAATTATTTTTTTAGTGTTAATTTAAAATTTATATTAAATAAAAAATATAAATTATAAATTTAATTTAATTAAAAATTACGGCCTTATAACTTTTTTAGTGTTGTTAAAAATTTAAATTTATATATTATATAAAATTATTTTTTTAGTATTGTTAATTTAAAATTATATATTACATAATAAATTAAAAATTATGACCTTATAAATTAAAAAATTTTAGTATTGTTAAATTATAAATTATGGATTACAAATTTAAAATTATATATCAAATAAAAATTATAAATTACAAGGGTAAAATAGTTTTTTGAACATTAATTTTTATTCAGTCAGTCAAACCAAACATTGAATTCACTAAAAATAATCTAATCCAAACATTTAATCCTATGACTAAACAAACATAGAATACAAATCTAGTTCAACCAAATAGTTCGAGGACAACGTATCCCAAAATTAATAGTCCAATAGATTACAATCCTCCTTTATCCAGTCTGTCTAAACAAACACACCCTCATAGTACAAATAAGTTACACCCCCAAGTTTTCGTTGTTACAATATTATGTAACAATCGCAGGTGGTGTTTGACAAGTGATTTTGGAGTTAAAATAGTCACAAAAAATAAAATAGGTTATTTTAGCCATAACAAACAAAACATCACATCCAACCCATAATCATTATACTCTTCTCTCACAAAAAAAATAAAAAAAGCCAAAAAGCCCTTTCCAAACCAAGCTTTTTAGCCCAGACTAAAATAGCCAAAAAAGTCAAAAAGACAAAAAGTCAACCCACTTTCGAAACGGAGGCTCACTTAGAATAAACCATGGACAATTTAATTTCCATGGGATGTCTAAAAGATTACAATTAACCTAATTTACATCTCATGCAGGTTTTTTATAAGATGGAGGATGAATACAATTAACCTGATTTGGACATCATTTTTTAAGAGATTCAGGATGACAGCTGTTGGGACTATACTGATTTTGTGCTTTGAGATGATTACATGTTTAAAGGGTCTAAGCATTGCATTCATTGCACTTCAACTAGAATTTTTTTTTTTTTTTTTTTTTTTTTTTTTTTTTTTTTAATTTGGAAATTGCACGCTAGAGGATTAGCGCGATATTTTGGTACAGATAAGACCATTGTCCTAGCTGATTACAGATATACCGGTGTAGAAAACAATTGTTTGTTCCACACAAACCTTGCATAGATTTTGTCCTCGATCTGCCCTATAACTATTAAGCATCATTTGAGAAATGGGTTAAATTTTTAACTTTTTAATTTTTTTTTGATTATTTTAACTTGAAATTAAAAAGTCTGATTTGAGAAGGACTTTTGACTTTTTTGACTTTTTTTTATTTTTTTGTGAAAAAAAGAATGTAATGATTATGGATTAGATGTGATGTTTTATCTTATTGGACTAAAAAACTTATTTTGTTTTTTGTGACTATTTTAGCAAAAAAAAGCCACAAAACCCTCTCCCCAAACATAGGCAAGTCACCAATTATCCAAAAAAATTTAGTTATTAGGAAATAAGCAAAACAATGTATATCAACCTATCCAACACCCTCTCTCACGTGCAATCTCGTCTTGCATGTCGAGAGACAAACAGAGAACAAAATAGGAGAAAAAACCAAACAAGGACAAAATTTGAAATGCTAACAGAGAGACTTAAATCCAAAACTTATCTTAACCTAAGCACTGATACCATGTTACGTCTCCAATTATTTTAAAAGCTTAAGCTGTTAGGAAATAGACATAACAATGTATATCAAGCTATCCAACAATAACAACTAGAGACCATGATTTAACAAAGAAAAAAAAAAGAAGGAAAAAGAAATCCCATGAGACATCTCAAACTTTACATCTCATGCAGTGCCTCACAAACATCAAATATACCAACCCCTAAAGGCTACCACCAGAAAAGATATAATGCCTACACATATGGGAGTTGAGGATAGGTTTTAGTGGGCATCCTTGAAACTGGATGTTGCTGTGATTGCCTCTCAATGTCACAATTGTCAATTGGCTAATTGGCTAAGGCAAAGAAAAGAATACCGCTTTGTTTGTACACACCCTTGACTGTTCCACACACACCTTGGAAGGTCCTCAGTATGGATTTTGTCCTTAGATTACCTAGAACAACTAGAGATCATGATTCTAAAAACAAAAA
This sequence comes from Camellia sinensis, assembly GCF_055761805.1. NCBI lineage: Eukaryota > Viridiplantae > Streptophyta > Magnoliopsida > Ericales > Theaceae > Camellia > Camellia sinensis. The sequence goes on along the minus strand of NC_138967.1, from coordinate 13,514,563 downwards.
ACAAAAATATTCCATGGGATATCTAGAAGTGTACATCTCATGCAAAGCCTCACAAACATCAAGTATACCATTAAAGGCTACCACTAGAAAAGATATAATGCCTATATATATATAGAAGTATGATGAAAGTTTGATCAATTTGTGCATGGTGTATATGCAAGAAAAGTGTTACTTACATTGATGGATGACTGTAATATGTCAAGCTTTTATGCCATTATCAGCACCTATACTTAAAATCTTTCCTCATCTCTTTGAAAATGAAATGACATAGAATGCTGGAAAGCAGAGAAAATTCTTCCTGCTAGGCATAAAGAAGACCAAAGTGCAAACAAAAAAGAACAATGACAACCAAATAGTACAAGTGAATAATGATGTAGACCGTAACAACCTCGAGCAAGGATAAGGCACGTCTTAACATTAGTCATACATATAATTTAAGCATTTCAGTAAACGCCGAGGTCCGCCAACTAACAACAATCCCCAATGTGGCAAATAATAATAATAATAATAATAATTGGAGACGACATTCACATGGAATAAAGTTCAAAACAACTTTATTAAGACATACTTGTATAAGCATCTATCAAAAAGGAAATTAAGATACTTGTAAACTTGCCTAGTTTTTTTAAATACTATTTCTAGATTTAAAAAGAAACCAGAGAAAACCAACTCTCCAGCTAAACTAAGCCTGAAAATACTATTCATAGACTTCAAAGAACCAGAGAAAACAAATTCCCCGGTTAAACTAAATCTGAAAATACTATTTATTTCAAACTTTAACCTAGGAGATTCTCAGTTTGTCCAGCTTTTGTTAAGTTCTATGGCAAATATTCTCTTCTAGCATCCCTTTTTGGCTGCTGCTAGGAGGTTAAAAAGAAAAGGTATTCCCTTACGCCTAGAATTTTCACCCACCCTTTGTAGGCTTAAGAGTTACGACTTCTTTTCATGCTTTTCGAATTTCCATTCTCACAATCTTTATTTTTTACTTTTCTTCTCTTTTTGGTACTTTTCTTCTCTTTTCTTTTTTATGGATCAAAGATCCATATTGAAGAACTTAAGGTAAGCAAGAAGAATAAAGGGAAAGCAAGGGAGTTTCAACACTTGATTTAGGTATTATATATTTCTTGAGAACTTCAAACGTTTTGAGTATCAATTAGAGGCGGCAAATGGGAAAGAGTACATTTCAACTTCCACAATGCAAAGAGAGGTTTGCAGGAAAAAAAACAACCTTAATCAACTAACTGGGTGACAAAGATCATATTCCTTGGCAAGAACAACAGGACACCTCGCACGCTTATATATATACAGCACCATGTGATGAAGGATCAAAAAACGAATGGAAGACAACACTAACAGAACTAAAAGCACTTATATAACAGAATTAGTAATTTTTTTTTTTTTAATTTATAAAAAAAAGGTAACAAGTGTATCATAGAATTGGATTCGGTATGAAGAAAGGAACCTTTAACTAATCAACACTATCGATCTTGATCTCTATGAGTTCCTCAATAGGTTGGCGGCATATCGGGCACTTGTTTGATTGAAGCCTCAATTCTTGTGCACACTCACTGCACATACACTGCAAAATGCAACATACTACAGTCAGAAGAGAAGCAATTGAAGTCTTATAAAGAGAAAAACAGCAATAGCAGATCGGTTGTTGAGCTTGTCATGGTCACAAACTGGAACGATTCACTAAATACAGGAGAGAGAGAGAGAGAGAGAGAGAGCAGCGAAAGAAAATAATGAACTTGAATATATTGAAGCTTTTCTTCTTAGTTTGTATGAATAAACATGCATCAAGAGATTAGTTCAATATCTTGTGAACTTTAAGAACGACTCATAATTAAATTTCTTTAGAATTGTCTCCTGAGACTTCATGATTTAAACCAATCCGTGTTAGATATGCTCAAAGCCACAAGCTTTGTGCCCAACCCATTATCACCCTCAACGGCTTATTGTGTCATCCAGTAAGAATCCATGAAAAGCATCATTACTGTTCACTAGACAGTAGACATCTACATCTTAATTGTCACTGAAAATATACTAATGTTATATTTGGTTCATTGGAATGAACTAGAATGGAATGATCATCCATGAGAATGTTCATTCTCACTTTTGGTTCACTAAAAAAGTTAAGAAAAATGCATTCCAGATGGAATCATCATTCACCATTGTAAAAGAATGGTCATTATATAACAAGACTAAAGAATGACCATTTCATTCTAATCCACATTCATTCCAATGAACCAAACACTACCTACGTTTCAGATGAATTCTCACCATATGTCGGCATGGAAGGACAGCTGTATCCTTCGGTTCAGTCATGCAAATCACGCACGCTTTTCCTGGGTCATCGTCCTTGAAGCTTTCTGCAGCGGAGTTTCCAATTCCATATATTTCACGCAGCTCGTAGCGAACCCCATCAATCCACAGTATCTGCCTGATTACTCTCACATGAAGAGTGTTCTCATCGTTCTTCTCTATAACAGCTTCAGTAATCTGCATGTTCGGGGATGAACTTGGCAGAGGATCAACAAGACATTCTTCTATAGGGACATAAGGCAAGTATGTTTCAGCACAGATAACAAGTGGAAACACATCTCCTGAAGATGGCTTGGAAAGATCGTCTGATTCAAAGAAGCTGAAGTCAATGCCAGTTCTAGAAGGCTGACGAAATCTTTGGCCTAGTCCTTTCTGAAACGGGACTTTAACGGGAATATAGACTTCAGGAAATAGTGGAACCAATCTACAATTGGGCTCTTCCTTGGCAAAGTAAAAAATAGTGAAGCTGTCCATTAAAAACAAAATAAAAGAAATTATCATAAGCACAAAAAATAGGCATCATTCACATTTAGCCAAACATCAAATAAATATGCTTCAAAAACTAGTAACCAAAAAAATCAACATGCGGCCCTTAGTCTCTAGCCACAATTTGGTTAACAAGTCTACGGACACAGAACCGATCTATGAACAACAGGTCTATGGACACAGAACTGGCCATAGATATCATGTGGTGGAGCCTATCATAAAAAATATAGTTTCACTTAGATTTCTCCACCTATATTTTATGTGGTTGATTCTATGTCCATAGACTTAATTGTTTGTTCAATTTTTATGTGAAGTTCAGTTGTCTCTCCCAGTTCAAACTAATATATTCATCCTATGAGGGTGTTTACATTCCTCTAAATAAGAGAAACTGTCAAATCAATGTACAATTCATCACTTAAAAAACTCGAGGATGCTGCAATTCAGTTTTACTAAATTCAGAATTTTCTGAAACCAGACATTTTTCTTTTACAAGTAAGAACCTTCTTTCGCAGGGATTTTCTGAAGATAAACATAAAATAGGTCGATTAACATTTTTCTTTTATAGCCGCAAGATTTTCTGAAGCCAAATATAAAATAAGTCAATTAAATAATATTGTGAAGCATTAACTGCTCCAACTGCACAAGTTAACCGTGCTTTGGCTATCTATTATGTTGCCACAGTCACAAAATATTTTAAAAGGTCCAATTCTTGAATTGCCTCGCTTAGGGCACATTCATGTTGAAAGTTGAAACTCAAGACTAAAGATGCCTTGTTAAAAATAAAAAAACAAAACTCCAACATGTCCTGTAATACCATAAGAAGGAAGATAGAATTTGAATTGCATTCATATCTTAAGATATTTGATACATTACATATTTCTAGGCATTATAGAATAATGCAAAGAATGCAAAAAATGGTTATTAAAAATATTGTCTAAAGACATACAAGATTATGATTATTCTCAAGTTCCTTAAATCACATGCAGGAATGCATGACGACCCAATCACACAGAGATCCATGACAACCTTTGCGACACAGACACAATGACGCCACAAACCTTAGAACAATAGAGCACAGACACGAATACTGAGAGGGCATAGCAATATATAGATATAACTTTCATATAAACATAAATCATGTAACTTTGACATGAAACTTTGACTAAACCTCTATATTAAGAATTCCATAACATATAATATGAAGCTCAACAAGTTCATATGTAACTATTGTATTACGTATATTACGACACTCTTACTTCATCTTTGACTTAACAATTGCATTTCTGTTATTTATTGAAAAGTGGCCATGGCATGCTCGACTTGCAGTTGCCTAGAATGTCAAGCTTTATGGAGAAAGAAATTTTGGACATTTTCAGTTGTCTTAGGGAGCACTAGAGATTTGCTGACAAAGTGTCCAAAATATCATAACTTAATTTCAAATTACTGGCACCTCCACATGCATCTAAGCATGTCCACAAGGTGTCAGTGTGTAAAACATGTCTGACACAAAACTGGCCATTTCTTAGAAGTGTCCATACCTATGAAGCATGGGTACTTTGAAAAACATGTCGTATGGCACGGGTACTTACCGGCGTATGATACTTCTGCATATGTACCGGGTACATAAAATACGTACTCAAATTTTTTTTTTTCCTTAATTTTTGGTGTACCCAAACGTACCTAGTATACATCCAAACTGTACCGTACCTCAATTGAAACAATATTTTCTTCTACCATAAAAATAAAAAATTCCTTTAACTAGACTTTCTTTTTATTTTTTGTTTTATACTTAGCATGATTTTAAAATTAAATTATGGTTTGTAAGTTATTTAATATATTGACATTTAATTTTGATTTATACCTTTACTTTTGACATTGAATGTTAGTTATAGGTTGGACCTTAACAAATTAAACCATTTAATTAATTTTTGCATCATCTAAATTATTTATTTATTTATTTATTTACAAGCGTACAAAATTGTACATGTACCTTATTTTTTTAAAATTTTTACTGTATCAACATACCTGTATCGTACCAGTACTAGTACTCGTACCTATACCCATGCTTCATAGGTCCGTACTTCTTAGATGCATGTAGTGGCCTGCACACCTTCTTACGTATGTCTTACTTTCTAAACTTGTCCAACAATATTTTCCATGCACTTATCTCAATATTTGCATTTCGACTAAACTTAGGCCCGTTTGTTTCTCAAGATAAGGGTGTCAGATTTGGACTCTCTGATCCTTAACACTTGCACATGAGGCAATTTTTAGTTCACTCCTATCCCTAATAGAGTGTCCCACAAAGCAAATAGTTTCATTGTAAAACAATCCATTTCAGCAAGGTATTTAGTTCTCTAGTCTTATTGTTTCAATTCAACAAAGACACATAGTATGCAAAACAAGTTGGGTTTGGACCCTTAAAATTACTTTATGGTTGACAGATATAGATTGATTGTGACAAAAAAAAGTAACATAGAACTCTTCAATAAGCACACAAATGCTCATCATGGAAAAAATGATACAATGCTGGCAATAAGAGTCACATGTACAGCCATATTCTTTGGTACTTCCAAGTTAAGTTCAGTAATTTTCGTATGCAATGGTCATGTCTAGAGAAGATATGCTGGAAATATGTAAACATCTCAAATTGTTTCCATAAATTATCATGCCCTCAAACAAAGAATGCACCAAAATTATAAGATGGGTAAACTACCAATAGGTCCTAATAGTTGGACTTAATTCCCATAAAGTCCTATTGAAAATAAGTCTTGGTAAAATTGTCGCTAAAAATAATTTTTTATGACAATTTTTTATATTTGTTGCTAAAAATTAACAATTAGTGACTTCTTTTGTCATGATTTTTATAAATTGTCGCTAAAACTTATAATTAGTGACTTTTTTTATGACAAATTTTTCCCACAAGACCTATTGGACAATAAGTCCACTTATTAGGACCTACATGTAAGCACCCCAATTAAGATATACCCTTAACAACATACCAAAACACCCAACTTGGCCTGCTCGCTTCTAGAACCCTTACAATCTTACCAGAAGAAAACCGTCAATGACTTTCCATAACTGATATTCACCCAAAAGAAGAGTCAAAGTTTTATCCAACCATCTATAACCGTAAGGTAAGAAATTCTCCACTTGTAATGTTCCATCAAATACTCTAGAATGCTGTTCACAAGAAAGCTACAGAAGAAACCCTAGCAAGGAATCTAAAAGTAGACCATCTTCCTAGATGACTTACTCAATCAGCTCTATGAATGTTGCCATCCCTCTTGAATTTCCCAGAATAATGAAAAAGGGAAAATAAAATGCGGAAGTGGGCTGGACAGAGCTGGTATAAATTAGGCAATTATAGGCCTAGAATTGGCTTATGCCCAGTTGCACCAAACAAAGGCCACAACTTTGGGAACCAACACAAGTATATATTCAGACCCAAGACATGTAGTGTTAGGCAGGGCAATGTGGAGTGCAGGCTTGACTGGGCAAATATCATACACAATGATGAAAGAGGTCTGGACTAGAAGGTTACACACAAGCAAGGATTTTCAGGCTAGGGCTTGACTAAGCAACTATGTATGTCTACTAATGGCTCTTCTGGGGTCAGCTTAGAGTTGGGAAGTTTGAAGAAGCCCAAGTTAACTGACTTCAAGTAAAGCTAAAAGAGAGAGAGGGGGACACCTCACGTGGGCAACAAGGCAACAGATTACTTTCCAAATATGCTGAATAATAGATTGTTTCACAAATGTGCCTTGAAGAGCAAACCAAGAGGAGCAACTACAAATAGAGGGAATCAACACTAAGGAAGAAACTTTGGCTCCGTTTGGTAGAGCTTTCTAAATATGATTTGAGAGTAAGAGTTGTATTTTGAGTTTGTGAGTTTTGAAATTATGATTTAAGTGTGAAAAATTTGTTTGGTGAAAGAGTTTTGAAATGAGTTTTGAATTGAGTGGGAAATTTTTGATATGACATATGATATTTTATACAAAAACTTACAACTCATAACCAAATACACAACTTAAAATTCTATTAAATCTCACAAAAGAATTTTAAAAATTCGGAAAATATTTCTTTTGAATAAATAAAAATTAACATGAGTCAATTGCCAAAAAAAAAAAATTTGCACTATTCCGGTCAACCAGCCGGACGACCGGTGGGACGTCCGGTTAGGCCAAATTTGAAAAAAAAAAAATTGAAAATCACGCCTGAGACACAGTTTTCTACAATGTTTTCTCTGTGTTGTGGAAATACAGTTTGAAAGCCGTATCCAAACATGAAGTTAGAATGTGTGGGTAGAATTATGTTTTGGAAATCGTTCCAAACACAACCTTTATCTTCTCCACTCACAAAGTACACCAAGCCCTAATCTGCTCTCTCCCTCTCTCTCTCTGGAGGAATGTTCGCAGGTTATCTCAATTCACTCTAGCACTTTGAGCGAGTACTCAAACCAACGTTCCATCCTTGGGTGGAATTCACCCATACAAATACACAAGTACATCACAAACAATATTAACAGCATATATGGTTGGTCTATCAACAATTAAGTTTTAGACTGCTCATATGCTCGATAATTGAGATATCAAATTCAACAGTTAGTCCAACTCCTGTTACAAGCCCATTTCTACCTACAATCAACCCAGTCAGAGATACAAGTAATGTAATAAATTGGAATTAATCAGAGTCTAGTTTCCCCATCAAATTTCTGTTTCCCGGAACAATTTCTCAGCAATCCCTTACTTGATTAGCACACTTGCTAGTTCCAAGATTAACCCTTTTTTTTTTTCTTTTTTTTTTTTGTGTGCAAACAATCGTCCTAAATCAAAGCCCATATAGCATTTCTACTTCATAGAACCCAGCTCAAAAAAACAGCTAAAACAATCAATCAATCAATCAATCAATATCTTCCAACCAAACCCACACATAACAAAGATTCAACACAAAGAAAACAAACAACTTGGCCAATATAAACAAATACACAAATTCATCATACATCTATAATACATATAGGGGTACACAAAATTCATACCACCCCTCAAGCAATGCATCGAAAACAAACGAGACCAAATGGTGATCTGGGTTCATCTCATCAACCTCAAGCTTCAACGTATCCTTATGCACATTCACACCATTCCTAACCTTCTTGGCCTGCTGGTGGTCCACATACGGCGGAGCCGGAGCCGGAGCCATAAACGGAGCGGGTCGGATCCCAACCCACCCATTGTTGGGAAAAGGGTAGTAAGGAGTGAAATTGGGGCAATTGGGCCTACCCATCATAGGATTAGAGTAATTGCAAGTAGTGTAGGCATTGGAGTAGTAGTAGGGAGAGTAAATTGGGGGTGGTGGAGGTGGGTAAGGGTGGGGAAGAGGAGGAGAGTAAGGATCAGGAGGGTAAGAGTATGAGGAAGAAGAAGATGAGGAAGTGATGAGTGAGTTGTGATGAGGGTTTTGGTAGTAATTGTTATTGTTGTTGTTTCTTCTTCTGTTGGTGCTACTCCATGAAATCCCCATATTGCTAGAGAGGAACTAGAGAGAGAGTGAGAAGAATTTAGAGAGAGAGTGAGAAGAATTTAGAGAAGAGGGAAGGAGAGGAGAGGAGAGGAGAGCAGAGAGAGTGTTAAAGTTGTGTTCTCATTTCGGTGGATCCAAACGCGTCTTTATCTTGTGTTCGCATTTCGGTGGATCCAAACGCGTCCTTATCTTGTTTTTTTTTTTTTTTTTTTTTTTTTTTGAGTCAATGTTGGAGGAAAATAGCCTGTCTCTTGGTCTTGAAAATGGTGACAATTAAAAGTATTTTTGTAAAATTGGAAAATGCTAGTAAAAGGTGGGAATACTTGTAAGAGATATATTAAAGTTAGGGTAAATTATGAATATATTTTCAAAACTTATTTAAAATATTAATTGTTTCACATCGTTTTGAAAATTATATTTTATTTCTTAAAATTTTTAATCACATGACATATGATCCTTTTATTAATCAATTATTAAGTTAATTTATAATTTTTAATGATTTCATAAATGTATTTCAACTAATAGTTTTGATAATTTTATTGTTGTATAGAAAAATAGATAGGAATTTTACTTTTGAAAAAATTAGTCTAAAATCTCTCTCTCATTTCTCTCATTTTTAATAATAGGAGAGATCTACAATATTATTTTGTGATGGCTAAGGTCCCTCACCCATCTTATATGTCGCACTTATTCTCTCTCTCTTTCTCTCTCTCTCATTTTTGTTGTTACTTCTGTCTCCTCTTCTCCTCTCTCTCTCATTTCGGCCTCTGTTTCTTTTGACGTCGCTACCTCTCTACTGCCACCTCCGACGAACTTTTTGTTTGAAAGATCGTATCGATGAATCTCTTGTTTGAGCTTAACGACTTGGAGCTCATCGTGTTCATCCATAAAAGCGGAGTTTTCTTTTTCTCTCTCTACTGATTTGTCATGCTGACAACCAGCTCTCACCTGCGATGGGTTTGACGGGCGTGGAAGGTCGGTGTTCGATCATGAGGCGAGAATGGACGAAGCACAACGTATGAAAGAAGAAGAAGTTATCTATTCGCATCAGATCCATATAAGGTAGGTTGTCAATGTACTTCATTTTCCATGAACCAAATAGTGCTGTGGTTTCTCCTAATTGGGTATTCATTTGTTGCTAGTTATGTTCATATATATATATATACCAACTTGGTTGTTTTTTAGATTGTATATTCCAACTTATCAAAGAAATTGACAATGAGATTTGTATATTCCTAGTTTGTTTGATTATGCACTGAAGGTGTTTGTTATTATGCTTGTGAGAAGTGGCCAATAAAATTTCTCTGGCCATATTTGTAGAGAAATTTTATAAACACATAGGGTGTGTTTGGTTTGGTTTTGGAAGATAAATTTAAAAAAAAAAATTGAGGAGAGAGTTTAGAAATTTTTTAGTTTGTTTGGTTGTATATTTTGGAAATAGTTTTGGAGTATGAGAGTTTGAGATGATTTGATATTTTGTTATAATTGAATAGATGTGTGTGAGAGAAAAAGTGATTGAGAAGGAGAGAGAAGAGAGAAAAAGTAATTGATTGATATGTAGGAGAGAGAAAGTGATTTTGATTTTTTTTTTTTTTTTTCCAAAATCACTAAACCAAACAAATTTTTTAAAAAAAATTTCTTCAAAATTACTCTCTCAAAAGCAAATCAAGCAAGGCCATAAAATTTGGTCAAAACAAAGAAAATTTGAAAACCCAGAGAAATTTCAATTCTCTGTTAACAAAGCCAGAGAAATTTATGAAAAAAGCCAGAGAAAACTCAAGGTAGCGTTTGGTAGGGTTTTTTTAAATATGATTTGAGAATAGAGTTGTATTTTGAGTTTGTGAGTTTTGGAATTATAATTTGAGTGTAGAAAATTTGTTTGATTTTGTCACGACCCAAACACGCCCCTATGGGTTTAGCACCGTAACCGGCCAGTAATCCGAGATTACCGAAGGCCTGCTTAATAGTAATACAGTAATACAGAGTACAGGGGCTGGCGGAAGCCAATACAGTAAATAAACAATGTCCAATGAGTTGTGATAGTCTGTATGCAAAAAGACTTTTCATTCAAATATATACAGTCAGACAAAACAGTATATATGAACAAAACAGTATGTACATATATACAATCATTCAGTTCAGGGACCTAATCCCTATTAAACAGTACCGTAACAGTCCATACAGTCGTACAAAACCGATACAGAGACAGACAGGGAAATTAAAAACACCCCTAAGCCGTAGCTTGACAGGCTCGGAATCTCGCATTGAGGCAGATAGGTTGGCTCGACAAAACTGGAGTTTATCCCAACGCTTCTAGCTGCGGTCAGGTGCTTGTACACCTACATATATATATAAGCAGTGAGGTAAAGCCCAGTGAATAACGCAATGCGTAAAGGGGTCAAGAATGAATGTCCTTACAGTAATGAAAACAGTTCATTAAATCAATACTTCAGTCGTTCAGTCGATACAGTCATATGTGGTACATCCATTAGCATAACAGTACAGTAAACAGGAGGTCTTAAAAGACCGAATAGTAAATTATGGCCATCAATCAGTAACAGTAGTGGTTCCAACAAAGGAACCGACAGAGATCTCTGTAACAGTAACAGTAAACAGTAGTTGCTAAGGATGCCACAATACAGTTCAGAATATAGGACATACATTCATTCAATTAACAGTAACAGTTTAGAAAGCAGTACAGTTCAATTGTTCAGAAGATAATAATTTTGAACATATCTTTGCACAGTTGTTACTCACAGAGTTCTGGGCTACAGTAAGCTAGAACGCGTCCCCAGTCGCCAACCCTACACAGTTACAGATTGAACACACACTAAGCTACACAGTTGGGAAAGATAATAACTTAATCCCTAATTTGCCTTGATGTGTTCTACATCTATATCCTCATTAAGATGCCTTAAACTAGGCCTAATAATGCCTAGGATGAGATGAGGATACAAAGATGCACTTTAAAAATATTTTCAGAATTTTCAGAAAACAAGGGTCACGCTCGAGCGTAGGTTACTCCGCTCGAGCGGACATGCAAACAAAGGTTTCTGCTCGAGCGTATACTTACCCGCTCGAGTGTTCTGCAAAACAGTCAAAAGTACTGGATAGGTGAAAATCACGCTCGATTGGGCGCTCGACACCCGCTCGAGCGTCAATTATTCCACTCGAGCGGACTTCAAAACAATGCAAAGTACTGGGAGCACGAATTCCACGCTCGAGCGTCAGTCACCCCGCTCGAGCGTGAGTCCAAATTCTGGAAATTCCAGATTTGAACCTCAAGCTCAAAACCAAGTTTTTAAACCATAAATTCGATCCTCTTGGGCCAATTTTTCAGAAAACACATCAAAACTCCTACTTTAACATGATTCAAAGCTCAATTTGTAAAATCAAAGCCCAAGGGTGTTTCAAACGACTCAATTCAAACCAATTTTTATGAATATGAAGAACATGCAAACATGCATGAATTTAAACCATTTCAAAGCTTCAATTTCATGCTCTAATGAGCTAACTCTTACAAAAACAAGATGAAAACATGGACTTAACATAACTATGAGCATGCATGTGACAATTTGTCATGAAAACAACTTAAAATTCAACAATTCAAACATGCATGCATGGAATGAGCTCCAATTCAACATTAAGGAACCAATTCTTGACTTAATCCACTAAATTGACATGAATCATGTAAGAGCAAGTTCAATTCACAAACAAGAGGGTAATAACACTACCTTAGGTCTTGAATTAGAGGTATGGAGGCTCAAATATGCACTCAATTCTTCAATTCCTTCAAATTTGAAACCAAAATTCAAGATGAAGCTAAGTTCCTCTACCTCTCTCTCTCAGTCGGTTTTGCTTCTCAAATGTGGCTGAACAAATGTGTGCCTAAGTGTAATAAGGCTCAAAAGATATTAGGTAGTGGTCCATTCAATGGCCTAATGGTAAATAAGTCCAACTCTTTTAATTTGGCTTAATTACTCTAATTTAATCATACCAAATCAGTTTTCAGATAAATATGCCATAAATTCACATTAATTCTAACGATCATAGAATATCAATCAATTTCAGATTCGGCCGCCGATAAGGCCTTCAATTCGCAATTTAAACATAAAAACTGAACAGATACTTAAATAACCAAACAAATAGAATTACAATTAAATAGGTATACTCAGTCAATTCAGTTTCAATTTCAGTCAGTCAGTTCAGTAGTTTATTCAGTTCACTTATCAATCATAATCAGTTTCAGTTTAACGGTAATCAGTGGTTATTCGGTAAACAGTGACGAGGGTTGTTACAGTCTCCCCTCTTTAAAAAGAGTTTAGTCCTCTAAACTCGAGTTACCTTCATTCTGGAAGAAAACAGGGTTCAGTGAAAACAGTTCAGGATATCTTTTAGCCATGTCATCTTCCCTTTCCCAAGTGGCATACACGCCACCATGATTTTGCCAGTCAACTTTCACTAACAGGATCTCTTTGTTTCTCAATTTCTTGATCCGTCTGTTTACAATCTGAATAGGCCGTTCCTCGTAAGTGTAGTTATCACTCAGCACTACACGAGTAGGCTCTATCACATGGAAAGGATCCCGGAGGTAGTCCCTCAACATAGAAATGTGGAAGACGTTGTGCATATGCTCCATTTCAGGAGGAAGCGCAACCTGATACGCCACTGGATTGATTTTCTCAATAATCTCATATGGTCCGACGTATCTCGGCGCTAATTTGCCTTTGACTCCAAAACGAGTCTAGCCTTTCATCGGTGTCACTTTCATAAACACGTGATCACCTACTTCATATTCTCTATTCCGTCTTCTGACATCAGCATAACTTTTCTGTCTACTCTGTGCGGTTTTCAGTCTCTGTTGTATCAGTTTCACTTTCTTAGTCGTTTCATATACAATCTCGGGCCCAAGCAAAGGCCCATCTCCAACTTCTGCCCAGCAAATCGGAGATCTATGTTTTCTGCCATACAATGCCTCGAAAGGCGCCATACCAATACTTGAATGATAGCTGTTGTTGTAGGCGAATTCAGCTAAGGGCAAATGGCTTTCCCAGTTTCCCTGAAAATCAAGGACACACATTCTCAGTAAATCCTCTAGAGTCTGGATGGTTCTTTCTGACTGGCCATCGGTCTGAGGATGATAAGCACTACTCAGTCTCAATTCAGTACCCAATGCAGTCTGTTAGCTTTGCCAAAATCTCGATGTAAACTTCGAATCCCTGTCAGAAACAATGGACACAGGCACTCCATGCAGTTTAATAATTTCATCAATATAGAGTATAGCCAATTTGTCCGCATTATAAATTGTCTTAACAGGTAAGAAGTTAGCAGATTTAGTCAATCTATCAATGATAACCCAAATTGAGTCCATACCTTTACTGAAGCGAGGCAATCCCACAATAAAATCCATGGTGATATGCTCCCATTTCCACTCCGGTATCGGTAAGGGCTGCAATAAGCCTGCGGGTCGTTGATGTTCGGCTTTGACTTGTTGGCAATGGAGACATTTCGATACAAAATCAACAATTTCTTTCTTCATTCCCGACCACCAGAAATTCAGTTTCAGATCTTGATACATTTTCGTATTCCCTAGATGGATAGAAAATTTTGAATTGTGGCCCTCTTGCAGAACTCTTCTTTTCAATTCAGTATCATTTGGTACACACAATCTTTCTTGAAATTTCAGCATATTATTTTCAAATTTGAAACCCGGTCTGGGTTTAGTTTCCCTTTCTTCGATGATCCTCTTCAAGAAGTCATCCGATTGTTGTTTCTCTTTAATCTCTTCAATCAATGCTGGTTGAGCAGAAATAGCAACTAAGGTTCCACTTTGTTCTCGTAAAACGATTTCAATTTCAGATTTTTTCAAAGTCACAAAGCAATTTCTTCTGCCCGGTAAGCAAACAGGCTAAATTTCTAATCGATTTCCGGCTCAGTGCATCGGCAACGGTATTGGCTTTTCTCGGATGGTACAAAATCTGTAAGTCATAGTCTTTAATCAATTCTAGCCATCTCCGCTGTCTCATGTTCAGTTCTTTCTATGTGAAGAAATATTTTAAACTCTTGTGGTCAGTATATACTTCACATGTCGCCCCATACAGATAGTGACGCCAGATTTTCAGTGCAAATACTACTGCAGCAAGTTCCAGATCATGGGTCGGGTAGTTCTTTTCATGCGGTCTCAGTTGTCGGGAAGCATAAGCAATAACTCTCCCATTCTGCATTAAAACACATCCCAAACCCTTATGAGAAGCATCACTACATACAGTAAAACCATCCGTACCTGTAGGTAAGGTAAGAACCGGTGCAGTCACAAGTTGAGTTTTTAATTCTTGGAATGCTGATTCCCTTTGGTCAGTCTAGTCAAACGATATCCCCTTCTGAGTTAACTGAGTCAACGGTAAGGCAATTTTAGAGAAATCTTTGACAAATCTTCTGTAATATCCAGTCAAACCCAAAAAGCTTCGGACTTCTGTTACATTTGTTGGTCTAGGCCAGTTTACTACAGCTTCAATTTTCTGTGGATCAACAGAAATTCCATCTTTGCTAACAACATGCCCTAGAAACATAACATGATCGAGCCAAAATTCACATTTAGACAGTTTAGCATAAAGTTTCTGTTCTCTTAGGGTCTGTAGGGCAAGTCTCAGATGATGTTCATGTTCTTCTATACTTTGGGAGTAAATCAGTATGTCATCAATGAATACAACAATAAAGTCATCAAGGTATGGTTTAAAGATTCTGTTCATGAGGTCCATAATGCAGTAGGTGCATTGGTAACTCCGAAAGGCATAACTAAAAATTCGTAATGTCCATACCTCGTTCGAAAAGTAGTTTTGTCAATGTCTTCTGGTTTAACTTTCAACTGATGGTATCCTGATCTGAGGTCGATCTTAGAGAACACTTGAGCATCCTGTAACTAATCAAATAAGTCATCAATACGGGTACTTATTTTTCACAGTTACCTTGTTCAGTTCACGGTAGTCAATACACAGTCTCAGTGAGCCGTCTTTCTTCTTCACAAATAAAACAGGAGCGCCCCATGGCAAAGTGCTAGGCCTAATGAACTTCTTATCCAGTAGTTCTTGTAGTTGCACTTTCAATTCTTTTAGTTCAGTTGGAACCATTCAGTAAAGAGCTTTAGATACTGGCTGCGTTCCCCGGAATCACATCAATGATAAATTCAATCTCTCTGTCAGTCAAATCTCTTGGCAGATTATCTGGGAAAACATCTGGGAATTCTCTGACTATAGGAATACTGTTCACGTTAGCATTATCATCAGTAGATACAGTCAATACAGAATATAGATATCCCCTACACCCCTTTGTAATCAATTTAACAGCTTTCACAGATGAAATCAAATACGGAGGAGGTACTACTCCAACCCAATTAAACACAAATTTGGGTAAACCCGGTGGACGGAAAACTACTTGTTTCGTTACACAGTCTATGATAGCATGGTATTTCGTTAACCAGTCCATTCCCAATATTACGTCAAAATGATCAATGTTCAGAGGTAGTAAGTCAATAAACAAATGTGCATCTCCAACAATAATTTCACAAGTAGGGTACATATATGCACAGGTCATAAATCCCCCAATGGGTGATGATACAGCTAACAGATAATTCATGGGTTCTAATGGTCTATTCAGTTTTCGCGAAAAAGCATGCGACACATATGAATGCGTAGACCCCGAATCAATCAGTACATAAGCATTTTGAGTACAGATAGAGAGAATACCTGACACAATGGTCTCGGTATTTTGCACGTCTCCCGGTACTAGGGCGAACACTCGGCCCTGCCTCATAGGCTCTTTCCCGGTAGTTTTGGGGTTCGGTTTTGGTGCAACAGTTGATACTGCCACGCTTGGTGTAGCTTTACTACTAGCTTGTGGAGCAGAGGGGCAATCTTTAACCATGTGGCCCACCTTGCCACACTTGTAACAGGCTCCAGATATTTTGTAACAGACCCCTTTGTGCTTCTTGCCACACTCAGAACAGGGTGGTATGACACCACTCCCTTGGCTGGGGCTAGTTGTTGACCCCGTATTCTGTTTCTTGTTCAATGGGTTATGCTTGCCTTTCTTGAATTTAAAACCCTGCCTTTTACCACGCCATTCAGACGCTGGTGTTTCAGTTTTCAGTGCTTCTGTAACGCCCCACTTTTTATTACTCGAAGTCATTACCAAATTCATTAGCTCAATTCAATTACAAGGATAACATGCGGAAATACACTCATATATTCAATCCGTAGAAGTGGTTAACGATACTCTCATTCGTATGCAAAGTAAATATTACATGAACATACTTAATAAATTGCCCTTGGGCTTACATCACTTAAGGTACAAGAAGAAGGGTGTAACCCTTTTACAACAATGGCATTCCGCCAACATAACTGAGGCCCCGTGGCCAGTAAACAAGTAGATCCCAAACTTGCAGCTCAACCTGCTTAATACCTGAAAAAGATTCAACAGCGTGGGATGAACATATAGTCCAGTAAGGAACTCAACATGATCCTCAACAATAACAACTTACAGATAGCTATGATCATGAACACTCATTCTCATACTAGAATAGTAATGTGACAGTTTATACAAAATATATATGTATGAACTTTTCTCGAAAACAACCGTTTCATTCAACGCTACAAGTGGTTTGTCTTTCCTTTTTTCCTTTCATTAACCCCCGTTCCCAATCTGTCATAACATTAACAAATACTTAGGAAGTAATCACACTAAGCCCGACACTTTCTCCCATTTCCTATACATACTCAGATGTACCTTTTCAAACATGTTTATCTTTAAAACATACGTTCTCCTCCACACTTTCCAAAAGACAAAAAGACATTTTTGTTCGTTTCCATTACTATCATAACTATACATGCATATCTTTGTAAAAATATAAATTTACAACCCACCAACATGTATACAACCTACCAATGGAGTAACTCGGTCCTCCGAACTGTAACCAATCAAAATCCATGATATTTTCAGTTACAACGAAATAACAACAATCCCACTTTGCTCTACTAGCTATGTGTTTAGTAAGCCAAAGATATACGGAAATAACTACAACCAACTTCGCTCTACTAGCTATGTGCGTAGTAAGCCAACAATATACCTTTTACAACAACAAGCTAGTTTACCAGGCGCTTGCTGGAGGGGTATGGTACCTTCGATTATTAGCGCAGACAGTTCTCCAGGCGCTAGCTGGAAGGTCACGGTACCTCTGATTATTAGCGCAGGGTATAACACCACCAACCAAATGCAACAAGGCACAACCAACATGTATAACACATATACATAAACCATCCGGATACAAACAATGTGTTAAAGTATATGAACACATAACTACCTCTTCCCAAGCAAGCATACATATATAATGTATCTCAATAATTCATCACATACGATGTTCCATTAACAATGGTATAATGCATACACGACAATTCAACACAACCATGTCATCCTCCACCGATGACCAAAGACAAAACCTCCAGATGCAAATATATTGTACATCTATTAACAGACTCAATTATCATGAGATCACAAACCCATTAACAACCCAAGCATGGTAGTTACAATTTATTCCCCCAAATGTGTACACTCGACACGCATGATACAACAATCCAATTTCCATATTTATTTTCTATGACTCACATAGAGTTAAAGTTCCATTCTTCACTTTCAGAATCAACTTTCATAATTTTCCAAATCAATATGTTCCACCACTTATTCCAAAAACACTTTTCTCATTTTCCCAAAATCAATTCCATTCCTTCCATAACCTTCCAAACTAATTATGCAAATTAAATCATAAACATTAAGTTAGGGTTTTTCTCCCTCTTTTAATTCATCATGACACATATAAATTAGGGCTTTTCTATATTTCAACAACAACATGCTATTTCACGCCACAAATAGTCCAATGAACACCCAAAGACGATAAATCCATTTTTAATCAACCAACTCTAGGTTCCCTCATGAATTTCAAACAAACCCAACATAGGTATGGCTTTCATGCAATACAAAACTACCACATGTCTATCTATAGACAAAGTATTGAAAAAGAACAAGGAAATCCCTACCTCAAATGGAGAAGATGACCCGAAATCAAAGTGCTCCAAATCCCAAATTTCTTGGATCACAACGAAGCCCTCGACGATCAACACATTTCTTGCAAAGGCCCAAGGTGAGGAAAACACTCTAGATAGATTAATCCTAAGAGAGAAATTAGGTTTTAGAGTGAGGTGCTCTCCAATGGCGTTTTCAGAAAAGTAAGAGAGAGAAAGGAAATCAAAAAGTGATTCAAAAAGCTGAATCTCGGTGTGTTATACAGGTCGCCCTGCTCGAGCGTGGAAACCCCCGCTCGAGCCTCACTCACAGACTCCCGCTCGAGCGCCAAAAACCCCGCTCGAGCAGCGGATACAACCATCCAGAAGTTTTGCAGAACAGGCCCCTGCTCGAGCGTCCAACTCCCCGCTCGAGCGTCTCACACAAACTCTCACTCGAGCGTCAAACCTCACGCTCGAGCGTCCAACACTACAGAGGAAATACTGGGAAGGTGATTTTTCCGCTCGAGCGCCGAAACCCCCGCTCGAGCGGAGAGGTCAAAAAACTGGGCAAAGATTCTAGGTTTTAAAACACAACCGACATCACCCAACAAGTCCAACACAACCCAAAACTCTAAGATAAAGAGTAAGGGACAGAAAAGAGAATGAGACAACAACAACAAATCTACGGAACCGAGTCCGGATTACGGTTCAATAACAACAGGGAATATCGGGATCGCTATAGCTTCGATGTTCGATTCAGCCATAAGGGCTCGGTCAAGAACATTTACATGGTTCGGTAGCTTCAAAACATTAATTCTGTCTAGTATTGCAACATTAAGGCCGCCTTCAAACTTTCTGGCCTTCTTGTAGTCAGTGTTAACCATATGTGGTGCATAACGGGCAAGTTCAGTAAATTTTGTCTCATATTCAGCAACAGACATTGTGCCCTGTCTCAACTGTTCAAATTCAGTCACTTTTCTGTCCCTAACACACTGAGGGAAATACTTCTCAAAGAAGGCTCCTTTGAATTGAGCCCAAGTCATAACAGTATTGTCATCACGGATAAGCATCTACCACCTTCTAGCTTCTTCCTACAGAGTAAATGTGGCCAACAATACCTTGTGTGCTTCAGAGCACGGGAACATCTCAAATAATTTTTCAGTCTCAAGAACCCATGCTTCAGCTTTTAACGGTTCAAGGCCTCCCTGAAAGGACGGTGGTTTCATTTTGCTGAACTTATAGGTGAGAGCAATTATGTCCCCACCATTAACATTGGCATTATGTTCCGGCTGTACCGGAGGAGGAGGTGGGGGCTGTGGATTCTGTTGTTGATCTAGTCTTTCAGTTATTAGTTCCATCATTCTTTCTAGTCTTGCCATTCTTGCCTCAGAGGATGAGGATTCAGATTCATTTACAGTTCTCGCGTTATCCATTTTACTATAGACAGTTATAACAGTTATTAACATAGGCAGTCATTCATTTAAACAGATTAACACATTAGCATATATTCAGTCATGTCATAACCACACACTTATCATACTCATGTGATGCCCTATTTACTTTTCTAGGACACTCTATAGCTCATTTGGACACGTGTATGCGGTGTAACTCGTGGTAAGTATCGCTCTGATACCACTCTGTCACGACCGAAACCCGCCCCTATGGGTTTAGCACCGTAACCGGCCAGTAATCCGAGATTACCGAAGGCCTGCTTAATAGTAATACAGTAATACAGAGTATAGGGGCTGGCGAAAGCCAATACAGTAAATAAGCAATGTCCAATGAGCTGTGACAGTCTGTATGCAAAAAGACTTTTCATTCAAATATATACAGTCAGACAAAACAGTATATATGAACAAAACAGTATGTACATATATACAATCATTCAGTTCAGGGACCTAATCCCTATTAAACAGTACCGTAACAGTCTATACAGTCGTACAAAACAGATACAGAGACAGACGGGGAAATTAAAAACACCCCTAAGCCGTAGCTTGACAGGCTCGGAACCTCGCATTGAGGCACATAGGTTGGCTCGACAAAACTGGAGTTTACCCCGACGCTTCTAGCTGCGGTCTGGTGCCTGTACACCTACATATATATATATATAAGGTAAAGCCCAGTGAATAACACAATGCGTAAAGGGGTTAAGAATGAATGCCCTTACAGTAATGAAAACAGTTCATTAAATCAGTATTTCAGTCGTTCAGTCGATACAATCATATGTGGTACGTCCATTAGCATAACAGTACAGTAAACAGGAGGTCTTAAAAGACCGAACAGTAAATGATGACCATCAATTAGTAACAGTAGTGGTTCCAACAAAGGAACCGACAGAGATCTCTGTAACAGTAACAATAAACAGTAGTTGCTAAGGATGCCACAATACAGTTCAGAATATAGGACATACATTCATTCAATTAACAGTAACAGTTCAGAAAGCAGTACAGTTCAATTGTTCAGAAGATAATCATTTTGAACATATCTTTACACAGTTGTTACTCACAGAGTTTTGGGCTACAGTAAGCTAGAGCGCGTCCCTTGTCGCCAACCCTACACAGTTACAGATTGAACACACACTAAGCTACACAGTTGGGAAAGATGATAACTTAATCCCTAATTTGCCTCGGTGTGTTCTACATCTATATCCTCATTAAGATGCCTTAAACTAGGCCTAATAATGCCTAGGATGAGATGAGGATACAAAGATGCACTTTAAAAATATTTTCAGAATTTTCAGAAAACAGGGGTCACGCTCAAGCGTAGGTTACTCCGCTCGAGAGGACATGCAGACAAAGGTTTTCGCTCGAGCGTATACTTACCCGCTCGAGCGTTCTGCAAAACAGTCAAAAGTGCTGGATAGGTGAAAATCACGCTCGATTGGGCGCTCGACACCCGCTCGAGCATGAGACACAATGTCCCGCTTGAGCGTCAATTATTCCGCTCGAGCGGACTTCAAAACAATGCAAAGTACTGGGAGCACGAATTCCACGCTCGAGTGCCAGTCACCCCGCTCGAGCGTGAGTCCAAATTCTGGAAATTCCAGATTTGAACCTCAAGCTCAAAACCAAGTTTTTAAACCATAAATTCGATCATCTTGGGCCAATTTTTCAGAAAACACATTAAAACTCCTACTTTAACATGATTCAAAGCTCAATTTGTAAAATCAAAGCCCAAGGGTATTTCAAACGACTCAATTCAAACAAATTTTCATGAATATGAAGAGCATGCAAACATGCATGAATTTAAACCATTTCAAAGCTTCAATTTCATGCTCTAATGAGCTAACTCTTACAAAAACAAGATGAAAACATGGACTTAACATAACCATGAGCATGCATGTGACAATTTGTCATGAAAACAACTTAAAATTCAACAATTCAAACATGCATGCATGGAATGAGCTCCAATTCAACATTAAGGAACCAATTCTTGACTTAATCCACTAAATTGACATGAATCATGTAAGAGCAAGTTCAATTCACAAACAAGAGGGTAATAACACTACCTTAGGTCTTGAATTAGAGGTATGGAGGCTCAAATATGCACTCAATCCTTCAATTCCTTCAAATTTGAAACCAAAATTCAAGATGAAGCTAAGTTCCTCTACCTCTCTCTCTCAGTCGGTTTTGCTTCTCAAATGTGGCTGAACAAATATGTGCCTAAGTGTAATAAGGGTCAAAAGATATTAGGTAGTGGTCCACTCAATGACCTAATGGTAAATAAGTCCAACTCTATTAATTTGGTTTAATTACTCTAATTTAATCATACCAAATCAGTTTTCAGATAAATATGCCATAAATTCACATTAATTCTAACGATTATAGAACATCAATCAATTTCAGATTCGGTCGCCGATAAGGCCTTCAATTCGCAATTTAAACATAAAAACTGAACAGATACTTAAATAACCAAACAGATAGAATTACAATTAAACAGGCATACTCAGTCAATTCAGTTTCAATTTCAGTCAGTCAGTTCAGTAGTTTATTCAGTTCACTTATCAGTCATAATCAGTTTCAGTTTAACGGTAATCAGTGGTTATTCGATAAACAGTGACGAGAGTTGTTACAGGTTTTCAGTTTTGAAATGAATTTTGAATTGAGTTTTGAGTTGAGTGTTGAATTGAGTTTTTAATATTTGATGTGACATATGAAATAAGAACATTTGTTTAGTTATGAGTTTTGAAAACTCTTATGAGTTTTGAAAAGAGTTTTCAAAACTCAATTCAAATTGTTATAAACTCATAACCAAACACACTACTCAAAACTCTATTGAAAATTCTGATCAACACTTATAAGCAAACTCTTTTTAAAATTCAATTAAAAAAAATAATTATTGACAAAAATTAACATTAATCAATTTTTTTAATTGAAAATATTACAAAGAAAATAATAATAATAATAATAATTATTTTTTGTAATAGTTGATGTTTTTAAACGTAATAATAATAATATTTTTTTTTTATAATTATCAAATCAATTAAAAAAATCAATTATTATTCTAAATATAACCATTTTTATCCAACTTGAAATAATAAAAAATCAAAAAGTAAATTATTTTATTTTTTTTGCCTTACAACTCATTCACAATTGGAAAGTGTTATGAATCTCAAATAATCTATTAAATGTCTTACCAAATCTCTTACATGGTGTGAGACTCACACAAATTCACATGTATGTGAGTTCCACACCCATATGAGAAGTTTAGTATAGCATTTGGTAGACTATTTGGGGTGCCTAGTATTACTTAGGGGTGCAACTCGGGCGGGTTCGGTCGGGTTTGAGGTTTACCCAAGCCCAACCCGAATTGTGTTTGGCAGTGCCCAAGCCTGACCATCAACCCGAGCATGGCTGCCCAAGCCCGGACCAAGCTTTATAATTTGAACTCGGGTTAGCCCGAATTGCACTAGACAACAAACAGCTTCTGCAATGGTGCTTCTCCAAACAAGCCCTCTAGAGTGCCTACTTTGTTTGAAGAAGCTGCTGGAGCCTGGTGGCACTAGTTTGTTTGAGTTGAAGACACAGATCACACTCTTAAGAAATAGAGTCAGCCATTGCCATTGGAATGGGACACTTAAGCCAGCCAAAAAAAAAATATATATATTAAGGGCATCTATTTAATTTAATTTATATATATATATATATCATATAATTTCTATAATATATTAAATGCAATTCGGGTTCGGGTTGCTCGGGTTAGTCACTGATTTTGCCCAGGCCTGGCTTGAATTACAATTCGGGCATCAAAAATCTACCTAGGCCTGTCCAGATTACAAGATATTGTTGCCCAAGCCCTAAAAAAACTCGGGCTGGGTACGGGTTGCTCGGGTTGAGCCCGCCCGAATTGCAACCCTAGTATTACTCTTCACAATTTTCCTAATGTATATGGTCTTCACATCATAAGCCCCAAGAAACCCTTTTCTCATCTCCTTTCCCACTGTTCACACACACAAGACACATTATCTCCCCTCACTCCACAACAACAACCACACAGAGAGAGAGAGAGAGAGAGAGAGAGAGAGACTTCCTAAAAACCCCTTCACCGACATTCTCTCTCCTCTAACAATGTCGACAAAGACGACCACCACCATTACTCTCCTCTTCTCCATCCTCTCCATCTAGGTCTTCTCCGTTGCACACTTTGCTCACTTCCACTCTCATGCTGCCGCTTCAGCGCCGGCCATCGACTGCTCCACCTTGGTCCTCAACATGGCCGACTGCCTTTAATACGTCACTAATAGAAAATTAGTCTACAATAGCACAAAGAGATATATGTATGTAGGAAAGAGTTACCAATTTCTTTCTTGATGTCTTCTCTTCTTCGCTTTCAATAGAAAATTAGTCTACAACAACACGAACACATGTATGTATGTATGAAAAAGTTACCAATTTCTTTTTTGATGTCTTATCTTCTTTGCTTTCTGTTGGCAATTGCCACCGAAAAAAAAAAAAAAAAAAATTGTAGTGGTCAACTGGCCAGACATTTGGGTAGACTCAAAATTTCAGAAACTATACGAAAAGGTGAGAGCTTTGCTTGGAAGTTTGTTTTAGAAGAAGCTTTGCCAAACATGAAACAAAAATGTATTTTAAAATGTGTGGTGGAATTAATTTTTAAAAATCCCATCTAAACGATTTGTTCACATGAAGTGATGGAATTGTGATTGGAAAACTAATCCAAACACAACCAAATTTTCTCTGGATTTCTTTGGTTTGAAGCCAGAGAAATTCTATGCTTTGAATTCAAAAAAATTCTCCTTTCAGTCAGTCTCTCTCTCTCTCTATATATATATATACACACACACACATATATAATGATTGTTGTTGTTGCTTATTTAGGTGATCAATTTTGTAAAGTGCATATCGTGATTGAGAAAGCAGAAAAATTTTATGGTTTGAACGTAGAGAAATTCTTGCAAACACTAGAGAAAATTCTTTGAAAATCTAGAGAAAATCTCTAGATTGGAATCTAGAGAACTTCTCTGGTCTTCTCAGAATTTTTTTAGAGATAAATTCCTTGAGAAGTCCAAAGAAATTTTCTGAATCGAATTTTCTCTGGATCAATGTTGAGGTATCCTAAAAAATAACCTCCATTACTAATATATATAAAAATATTGGATGTTCTTTATGTTATAAAATCTTAATATTAGGGATCCTAAAAAAAAATCTCTGTTTCTTCTTCTATTAACTAGGTTAAATGACAAATTATAACAATGAGATATTTAAAAATTTCAGAATCATATGAGACAATTTGTATTTTAAGTAATTAAAAAAATTATATTTGTAATTTTCACATTATAAAAAATTATATAAATTTTGTATTTTTTTTATATTATTTAGTCACGAGTGGCTAGCAAGATCCTCATAAATTTGGACATGGTGAATTTTTGTTGTTGAGAAGCCTTAGGCTAGTAATCGATCCAGTTTGATTGAAATACAAAATTTAGTTTGATTTGATTTTAATTTTATCTTTGGTATAACTAATTTATCTTTTGGGCAAATTATATGAAGCAAAACTATAAGACTTAGATAAGCTCCAAATGCTATGAATTTGGGATTTTTTTTTTATATATTTATTTTAATAACCTTTTAAATGGTCTTAAATGAACTTTCAAATTTGGCTTTTCTTTTTTTTTTTTCTTTTTTTTTTCACCCTGGTTTATAATTGCGCCTTTTCCTGATTAATTTGATCAACAATGCCAATGCTTCATACATTCACACATGAAATTGGGATAGTCCAAGGAGAATTATTGTTTAGACTATCCCAACCTCTCTAGAGCATGGGCTTGTGATGCAGTGCTGATCGAAATAATAGTAACAATCTTAAGATCCGTTGATTCACACAAGAATACCGGAAATAAGACTCCTCTTTAGACTCGTTGATTCCCCAATAATACCGAGTTTAAAGGCTCAACCAAAGTTGATTCACACAGAATTAACCAAAGTTGGAACAAAGAGTAATAAAACTCAAAATATATTAATCATCAAAAACTCTCCCTCTTGCCCTAAGGCTTACATCTTTATTTATAATGAACCTAATTCTTGTAGAACAAGAAACAAATAAAATAGGAAATAAAATCAAAACTAAGAAAATAGGAAAACTACATCATATTAAATTAGGAAACTAAATAACTAAATAATTCCATAATATTCTATATCAATTTAGAATATTCATGGTCAAATATTAATTTTAAAATAATAAAATAAAAATACTTATTTTCTAAAATTCAGTCTGCATCATTCTTCCCCGCTTGAGAAAACTCGTCCTCGAGTTTCCATTACTTGAAATAACTTGGTACGTCTGCACTGATCCGCATCAACCTTGTATTTGAGGTTAATTTTCTCAAACCTGAATTGTAAACGAGAATCTTCTGAAATTAAATAAATAATTTTCTTCATTAAATTTAACCCATCTTCTTTGTAGTACAAATTCTGACTACAGAAATTTCGCTTCGCGTCTTCGAGCAATTGATCTTCAAATACACTGTAATGAAAACTCCACGGATGGTAGTTTTGTTGGAATAAGTCCATTCCCATCTCGACTTCAACAGGTTTTCTTTTTTGATCAAATCCATATGGTAATGAATTTTTGTCTTCTTTGCTGGACACGAACAATATGACCCCATTACTGTCATTTTTCAGTTCTTCCACTTGATCATTTTTCCTTAATTCAATTGCATCACTAACTTGCAAAATCTCATACACACAGCCATCAATTAGAGCATATTCACGATGTCTAAATTTTTCTTTGACTTCATGAATTTCAATCTCATTCTCCACTAAATATTCATCAAATTTAGGAAGTAAATTCCAATCAACTTGTGATTCCAAAAATAAAGTATTTATATCTAATAATATATCATCAAACTCTTCCTCACTAAATATTTTGTGAATTATAGTACCTTCTAGATCAATTTCAATTTCGTCTTCTGTATCGTCGAGAAAATCTCCTACGTCTCCTTTAACTATAATTTCTTCCATGACTTCTTCACGATACTCGTCATATGAGGGAGGAAAATCCCAATTAACTTGTGAGTTGGAAGAAAAGGAATCCAGATTCATAATTACCTTTTCATCTTTGTCAAAATGTGGATTACGAAGTCTCGGTTGTTGTTGTTGTTGTTGTTTCTTCATGGCAATGGACAAGATTGTAATCTGTTCGGCTAGAGCATCAATTTGTCGTTTCATTCTCACTTTCTTAGCCTCAAAAACTTCATCTACAATACGTCTCCTTAGTGGCATGTTTGCAAGAACGTAACCTGGCTCTGATACCAACTGATGCAGTGCTGATCGAAATAATAGTAACAATCTTAAGATCCGTTGATTCACACAAGAATACCGGAAATAAGACTCCTCTTTAGACTCGTTGATTCCCCAAGAATACCGAGTTTAAAGGCTCAACCAAAGTTGATTCACACAGAATTAACCAAAGTTGGAACAAAGAGTAATAAAACTCAAAATATATTAATCATCAAAAACTCTCCCTCTTGCCCTAAGGCTTACATCTTTATTTATAATGAACCTAATTCTTGTAGAACAAGAAACAAATAAAATAGGAAATAAAATCAAAACTAAGAAAATAGGAAAACTACATCATATTAAATTAGGAAACTAAATAACTAAATAATTCCATAATATTCTATATCAATTTAGAATATTCATGGCCAAATATTAATTTTAAAATAATAAAATAAAAATACTTATTTTCTAAAATTCAGTCTGCATTGGGTCATGCTGCAAACCTTCAGATCAAATGATAACACTTAGTTGTATCCCACGCGATATCTTAAAGTTTTGAAACATTTTTTTTTTTAAACTAAGAAAGAATTGACGAGTAACTATTCATCTATCACTTGAGAAAAATACTTCAAAAATTAGAGAAAGTGAAATACTTTTAACAAAATTGACACTTTGCTCTACTCGTATTTACAGTAAAGTCTAAAAGATTGCTTCATAGTTCAGTGATCTCTCCATGAAGCAATCTTTCCCATTATAAGCATATTTGGACAATTGAGGCCTTGATTTGGCATCAAGTTTGCATCATTGGTTATTAGTTGGTAGGGTGTTGGATCTGAGAAACAAAAACACTCCAATTCTTCGAGTTTGAAATTATACTAATATTACAAACACATAATCAATCACTAGACAATAAATAGAAATAAGAATCTGTATTTATAGATGTGAACCGTTTTGTACTTGATAATATATTGAAAATATTGATTAATGTACTAATAATATACTAACTAAACATAATATCAATGGGTGAATCCCACGTATATGTCTCGTGTCTAAGTCAATTTACTTTTTAAAAAATTTTTAATTAAGAAAAAGAAAGGGAAAAAAATGGAGATCCAACAGCTTCATTGTATTTCATTCCTCAGATTATGTGTGTAGTACATGTTGATTGTGGCACATTAAATCTTTAAATACCCATCAAAAGAAAAGGGAAACCCAACAAAAAAATGAAAAAAAAAAAAAAACACCAGAAACAGAAACAAAAACAAAATCACAAAAATATACTGTAATCCCATTTTTCTGATATGCATGATCAAAATTAACTTACAATGGAGAAAACAACTTCTTTTTTCAACAAAAATCCGGCCTCGGTTTCTTCCGAACCGATATGCAGCCTCTTTGATGATCTCTAAATATTCTGATCTCAGAACAATCTCTCAAATCTTCAAGACTAATATACTGTTGCTTCACCATTCTTGAGGAATTTCCCATTGTGTCATGTATCCAAATATAAGGATGACATGTCTCATCATAGTAATATAACAATCCCCTCATTCCCTCTCCACCACCACCACCACCGCCACCACCACCGCCACCACCTCCACCACCACCGTGGCTAGGCATGTAAGCCTTGTAGATGGTCTTGGATTTCAATCTCTTCGAAGAACCAGGCTTCAAAGTGTGAATTTTCTTCAAACTCGATCCCACTCTTACTTGAAGCTCCATGGGCTTGTCACTGAGGTTCCAAATCCTCGTTCCAAGTCTGGAAACCTGGGTGTGACCGCGACATCCATTGAAGCACCTTGAAAGCGAAAAAAGGCCTAAAACCTGCATTTTTTCTTCAATGAGGAATTGAAACTCTCATACGTTGTGTGTTATAAATGATCGTTTCAACAACTTTTGTGATTTCTGCGTATAAGATACACTATGACTTTTGGTGTGTTGTTAATTTTATTTTTCAATCTTTTTAGTGTGATCATTAGAATTAGGCGGAAAATGAGTCAAGTTGTTTAAATTTGGTTTGATAATAACTTAACGAGCTTAAAATTATGTTTAAACTTGACTTGTTTACCTAATGAGTTTATTTCAAACGTATTTTTAATGAGCCAAGCACAAGTTGAGGTCGAGTAGCTTAGTTTTTATACTATATAAGTTTATCGAGCTGAATAATAGGTTGTTCAAACATGATTTGAAAATTTAACGAATCAAAATTGTAAATTTGATTTATTTACATAATGAGTCGATCTTGAAAAAGTTTTTAACGAGTGTACATATCCCAGTTTTACACCTTTATTTGTTCTATTGATTTTTAAATTGATTTGATTGTGAAAAGAAATATTAATCTTTAATTTGACCTTAAACATGATTATTTGTCCAATTTGAAGGTTTATATATTTTTTTCTGAATTAAAAATTTTAAAAGAAAATTGTAAATAGAGTAAAATATTTCAGTCAACATATTGAATTATATATTAAAAGAAACTAGATTTTTATTCTAAATTATTGCATGCATAATATTATTAACAAATTTGCAACGGTTGATTCTGTAAAAATAAATTTTCATGATCAAAATTAATAAAATTATGTATGATATCCACTGTCGCAATAAATATTAAATGAATTAAGCCATAATATCAACTGAAATTGATATATTAATAAACCAGACTTGAATATGACAACTTAATTAGTAAGTTTGAATTTTAAAAAGAAATAAATAAATTTTAAATAAAAATACAGAGAAAAATTTTAATTAAATTTTGAAAGGTCTTACTTAGATTTTTCATCTTAGGCCTTAAATAAATTTGAACAACTTTTGATCGTACAAAAATAGACTACGGTGCTATAGAATAGACTAAATTAAGAGTGAACAATCATTTCCCGAATCGTGTTTGATTCACAGATAAGATTAGACAAAATAACATATCTCATAACAAAATATCTCAATTAGAGTATTTTTTGATCCAATTTTGGGGAAGTGGTAGGGTCCTCAAGCTGCAAATTCAACACAAGGAGACAGTGGATGGTAACAAAAATTTATGACAACTTAAAAAGCAAATGGGGCTTTATTCTTTTCCCTTCCCTCCAATCTTCTTTCTGTTTGGTTTGAGGGAAGGAAAAAAAAATCAAAAGCGACCACAATGGAATCAAAGTTTCATTATGAGGTTGGATATGATGTTGCTTTACCTTTCATCATTATAGAGGTTTTGTGCCCTTTTGATTTTACTTTTCCTCTAAGCCTCAACAAACATCTCCACTCTTTCACTGCACAAACCAATTCCATCTAATTTAACTAGCGGTAACTCGCGCAATGCACGGAAAAATAGACTATATATATTTTGTGTGATAAATAAATCATCTTAATCTTAAATTATATCTTAATAGCGACAAGCCATAACACTAAGCCATCTAGGTAGATGTTAACAATAATTAACCCACAAAATTTTACAATAAAATTTGATATGCATAAGAAATTATTAATTATAAAAATTGTTGAGAATAATAGTATCACAATCACTTGATAACATAAATAACTTGTATCAAACTAAACTAAACAAAACATTAAAAGAGAGAAATTCTATAAGCTCAGAAAAATTATCATAAATTTACTTGGACTTTTAAATCAGTGGTGTATATTATTATTGTGGGGTCAAATTATGAATAATTATCAACTTTTAATTATAATTTATAAGTAGTTTTTAAAAAATTTTAATCTAAGTTTGTTGCCTTGCTTATAAAAAGAACTTCTCAAACAAATCATTAATTGATTATATTAGCAACTCTCTATCTTTGATTTCATCTATCAATGACACACTCATATCATATCAAAGTATAAATCATTCTCCATAATTTGAATAATACTTGCATAGTTCCTACGTCATTTTAAAAAAATTAATCAAGATAAGAATGTCATAGTATTATAAAAATTATATAAGAGAATAGTTTTAATCCATTTTATTTATAAAAAAAAATGACAAAAAATTATTTGAATTGTACTTGAAAAAATATAACAAATGATAGCTTCAATCATTGTATGCCAAAAAAAAAAAAATTATATCGGTTACTCAACGAAAAAATGGTCGAATACAAATAGAGTCATGAACATTGAATTAAATCATATGGCCTCTAAATTAATAGTATAATCTAGCAAAGCAACTAATAATAGCATAGAGATATTGACAAATATGCAGTACTTCTCTATCATCTTTGTATTATATTCATTGATTTCATATATTACATGAAGGTTTTATTCGTCTCGATCCTTCAATAAAATAAGGATCAAGAAAACAAATTTGATAAGAAATTGATTCTAAACTTAATTATTGAAAAAACAAAAATTTCAAAGAGAGAATTTAGAGATGGG
Organism: Camellia sinensis; assembly: GCF_055761805.1. Lineage (NCBI taxonomy): Eukaryota > Viridiplantae > Streptophyta > Magnoliopsida > Ericales > Theaceae > Camellia > Camellia sinensis. The sequence goes on along the minus strand of NC_138967.1, from coordinate 13,483,086 downwards.
ATTGAAAAAATACTATAACGAATGACAGCCTCATAAAAAAATTAAAAAAAAAAACATAACAATGATCTAATGCAAATTATTTTTAATAACTAATAGAAAGAATCTCAAATTATTACATTTTATAAATATAGTGAAGAAAATTAATTTTGTGAGATTTTTGTGCTACCTTCTCCCATGTAGCCTTTATTATTTCATTATTAATACTATTCTCATTCAGAGCGATATTATTTTTTTTTAATTATAATCTTTATCATTTGGTAGATAATAATGAATAATAAAAATTATCAAGAGAATGTTAAGAATTTAATAGGAGATAAGAAGTTACAGATAAGGGCATTTCATAAGATAAGAAATTTAAAATAAAAAAAGATAATATGTGATAGGAGAAAAAAAAAGAGTAAATCAAAATAAATATTTAGATATATATGTTTTTGATAGATATATAGATTAACAAATCATATTTTTAATTTTTAATTTTTGACAGATATATATGTTTTTAATTTTTTGAAAATCAATTATATAATCTTTATCTTTATCTATAGGCCACAAAATTAATCTTTATAAATTATTTATCAATTTTTGTATGTTTATTTATCTATAAGTCATGAAATTATTTTTTTTAAAATTTTTATCTTTATCTATAAGTCATGAAATAAATTTTCATAAATTATTTATGAATTTTTATATGTTTATCTATAATGAAATTAATTAAAGTACGAAATGAAGGGGGAAAAAAAGAGAGACTAATTTTGTTTTTTTTTTTTTTTAAAGAAATTAATTATTTAATCTTTATCTTTATTTGTAGGCCATGAAATTAATTTTTATAAGTTATTTATCAACTTTTATTTGTTTATTTATGGGAAGAAATTTTAAATTATCTATAAGTTATGAAATTAATTTTTTTTTAAATTAATTGTTTATTTTTTATCTTTATCTGTAGATTATAAAATTAATTTTCAGTTTTTATATGTTTATCTATATGGAGGAATTTTGAAATTCAAATCTTTATCAATAAGTAATGAAATTAATTTTAATTTTAATTAATCAAACAAATAAAAAATGAAGAAAAATAGAAAACATGAAAGGCAATCAAAGAAGGTTGCCACGTAAGAGAGAGAGTATTTTAAAATTATGAGAATTTAAGAGTAAATATTTGGAGATTTTTGACAAAACAACTACATTTGGTTATATATATAGTATAGATATGTGGTGGGATAGTGTTCACACTGTTTGGTTAATCAATCAGGGTTTGGTTGGGACCCAATTAGGTTAGTGAATGAGCAGGACATTCCAGAATGGTGGGAAGTGGTGGTGGTTGAACAAAGACTTGAGATACGCGATTTTCTGTCTTTAAATTCGTCAATTTTTTTATTATGTAAATGTATTCCTCATCATACAATGATGTTTGAAAATTTTTCTATCTGAAAATTTCCGTCGCATTGCATGACTAGAAGTACATTACGATAGAAGTTAAGCCGCACCAACACAGGATAAGGATTTTAAAAAAAAATTAGACATGAGAACATCAAGAATATGTCAAAAAAATTATTTTTGTTTATTTTTATTTGTTATATACATAAATATCAATTTAGAACACCGACGTGCTTTTTTTTTTTTCTCTCTCTCCATTTTCTCCCCTCTTATTTTCATATATTTTATAATTATTCAAAATTAACTTTCTAAAATTATATTTAAAAATTAAAAAAAAAAGGTAGTGTTATCCACACATAAGACACTTGTGCGCACGTGAAGTTCCTGTAAAAAAAAATAATAATTAAAAAATTGACAAACCACGCGACATGTCCAACACATCCAACACAGGAACACACATACATTACATATGAGACTGCTTTCTATGACAAAGAGATTTGAAGATAGAAAACCATAACACAAAAATTATGAGGACAACCTTGCGAACGGAAGGCAAACATTGAAAAATCATTTGGCCAATTATTTCTGTAATTTGTTTTTAAAGAACTCACTTTCTAGGAAAACTGTTGAAAACTATTACCCACACACACACACAAAAAAATAAAAAATAAAATTCATTTTCAAATTTTTGAAAAATGTTTTTGTACAAAAATAAAAACAATGGGTATGTCTCACCTATAAGCTAAGCCATTGCTGTCCAAAAAGCAATGTGACTGTACAATTGAGAACAGCAAGAATCTCTAGACCTACATGCTAACGAAGAAAGGGTAGGTTCGTAAGAAGGTGAAGAATTTACAAAATAACATAAATTTCAATTTTCATGATCGTCTTGATTTATCGTGATCATAAGCGGCTGGTGGAGATCTGCCGTTGGATCAGCCACAACGGGTAGCTCTGGTGAGGCTGCAATACTATCTATATCTTCGTTTTCAGCCAATGCTCTTTCCAAAGCATCCTTTGCAACTTTAGTAACACAAATTAATACCACAACTGTCGGGAAGAAAAAGGACAAAAAAAAAAAAAAACGGTGAATTTCAGATAATAGAAGTTAAAACATGCTAATCACACAGGATTCAATTATATTAATGCATTTACAAAGTTTTGATTGACAAAGAAACGTAGAGTAAGTCTATGTTAGTCAATATAGATGCAACCTCGTTAGGTCATAGTTATCTCATCTCGTTCAAGAAAAACAAGCTTGACATATTCTACTTATACCCTTGTTAAGTGAATTTCAGGGATAAGTGTATTTAGTTGTTTTCCCCCCCTTTTTTTTTGTTCCCGGTCTTTTTGAATCTAGAAGAATGATGTTCTATCACAATTTCTACTCTACAATTAAATTAGAAATATAAATAAATGCTAATCAATGTAGTTCCAGAATATATATGCTAGAAAAGATGAGAATCATACAATACATCACACTAGAGCCGTTCTTACTCATTAAATTTTTTACTTCAACATATATGTATAAAAACATGCAACATATATGCATATACACATAATATATGATGCAACAATGATTCATCCCACTAATTTGGGAGCACTAATGAGGTGGAAATTCAAAAAAAAAAAAAAAAAAAAAAAAATTCTAAAGTCAAAACATCACATCAATGAGTGAGACCCATCCCCTAGAGCTCATAATTTAGAGCTCCCAAACATTTTTCTATATGATAATATGATTATTCCGTAAATTACACTCACCGGACACCACAAGACCTGTTATAATTAATGCCTGCATTGCACAACAAATGAGCAATGTTAAAATTCACAATGAGATAAAAATGAGACTCTTAAAAAAGTAAAGGAAAAATTATGATAGTAGTCTCTGTACTACAATCTTTTTGTCATTTTGGTCCATGTAATTTCAATTAATTGGATGACCCTAAATTTATGTCTTTATTTTAATTTGGTTCAATTGATTACAACTCTTAACATTTTTTATGAAAAATACACATATAAGTGGCATATGTCAAATTTTTTATAGCAAAATTATAAATTTACTCAACTTAGTGAGTTGGCCTCACCCAATTCAGTGATTATTTTCCTTCAAAAACACTAACGAGATTATCATTGGGCCAAATTGACACAAAATCTAAAACTAATGGTCAAAATTGAGTCAACTGAAAGTGTAGAGACCAAAATATCATAGGAGGTAAAATGTAGGGACCACTAGTGTAATTTACCCAAAAGTAAATTGAGCCTCGAAGCAAAATCGAGTGTCATCAGGATTTGATTTCAAGATTTGTGTCCCATGTCTCATCCACTTTAGAATAAACGAATTCTAAGCTTAACCCCAGTCAGAATAGTAGAATAATGTAAGAATAGAATTAGTTTCCTAAACACAAAATGAACGGGAAAAACAGGTGATATAGCTCTTACCCAGTGAGCTTTCTAAAAATCATGCCATCCATGTGTTACATCGGAAAGATCCCTTAGAGTTGTTCCAATGTATACCAATGCAAGAGTAACCGGCTGTACCCAAACAAATCAACTAAATTAGGGAACAGTTAAAATAATAACAATAATAATAAATAATTAAATAAATCAGAAGTATAAGAAATAGTTCTAATTTCTCAAGAGCAAATATGATGATAACAAAGTGTAAATAACATTTCAAGACATCTTTGGCATAAAATCACTAAATAGTAGTAGTTCAAGGAAGATGTGTGTATATACCATCATGCCCAACCACGAAGCCAAGATGTACTTTCCTAGTGGAATTGGAGTCACGGACAATGCATAATTCAACATATTAAATGGAATAATAGGAACAAGCCGAAGCAGAAAGATAATCTGTCAATGAGACAAGAATCATCAGGAGCTAAGTTATGTTGCAATGACAACCCTCTCAAGTCAAAAATACAATATTGCTCGTCAATTATGCAGCTGGCGTTGCCTAAAGATGCATTGTAGTGAAACCAACTGGAAAACTCTTCTTCTTCTTTCTCAAGGGGATGGGTTTCACGCTATTTCTTACTTTTAAACTCAACTATTTTAGTGATACAATTTCACACATTACTCAAACCTATCAATACTCTCCCAAACCTCTTTAATTAAAATTGGATTGGGATATATACAATCGGGTTGGGTAATTTTGCCATCCCTCACAAAAACCTAATAATAATTACCATTTGTGGAACCATGGATTGATAAATGTATAAGAAAAAAACTAATAATAGGAGCCAATTAGAAATCCGCATATCAAAGACAAGAACCGAGATCCTAGGGATCACATATGCAATACACACAAACCTTAAAACCTGATTTCTGAGTTGCAATTGTAACTGCCTGAACTTGCGGATAATCATTTAACTTGGAAGCAACGACTGACCTCCCAATCTGTACAAAATATTTAATCAGATGAATGTATATAAATAGAAACCAATATAAAATAAGAAAAAACTAAATTATCTCTTTTTTTCTTTTCTTGTTTTTTGAAATTAATAAAAGACCCAGTACTACTACACGCATACCACACATCAAAGGAGAAAGAAATTTGAAGGACCCCTTGGAAAGAAGACTTCAAAAGAGCAAAGCATAGAGAAGTAGATGAAAAAATGTATCACCAATAAAAATTATTAAAAGCATACCGTTCTGCCGAGAAGGAATGCAGCAGCTGCACCTACAGTAGAACCTATAGAATCAGCAATGAAACCCACAGGCAAACCAAATAGATAACCACCGCCAAGCTGGAAGAGAAGAGTCAAGAATCACATACGGTTTAGTGTTTCCGCAACATGCATATCTCGGGAAGGATCCACCAGAAATAAAAAGTTTTGAGCCGAGATAATAAGAAAATGAAGGTAGATACCCTGAACAGCAACTTAGTGTTAGACAAGGTCAGGATTTAAGTGCAAGGATTAGATTCTGTGCACCCATCAATGACAGAAACTGGTAACCCTAAATTCAACTCCATGGGTCAAGTACTGGGAAACTGGATATCAGATGAACTTAACCAGAATCCATACAACAGATTCATAATCCAGATCATCTACCATACAGTTGAACCTCAATATAACTCTGATCAAACAGGATATCACGTGTGGCCAGGCTTTCCTCCATAAGCAGGCTAAACACGTGCAAGTATTTTAATTATCAAGTAGGCGATGATGTTCAAACACAAGATCTATTGCCTGCTTTGATATCATATTGAAATTTTAACCACCAAATCATCTAAAAGCTTAAGCTGTTAGAGAGATGGACAACTTTATTATTTATATTATATCCTCAACAGTCCCAAACACCCTTAACAAGTTTCAACAACAACAAAGGTAGAAATACAATCTACTTGAAAGTAGTTCAAATACTAACCGACAATGAGCTAACCGGAAACTGTTAATAGTGAAACAGTGAAGAAGAGTCACAACCCCACACACAGAGTAACACAAGAACTTGCGTAGTTTGAGAAGTTGCCTATATTCATGGAGTAGATGGAGATCAAATCTAATACAAAAAATGAATTAAGGTTACAATAAAAAAATAAAAAATAAAAAACTAAACCTCTCAACTCTAACATGTTTCGCAACCCACTCACCAACATGCTCTAAGGAACTATCAAGAACCCCAAGGTTGGGTAAAATTGGATAACAAACCTTATTATGAGATCCCACGCCAGCAGTTATTGTGAAGTCCCCAATTACTGAAACTAGGTAGAACATATTTTCAAGCCATAACGTATAGACAGAATATTAGATGGAATATGTTTAAGACGAATCAAATCCTATACACAGTCCATCAAGTGCAAATGAATTAAAAAAAACTTCTGACGGTTCAAAGTAAAATGATAGAAAACAGCCTAAAATGAACAGAATAAAGTAAGATTATCATTCAAAAAATGTTTTAAATTATCCAAATGTATTAGAACAGATATTTAATTCTTGCAGTAACTGGAAAGGTAAAAAAACAAAAAAGGCAAATTACACTGATAGTCTCTACATTTTGCTGCTTGTGTCATTTTAGTCCTTACAGTTTCAATTAGCTTAATTTTGACCCTTAATTTTAAATTTTGCTTCAATTTGGTTCAATTGATAATGTTGATAGAGTCTGACAGAAAATTTCATGGAATTGTTTGATTTAAGTCACTAAATTGATCAAGTTTACAATTTTGATCCTAAAAATATGACACATGTTGCTCATGTGCGCATTTGCCATAAAAAAATACTAACAATTGGAGGCAATTTGACCAATTTGAGACAAAATCAAAAGTTTAGGGTCAAAATTGATCAAACTGAAATTCTAGGGATCAAAATGACACAAGGACTAAAGTACATGGACTAATAGTGTAATTTGCTCAAAAAAAAAGTTCTTACAGTTAGCATTGAAGCTGGAACTGCCAGAACAGTTAGAGGAATATATGCCACAACCCTGTAATGTTCCCCAAGCACATAGGAGTTAGAAGGTGCAGAAGTTCAACATTACAAAAATTATCCAAAAAACAGAGTTATGCTTATGTAAGCCATTGCTGATGCCTAATTTATTTACCTTTATTAGGTTGCCAACAAGTCAAGAAGCAGGTCATATTCCGGAGTATTGGATGTTTGATGATCATATCACATATGAAATACTATGGTTTTCCTTGTCTATACTCAACCCACATATGACACAACTTCATTTGCATTAGTGGTTTCGATATGTTAAGATCAAATTTGTCCAAAATTCTAGGATTCAATTCCTGAAACACAGACCGATGATGGGCTTAAAATCTCCTACAGTACTCAAAACTCCTAGAAGAGAATAACCAATCTGCATGTGTAGAACATAACACACTGCACTGCTGTACATTCTAGAGCTACCTACTTGAATCTTAAAAACTAGGACCAACATGGTTCTTTGAGCTAAAAATGTTATGTGCAATAGAATCTCTACGAAGTATGTTAGAATATGTAATAAGTGAAGGACAAAAATTATTTATGAATTCGTTTATAGACACACTCAAAGTTTCATTAAAAAAATTCGAAATGTCATCCTCACATGCTCTCTTTAACGTGGAACACTTCCAGTAAGATCATATCAAAATCATCATCCTCACATCTTCAATAAGATCGTATCATAAACTTTGGCACTCTCTTTAATGTGCTACATCCAGAACAAATGACCATAGCTACATCATTCCTACCAAATTAATTACCAACACCCATAAAAAACCCCAATTGTATTAAGGGAAGCAATCAGGAACACAAAGAAAGGAAACTTTCTGGTCAGTAAATAAATAAATAGCACAACATGAAAAACTTGCAGCTCACTTACAGCACAAGTGGACCCCAAGGCCCAAGATCTTGCTTGAGCCATAGTAAGAAGTCTTTTAATGTCTGCAAGAAGCAATTTTTTCATAAATATAAATCAACAGAAATAAAAAAACAACTCAAAAAGATAAAGGTTCATGGATACAAAGCCCTATAATGTTAAAATTGCTGCTACAGTTAGGGCAGGTACTCTAATCTATCAAATCATATTGAAGAAAAACAACCCAAACCAAAAACCACATGTCCTATGGATAGCCAAAACACTATTAACCTGTAGCAGTGATACCTCAGGTTGAACTCAAGTCGGAGGAGGGATGAAGCCACAAAAGGTTGAATTGCCTAGAATTATTGTTCTTTTTCGATTCAACTAAGAAATGCGGCAGGTGTGTTTTGCAAAATGCATATTCTACATCAATAAGAAGAATTGCATTTTTTATACGATGATAAATTTGATGAAATTTTGGCTGATCAAGTGGTTGCCCTTCGTACATGCACGCCTCCACTAGAATGCCTTGGTTCAAGACAAAGCCAAGCATCGTGAGGATCTCTTCAGGCATATTACATAGTCATTTATTTATTTATTACTATTATTTTATTTTAATCAGCACATCTTATAGTTCATTTGGTGTTGTAATGAAAACTTGTGGAGCTTCCCAACAACCCCATTGCTCTAAAGCATCGCAAAGAAAATAAAATAAAAAAGGAACACAACTGTTTTCCAATCCCAATAAATTCACAGAACTGGTTCTAACTCCTATGGCAATGTTGTTTCTAAGGAAGATGGAAACTTATCTATTTAAAATATTGGCAAAAGCAAACAATATTGCGGAGATTGAGCTACAAAGTAAATAACTTGGATCATATATATCAAACACATACAGAAGATTGTAACTGAGCTAAGAGTTTACATATAGGATTAAGTTTGGGTAGATTTTTCCCTGAGGGTTAATTTGCTCACACCTCATAAGGTAAACTAATATCGCTTCAGATAGAAGGAAGAAATCAAATCAAATTGGATCATCATCCTTTAAGTAAATGTTAGAATTTTCTGTTTTGATATTTAAGTTTGATTATATTTTAAAATATATGCTTTGAGATTATTAAATTCTTAGTTTTAAATTGAGCATATGAACAATGTACCTCTCACAACTAATGAGTTAGCCTGGTGACCAAAACTAGTGTATCATGTATCTTATTATCTGATTACAGGTTCAACAACTCCTTCTCCCTAGTGTACCAAAAAAATAAAACGATCTTCCTCTCGCAAGGGGTGAGCTCTCAATTATAAGAGAGAGAATTGTAGGAAAATGCTACAAGACTTCGAAATTAGCAATATCATGTAATTTTACAAATTCAACTCATTTATTTATTTGTGTAAATTACATTGAATTATAAGGATGTCTAAATTGACACATTTTCATTAAGATGGGGACAAAAAAAAGTCGATGAAAATTAGGTGAAAGTCTTGCGAACACTTTACAGTCATATTTTCTTAGCTCTTATGAATAATTACTTAAAAATATGGGAAATAAATATAGAGACTAGCATACCAGTAGACAGTTTCAATATCAGGACAGGTTTGCTCTCTGTGTTAAATTGACAGGAAAGGAAAGGAAGGAGAGGAAAGAAAAATAAAAATTGTTTTCCTGTTTTGTACGTGTTTAGTTGTTGTAGGAAAATTTAAGTCTCACCATTACAGGATTTCTTTGAAGTATCGTAAAGAAATAAATTTAAAAAAGAACACATTTGCAATGACTAGAATCTGGCTTGTTGAATAAAGTCATCTGTATATAGAATGAACAAAGTTTTCCAATCCAGATAAATTCACAGAACTGGTTCCAACTTCTATGGCAATATTTTTTGAAGGAAGATGGAAATTCATCAATCTAAAAATATTGACAAAAGAAAGATATTGCAGAGATCAAGCTACAAAGTAAATAACTAGCTCCATATATTAGTCACATATGGAAGATCATAACAAAACTAAGAGTTCACAATAGGATAAAGTTTCGATAGATTTTTCCCTTTTGGTTAATTTGTTCATGGCTCGTTAAGCAAAACTAATATGGCTTCAGATAGAAGAAAGAAATTAATCAAATTTGGCCATCAACCTCCAAGTGAATGTTGGAATTTGCTACTAAAAAACTAATAGGTTAACCACGCGGCTCTTCTACGTGCACAGAATCTGATCACATAACCGGACACAACTGTGGTTCTGCAATTGAATTATATGCACCTAGAATTTTTCTGAACCAAGTGAGAAATACTGTAATGAATGTGAGTTAAACAAAGCAATAGTGCAAAGTCACAGTCAATTAGCTAAACAATTAAATAAACCACTAACTAAACCATTACAACTAACACATAACTACAATGTATATTTTATATATAAGTAAAACAGCTCAAATTTATACTTGTACTAAACAAACAACAGAGAACCCCAGGAAATTAATTACTAAAACAAACAAATACCAGAGCAATAGAATGAAACAATCAACAATTTGAAGATTCTGAGTAGAGTAAATTAAAGCAACCCATTAAATCTCAAAAACAACCCATCAAATTCAAAGCACAAAAAAGCAAACCCAGATCAAAACAGGATAAAAAAAAAACAAATTGAACAGACCCAGATGCGAAAACAGGACCTGTTCGACGGGGAGAGTGAGGAAAGCGGTGGCAATGGCAGCGATAAGGAAGAAGAGAAGAGTGATTTTGAGGCAAGAGACCCAATTGAAAGCCATTGATAGACTATGATGCCAAGGACTACATTGGTCGCCGTAGTCGTCTTGGTCCTCTGCTATGGCTAGCTTCAAAGACAAGCGAAGCCTCAAGAAGCCTCCTAGGTTTACCGGATTTATGTTTCGCCCCCAAACCCCCAAATGTAGCTCAATTTTGTAGGCTATTCAAATCAACATTCTCAGTTTCTCTATGAGTTAGTGTTTTTGAAAAGAAATACAGATATATCTATCGACTACAATGACGTGTGTCTGGTCCCAAATGGATGACAATTCTAGAGAAAGTTCAGTGATTTGGGATTTGGATTAAGCTCTCGCTCGCTCTCTCTCTCTCTCTCCCTCTCTCTCTCTCTCTCTCTCTCTCTTGTACTGCCAACAAAAATTCAACCGCTTCGGACACGTGTCGCGAGCCTTTCGCGCGGTATTGCGTGTGGTGGTTTTTTTAATCAATAATTTCCCTTGGAAAATGAGGGGTAGCACTAATTAGTGCTATCACTAATGATGTGGCGGTGGACCTCACCAAGAATGATTTGATATTTTGGTTTTGGTGTTGTATTTTTTTTCTTTTTTTATTGAGTGCCATGTCATTAGTGATTTTTTTAGAGCTCCAAAATTAGTGGTCTCTATCATTGTTGATTTCCCTTTGCACATATCAATAACAGAAACGGGTGAGAACTCTAAAATTAGAGTTCTAAAAAAGTATTAATTTGTCTTTTTTTTTCTCCTGTTTTATCTTTTACCTTCTTTTATTTATTTATTTTTTTTAAGAGTAACAGCTCATTAGAACTATTTTTGAGCAGTTTTAATTAGAGCTCAATAATCTTACGAAAAAAAATCTTATTAGACTATCTTTGATGTTATATATATATATATATATATATTATCAAATTTTAAATGAAAATTTCATTTGATATCATGCTTTTTAATGGAGGATTTTAAACTTTCATCAAAACATCGCTCGACCAGACGAACGGCCTGACGGATGTCCAGCCGGTCGACTGGCCAGTATAATTTTTTTCACAAATTTTTGCAAGAAGGTGGTCTTCCGGAGGGACAATCGGCCGGACATTCAGCCGGTGGTAAAAATGACTTGCAGCTTCAATGGTTATAAATAGTGATTTGATAAAAAGTATATTCATTCTCAATTTTGTGAAAGATTTACTATATCCTTGATTTGATACTGTTTTGATAAAAGGATTGGAGCAGCAAAAAGTATTATTTTTCATCAAATTTAAATTTGATGATAGAATAGATGCAACGCTGGTGATGATCTTAAAAATAAAATGTTCAAATATGATTGGTTGTGAAAAAATAATAATATTTAAACCTCTAGTGATAAAGAAATGTTTAAGACCCACAAAATACTCCCACAATTGTACCAATTTGATAATATATTTGTCAATTTTTGATTTGTTACACATTCAATGATTTAGGACCCACTCACTTGCCACATCATTGTGGGTTAATTTATGGTCTAAAAAGTATGAGTTTTAGCATTACTCTTCAATGATATTTGGACATGCTAGGAACTCACCTTTATGGACCTTGAATTTACCCTTAATGTGTTTGTATAGTGGAGATTGAATTGATAAAGTGTGAGGTCTATATATGAAATGGATCTAATATATTGATTTTTTTTTTTTTTAGTAAATTCTAAATTGATAAGGGTGTGTTTGTAATATTGTTGTTTTACTAAGATTGTTAGGAAGATTTTAAATAGGTGTAACATTAGGAAAATTTTATTTCCACACCATTTACTCTCTATCAACACATTTGATGAATTTTTTTTTATTACATTTTTGTCTTAAAATGAAACTACCAAGATACCCCTTTCTTCTTTAATCAAACCTAACCCTCAATCAAAACCCTAGCCACTGCATACTACCAGTAGCCATCGCTGACCACCATCCGCCACCACCCACCACCTCCAAACCCTAACCCTAAACATGGTAACATCTTCATCTCATCGTCGTCTCACCATCACACCATCCTCACGCAACTTTCTCCTTTAAGTATGCCCATGATCTTCATTCAATAAATCTTGATTCTCCATAACATAGCCTGCATGAGGATGCGTCTTGGCGGCTCTATGATATGTTTTGCAATGCATTTCATGGTTGCTTTCTTTGTTAGCATTTTCCTACTTTCAGTATGTATTGACTTTTGTATTCAGATGTATGAGAAGTTCTTTCAATTCAAATTACTTTTCAAATATGCAGCCCTCATGTTCTACCTAGTCTCTCCTATTTGGCCTAATAAGTTTGATACTGGATGAAGGTAACAGTGGTGTTATGTAGCCGCCGGCGAGGTGGTTGTTGGTTAGGGTTAGAGTTTGGAAGATGAAGAATATGAGGGTGTGCACACATTTTTTATTAAATGAGTTTATTTGGAATGTAGGGTGTGTGAACTGAGATAAATACCTAAAAATCAAATTACTAAGTGAGTGGAGTGAGAAATGATGTGCACAGAGACAATGTGGTATGTGAAAATAGAATTTCCCATGGCATTACTCTTTTTTAATAGAGTTATTTTCATGAAGATTCCTAAATTACTGAGAACTATCATTTTGACTCTATAAATGGGTAAATTACACTTTGCACCAAATCTCACTTTGGTTCCTACACATAAAATCGTGACAGTCAACCCTCTATACTTTTGGTCCAATCCCACTCTGATCTTTACACATGAAATTGTGACAGTTAACACCTTGCACTTATAAAATCGTGACAATCAACCCCATGCACTTCTAGTCAAGTGTCAATGTCTCCCTTTTGTTTCTCCATCATATAACTCTTCAACAGAAGTCAGTAATGTGACAAGCATATGACTATAAAATGATGGCAAAAGAGGAAAATACTCAAATTTCACGTCTATACTTATTTCGTCTCAAAATTTGCATCAAATTTTGATTGTATTCAACAAAAACAAAATGTAAATTGTGAACGATTAAGGAAATAAACTAGGATTTTGCAAAAATTGAAATAATAAAACCTTATTTTCCACAATATCAAAGTCTTTGATTTCTTTACTGCTTTTTATTATTATTTTTGTGGGGACATATTTTGTGAATGACAGCATGTGGCCAAGTTGACACCGAAGTATTAGTCGAGGTGCCACGTGGCCTGTTCTTGACGCCGAGGTGATCTCGGTTAGGTCGAGGTTATCTTCGAAGATGAGCGGATAAGGGACAAGATTCCTAGAACAGGGGAGGACCTTAATTTGGATAAAGATAAAGCTCTTAGGGAGTTTATCCTTATCTAGCTGAGAGTCCAGGATGAGCATTGAGCCTAAGTCCACTCATGTAAGGCTTCTACAGGGATCAGGTCACTGCTGGTTATAAAAGTAGGACACCCCATGGGTCTCTGGTATGTGTAATAGATTGTGAGCAATAAGTTCTTTCTTGTGAGTTAAACAAAATTAGCTATCTTTGAGAGATATTTGATTACTAACTTGAGCATTGAAGTGCCCCGGGGTGGACGAACCACTGCCGAATTCTTATCTTTCTGTGATAGGTTATTTGGGTTTAATCTATTCTGCCGGTGCTCTCCAGCTGAGTTCCCCCTTTGGCTGTGTGGTCAGAAATCAACATCCACAATTTGGCGCCGTCTGTGGGAACATAAGAAGAATAGATGGTCAACGACGGACAGAAAGAGAAGATTGGGGATGACATCCCTAGTGGGAGTGGTAAACATGCCGATCCTAACATGGAGGAGAAAAACCTTAATGAAGGACCACGGGATCAAAATCTAGGAGAGAAGGATGTCGGCCAAGAGGGAGATGCTCCGAAGAAAGCAGGCCGAGACAAGTATTATAACGAAAGCGACCTTCAGGTATGGAAAGATAGATGCCTGAGGAAGGACAACGAGATGAAGGAAATGACAAAAAAATTGGCAGACTTGCAATCTGTTGTCAACTTCATGATGCAGAACAACGTCATTCAACCACCATTTCCATTGAAGGACATGCCGATTCTAGGGGCCAAGAACGACACCCAGAAAGGGAAGCAGAAAACAATTCCAGTAGTTTCTCAGCATGACAAGATGAGGGAACATTCACATCAGCCTTCACGAGATGTCGGGCGAGCAAAGTCAATGAGAGGAGAGTCTCAGAAAACGCCTCATACCAAGGGAACTTATGCCAAGGAACATCGGCATGTTCAAGGGAAGGAACTTTGTTTTGACACGGTGAATGAAGAGAAGTCCAAGAGGACACATAACGACACTGGGAGCAGCACACTAAAAGGCTGAAATCCGTTAACAGTTGAGCTCCTGGTCGGACTAAGGAGGATTTAAGGGACTACCTCTAGAGGAAGCGGCAAAATGCCGAGGTCACATCCTCCGTCAAGCTAAAAACGCTGTTCCCAGTAGAGTTGGATAGGTTTGAGGCCCCAAAAAGGTTCCATATGACGGGGTTCCAGATATTTGACGGAAAGTCCAATCCGAACTTTTACGCCGGCTTATACCTGAATTCAATGGCTCTTTATACCGGGAATGAACCGTTACTGTGCAAGGTGTTCCCTTCATCCTTTGGGGAAATCGCTTCAGATTGGTTTCACAAGTTACCGAAAAGAACTATGAAGAGTTGGGAAGGCCTAGCCGAGATGTTTGTGGCCAGGTTTGTGACAAACAAGTTGTAGCTGCTGAGGGTAGACTCTTTGATGGCACTGAAAATTGACGAGGAAGAAAGCCTCAGGGCTTACACCAAAAGGTATTATGAGGTGTTCAATTGAATACCGGGATACAACCAGGAGCTGATAGTCGTGTCTTTTAAGAACGGCTTGGAGGATGATTGCACGCTTCGAAAATCGCTTGCAAAGACTTTATCAAAAAGCATGGAGGAGCTTATGGCAAGGATCGAGAAATATGCCAGAGCAGAAAAGGATACACCAGGAATAAGGGCACTGAAGCAAGAGAAGAAAAATGGCTCGCTGAAACGAAGCCAAAGTAATACTGGATTTAATAGGCAAGAAACAGGGTTGAGGGCTGCACAAGCAGTCGCCACTGTGTTCCAGATATCGGTTTACAAAGTTCTAGAAAGGATCAGGAACCAGTTATATTATAGAGCACCGGAGAAGATTCTTGGTGAATTTATAAAAAGAAGCCTTGGGAAGCATTGTGCTTACCACAATGAGGATGGACATCTGACCCAGCGGTGCAAAGCCCCGAAAACACATTTGGAAGACCTGGTCAGACAGGGTCACTTGAAGGACCTGGTAGATGAGGCCAGAATAAGGGCAGAGCAGGCGAGGTTGCCCCAGGCACAAGCAGTACCACCTCCATCGCCACCACAACAGCAAGCAGATGGACCTCGAGTGATCAATGTGATTCACTCGAGGGTTAATGAGAACGAGGTATGTGGAGAGACTCAGAGGGTGAGGCATTTGCAACATGTGTATCAAGTCCAGCAGAAGAGGCCTAGGACAAGCGAGTGCCAGGGACCAATGATGTCCTTTATTGCAGCAGACCTAGACATGGTACAATATCCATACAACGATGCTCTGGTAATGACCCTCAAGATTGAAGAATGCCAGGTAAGGCGCATTTTGATCGACCAAGGTAGCTCTTGTGACATCATGTATGTTAGATGTTAAAAGGAGCTCGGCCTTCATCGAGATGATTTGGAGCAGTCCGACAGGCCCATGGTCGGGTTTAATGGAACGCCAACATGGCCTCTGGAAACAATAAATTTGGAGGTGCAGGCAGGCACCAAGAAAGTAAGCATAGAGTTTACAGTAATTGGCACCCCCTCACCTTACAATGTGATCTTGGGAAAGCCATGGTTACACATAATGAGGGTTGTTCCCTTAACATTACACTAGCTGTTGTGGTTCCTAATGGAGCATGGAATTGAGGAGGTCAGAGGTGATCAGGTGCAAGCAAAAAATTGCTCAACGGTAGCAATGAAATCCACCTACAACGTGCAAGAGGCAGAAACAGTTGAAATTGAAGACGAGAACATAGAGGTCCTGGATGACGTTGATAAAGAGCTGGTCAACAAAAGCGAGGAAGACTTGAAGAAAATTCTGGGCTAACAAGGAGATGAAGAGCACTTTTTCTTTCTCGGCTCAGGTTTGGCCGAGGAGGAGGAAAGGAAGTTAGAGGCATTCTTGGAGCAAATATAGAGGTGTTTGCCAGGACGCCATACGAGATGCCTGACATTGACCCCGAGATCACTTGCCATAGACTAAATGTGGACAGGTTGGCTAAACCTGTCATTTAGCGGGCAAGGAGGCCAACGTTGGTTCATGTGGAAACAGTAGAGGAGGAAGTGGACAAGCTGTTGGAAGCCAAGGCAATTTGAGAGGTGAGCTACCCAACTTGACTATCCAATACAGTAATTGTGAAAAAGAAGAATGGAAGGTGGAGGGTTTGCGTGGACTTCACCAGCCTGAATAAGGCTTGTCCCAAAGACAGTTTCCCACTACCTAAGATTGATCAGTTAGTAGATGCCACCTCAGGGCATGGAAGGATGAGTTTCCTGGATGCTTATAAGGGTGTAGCTCAACTTTTTCGCGCCCTCCTTTTGGAGAGCTTGAATTGGTCCTACAGTTCGGACTCCTGTCACGGTACTAAATCTAGTCTCACAAGTGCAATGTGAAACTGATAAACACCAAAGAGTCAAATCTGGCAAATCATTTTGGAAAATCGATTTTGAATCAAATAAAGCCAAAACTGGACTGCTTTGCTAGATTATAGCGTTGCCACCTAAATATTTTGTTTTTGGAAAATTTAGGAAATCCTGACTCATGCCAAAAGCCACGTGTCCGTCTTCACCAAAGTTGCCTCTGCTCGGGAACTTGGGTACGAGAGGGGAAGGTCCTGAAATGAGTACCCCCGCTTGCCTGATCAAAAGATCGGCCTCTACTAATCATGATATGTTGTTTGATAAACCTCATGTGTTCTTGTTCTGATTATTAGCTAACATTATTATGTGACGCGTACGCAAGCAAGTATAGACTAAAATCGCATGAATTGAAACAAATCAACTCATGTTTGTTTTTGAAAGTAGTTTGAATTTGCCACCCTCAAGTGGGCTAAAACGCGAATTTTCCATCAAACATGATAGGCTTAAAACATGATTTGCCACTTCGCAAAGTGGGCTTAAAACACACATTCGTTGAATTGTTCCAATTCAAGCAACAAAGCCTTCATCCACAGGCATTCATGCAGTTTATCATTTAAGCACATAATCTCATGGTAAGCATGCGAAACATGGCAATATGGCAATTACACTCATGCAATATGCTAAAGCGTAAAAACTTACCAAGTACTCTAAGCCAAAACAAAAGCTAGTTAGAAACAATGCGTGATCCTAACTATGTTAAGATGCCTAATGCAACACATGCAATATGAAATTAATAGGCTCGGCTACTAATATGGCATATGAATCGATTTAATAACATGCTTTCAAACACGTATTCAAAGAAGTGTATTGAAATGACGATGCAGTTTGAATGATGCGCCAAGCCTCGATGCATGCAATACGAATGAATGGATGCAAGCATGCAAGTATAAGGTATGCTAATTGAAAATGACCCTAAACTAACCATTGAAAGTGGTTAAATAAAATGGAGAAAGACGTGGGGTTGGAAGACATACACACACGCACACACACTTACTACAACATTGTGCCCTTGCGAAGGAGGGTCCGAATGAAATAAGCTAACTAGCTACGCTAAGCAAACTAATCAAATAACTAATAAACTAATTACTAATTATTACAACATTATTGAATAACTAGCTATGCTAAGCTAATTAAAATATTACAAAATGAATTAAGCTAATTAATTACAACACATGTATGAATGAATTAGCTAACTTATTCTAAGCTAACAAAAATGATTAAATGGCCTCGTGGGCGAGGGATGCATGTATGCTCGGTTGCTCCACCCAAAAATGCCCTTGCCTTGCCATCGGATGCCTCTGTTTGCACCCATTTGATTTCTGAAAACTGTACCAACTTCCATTATGCCTCTGCTCCAACACAGGAACACATTTGTGCAAAAATTCACTAGTGGCCGGTCGGCTACAAAAAGTGGCTGTCAGCCACCTCAACTGGCCGGTCGGCCACCCCCCTTTCTGGACTTCTCCGTTTGCTGCAACAGAGTGCAAATAGAGGCAAATCAATGCATTTTCAAGAAATGTGTGTACTGCTACCCTCCTTATTATCTCTCAAGCTCAAAGGAGTGTAGTTCTTCACTCTCAAGCCACCAACCAAGCATTTTCATGCATGATGGCTAGAGAACCAAGCTTAAACAAGGTTAATGAATGCACAAACAAGACCAAAATAACGACCACCCTATCATGCGTGATCAAGGGTGACGGTAACCAAGAAAAATGACACGTTTCATCACTTTGAGTATGAAACGTCCCATTTTTCTTGTGTTCAGATTAACGTCCGATCCGAACACATGCAATGCAACATAAAGATGCTTAATCTTGCATCTTTTACTTTGTTCATTTTGTTTACACGTTTTAGATTACCAATCCATTCTTTAATCGATTAGTCCAAAGAGTGAGTGTCCTCTAATGGAAAGAGGGCTTAAATCGCAAGTACCTTGAGCATGAAAGAGGCCTCATGGTGTTGGTAATGAACTCCCAAAGGAATTAAACCATTAGGCATGAGAGTCTCAATTCCATACTCAAGCCAACAAGGGGTTCAAAGTCACTTTCAAAACAAATGAAAGAGTGAAGAATAGAGGGAGATTGCAGAGATTTCAGTGCTGAAATGGAGTGCAAAATGGCATTAAAACATGCAAGCAACTCATGCAATACATGCCAAAAAGTCCAACTCATTAAGCTAGTGAAAGAGATTGCATTACAATCATACAATACAAGCCTCAAAGGGCCAAACCAACTCAAAATAGAGTTAAAACTAGTCAAAACAGTGACTAAATCATGTTGAGATTAAGGTACAAAGTGCTAGAAAAACATGCTCACATGTTAGCTTGCAAACAAGACTCAAGACACAACTCTCAAAAGCAATGAAAGAGTGAAACAAATGAGCATGTGACAAAGCTATATACATTGAAATTACATGTTAAAAGACACTACAACATGCAATCATTCCAAGCAAAACATGTCAGAGGCCTAAATGCCAAGCTAAAGAAGCCATTTGCACTACAACTATGCAAAACAAGGCTCACATGACCAAAGAAGCCCAAAAAAGAGCTAAATCATGCCAAATCAGAGGCAAACACATGCTGGAAATAAGCTAAGTTAAGCCACAAAAACATGTTACCATGTGATGCTAACTTGGCATGGAAGTGAGACACAAGGAGGGGAGGCTAACCCCTCCATTTTTGGACTTCAAAACATGCTTTTTACCACTGAAATAACTCTGGATTTCAGTGGTTTAAAGACCCAAAAAGTTTGATTTTAACATGCTAAAAGATGGTGCAAAGGCTTACACAAATAAGCAACAAGAATGGTAGACAACCCTTAGCACAAAATAGCTTCAAACCAACATGTTAAGGCCCAAAAATCAGAGCTTTTTGTAGTTGAAAACTAGGCCCAAAATAGTATAAAAAGATGGCCAAGCAAGTGATTAAAACTAAGCCTACAAGGTAAGTAATATACCTCTTAAAGCTCAACATAAAACAGGCACTTTTTAGGCTCAAACAACCCTTCAACAGCTCAAATTAGGCTCCAAGGGACCTCAGCTCCAAGGTGGTTCAATTTGGTTAAGGGCTAGTGTGCAAAGGTGTAGAGAAAATCAACTATCAAGCACAAAACAAGAAGAGAGAGAGAATTCTAGAGAGAGAATTCTAGAGAGAGAGGGTGGATTTTGATCCAAAATTTCCAACCTCCTCAAATGGGGGAGAGCATCCCCTATACATAGAAATTCAAGAGCAAGGCTTGTATTCATTCCTCCATACACGTGTATGGAGATGGTCTTCAGTGAACAACAACTGGCACAGCTGGCAAACAGATATCTGAAAAAGGAAACAAATGGCGGTCAGCCACTTTAGGTAGCCGATCGGCCACCTTAACTAGCTGACCGGCCACTTCAACTGGTCGACAGGAACAAAAAGTGACCGACAAGGCCCCTCCCCCTTCCAAGCAAGAGGCACCAGGGTTTGCCCCAAAAACAAGCACAAAACAAAAAGGGTTTAGAGGCCCAAAGACAAGGCGTTCTGCCGAGAACTTCGGGCGCTCAAATAAGCATAATCATCGAGTGCACAAACGATGATGTCTAAGTCTTGATGTTGGTAAAAAATGGGGTGTCTATAAAGGGATAGCGATGTACCCCTCTGACGGGGAGAAAACTGCATTTATCACCCCAAAAGGGCTGTATGCTACAGAGTGATGCCTTTCGGGATGAAAAATATATGAACAACCTATCAGAGGTTGGTAACCAAGATGTTCAAACATCTGATTGGCAAAACAGTAGAAGTGTATATTGATGACATGGTCGTGAAGACCAAAGAACTTGAGAATCATTTGGCGGACTTGAAGGCAGTTTTTGATATCTTGAGAACATATCAGCTCCGACTCAACACTTCAAAATGCACATTTGGAGTCGGGTCTGGTAAGTTCCTGGGATACTTGGTTACCAGAAGGGGCATTAAAGCAAGTCTAGATCAAATCAAAGCTATCCTTGACTTGAAAAGCCCGACATCGGTAAAACAAGTGCAGATGTTGACTGGAAGGGCCGTAACCCTGAACAGGTTTATAAGCAGAAGTTCAGATAAATGTAACCATTTTTTAGTTTGTTATAGAAGGCCACAGATTTTTTGTGGACGGAAAAGTGCAAAGTCGCCTTGGCCAACTTGAAAAAGTACCTGACAACATCTCCAGTTCTGTCAAATCTAGTACCTAGAGAGGAATTGTTCTTATACTTGGCAGTTTCGGAGCACGTAGAGAGTGCAGTGGTAATTAGAGAAGAGAAGGGAGAACAAAGGGCAGTATATTATGTGAGTAAACCCTAGCAAGCGTAGAGACCAAGTGCTTACCCTTGGAAAAATTGACATTAGCCCTGGTAATGGCTTCGAAGAAATTGAATCATTACTTCCAAACCCATAAGATTAGGGATGGCAATTTGAAACCGGCCCGACGGGGATCCGATCTCCCGATCCCGATTTGAACGGTTTTTTCTCAAAAAATACCCCTGACGGGACGGGGATGGTATTAAAAAATTATTC
Source organism: Camellia sinensis (assembly GCF_055761805.1). Lineage (NCBI taxonomy): Eukaryota > Viridiplantae > Streptophyta > Magnoliopsida > Ericales > Theaceae > Camellia > Camellia sinensis. Next base: position 13,461,535 of record NC_138967.1, on the reverse strand, counting down.
CCCAATTAATTTCGGGTCGGGGATGGTCATAAATGACAAATCCCAGGCCCCGGCCCCATCCCAGCTGTCCCCGATGTATTATATATATATATATATAATATAATATGTTTTATGCTTTATGCTTTATGCATATTATATAATATAATAAAATATGCTTTATATAATATAATATGCTTTATACTGAGCCTTATCTCTTTCATTAAAATATCTACACACTCTTTCTTTTCTTATCTCTTTCATCTCTACTTTCTCTCTCTGATCTCTCTTCCTTTACTCATTGTATCTCGTCCCTCTCACTCAGTTAGTCTCTCATTCGTCGTCTCTCACGGCCTCGTCCGCCGTTGGCTCCATCGCCTCTTGCCTCTCGCCTCATCCTCTGTCGGCGTCGCCTCTCGTCTCCTCCTCTCTCTGCCACGACAGATCTGAGAAGATCCCGCCACCGCCACCGTCAACTTCGTCCCTCCTCCGCCAGATCTGTCTCTACTTTATTTATTTATTTATTTGATGATGTTGCTTGCTGCCATTAATGATGTTTATGTTGATGATTTTTGAACTTTTTTTTTATGATGTTGCTGGTTATGAATGATGTTGTTGATGATGAGTACGGGGATAAACCGGGGTCGGGGAAACCCGATCCCCATAGGGGGCGGGGCTGGAGGGGTTGATGGATTCCCCGCCGAGGATCGGGGTCGGGGACGGGGAACATGGTAGTTTTGGGGATCGGGGACATGGAGGGTGATCCCCGGCCCGGCCCGTTGCCATTCCTACACAAGATCGTGATACTAACTGAGCATCCTTTGAAGTCCCTGTTGCAGCAAGGAGATCTGACAGGCAGGGTAGCCAGATAGGCAGTATTGTGGGGCCAATATAACCTGGAATTTAGGCCCAGAACAACAATTAAGGGCTAGATTTTGGCCGACTTTGTGGCCGAGTTCACACTTGGTGCCATCCCACGTCGGACTCCGATGAGCCGCAACTTGGGGTGCCTAGGAGAGCAAAAAGAAACCTAGCTAGGGCCAAAGAACCCCACTCAAGCAAAATAGAAGAAAGAAGAGAAACCAAAGCCCTGCGACATCTACATCGGCCACTCCTTCTGCTTGTTTGTTGCTGAAAGTTCAAACCGTCAAGGAGCAGGGGTAGGAGTAGTGTTAGTATCGTCAGATAGACGAATGTTAGAGCAGTTTGTTCGTTTGGGGTTCAAGGCCTCAAACAATGAAGCGGAGTATGAGGCACTGATTGCAAGGTTGAAATTAGCAGCATCAATGGAAGCCGATGAGGTGGTAGTCTTCTGTGACTCCCAACTTATTGTGAATCAGGCAACAGGCAAACACGCAGCCTTAGATGAAAGAATGATAGCCTATGTCAAAGAAGTCATTAGACTGCTAGCCTTGTTCCAAGATTGCCGGCTACAGCAGGTTAGCCGAGATGATAATAGTTAACCGGGCTAGTGCAATGAAATCAGGGGAAGTAAGGACAATGGTTGATTATTTGTCAAGCCCAAGTGTGGAACCACTGATCATAGAGTATGAAGCAATGTGTGTGGAAATGGGTCCAAGTTGGATGGATGCAATAGTGATGTTCCTTAGGGATGACAAGCTGCTAGACGACTGAAAAGAGGCACATAAGACCAGATTAAAGTTGGCCAAGTTCAGCCTAATAGCAAATGGCCATCTCTATAAGAGATCCTTCACTAGTCCCTTTTTGAGATGCGTGCATCCCTCACAGGTTGAAGACTTTTTGTACGAAATACACAAAGGGGTATGTGGAAACCATGCGGGGGGTAGATCACTTACTCATAGGGCCAATACTCAGGGATACTAGTGGCCCTACATGTAGAAGGACGCTGAAGCCTACGTTAGAAAGTGTCAAAGGTTTGCACCTTTGATACATCAGCTAGCAGCAGATTTGAACCCAGTATCCAGCCCTTGGCCATTTGCCTAGTGGGGCATGGATATTGTTGGACGACTCCCCCAAGCAACTGAGCAAAGGAAGTTTCTACTGGTAGCAATTGATTACTTCACAAAGTGGGTAGAAGCTGAACCTCTTGCGAAGATTCGAGATATTGATGTGAAGAACTTCATATGGAAGAACATCATCACTAGGTTTGGGATTCTAAGGGCAATAATAGCAGACAATGGTACACAGTTTGATAGTAAGCTAATCAAAAGCTTCTGTGCAAAGTACAAAATCAAGAACTACTACTCTACTCCAAGTTTCCCTCAGAGTAACAGTTAGGCAGAAGCATCCAATAAGACTATCTTGGATGGGATCAAAAAGAGGTTGGAAGTAGTAAAGGAAAAATTGGTAGAAGAGTTGCCTAATGTACTCTGGGCATATCGGACTATGCCGAGAAGATCAATTGGGGAGTCTCCATTTGCTATGACTTATGGCACTGAAGCAGTTATCCCACTGGAAGTCGGCATCCCTGGGATCAGAACCCAGGGAGTAGAGAATGGGACTAATGAGGCATTTCTGGCCCGAGATCTAGACCTACAAGAGGATAAAATGAGAGAGCAGTAATTCGGATAGGGGTGTACCAGCAACAACTTGCTAGCGCTTACAACAAGAAGGTCAACCCAAAAGAGTTCAAAGTTAGGGACCTCGTCCTGAGAAAATTCGTCGGCAACAAGAAGGATCCCAGAAAGGGGAAACTTGGCCCAAACTGGAAGGGACCTTATAGAATCATCTCGATTGCCGGCAATGGGGCATATCGGCTTGAAGACACTAATGGTAAGGAGTTGCCAAGACCCTGGAACACTTGCAACTTGAAGTTTTTTTATCATTAGTTTTTTGTTTTTTTCGAAGTTTGTGTCATAATATCATTAGCCGAAGTAATAATAAAATTCTACTTTGATTTTGAAATTTGTGTGATAGGACTGATTAGTCCTATAGTGATGTTTTCAAATGAAACATGACGAATAACTTAGATTTATTATATGGCAGAGTTGAATTATATTTACATATAATAGAGTTGAACTAAGTTGGCGATGTTTCTGAATGAAACATGACGAATAACTTAGACTTATTATATGGCAAAGTTGAATTACACTTGCATATAATAGAGTTAAGCTAAGTTGGCGATGTTTTTGAATGAAAGATGACGAATAACTTAGACTTATTATGTGGCAGAGTTGAATTACACTTGCATATAATAGAGTTGAACTAAGTTGGCGATGTTTCTGAATGAAACATGACTTATTATATGACAGAGTTGAATTATACTTGCATATAATGGAATTGAATTAAGACTTTGCCATGTCAGCAGAGTTAAACTCATAATGGAACTAAGTTTGCTTTAGTTGGATTAACAAAAAAATCAAGGTTGACCACCTCGGCTAGTATTTGTTTGAATCTAACTTCGGCGAAAGACTATAAATGCATAACGTGAACTTAAGTGGAACTCAGGTTCACATTAGGGGTCATGGAGCATGAATGATAAATAGAGCTTGTGACTTTTTGAATTTTTTTAGAAAAAAATTACAAGTTAAAATGGGCTTAACACTTGTTGAAATTTCAGAGAAATTTACAAGTTGGAGTTTCCCGATGTAATTGTGAAAGAAACATCTGAGGTACATACTACCCAAGGTGACCAACTAGGTTGCCAAGCTTGGAAAGCTTGGAAGGGTAAGGTCTTGATAGAAGACAGTAAGAGAAAGTAATGAAGCAATACTTGATTGAATAAGCTTCAAGAAACAGCACTTGTAAAAAATATTTTTTAAGTGTTAGTCGAGGTATTTCAATTATTGGCCCAGACAAGTAGTCAAGGTTTGTATCCAAGGTAACTTACCTTGAAGTGATTGCATAAGTTAAGGTGTACTTTGAAGAAATACAAAAATATTCTAAGTATGGAAGCATGAAAGGCATAAAAGGAAAGTAGTAAGCATACATGAAACAAAGCATCTAACACTTAGTAGAAAATGAGAAAGGCAAGCATGCTTTCAAGAGAAACTTGTTCAGAAACAAAAAGACACTTCGGCGTGACAAAAGAGATTACTAGTCCACAAGTTACAAAAAAGATTACATTGTTCATAACGGTTCGAAGTAAAGTTCAAAATAAAGAAAAAAATCGTAAGTGTTGGAGACCTGGGCATTGATCTCAGAATGCTCAACCTCGGCTATTGGCATAGTGTCGATCTCGATTGGCAATGTGGCTTCCTTCTCCATCGCTATTTCTGCGTCAATCTTTAGCAAGGTCTAATCTAAGCTCTTTTCGGCTGCCTGGTGTTGCTCAACTTTTTCGCGCCCCCTTTCGGAAGTCGAAATAAGCCCTATAGTTCGGACTCTCGCAGTTCTAAATCTAATCTCATAAGTGCAATGTGAAATTGATAAATACCAAAGAGTTCAAATCCGACAAATCTTTTGGAAAATCTATTTTGAATCAAATTGCCAAAATTAGACTACTTTGCCAGATACAAAGTCGCCACCTAAATATTTTATTTTGGAAAAATTTAGGAAACCCATGACTCGTGCCAAAGGCCACATGTCCGTTATCACCAAGATTGTCTCGGCTTGGGAATTTAGGTACGGGAGGGGAAGGTCATGAATATATTTGTGCACTCCCACTCGCCCGATCAAAGATCGGTCTCTACTAATTATGATATGAATCTTATGTACATTATATGCTCTTGTTCCGATTATTAGGCTAGCATTACTATGTGATACAAACACAAGTATAGACTAACTAGTAAAAATTGAAACATTTCGAGTCATTTAGTTTTGAAAATTGTTTCAAAATATGTACCACTTGAAAAAGTGATCACATATAAATATTACTCAAATTATTCCAATTCAAACAACAAGCCTTCATCCACAGGCATTCAAGCAGTTATAGCACTTTAAGCACTTAGCCTCATGGCAAGCATGTTAGACATGAAAACAATCACACACATGTGATTATGCTAAAGCGAGTAAAGGCTTACCTAGTACTCCAAGCCAAAAAGAGAAATGAGTTAGAAAAATGAATGATTCCTAACTATGTAATATGACTAATGTAACATATGCGATATGCAATTACTAGGCTCGGCTACTAATATGGCATATGAAGAAATGAAATAGCATGCGGTCTAAGCACGTATTCAAAGAAGTATTGAACTAACGATGCAGTTAGAATGATGAACCGAGCCTCGGTGCATGCAATACGAGTGGATGCAAACATGGAGTATGCTAAACAAAACATGATGTCCCTAAACTAACCATCATAAGCTAGTAAATAAAAGAGAGAAAGACGTGGGGTTGAAAGACATACACATTATTACAACATTGCGCTCTCACGAAGAAGAGTCCAAATGAACTAAGCTAATTAACTAACTAGCTAAGCTATTACAACAACAAATGAAATTAGCTAAACTACTTAACTAATTATTACAACAAATGAATTAACTAACTAACTATTTTAGTTAACTAACTAATTACAAAACGAAATTGAATAATTAATTAACTAACTAGTTAGTTACAGCACTTTACAAATTAACAAGCTACAACTAATTAATTACAACAATTTGAACTTAAAACATGCTCGGCACGCGAGGAATGATCATGCACGTGCTTGGTTTCCACCCCGAAAAGCCACTGTTTTGCTTTCGGAGAGCCTTTGTTGGGCAATAGAACACACACACTGCTGCCCACTTCCAGAATAACTCTGCTCTGCCTTAGAAACACACTGCTGAATTTTGCATTAGCGGCCAGCCGACCAGTGATGAAGGTTGCCATCCACCAGTGATGGCTAGTCGGCCATCAAAGGTGGTCTGCCGGACACCTACCAGCCATGGAAAGTGGCATGCCGGCCACTGCTACCCAGTTTTTCTTGCTGCAGCAGAGGACAAACAGAGCATATACAGGGTATTTCAAGGGTTTGTTTGCACAATTCACCCCTCCTTATCATGAGCAAATCAAAGGAGTAATGAATTTGGTTCACGAACCACCAACTCAAGCAATTTCATTGGATGATGGAATATGAACCAAAGTGTGCAAGTTCAATAAATGCAATGAAATGAGACTCTCAAAGCCACCTCCCTATCATGGAAGATCAAAGGAAGTGGTGACCTTGAAGACTTGAGTTATTTCATCACTAGTAAGTATGAAATGGCCCAAGTTTTCATGTGTTCAATTAATGTCCAATTGATCACAACCAAATTATTATCTTTCACCATTTTAGTCCCAATTTTAATTACTCCATTTTAAATTACCAACCACCTTTTAATTAATTGAGTCCAAAAGGTGAATTTAAGTCCTCTAGTGGAGTGAAGTACCAAACCAAGAGTTAACTTAAGACATGAAAGAGATGTCATACCGTCGGTAATGAACCTTCTAAGGGATTAAACCATTAAGCATGACAACCTCAATCTCATTCTTAAAAGAACAAGAGGCTTGAAACAACTCTCAAAACAAAACAAAAGCCAAGAAATGAGGGAGGTTGCAGAGATTCTTAGTGCTGAAAATGAGTGAGAAAAACATAAATAAATGCTATCAACTCAAAGGAGATAGTGTCTAAGTCCTTGAACACCAAACTCATGTGGACAATTACATTATAAGCATGCAAAACAAAGCTCAAATACAACCAATAGCCCAAAAAAAGTGCTAAAATAGTTTAAAATAAGTCCTAAAACATGCTAGAATTGAGCTAACAAAAGTTAGATTAATATGCCAAAACATGGCACAAACTACACTAGTAAGCAAGACACAAGGATAGGAGGCTAACCCCTCCAAATTTGGACTTCAAAACATGATTTTGGCCATTGAAATAACTCTGAAAATCAGTGTTTAAAAGCTTAAAAAAAGATGATAAAATAGTGGGAAACACAAGGGCAAAGGCCTCCAAAACAAGGTACAAAGAAGGGTAGATCACCCCTCAACCTTTAATGGCCTTAAAACCCAAGTTTCAGTCCAAAAATAAAGAGGTTTTACAGCCCAAAATCAGTTGGAAAACATGAAGTACAATAATAGAAAAATAAGGTAAATAGGTAAAGCCTTATACCTCTTGAAGAGAAGAAGCAATTCAAGCTACAAAACCAAGACAAAACACACTTCTAGAGCTCAAACCAAGCTCAAAGACACCTCAGCTGAAATATGGAGAGATTTGGTTAACGGTGTATAGGTAAAGGTTGAGAGTGTATAGGCTAAAGTGTAGAAATTTGCTAGAGAGAAAAAATTTTGATCTCAAATTTTCTAACCTTAAAACATGAGAGGTCTCCTATATATAGAAAATATGAATTCTCTACAAGGATATCCAGCTCTACATGTGGGTGGAGATGCATGCATCTATGCAAACAACTGGCATAGCTAGCATAAAATATCTGCAAAAGAAAATGGTAGTCGGTTGGCCATCACTGGTGGCTGGCAAGCCACATCAGTGGCCGACAGCCTAAAAGTGATGGCCGGTAGCCCTCAAAGGTGGCCGGCAGGCCACCAAGGGTTGCAGGCTTGAAAAGCATAGGGTTTGGTACAAGAAACTAGGCAACAAATCTGTAGGGTTTGAAAGGCTCAAAGCTATAGCTTTCCACTGAGGACTTCGAGCACAGGACGAGCATATACATTCATCATCGGGTGTGCATGTAATGGTGTCTAAGCCATAGGGCTGTAAAAAATGGGGTGTCTACAGTTGCCCCTCTTTGACAGAACTCGGAGTCAAGAAATGACGTGAGTGAATGTCAAAACTCGAAGATGACCCATTTTGACAAGGTCGTAAGACTTGGACAAACAATCAAGACAGAAATAAATTGTTGCGCCCACAGGTTGCCTACGTATCCATTTGCTAGGAATTAAACCAGCGTAGTTCTGGGGCAAAATACAAATGATATGTGCAATGCAACTTTGAAAGATGGACTCAAACACTCCACAATGCCGGCTATTTTGAAAACTTATGATCATGTGAGATGATGCAATAAGCGATAACAAATGAAAGATAATGACATAACAAATGAATGAGCAGCTTCAAGCTTAAAACCAACATAGGTTCAATACAAAAAGATGAAACCACACTTTAACCACACCAAAACAAGAGACGAGGAAAGAAACATCGCTCAGGGTTGCGCCTCGTGCGTCCCAAGAAACTGAGAACAAAAACCGCTTGGGGTTGTGTTTCATACGTCCCGAGAAATCGAAGAATAAAAACCGCTTGGGATCGCGTTTCACGTGTCCCAAAATACAACACGTCTAGTGCCGCGCTTCGCGCATCTTGAGACAAAATAGCTTGGGCTCGCGCTTCGTACGTCTCGAGATAAAACCTACCCAGGGCCGCGCTTCATGTGTCCTGAGATACAAGAAAACCACTTGGGCTTACGCTTCGTACGTCCCGAGATAAAATCCGTCCAAGGCTGCGCTTCACGCATTCTAAGATAAAGCCACTTGGGGTCGTGCTTCGTACGTTCGGAGATGAAACCAGTCCAGAGCTGCGCTTTGTGCGTCTTGAGATACAAAAAAACTGCTCGTGCTCGCGCTTCGCACGTCCCAAGATAAAACTCGCCTAGGGCCGCGCTTCATGTGTCCTGAGATAAAACTGCTCGAGGTTGTGCTTCGCACATATCGAGATGAAACCCACCCAGAGCTGCACTTCACGTGTCTTGAGATATAAGAGAATTGCTCAGGCTCATGCTTCACACGTCCCGAGATAAAACCCGTCCAAGGCCGCGCTTCACGCGTCCTAAGATAAAACCGCTCGGGGTCGTGCTTCGCATGTCCTAAGATGAAACCCCCTCAGAGCCGCGTTTCGCGCGTCCTGAGATACAAGAAAACCACTTGGGCTCGCGCTTTGCACGTCCCAAGATAAAACCCACCCAGGGCTGCGCTTCACGCGTCCTGAGATAAAATCGCTCGGGGTCGTGCTTCGCTCGTCCCGAGATAAAACCTGCCCAGAGCCGTGCTTCGCGCGTCATGAGATACAAGAAAATCGCTCAGGCATGCGCTTTCGTACGTCCTGAGATAAAACTCGCCCAGGGCTGTGATTCATGCGTTCTGAGATAAAATCGCTCGAGGTTGTGCTTCGCACGTCTCGAGATAAAACCAGCCCAAAGCCGCACTTTGTTTGGGCTCACGCTTCGCACGTCTCAAGATAAAACCTGCCCAGGGCCGTGGTTCACGCGTCCTGAGATAAAACCACTCAGGGTTGTGCTTCGCATGTCCCAAGATAAAACCTGCCCAGAGCTGCGCTTTGTGCGTCCTGAGATACAAGAAAATCGCTCGAGTTCGCGCTTCGCACGTCCCTAGATAAAACTGCCCAGGGCTGCGCTTTAGCGTCCTGAGATAAAATCGTTCGGGGTCGTGCTTCGCAAGTCCTGAGATAAAACTCGCCTAGAGCCGCGCTTTGCGCATCCTGACACTACAATAAAAAACACATTTAATAGCATTCGATGAATGCTATTGAAAGTAAACAATAGCATTCGTTGGAATGCTATGTTTGCCCATGTTATTAAAAGTGTATCATTTTTTATAACATTTATCGAATGTTGTCGTTGAATGCTATCGTAAATATATTATAACAATTTTTTAATGCTATGAAAAATTTGAAAGTTACTAAAAATACCGAAGGATAACAGTTTGTTAATGCTATGAAATTGCTTTTATAGCAATCTAGTAATGTTACAATTTACTATATCATAACTAACTAAGAATGTTATAATAAAGCATGCCAACAAACTTTTTGATAACATTTTTTTAATGCTATAAATTCCTCATTATGATAGCAATTTTAAATGCTATCATCTAGTATTTATAAATATAATAAAAATCCATTCCAACACCAATATTGAAAACCTAAATCCTGTAAATGCAACAAACATATTTTCATCCATCACATACAAAACAGTATTATCATTGAAAAATAACTCATCACCATAAATTTCAAGAAATAATAAAATTGTCATAACATGGTCTTAATAAAGTACCAAAACACAATCTCTCACTAGGTTCAGAAAAATAAAAACAAAAACTTAAAGCCATAATGTCGGTATGTAAAGACATAATGACACATTCAAATTCCTTTTTATGCACCCACAAACTTCCAAGCTGACTTCTATTGGTCCCATCTTCTTTCCAAAGATAATAACTACAAAACAATAATCAACATGTCACAGTAAGTATAATCAGTTTAAAAATGGAGTCTATATCATTAAAAAGGAAAAATAAAAATAAAATTATATAGTTTACATGTATCTCCCATGTGTTGCATCCTATATTTTTTTTAAATGTTTGTGTCGACCTATTTGTGTCGTGTCACATGTCGTCCGTGTCTATATAACTGAAACTCATGAAATCAATATATAACTGAAACTCATGAAATCAACAAATTTCAGAGAGGGAGGGAGGGGGAGAGGTGGTTGAATAGTGGGTGTTTGGAAGCATGTATATAGATGGAAAGTTGTGCAAAAAATAGCAAAGTGATTGAAGTATGAGGGTGTCATCTTGCATCACAACTGTATCGTGGGTATAATTTTGGGATCATTGTATGTGCAAAGAATTATTTTTGCTTTTTATGTTGTTGGATTACCTTCTTAAATAAATCCATGACTCTCTAGGTTGCATGCAACAGCTTCAAGGAAATCTTGGATGATTCTATCCTATGTTCTAGATATTGTATAAATACAGAGTTAGTTTGACCGCCCATTTCCACATCTCTCCTCACACATTGGGTGCCCTCTCAAATGGTCTGGAAAAGGATAAAAGGGGGCTGTGGAAATAACAACTCTCTATTATTTAGTAATTCTGTGTTGTAGATTTAGTATCCAAGTTCAATTACTTGTTATCATTTCTTTTGTTGATGCATCTCTTAGAGTGGCAGTCACCATATTTCCAAATAACTGTCTATCTTGTTTCTTCATTCCTACTACCTTACAAATGCTTGTCTCTTTATGAACCAAGGCATCACCCTCTCTATCATCCATAATGAATTTTTTAAGGGTTTTAATATTAATTAATAATTTATTTATTTAATTTACATGCTTTTTTTTTCCTCTGTAGGTTCTTGACCTCAGCATGAATCTTAGTGCTGCTAGTGCTGTAGAAGAATGAGAAGAAACCTTTTAGTTTGTGCACTGCATGTAATTGTGAGATTTGTTCTTACTAAATTCATTCCATGGGATGGATTGCCACATGTTTTCTTCTTGGGTCTTGTTATTGAGAGTTAGCTCGAATTTATAACTTGGTTTTCTCTATTTCATTTTACAGAACATCATTCATAATCAATGTTTGGTTGTTTTGAATCTGATGTGTAGAATTGAGAATTGTGTCGGTAGCTGACCCGTCTATTCATTAAAAAAAAAAAACATTTCTAGATTCCTTACAAATACATTTCTCAAGGTGGAAAAAATAGAAATGAAAATAATAAGATGTACATTGTTCATGAAGAGTAATTTTTTTAATCTTTAAAAAATTACTAACCTGTAGAAGTGATCACTGCCCCATAACAACTTTGTCAGCTGGCCATGCAACTGTAGTACCCACAGCATCTTGGAATGAGAGATGAGAGTTCACTAATATGTGGGTTGAGTGATGGTAGCACAAATTGACTGTTTTTCTCAAGTTTGCTCATTTTATAGGTACATGAATAAGCAAGACATGCAGTCTGTGAGTGAGGGAAACCAAAATCAGTGGGTTGAGAGTTTTGTGAGAAAGATAAAAATTCTTACCAAAATTTCACTAGCCATATTAAGTGTTGATTTATTTTTGTCTACTGTTACTTACATTCTGTGCAGGTACCAGGAGATGAAGACCTCGAGTGTTGTGAGATTCTAAATTGTGGGTTGAGAGAAGTGAGCTCATATATTGTGTGGTGCTATATTGAATTGTTTGTTTCTGTGATTAGCTATCCTAAGTATAGGTGGTACTCATACAACCATCTGCAATGGACAAGATCTACCAACTTGAGGAAGCATGATCACAAGCATAGTGGTTGCAGGAAAGTGTGGAAGCACTGTGAAGGAGCTTTTTTACCCTTTGCTGGTTTCATTAAATCTTGGAATTATGGTGATAGGGTGCATGGCCGCTGCTGTACTAGATCATGGGAGCATGGTGATTTACACAGAGGCTGCTGGAAAGTGTGGCAACATCATGTAGGCCAAAGTCTTCTCTTTGTTGGAGGCATTCTTCCTTGGAAGAAAGGGGACAGTGTTTGTGGCTTCTATAAACGCCTAAGGAGTGAAGAAATTTGTTGTTCTTTGAACTGTATACATCTGTTGGGTTCTTTTGGAGATTTCTCTAGTTCTTTTTTGAACCTACCCTTGCGGGGTGTGCAAGGGATTTTAATCCATATGGTCTGTTTTGCTAATTATATATTCATGGTCCACATATTCTTTTATGGGGCCCAGGAACATATCATCTTGTTCACAGCATGCTGCCCTATCTGTTAAGGTTTTGCGTGGTATTTTGGGTATTGTTAGGGTGTTATCTTGGAGGCTTGCTTATAGGTTTGTTGATGTTCTTTTTATATCTTGGTTTTTTTGGCTTCTCCCCAGGTTTTCTCTTAGTCTGGACAAGTCTCCTATGTTGCTGCCCATTTTTTGTTTTCATTGATATATAGTTCTTTCTTTTTATGGGGTTAGTTAGACTAAACATCAGCAACATTCAGCAATCAGCCAACTATCTAAGAGAGACCAAACAACATTAAGCCTTGAGACTAATAAGGCCACAAAAATCCTTCAACAGACAGGGCCATAAGCCTTGAGACTAAACCAAACAGATCAACAAAACATAACTTTTCAGCCGCCAAATAGAACAGCAGCCTTAAGACTAAACTAAACAGACCAGCAGACCAATTCCGGTTTGTGCAGATAGTAGGAGACTAAGACCTGATCTGCTGGTTGGATCTGGTTGGTTCTGGATGGAGGCTAAGACCTGGATTGAGTGGGTAAAATCATGCTGGTAGGTTCTGAGCTGTAATACCTTGGTCTTAGCCTTGGAATTTAGTGGGTAAAATCATGGTTCTAGGTAAAATCATGGTCTGGTGGGAATTCATGTCCTCTGCTACTGTTATGCTGCCTTTTGATTAGGGTGGAGCCGCACTTTGATGGATTCTGCTGTTGTGCTGTGCTGGGGTTCTGTGTGTGGTGGGTTTTGGATTGAAATCTATTTGTTAAGTTTAGAGCTGCTATGAATGTGGTTGGTTCTGGATTGAAACTTAATTGCCATGAAAGGTTCCGTGTCCAAAAGCTAATGTGCTGGTTCTGAATGTGGTTGGTTCTGGATTGAAATTTAATTGCCATGAAAGGTTCAGTGAGGTGTATTGCATTATATTGGATATGGAAGGGCATTGAAGTTGGCTATGGTATGATGGTGTGTAGCTTCCTGCTGGGGTTCTGGTGTTTGCTGGCTTAGTGTGTATGCTGTAGGTGTTTGTTGTCTTAGTGTGTATGCTATAGGTGTATTATGGTTTATTGCAGCAGTATGCTAGTGCTGTAGGCTGCTTCTGTTGTTTTTTCTAAATTTTGGTTCCTCTTGATTGGCTTCTCACCAATCTTTGGGTTAGTGCTCGCATATGTTTGTGCTTCCTTAGTGGTGCCAACCTAGTTGGGATTATTAAGGTTAGCGTTGATGTTTTTTACAGTTTCCATCTTTTTAAATGTAAGTTTTAGCATATTTTGCTTTCTTCATTTATAAAGTTTCGTTTTGTTGATCAAAAAAAGCAGACCAATTCCAGCTCAACCCTCTAACTAATAGAGCAAAACAGAACAACAGAACAATAAAACAGAACAAGCAGACTCATAATCAGCCCCTAATATGTCAGCAGTTGAAAACTACATCAGTGACTGAAAAGGGGAAGTCTTTGATAGAGGCCTTGAGCCAAAAGGCTAATCTAACCTTGAACACAAATCAGCAACATTCAGCAATCAGCCCCTAATCATTAGCAGCAACTAAGACAGACTAAACATCAGCATGAACACAAATCAGCAACATTCAGCAATCAACCAATTATCTAAGAGAGACCAAACAACATTAAACCTTGAGACTAATAAGGCCACAAAAATCCTCCAACAGACAGGGCCATAAGCCTTGAGAATAAACCAAACAGATCAACAAAACATAACTTTTCAGCAGCCAAACAGATCAGCAGCCTAAAGACTAAACCAAACAGATCAGCAAATTATAAATACAAACAATCAACAAAATCAAAACCCAATCCATATATATCTATACTATATATAAAGTGAACATTTTTTATGGTGTCCTGAAGCCTTAGTTTCTTATGTTACCACGTGTCCACTTTTTTATTTAAAAAAAAAATAGATAGAAGAGAGGAGGGGATTTGAACCTTGGACTTATATCAAATGAAGAAGACTCTTACTACTTGATCAGCACACTATATATAATAAATATTTTATTTTATTTTTACTTATTTAAATTGCACACGTATCGCGTGTGTGAACCGTTAGTTATAATATATGCCTATTTTCATGCTTTGTTCAATAAAAAAAATATAAAATTGTACTATAAATAGAATTATTATTCACCGTTATAAAAAAAAATGAATTACTGAATGATGATTCTATTTTATTATGGTGAAATCAAACACTACAATAAGTTAATAAGATGAAGACGAGAATTGTTCACTTTTTTCATTAACCTTACAAGACTCCAAGACAAAGTAGTTCACTATAATAAATTGAATATAATCATTCAATTCTATTCTATTTTATTCCAGTATGACTCTTTTTATTTCTTTTCTTTTTTATTCTGTGAGAGTGAGACAAATGATTTAAACAAACAAAAAACAAATTTCAATTTAAATAAATGAAAAATATATATATTTTTGAAAAGTATGGAGAGATGTGCTTAATATCTAGATGCAGTGTGAATTGGAAAAATGGGATGCTGCCACCTGATTCGCAAGCTTGAACTTCAAACTAATCTCTCATTTCATTAGTGTGAAGCCAATACCATGGCATGATGTGAATTTTGATAAGCAAAACCCTAACATTCCATCGCGAATCTAACTTTGAAATAGGGATTTATTTTTTATTTTTTATTTTTTATATTTGTGGCCTAATAACACATTGTTTTAATTTTTTATGTATCTATAATTAAAGTGAGATAATTATCTTTGAAATCTCTTATAACCTTTTTTTATCATAATAAACTCATGGCAATTGTAAACGTAACCCTAATTTTGAGTGCATCACATAAATCGTGTTATTTGTGCATAATTGATTTATCTTTTTAAGAACTAAATTAAGAGCTCCAAATGGGGGCAGGGGTTAAGACCACTCCACCTGTTGTCTATCCATCTTATCACCATCTCATTTAGAGTTGTCACCATTGCACTCAATACCGTGTGTGATAAAAGAGAGATTAACTGTAACCATAATCCACACTTCAGAAATGTCATAAAGTTTTATGGGGCATGATGATCTCAACACTCTTAAACAATTCATCATTTGATCATTGTGCAGAAGTGACAAAAGCTTAAGTTTCTTTTACTAATCATCCCACTCACCAAAAGGTTAAAATATATATATATATATATATATATATATTAAAAAGTCATTCCTGAAAATGACTTGCCAAATCATTTTTCAACTTTTATTATATTTTTGAGCATCTATTTGGTGTCTTTAAACTTTTTTTTTCTTTATACTTCCAATTTTCTATTCCCAAAAATAAAAATAAAAGCAATAGAGAAAAGGGTGTGACTTGAACTTATGACTATAAATTTGATAAACTAGACTCTTACCATTTGAATTACATACAATATATAACAAATATTTTATTTATTTAGTTATCAGACTTGTTATTTATTATATATGAAAACTGCAGACACCATGATTAATGGTGGGGAGCAACCAACTTAGATAATAAATAAGATTAAAAGAGGTGGGTCTGGTATGGGTATGCTGAATAACTTTTGAATTGCAATTATGGACTCTTAATGTAGAGTTGTTCGGTTGTGTGTAGTTTGTTTTGGTTATTGGGTCATATAGATTTGTATCTCATCTCTGTTTTAGAATAGAGAGAGATATATATTCTTAACAATGGTGGTGAATGGTTTTGGGGATTGCGTGACTACACTTTGGGGTCTCCACAAGCATCGTTGCGATCAACAAAATCAACAAAATCAAAACCCAATCCATACAATCAGCAAAATCAAAACCCAATCCACACACACACACACACACACATATATATATATATATATACACGCACAAGCAAAATCAATCCAGCCCAAAAATTATACACAAAAAACAACATGCATGTATCAATCAATATAAAAAAATTAGAGAAATAATACTTACAATCTGTTCCCAAAATCCTCTCTTTCTGCTGTACTTGAGATTAATTTAGAGGATTTCATATAAACAAAAAAAAATAGAAACTATAATCAGTACATATATATATATATATATATAATAATTGATGAAGGAAATCGCAAGGGAGAGAGAACATTACCTTTAAACAACACAAAGCTTCACAGAATCGCAGAATCGTAGAATAAGAAGTAGTCCTAGAAGCATTAGAAGCATTGTTGTTGATCATCACAATGAGAGGAAAAATAGGAAACTGATTTGGGAGTGGGTTTGCTGAAAAATAAGGGCGCCAGATTTTAGCGCAAAAAATCTGGGTCTTTTCGTTTTAATATAATTGATAGCATTATATTTTTATTTATAGCATTTATACACTGTAATTAAAATCTTGAATTTCCGAATTATTTCACAATATGTATGAAAAGCTATTAAAATTATATTAAATGTTATAAAAATTGAAATGTTCTCACCAGATGCTATTTTATTACAAAATGCCACCAATGCATCACATTTTATAGCATTTTCAAAAGAATGTTATAAAAAAATGCTATAAAATGTGTTTTTTGTTGTAGTGTGAGAAATAACAAAGAAGTATGCGATAGATGCATGAAGTGAACAAGTGTGATAGATGCACAAAAGGAACAAGTGCAAAAGATGCACAAAGATGAATGAGTCAATTCAGTGACAACGTATATATGCAAGATAGGTAACTGATGTATTGAAAGCATGTTCTATGCAAGAAACAAAAGAGCATATTCTATACGTAAATCATAATTGATGCAAGGCGTGCATACAACATACGTATATGTGAAATGTATACTCTATGCAACAATATAGGTGAAATGCGAACGAATGCAAAACGAATAAAAGTGAAATTTGATAGCACCTTCCGATTTACCTCTCGGAGGAGTTGCAATATGTTTAAAAAGGATACACCTCATTCATGTTGACAAGTGATGAACACTATGTGCCGAAAACACGATTTTGAGCTTCTATAGGGACAATCTGAACCTAACAGTGAACTTTTCTTGCAACTCTTGGGAAACAAAGACACAAAACAGCATCAGGACTCAGAGGAAAGCCGCCGATCACCTGTCGGCCATAGGAGGAGGCAGCCGGCCACATACCGGCCATTGAATAGCCTTGCTGGCCACTAATGAGCCATGCCTGCAATTTGCCATCCACCGATGGCAATTCGGGGGTAAACTTGACTTTTCATGCATGGGTCTTTAAGTATACATTGAAACACTTCACTTCCTCACTTCACTAGGGCTGAAATCCTTCCCTCTTTCTCTAGACACTTTCCCTCTCTAGATCTGAGCTTTTTACGCATTTTCCAATGCCCCACGCAAACTTTATTCGTTAAACCCTCTTGATTCTCTTCACTTTGAACCGATTAGATTTTGATTTCAACACTTTTTTCCTCATTTTCACCCTTCTAGGCTTGTTCCCCTCGAGTTTCTCTTGAGTTTAGTAAACTTTTTTGGGCTTTGACTTTTTCTTCCATTTTCTCTCTCATAGGGTTGACTTTTTCCAAGTTTACTCTTTTTCCTCCATCTTTCTTAATTTTTCACCTATTTTTCATCTATTTTCTAGATGGTGGATGATGTACCACACAACGGGGCTCCTCTAGAGATTCCCCCAGTACTTCCACCTATTGCCGAGGTAGAGAAGTCGGCTGTTGCCGAAACTGGCGAGGCGGCTCAGGGCATCGAGGCCGACCTTGAGGTAGAGTTTGAGCTTGAGGTTGAGCCAGAGCCGTTACCACTGAGGGTACGGCCTTTTGATCTAGCGAGGTATCATCCTCGGACACATATCTTGCCAGCTGGTGGCATCAGGCTCTTTAGCGACTTTGTTCTTGGTGTACCGGAGGACCTCTTGCTGAGGGAGCCGGTTTTTCACCTTTCATCTATCGCCGTTGAGGTATAAGTTATGTTTTCATGCATTCCTGCCTTTCTTTTACTCATTTCTTGCACTGCCTTTTATCTGACTGTACTTTCATCATTGCCTTATTTGATTCATCTGTTCTTTGCCACAGGGTGAGTCTCGTGCATTCAGAGGGTACGAAGCCATGACTGCAGGAGATTGGTACGACGAGCTCCCCGTTGGAGTTCGCGACATTGTGGATGAGACTAGCTTCGGCCTCTTCTGCTCCAGCTTGACGCAGGTCATCGCGAGTCGTCCTCTTCTGGGAGCAGTTGTGGAGAGGTGGTGGGACACCACCAACTTCTTCCACTTCTCCACTATAGGGGAGATGACGATGACTCTCTACGACTTTGCCATGCTCACTAGCTTAAGAGTAAGGGGTGATCCCATCCTGTTCGACATGGACATGGGAGAGTGGAAGGCGGCCTGGGTCTAGCTGCTAGGAGCGCGTCCACCCTTATACCAGACATGCATGGTTAGGTATAGTTGGTTTGCTGAGTGGTTTCGATGGAGCGAGCTCGAGACAGTAGAGGAGATGGAGTAGTACGCCAGGGGTCTTCTGATGTTCCTCTTCGGTACCACCTTGTTTTCGAACAGGTGGAACACCATGGGCTTATATCGGCTGAGTGCCCTGGTGACCCTTTCCTGGGTTCGCTTCCATGATTAGGGCGGAGCAGGTCTCGCCACTCTATATGGATACATGAGCTCTACCTCCCGCCTAAGGAAAGAGTTGATCGGAGGCTACTGGCAAGCCTGAGAGGTATACATTTCTATTCCCTCTTTGCACTGTATATTTTCTGCTCCGCATTTTCTACTTTATATCTGTTCAACACCTGTGCTTTCCGCTTTTTCTGCATCTATTCATGCTGTATGCTTTCTACTTTGCACCTTCTGCATTTGTTCATGCTGTATCCTCACATATCACTACATTTTCTTTACAGTTATGGGTGTATGCTTATTTCCTAACACTTGCCCCAGAGCCCATAGAGGAGCTCCCACTAGTTGTCCCCTATTCAAGGCGGTATGATGGCAGATGCCAGCGTAGGAGCCGCTAGTCGTTCACATTCTTCCAGCACTATTTCAATACGATGGCTGCCTACGAGGTAACCCAAAACACAGTCATTTTCGCTTTACCACTGTTCTGATTCACATTTTAGCAACTGATAGTAACTAACAATTTGTTCACTCTCTATTTGTAGATCATGTGGCAGCCTTGGACCATGATGCCAGTTGGGATTCAGGACCAGTACACCGAGGCTTGGGCCACTTCTCGTTTCCTCATTCTTTTTGAGGGCCCAGTCTGCTGGGCCTGGTTCCTGAATGAGCAGTTCGTTCGTCAGACTGTAGGCTTACTAGACCTGATTGTTCCAATGGCACTACCGGAGTTCATGAGATTAGCGGACAACCTATCCATTGATGAGGTCATGTAGTTTATGGTGGGCTTGGATGTTGACTACTTCAAGGTAGAGGGAGACTACGTAACCTTCATTTAGACCCATCTCATGCCACCTCTGACAGGTGTTTGCGGAGGTGAAGGGATGAGGGCTCCTGCAGCGAGAGAGGCATGTAGGGCAACCAGAGCAACCAAGGCCCGTGCTAGAGGGGCTCCCCGCATCAGTTGGCCAGGGTTTCCCACTGCGCTTACATGCTGGCAGCATACTGGAGCGGCTTACCAGATCCTGATTGAGCCTGCAACGGCTGGTCACGAGTTAGTCGAAGTTTGAGGCTTGACTAAGGTATGGACCATACTTTATTATTTGCACCCCACATTTGATTTCAGATATATTTATTGCGAACACTGATCATCCAAATGCATTTGCAGGCATCGATAGAGTACACAGGGAGCGTTCTTAAGCTGATAGCCTCCTTGATGGGTATGGTACAGAGGAGGGAGACGCTGCTCAGTCTCCATGGCATCTCGGTAATTTCTTTCAGTTTGCACTTCATGCTATCATCTTTCTATTGATACACTAGCATTTCAACTGTAGTCTTTCCCAAACAACATCTGACATACTATATCTGATACACTACACTCACACACTGCATTCTACACTGTACTTACACATTGTATCTGATTTCTGCATGCCACTTATTTTGCACACTATGCTTGTATCTGATACACCGACTGTAACTGATATGTTGACACCTTTCCTTTTCAGATCCCACTTATTTCGATGGCTTTGGCGGCGGCAGCAGCACCGGCACTGGCAGTACCCTCTCCAACAGTAGGGAAGAGAGGCAGATAAGGGCACCTGAGGCCAGAGCAGTCCTCTAGAGCCCATCTTGAGCAATGACAATATTGAGACTAGTGATTTCGCGAAGGTAGTAAGTCAGCATTTTGAGTCGTTCGAGAGTGGAGACGATGCCAGCTCTAGTTTCGAGGGCGAAGATGACGATGTCGAGGCGGGTTCGGGGACAGAGAGCGGAGACGATGCCGCTCTGGTTCTGGCTCAGAGACTGATTCAGACAGCGACGTTGATGGAGATAGTACCCTAGAGTCCTCTCCTCCAAGGAAGAGGATGAAGAGGGCCTTTTGGGCCTGAGGCGACTGGCGTTGATTTTTTTGTACTTTTGCTTAGTTTCCTTTTGTTTGGTAGCATTAGCAAATGTATAGCTTTAGATAGGTTTTATTTTCTCTAAAACTTGTACTCCTCATTTTGTAAAAACCATGATCGGAATAAAACCCCGCAGCTTTTATAAAAAGAGTGTTGTTATTTTTTGCATCATGAGCACCATATTTGCATGAAAATGGACATGGAATCGAATTGGCGAAGAGTGCTTGATTGAAACAGTGTTCTTAATAGGGTAATAAACCGACCAACAAACAAAATACAAAACACAACATCCACTCGATAAGCAAAATCAACTCGATAAACAAAGCAAAATAACTCAAATACAAAAGAAACAAACTTGCTAAAACCAAAAGGACTCAAAACAAGACCTTAAAACACACAAAGATGAAAACAAAACGAATGCTTCCAGCACTACTCAGCACACAAGTGGACAGTAGGCCTGAAAAGGAGGTTGCCATCCAGAGAAAGAGCCTGCTAGCCATATGCTGGCCACAAGAGGTGGCATGCTGGCCACCTGCTGGCCATCAAATGTGGGAATCATCAGATTGTTGACAACTGGCTTCTAGTCAAAGCCTTATCTTCTACAAAAGGTCTAGCTTCGTGAATTCTTCTCCAGAACTTCATTTCAGTTGCAATTTCTTCACAAATAGAGTCATTTTTCACCGAAAAGGTCTCGGATTGGATTGTGACTTTAGACGGCTTGAAAAAGGTTAATTTCTGGAGTTTTGACATAAATGCACTTTATCTGCTGAGCTGTACTCCACTTTGTATTCTATTCTTTCATGCTGTAGCACGATACTAGGACCCGATTACACATGTCTTTAGCTTTGGGGGATAAGAGATATGCCTGATAATTGAAGAATTTTAGGCACTAATGGAATCCCGATGCGATGAGGAAATCATACCTCAGCCCCAGTTTGGCCACGTCCAAGCTTTGGGATGGATGTGTGGGCTCACTTTACACGAGGCTCGATCTTTGGTTCACAATGAAGAGCTGGATATTCCCAGCTTGATTTATCGCTTTTTTGACGTCAGTGACCGAGGCGACCTTTTTTGGCAGGGTTTTCGGCAACACGCCCTCTACTTATGTATGCTTGCTCATTTCCTTCTTGCCCTAAGTTTTGGCGGGTCCAGCATTTGGTTGGTCGAAGTGGCCCATGGTTTGAAAGAAGGCAAGAGTTGCATTGGCTTGGTACTGGCCGAGACTTTGATGGGTTTAGATGCCTTTCATCGGCGAGAGACTACCAGATTCGCGGGGAGCCCACTACTTCTTCAGGTATTGTTTTCCTCCATTTCTTACATGTGTTTCTCACATCGCTCGACACTCATGCTCTGTTTTTCTCTTAAAACCATTTTCTCACTTTTCCTTCAACATACATCTCTGTATTCTTTAATCTCTCTTTTCTTTCATCCTTTCCCAGGTATGGCTTATGGATAAGCTGAAGGTAGTGGATTCTTGCCTTGAGTACTCAGCTTGAGGCTATTTCTTCCACCACCGTCTAGTGGATTTCTTGAATGAGGGATGGTCGTGCCACTAGCTATGCAACAGGTCTGTTGCTGACATAACTTGGCTTAACCTGACCGAGATGAGCTATAGCATGACTCGGCAACCTGGTATTCAGTTGATCGACTTTACGCATTGTGTGTTCTACTTCCCCTTCAAGTTCAGACATCAGTTTGGGCATGATCAGATTCGCCCAGAGGAGGGGGTAGAGTACCTGGTTTCATTCCCCATCCGCAGTTCACACTTGGCTAGGTACATCATTGCTTGAGGACGAGCGAGCTTCTGGCTCCTGTCCCTAGTTTCAATTGCGCCCTTTCTGGCGAGTGTTTGGCTTGGCTCGAGGATGAGGCACAAATCGGGCCCACTTTGGCTTTAGAAGATTCCATAAGCACAAGCGGGGATCGCAGGAGCACTTGACTCATCTATGCCCCTAATTTATTGCTTTGACCTTTCTTTTCAAGTTTTTTGAATGTAATAAAAACAACTTTGATTGGTATCAGAGAGTTGGAGAACTTTAAGTCGAAATTAATGAAATTAAAGTTGTGAGCACTGAAAAATTTCATTTTGGTCAAAAAATGGTCTAAGTTGTAAAAGGTAAAATTTGAACAAAATCAACTTTTATTAAAACTTTTCAAAACCATTTTCGAAAAGGATCACCACTTGACATGCACAGAATCAATCCTCAAGATGTACAACCCCGAATCAAAAGATCACAAATTGCTCATTGATTGAACAGCACTTCTCAGCATTGTAACTAGCTATTTTCTCAGAGTAAAGATCATAACCAAACCCTCAGGTAAGGAACAGACAAAGATGACCTGATCAGAGATGTGGACAGGACTGTTGAGTTTGAGATGTTTACGGCCGAACTTCAGGATAAAGTTGCCTACGTATCCCAAAAATGATAATTAGGCCTTACATAGTTCGGTTTGGGTTCACGCAAGTATTAATTCTGTTCTTTTGTGCTTTAACTTTTGCCAAAGCCTCCCTTTAGGGTTTTCAACCTTGCGAGCTCAGTTTTTTTTTTATTTTTTATTTTATTTATTTATTTATTTCTAATTTTTCATGCTCTAACTTTTGCCTAGGTCGTCCTTTCAGGTTTCGGCCTAGCGAGCCTCTCAGGGATTGTATTTCTTCAGCTTGTCCATGTTGATCGGTTGGGAAAATTTTAGGCTATCCAGGTCCATAATAATAATAGCTCCACCTAACCAGATAGTTTTGATGATGTAAGGACCAGTCCAATTAGGTCTGAACTTGCCCCTAGGATCATGAATGGGAGCTCAGTTGTCTTTTAACACCATATCTTCCTCTTTGAGATTTTGGGACTTAACCTTATTGTTAAAAGCCCTAGTAATTCTATGTTGATAGCCCTGAATATGATACAATGCTTTCAGACTTCTCTTATCAAACATCATCAGCTCTTCGAATCTGCTCTGTTGCCAGTCTGCCTCTTCTATCTGACACTCAACCATAACTCACAGTGACGAAACTTCTATTTCAATTGACTGAACAACTTCCATCCTATAGATGAGAGAATAAGGAGTTGCCCCTGTAGACGTTTGGATTGAAGTTCTATAGTCCTAGAGTGCGAATGGTAATTTATCTGGCCAGTCCCTATATGTCTCAACCATCTTTTGCAAAATATTCTTGATGTTCTTGTTGGCGGCCTCAACAACTCCATTGGTTTGCGGCCGGTATGTAGACGACTTGTGAAAAGCCATATTGTATTTCTCCAACAATTCGATCACCTCCTTTTTGAAATGGAAGCCATTATCTGATATGATCTCATTTGGGACTCCATAGCAGCAAATGATGTTGTTCCGAATGAACTTAGCCACATGCGATGCTTTCAACACGGCACAGGACTGAGCTTCCACCCACTTTGTAAAGTGATTAATTGCCATTAGAATGTATTCATGCCCATTCGACCCTTTTGGTGTGACTACCCCAATGATATCAATTCCCTAGACTGAAAAGGCCATGGCGAAGTCATGTTGTATAGTTTTGACGGTGGGATATTCATGCAATTGGCATGAATTTGGCATTTGTGGCATCGCCGAACAAAACCAATATAATCCTCCTCCATAGTGGACCAGTAGTAACCTTGCCTGAGAATCTTCCAGGCTAACATCACTCTATTCATGTGTGCTCTGCACTCTCCTCCATGGATGGCCTCCATTAGGCACTTTGATTCCTTCTCTTCGACACACAACTTGTGTATTCCCAGATGACCTCTTTTGTACAGTTTACCTCCGTAGATGATAAATTGGACAACCATCTTCCATATTCCCCTTTTGTCCTTGTCATTTGCCCTTAGTGGATAAATCTCATTTTCCAAGAAGTTCCAAATATTGTAGTACCAAGGGTTTTTGTCTTGCTCTTCATCTATTGTGGCGATAGTTTCATAGGCTGGTGTGTATCTCTGCTCAATGATAATCGGACGCATCCAGAGTCCAAGCGGGATGTCTATCATAGAAGATAGAGTTGAGAAAGTATCAGCGAACCTGTTGTTCTCTCTCAGTAGATACGTGAAAGTTAGCTTTTCAAACCTAGGAATCAGAACATCCAGGGTCTGGTGATAAACCTTTATATTTTCTTCTTTGACATTTCAGTCTCCATTTGCTTGAGACACAACTAGGTTCGAATCCCCGATAACATCCAACCTTTTTGCCCCTAGTTCCAGGGCGACTTCCAAACCAGCGATACACGCCTTATATTCTGCTTCGTTATTGGACACCTTGAACTGAAGTTTGAAAGGTAGAGGTATATGAGAATTGTTGGGTGTTATCAGCAACACACCTATCCCATAACCATACTGATTAGATGCTCCGTCAAAGTACATTGTCCAAGTCTCCTCCTCGACTTGCAAAATGGCTTCATCTGGGAACAGGTACTCCACTGCTTTATCCCCTTCTATTGGGTGATCGGCTAGGAACTTTGCTATAGCTCTCCCTATGACCGACTTGCGAGTGACAAACTTGAGATCAAATTCGAAGAGAAGAAGCAACCAATGAGCAAGCCTACCCGTAAGCGGTGGTTTCTCAAAGAGATATTTGATAGGATCTAATCTCAAAACCAGAATTACAGAGTGAGCTAACAAGTACTGCCTCAACTTCCTGGTAGCCCATACCAAGGCTAGGCAAGCTTTCTCCAACGGAGTGTAGTGGGTCTCATAATCCAGCATTTTTTTGCTTAAGTAATATATGGCTTTCTCTACCCTATTCTCAGATTCCTGCACAACCATGCATCCCATTGTGGTGTCTGTGACTGACAAATACAGAATCAAAGGCTTCCCCGGCTTTGGCAGCGACAACACAGGAGGATTCTGAAGGTACTGCTTGATCTGCTCAAAAGCAAATTGGCATCGATCATCCCATCGAAATCTCTTTCCTTCCTTCAGGAGACCAAAAAGTGGTTCACAAGTCAAGGTTAATTTGGAAATAAACCGTTTTATATATTGCACTTTACCTAGAAAACCTCGCACTTCCTTTTCAGTCCTTGGTGGTGACATTTCTAGGATGGCCTTGATTTTGGAAGGATCTACCTCGATGCCCTTCTGTATGATCAAAAAGCCCATCATTTTTCCTGCTGTTATGCCGAAAGTACACTTCTGCGGATTCAACCTTAATCTATATTCTCTGATCCGTTGAAAGAATTTCTTCAAGGCGGTGTAATGGCCCTCTCTTTCTTTGGATTTGACAATCATGTCGTCCACATACACCTCGACCTCTTTGTGGATCATATCATACAGAATAGTGGTTGTAGCTCTTTGATAGGTAGCTTTGGCATTCTTCAGCCCAAACGTCATAACCCGATAGCAGTAGGTACCCCACGACGTAGTAAATGCAGTTTTCTCTCTGTCCTCGGGTGCCATTAGAATCTGGTTGTACTCGAAAAACTCGTCCATGAAGGATAGAAATGCATGACCTGCAGTGAAGTCTACTAGCTCATCAATGTACATCAAAGGGAAGTCGTCCTTCGGACTGGCTCTATTCAAATCCCTAAAGTCCACACACACCCGGATTTTACCATCCTTTTTCGGTACTGGGACGATGTTGGCCAACTAAGTCGGATACCCAGATACTAACAAAAAACCTCCTTTGATCTGCTTTAATCTTCTTGGTGACCTCTTGTTTGATCTTCAATGCCCAATTCAGACGGATTCTTGGCAACTTCTGCTTAACAGGTCGGGCCTCGGGGTCAAGAGGGATCCGATGCTGTACAATCTCAGGATCGATTCCAGGCATGTCTTCGTA
The DNA here is from genome assembly GCF_055761805.1 of Camellia sinensis. Taxonomy (NCBI): domain Eukaryota; kingdom Viridiplantae; phylum Streptophyta; class Magnoliopsida; order Ericales; family Theaceae; genus Camellia; species Camellia sinensis. The sequence continues at coordinate 13,435,053 of NC_138967.1, read as the reverse complement.
GGACCACGTGAAAACATCTTTGAAATCTTTTAATAAAGTGACTAAGTGCTTGCGCTCCTCTGAAAACAACGTGGACCTGATCTGGACCAGACGTAGATCCTTCTCAGTACCCACATTAATGACAATGTTTTAATCAGCAAGGGGTTTTGCAAACCTCTCCTCTTCTGGATTAATCAAGTTTTTCAAAACTAGAAGAATTCCTTCCTCTTCGTTTTCGTTAAAATTTTGAAAATCTTGGTCAATGCAATAAACAAACGGCACAGAGAAATACTCAGAATCAACAACGTTCTCATTCATAAGGTCTAGCTCTTCGGTTATAACCGACTCAAAAGCAAAAGAAAAAGAGAACCTGGACAAGACCGTGGCATCCGGGTTATCACCCCCTGGAATACCAGACTCGGACTCAGAAGAATTGGAATCTGATTCTGACTCCACAGACTCTGTAGAATTAGATTCTGGCTCATTACCCGACTTAAAACTAGGTAGGTAGCCCTCCTCCTGTTGCCAGACAAGGGATAGTGCTTTAGATGAATCCAAAATGCTACTGGATGGGTTCACACCTAGTTGGTCCCCGATCATGGAGATGGTAAGGTTATCCCCCAAGCTCTCTGAGTCTGCTAAAGGATCTGTAAGGAGACATGCTAGTGCTGTCTCTACTCCAAGCTCGCTGTTGTCCGAGTCACTTTCCATGCTCTTTTCAGGTTCAGTACTTGGTTTAGCCTTTTTCTCGGCATCACTTTCTTGCAATTATAGATCAAAGAAGATTTCGAAGCCAGGAACACACTGCTTCGCAGAATTCATCCAGGGCTCGGAAAAGCGGCAAAAAGGGAAGTCTTCACCCTCCCGAACAAAGTGGCCATTCAACGTTCCCCAGATTGGTCTATGAATGAGCTCAAAGTGTTTCCTAACCTGCTTGGCTCTGGGTCTGCCTGCCATCTCTTCCCTTTTTCGGACCCCATCATCTTTGGTGGGTACATAACCCAAACCAAAGGCATGCGGCTATGCGGCACATCAACTAATGCTGTGATGCCTTTCTGGCCACTTCTCCCAAGTTCCATTCCTAGCACATACTGCAGTTTGTTCATGACATAGATTGATTGGACGCTGACATACATGCCCTTATCAGCGGCCAAGATGGTTTGCACTATTTGCGCCTCAACCAACGTAAACCCTGAAGGGAATACATCCTCCTCACCATGAACGATCTCCAACACTGGTATAGTTACCTTTGGCGAAGGATGGATGGATGAATTCCTGAAAACGATTGCCACTCCCTTTTCGTGAGGGTACTTTAGCATTTGGTAGAGGGTAGATGAGACTACTTTCACCAGATGCAACCAGGGTCTCCCTAGCAGTAAGTTGAAGGTGGCCGGGACATCCAGAACATGGAACTCGATATCCTGCTGAGCTGGGCCTACCTGGACTCTGATTTGTACTGTGCCCATAACTTCTCTGCTTGTATTATCATATCCCCGAATTACTTGGGCAGTGGGCACAAAATTTGCTGGTTTAAGGCTAATGGCATAAGCTGTGTAGGAAGGACAGACATTTATAGTTGAACCGGTGTCGACCAACACCACCGGTACCCATTTTTCTCTACATTTAATAGATATGTACAGGGGCTTGTTGTGAGCTGAGCCTTCTGGCGGCAGTTCTTTATCATAAAAGGTGAGGGTTGGCCCGGTACCACCTGAGAAGACCAATCCCACAAGCTGTTCAGGGGTAGTGTCAATGGATAATTTAGCTTTATCCATTGTTGATAGTATAGCCCGTCGATGTACCCAGGAGGCCATAAGCAGACCCTAGATCAAAATATCGGCTTGGATTTTCTTCAGTTACTTCAAAACTGCTTCTTCTTCCAGCTGCTTCTCTTTTTGTTTCAATCTCTCTATCTTTCCCAGAGGCCTCAGCTTGGTCTAAGTGTAGTGGTTTAAAATACCGCCCACTTCTCGTCATGTGGTCTATCTCTTCAGCGTACAACGTGTTGTTTGGAAGGCACTCACCACAGTCCTCCTCAGTGTGAGCTAGATATAGATCTTCATCCTCCCACCATACACCTTCGGTAGCCGACAAATAGTTGTCCGGCTCTATTCTGATCACTCTCACATCGCAAGCATCCTCCGCAAGGTGTTGGGCCATTACAGCTTTGTCTTCAACCTTTTCTTGTAGAAACTATTTCAGCATAGCTTCCTGTTCTATGTCCACAGTACTCACAGTGCCCAGTTTCTGAGCTGGATTTTCCATGTCGGTGTTCTCCGACAGTTTTCCCTTTTGATCGGCCAATTCGGCCACTGCAGTAATTCCTGCTTTCTTTTCCTCCGATTTTGTCTTGGTTCCTTCTTCTTTGTTGGGTTTATCACTTAACCACCTAGAGATGTTCGCTGACCCATCCAAATCAAACCAGTTAATCAGCACATCCCCTTGACCTTGTTCGTCGAAGAACTGTAGGTTGTCTAGGTCCTCTTCAAGCTCTGCCAGATCATCCAAACCTTGGCTTGGGTCATCCTCCCTAACCACATTGACCTCCACTATTGTTGGCAATACCACTTCTGGCTTGACTTGATCAATTGGCACAATGTAGTAGCTTGGATCATACTCTCCCTCAAACAAGTCCTCAGAGTACTCAGACAGCGGACTCGTACTCTTCTCTAAGGCCAGCCTTCTTTCTGCTCCAATGGTCACCACCAAAGGTTTAGGTTGAAGTGGGGAGGTGTCCATCATGCATAAATCTATGCTTTTCAGAATGAACACCATCAGTTTGGGTAGGTGGGAAGGGGTAATATATACGCTGGGGTCATAGGGGATGGCCAGTGTATGGATTAGGTTTAGATTGTGAGGTGGGGGAACCTGGTTGTGGGTCGGGAGAGGGTTGGTAGTTACATTTTCTTTTTGGGGTGGTGCAATCACCTTATTATCAATGAGGTCTTGAATCTCATGACGTAATCTGAAGCATTGGTTGGTGTCGTGACCGTGCTGTTGGTGAAACGCACAGTACTTGGCTGGGTTGTGTTTAGGTGGGAGAGGATCGGGTAGTGGGCGAGGCTCTAATGGCTTGAGGTATCTGTAGATGTCCCCGAACATCCCGGGAAAATCCCGTTTTGTTCATTTGGGCTTACTACAGTTCGAACTCAATGTCACGGTTCTTAATCTGATCTCGCAAAGTGTAGTACGAGATTGATAAATCACCAAAGAGTCCAGATCCGGCAAATCGTTTTGAAAAATTGATTTTTAGAAAGAAGTGCCAAACATAGACTGCTTTGCCAGATACAGAGTCGCCACCTAAATATTTTATTTTGGGAGAATTTAGGAAACCCTGACTCGTGCCTAAGGTCACGTGTCCTTCATCACCAAAGTTGCCTCGGCTCGGGAACTTGGGTACGATTGGGGAAGGTCATGCAATGAGCACCCCCGTTCGCCCGATCAAAGATCGACCACTACTAAACATGACATCGAGTTTTTGAAAACACATGCATTCTTGTTCCAGTTTATTAGCCTAGGATTACTATGTGATGCACATAGTATACAAGTATAGACTAGATCGCTTGAGTTGGAACAAAACATTTCATGTTTGTTTTTGAAAGTGGTTTGTTACTCGCAAGTAGGCTAAAATGCAGATTTTGCCACCCTCAAGTGGGCTTAGAAAACATGGTGATTTGCCACTCTCTTAAAACTCGCAATCAATGAATTGTTCCAATTCAAGTAATCCGACCTTCACCCACAGGCATTCAGGCAGGTATATCACATAAGCAGTTAACCTCATGGCAAGCATGCTATCATGACAGTCACTCATACACATGTAAGGATGCTAAAGCATAAACACTCACCGAGTACTCCAAGCCAAAACAAAAGCTAGTTAGTAATCAATGCATGATCCTAGTTCATGTTAAGATGGCTAATGCAACACATGCAAAATGCAACTAAGATAGGCTCGGCTATTCTAAAAAATGGCATGTGAAATGCAACAGATAACATGTATTCAACTCGAAATTGAAATACAATGTAGTTAGTATGATGCGCCGAGCCTGGTGCATGCAAGACAGATAAATGAATGCAAACATGCAAAGCATAAAGATGCTAATTGAAACATGCCCTAAAACTAACCATCATAAGCTAGTAAATAAAAGGGAGAAAGACGTGGGGTTGGAAGACATGCATCACACACACGCACACTTATTACAACAGTTGGCCCTATCGACGGAGGGTCCGAATAAATAATACAACACCAACTAGCTAATCTAAACTATTCTAATTAAACTAGTTATTACACAACCACAATGGATAACAAATTATAGCTAATTATTACACAACTCTAACTAATTAACAAATTAGCTAAGTAAGCAATTGAACTATCATGCAAACTACATGAAACGGACTGCCTCAGCTCTGCCTTGGATGATAAAGGATGCATGCATGCTCGAGACGCCTTGTCGGGAAATCCATCGCGATGCCCTGACTTGCCTTTGTTTGCAATTGATTTTAGAAATTTGCACAAAGCTCCAGAGAGATGAAACTCCACCCCTGGAAACTGTGGGGAGGCTGCCAACCAGCTTATGGGCATGGGAGACCAATGGCCGATCACCTTTTGTGGTGGAAACCAAAGAAGGTGGTCGGCCTGCCAGAAAACCTGGTTGGCCGACCAGTTTCTTCTCCTGGATTTTGGTTTTCTGCAACAAGGAGCAAGAGAGAGACATGGCTAGGTATTTTTGACATATGTGTGTACGACCACTCTCCCCATCATTGTACAAGCTCAAGGGAGTATAGGTCTCGATCCTCGGGCCACCAATCACGCATCTCGATGCATGATGGCCTAGGAATTGAATTGCACAACTTAATATAGAATGAATGCACACACAAGCACCTAAAGCCAACAACTCCGTCATGGGTAGTCAAGAGTGTCGGGGACCGGGGATTGAGGCACGTTTCGTCACTTTGAGTACGAAACATCCCTTATTTCCCGTGTTCGGACTAACTCCTATTCTGAACACAATGTAACAAAATATGGCATGCACAATGCGACTTTAAGTATGCAACCTAAATGCTATGCCACTAAGTGATGCAAACATGCAAAGGATGACATGCAAACATGCAAACTAGCATACACAATGTTATGAACTAACGGTGGCATACTCAATGCACGTGGTACTTAGCACACACAATGCACCTAAGAACTAACATACACAATGAGATGAACAAAGCATGCACAATGCGACGATCAATCATGCGACAATGTGGCATACTCAATGCTATGGAATACAATGGCATACTCAATGTAAAAAATGGACTTAAACCAAAATGACTGGGCCTCAGCCACACCCAAATCAGTGGCCATACATGATGAAAACAAGACTCCAAAACTCATGCAAACAAGCCCAATGTAATGGCCCCGAGCCTAAGGCACAAAAACACAACTTTGCACATGCATTGAAAGGATTAAACATGGAGTACAATAGCATATATTCCAGCTTTGAAATGGCATATAACATGACTCCAAAATGACTTCGGCTCATGCAAACAACTCACACAACGCATGTTGAACGGCTCAAGCATTGAAACTAGTGAAGTGCATTACACTATAGGCATGCAAAGCGATGCTCAAATGATGAAACCAACCCCAAACAGACCCTATGCAGGCCCAAAACAGTAGCAAAATGGGTTGGGATGATGGCTTGAAAGGCACAAAAGTGAAGCTTATGCAATGGCTCGCAAATAGGGCATTAATGCACAACTCTAAAGAGCACTTAAAGCATGGAAAGTATGGAAGTGTAGCACCCCTATAAGCTCTGAAATATCATACCCAATGATGCCAAAACATGTAAATAGCTCAAGTTAAGCATGCAAGGAACCTCCAAACTCAAAGCTAGTCAATGCTATTACACAACAAGTATGCATGGCTAGCATTTTTTGACCAAGGGACCTCAAAATAGAGCTAAGGCAGCCCAAAATATGAACAAAATCAGTTTGAAGTATGGCCAAAATATGCTAGAATAGAGGGCTAAAACAACATGCATTGTGAGCTAGTGAGCATGAGTTACACTACAAGCAGATGAAGCATATGAAGGACTACCAAACCAAGCAAACATAGAGTCATGGCATGCCAAATGATGGCCAAAAACCCACTGAAACAAGACCAATACATGCAAGAATGACATGCTCCTTTCATAAGCCATGAAAGAGATTACTCTACACATGCAAGAAGCAAGCAAAAAGGGACCAAACCAGCCATGGTTAGAGCCTAGGAAGGTCCTATAAGTCACCAAAAAGTGCCTGAACAAGGCCTTCAAATGGTATAAACATATGCTCCTTTGGTAGGCCAAAAATGCTAGTAAACAAGACAACAAGAGAAAGGGTCACCCCTCTCTGATCTAGGCCCTCAAAGCCACATTCTCACCACTGAAAATCCACTGGATTTCAGTGGTAGGAAGGTCAAGAAAAGGCTAGCTTGAATGCTTTATGGCATGGCATAAAACAAGGCTAAATAGAACATGTAAGAGGGTAGATGACCCCCAACACCAAAAGAGTCTTAAACAAACATGAAAGTCACTTAAATATGAAGATTTTTTCAGTTGACAACAAAGCTCAAATAAGTATGCAAATGAGGCTAAGAGAAGGATCAAAACAATGCTTAAAAGAGGAAAAAGTGATTACCCTTGAAGCTCAGCAAAACCAGCAAACTTCTGGACCAAAAACTCAACCTTTGAGACCTCTCAAGACCCTCCAAGAACTCAGTAACAATGGTGGAGGTGTTAGGCTATGAGGTGTGGTGCAAAGGGCTAAGAATAATACACTCTTTAGGGCCAAAATGTAGAGATATAGAGAGAGATATGTTTTTTTGCCTTAGACCAAAAATCTCAACCTGGTATAAGGAGAGAGAGGGTCTCTCTTATAGACAAACAAGGCCAAAGATTCTTCAAGAAGATAAAAACAAGGCTCAAGATCCTCCATACGTGTATGGAGGATCCAGTCTGTGCCTTCCAGCTGGCACAGCTGGCATGCACTCAGACAGACAAAGTAGGAGGGAGCTGGCCGACCAGATAAGGTGGTCGGCCGACCACTTCCCTTGGTCGGCCGACCAAGGCAAGTGGTCTCCCAGATAAAAACTGGTCGGTGGCTCCATTTGGTAGTCTCCAATTTGAAAGCAAGCTAGTGGTATGGTGGGAGACCAGCAAATGTGGCCCAAATACCAAGAAAACCAACTTCCCGACAAGAAAATTGGCTGGCGAGGAAAAGTGGTCTCCAAGGAGAAAAGGTGGTCTCCCACCCTTGTACCACCTCCCAAACAAGGAAAACAAGGTTCATGCCAAAATTGGACCAACACGGATGCAAAATGAGAGTTCAGGGGGCAAAGCGCGCGGCCGGGTGCCCCGAAAACTGGCTGTTGAGCACAAAAGGTGACGTACGGCCACAAAAGTGGTCTTCCAGACCACAGTGCCCCTATAGACAGAGGAAACAAGGTATGTTCCAAAAATCATGCCAAACGGAGAATGTTAAGCGATCCCGAGCCGAGCGCACGGCTGATGGCTCCGAAAATTGAAAACTAGTCTCCAAATGGGAACAGTGGCCTACGACCATGAGAAGTAGTCTACGACCACTGAGAGACGGTTTACAAGACCTCTCCCTCCCTCCGGGAAGAGAAAACAAGACTTAGTTCGCAAACCGAGTCAAAGTAGAAAAGGGTCACGAGGTCCGGAGGTGAGGCTCTTAGCCAAGAACTCCGAAACCTTGAAACGAGCACAACATGCGCAATCACCGAGTGCTCAATCGATGACGTCTGAATCTTAAGGTCGATCAAAAATGGGATGTCTATAGTGTCCTTTTTTGATCAACACCTTCATGGCTTGAGATAAAGGCATGTAGAGTGGGGTAAAGGTCCTCTGGGATCATGCAGTGTTGTTTGAAGTTTATGGAGCTGTATTAGCCAAGGGATTGGCGATCTTGGTTGCGGTGGTGACAACACTCACATCAGACGGCTTTGCAGCTGTGCTACCACTGGTGGTTGCATTGGAGCTGCGTACAAAAGGCCTTTTGGCCTGCTCTTTCTCATTAGTAATCAGCCCTTGTTTCATGGCGTCTTCAATCTGAACCCCCATCTCGTGGAGCTTGGTGAATGTGAACAAAGGTAGGATGATAATCTTCTACAACAATTTGCCGTGCAGATTGCGGACTACCATTCTTATCTGATTTTTCTCTGAAGGTCATGTGGTTATCATTGAAGCCTTGGCCCTCCAACTTGTCATAAATTCTGAGAAACCCTTTTTCGGCTCCTGGCGCGTTGCCTCAAGATCACGAGTTGTGACCTCGATTTGTGTGTTGTACAAGTACTGTACAACAAATTCCTCAGCCATTTCCTCCTAACTCTGCTTCACAGAATCTTCTAGCTTTGCATACTATATAGTTGCTATTCCTGACATAGTTCGGCCAAAAAAGTGAGAGATTCTGTAACCAAATTAGGCCCATCGGTCGCAGGATGTCTGAAAACAACCGAAGATGAACCATGGGAGCTCTAGATCCATCGAATCAATTGATGTGTGGCATTTTGAACCGATTTGGCAATGTCACTGTAGAGTCGGTATATCTGTCTTCTATATCAAGGATAGAGTTAACACCCTGTGCCCTCCTGAAGAGCTTCTCTAGTTTGTTAACTTTAAGCACAGTCGGATCAACCTCAAACTCAAATGGAGCCTCAGTCTAATACACGGGTGTTTTGGAGGCTTGTGGTGGGATCGGCTCTACCAGATTGCCCTGATTCTTAACATGGACGGCGACTCTAGGTACTGGGATACCCATAGGAGGTGCATGAGATGTGGAAGCTGCTGCCGGCTATGACTATTGTTGTTACAGCCTGTTTATTACCTCAGCCTGACATGCTGTGACCTCAGCTTGAAGAGTAGCGTCTTGCTACATGGTTTCAGCTGTTTGCTAAAGATGGTAGATTAGGTCCTCCATGTTGACTGGGGGATATTGTGCCATTGGAATTGGCGAGTGATCTCGTACTGGACTAGATGTAGAAGACTGAGCCTGACTGGATGCAGGTGAAGTGGGGGATGACTGCTGTAGAAATTGAACTGGTGAACTCTGCCTTAATCTCCTCCTGTATTAGGGTTAGCATCCTGTCCAAGTTTGGAACAGTCTCTATGGCTTCCGATATACAACTAGGCAGAATGGTCAAAAGGGTACCTGTAGACACCCCATTTTTGACCGTCCTCAAGACTTGGACGTCACCGTTTGAACACTCGTTGATCATCCATGTTCGTGTTCGTCTTAAGTTCTCGGAGGTCTCAGCCACGCGCCTTGCCTCAAGACCTCTCGACTTGCCTGTTTTGTGTTTGGTTTTGCACCAAACACTTGTGTTTTGCTTTTGAGGAGCAGGGAATGGCTTATTGGCCATCCCCACATCTCACCGGCCATGGCTTGAGGCCACCGGCCATTGTTTTGTTGCCATCGGCCAAATGTTTAGTCTGTCGGTACTCTTTGTGGTCGGTTGACCATTTATTTGGTCAATTTGTCATTTTTGGCTGGCCGATCACTGTTCATCTACTTTTGGCAGATATTTTATGCCAGCTGTGATAGCTGGCATCCACTTTGCACCCCCTCCATACACGTGTATGGAGGGATTTCACTCTTGCTTAGCTTGTTTTGTAAGCTTTGCAAGAGTGAATCTCTATAAGAGGAGGCCTTCTCCTCCTTTCTCAAGGGTTCTAGAGGTTCAAGGGAGGGTCTGAGATTAGGGTTAGGGTTGTGAATCTATTCTATCTCTATATCTTTCTCTCTTTGTGTATTTGTGTGTGTTTGTCCTTACTTTTGTGCACAAACACCTAGTGTTACACTTTCCTTTAGCTACTGAGGTACTAAGGAGTGATTTTTAGAGTTTTTGAGTGGATTCAAGCTTGAGGAAGCAGCTGGAGCTCAGTTCTTGAAAGGGGTCTTCAAGGGTAAGAACTTTGCCCTTTATTTCCCATTTTTGCATAGGCTTTTAGCCATCATTGCATCTGTTTTTAATCTTAACTTATAACATATAAAAGTTCTAATTTTAAGTGCTTAAAATAGTTGTTTAAGGTTGTTTTGGTGTTTGGGGTTGTTTGACCCCTCTTAGGCCTTGTTTGGCCCCATTTTTTGTGCTATTTTGGTGAGCTCTGGGACCACCTTGCTTGGGCCACCTCACCACTGAAATCCAGAGGGACTTCAGTGGTGGGGATGGTGCTTTGAGGTCCTAAGAAGGAGAGGGCCATCCCCTCTCCTTGTTGTCTTCAAAAGTTGTCATTTTAGCCTCATGTGTAAGCACCATTGTTGAGTTCATGTTGGCCATGTCTTAGTTAGTATTTGTGCTTATTTTGCCATGATATAGCACTATTTCTAATTGATTTAGACACGCCATGCTTGCTTTGCATACTTGTCTTGTAATGCCATGAATTGCCTTAACATGCTTTGTGCTTTGAGCCTTGTTTCTAGCATGTTTTTGGCCTAGCTTTGTGAAGCTTTTATGCATGTCTTAGTATGCTTAAGGTCTGTTGGAAGTGGTTTAGGCCATCCATGACATCCTTTGTATAGCCACCTTGAATTTTGGCTTGTTAGCCTTGGGTGTGTGAGTGTTGAGCATGCATTACTTGGCTTGTTTCAGTGGTTTGCCACCACTTATAGCATCATTTCAGTCCTCGTGGCATACTTGTATGCTTGCATTTGATGCTCCTTTAATGCTTTAAAAGGTTGGTGTTTCATGCTTCATGTTTGTGCCATTGTGTATGCTTCTAGGATTAGATCATTTAGATGCCATCTAAGTGGTTTTTGGGGTTTACTTTGGCATGATTTAGGACTATTTTGATTCACTTTAGTCATTTGCTTCATGTGTCACATGACCAGAGTTTAAGTCCTTGCGCTTGGTTGCATGTCTTGCCTGCATTGGTAGGTTGATTTGGCATCATCTCCTACATGTTTTCAAAGCTTATCATGTATACTATTTGTCCATGTTAAGTGTGCTTAAAAGTCCCCTCTTTGTGCCTAAGTGTTGGACCATGTTTGCATGTATGTTTGTATGTGCATTTGCCCTTCATTTCCTGTGCATTTGGCCACTGTTTTGGGCTTATTTGAGAGCTGCCCAAACTAGTTTAAGACCATCCTTTGCATGTTGTTACATGCTCGCCTTGTGTGTTGTTGCATGCTTGGCCTATCGCATGTTGTTGCATGCTTGAAACACTTTGCATTTGGCATGCATTCTCTTGGTTAAGTTGCCTAACATGTTGTCACATGTCTTGCATACTTACATGTCCACATTGCATCTTGTATGCTTGTCATTCGCATAGTTGTTCCATGCCTTGCATGCTTGTTTTCTTAGGTTGTGTGCCTATTGCATATTTTCCCATATGTTCATGTTGCATACTTAGGTCACATTCTTAGGTTGCATTTTGTATGCATGCCTTTACTGTTGAATCACCATGATGGAGGTTGGGTCCCTTGTTTGTTTTGTGTGCATTACATTTGATATTAAAATGCACACCTTGGCCTCTTTGGCCATCACGTATTGAAATGAGCGATTGGTGGCCCGAGGGTCGAGTCCCAAACTCCTTTGAGTCATAAACATGATAAGGAGTGTGGTGGTGCACACATTTGCTTGAAATGCATTGCCATGCCATGTTTGCCCTCTGCTGCTGTCAAAACAAGATTCTGTAGGCATACATGGTCGGCCGACCGTCTCTATTGCCAACCGACCAAACATTTGAGGCCTAGAGCCATATCAATGGTCGATGACCGTTCTACCATGGTCGGTGATGTTTCCTCTTGGTCGGTGATACTCCACAGTGTTCAGAGAGTGTTCCTTGGGACTTGTGCAATTTTCAAAAGAGCAGAGCAGGGTAAACAGAGGCAGCTTGTGCATAGTGATGGATTTCCGAGCAAACCCGAGCACGCATGCATTGGACCCTCTTCCCGAGGCTGTTTTATTGCTTTCTTAGCTTAGTTAATTTGCTTAACTAGTTAAGTGGTCTGTAATAATTAATTAGCTTGTAGGTTAATTAATTTGTATTATTCTTTTGGTCCCTCCGAGCGAGGGCAAATGTGCAATAAGTATGGGTGTGTGTGTTTGCACATCTTCCAATCCCCATTTCTTTCTCCATTTTACTTACCTGCTTTTGATGGTTAGTACTAGGGCATATTTAATTTAGCATACCTTATGCTACGCATGCGTGCATCCATACATTTGTCTTGCATGCACCGGGCTCGGCACATCATACTAGCTGCATTCTATTTCAATTCCAAGTTGAATATGTGTTAGTTGTAACATCATCATATGCCATCTTAGAATAGCCGAGCCTATTGCAGTTGCATCTTGCCTGTGTTGCATTAGCCATCTTAACATGAACTAGGATCATGCACATGATTATTAACTAGTTTATGTTTTGGCTTGGAGTACTCAGTAAGCATTTATGTTTTAGCATCCTTGCATGAGTGTAAGTGTTGCCATGATAGCATGCTTACCATTAGGCTATGTGCTTATGTGATATTACTGCCTGAATGCCTGTGGGTGAAGGTTGGATTGTTTGAGTTGGAACAACTCGTTGAAATCCGTGTTTTTAGCCTACTTGCAAGTAGCACATTTCAAAACATTTTCTGAACAAACGGATATGCAATGCTTTGTTCCAAATTAGGCGACCTAGTCTATACTTTTGTGTTGTGCACATCACATAGTAAGATTAGCTAATTAATCGGAATAAGAACACATAACGTTTTCAAAACTAGATATCATGGTTAGTAGAGGCCGATCTTCGGATTGGGCGAGTGAGGGTGCTCATAGCTGGCCTTCCCCAATTGTACCCAAGTTTCCGAGCCAAGGCAACTTTGGTGATGACGGACACGTGGCCTTAGGCAAACGAGTTTGGGTTTCCTAAATTCCCCCATAAAAAAAATATTTAGGTGGTGACTCTGTATCTGGCAAAGCAGTCCATGTTTGGCACTTCTTTACAAAAAATCTGTTTTCAAAAACAATTTGCCGGATTTGGACTCTTTGGTTCAGATTTAGAACCATGACAATTTGGGTCCTGAACTGTAGTGAGCCCAAAACCAACGATACGGGATTCATCCTCCTGGGGCATTCGCGGGGACGTCTACAGTTTCTGGCGACTTTGCTGGGGATTTAGAGAACTTGACTCGAGCTCATGATATCTTGTTTTGACTACACTTATGTGTTTCTTTGCATTGCATTTGCATCGGTGTGCCTAGGACACCGTATTTTCCGTCTGCTATTCCTGAACGGTTTGCCGGAGGCTCGTTTTGAGAAGCGTGCCATAAGGCTGACCGGTTACGGGCTCTGCCACGATGGGAACACAAACCCTAGTTTTTACCGGGGCACCCTTTTGACCATTCGACCTAGTGCATATTCGGAATCCATAGTGACCATTCCAAGCAAGGACAGGTTGCTTACCCGATTATAGGTTGTTTAAAACCGCTGCGTGTGTAGTGAAACCTAGCTCCTGACAAAATAGGACAGGGAAACCCTACCCCAACATAGGGGTGTTTTGGCTCTTACTTGCTTGCTATGTGCTTTTAGAGTGTGTCTCTATAGGGAATGCATGTATCTGTTCGCAAGTCTGAGTATCAGGCCCGCATGCATCAGTATTTGGTGGAATCAGTTTTACCTAAGGGTATCAGTTTACAGGCAGAATTCTGTAGGGAGAGTAGTCATTCAGCTTCGCTTATGATGGTTCTGGTGAAATCAGGCTGAGATGCTATCTGTTTTCTCTTTTGCTAAGTAGTCTTGGAACCATAGCTTCAGAAGGGTCTGATATCCCTTGGGTACTCTGGACCTGGGTTGTTATGTGATCAGGAGATGAACCACCTGCAGGCAGCACTCAGTTTACTCCAGATGTAGCGTATGGCATGCACTGTTTTGAGCATTTGCGAATGCAATTTTGTAATTTCTAGTTTGGGTGTTGAGTTAGTTCTTTGTTTTGTTTTGAGTCTGTCTCTTTGTCCTGAGCCAGTCTTTTGCTTAAGGGTCTATCTTGTTGTGTCGAGTCAGTCCTATTGTATAGAATGTCAGGTGATTCCGGGGTTGTTGCCTCGAACACCGTTTTGTTTTGTAATTACCCTTTTGTTTTCTTTTGAGTCTGTCTCTCCTGTGGAGCCAGTTGTAACTAGGAAATCTGAATGAAACAGCTACGGCTATCATGTTTTCCGTGCCTATTGCTACTTTGAGCTAGTTGTGCTAGAGCATTTGAATGAAATGACGGAGCATCTCACTTACTCTTCTGCACCTCGAATTCATTACATTGACCTAAGGTTTTCAAAACTTTGTTAACACTGTGGTGATGAAAACGAAGAGGAAGGAATTCCTCAGGATTTGTAAAACTTTGATCATTTGAGAGAAAGAGAGGCGTGCTAAGCCTTTAATGATTGAAATCATGTTTGTTAACGTGAGTACTAAGAAGGACCCTGGCTTGATCCAGATTGGTTCCGCACTATCTTCAGCATGAGCGATTTGTCACTTTCTTAAAAAAAAAAAAATTCAAAAAACAAAATGTTTTGCGCAGTCCTGTGAAGACCTGTGTGGAATCACTCTTGAAATTGTGCAGCTTAGGATCGTTCTCAGCCTCAAGACTTGAGCCCTTGCTTTCAAATCTTGGACCTTAGTTCAGAATGTTCAACGGTCGACTACAAAATGAGGCTTGCGTGGCCAAATTTGAAGTAGCCCTCGAACAAAAGGCCAAGAAAGTTAGATCAAGAAGATCAGACCTCATCAGAAGAAGCTTGCGAAGCTAGAACAGAAACACCCCTCGAACTAGGTGCAAAAATGTCCGATATGCTCGAAGAGCCGAAGATGGATCCTCCTGCAAGTCAATACAACAGCCACTCTCCTGGATACGGATGGCTTCAAAATCTTAAAACCATTTGGCATGGACTTGTTACACTTTTACCCTTTGAGAGGCTCACTGGGTCGAAAACCCGGAAGGGCGACCCAGGCAAAAGTTAGAGTAAGAAAAAGAAAAGAAAAGAATACAAAAAATGCAAAAAAAAAAAGAAGAATGAAAAGATTTGAAAAAGAAAAGACAAAAAAAAAAAAGAAAAAAAAAGAGGAATTGAAAAGAAAAGAAGAATAAAGCTCGCAAGGTTGAAAACCCGCAAAGGGCGACCTTGGCAAAAGTTAGAGCCTAAAAAGTGAGGGTTAATACACGAGTGTACCACAACTGGAACTACGTAAGGCTTGATTCCCATGTTTGGAATATGTAGGCACCTTCATTCTGAAGTCCAGCCGCACACCATTTGAAATTGACTGTGTCCATATATTGGTTTTGACCATCTTCGTCTTCTCTGTATCCGAGAGTTCGGTTGCGATCATCACTAATGAGGACTGACTACAGTATGCTGCGGTGTTATCCAGACAAGGGGCAACTTTCCGTTGCCATGAGTCACCATCCAAACCAGGGGCAACTTTCTGTTGCCGTGCTGTGCCCTTTAGAATAAGGGGCAATTTTCCATTGCCTCCGATCCGAGGTTGTGCATCTCGAGAGTAAGTTCTACGCTCGTTGAGCAGTGGCCATTTGCGAAAATAGTTTTTGAGAATTTTTTTTACTGAGGTTGACTATTTTCTCGAAAATTATTCATTCTTTTCCAAAACTGGACCATTTTCTTGGACCCAAAAAAGAAAAATTTTCAGTGCTCATAGCCTGACTTGCATGATTTTAAATCAAAAATCGAACAAGTATGTTAATCTTACTCTCATTTTGGTTAAAATTGTTTTAGTAAAAAACCAAAACAAAAAATGGTCAAAATGATGAACTAGGGGCACAGTTGAGTCAAGCTTCCTATCTTTCCCCCATCGCCAGCATACTTGCCGAAAAAGGCACAACTGAAGCTGTCATTAAAGGGCTGAAAGCTCTCTCGACCTCCGAGCAACGAGGTATTGAGCCAATTGCGAAGCACGAACTGGAATGGATTAAGATACTCCACTCCCTTATCAGGAACATCGACTAAACGTCGCCGGAAGAAGTAGCTGCGAGCTAACAGTGTTGAGCATGAACCCACAACCTCTTGTTTATTCACCGACCATATCTGGGGAGGGATGAAAAAAAATGAGAGAGTAAAGAATAGAGAGGTGTAAGTCAAGAGAAAAGTGAGCAAAAAGGGGTTTTGAGAGAAAAACCGAGCCTGAGGGCTGAGTGATGTGAGAATCACAAATGAGAAGAGGGTAGGGAACAATGCTCGGAGAAACTGGCTACTCGTGATCTGAGAAGTCTCTCATTTTTATAACGCGCCTGTGTGTCGTGTCTTTTGTTTTGTTTACCTTAACTCTTGTTTTGGGTCTGTTCCGAGCGTGTCTCGTTGTGTTTAGGTTGTATTCCTTTGGTTGAGTCGTAGTATGCTGTGTTCAGTTGTAGGCTCAATACTCGGTCGAAAACCCTCTCCTCAAATCGTTTTGTGCTCAGAGTGCTGTGCCATTCCCCACATTTGTGCAAAACATGATTTGGTTCTTTCATAAAACTGCAGAGTCCACCCCCGATAAGTGTGAATAGAAAAACCTGGACCTATCTGAAGCTTTTGGGTTCCGGATTGCGGAGCAAGAAATTTTGGAGCATCTGAGTGTGTTTCAACTTCTGCAGAGTTCAGAATGAACCGTGTATCCAGAATGGGTAATATGCTGCTGTGGGCTATGAGTTTAGAATGAGCAGTGTTCAGAATGGGCTGTGTGTTCAGAATAAGCAGTGCGCTATACGAACTGTGTGTATAGGCTGTATGCAGAGTAAACCAAGCACTGTGTTATGGGCTGTGTGTTCAGAATGAGCAGTAGGTTGTGTGAGTTGTTTTGTCATTAACTGGTTCACTACCTGGTTATTACAATAAAAGTGTTTGATTTTCAGACAAAAGATCAATCTCATTTACATTGTTATGTAATATGATGCGATGCGATGCGATGTATGAAATACACAAATGTAACACTTTTTCAGGCAAAAAGTTTGTTTCATTTCATCATCTTCTCAAGTACAAAGTTTCGAGGAAAATAAAACCTGTCTGCGGCAGTACAAAGTACTCAAGCTACCAGCAAAAAAAAAAAAAAAAATGGGAAAGTAAAACAAAAAGAAGAAAAGCAGCAAAAATCTGGATCAGCATCGATCATCTCAGGTCTGAGGGTCTGTCCTCGTCCTCTTCCTGGACGAAGGTCCAGGAGCATCGTCGTCGGCACCATCATCTGAGCTCAAGTCCGAGTCGTCTCCAGTCTCTTCCTCAGATGACTCTTCCTCTGCCTCTGCCTCGGACTTATCATCATCGGGAACTGGTGCCCGAGAGCTACTCCCAACATGAGTACGCCCACTTTGGTGCGGGGGAATACTGTGCCACCTCGCCCTCCTCCTCGGGCAGGAACATAAGGCCCAGCTGGAGCGCCTCCTGTAGTAGGGATCTGGAATGGAGGCTGAAAAGCACAAATGGCAAACGCATCAGTATGCTATACAAAACAGAGTATAAATACAGAATACAGTGTATGAATACTGTGAGTAGTGTATCAGTACAAAATACAGTGTGTGAGTACAGTGTATGAATGTCATGTATGAATGCTATGAGCAGTGTTTGAATACGAAATGCAGTGACTGAGTGCAGTGCATGAATGCCGTGAGTAACGCTGTGAACAGTATGTGGGATACAGTGTATCAAATGCCGTGAGGGCCGTATATCAAGTGCCATGTTGGTAGTGCGATGCATCAGATTATGCGTGAAACAGATTATGCACAGTTTGAGATTGTGGTTGAAAGAGACTTACCGGGATACCGTAGATAGCCAGTAGGTCGAGGCTCCGCTGGAACATCCCCATCACGGAGGCGGTCAACTCCAAAGACTGGCGAGTGTACTCGGAGGAAGCCTGTAAAAGTGTTAGAAGCATCGGTATTCTGCGGAATATCAAACGAAATGAAATGAAATGACGATGCAAAATACAAAATGCAATAATACTTACCAGAGGCAAGTCGTAGAAACTGACTAGCTCGTGATCAGCCGGAGGGGGAACGATGGGGATCTGGTAAGTCTCCCCACCCTGCCCTCTGCATGTCATCGTCGTGGGCAGTGTTGGCTAACTAGCTGCCCGTCCTCTCCGAGACCCACTCCTGCCACGAGCCCGAGCCATCCTAGGTGCTCCTGTCCCTGCTCCGGTTCCCGCTCCAGCCGCTAGCGCCGCACGCCTCTCTCTCTCAGCTCGATGGTCACTACTCAAGGGCCGTATGATGAAGGTCTGGACGTACTCTGCACAGTCGCCCTTGCCTCTAAAGCCCTCCGCCTCCCAACTGATCGTGTAATCGGCCATCTCATGTGGGGGGTATCTCTCTGTCTGCCTTATGTCGATAGGAGGCGGACTTGGAACTATCTGCTCTGGTAAACCTAAGGTCTGGCGCAGGAAGCGCTCGCCTAGGTACCAAGCCCGACAGACCGGCCCTCCAACAGAAGCTTGAATCGGGCGGACTCCTCAGCGTCTGCATACCGCTCCCGAACTGCGGCTGGCAATAGAGCCCAAGGTTGCCAGGTGATCTGCAAATGATATGCAGTTTGTTATCTACTGTTATCGAAAGAATAATGTCAAGCAAAGCTTAAATGAACTGCAAATTCTAAAATACCTTTGCGGCGGTGATGGTGTCGAAGTAGCAGCGGAAGAATATAAACAACTCCCGGGGTCTCCGTACGCATCTCACGTCAAAGCGGCGGGAGAATGGGACGCCGATGGGGGTCTTCTCGTCCGGCATTGGGGCAAGCCTCGGGAAGTAGGCGTAGACCCACAACTACAGAGCAAATACCAGTATGCTTATCAGATAAAACAGAATGCAGACGAAGCAGACATAAATTGCAGAACCGTGTATTGTGCAGTGTATTGTGCAGAGTGTGCAGTATACAGTCAGTGTAAAGCAGATTATATGTGTGCCGTGTGTGCAGTATACAGTCAGCGTGAGGCAGACCGCAGTGTGTGCAGTGTACAGAGTACAGAAAATATAAAGCAAAAATGTAAAACAGAGAAAGAAAATGTACCTCCCAAGCTCGCCAGTAGCCTCCGAGCAACTGTCCGCTGAGGCGAGAGGATGAACTCATGTAGCCGTACAGGGTGGCCAAGTCGGCACCACTCCAGTCATAAAGGCAGATCCGTGTGATGTCCACTAAAGCGCTCAGCAGACAGAGGGGCACAGTGTTCGCCTGGTCGGCGAAGAGGGTCGTCCCCAGCAAGAACATAAGGAAGCCGCGTGCATACTACTTCGCCTCCTCCTGAGCCATCGACGCCTCCTTAGCTAAGGCTGGCTGAATCCTGAAGTGGTCCTCGAACCACAAATATCTGACAAATCCTGGACGGGCGAGAGGCGGTAGGTCGCCAAGAAAGTACATCTGAGCGGCCTCTCACTCGTCTATGTCGGTGTCGAAGGGGATTGGATCACCCCCTACCCTGATGCCGGTGAGTATCGAGAAGTTGAAGGGAGTCATCGTCATGTCTCCCGTGGCAGAAAAGTGGAAGGAATCGGTAATGTCCCACCACCTCTCCACCAGAGCGGCAAGCAAAGGCCTGCTCGCAGTAAGGCACGATAGTCCCCTGCAGAAAGTGCCGAAGCCGGCCTGGTCAACAATATGGCGGACCGCGTCCAGTAGCGCCATGTACTATCCTCTGACGGCAACATTCCCATACCCCCGGATGGCATGGGAATCCCCCTGTATTCAAAAGCAAACAGTTGCGAAGCAATATTAAATGTATAGTTTTGAAGAATAGTCAAAATTGATGCAGATACAGCGTGTGTGCACGCTTTCAGATTCAAACAGATATCGAGTGCCGGTGTGCTCGAAGTGTACAGCGTAAATACAGCGTGTGTGCACGTTTTCAGATTCAAACAGATATCAAGTGCTGGTGTGCTCGAAGTGAACTACAGCATATGATGTGTCAGTGTGTCTGATTGGTTCAGTGAAAACACAGCGTGTGTGCACGTTTTCAGGTTCAAACAGATATCGGGTATCACTGTGCTCACAGATGAATTACAGTGTGTAATATATCGGTGTATCCGGGCTAAGCAGTTAAAGAACAGAATCAATTATTGCAGTTATGTTCTACATTGCGAAAAATAAAACAGAGGGAAGACTGTACCTCAGAAGCGCCGTAAGACAGATGTGACTCTGGCTCGCGCAGAAGAAGCTCTCGTGGCACGCCCCTATCAAAAGTCCTGAACTGGCGAAGACCATCAGGAGGTAACACATGAATCATTGGCCTGTAGGTCACCGGATCGAACGGTCAGATGTAAAGAGGCAAGAGCTCGGCCTCTGGGTCCACATCCATCTTCGGGGGAACCTTACCGCCTGGAATATCGTCTGCCATCTCAAGGGTAGTGTGAAAACAGCCGGAAATGTGAAAACTGGGCGAGAATATGAAAAGTCAACTAAAAAAGTCAACCCCAGGAGGGTGAAAAATGGCCGGGAAGGTCAGGGTGCGGAAAAGGCACAGAGATCAAGGAAAACTCGAGGGAAACAAACCCCGAGTGGTGGAAATCGAGAAAAAGACACCGAAACAAAGATTTGTTCGGTTCAAAATGTTCGAAACGGCGAGGGTTTCACGAATCAAACGTTGAAACGGGCTCGAAAACCGAGAAAAATGGGGAAATGAAGGTTGGGAAATAACCTAGAAAGAGAGGAAAGGTTTTTTCGAGCAAGAGGAAGGTGAAAATATAGGGCTAGAAGCCCTATATTTAAAGACCCGTGCCGAATTGACCAAACTGTCCCGATTCAGGCATATTTGGCCGGTCGGTCAAATATTTGGCCGATGGCCTTGTTTTGTGGCCGGTGACCTCCCCCGATGGCCGGTGAACCTCCTACACCTTTGTTTGGGTCTTTGATGTGGTTTGGGGCCTCCATTGCTCAACACAGTGCAAGAAAATGCATTTCCGAAGCTTAACCGGTCTGTGCGCTGTGTCTTCTGTGCATAGCACTCGAATACGTGCGAGGTGTATCCTTTTTGTATCCTTTGATATCTTACGAGATTCAGTAACTGCTTTTAATGCGTCGCATTACAATGTTTTACCTTGTTAACGGTTAGCATACATAGGTTGCATCGTTATACATGCATACACGCGTTATAACGCGCACGACTTGCATTGTTATACACTTCCCTTCGGTCTAGGAGACCTTAAATCCTGTCGGTCTAGGAGACCTTAAATCCTCTGAAGGTGCAAGTCCTTTGGTGTTTGTCATGCCCGAACGACTTTTGGTAGGTTTCATCTTAGGCCGCATCGTCATGCGCACCTTGCAGGCATTGTCATGCATGGTCCTTGTCACGCATCATCATGCATACCTCACATGCATTTGTCATGCATTTCAAAGAGAACATGCATTGTCGCGCATTTGAGTCCCTTTTGCATCGTCATGCACATTCCAGTTGCATTGTCATGCATTTTCTCTATCATGCATTGTCATGCTTATCTTACTTGCATTGTTATGCATTTTAATATCAGTCTAGAAGACCTTAAATTCTCTGAAGGTGCAAGGCCTTTGGTGTTTGTCATGCCTGAACGACTCTTGGCGGGATTTATCCTAGGTTGCATTGTCATGCATTCCTCACTCGCATTGTTATGCGCTACTCATGTGCATTGTCATGCATTTCAAAAGACATGCGTTGTCGCGCGTTCAATTTCATTTGCATTGTCATGCATTTAAAAAAAAAAAAAAAAAAACAAACATGCATTGTCATGCACTCATTGTAAATAGTGCATATGTCATGCATTCACTGTAAATATTGCATTGACATGCATTTCATTGTAAATATTACATTCCATTGCATATTATATATATTGCATTGTAGCTTGCATGCATTCACTGCATCACCCCCATCTACGACTTGCGCCTTTCCATGTTGAGCTTGGTCTGGTATGTGCCCGTACTCTTCGCGTTGAAGCACGGTTATGATATTATGTGTACGCACCTAGTGTTATGGGTGACGGCACCGTTTCCGTGTTAAACATGGTTTGTATGTGTCTATGCCTTTCCTAGGCAAGATACTGTTTGGCCGTGTGCCTTATCCATTGTAAATATTACATTCCATTGCATATTGTATATATTGCATTGTAGCTTGCATGCATTTATCGCATCACTTCCATTTACGGCTTGCGCCTTTCCATGTTGAGCTTGGTCTGGTATGTGCCCGTACTCTTCGCGTTGAAGCACGGTTATGATATTATGTGTATGCACCTAGCGTTGTGGGTGACGGCACCATTTCCGTGTTAAACGTGGTCAGTATGTGTCCATGCCTTTCCTAGGCAATATACGGTTTGGCCGCAGGTCTTATTCACTGCATCCATTGCATTTTAGCTAGTAAATATTGCATTGTACATAGCTTGCATTGTCATGCATCTTTCCTTACATGCATTGTAGTGCATTCTTCCTTACTTTGCATTGTCATGCATTTCCCTACTGCATCATTTAGTATGTAGGTTTCATTGTAAATAGTGCATTGTCATGCATTCATTGTATTGCATTGTAGTTGCATGCATTCACTGCATCACCTCCATCTATCACTTGCGTCTTTCCATGTTGAGCTTGGTCTGGTATGTGCCCATACTTTTCGCGTTGAAGCACAGTTATGATATTATGTGTACGCACCTAGTGTTGAGGGTGACGGCACTGTTTCTGTGTTAAACATGGTTTGTTTGTGTCCATGCCTTTCCTAGGCAAGATATGTTTTGGTCGCACGCCAATATCCCTTTCATTCATTACATTGTAGTGTAATGTTTTGCATCCAACATTTAGGATCACGATCTCTCCGGAGCAGAGCATTCCCCATTTATATCATCCCACCCAATTACTTGTATCTTGTGCTCCGTCTATACACTCATAGTTCTGCATGTGTACGCGCCTATTCCACTACTGGTATTGTGGTTTGAGGGTGTCGGCACCTTTTTTATGGTAGACGGACTTTGCATCTCCATCATCTTTATGATATTTGTGTGGTTTTGAACTGCTTATGGTTTGATCATGTTTTAATTGCACTGCATATCATTTGCATTGTTTATACATAGTTTTGCATATATTGCATTATCATTTTGCATCCATTCCGCATTGTTATGCGTTGTTACACATAGGTTGCATTGTCACGCACTCTTTCACTTGCGTTGTTACGCAGCTTAGATTGCATTGTTATGCATGTTGCTAACGATATCGTACCTGTTAAAGTTTTCTTTCTCTTTCAGGCACGATATTGTATGTACGGTTCATTTGAAGCTGGTGCAACCAGACGAGCCACACAGGTATTGTATTCTCCGTGTGAGACGTATCGAGAACCTCCCGACTTGCTTGTTTTGTGTTTGGTTTTACACCAAACACTTGTGTTTTGCTTTTGAGGAGCATGGAATGAATTGTTGGCCATCTCCACATCTCACCGGCCATGGCTTGAGGCCACCGGCCATTGTTTTGTTGCCATCGGCCAAATGTTTGGTCGGTCGGCACTATTTGTGGTCGGTCGACCATTTGTTTGGTCAATTTGTCATTTTTGGCTGGCCGATCACTGTTCATCTACTTTTGGCAGATATTTTGTGCCAGTTGTGATAGTTGGCATCCACTTTGCACCCCCTCCATACATGTGTATGGAGGGATTTCACTCTTGCTTAGCTTGTTTTGTAAGCTTTGTAAGAGTGAATCTCTATAAGAGGAGGCCTTCTCCTCCCTCCTCAAGGGTTCCAGAGGTTCAAGGGAGGGTCTGAGATTAGGGTTAGGGTTGTGAATCTATTCTATCTCTATATATTCCTCTCTTTGTGTATTTGTGTGTGTTTGTCTTTACTTTTGTGCACAAACACCTAGGCTACGTTTGTTTGGGCGGATTGGATTAGCATTTTCATGATTAATAGTCCTAGGACTACGAATCCGTTGGATTATGTGTCCTATCTTAACTAATAGTCAAGTTTAAAATAATTAGTCCGTACTTCAATTGTTTAACCAAACA
This sequence comes from Camellia sinensis, assembly GCF_055761805.1. Classification (NCBI taxonomy): domain Eukaryota; kingdom Viridiplantae; phylum Streptophyta; class Magnoliopsida; order Ericales; family Theaceae; genus Camellia; species Camellia sinensis. Next base: position 13,411,136 of record NC_138967.1, on the reverse strand, counting down.
TCGGATTAATAATTTTATTAGACTATTAGTCCAATCCCAAGCTCATGTCCACTCAAACAAACATGACCCTAGTGTTACACTTTCCTTTAGCTACTGAGGTACTAAGGAGTGATTTTTAGAGTTTTTGAGTGGATTCAAGCTTGAGGAAGCAGCTGGAGCTCAGTTCTTGAAAGGGGTCTTCAAGGGTAAGAACTTTGCCCTTTATTCCCCATTTTTGCATAGGCTTTTAGCCATCCTTGCATATATTTTTAAGCTTAACATATAACATATAAAAGTTCTAATTTTAAGTGCTTAAAATAGTTGTTTAAGGTTGTTTTGGTGTTTGGGGTTGTTTGACCCCTCTTAGGCCTTGTTTGCCCTTTTTTTGTGCTATTTTGGTGAGCTCCAGGACCACCTTGTTTGGGCCTCCTCACCACTGAAATCCAGAGGGATTTTAGTGGTGGGGATGGTGCTTTGAGGTCCTAAGAAGGAGAGGGCCATCCCCTCTCCTTGTTGTCTTCAAAACTTGTCATTTTAGCCTCATGTGTGAGCACCATTGTTGAGTTCATGTTGGCAATGTCTTAGCTAGTATTTGTGCTTATTTTGCCATGATATAGCACTGTTTCTAATTGGTTTTGACACACCATGCTTGCTTTGCATACTTGTCTTGTAATGCCATGAATTGCCTTAACATGCTTTGTGCTTTGAGCCTTGTTTCTAGCATGTTTTTGGCCTAGCTTTGTGAAGCTTTTATGCATGTCTTAGTATGCTTAGGGTCTGTTTGAAGTTGTTTTGGCCATCCATGACATCCTTTGTATAGCCACCTTGAATTTTGGCTTGTTAGCCTTGGGTGTGTGAGTGTTGAGCATGCATTACTTGGCTTGTTTCAGTGGTTTGCCACCACTTATAGCATCATTTTAGTCCTCGTGGCATGCTTGTATGCTTGCATTTGATGCTCCTTTAATGCTTTAAAAGGTTGGTGTTTCATGCTTCATGTTTGTGCCATTGTGTATGCTTCTAGGATTAGATCATTTAGATGCCATCTAAGTGGTTTTTGGGGCTTACTTTGGCATGATTTAGGACTGTTTTGATTCACTTTAGTCATTTGTTTCATGTGTCACATGACCATAGTTTAAGTCCTTGGGCTTGGTTGCATGCCTTGCTTGCATTGGTAGGTTGATTTGGCATCATCTCCTACATGTTTTCAAAGCTTATCATGTATGCTATTTGTCCATGTTAAGTGTGCTTAAAAGCCCCCTCTTTGTGCCTAAGTGTTGGGCCATGTTTGCATGCATGTTTGTATGTACATTTTCCCTTCATTTCCTTGGCATTTGGCCACTATTTTGGTCTTATTTGAGAGCTGCCCAAACTAGTTTAAGACCATCCTTTGCATGTTGTTACATGCTCGCCTTGTGTGTTGTTGCATGCTTGGCCTATCGCATGTTGTTGCATGCTTGAAACACTTTGCATTTGGCATGCATTCTCTTGGTTAAGTTGCTTAACATGTTGTCACATGTCTTGCATACTTACATGTCCACATTGCATCTTGTATGCTTGTCATTAGCATAGTTGTTCCATGCCTTGCATGCTTGTTTGCTTAGGTTGTGTGCCTATTGCATGTTTGCCCACATGTTCATGTTGCATACTTAGGTCACATGCCTAGGTTGCATTTTGCATGCATGCCTTGCCTCTTGAATCACCATGATGGAGGTTGGGTCCCTTGTTTGTTTTGTGTGCATTACATTTGACATTAAAATGCACACCTTGGCCTCTTTGGCCATCACGCATTGAAATGCGCGATTGGTGGCCCGAGGGTCGAGTCCCAAACTCCTTTGAGTCATAAACATGATAAGGAGTGTGGTGGTGCACACATTTGCTTGAAATGCATTGCCATGCCATGTTTGCCCTCTGCTGCTGTCAAAACAGGATTCTGCAGGCATACATGGTCGGCCGACCGTCTCTCTATTGCCAACCGACCAAACATTTGAGGCCTAGAGCCATATCAATGGTCAATGACCGTTCTACCATGGTCGGTGATGTTTCCTCTTGGTCGGTGATACTCCACAGTGTTCAGAGAGTGTTCCTTGAGACTTGTGCAATTTTCAAAAGAGCAGAGCAGGGTAAACAGAGGCAGCTTGTGCATGGTGATGGATTTCCGAGCAAACCCGAGCACACATGCATTGAACCCTCTTCCCGAGGCTGTTTTATTGCTTTCTTAGCTTAGTTAATTTGCTTAACTAGTTAAGTGGTCTGTAATAATTAATTAGCTTGTAGGTTAATTAATTTGTATTATTCTTTTGGTCCCTCCGAGCGAGGGCAAATGTGCAATAAGTATGGGTGTGTGTGTTTGCACGTCTTCCAATCCCCATTTCTTTCTCCATTTTACTTACCTGCTTTTGATGGTTAGTACTAGGGCATATTTAATTTAGCATACCTTATGCTACGCATGCGTGCATCCATACATTTGTCTTGCATGCACCGGGCTCGGCGCATCATACTAGCTGCATTCTATTTCAATTCCACGTTGAATATGTGTTAGTTGTAACATCATCATATGCCATCTTAGAATAGCCGAGCCTATTGCAGTTGCGTCTTGCCTGTGTTGCATTAGCCATCTTAACATGAACTAGGATCATGCACATGATTATTAACTAGTTTATGTTTTGGCTTGGAGTACTCAGTAAGCATTTATGTTTTAGCATCCTTGCATGAGTGTAAGTGTTGCCATGATAGCATGCTTACCATTAGGCTATGTGCTTATGTGATATTACTGCCTGAATGCCTGTGGGTGAAGGTTGGATTGTTTGGAAATTCGTGTTTTTAGCCTACTTGCGAGTAGCAAATTTCAAAACATTTTCTGAACAAACGAATATGCAATGCTTTGTTCCAAATTAGGCGACTTAGTCTATACTTTTGTGTTGTGTGCTTCACATGGTAAGATTCCCTAATTAATCGGAATAAGAACACATAACGTTTTCAAAACTAGATATCATGGTTAGTAAAGGCCGATCTTCGGATCGGGCGAGCGGGGGTGCTTATAGTTGACCTTCCCCAATCGTACCCAAGTTTCCGAGCCGAGGCAACTTTGGTGATGACGGACACGTGACCTTAGGCAAACGAGTCAGGGTTTCCTAAATTCCCCCATAAAAAAAATATTTAGGTGGCGACTCTGTATCTGGCAAAGCAGTCCATGTTTGGCACTTCTTTACAAAAAATCTGTTTTCAAAAATAATTTGCCGGATTTGGACTCTTTAGTTCAGATTTAGAACCGTGACAATTTGGGTCCTAAACTGTAGTGAGCCCAAAACCAACGAAACGGGATTCATCCTCCCGGGGCATTCGCGGGGACGTCTACAGTACCTCAGCAAGACTACCTAATATACCCTCACACCTAACACCGAGAAGTGAAAGGAGGATCAAACGGTACAGCGGTAGTTTAGATCCAAGGGTTATGTTGCCATGGTGGCAGAGCCCGCGATCGGTCAGCCTTTTGGCAAGCTTTTAGGCAAGCCTCAAATCGTCCAGGAATAGTAGATGGCAAACACAATAACTTAGGCACACCAATGCAAATGCAAATGCAAAGACCATATAAGTGTAGATAAAATTTCATATCATGAATTTCAAGTCAAGTTCTCTAAATTCCCCAGCAAAGTCGCTAGAAACTGTAGCTTGACTTTTTTGCGCCCCCTTTTGGAAGTCGAAACAAGCCCTATAGTTCGGACTCCCACGGTTCTGAATCTAATCTCACAAGTGCAATGTGAAATTGATAAACACCAAAGAGTCCAAGTCTGGCAAATCTTTTGGAAAATTGATTTTGAATCAAATTGCCAAAATTGGACTACTTTGCCACATACAGAGTCGCCACCTAAATATTTTATTTTGAAAAAATTTAGGAAACCCATGAGTCATGCCAAAGGTCACGTGTCTGTCATCACCAAGATTGTCTTGGCTCGGGAACTTAGGTACAAAAGAGGAAAGTCATGAATACATTTGTGCACCCCCGCTCGCTCGATCAGATATCAGTCTCTACTAATCATGATATGAAGCTTATGTACATTATATGCTCTTGTTCCGACTATTAGACTAGCATTACTATGTGATGCGCACACAGAAGTATAAAATAACTTGCAAAAATTGGAATATTTCGAGTCATGTTAGTTTTGAAATTTTTTTCGAAATATGTACCACTTGAAAAAGTGATCGCATATAAATATTACTCAAATTATTCCAATTCAAGCAACAAACCTTCATCCACAGGCATTTAAGCAGTTATAGCACTTTAAGCACTTAACCTCACGGCAAGCATGCTAGACATGGCGACAATCACACACATGCAATTTTGCTAAAGTAAAGGCTCACCTAATACTCTAAGTCAAAGAGAGAAATGAGTTAGAAAAATGCATGATTCGTAACTATGCAATATGACTAATGCAATACATGCAATATGCAATTACTAGGCTTGGCTACTAATATGGCATATGAAGTAATGAAATAGCATGCGGTCTAAGCACGTATTCAAAGAAGTATTGAACTAACGATGCAGTTAGAATAATGAACCGAGCCTCGGTGCATGCAATACAAATGGATGCAAACATGAAGTATGCTAAACAAAACATGATGTCCCAAAACTAACCATCACAAGCTAGTAAATAAAAGGGAGAAAAACGTGGGGTTAGAAGACATACACATTATTATAACATTGCGCTCTCACGAAGGAGAGTCCAAATAAACTAAGCTAATTAACTAACTAGCTAAGCTATTACAACAACAAATGAAATTAGCTAAACTACTTAACTAATTATTACAACAAATGAATTAACTAACTAACTAATTACAAATCGAACTTGAATAACTAATTAACTAACTAGTTAGTTACAACACTTTACAAATTAACTAGCTACAACTAATTAATTACAACAATTTGAACTTAAAACATGCTCAACACGCAAGGAATGATCATGAACGTGCTCGGTTTCCACCCGAAAAAGCCACTGTTTTACTTCTGGAGAGCCTCTGTTGCGCAATAGAACACACACGCTGTTGTCTATTTCCAGAATAACTTTGCTCTGCCTTAAAAACACACTGCTGAATTTTGAATCAGTGGCCAGCTGGCCAGTGATGAAGGTTGTTGGGCACCAGTGATAGCCGGTCAGCTATCAAAGGTGGTCTGCCAGCCACCTGCCAACCATGGAAAGTGGCTTGCCGGCCATTGCTACCCAATTTTCCTTGCTATAACAGAGGACAAACAGAGCATATACTGGGTATTTCAAGGGTTTGTTTGCACAATTCACCCCTCCTTATCATGAGTATATCAAAGGAGTAATGAACTTGGTTCACAAACCACCAACTCAAGCAATTTCATTGCATGATGGCATATGAACCAAAGTGTGCAAGTTCAATAAATGTAATGAAATGAGACTCTCGAAGCCACCTCCCTATCATGGAAGATCAAGGGAAGTGGTGACCTTGAAGACTTGAGTCATTTCATCACTAGTAAGTATGAATGGCAAGTTTCCATATGTTCAATTAACGTCCGATTCAACACAACCAAATTATTATCTTTCACAATTTTAGACCCAATTTTAATTACTCTATTTTAAATTACCAACCATCCTTTAATTAATTGAGTCCAAAGGGTGAATTTAAGTCCTATAGTGGAGTGAAGTACCAAACCTAAGAGTTAACTTAAGACATGAAAGAGATGTCATGCCATTGGTAATGAACCCCCTAAGGGATTAAACCATTAAACATGACAACCTCAATCTCATGCTTAAAAGAACAAGAGGCTTGAAACAACTCTTAAAGAAAAACAAAAACCAAGAAAGAAGGGAGGTTGCAGAGAATCTTAGTACTGAAAATGAGTGAGAAAAGCATAAATAAATGCTATCAACTCAAAGGACATGGTGTCTAAGGCCTAGAACACGAAATTCATGAGGACAATTACACTATAAGCATGCAAAACAAAGCTCAAATGCAATTGACAGCCCAAAAAAGTGCTAAAATAGTCTAAAATAAGTCCTAAAACATGCTAGAATTGAGCTAACAAAAGCTAGATTAATATGCCAAAACATGGCACAAACTAGGCTAGTAAGCAAGACACAAGGAGGGGAGGCTAACCCCTTTGGACTTCAAAACATGATTTTGGCCACTGAAATAACTCTGAAAATCAGTGTTTAAAAGCTCAAAAAAAGATGAGAAAAAGGGTGGGAAACACAAGGGTAAAGGCCTCCAAAACAAGGTACAAAGAAGGGTGGAGCACCCCTCAACCTTTAATGGACTTAAAACCCAAGCTTTAGCCCAAAAATATAGAGGTTAGAGGTTTTACAGCCCAAAATCAGTTGGAAAATAACAAGTACAATAGTAGAAAAAATAAGTAAATAGGTAAAGCCTTATATCTCTTGAAGAGAAGAAGCAATTCAAGCTACAAAACCAAGACAAAACACCCTTTTAGAGCTCAAACCAAGCTCAAAGACACCTCAGCTCAAATATGGAGAGATTTGGTTAGGGTGTATAGACAAAGGTTAAGAGTGTATAGGCTAAAGTGTAGAAATTTGCTAGAGAGAGGGGAAAAATTTTGATATCAAAATTTTCTAACCTTAAAACATGAGAGGGAGGTCTCCTATATATAGAAAATATGAATTCTCTACAAGGATATCCAACCCTATACGTGGGTGAAGATGCATGCATCTGTGCAAACAGTTGGCACCACTGGCACAAAATATCTGCAAAAAAAACCTGGCCGGCCATTTGTGGTGGCCGGCAAGCCACATCGGTGGCCGATAGCCTAAAAGTGATGGTCGACAGCCCTCAAAGGTGGGCGACAGGCCACCAAGGGTTGCAGGCTTGAAAAGTACAGGGTTTGGTCCAAGAAACTGGGCAACAGATGTACAGGGTTTGAAAGGCTCAATGCTACGGCTTTCCGCTGAGGACTTTGAGCACTAGACGAGCATATATGTTCATCATCGGGTGTGCATGCAATGGTGTCCAAGTCGCAGGGCCGTCAAAAATGGGGTGTCTACACCTAGACCTTGGCCTTAGAAGTTGTTTGTTTGAGAGAGGCACCCTTAGAAACCAAGTCTTCCTCATCATCATGTGTCAAGTCCAGGACTTGATCATTCAATGTTGGAGACTTGGCCCCAACAACAACCCCCTTTTCTTCTTTGGCATCCTCTGCGTCGGTTTTCTCTTCGTCGGTCTCCCTGTCTGACTCTTTAGAAGTCAGAGGGAAATGCACTTAGAGTTTGCTGATATCTCAGAGGTCGGAGTCCATAAGGATAGATAATTTGTTGAGAGCTGCAATCCAGCCAAGATAGAAGCTCGGTTATAGGCTTGATTGACTTGTTCTTTATATGCATCACGAACTGCAGCTTGCCCCTCTGAGAATGCTTTCTCATCGGTTGCCTTGATCTCGGCTTCCTTTGTAGCCACTACTTCTTGGAGCTCTATCTTGACCTCGACAGTTTTGGCCTCGGCATCCTTGATCTCAGACTTTAGTACTTTAACTACAGCCTCGACCGCCTCAGCTTTTTCCTCGGCCTGGTCTTAGGCTCGTCTGGCTGTCTTGGCCTGATCCAACAGAACTTTGATCTTGGCCTCAGCGTTGTTTAGAGAGGAAAGGAAGCCAACACCTTCTTTGGTTTTGTGCACTAACTCTTCTTTGAAAGCCTCGGCTTTCGTGGCAAAAGAATGGGCATGCTGGATGGCCTAGAAAGAAAGAAAGAAACAAGTTAGTATGAAGAACTTAAAATAAAAGTAAAAAAGTACCAAGTGTTGGGTACTTACCAAGACGGAATGCTGCATCATCAGAGCAAAATTTTCATATTCATTGATCTTGGCCATACGATTGAGATCAGTTGGAAATAGCATGGTTGTGGAGAGAGCAGCGCCGATCTCGATATTGTCGATGGCACTGTCCCCCGCCTTCATTGGCTGATCCCCAATCATGATGGTTGGGGCCTAGGGTTCATCGACTTTAAATACACCCGAGGTTGCCACAACTTTGGACCTCGGCTTCTTTGACCGAGCAGTATCAGTTGAATCGCCCTCAGCAGGCCTTTTTTCGATAGCAAAGGCGATTTTCTCGATTTTGGCAAGTTTGGAGATTGGTACTGTATCTTCAGACTCAATTTGGGTGGCAGAGGCTTTTGCCTTTTTACCCTTTTTGGTTTTTGTTTGGGTTGGGATTGAGATGGTGAAGAAGAGGCGACAGTGACCACTTCTGGCAAGTCGGTCAGGAGGTCCTCAACAATGGCTTTTCGGCCCATGTCTTTGGCAATAGTAATGAGGGTAACTTTGGTGCCGAAATGAATTGCTGGCAAGACTGTTGGTGGATTCGCTAGATCGTAAGCTGACACCTCAGAATCTTGATGTTTGCAACTACGAGTTCTGCCTACTGGTACGTTTGCGGGGGCACGACGACGGCGTCGGCGTTGGGATATTAGGATAAGTTGGGGGGTAGAGGTTAACAGAAACTCAACTGGATCAGAAGAGAAAGCCTGATCAGCTCTTGGTGAAGAAGTGACTGGAGGGGTTGAGGTGGTGAAGTTTGACTTCTCAGAGGGATGTTGGGCAAAGCCGATTTATATGTTGGTATGTAATTCAACAGAAGAGGGGCCTTACACCTTTGCACATGGATATCCAAGAGCTTCTTTAGATCTTGGCTGGGGACATATGATTGTCAAAATCCCTTAGCTGGCTGAGGAAGAACTGCAAAAATAAAGAGCAAACATTAGTAAAGATGAATGAGTTGGCAAGCCTTAACCAAAATGAAATTACAGTAAGATGACTAAGTCTTACCATCACCCTTCTTAAAAACTACTCGGCGTAGAGGATAGAGATGAAGATTGTCATCAAAAGCAAACTCCCAGTTGCTTGAGACGATGAAGTAATCATCTCTAGCACCCTTGTTGGAGTTTGGGAGGTCGGCTATTAGTTTGAAAGCGGTGGATCTAAGCTTAAGGTAGTATATGTAGCCTTTTTCAGACTTAAGGCCACACATGGTATATTAGAATTGGATAATCCTAGCCTTTTCTAGGTGTGTTAGTTTGATTATGCCATTGATAACCATATATGAGTTTATGGCAAGCTGCATGGGGTTGAGTTTGTAATAGTGAAGGATTTCTCAGAAGAGAGTATCTAGGGAAAATCGAAGTCCGCATTCAATAAATGCAACAACTGGAAAGGGCATGGAGTCTCCATCAGGCATTATAGAGTCCTCATTCCCAGCTAACCTCAAGTGGACGTCAGCTGCGATAGAGAACTCCAGCCTAAAATGCTCTAGTTTTTCTGGGGTGTCCATCCTCCACCTAAACATACCCATTATCTCAGCAAGAAGGGGTTGGGCAACAAAATGATTGATATAGGTTTAAAAACCTCGGCTAAAACTTAAACAGGCACTGGTGTAAGAATTTTTGAAGATCTAAGGGGAATCCGTTTCGATTTTTCCTAAGGAACAAAGTTCTAAAGCAAATCCCAAATCTAGGAACTACAGAAACAGGAAGTGAAGGCAAAAATCTGGAAATACAACAAGAAAAGCAGAAAACAGCATGATTCAAAAATCAAGAAAACAACCGAGATTCAAGAATACAGAAAATCATAAATTCTCAAAACAATGAGTGGGTGTGTGCAAGGCAATGTGAAAAAACTAGAAGCAATACGCACACTCTCGAATCCAAGAACATATTATGTTATGTCAAACAGATTCAAGAAACAAGAAATGATGACCAAAACGCGAAGATAGAAACAGAGAACAACTACAAAATACATATACACATTCCACAAAAGCAGGTGTGAAGTGAAATGTATAAGGAAGTCGAATGAGCATGGCCAAGAATAGTAAACAACAATGGAGAATTAAAATAAAAAGAAATCGGAGGACTTACCGATTGAAGTCGGAGTGAGATACGCTGAAGTTAGACAACCTGAACGATCAAAGTCAAATGAAGAGTGATGTGCTGGTAGTAACGAAAAATGCAGTTGTAGAGAGCTTGTGAATGCAACAATGGAATATTTGAAAATGTTAGAGAGAGAGAGTTCGAGAGACAAGGGAAAATTGTGAATTGCAAAAGTGAAAAGACGAAGAGAGAATGAACAGTTTTGTGAAAAACTGTAAAGGCGGCAAAAAGTAATGAGGCACCTTGGATGACGTGTCTATCAAGAGGCGCGTGCAGAAGCAACGCAACTTGATAGCGCATGTCAGGTATGAATCAATGAGGAACGGATGTGTGGAGGAAACGGTTGAGTAAACTGAGCGTGACAGCTCATGCACAGAAAAAAAAAAACTCTTGGGGTTCTTGATTTAATGGAGCAAAAACCTCGGTTAAGGAACTCAAAGAACTTGGTTCTTGGTTCTTGGTCATTGATAAAGATGGACAATTGAGTCCTGAGAACTTGAAACTGATGAGTCATGATCTCGGTCAAAGGTCGAATGAATTTTAGCCGACGTAATATATGAATAAACGATGTAGGTTCCATCACCTTAGGTTGCCGAGGTAATAGAACCTAGGGGGTAGTCGTGGGGACATATTTTGTGAATGACAGGCCAAGGTGATGCCGAAGTGTTAGCCGAGGTGCTACATGGCCTAGTCTTGAAGCCGAGGTGATCTCGGCTAGGCCAAGATTGTCTGCGGAGATGCCGGAATCCGAGATGAGCGGATAAGGGACAAGAGTCCTAAAATAAGGGAGGACCTCAATCTGGATAAAGATAAAGCTCTTAAGGAGTTTATCCCTATCTAGCTGAGAGTCTAGGATATGCATTAAGCCTGAGTCCACTAAAGTGAGGCTTCTACAAGGATCAGGTCACTGCTGGTTATAAAAGCAGGACACCCCCGTGGGTCTCAGGTATGTGTAATAGACTGTGAGCAATAAGTTCTTTTTTGTGAGTTAAGCACAATTAGCTATCTTTGAGAGATATTTGATTACTGACTTGAACGTCGTAGTGCCTCGGATGGACGAACCACCAACAGATTCTTATCTTTCTATGATAAGTTGTTCGGGCTTAATCTATTCTGCTAGTGCTCTCCAGCTGAGTTCCCCCTTTGGTTGTGTTGTTAGAAATCAACACCCACAATTTTATTTTAAAAACTCTACTTTCTTACCTCTTCGTCCTAATTTTCAACGCGCGCGCGCACACACACACACACGCGTACGCATATATATATTGTATTATATAACTCTCACATGCTTATCATGAGGGACAAAGTATATATTGGTGGAAAATGAGAATAATTTTCCTCTCTTGCCCTCATTTTGTAATCACATGTTTGTTACATGACTGGATTCTGTTAAAATCTTAAATAATGGAGTAACAGAAGGGGCAAATTGACACTCAACCAGAAGAGTAGGGGGTTGATTGTCACGATTTTATGTGTAGGAACCAAAGTGGGATTTAACCAAAAGTGTAGAGGGTTGACTATCACGATTTTATGTGTAGGGATCAAAGTGAGATTTGGTGCAAAGTATAGGAGTGCAAAGTGTAATTTACCCTCTATAAATTATAAAAGTGTACAGATGGACTCTAACAGAAGGATTCAAAGTGAAATATGTCAACAGTTTAAGGGTTTTATTTGTACATTTTTATAGTTTAGGGATAAGGAAATACTTCTCAATAGTTTAGAATATTCATTTATACATTTTTATAATTTAGGGGTTCAAAATAATATTTTTCAATAATTTAAAAGATCTTTTATGTAATTAACTCTTTTCAATATTTAAAGTATAGTTTATTTTTTTGCTGTCAAAGTTAGATTTCATTGATAGACAAAAATAAATACATCAAGAGTAATTATCCCAAACTCTAAAAGGAATTAGAACCAAGGTTCAGTATTTCAAACCTGAACACTTGAATACCTAACAACAATAGCTCGCAACATACTATGACCATTAACTAACAATTATAATCACAACAGACTGCGGTCACCAACTAATAACCATACCTGTAACATATTGCAGCCACCAACAATAGACAAACCCAAACCTCTATGAAAGAGGAAGAAAAGCCTCCACAAAGGAGGAAAAAATAATAAAACAAAATAAAAAAAAAAATCACATTTGCACAACTCGTAACGCAGGACCGACAAGAAACTTTGGCATCGACCTCAGATCTGCAGTCCACGAAGGCGGTAGAAGCCTGAATGGTAGAAAACCTCAGATCGAAAGGCAAAAGACCAAATTTGATAAAAAACAAATCACCCATATAGACTGAAAGGAAAGAAAATAAAGAGGGAGATCGGGTCTTATCGCTCCCCACTCCCCTGCCAAAGTAGCAAGAGAACTAGAGTTTAGAAAAAGAGCCTTTAATTTCTAGAGAGAGAATAGTTTCTTTCAATTATCACTTCACACTAAAGTATAGCTTTAATTTAGTCGTACATTTAAATTGAGAATTAAAGTTTAACACATGAGATGTACAAATAAAAAAAAAAAAAAAGTGATTGATATTTGAATTGAATGATCAAATTAAAACTAAATGAGAGTATAAAAATCAAATTATTTAAATTTGAAACAAGCAAACACTAAAAACAAAATTTGAAAAAATTACAAAAAAATTTAAGGTTTGGGCATTATAACAAAATAAATACTGAATTTTTTATTTTGTTAATTTAAACCATAATTTTTTTTAATTTATTTTTAATCTAAAGTACTCGCCTATTTCCATTAACTAAAACTAATAAAAAAAAATATTTTAGCCATAAAATTCAATGTCTAAAATATATATATTTTTTTGTATTAAGTTTAATGTCTAGATATTATTTTTATAGTCATTTTTACTTAAGAAAATAGACTGATGATTAGATTAAAAATAAATTAAAAACTAGAAGGATGGTTTAGATTGAAATTAAAAAAAAAATTAAGATATGAATTGATAAAATTTAAAATTAAAATATATTTTGTTATAATTTTTTTGCCCTTAAAATTTATGTCAAATTATAAGATGAAAAATGTAATTTACCCAAATATTTATGGGGAAATATCATTTCAGTCTATATCTAAAAAATTATTTTCAAATCGGTTATATTCATTACAAATATTAATATATAAGATTATATATTGTTTTATGCTTTTGTAAATAATTTTTTAACACACGGAAAAGTAATTACCCCAATATTTATTTAAACCCTATATTTATTTAAAATCCTATAAATAGCAAAAACTGCTATGAACTCCATCTTAATTATCTCGAATTTACTTCAAAAGAGATTGTGTAGTTGAAATTAAATTTGTGTGGTGTGGGGTCTATAGAATAAATCTAAACTATAAAACGAATATTTTGAGTAATTTATGGATTTTAAGCCTGATTTTATAGTATTACTGATAAATATCGCGGCCATAGCCACATAGAGTATTCTAAAATAGAGAAAAACCAAGTAATGATTAAAAGCTCTCTTTGGTTTTCATTCTCGTATATGTAATCAGGTTTGTCTCTTCAAATTAGGGTTTGGGTTTTTCTAGTTCTTTAATTATTGGATTCATCAATAACAAGGATTTTTGCTTAATTCCCAATTCCCAAATGGTTCCATTTATTCATTTACCAATCAACTTTATTTATAATTGTTTTGGGTTAGAAAAATTTTAAGAATGGATTCAAAGCTTTTAACGAATTGAACACAGTTAAACTTGATTAACTTGATTTTTCTAATAATTCATGGTATAAGTTTATTGTGGGTGTTTGGAGTTTATTTCTCAGTGGCTATTTCGTTAACTTATTTGTTTTTTTAGTGAATTTTTTAGATTTTTTTAAAAAAAATTTAAGTTTTAAGAAAATTATTTATAAGTCTTATTTGGAAGACTTATTTAATGTGAAGTCCTATGTAATTTCTTATAGAATTTCAAGTCCTATTTAGATAGAAATATATTACATAAAGTCCTATGAGTTGTAAGTAAATAGTATTAGTTTATTATTATGCCCTTATATGTTTCCATATTATTGATTATTATTATATCATTCACATATTATGTGTTTTGGAGGCTTTTAGGAAAGTGGATTGTGCTGGACACGTCAGTGGGCGCGAATGTCGCATTTTTCGTTGATTCCATTGGATTTTGAAAATGTTGATTGTTTGGATGTAGATATGGCTGATGTTGTCTTGAAGGTTGGAGGTTGTGTTTTGTTTGCTTTTGCCAATTACGAATTCAAGTGATTAAGGAAAGGAGGTTGGGTTTCTGTGTAATAACCCGACCCTCTTATATGCTTTTTGGTATGCTTTCAATCTCTTATTATATGTGTAATTATATGCTTAATGTGAAATTCCCTGTAAAATTAAGTTTAATTGTGTAAATTATATGACTATGGATTTATATCCGTCAATTGCGTGAAAAATCTGTTACAATTGTGGCGTTTGGATTAGTAATTGGAAGTCTTAGAAGCAATAACCCGAAATTGACTTTCTAATTGTGATGAGCATGATTTTTAGATCATAATATGAATTTTTGTAAAAATTTGATTCTTAATGATTAAATTGATTAATTTGTGTTCAACCCTTAAATAACCCTCTTAAACTCTTAGCTTGGTCACTTTTCATATCACAAAAGAAATATCTCCTGAGAAGGAAAGAGTGCTAGAGAGGAAGAGAAAGGAGATGAGGCTCAACAAGAAGGAGGTTAAAGGAATTAAGAAGAGTTGTAGAGATTTGAGTTCAAGGTAGGAATAACCCACCAAGAATAACCTCTCTAATTGATTTGAGTTGGAATTTCTTTTACATTCATGAAAACTAGGGTTTATAATTAAAGCCAAGTGTATGGTTATTGGTTAATTGGAAGAATACTTCTTGTTTTAGGTTGTTTTGGAATTATTTTGCGCTATATGGAAGAGAATTACATCTTATTCTTTAGTTTTGCATGTTTGAACTCACCTATGCAACTAGATGGTTAAATATATATTTGCTTAGCCAAATAAGCTAGAAATCTAAGAGAATTGAGTTGTGTATATGAATTTGGAGGGGATGATGATCTAATTAAACTTGTGAGTCATGTTATTGTGATGTTGTATCATAATATTGCATTGAATTCCTTTATTTTGTACTTTATGATGTGTATACCTAGTTGGATGTTTGCCTTGGTTCAAAATAAATGCACGTGCGGAGGAGGACTCCCGCACGTGTGGCCCACTTTCCCGCACGTGCGGTGGAGGGCTTCCGCACGTGCAGCCCAAGAGGAAAACTTTTATGTGTTTCTTTTCTTCTATTAGACCCTCTGGACTTATTAAAATGTGCATTTGAACCTTTTAAAATGCTTGAAAATAAGTAAGAGTTGAACGAATTTGATATTGTCTAAAGAAAAGTAACTGACTTGTGGGTTGTATGCTGTGTGTAGGTCACATACAGGAAGGGACTATTGCTTCTCCACAGCACTGTAAGTAATAGTAGTATAGTGATATGTTTCATTTACTTCTAATAATTATCGTTAGTATACTATTACCCATGAGTGGGTTGTGTCTCGATATGGTGAACAATTGAAAAACTTGTGTTGTAATATTGAACGATGGTATTATTATGGACTCGAGGTCGTTCTGTTTTGCTATCAATGGGCCTGAGCCGGCCCTAGGGCCGAGGGAGGTGGGGACATGTCGATGTCTCATCGACCCTAATATGGTTTGAATTATTTACGACTCATGGGCTAAGGCCAAGGGAGATGGTGTACATGTCGATATTCTACTAACCCTCCAATGTTCCAAATAGCTATTGATATGTTCGGCCTGAGGCCATTCTGTATGATATTAGGCCCGAGGCCATTTTGGGAATAAATGCAGAACGAAGACAAGCATGTGAATTATATGTTTACATTCGGTGTGATTTCTGTTTATTCATACGAATTGCCCTACATGCTATTATTCACTGAGCTTTGCTCACTCTGTGTTATGTATATCTATGTAGGTAATCAGCTCGGAGGCCAGTCCTAGTCCAGCTCTAGCAACTCTTTTGTCGACCCCATTGTGTCCAATCAATTAAATGAAGCCTATTTATTTTTGTATTTCATGGCACATAACGTCGGGTCACTAGTACTTTTGTCAAACGTTGATAGATATGTATAACTTTTCACCCTTGAATGTTTTGGTTATACCCCTTATTTATGGGATTGGGATTGTATATGTATATATATACTTGTTGTAACAAGTCCGCGAAGGGGACCTCGCTACAATTCGGACTCGATTTGTGTCACGGTTCTTAATCTGAACCAAAGAGTCCAAATCTGGCAAATCATTTTGAGAAAACAGATTTTTAGAAAAGAAGTGCCAAACATGGACTGCTTTGCCAGATACAGAGTCGCCACCTAAATATTTTTAAAATGGGGAAATTTAGGAAACCCTGACTCGGTGCCGAAGGCCACATGTCCGTCATCACCGGAGTTGTCTCGGCTCGGGAGCTTGGGTACGATCGGGGAAGGTCAGCTATGAGCATCCCCTTTCGCCCGGTCCGAAGACCGGCCTCTACTAACCATGATATCCGATTTTGAAAATATTACGTGTTCTTATTCCATTTATTAGCCTAGAATTACTATGTTATGCGCGCAGCAAACAAGTATAGACTAGATTGCCTAATTTGGAAAGAAACATTGCATATCCGTTTGTTTTGAAAATGCTTTGGAATTTGCTACTCGCAAGTAGGCTAAAACACGGATTTCAATGAGTTTTTCCAACTCAAACAATCCAACCTTCACCCACAGGCATTCAAACAGTTTATCACATAAGCATCTAGCCACGTGGTAAACATGCTGTCATGTTAACATTCACACGCATGCGAGATGCTAAAGCGAAAATACTTACATCGTACTCTATGCCAAAACAATAAACTAGTTAGCAAACATGCGTGTCCTAGTTCATGTTAAATTGCCTAATGCAACACATACAGGATGCAATTAGATAGGCTCGGCTAACCTAAGCATGGCACATGAAATGCGATCAACTATCACATATTCAATTTTTGAAATGAAGTACAAATGCAGTTAGCGTGATGTACCGAGCCTAATGCATGCAGTACAAATGCATGAATGCAAGCATGCATAGCATAAGGTATGCTAAATTAAACATGCCCTAATCTACCATCATAAGCAGGTAAATAAAAGGGAAGAAAGACGTGAGGTTGGAAGACATACACACACTCACGCACCCTTATTACATAATTGCCCTCACTCGGAGGGTACAAATAAATATTACAGTCCCAAATGATAAGCAAATAAAATTATTACAGAATTTCTAATTAATTAAAAGAAAGGATGCAAAAGAAAGAAGAGGGTGGCCGCAGCCTCTGCCTCGGGATACGCAAATGATGCATGCTCGGAACTCGGCTCGCCCGAAAAACCCGTACCGTACCCCTGTCACCTCTGTTTGTACTGCCTTGTCTCTCTGAAAATTGCCAAAGTCCTGGAGCAGGTTCCTTACACACTGCAGAGCACCACCGGCCAGACAGAATTCCCACCGGCACTCTACAATTTCCACCGGCTGTTATTGGACTCATCGGCACTTCAGTGATTGCCGGTCGGCACTAAATCCTGCCGGTCGGCAGAAACTTCCTGCAGGAGACAGTTTTGACAACAAACAGAGAACAGATAGTGTATGGCATGGGGTTTTCAGGCATATGTGAGCATGGTCATACACCCTATCATGCTTTGAACTCAAGGAAGTATGACCTTCGATCTTCGAGCCATCAATGGTGCATGATAGCCCAAGGGATCAAATTTGCCACTCGATGTAAGGATGCATGCAACAAACAAAATAAGAACCAAAGCCTTATCAAGTCGGAGTCAAAGGCCTCGGTGACCGAGAATCAAAGCACATTACATCACTTGTAGTATGAATGTTCCTTGATTCTCACACTTGGTTTGACACCCCAAACCAAGCAATGCAATGCATGTTATGTAAACATGATTCAAATGCAACATGGTGCCAAATATTCAAGTCATGGCAAATGTTATGGAACTATCATGACAAATATGCAATGCTAAGCATGCAAGGTGCAAATGTGATGCAAACATGGACCAATTTACCATAAAGATAGCATGGGACTACACATTTATGAAACAATTATGTAGCAAACATGAGACAAGCATGCAAGAGGGCCTTAAAGTGATAAAGGTGCAGGCCTTAATTCACCTCAAAACAGCACCAAAAGTGCTCAAAATGATGGACAAACTCTCATGTCAACATGCAAGCCAATAGACCCAAGGCTAAGGCACCAAAAGGGCCACTTCATTTCCAACAACAAGACCAAATCATGGCATGGTTTAGACAAGTAAAAACAGAGTTTTTGCAGACAAAATAGGGCTCCAAATCTTCCTAATATGGCAGCCAAAATGACTCCAAAGGAGTGTATGCACCAAGGCTCAAATGTAGGCATAAAAGGGCACACCCTCAAGGCACAAAAGAGATCATAAATGCAAGCATGCAAACATGATTTAGGGACTGAAATAGCATGGCAAACAACTTCAACTCATTAAAGTGGACCAACTAAGGCATGCTTGTGACTCATATACTTGAGGGCTCACAAGCCAAAATGCATAGCAACCATATCAAACATGTCAAACATGACCAAATGGATAACCAACAGACTTTAAGCATGGAAAAATAGTGCTAACATCTTCATGGAACTAAGCCAACACATGCAAAAATCATGGTCTAAACACAAGGGACATTTCTAGGCCAAATGGAGCAATACAAAGCAAGTACTACAAGCATACAAGGAGGCACAAATCTGGCCAAAAACAGAGGTTATATATGACCTAAAACATCCAAAAATCTTCTGAAATAAGGCTCAAGATGATCAAGCAAACATGCTACCCTTTTAGGCCAAAATGTAAGGAAACAAGACAATGAAGGGAGAGGGGTGTCCCTCCCCTATGCAAGACTTCAAACCACCTTTTTTAATACTAAAAATCAACTGGTTTTTAGTGATGAAAAGACCAACACACTCAAGCAAACAAGGCCTCTCAAAAGAAGCACAAAAGAGGCCAAATAAAGCCTAATGAGGTGAGTTAGCACTCAAACCACAAAATAACCTTAATGAAAGTTCTAAAGCATGAGAACACAAGCCTTTTTCATGTTATAAACAAAAGCTAAATCAACAAGCAAGATAGGTAAAAGACTATTGCAAGTTTGGGGAATATAAAGCAAGATGCTCACCCTTGAAGAACCTTTGAAGAACAAATGGTCCAGCCCTCTTATTTTAATCAAAATCAGTCCAAAAACTCAAGAATCAACCCCCCAAGTCCCTCAATCTCGGAGCAAGGTGTAATAGTGTGTGTAATGGTGCAAAAGTAAGGTAAAAACACACTTTTGGGCCAAAAATCACACACAAAGGAGGAGAGAGAGGGAGATATAGAGATAGGATATATCTATATCTCTAAGCTCTGGTTCTTGCTTCTAACTTTCTAACCTAGATCAAAGAGGAGAGCCCTTCCTCTTATAAGACTCCCTCTTGCAAAGCTTATACAACAAGCTTGCTTAGAGGGAGATCCCTCCATACACGTGTATGGAGGGAGGCAGAGTTGGTGCCAGCTATCACAGCTGGCACAAAATATCTCCATAAAGTGGATGAACAGTGGTCGGCTGCCCAAAAAAGTTATTTCGACAAAAAAGAGTGCCGACCGGCAACAAATTATGCCGACCGGCAATAAAATGTGCCAACCGGCAACAAATAATGCCGATGGAAGCAAAAGACCAGCCGGTGGCCTCTAGCCACTGCCGGTGGTGTGTGGGGATGCCTCACAAGGCATTCCCTGCCTCTCCAAGGAAAAACACATGTGTTCGGTGTGAAACCAGGCACTAAACGGTCGAGTTCGGAGATCCTGAGGCAAGGCGCGCGAGCCGAGACCTCCGGGAACTCCAAACGAACACAAACATGGATAATCACCGAATGTTCAAATGGTGACGTCCAAGTCTTGAGGACGGTCAAAAATGGGGTGTCTACACTTGTCACTTATGTATATACTATGTTATGTGTTGGGTTATGTGATGAAATGTTTTGTGATCCTGACATTTAAGCAATGCTCAATGGATGTCATATTAGATTAATAATTGCTTTCATTCAGGCCCCAATGTTATATAAGGTATTCATGCTATTTGATTATTTGGATTTGAGACCCATCATTGGGTCTGTCATGCCCAAACTTTTAGGGGCGAGTTTGGGGTGTGACATTCTGCTTCTCTAGTTGGTGCGTTTTGTTGTTGTGTGTTTGCCAATTGTTCATTTGTCACTGACATCCTATCTTTTATGGCTTTGACAATCTGTTACAACCATCCATTGGCACACTTTTATTAGCCTTCGATGAAGTTACATTGAGGTTGTAATGTTAACCCACATTTATAACGTTGTTATGTCCTTTGTGTGTTACGTTCGGTTGTATTTGTCTTTCAATTTGTGTTGTATCGTTGTTGTATTTAGTGTTTACATACGTGTCACATTACGTTGCACAAAATGACTGGGGGTTTAATTTTTTAATTTGATGTAGGTTGAACCACATCACGTTACGTTGCGAAAAATTACAACGTTGTTATTTCTTTCGTGCTTAATTTTATAATCAAGTGTTTACATACGAGACACATTACGTTGCGCAAAATTACAATGTTGTAATGTATTTTGTGTTGTTCGAACTGGGAAGCATAGTAGAATCAACTCTGAATTGGTTTGCAATGTTGTTGGTGATCGGGTGCGTGACAAGCTGTTTACATGTTCCACTAAAGTCGTGTTTGACCTGAAGAAAGAGTACAGATTGACGTAAATTTGAGAACATATAATGGATATGTCACACTGTGTGAATGTGACGACATGGAAAACAATGTGACGACATGGAAGACAATGTAACATATGCCAATTTAAACATAAACTAAATGTACCCAACACAAACCACTAACCAAAGTCGTATTGTTTGTCATACAAAATGTAGTTAATGTCATAATGTATATTATATGACCACATATTTCACAAAACAAAAATGTAGCAACGTATCCACATTCCCACACACGATCACAAATGTGACACTTAGGTAGTCCACGTAAACATCAAATCATAACCGTGAATGTGACGACATGAATTGGGGACTTGAAATCACAACCACGTTCCGGAATTGTGTTACTTCCATTATTCGACTCTTTGTGACAATTTACAAATAGTTCCACAAATTCACGATCACATTCAGAAATGGGGTCAAATTCATATTCATAAATTATTCATATGGGGTCCCTTTCATATTCATAACTTACTTACATGGGATCACATTCACATTCAGAAACTGGACAACACATAAAACAAGGATGTGGCACCAATCACATTCAACAACTTATTTTTGTTACTTAATGTGCACAACCGAATGACATCGTAGCACAATGTGAACCCCAAAAATCAGACTATCAAACACAATCATTTGCATGGGTTCTAAAAAAGAAAAGAAAAGAAGCAAATAGACCCCATATTCGGCGACACAACAACAAATCATGCACAGAACACCCAAATTCGACAACCCACCAAACCCCCATCCTAGAACACCAACAACTAAGTCACATAACACACATAATCGACAACCCCCGCATATATACTAATATCTTCAAACTGAGAACTATCAAAACCTGTAATCCTCATAAAACGTACAAAATATATAACTACCATTACAGCTTCTGATTGAAAGAAACCGAAATTATCAACAATCCCCTATTTGCATAAACCCTAGTTATGGGTTGTTAACCAAAATCAAAGGAGTGAACATTGCGAAATAGGGGGAAAGCCACATTGTCGTCGTTCATCGGAGACGGGATTTCGTTCCTATCGTCTTGTGAACGTCACTGTCGAATTGCGCCCCTTCTCCTCTCGGCGGTGGGTTTCCAAATGTTTTGAAATGAACCAACCGTTCACATTACAATAATGACACAAAACATATCTCATATGTTTTTTTTCCTAAAATTTTGCCTAATCAAAGCTGTAATCTCCAAATATAACGCGTTTTTTGAATTTCAAATTCACATCCACATAGATATGATCTATGGTGACATGCAATTTCCTATATATGGTTTTGCCATTATTTATAATATTAACAAATAATATTGAGGGTAAATGTGTCAACCAACTTCTCACAGGACTTATTGGAACATAAATTTTTACTCAGGACCATATGTAGCATAAGTCTCCCAAATAGGACTTATAAATAATTCTTCCTACATTGTACTTGACGAGATGAACTGAAAAATTATGAAATTTTAAAAAAATTCTAAAAAGAACCCAAGCAAAAATAAGCCCCTTTTTTTGCCTCTTACTTTTTCAATTTTTTTGGAATTTTTCAAAAAAAAAAAATTAGTTTTAAATTCATCAACACAAGATAAACCGGAAAACCAAAAAAGTATTTTTTTTTTAAAAATGTCACTAAAAATAAAAAAAAAATTTGAAAAAAGAGGTGACTTATTTGGAAATTCCAAATAGCCCGAATCAACAGTCTGCTTTAAAATATTTTTAAAAAGTGTCTAAAATACATGAGTTTGTGAATTGTCTTAAAAAAAATTATAGAAATTATTATTATGTTATACTTGTTTTTGTCATCTCATAATATGTAATAAATAAATATAAAAAAATTATATATCATTTGTATGTTTTCCCATGTGTCATGTCTAGTATTTTTTAAAAATTATAATGTCTAACATGTCCATATCGTGTTGTGTATCCATGTCTATGCTTCTTATGGTTAGAATGAGACTATAACTTTACAGTAATGGTAATCCTACATAAAAATTGGGTAAGTGTAGAATATTTCAACTATGTGGTCATACAAGGTCAGCTCATGCATAAGGCTATTAATGCCATTGCCTAAAGTCCCAATTAGATAATGGCCCATATTTTGTAATCTCTGTGTATACGCATGATAATGTTTTGTAATCTCACATAGTTTGTTGCAATTAACAAAAACTAGTGAAGATCCAAAAAATAAGTGAAGCTAACTACATAACAATACATGAGATTGAGAATCTTGAGTTCTTGGTGGGTATGGTTATTTGGTGTGATATATTATTTGTCATCAATTCAATTAGTCAAACACTTATAATTAAACTCTTGCATATTTTAATTTTATCAATTGTTCTTTTAGGCCATTGCTTCTTTCTTGTTTGTTTTGAAGTAGTTTGCAAAGCGCAAGCTATCCTTCTAACCAGTTACAAAATTTAGGGTTCATTGTAATACAGTGAATATGGGCCCTCATACACTGAATTTAGCGAAAGCATGCAAATTTATCCAAGAGAAGATGTAAGAGATTTTGTTACTTATTCGCTATATTTGTTAGGCTCTCAATTCAAATTGTTTTGCCTATATTTGTGAATGTAGATGTGAGCATGCTTTTGTTGTTTGGAGGAGGGGGTGGAGGTCGACTGAAATTGACTTATGGTTGCATTGTTTTTTAAATAAAATAATGATACATTAGAATGACCTGAGGGTCACCTAGTAGTGGGGGTTTTGGTTTACTCTCAAGTGGTTTGGTGACTAGATGGTCGTAAATTTTAGTCTCAAAGGTGATGCTAGGGGTGAGACTCTTGTCTATTAATCTTGGGCCATCGACTCCTTAACCATTATGCCCTTGGTGAGGCTAGGGTCAAGCTCTGGCTTAAGCCCATCTTGAGGGAGCACTTACTGATCTTTCTTGTTACGGTATCCCTATGTTGTCTAACTCTCTAATAGAGCGGATAAGGACTGCAATCTTCCTTAAAGTTTAAAAAATTAGTTTTATGTTGCATTTTTTTTATTATCTTTGAATGAAATATTAACACCAAACATAGCATTCATGGCATTAATTTGCATGTTATAACTTTGTTCGTTTCCCTTCTAATCTATTAACTCTTTTCTTTGCATATCAAAAACAAATAAATACATAAATAATTGATAAATGGGAAAAATAATTAAAAATTTATGGAATTGCAAGTGGGTTTGTACCCTAAGTGTAATAACCCTCACCACTGATTACCGTTAAACATTGATTACTGATAATTGAACTGATTATAAGTACTGAACTGACTGACTGAAATTGAAAACCGAATTGACTGAGTACATGTTAGTTAATTGCATTTTATCTGTTGACAGTATGATTATCTGTTCATGTTCATATGTTTAAACTGCTAATTGAAGGCATTATCGGTGGCCGAATCCGGAATTGATTAGTGTTTTACGACCATTATATTAATGTGATTTTATAGTATAATTATCTGAAAATTGATTAGGTATGATTAAATTAGATTAAATATCGATTAATCGCATAGTTTGATTTAATTACCGTTCCGCCACTTAGTGGACCACTATCTCTTGAACCTTGTATACACTCCACGTATTGATCAAACAAACATTTTCTTCTCCTCTTCTTGCCTCAACCGACCCAAGTTAGAGAGTGAGAGAGAGTTGAGTTGTTCTTGAGAGATTTGCTTGATCTTGCTTGGAATTGAAGTGTTGATTGCTACTTTGAGCTCCTAGACCTTGAACACAAGACTAAGGTAGGACATTCATCTTCTTGTTGTTGTCTTAGAATCCATTCTTGCACAATTCATGCTTTAATTGTAGAGTTAAGCCATGTTTTGGTGCATACATGTTGAATTGAAGCTCATTCCATGCTTGCATGTGTTCTTGGTTGAGTTTTGAGTTGTTTTCATGGCAAAAATGTTACATGCATGCTCACATTATTACAAGAGACCATGAACTCATCATGTTTTGAAAGATTTGGCTCCTTAGAGCATCAAATTGAAGCTTTGAATTGATTTGAATCCATGCATGTTTGCATGTTCTTCATATTCTTGAAAATGAGTTTGAATATGGTTTTAAATTGACTCACCTTTGGGGCTTGAATTCATAAATTGAGCTTTGAAACTTGTTATACATTGAATTTAGTTATGTTTTCCAGAATTTGGGCCCAAGAGGTCGAGTTTGGAGTGGTAGAATGCTTGGTTTGAGCTTGGGAGGCAGATCTGGAAATTCCAGATTTGGCTTCCTCGCTCGAGCGAAGGATTCCCCGCTCGAGCGAGCACCTTTGTCCAGGGATCCGCTCGAGCGACCATCGCGCGTAAAATCACAGCATCCAGTATTTTTACTGTTTCGACAGACCGCTCGAGCGAAGGATTCCTCACTCGAGCGAAGCCTTTGATTTTGGAAGCCCGCTCGAGCGAAGAGAGTCTCGCTCGAGCGAGGCTCCTATTTTCAGCAAAGTTTGCAAAATGTTTTCTAAGTGTATTTTTGCATCCTCATCCCATCCTAGGCTTTCTTAGGCCTGGTTTAAGACATCTTAATGAGGATATAGATATAGAACACACCAAGGCAAATTAGGGATTAAGTTATGATATTTCCCAACTGTGTAGCTTAGTGTGTGTGCAACCTGTGAACTGTGTAGGGTTGGCAACTGGGGAGACACGCTCTAGCATACTGTAGCCCAGAACTATGTGAGTAACAATTGTGTAAAGATATGTTCAACTGATATCTTTTGAATACTGAACTGAACTGTTTATTGAACTGGTATTACTGAATGAATGTATGTCCTTTATTTCTGAACTGTACTGTGGCATCCTTAGTACCTACTGTTTACTGTTACTGTTACTGTTACAGAGATCTCTGTCGGTTCCCTCGTGGAGCCACTACTGTTTACTGACTGATGGCCATCATTACTGTTCGGTCTTTTAAGACCTACTGTTACTGCTATGCTAATGGATGTACCACATATGACTGTTTACTGTACTGAACAACTGAAATACTGATTGAATTGAACTGTTTTCATTACTGTAAGGACATTCATTCTAAACCCCTTTACGCATTATGTTATTCACTGGGCTTTAGCTCACTGTTTATATATATATGTAGGTGCTCAGCCACCAGATCGGAGCTAGGAGCGTGGGTTAGACTCCAGTTTTGTCAAGCCAGCCTTTGTGCCTCACTGCGAGGTTCCGAGCCTATCTGCTAAGGCTTAGGGGTGTTTTAAGAATCCCCCCTTCTGTACTGTTTCACTGTTTTGTATAGACTGACTGTTCACTGTACCGCTATCTAGGGTAGAGTCCCTAGTTTGAATGAATGTAAATATTGTGCATACTGTTCTGTACTGTTTATGTATGAATGCATGAAAAATCTTTTTGGCATACAGACTGTCACAGCTCATTGGACATTGTTTAATTACTGTATTGGCTTCCGCCAGGCCCTGTACTCTGTTTTACTGTATTACTGTTCTGCAGGCCTTTGGTAATCTCAGATTACTGGCCGGTTACGGTGCTAAACCCATAGGGCCGGGTTTGGGTCGTGACAGAGTGGTATCAGAGCGATACTTAACCACGAGTTATACCGCACACACGTGTCCAAATGAGCTATAGGGTGTCCTAGAAAAGTGATTAGGGCATTTCATGAACTTGAAAAGTGTGTGGTTATGTTATGACTGAATATCTGCTAATGTGTTAAACCGGTAAACAAATGACTGCTTGTGTTTAAAACTGTTATAACTGCTTGTAGTGAAAATGGATAACGCAAACACTGCAAATGAACCTGAATCCTCGTCTACCGAGGCAAGAATGGAAAGAATGGAAAGAATGATGGAACTGATAACTGCTAGACTTGAACAACAGAACCAACAGCCTCCTCCTCCTCCGGTACAGCCGGAACTTAATGCGAATGTGAATGGTGGGGACATAATTGCTTTGACCCAGAAGTTCAGCAAAATGAAACCGCCATCCTTTCAGGGAGGCCTTGAACCGTTAAAAGCTGAAGCTTGGGTTCTGGAAACAGAAAAATTATTTGAAGTGTTTCCGTGCTCAGAAGTGAACAAAGTATTGCTAGCTACCTTCACCCTACAAGAAGAAGCTAGAAGGTGGTGGATGTTGATCCGCGATACAAGCACTGTTATGACTTGGGCTCAATTCAAGGAGTCCTTCTTTGAAAAGTACTTCCCTCAGTGTGTCAGGGATAGGAAAGTGACTGAATTTGAGCAACTGAAACAGGGCACCACGTCGGTTGCCGAATATGAAACAAAATTTACTGAACTTGCCCGTTATGCACTGCATATGGTGGATACTGAGTATAAGAAGGCCAGGAAATTCGAAGGTGGCCTTAATGTTGCAATCCTTGACCGGATAAATGTTTTGAAACTACCGACTTTTGTGGGTGTTCTCGATCGGGCATTGATGGCCGAGTCGAACATTGCAGCAGTGAAACAATCTGAAACACCAACAACTGAATGGCATGGTAAAAGGCAGGGTTTCAAATTCAAGAAAGGCAAGCACAACCCAGCCAACAAGAAACAGAATACGGGGTCGACAACTAGCCCCAGTCAGGGGAGTGGATTTATACCACCCTGTTCCGAGTGTGGCAAGAAGCACAAAGGGGTTTGCTACAGAATATCTGGAGCCTGCTACAGGTGTGGCAAGGTGGGCCACATGGTTAGAGACTGCCCCTCTGCTCCGCAAGCCAGTAGTAAAGCTGCACCAAGCGCAGCAGCATCAACTGTAGCACCAAAGCCTAACCCCAGAGCTACCGGGAAAGAGCCCATGAGGCAGGGCCGAGTGTTCGCCCTAGTACCGGGAGACGTGCAAAATACTGAGACCGTTGTGTCAGGTATCCTCTCTATCTGTACGCAAAATGCATATGTATTGATTGATTCGGGGTCTACACATTCTTATGTATCGCATGCTTTCTCACGGAAATTGAATAGACCCTTAGAACCTATGAACTATCTGTTAGCCGTATCATCACCCGTAGGGGGATCCGTGACATGTGCTTATATGTACCCCGCATGTGAAATTATTGTTGGGGATATGCATCTGTTTATTGATTTACTGCCATTGAACATTGATCATTTTGACATAATATTGGGGATGGATTGGTTACAAAAATATCATGCCACTATTGACTGTGTGACCAAGCAAGTTGTTTTCCGTCCACCTGGTTTGCCTGAATTTGTGTTTAATGGGAGTGGAGTAGTACCTCCTCCGTATTTGATTTCGTCAGTGAAAGCTGTTAAATTAATTAGAAAGGGGTGTAAAGGATATCTGTGTTCTGTACTGACTGTGTCTACTGATGATAGTGTTAAAACTGATGTGAATTGTATTCCTATAGTCAGAGAATTTCCAGATGTTTTTCCAGATAATCTTCCAGGAGATTTGATTGACAGTGAGATTGAATTCACCGTGGATGTGATTCCCAGAACATAGCCAGTTTCGAAAGCTCCTTACAGAATGGCCCCAACTGAACTGAAAGAACTGAAAGTGCAACTGCAGGAACTGCTGGATAAGAAGTTCATCAGACCTAGCACTTCGCCATGGGGTGCTCCTGTTTTGTTTGTCAAGAAGAAAGATGGCTCATTGAGACTGTGCATTGACTATCGTGAACTGAATAAGGTAACTGTAAAGAATAAATACCCATTACCGCGTATTGATGACCTGTTTGATCAATTACAGGGTGCTAAAGTATTTTCGAAGATTGATCTCAGATCCGGATACCATCAGTTGAAAGTTAAATCAGATGACATTGATAAAACTGCTTTTAGAACGAGGTATGGACATTATGAATTTTTAGTTATGCCATTCGGAGTCACGAATACCCCAGCTGCATTTATGGACCTCATGAACAGAATTTTTAAACCGTACCTTGATGACTTTATTGTTGTATTTATCTATGACATATTGATTTACTCCAAGAGTATAGAAGAACATGAACATCATCTGAGACTTGCCCTACAAACCTTAAGAGAACAGAAACTATATGCTAAACTGTCTAAATGTGAATTTTGGCTTGATCATGTTATGTTTTTGGGGCATGTTGTTAGCAAAGATGGGATTTCTGTTGATCCGCAGAAAATTGAAGCTGTAGTGAACTGGCCTAGACCAACAAATGTGACTGAAGTCCGAAGCTTTTTAGGATTGGCTGGATATTACAGAAGATTTGTCAAAGGTTTCTCCAAGATTGCCCTACCATTGACTCAGTTAACTCAGAAAGGGACATCATTTGACTGGACTGACCAAAGGGAATCAGCATTCCAAGAGTTGAAAACTCGACTTGTGACTGCACCGGTTTTGACCTTACCATCAGGTACGGATGGTTATACTGTATTTAGTGATGCTTCTCATAAGGGTTTGGGATGTGTTTTGATGCAGAATGGGAAAGTTATTGCTTATGCTTCCTGACAGTTGAGACCACATGAAAAGAACTACCCGACCCATGATCTGGAACTTGCTGCAGTAGTATTTGCACTGAAAATCTGGCGTCACTACCTGTACGGGGTGACCTGTGAAGTATACACCGACCACAAGAGTTTGAAATATTTCTTCACACAGAAAGAACTGAACATGAGACAGCGGAGATGGCTAGAACTGATCAAAGATTATGACCTACAAATTTTGTACCATCCGGGAAAAGCCAATACCGTTGCCGATGCATTGAGCCGGAAATCGATTGGAAACTTAGCATGTTTGCTCACAGGACAGAAAGAGTTGCTTTGTGACCTTGAAAAATCTGAAATTGAAATTGTTTTGAGAGAACAAGGTGGAACCTTAGCTGCTATTTCTGCTCAACCGGCACTGATTGAAGAAATTAAAGAGAAACAGCAACTGGATGACTTCTTGAAAAAGATCATCGAAGAAAGAGAATCTAAACCAAGGCCGGGATTCAAATTTGAGAACAATGTACTGAAATTTCATGAAAGACTGTGTGTACCGAACGATACTGAACTGAAAAGAAGAGTTCTGCAAGAAGGCCACAATTCGAAATTGTCTATCCACCCGGGGAATACGAAAATGTACCAAGATCTGAAACAGAATTTCTGGTGGCCGGGAATGAAGAAAGAAATTGCTGATTTTGTGTCCAAATGTCTTCATTGCCAACAGGTCAAAGCTGAACATCAACGACCTGCTGGACTATTGCAACCCCTACCCATACCAGAGTGGAAATGGGAGCATATCACGATGGATTATATCGTTGGATTGCCTCGCTCCAGAAAAGGTATGGATTCCATTTGGGTTATTGTTGATAGACTAACCAAATCTGCTCACTTCTTACCTATCAAGACAATCTATAATGCGGACAAATTGGCCGTTATCTATATTGATGAGATTGTAAGACTGCATGGAGTGCCTGTGTCTATTGTTTCTGACAGGGATTCGAAGTTTACATCGAGATTTTGGCAAAGTCTACAGACTGCATTGGGTACTAAACTGAGACTGAGTAGTGCCTATCATCCTCAGACAGATGGACAGTCAGAAAGGACCATCCAAACTCTGGAGGATTTACTGAGAATGTGTGTCATTGATTTTCAGGGAGATTGGGAAAGTCATCTACCATTAGTTGAATTCGCCTACAACAATAGCTACCATTCGAGTATTGGTATGGCGCCTTTCGAGGCATTGTATGGCAGAAAATGTAGATCTCCGATTTGCTGGGCAGAAGTCGGAGATGGGCCTTTTCTTGGGCCCGAGATTGTGTATGAAACAACTGAGAAAGTTAAACTGATACAACAGAGACTGAAAATTGCACAGAGTAGACAGAAGAGTTATGCTGACGTCAGAAGACGAGACAGAGAGTATGAAGTGGGTGATCACGTTTTTGTGAAAGTGACACCGATGAAAGGCCAGACTCGTTTTGGAGTCAAAGGCAAGTTAGCGCCAAGATACGTCGGACCGTATGAGATTATTGAGAAAATTAATCCGGTGGCGTATCAAATTGCGCTCCCTCCTGAAATGGAGCATATGCATAATGTTTTCCACATTTCGATGTTAAGAGACTATCTCCGGGATCCCTTCCATGTAATAGAGCCTACCCACGTAGTGTTGAGTGATGACTACACTTACGAGGAACGGCCTATACAGATTGTAAACAGGCGGACCAAGAAACTGAGGAACAAAGAGATCCCGCTGGTGAAAGTTGACTGGCCAAACCACGGTGGCGTGTATGCCACTTGGGAAAGGGAAGATGACATGGCCAAACGATATCCTGAACTGTTTCCACTGAATCCTGTTTTCTTCCAGAATGAAGGTAACTCGAGTTTAGAGGACTAAACTCTTTATAAGGAGGGGAGACTGTAATAACCCTCACCACTGATTACCGTTAAACATTGATTACTGATAATTGAACTGATTATAAGTACTGAACTGACTGACTGAAATTGAAAACCGAATTGACTGAGTACATGTTAGTTAATTGCATTTTATCTGTTGACAGTATGATTATCTGTTCATGTTCATATGTTTAAACTGCTAATTGAAGGCCTTATCGGTGGCCGAATCCGGAATTGATTAGTGTTTTACGACCATTATATTAATGTGATTTTATAGTATAATTATCTGAAAATTGATTAGGTATGATTAAATTAGATTAAATATCGATTAATCGCATAGTTTGATTTAATTACCGTTCCGCCACTTAGTGGACCACTATCTCTTGAACCTTGTATACACTCCACGTATTGATCAAACAAACATTTTCTTCTCCTCTTCTTGCCTCAACCGACCCAAGTTAGAGAGTGAGAGAGAGTTGAGTTGTTCTTGAGAGATTTGTTTGATCTTGCTTGGAATTGAAGTGTTGATTGCTACTTTGAGCTCCTAGACCTTGAACACAAGACTAAGGTAGGACATTCATCTTCTTGTTGTTGTCTTAGAATCCATTCTTGCACAATTCATACTTTAATTGTAGAGTTAAGCCATGTTTTGGTGCATATATGTTGAATTGAAGCTCATTCCATGCTTGCATGTGTTCTTGGTTGAGTTTTGAGTTGTTTTCATGGCAAAAATGTTACATGCATGCTCATATTATTACAAGAGACCATGAACTCATCATGTTTTGAAAGATTTGGCTCCTTAGAGCATCAAATTGAAGCTTTGAATTGATTTGAATCCATGCATGTTTGCATGTTCTTCATATTCTTGAAAATGGGTTTGAATATGGTTTTAAATTGACTCACCTTTGGGGCTTGAATTCATAAATTGAGCTTTGAAACTTGTTATACATTGAATTTAGTTATGTTTTCCAGAATTTGGGCCCAAGAGGTCGAGTTTGGAGTGGTAGAATGCTTGGTTTGAGCTTGGGAGGCAGATCTGGAAATTCCAGATTTGGCTTCCTCGCTCGAGCGAAGGATTCCCCGCTCGAGCGAGCACCTTTGTCCAGCGATCCGCTCGAGCGACCATCGCGCGTAAAATCACAGCATCCAGTATTTTTACTGTTTCGACAGACCGCTCGAGCGAAGGATTCCTCGCTCGAGCGAAGCCTTTGATTTTGGAAGCCCGCTCGAGCGAAGAGAGTCTCGCTCGAGCGAGGCTCCTATTTTCAGCAAAGTTTGCAAAATGTTTTCTAAGTGTATTTTTGCATCCTTATCCCATCCTAGGCATTCTTAGGCCTGGTTTAAGACATCTTAATGAGGATATAGATATAGAACACACCAAGGCAAATTAGGGATTAAGTTATGATATTTCCCAACTGTGTAGCTTAGTGTGTGTTCAACCTGTGAACTGTGTAGGGTTGGCAACTGAGGAGACACGCTCTAGCATACTGTAGCCCAGAACTCTGTGAGTAACAATTGTGTAAAGATATGTTCAACTGATATCTTTTGAATACTGAACTGAACTGTTTATTGAACTGGTATTACTGAATGAATGTATGTCCTTTATTTCTGAACTGTACTGTGGCATCCTTAGTACCTACTGTTTACTGTTACTGTTACTGTTACAGAGATCTCTGTCGGTTCCCTCGTGGAGCCACTACTGTTTACTGACTGATGGCCATCATTACTGTTCGGTCTTTTAAGACCTACTGTTACTGCTATGCTAATGGATGTACCACATATGACTGTTTACTGTACTGAACAACTGAAATACTGATTGAATTGAACTGTTTTCATTACTGTAAGGACATTCATTCTAAACCCCTTTACGCATTATGTTATTCACTGGGCTTTAGCTCACTGTTTATATATATATGTAGGTGCTCAGCCACCAGATCGGAGCTAGGAGCGTGGGTTAGACTCCAGTTTTGTCAAGCCAGCCTTTGTGCCTCACTGCGAGGTTCCGAGCCTATCTGCTAAGGCTTAGGGGTGTTTTAAGAATCCCCCCTTCTGTACTGTTTCACTGTTTTGTATAGACTGACTGTTCACTGTACCGCTATCTAGGGTAGAGTCCCTAGTTTGAATGAATGTAAATATTGTGCATACTGTTCTGTACTGTTTATGTATGAATGCATGAAAAATCTTTTTGGCATACAGACTGTCACAGCTCATTGGACATTGTTTAATTACTGTATTGGCTTCCGCCAGGCCCTGTACTCTGTTTTACTGTATTACTGTTCTGCAGGCCTTTGGTAATCTCAGATTACTGGCCGGTTACGGTGCTAAACCCATAGGGCCGGGTTTGGGTCGTGACAGAGTGGTATCAGAGCGATACTTAACCACGAGTTATACCGCACACACGTGTCCAAATGAGCTATAGGGTGTCCTAGAAAAGTGATTAGGGCATTTCATGAACTTGAAAAGTGTGTGGTTATGTTATGACTGAATATCTGCTAATGTGTTAAACCGGTAAACAAATGACTGCTTGTGTTTAAAACTGTTATAACTGCTTATAGTGAAAATGGATAACGCAAACACTGCAAATGAACCTGAATCCTCGTCTACCGAGGCAAGAATGGAAAGAATGGAAAGAATGATGGAACTGATAACTGCTAGACTTGAACAACAGAACCAACAGCCTCCTCCTCCTCCGGTACAGCCGGAACTTAATGCGAATGTGAATGGTGGGGACATAATTGCTTTGACCCAGAAGTTCAGCAAAATGAAACCGCCATCCTTTCAGGGAGGCCTTGAACCGTTAAAAGCTGAAGCTTGGGTTCTGGAAACAGAAAAATTATTTGAAGTGTTTCCGTGCTCAGAAGTGAACAAAGTATTGCTAGCTACCTTCACCCTACAAGAAGAAGCTAGAAGGTGGTGGATGTTGATCCGCGATACAAGCACTGTTATGACTTGGGCTCAATTCAAGGAGTCCTTCTTTGAAAAGTACTTCCCTCAGTGTGTCAGGGATAGGAAAGTGACTGAATTTGAGCAACTGAAACAGGGCACCACGTCGGTTGCCGAATATGAAACAAAATTTACTGAACTTGCCCGTTATGCACTGCATATGGTGGATACTGAGTATAAGAAGGCCAGGAAATTCGAAGGTGGCCTTAATGTTGCAATCCTTGACCGGATAAATGTTTTGAAACTACCGACTTTTGTGGGTGTTCTCGATCGGGCATTGATGGCCGAGTCGAACATTGCAGCAGTGAAACAATCTGAAACACCAACAACTGAATGGCATGGTAAAAGGCAGGGTTTCAAATTCAAGAAAGGCAAGCACAACCCAGCCAACAAGAAACAGAATACGGGGTCGACAACTAGCCCCAGTCAGGGGAGTGGATTTATACCACCCTGTTCCGAGTGTGGCAAGAAGCACAAAGGGGTTTGCTACAGAATATCTGGAGCCTGCTACAGGTGTGGCAAGGTGGGCCACATGGTTAGAGACTGCCCCTCTGCTCCGCAAGCCAGTAGTAAAGCTGCACCAAGCGCAGCAGCATCAACTGTAGCACCAAAGCCTAACCCCAGAGCTACCGGGAAAGAGCCCATGAGGCAGGGCCGAGTGTTCGCCCTAGTACCGGGAGACGTGCAAAATACTGAGACCGTTGTGTCAGGTATCCTCTCTATCTGTACGCAAAATGCATATGTATTGATTGATTCGGGGTCTACACATTCTTATGTATCGCATGCTTTCTCACGGAAATTGAATAGACCCTTAGAACCTATGAACTATCTGTTAGCCGTATCATCACCCGTAGGGGGATCCGTGACATGTGCTTATATGTACCCCGCATGTGAAATTATTGTTGGGGATATGCATCTGTTTATTGATTTACTGCCATTGAACATTGATCATTTTGACATAATATTGGGGATGGATTGGTTACAAAAATATCATGCCACTATTGACTGTGTGACCAAGCAAGTTGTTTTCCGTCCACCTGGTTTGCCTGAATTTGTGTTTAATGGGAGTGGAGTAGTACCTCCTCCGTATTTGATTTCGTCAGTGAAAGCTGTTAAATTAATTAGAAAGGGGTGTAAAGGATATCTGTGTTCTGTACTGACTGTGTCTACTGATGATAGTGTTAAAACTGATGTGAATTGTATTCCTATAGTCAGAGAATTTCCAGATGTTTTTCCAGATAATCTTCCAGGAGATTTGATTGACAGTGAGATTGAATTCACCGTGGATGTGATTCCCAGAACATAGCCAGTTTCGAAAGCTCCTTACAGAATGGCCCCAACTGAACTGAAAGAACTGAAAGTGCAACTGCAGGAACTGCTGGATAAGAAGTTCATCAGACCTAGCACTTCGCCATGGGGTGCTCCTGTTTTGTTTGTCAAGAAGAAAGATGGCTCATTGAGACTGTGCATTGACTATCGTGAACTGAATAAGGTAACTGTAAAGAATAAATACCCATTACCGCGTATTGATGACCTGTTTGATCAATTACAGGGTGCTAAAGTATTTTCGAAGATTGATCTCAGATCCGGATACCATCAGTTGAAAGTTAAATCAGATGACATTGATAAAACTGCTTTTAGAACGAGGTATGGACATTATGAATTTTTAGTTATGCCATTCGGAGTCACGAATACCCCAGCTGCATTTATGGACCTCATGAACAGAATTTTTAAACCGTACCTTGATGACTTTATTGTTGTATTTATCTATGACATATTGATTTACTCCAAGAGTATAGAAGAACATGAACATCATCTGAGACTTGCCCTACAAACCTTAAGAGAACAGAAACTATATGCTAAACTGTCTAAATGTGAATTTTGGCTTGATCATGTTATGTTTTTGGGGCATGTTGTTAGCAAAGATGGGATTTCTGTTGATCCGCAGAAAATTGAAGCTGTAGTGAACTGGCCTAGACCAACAAATGTGACTGAAGTCCGAAGCTTTTTAGGATTGGCTGGATATTACAGAAGATTTGTCAAAGGTTTCTCCAAGATTGCCCTACCATTGACTCAGTTAACTCAGAAAGGGACATCATTTGACTGGACTGACCAAAGGGAATCAGCATTCCAAGAGTTGAAAACTCGACTTGTGACTGCACCGGTTTTGACCTTACCATCAGGTACGGATGGTTATACTGTATTTAGTGATGCTTCTCATAAGGGTTTGGGATGTGTTTTGATGCAGAATGGGAAAGTTATTGCTTATGCTTCCTGACAGTTGAGACCACATGAAAAGAACTACCCGACCCATGATCTGGAACTTGCTGCAGTAGTATTTGCACTGAAAATCTGGCGTCACTACCTGTACGGGGTGACCTGTGAAGTATACACCGACCACAAGAGTTTGAAATATTTCTTCACACAGAAAGAACTGAACATGAGACAGCGGAGATGGCTAGAACTGATCAAAGATTATGACCTACAAATTTTGTACCATCCGGGAAAAGCCAATACCGTTGCCGATGCATTGAGCCGGAAATCGATTGGAAACTTAGCATGTTTGCTCACAGGACAGAAAGAGTTGCTTTGTGACCTTGAAAAATCTGAAATTGAAATTGTTTTGAGAGAACAAGGTGGAACCTTAGCTGCTATTTCTGCTCAACCGGCACTGATTGAAGAAATTAAAGAGAAACAGCAACTGGATGACTTCTTGAAAAAGATCATCGAAGAAAGAGAATCTAAACCAAGGCCGGGATTCAAATTTGAGAACAATGTACTGAAATTTCATGAAAGACTGTGTGTACCGAACGATACTGAACTGAAAAGAAGAGTTCTGCAAGAAGGCCACAATTCGAAATTGTCTATCCACCCGGGGAATACGAAAATGTACCAAGATCTGAAACAGAATTTCTGGTGGCCGGGAATGAAGAAAGAAATTGCTGATTTTGTGTCCAAATGTCTTCATTGCCAACAGGTCAAAGCTGAACATCAACGACCTGCTGGACTATTGCAACCCCTACCCATACCAGAGTGGAAATGGGAGCATATCACGATGGATTATATCGTTGGATTGCCTCGCTCCAGAAAAGGTATGGATTCCATTTGGGTTATTGTTGATAGACTAACCAAATCTGCTCACTTCTTACCTATCAAGACAATCTATAATGCGGACAAATTGGCCGTTATCTATATTGATGAGATTGTAAGACTGCATGGAGTGCCTGTGTCTATTGTTTCTGACAGGGATTCGAAGTTTACATCGAGATTTTGGCAAAGTCTACAGACTGCATTGGGTACTAAACTGAGACTGAGTAGTGCCTATCATCCTCAGACAGATGGACAGTCAGAAAGGACCATCCAAACTCTGGAGGATTTACTGAGAATGTGTGTCATTGATTTTCAGGGAGATTGGGAAAGTCATCTACCATTAGTTGAATTCGCCTACAACAATAGCTACCATTCGAGTATTGGTATGGCGCCTTTCGAGGCATTGTATGGCAGAAAATGTAGATCTCCGATTTGCTGGGCAGAAGTCGGAGATGGGCCTTTTCTTGGGCCCGAGATTGTGTATGAAACAACTGAGAAAGTTAAACTGATACAACAGAGACTGAAAATTGCACAGAGTAGACAGAAGAGTTATGCTGACGTCAGAAGACGAGACAGAGAGTATGAAGTGGGTGATCACGTTTTTGTGAAAGTGACACCGATGAAAGGCCAGACTCGTTTTGGAGTCAAAGGCAAGTTAGCGCCAAGATACGTCGGACCGTATGAGATTATTGAGAAAATTAATCCGGTGGCGTATCAAATTGCGCTCCCTCCTGAAATGGAGCATATGCATAATGTTTTCCACATTTCGATGTTAAGAGACTATCTCCGGGATCCCTTCCATGTAATAGAGCCTACCCACGTAGTGTTGAGTGATGACTACACTTACGAGGAACGGCCTATACAGATTGTAAACAGGCGGACCAAGAAACTGAGGAACAAAGAGATCCCGCTGGTGAAAGTTGACTGGCCAAACCACGGTGGCGTGTATGCCACTTGGGAAAGGGAAGATGACATGGCCAAACGATATCCTGAACTGTTTCC
The DNA here is from genome assembly GCF_055761805.1 of Camellia sinensis. Taxonomy (NCBI): domain Eukaryota; kingdom Viridiplantae; phylum Streptophyta; class Magnoliopsida; order Ericales; family Theaceae; genus Camellia; species Camellia sinensis. The sequence goes on along the minus strand of NC_138967.1, from coordinate 13,373,165 downwards.
ACTGAATCCTGTTTTCTTCCAGAATGAAGGTAACTCGAGTTTAGAGGACTAAACTCTTTATAAGGAGGGGAGACTGTAATAACCCTCACCACTGATTACCGTTAAACATTGATTACTGATAATTGAACTGATTATAAGTACTGAACTGACTGACTGAAATTGAAAACCGAATTGACTGAGTACATGTTAGTTAATTGCATTTTATCTGTTGACAGTATGATTATCTGTTCATGTTCATATGTTTAAACTGCTAATTGAAGGCCTTATCGGTGGCCGAATCCGGAATTGATTAGTGTTTTACGACCATTATATTAATGTGATTTTATAGTATAATTATCTGAAAATTGATTAGGTATGATTAAATTAGATTAAATATCGATTAATCGCATAGTTTGATTTAATTACCGTTCCGCCACTTAGTGGACCACTATCTCTTGAACCTTGTATACACTCCACGTATTGATCAAACAAACATTTTCTTCTCCTCTTCTTGCCTCAACCGACCCAAGTTAGAGAGTGAGAGAGAGTTGAGTTGTTCTTGAGAGATTTGCTTGATCTTGCTTGGAATTGAAGTGTTGATTGCTACTTTGAGCTCCTAGACCTTGAACACAAGACTAAGGTAGGACATTCATCTTCTTGTTGTTGTCTTAGAATCCATTCTTGCACAATTCATACTTTAATTGTAGAGTTAAGCCATGTTTTGGTGCATATATGTTGAATTGAAGCTCATTCCATGCTTGCATGTGTTCTTGGTTGAGTTTTGAGTTGTTTTCATGGCAAAAATGTTACATGCATGCTCATATTATTACAAGAGACCATGAACTCATCATGTTTTGAAAGATTTGGCTCCTTAGAGCATCAAATTGAAGCTTTGAATTGATTTGAATCCATGCATGTTTGCATGTTCTTCATATTCTTGAAAATGGGTTTGAATATGGTTTTAAATTGACTCACCTTTGGGGCTTGAATTCATAAATTGAGCTTTGAAACTTGTTATACATTGAATTTAGTTATGTTTTCCAGAATTTGGGCCCAAGAGGTCGAGTTTGGAGTGGTAGAATGCTTGGTTTGAGCTTGGGAGGCAGATCTGGAAATTCCAGATTTGGCTTCCTCGCTCGAGCGAAGGATTCCCCGCTCGAGCGAGCACCTTTGTCCAGCGATCCGCTCGAGCGACCATCGCGCGTAAAATCACAGCATCCAGTATTTTTACTGTTTCGACAGACCGCTCGAGCGAAGGATTCCTCGCTCGAGCGAAGCCTTTGATTTTGGAAGCCCGCTCGAGCGAAGAGAGTCTCGCTCGAGCGAGGCTCCTATTTTCAGCAAAGTTTGCAAAATGTTTTCTAAGTGTATTTTTGCATCCTTATCCCATCCTAGGCATTCTTAGGCCTGGTTTAAGACATCTTAATGAGGATATAGATATAGAACACACCAAGGCAAATTAGGGATTAAGTTATGATATTTCCCAACTGTGTAGCTTAGTGTGTGTTCAACCTGTGAACTGTGTAGGGTTGGCAACTGAGGAGACACGCTCTAGCATACTGTAGCCCAGAACTCTGTGAGTAACAATTGTGTAAAGATATGTTCAACTGATATCTTTTGAATACTGAACTGAACTGTTTATTGAACTGGTATTACTGAATGAATGTATGTCCTTTATTTCTGAACTGTACTGTGGCATCCTTAGTACCTACTGTTTACTGTTACTGTTACTGTTACAGAGATCTCTGTCGGTTCCCTCGTGGAGCCACTACTGTTTACTGACTGATGGCCATCATTACTGTTCGGTCTTTTAAGACCTACTGTTACTGCTATGCTAATGGATGTACCACATATGACTGTTTACTGTACTGAACAACTGAAATACTGATTGAATTGAACTGTTTTCATTACTGTAAGGACATTCATTCTAAACCCCTTTACGCATTATGTTATTCACTGGGCTTTAGCTCACTGTTTATATATATATGTAGGTGCTCAGCCACCAGATCGGAGCTAGGAGCGTGGGTTAGACTCCAGTTTTGTCAAGCCAGCCTTTGTGCCTCACTGCGAGGTTCCGAGCCTATCTGCTAAGGCTTAGGGGTGTTTTAAGAATCCCCCCTTCTGTACTGTTTCACTGTTTTGTATAGACTGACTGTTCACTGTACCGCTATCTAGGGTAGAGTCCCTAGTTTGAATGAATGTAAATATTGTGCATACTGTTCTGTACTGTTTATGTATGAATGCATGAAAAATCTTTTTGGCATACAGACTGTCACAGCTCATTGGACATTGTTTAATTACTGTATTGGCTTCCGCCAGGCCCTGTACTCTGTTTTACTGTATTACTGTTCTGCAGGCCTTTGGTAATCTCAGATTACTGGCCGGTTACGGTGCTAAACCCATAGGGCCGGGTTTGGGTCGTGACACTAAGCCAAGCGCAAAATAGTGGCCTGGGACACAACTGTCACTTATACAACGGACTTGCAATCTAATGATAAAAGAAAAACAAAGTTAGTTTATACTTATTAATTTATTTTCCTTTAAAATTTTGATGCATTTTTTACCAACTTTGAATGAAATATATACATATATTTATATATATAAGATTTATAATAAATATATAAAATGATTAAGGCCGAATTGTACATCATTGAGGCCGTTAATTAGAATCTCTTAACTTCACTTGCTGGTCAAACTGTATACTTTATGTGTGTTGAATGTCAATCAGGTTATACATAGTTGGAGCATAAAATGGGCAAAAAGACAGAATTTGGAGAGAGTTGACTTTTTCTGCACGTGCATTGACTTTTTCGCACGTGCGTTGACTTTTTTTGGTAAAATGTGCCCGACGTTTTAAACCTGTTTGGAAGATTTTAGAAGTATAAAGAGGCAAGGAAAAGGCTGGAATAGGGTTCGAAAGTTGTTTTTGCAAAGAAAGAGAGGCTAGGGTTTGGAAAGAAAGTAACAAGAAGCTTTAAGCATGTCTCCCATGGTGGCTTCTTCTCCATCTACCTCCTCCCACTCCTCCATAAGTGGCTAGTCTCATTTTCTAGGGTTTTGATGAAACCCTAGCCATATAATAGGTTTTTCTTTTTGATTTTCAATTATATAAAGGTTTGAGCACTTGTATGGTGTTTTAGAAGTTTTATATATATATTTTCTATTATTTTTTCAAATATTCGGCTTTCTGTGACTGTTGAATGTTTTCCATATAAGAGTTTTCTATTCTTTCACATTCAAGGTATGAGACGAATCATACTACGAGAGAGGAGTCGTATCACTGCCTTAGTCTAGAGTGAACGATTCGTACTACTTGAGATGGTTCGTGCTCGTACATTGAACGTGATGATTTTCTTGTTAAATGCTTTGAACTTGTAGTTACGAAGCATTATTCCGTTCGAACCATAACACAATTGTTTTCAATTTGAAAACCCTATTTACGTGACTAGTGGTGGACTCTTTGCCTTAGGTTTTTTGTCCAATTCAGTAAATCCAATTTTATTTATGTTTGAATTTAATTATTTAGTTTAATTCTTCATTATAAATTAGGTTTTGATCAATCAATCTTTTCATCAAAATTAATTTAGGAATTTAACAAGTTAAATTAGTTTAATTGTACAATTGTCCCTGTGGATCGATACCTGGACTTGCCATTATTCTAAAAGAATTTGGTGTAGTTTAGTGTTTAATTTTGGTGTGTTCACCATGCCTCCGTAGCCCGACAAGTTCGACAACCGGTAGTTGGAGCCCCGAAATGAGGGGGCATTTATGAGGTCGAGCAAAACCTAGAGTTAGCCCAACAAGTAGAGGCGTTGTCCCGCAAGATGGACCAATTATTAGCTGCGGGACATGTCCCTACCCAACAAGATTAACCTCAATTTCACGAGGCATGTGTTATTTGTACGAGCCCTGCTCATGACTTGAGTGAGTGCCCTTCGGCATCACATTTTCCGGATTTAGTCCAAAAGCATGTGAATACGGCTCAAGGATTCTCCAACCTGGGTAATGATCCATACTCCAACACATACAATCCGGGATGGAGAAATCACCCTAATTTTTCATGGAGACCCCCTTCACAAGGCACTTCTTACAATCCTCCACCACCAAAGCAGAATTTTAATAATTTTTCCAACCAATCATCTTACCGACTACCGCAACCTTATCGACCCCCGCAAACGTACCGGCAACCACAACCCCCCCTATTTCTCAAAGCAACTCTGCTTTTGAGACTCAGGTGTTGGAAGTTCTCTCAGAACTTAAGGGGTTAGCACCGGTAGTTCATTTCCACACTCACTCTATTGCCAAGCTAGAGGCTCAATTGGGTCAAATGGCTAACAATATGAATCAAATAGAGGAGGAAAAATTACCAAGTCAAACTGTGGCCAACCCTAAGGGACAATACGGGGTAGAAAGTTTGGGTGGGAATGGAAAGCACCATGGGCAGGTGCAAGCAGTGATTAGTTTGAGAAGTGGGAGGGAGTTAGAGCCTCAGTCAGTTGCGTCTGATGCAACTAGAGTTAAGAAGGGTAACCACGGTGTTACACCCAATGAAAGCAGGGGTGGGGGGGAAACACTTAAGAGGGATGACTTAATCCCTAGCACTTCACTTGAGCCCAAGGCACCATAAGTGCCTAAGGCACCATTTCCCCAATGCCTTGATGCACCGTCCCCTTTTTAATAAGAAGATGACATCTATGGCAGCAATGATGGAGGTCTTTAAATAGGTAAAAATCAACCTCCCCCTGTTGGAGGCGATTAAGCAAGTTCCCTTCTATGCCAAATTTCTGAAGGACCTTTGTACGTAAAAGCGTAAATCTAGGACACACGTGTCCCAAAAAGTCCTACTCACAGTGCAAGTAAGCTCCATCTTGTTGAATGACACACCTTCTAAGCTTAAGGACCCGGGTGCCCCAACCATTGCATGCATTATAGGGGACCATTTCATTGATAGGGCCTTATTAGATTTAGGGGCTAGTGTCAATTTGCTACCGTACTCTGTGTACGAGGAATTTGGGCTTGGCGAGTTGAAGCCCACTACTGTTACTCTTCAATTGGCTGATCGGTCCCTCAAAGTGCCACGTGGCATGATTGAGGATGTGCTAGTAAAGGTTGATAGGTTTTACTTCCCTGTTGACTTTTTGGTGTTAGATATGGAACCGGTAGCCAATTCTGGGAAACAAATCCCGGTGATCTTAGGTTGACCTTTCTTGGCTACGACCAATGCATGCATCAATTATCGTACCGGGGTGATGGAAGTTTCATTTGGTGACATGCAAGTGAAACTTAATGTTTTCCAAGCATCCCAACAACCCCATGAGAGAGAGGAATGCTTATTTGTGGATGTTGTGGATGAGGTTGTGGAGGAAGTTTTGCCCTCCGTTCTTGTAAAGGGCCCTTTAGAGGCTTGTCTAGCTCATTTTGGGTTTGAAAATTTTGATATTGACGAGTCGGTTAAGGAGGTGAATGTCTTGCTTAATGCTTCTTCTACACCGGATTTTCCTCCGTGGAGAACCCGGTTTGAGTCACTTCCTCCTCTGTCGAGAGAGCTCGCCATACCATCTTTGGTCACGCCACCTACACTTGAGTTGAGGCCACTCCCGACCACACTCAAGTATGCATTTTTAGGGCCCCAGGTTACTTTACCAGTCATCATTGCATTTGACTTGACTGCGGAGCAGGAGAGTCAGTTAATGAGTGTTCTCGTGGCACACCGGAGTGCTATAGGGTGGTCAGTGGCAGATTTGAAAGGGATAGATCCCTCCGTGTGCATGCATTATATACACCTAGAGGAGAACACCAAACCTTCTTGTGAAATGCAACGGAGGCTTAATTCTAATATGAAAGAGGTGGTGAAAAAGGAGGTGTTGAAATTGTTGGATGCAGGTATTATATACCCCATCTCGGATAGCAAGTGGGTGAGTCCCACACAAGTGGTGCCTAAGAAATCGGGCATCACTGTTGTTGAGAATGAGCGAGGAGAGTTGGTCCCCACACGAACCACTACTGGGTGGCGAGTGTGCATTGATTATAGGAGATTGAATTCTATAACTAGGAAGGACCATTTTCCTTTGCCATTTATTGATCAAATTCTTGAGAGGTTAGCGGGGCAGGGGTTCTATTGTTTTCTTGATGGATACTCGGGGTATAATCAAGTCCCGATGTACCCTGCTGACCAGGAAAAGACTACATTCACTTGCCCTTTTGGCACTTTTACTTATAGGTGCATGCCTTTTGGGCTATGTAATGCACCGGCGACTTTTCAACGGTATATGATGGCCATTTTTTCCGATATGGTGGAGAAATTCTTAGAGGTTTTCATGGATGATTTTTCGGTGTTTGGACTGTCTTTTGAGGAATGCCTTAGGAACTTGACTAGAGTGTTAGAACGATGTACTGAGGCAAACCTAATCTTGAGTTGGGAAAATAGCCATTTTATGGTTCGTGAGGGCATAGTTTTGGGGCACATTATGTCCTCTCGAGGTATAGAGGTAGACAAGGCTAAGGTTGACCTCATTGCAGGCCTTCCTCCACCTAATTCTGTGCATCAAATTAGGTCTTTCTTAGGGCATGCTGGTTTTTATAGTAGGTTCATCAAAGACTTTAGTAAGATATCACGTCCTTTGTGTAGTTTATTGGTTAAGGACGCGCTTTTTATCTTTGATGAGGCATGTTTAAAGGCATTTGAAACACTGAGAATGGCCTTGACCACCGCCCCAATTATGAAATCACCAGATTGGTCGCTTCCCTTTGAAATCATGTGTGATGCCTCCGATTATGCTGTCGGGGCTGTGTTGGCCAAAGGGTCAATAAGGCACCATTTGCTATATACTATGCTAGTCGTACTCTCTCGGATGCACAATTGAACTATACTACCACCGAGAAAGAGTTGCTAGCTGTGGTCTTTGCCTTAGATAAATTCCGGTCCTATCTCCTAGGTTCGAAGGTCATAGTCTTCACTGATCATGCCACTTTGCGGTATTTACTATCAAAGAAAGAGACCAAACCTAGGTTAATTAGATGGATTTTGTTGCTTCAGGAATTTGATCTAGAGATCCGAGATAAGAAAGGATCTGAGAATGTGGTGGCAGATCACCTCTCTCGAATCCTCGTTGAGTATACTAGTGACCCTCTTATTTTGCATGATTCGTTTCCGGACGAACAACTACTTAAGTTGTCATGAGCGAGCCCCCCATGGTTTGCACATATTGTGAATTACTTGGCCATTAGGCAAATTCTGTAAAATTGGTCTAAGCAAGACAAAGACCGATTCTTTTTGCAGGTCAGGTATTATTTTTGGGAGGATCCGAAGTTGTTTAAATATTGCTCCGACCAAGTGATCTGACGGTGTGTGTCGGAGAGTGAGGTGCATAGCATTCTTACATTTTGTCATTCTTCTGCATGTGGCGATCATTTTAGTGGGCATAAAATGGCCGCCAAGATTTTATAGAGTGGGTTTTATTGGCCCACAATTTTTAAAGATGCCCATCAATTTTGTAGAACTTGTTTGCGCTGTCAGCAAATGGGTTCGATATCTCGGCATGACATGATGCCAATGTCCCCTATTCTTGTGATAGAGATATTTGATGTTTAGGGGATTGATTTTATGGGACCTTTCCCGTCATCATTCGGGTTTGAGTATATTCTATTGGCAGTAGATTATGTGTCTAAGTGGGTGGAGACGATAGCCACCTGAACAAACGATCATAGAGTGGTAATCAAATTTTTGCATGAAAATATCTTTAGTTGTTTTGGGTTTCCAAGAGCCATAATAAGTGATCAGGGTACGCATTTTGGTAACCGGTTCTTTGAGTCGGTGGTCAAGAAATACTCTATCACTCATAAAGTTGGCACTCTATACCACCCTCAAACTAGTGGCCAAGTAGAAGTCTCAAATAGGGAGATAAAACACATAATAGAGAAAACAGTGAGGCCAGATAGGAAAGATTGGTCACAACGGTTGATTGATGCATTATGGGTTTACCGCACTGCTTATAAGACACCCATTGATATGTCACCATAAAGGGCGGTGTTTGGCAAAGCTTGCCATCTCCCGGTTGAACTCGAGCACCGAGCATTATGGGCCATAAAGAAGCTTAACTTCGATATGGCCGTGGCTGGGCTTAACCGGAAATTACAACTCAATGAGTTGGAGGAAATCTAGAATGATGCATATGAGAGTTCGAGAATTTTTAAAGCTCGGACTAAAGAATTCCATGACAAGTACATTAATAGAAAATCATTCGAACCCGGCCAAAAAGTGTGGCTTTTTAACTCAAAATTGAGACTCTTTCCGAGTAAGCTAAGATCAAGATGGGATGGTCCCTTTGTGGTTGTTGAGGCATTTATTCATGGCACCGTTGAGGTGTAAGATCCAAAGGCTGGCCACACTTTCAAATTGAATGGCCAAAGACTGAAGCCATATATAGAGGGGATTGAGAATGGGGAAATGATTGAGTTCATTGCTTTGATGGACCCTTTTTACTATGATTGATAGATTGATTTCTTGTTCTCTTTTCTTTCTTTTCTATTCTATTCTGCTTTTCTTTGTTCTTGTTGTGCTTTATTTGCATCTAGGAGACTTTAAATCCTCTAAAGGTGTAATTCCTTTGGTGTTAGCCATGCCCGAACGACATCTGACGGTCTGGTATAGCCACCTAACCGTGTTTGTAGTGAGTTCCTAGGAGACCAACTGAGATGTGGAAACTGGAGTTCGAATGGCAGAGCCTAGAACACAAAGGTTTGGAATTTCCGAGACTAGAGTCTGGTTTAAATACCTAGGGGTGTGAAGATTGCTTCAAAACTACCCTGGCTTGAACTTTGTATGGCAGCCCCATAGGTTGAGGTAGCTTTATGCGCCTCGATTCTGGATACCGAATCAACCTAGTCTGTCACCCTGTTGGAGAATAGGGAAAGTTACAAACACAGTTAGGGAGAAAAGTAGTACCTATGGTTTTCGCGTGAAGATTATACCTTTGGTGGGCATTATGTTATTTTCTTATGTGCTATATTTATTCTGGATGTCAAATAAAGGTAAAAATAGTTTAGCATGCTTTGGGTGGTACTCGGTTTTTAATTTCTTATCTTTAATTTTTTAAAAATATACATATACATATACATAGAGTTACCATTCAAAAAAAAAAAAAAAAGAGAGCACGTGTGGAGAAATTTCAAAATCAAAAGTTGCACACTGCTTTAAAAGCAGGTGCGGAGGGGCTGTGCGTCAACCAAACCGCACGTGCGACTTGACTCCCGCACGTGCAGAACGTCGTTTTCAAAAAAAAAAAAAAAAACCGTGAGAGATGAAATCGCCGCACATGCGGCCTAAATCCCGCACGTGCGGAAAATGTGTGAATCAAAAGTTTCACACTGCTTTAAAAGTAGGTGCGCAGGGAGGTGCGTGTGTGTCTGCACATGCGGGAATACCCACCGCACGTGCGGCGATTCTTTGAAAAAAAAAATGTTTTGTTTTGTTTTCTTCTATTTTTTTTTGTTATTATTTTTAATTTATTTACTTATTTCAAAATAAATACATAAATTTTAAATAAATAAATAAATACATTTTAAAAATAAATACATAAATATACAATTATTTTATATATATATATATATTATTAATTAATTTATTTTTATTTTCTATTTTTGTTATTAAAAAAAAATTCTGCCTTATCAACACCTAACCCACTTTTCCCCAATCACTCTTTCAGAGTTGTCTCTTTCTCTACCTCTCATCTATATCTCTCTCTCTCTCTCTCTCTCTCTCTCTCTCAACCCCACAAACCCACCATTTTTTTTTTCTTCTTCTTCTTCTTCTTCTTCCTTTTTCTTTCATTTTCTTCTTCCTCACCACCATCATCTCACTGCCGGCATCACCATTCCCTCTCCGTCCTACAAATCTCCGACGACCACCATTTTATTCGGGCGAATCTCCATTCTTTTTCTCTCTTTCTCCACATTTTCAAGGTAATTTTTTCTTTTATGTACAGATTTGTGGAGGTAGGAGTCAATTTGTAGAGTTTTTTTTTTTGTGTATTATTGATCTATGGTTCATCCTTTAAAAAAAAACAAAAAAATATATATATATAAAAATAAGTTTGTTCATAAGTGATTACTTTTTTATTTAGTTGTTTATTCTTTCTGTTATGTTATTTTATTTATTTTATTTTTGTTTCTTTAGTTGTAGTATACTAATTTAGCCATGTTTATTAGTTTGTTCATTCTTCAAAACAAAAAAAAAAAAAAAATTCTGCGTAGGAAGAAGTTGACCACCGCACATGCAACCATGTCTGGCGCACGTGCGGTACCTTTGAAAAAAAAAAAAAAAAAAAACTTGGTGCGAATTGCATGTGGTACATTAGTGGGCAAACTTGTGCTTTCATATTTTGCTTTATTCTCATGATTGGTTTCACGGGTATATGTGTCTATTGTTGGTGTGTGCAGGACATGAGTTGACGTGTACCCGCGCGGGCCTCCAAAAAGGCTAGAGGTTCCACCTCTTTGGCGCCACCACCGCCACCGTCACCACCATCTTCGCCACCACCACCGGGTGAATTGCCACGGCTGGAGTGGGCTTCACGCCCGCTTCACAAGCTCACGCAGTTCAACATTCCATATTTTCGGCGTGACACGGACACTACTTGGGCCGTTGAGCAGCTCTAACTGTGGCAACAGTTGGGCATTTGCACTGTGACAGCGTCCACTTATCCTCGTCTGGTACGACTCTTCTACCAGAACCTATATGAGTCACTGACCGATGATGGACTGCTCTCTACCATTGATGGTCATATCGTCCACATCACCACATCCATGATTGCCACTGCGTTAGGGTTTTTCGCTAAGCCAGAATACCGACCCTTCCCGAAGTTGAGGGTCAACAAGTCATACATAGCCTCATCCAGCAATACTTCCCAAGGGCCTACGGTAACACCAGTTTCACATGTTTATGGCAGAGCAAGCTGCCTAGCCGCTTGCTATTCATTGATTCTGTGGTCCATAAGAATGCCCTTCCACTTGGGCATAAAGCTGAGCACTATTTGGAGTTTGTTCGGGTTTTACACGGTTATCAGCATGGCTATCAGGTCTCGCTTGAGCATATCATCTAGATGCATGTGCGGAAATTTCTACAAGAGACAGTTCGCCCTGAACCTATGCAGAATCTGACTTGGCCACTGCCATTTGCCAATTTGTTGACACTTGTGTTTGAGCTGAACAGCCTCCCTATTGCTGAGAATGAGGAGATTGATAGAGCGTATCCGACTTTTAGCCAGTGGGAATGGCAGCATAGCATATCTCGCATCCCGCAGCAGGTGGGCGCCCCAGTTGATGAGGCCCAGGACCTTGTACACGACCATCCACCTCATCCTGTTCCCCTTGTGCCTCCCCAAGGGGACCCATTTTACCTGACTCGCGAGGAGTACTTATAGCTTCAGCACTCTGTGGATCAGGTCCACAGTACTCTTTGTGATCACCATCAGAGTCTCATGGAGTTGGGCACAGATTTTTAGGCGCATCGAGACTATTCTCAGGCGACCTTCGACCAGCTACATGCCTGCCAGCTCAACATTCAGCAACGGGTTCAGGATGAAGCCTTTGAGACGCGATCTTTGATGCAAGCCTTGTTTGCCCAGCATTGCATGCCACCACCGCCATCGGATTCTCCGTAGTACCCACTGTATATTGCTTTATCTCTTTTATTTTTATTTTTATTTATTTATTTATTTATTTATTTATTTTTCTTTTAGTTATTTTTTCAAAATAAAAAATAAAAAATAAAATAAAATAAAATAAAAAAGTGAAGTGTGTGTGCGTGTTACTTTATGCCTACCTGGATGTACACCTACAATCTCTAGTAATTTTCTCTCATTTCTCTTTACTTTTCCATTGAGGACAATGTCATATTCAAGTTGGGGGATGAGGGCTGTATTTTCTTTTGTGCATTCCTATTTGGCCCAATCATTCGTGCTTATACCTGTTTCACTTGATTGCATTACTTCACTTGATGTGACTTGTTGCTAGTAGGGTGATGATATTTGCATATGTTAATTGGGGAGCATAGTAGACTTGCATGAAAAAGATTTATTGGGTAGATACTTGCATGTGATGTTTGCACTAGGGGAGTTGTTTGTGCTTGTGGTATTAGTACACTTGTCATAAGTATGCCTTAATTCACATGAACACACTCTCATAGCGGTGACCTCTTTATTATAATCCCTGGTGTACATGTAGAGACCCTAAATTTTTTTTTTAATTACACTTGGAACCCTGAGTCTTAGGTTAATAGCATTTTAACCCTAGTTTCGTAAAAATCTGTGTAAGGGCCCAAGTAAGGAATAATTTCTCCGTGTGTGACCATAATTAAATCATAGAACACCACTTTATGATTGGAACTATCCTAAAACTTGGTTTTATTTATTTACCTCATAATTTCTAAATTAATTCACACATTTTATTCTTATTTCTAATTTTTTTTTATTATTGTTCTTTCATTAATTATTTATTTGAATGGAATATTATTGTGTCTTGAATATATATATAATATTGGTGGAAGAGTGGGTTGATAACAACAAAGAAATAAATAAAATAAATAAATAAATAAATATCTAGATATTTAGTCCCTTAGCCATTAAGCTACCTATCTTATATAAATTGAGAGTTGGTCCCAATCCACACCCACGTTTTTGGATCAGCTCAAGGAGAGGGTGAGAGAGGGAGAGTTTGCTCAAGGGAAGTCAAGGGGAGTAGAGAAGTGAGAAGAAAAAAAAAAAAAAAAAAGAGACTTCTTGAAGGTAAAAATACACCTCTCCCTTGTCTTCTCAATTTTTTTTCTTTACCCATATCTTCCTATTGTCTAGATGCTCCCTTGGGTTATGTATTGATGGTAAATTGAGTTTTTGGTGTGTATGCTTGTGTGGGTGTGAATTGGTGACATTGTCTTACAATTTTATTCAAAATATGCACCGCTGCAATTTTTAATATTTAAAAGAAATATCAAACCTGTTTATTTCTCAAATCTGAATTTATTGTAAGATAATTGGTATGTTTAGAGCTTGTGACAATTTTATTAGCCCCTAATTGTGTGTTTTTAGGGCTTGGATAATTTGTTGAAAAATCTGGTCCTGAATCTCTGAAAAACAGTCCACTTTTAGTAATTTTATAAAATTCTAGAAAAATCATTTCGTGTTGGTTCTTTTGTCAAAATTTAGAAATCTGAGTCCTCTTTCCAACAGATTTTATTTGAGTAAAAACCATCGGGTAGATTGAGAGAAACGCTAGTTTTCCCAATGGGTGACAAATCTGGACAGGTTTTTGAATATAGCTTGTGGATGAATTTCTGGAGGTGCTATGCACATTCTGTGAATTGGAATTGAAACTAGACAGGTTAATTATTATTTCTGTGCAATTTCAGCCCCTAATTTGACCTAGGAGTATTTTTACCAAAGCGTTCTTGTTAGCCCTGCAGAACCGACCGGTGCTGTTGTACTATGTGACTTGTCTCTAAGTGTTTCAGGCCTTTTTTTAATGTTATTTCTTGCTTAACTATACTTATGTACTTATGTATGATGATCATGGACTATATTTCCTCTAGTATGTTTTTCCCATACTCGTTTAATTGACCAAATTACCGAATGTGACTAACTCACCTAGCAAAAGATCTAATAAATGGGAAATGATAAGGGGTTGGCAATGGGTGACGTTTATCTTAGTGTTTTAGAACAATTTTATACATATGCATGACATGAATTATGATGGGGTTAATACCAAATGAGTTAAGTCTTGCGTAAACAGTTTAAGCGAGCACCGGGGTTGACCTGGATGTATTCAGACTCTATGCGGCGGTTTCAGGGTGTAAGCGAGCCCTTTGGTATGGTATGTGTAGGGTGTAAGCGAGCCCTTTGGTATGGTATGTGCAGGGTGTAAGCGAGCCCGAGGCACGATTTGGGTGTAAGCGAGCCGGCTTGTTGGCCGTCCCTTTTGAGGTCCATCAATGCCACTGACCGGTAAATAATCGGAAGGTGGGCATAGGTGGTAAGGTTTGCAAAGCAGCAAAAGGGGGAGTTCTGAATAGTCTGGTGTTTAATCCTTGTGGTTGGGTAGAAGGATCTCTTTGGGGGGTCCTAAATGCCTAGTCTAACTACTGATTTATAAAACCTTAATGTAAGTATGTTATGTTACTTGATTTGTTTTGTGTATGATTGATTGATAGAAGATATGGGGGTGTGTGTGTTTTTACTGGGCATTCCAAGCTCATGGCGTGTCATGCCAGGTGAAGAAGCAGCTTACGACGGGGAAGGTTATCCCGAAGACAATCAAGATGAAGTTTTAGAGCCGTGGTTCACTTGAAAATTTAGACTAGTAGTTTGTTTGTGTTCTCTTTTCTTTTACCTTTTGGTTTGACAATATTTGTAAACCTCTAGTGGAACTCAAATCAGTTATCCATGTCATAACTCCGCTTGTATGTGTATATTAACGTATTGTGGTTATCTATTTTGTTTGAGTTGTACTTTATATATTTCTCTTGCGGTCTCAAATTTTGGGGCGTGACAGTACATCATTGATAATAGCTAGGGTTGCAGCAAAGAATAAATGAGGAGCCAAGATTCTGTTAAAAAAAAAAAACACTTGACTTGTTTGGATTCGTAGCCTTTTTAACTCGAGTTATTAAGCCCGTAGGGGTGTTTTTATACCTAGTGCCCTAAAACCGTCTGGTTTGGAAGTCATTGGCCCAATACTTGCTACATGGGTTAATTAGAAAGCTTAAGGAACTTAGACATTGCACAGTTAAGGAAAAAATAAGGAGAATGACTTATTCGGATTCGTAGCCTTTTCAACTCGAGTTATTAAGCTCGTAGGGGTGTCTCTACACCTAGTGCCCTAAAACCATATGGTTTGGGAGTCATTGGCCCAATACTTGCTACATGGGTTGATTAGAAAGCTTAATGGATCAGGGCATCGCACTGTCATTTTAATATATATATATATATATATATATTTGAGAATCTTGGCTGCAACAGGTTATTTTTTCTGTATATGTTGGGTGTTATCATGAGATACACTGGGCTATTATAGTGGACAGTTAACTAATATGGAGATTGCACTTTACACCAAGGGTACTGATGATTTGTCTACTAGCATGCACAAGTACAAGGGACTTAATTTTGTATTAACTGAATTGTGATTTTGACTCAATAGGTTCCTTCATGCTTGTCCACTGTGCCTTTAATGACTCATTATGTTTTAATATCACACTGTAGTGGCACATAAGTGGATTGTCAAGTGGAGTAGTGTGGTTAATTGTTGGGCATATATGAATATGTAAATGTTTGTGGGTATCATTTCTGGAAACCCTCACGAGACTTTACTCGTCCACTTGGGGTAACTTTGTGGTTTCAAGGTTTGTTGCATATGCTAAATGCAACCGTTTTCCCACGAAAGAGGAAATAGCTAGATTTTTTTTTATTTTATTTTATTTTTATTACTTGCTTGAGGACTAGCAAGTTGTAAGTTGGGGGATGTGATTAAGGCCGAATTGTACATCATTGAAGCCGTTAATTAGAATCTCTTAACTTCACTTACTGGTCAAGCTATATACTTTATGCGTGTTGAATGTCAATCAGGTTGTATATAGTCGGAGCATAAAATGGGCAAAAAGACAGAATTTGGAGAGAGTTGACTTTCCCTGCACGTGCGTTGACTTTTTCTGGTAAAATGTGCTCAACGTTTTAAACCTGTTTGGAAGAGATCAGAAGTATAAAGAGGCAAGGAAAAGGCTAGAATAAGGTTCGAAAATTGTTTTTGCAAAGAAAGAGAGGCTAGGGTTTGGAAAGAAAGTAACAAGAAGATTTAGGCATGTCTCCCATGGTGGCTTCTTCTCCATCTACCTCCTCCCACTCCTCCATGAGTGGCTAGTCTCCTTTTCTAGGGTTTTGATGAAACCCTAGCCATGTAATAGGTTTTTCTTTTTGATTTGCAATTATGTAAATGTTTGAACACTTGTATTTAGAAGTTTCATATATATATTTTTCATTATTTCTTCAAATATTCGGCTTTCTGTGATTGTTGAATGTTTTCCATACAAGAGTTTTCTATTCTTTCACATTCAAGGTATGAGACGAATCATACTACGAGAGACGAGTCGTATCACTACCTTAGTTTAGAGTGAACGATTCGTACTACTTGAGATGGTTCGTGCTTGTACATTGAATGTGATGGTTTTCTTGTTAAATGCTTTGAACTTGTAGTTACGAAGCATTATTCCGTTCGAACCATAACATAATTGTTTTCAATTTGAAAACCCTATTTACGTGACTAGTGGTGGACTCTTTGCCCTAGGTTTTTTTGCCCAATTCAGTAAATCCAATTTTATTTATATTTGATAATTTAATTATTTAGTTTAATTTCTTCGTTATTAAATTAGGTTATGATCAATCAATCTTTTCATCAAAATTAATTTAGGAATTTAACAAGTTAAATTAGTTTAATTTCACAATTGTCCCTGTGGATCGATACCTGGACTTGCCATTATTATAAAAGAATTTGGTGTAGTTTAGTGTTTAATTTTGGTGTGTTCAACAACCCATTATAAACTATATTTGTTGCACATGTATTCCACGTGTCATGTCATACAATTTGTTTTTATTGTAACAATAACCTTTACCTTAATTAGACACTCCCACTAAATTATGGTTACATGTATGTGCCTCATAATCTTTGTCATGCCTTTCTCTCTTCTTAGTGTTCTTGTTGCTAATATTTAACATTGTATTTGAGATGATGGATTCTTTAAAATGTTTGTGCAAAATGTATCTTGAAAATTTTCAATAGAGCCTTAAATACTGATTCGAACTCTAACAAGCTCACAACATACCACTAAAGTGGGGTTTGGATGATGTAAGATGTCTGAAGGAGGGTCTATTCAGAAATGTTGTCACAAAGGTTCCTTATAGTTGTCCTTTACTCTCATTTTTATGCAATCTTTCTAGTGAAGTACAAAAAATCTATGTAGCCCAAAAAAGTATCTATAAAATGAATTGTATAGTATAAATTCAAATTAGGGTATAAATTCAAATTAGGCGTCCACACGTTTCATTTTTGGGGTAAGTCCTTGGGATACTTATTCTGGATTTTCATGGATATTTAATATTATTAGGTGAAGTATATACCTTATTGGGAAAAATTCACTTTGTCTCTCAAACTATCACACTTGTGACGCTTTACCACCTCCTCAACTATAAATTTGAACAATTACTCTCTTGAACTATTGGCAATAGTTCATTTTCGACGCCAAACCAATAAAATTAATATTTTTGTGCACGTGATTTGTTTAATTTGATGGTGTGGACTCGCCTTTTTTCGCGCTCCCTTTTGGAAAGGTTGGAAAGAAAGGCCTCACAGTTTGGACTCCCACGGTTCTGAATCTAGTCTCACAAGTGCAATGTGAAACTGATAAATACCAAAGAGTCCAAATCCGGCAAATCTTTTTGGGAAATCGATTTTAAATCAAATAATGCCAAAATTAGGCTGCTTTGCCAGATACAGAGTTGCCACCTAAATATTTTATTTTGGGTAAATTTAAGAAACCCTGACTCGTGCCAAAGGCCACGTGTCCGTCATCACCAAAGTTGCCTCGGCTCGGGAACTTAGGTACGAAGGGAGAAGGTCATGAATTGAGCACCCCCGCTCGCCCGATCAAAGATCAGCCTCTACTAATCATGATATGAGTTTTTATAAACATTATCTGCTTTTATTTCGGTTATTAGACTAGCTGCACTATGTGACGCGCACAAGCAAATATAGACTAGTTTGCTCAATTTGGAACAATTCAACTCATGTTTGTTTGCGAAAATGGTTTGAATTTGCCACCTCAAGTGCACTTAAAGATTGCGAATTTGCCACAAACATAGTGGGCTTAAAACATGATTTGCCACCAAACATAGTGGGTTTAAAACATGATTTGCCACTCAACAAGGTGGGCTTAAAACACACGTTCGTTGAATCATTCCAATTCAAACAACAAGCCTTCATCCATAGGCATTCAAGCAGTTTAGCATTTAAGCACATAGCCTCATGGCAAGCATGTTAATCATGGCAACATTCACACTTATGCAAGTATGCTAAAGCATAAAGACTTACAAAGTACTCCAAGCCAAAACAGAAATTAGTTAGAAAGATGCATGATCCTAACTATGTTAAGATGCCTAATGTAACACCTATAATGATGCGATTAATAGGCTCGACTACTAACATAGCATATGAAGCATTTGAACAACATGCGATTAAACACGTATTCAAAGAAGATATTGAAATGACAATGCAGTTTGAATAATGCGTAGAGCCTTGGTGCATGCAATACAAGATGAATGGATGCAAACATAAGGTATGCTAATTGAAACATGATCCTAAACTAACAATCAAAAGTGGTTAAATAAAAGGGAGAAAGACGTGGGGTTGGAAAATATACACACACGCACGCACACTTGTTACAACATTATGCCCTCGCAAAGGAGGTCCGAATGAATAAGAGCTAACTAGCTACGCTAATTAAGCTAACTAATTATTACAAAACTCGAAACTAATTAACTATTCTAGTTAACTAATTAAGTAATTACATCACACCTAATTAACTACTTAGTTAATTAATGGATTACAAGTCAATTGCAAGTAAACTAAGTAATCAACTTCTTAGCCCCGGGAAGTGATGGATATGCATGCACATGCTTGATTCCACACCGAAAAGCCACTGCTTTGCTGCTGCGAGCCTCTATTTGCACATTTGATCACTGAAAATTCTGCCAACTTCTAGAACACCTCTGTTTTATCTTACCAACACATTGTGCAAAAATCGTTGATGGTCGACCAGAGGGACAAGGGGCCAGTTGGTTACCAATGGTGGCCGGTTGACTACCATTGGTGGTCGGTCGGCCACTACCGGTTCACACTTGCATGCTATAATAGAGAGCAAAACAGTGTATTCTCACAGGTTGTTTGTACTGTTTACCCTCCTTATCATCACACAAGCTCAAACGAGAGAAACTCTTGGCCCTCAAGCCATCAATCAAGCAATTTCCATGCATGATAGCTATGGGACCAAGTTTGTACAAGTTTAATAAATGCACAAACAAGACCAAAATGACCACCACCCTATCATGCATGATCAAGGGTAATGGTGACCAAGGAAAGTGGCACATTTCATCACTTTTGACTATGAAATGTCCCATTTTCCTTGTGTTCGAATTAACGTCCGATTCGAACACATGCAATGCAACACGAAAGATGCTTATCTTGCCTCTTTTACTTGTCAATTTTTGTTTACTCATTTTAATTACCAAACCATTCCTTAATCCAATTGTCTGTTGGTGATTGTCCTCTAGTGAAAAGAGGGCTCAAACCACAACTTTCTTTGGGTATGAAAGAGGCATTACACTGTACGTAATGAACCCTGTAGATGTCCCCCGAACGCCTCGGGAGGGAATCCCATTTCGTTCGTTTGGGCTCACTACAGTTCAGACACAAATTGTCACGGTTCTAAATCTGAACCAAAGAGTCCAAATCCGACAAATCGTTTTCAGAAAACAGATTTTTAGAAAGAAGTGCCAAACATGGACTACTTTGTTAGATACAGAATCGCCACCTAAATATTTTTTATGGGAGAATTTAGGAAACCCTGACTCGTTTGCCTAAGGCCACGTGTCCATCATCACCAAAGTTGCCTCGGCTCGGGAACTTGGGTACGATTGGGGAAGGTCAGCTATGAGCACCCTCTCTCGCCCGATCAAAGATCGGCCTCTACTAACCATGATATCTATTTTTGAAAACATTATGCGTTCTTATACCGGTTATTAGCCTAGATTTACATGATGTGCACAACATACAAGTATAGACTGAATTCCATAAATTGGAACGAAACATCACATATCCGTTTGTTTTGAAAATGGATTGAAATTTGCTACTTGCAAGTAGGCTAAAACACAGGTTTCAACGAATTATTCCAATTCAAGCAACCCAACCTTCACCCACAGACATCCAGGCAGTTATAACACATAAGCACATAGTCTCATGGTAAGCATGTTATCATGGCAACACTTACACTTATGCAAGGATGCTAAAACATAAATGCTTACTGAGTACTCCAAGCCAAAACAGAAACTAGTTAATAATCATATGTATGATCCTAGTTCATGTTAAGATGACTAATGCAACACATGCGAGATGCAACTACAATAGGCTCGGCTATTCTAAGATGTCATATGATGATGCTACAACTAATACATATTAAACTTAGAATTGAAATAGAATGTAGTTAGTATGATGCGCCGAGCCTGGTGCATACAAGACAAATGTATGGATGCACGCATGCATAGCATAAGGTATGCTAATTTAAATATGCCCTAATACTAACCATTGAAAGCAGGTAAGTAAAAGGGAGAAAGAAGTGGGGGTTGGAAGACATACATACACTCACGCACACTTATTACAGAATTGCCCTCGCTCGGAGGGACCAAAAGAATAATACAAATTAAACAAATAATTAACTACTCTAGCTAATTAAATATTACAAAGCTTCTAATTAATTAACAAATTAAATACATAAGGAAAGTGGCCGTAGCCCCGCCTTGGAATGATGGGATGATGCATGCTCGGTTCGCATCGCCTGGAAACCCAGTACCATGCCACTGTTGCCTCTGTTTACACTGCCTTGCTCCTCTGAAATTTATGAAAGTTTCCAGAATCCTTCTGAATCGCTCCCTGAGTGTTGTGGAATATCACCAGCCACAATTCAAATCCACCGGCCATGGGAATAGGCTTATCGACCAAATATTGAACCACCGGCCAGGCACTGATGGTCGGTCGGCACAAAAAGTGGTCAGCGGGCCATTTCTTCCCGCAGAGCCCTGTTTTGACAGCAACAGAGGACAGACAGTGCATGGTATAGAATTTTCAAAGCAATGTGTGCATGGCCACTCTCCCTATCATGCTATGGGCTCAACGGAGTTTGGTACTCGACCCTCAGACCACCAATTGCACATTTCAATCCGTGATGGTCCAAGAAGTCAAGTATGCATTTCAATGTAAATGAATGCAACAAAACACACGAGTGCTACACGCCCTATAATGTTGAGATCAAGGACATCGGCGACCGAGGATTGAGGCGCGTTACGTCACTTTGAGTACGAACGCCCCTCATTCCTCACGCTTGGTTTGACACCCCAAACCAAGCAAAATGTAATGCAAGTATGCAAGTATGCAACATGAGGCTAAGGTAACAAACATGCCAAGTTTAATGTGCCAAACATGCAAGATACAATGCAATGCAACCTATCATGCAAGCTAGGATATGGAATGCAACTAGCTAAACAACATGCAAACGTGCGAAGATGGGACAATGCAAGCATGAAACCAAAGTAATGCAACATGTCAAAACATGTAATGGTGGACTTAAACCGCAAAGGGCAGACCTCAACCTTGCCATAAACAGTGGCCAAAGATGATGCAAATGATGGACAGATGCTCATGCAAACATGCACACCAATGGGCCTAAAGCTAAGGCACAAAAGGTAACTTTCAAGAACACTCAAAAGATGATAAACATGGACATTAGACCAACATGTTAAACTCTGAAAATGCAAAGAGGATGATGCCAAATCAACCATGTTTATGCAAGTAAGGCATACAATAATGACCAAAACTGGAAGCCAACAGAGGGGTCCAAACCATAGCTATGTCAACCGAACCCCAAAGGACCAAAATAGCTTAAAACAGTCCTAAGGCACTCCAAAACAAGACTAAAGCATGCATAGAATATGATCAAAACATGCCAAGAAATGGGCCCAAAACAAAGGGCATTCAAAGCCACAAAATGGAGCATTGCTCTACACCCACCCCAACCAAACATGGCATGGATTATGTGATGAAAAACAGAGTTATAATACATCAAAATGCACCCCAAAACCCGCTGATATGGCAGCCCAAAGCCTCAAACACATAGGCATACACCAAGGCTCTAACATGGAGCATAAGATCACATCTCTTCAAGGTATTGAAAGGGTAAGAAATGCAAGCATGTAAGAACAAAACAAGGACTGAAATGGCATAATAAGTGATTCCAAATCACTGAAATAACCTAGGTAATGCAAGCTAATGACTCACACACTCAAGGCTCACAAGCCAAAATGCAAAGAGGCTATACCAAACATGGAAAACATGATCAAATCAGCACCCAACAGACCTCAAACATGATGAAATATGACCAAAAGCTTCATGAAGTCAAGCTAGAACATGCAAGCATGGAGGTCTAAAGGCAAGATGCATTTCTAGGCAAAATGGAGGAATACAAGGCAAGTATATTATGCATGCAAGGGGTCAATAAACCAACATAGAACAGAGGTAAAACATGCTAAATAAACTCCAAATAACCTCTGAAACAAGACCAAACAAAGCTAAGCATGCATGCTACCCTTATGAGCCAAAAACATGAACAAATGAGACACAAAGGGAGAGGGGTGTCCCTCCCCTATGCAAGACTTCAAAACCTCTTCTTCACCACTGAAAATCCTCTGGAGGAGGTCGACCCCAAACACAAAAGTGACCTTAATGAAACATCTTACGCATGAAAAATCAGAGTTTTTATCAGTTATACACAAAGCTCAAAACAGCATGCAAAGTAGGTTAAAAGCTAGAGCAAGATTGGAAAATATAAAGCAATAGTGTTTACCCTTGAAGAACACTTCAAGAACAGCAAGTCCAGCCCCCTTTTTTCTGATCAAAACCAACTCAAAACTCTAAGAACAAACTCTCAACACCTCTAAAATCGAAGTATGGTGTAATACTAGGTGTTTTAGTGCAAAACTAAGAACAAAACACCCTTTTAGGCCCTCTAACACACACAAATGAAGAGAGAGAGGGAGATATAGAGAGAGAGTGGTGTATATATGCTATATAACTCTGATTTGCTGAACCTCTTCAAAGGAGAAAAGGGGTCTCCTTTTATAGAGGAAGACAAAGGCCTAAGCTTCTTAAAGAAGCTAAGGCAAAAGGGTCAAAGAGGTCAAGCTTCTTGAGGAAGCTAAGACAAAGGTCCAAGCTTCCTCAAGAAGCTTGAGCAAAGGGTGCAAGCTTTTCCAAGAAGCTTAGAACAAAGGGGTGCAAAAGGGGCAAATCCTCCATACATGTGTATGGAGGACAAGTCCGTGCATTCCAGCTGGCACAACTGATATGCACCATGCCTGAAAAAGGCGAAAAAGAGGTATCGGCCAGAAAAGTAGTCAATCGACCAAATGAATGGTCGGCCGACCACATAAAAAAGCCGATACACCTAGCAGAAGTACCGACCGACTAAATATTTGGTCGGTAAAAAAAAAACAAGGCCGGTGGCATCATGCCACGGCCAGTGGGTTTCAGGGATGGCTAACAAGCCTCTTCCCATCCTCAGAAGCACAAAACATAAGTCCTTGGTGTAAAACCAAGCACAAAACAGGCAAGTTAAGAGATCTTGAGGCAAGGCGTGCGGCCAAGGCCTCCAGAAACTCAAAACAAACACGAACATGGATGATCACCAAGCGTTCAAACGGTGACGTCTAAGTCTTGAGGACAGTAAAAAATGGGGTGTCTACAGTTGTCCCTCTTTGACAGAACTCGAAAGTCATAACAATGACGGGAGTGAATGTCAAAGCCCAGAGACGACCCATTTTTGACAAGGCTAAAGACTTAGACAAAGCATACAAGCTACAGATAAAGATATGCACCCGGAGGCAAGGGCAAAATGCAAGACAATGCACAAAGCTGAGCATAACTTATGATCATGCAAAGAAAGCTGTAACGAAGCATATACATACAATAAATGCAACAGTTTAAGCAATCTGACATAAATCCAACTACATTATAATGCAGAAAGGATGTAAGAGAATTATGTAATTCTCGCTACGTTTCACGCGGCGAATACAATACGTGTGCGGTTCGTCTGGTCACTCCAGCTTCAAATGAACCGTACATACAATATCGTGCCTGTAAGAGAAAGAAAACTTAACAGGTACAATATTGTTAGCAGTATGCATAATAATGTAATTGAAAGTGCGTGACAATGCAAACCGAGTGGGAAGCATAACAATGCTATGAAGGCACAAACACATGTAAGTAAAGAACACCTGACAACGTGCACAATGCGTGAAGATGTAGACACATGTAAGTAAAGCACACGTGACAACGTGCACAATGTGTGAAGATGTAGACACATGTAAGTAAAGCACACGCGACAACGCATACAATGTGTATAGAAGAAACTTGAACACATATAAGTAAGGCAATACGCGACAATGCATGCAATGTGTATAAAAGATACTTGAACACATATAAATAAGGCAATACGTGACAACACATGCAATGTGTATAAAGGGGAACTTGAACACATGTAAGTAAAGCATAACGCGACAACGCATGCAATGTGTATAAAAGGAACTTGAACACATGTAAGTAAAACATAACGCGACAACGCATGCAATGTATATAAACGGAACTTGAACACATATAAGTAAAGTATAATGCGACAACGCATGCAATGTGTATAAAAAGAACTTGAACACATGTAAGTAAAGCATAACGCGACAACGCATGCAATGTGTATAAAAGGAACTTGAACACCTGTAAGTAAAGCATAACACGGCAACGCATGCAATGTGTATAAAAAAAACTTGAACACATGTAAGTAAAGCATAACGCGACAACACATGCAATGTGTATGAAAGGACGCGTAACGTGCTCGACAATTACAGTCAGAACAAAGGAATGCAATACAACATAATTGAAGCGATTTGTGGAATTCGCAAGATAGAAAAAGGATACAGGAATGGATGATCCTCGCACGCACCGAGCATCGCTCATAGAAAACACGGCTTGAGGTCAACTCGAAGGTCTACTAATGTTCCAAAAAGTGCACTTCCTTGCACTGTCTTGAGTAATGAAGGTGCCAAACCACATAATTGACCCGAACCAGGGTGCAGGATGTGAATCGTCCACAAGGGGAGGTTACCAGTATCAAACCCGATACTCTGCTGCCCTGCTCTCCTTTTGCTTTACTTATCTTTTCTTTTTTTACTGTTAGCTTTAAGCACATTGCACTGCCTCAGGCAGGTTTTCAAAACTGTATATTTTTGCAAAAGACATAATGGAAATGAAACAGCTATTTCGTTCAAAAAGGTGTTACATTTGTACTATCTACGCATCGCATCGCGTGGTATCACATAACAATGTGAATAAAATTGAACTTTGTTTGAGAATCAGGCGTTTGCCTCGTAATAATCAGGTAGTGAACCGACTAACAACTCGATAAGCAAAACAAAGAAAATCGATAAGCTAACCAAGCGTAAGTACAACTTGATAAGTAAAACAAAAACTCGATAAGCTAACCAAGTGCGAGTACAACTCGATAAGCAAAGCAAAAGCTTAAAGAAATGTGACATACAACTCGATAAGCAAATAGGCGCGACTCCGTAAAAATCAAACATCAGAGGGCATTGGAAGTGGTGCCAGTCCCAAAATCCCAGCATGTTCAACACACAAACAGCTCAGGGAACAAGAAGAAGACCACCAGCCACAAGGGAAAGCCATCGGCCTCAAGAAATGACCATCGGCCAACAGCTTTGCCAAATCGACCAAAAATTATGGTCGGTCGGCACTACTTTTGGCCGGCCGACCATGAATGGCAAGAACCACCAGAATGCTGACACTTGTCCTCCACTCACATCTTATCCCCTACAAAAAGCCTCAGCTTCGTAGTTTTTCTCAATCTAACACTGATTTGCTCCAAATGGAAGATTTTCTTACCCAGAATCTCACAGCTTGGATTGCCAACTTGGACGGCTCGGAAAAGTTGAATTTCTTGGGCTTTGATATAAACGCACTATTCACTCTGAGTCGTACTCCGCTGCACTTTCCGTTTCTCTATGCCGCGGCAAGGTTTTGGAATCCGGTAACACATGTCTTTAGCTTTGGCGGGCAAGAGGTGTGTCCTACCTTCGAAGATTTCCAAGCTTTGATGGAATCTGAGCGCAATGAAGAAATCTTGCCTCAGCTTCGCTTTGGCCACGCCCAAGCCTTAGGGTGAATATGTGGGCTCACAATGCACAATGCTCGCCCCTTGATTTGTGACAGAATGCTGGATGTTCCGAGTTTGATTTGTCGATTTTCTGATGCCCGTGACCGCAGTGACCATCATTGGCAAGGCTTTCTATGACATGCCCTTTGTTTGTGCATGCTATCTCATTTCTTGTTTGTCTCAGGCTCCGGAGGATCTAGTGTTAGGTTGATCGAGGTTGCCCAAGGTTTGAAGGAGGGCAAGAGCTGCATTGCCATGATATTGGCTGAAACATTAATAGGCTTGGACGCTTTCCATCGCCGAGAAATGACCAGATTTGCGAGGAGTCCACTACTGCTGCAGGTAATGTTTCCCACCCAATCTCACACATGTATTGCTCACATCACTCGGCCCTCAGGCTCGGTTTTTCTCACAAAACCCTTTTCTCACTTTTCTCTCATCGTACATCTCTCTATTCTTTATTCTCTTATTTTTCATCCCTTCCCAGGTGTGGTTGATGGATAAGTTGCAGGTTGTGGACTCTTGCCCAGCATACTCAGCTCGCGGCTACTTCTTCTGGCAACGCCTAATCGATGCCCTTGATGAGGGATGGTGGTTCGATTGGATGTGCAGCTTGTTTGCGGACCGCATTGCTTGGCGGTGCCCTTGGCTCAACCTACCGGCAATGAGTTACAGCATGTCCCGACAAATCGGGATTCAGTTGATTGGCTTGGTGCACTGCGTGTTCTACTTTTCTTTTCGGTTCCAGCGCCAGTTCGGCCATGATCAGATTTGCCCGCCAGAGGGAATAGAGTACCCAGTTGCATTCCCAGTCTGAGACGCGCAGCTTGCTCGGTACGCCACAGTATGGAGGACTAGAGAACTCCTGGCCCCTGCTCCCACTTTCAGTTGCACTTTGTCTGATGAGTGCATAGATTGGCTCAATGAAGAGGCACAGATTGGTCCCAGCTTGGCATCATAGGCTTCGACCAGCTCTGGGAGGGGGCGCAGGAACACCTGACTTATCTATGCCCCGAATTTATTGCTTTATTAGTACTTTCAAGTTTTCTTTATGAATATAATAAAAAAGCAACTTCAATTTGTATGCAAGAGCAGGAGAACTCTGTATTGAAATCAATGAAATTGAAGGTTGTGGGTACTGAAAATTTTCCGCTTTGGTCAAAAAATGGTCTAAGTTGTAAGAAGATTAATTTTGAAAACCATTTTCGATATGGATCAGAACTGGACACGCCTGAAATCTGTCACTGAGATGCACAACCTCGAATCCTAGCAACTGGAAAGTTGCCCCTAGTTTGAATAGTACTGCGGCACTGTACAGCAACGGAAAGTTGCCCCTAGTCTAAAAAGCACTGCACCGGCGATCATAACCAAACTCTTGAATGCTGAATAGACAAAGATGACCGAGATGATCAAATGGACAAAGTTGATCGAGGAAAAGTTTATGGCTAAACATCAGGATGAAGTTGCCTATGTATCCCAAAGATGGGAATCAAGCCTTACGTTGTTCAGGCTCAAGTTCACTCGAGTATTTTCACTCTCCTTTTACGCTCAAACTTTTGCCAAGGCCGCCCTTTGCGCGTTTTCAACCTTGTAAGCTCAGTTTTTATAATTTCAAATTTTTTGTGCTCTGACTTTTGCCTAGGTCGCCCTCTTGGGTTTTCGGCCTAGCGAGTCTCTCAGTAATAATATTTCTTCAACTTGTCTATGTTGATCGGCTGTGAGAACTTTAGGCTATCTAGGTCCATCAGAACCACAGCTCCACCTGACCAGATAGACTTAATGATGTAGGGACCAGTCCAATTGAGTTTGAACTTGCCCCTAAGGTCATGAATGGGAGCTCGGTTGTCCTTGAGCACCAAATCTCCTTCTTTTAGATTCCTGGACTTAACCTTCTTGTTGAAAGCTTGGGTAATTCTGCGCTGATAACCTTGAACATGGTACAGTGCTTTCAGTCTTCTCTCATCAAAAAGCATGAGTTCTTCAAATCTACTCTACTGCCAATTTGCTTCGGCTATTTGACACTCAGCCAACACTCGTAAAGATGGAACCTCAATCTCGATAGGAAGAACGACCTCCATCCCATAAACTAATGAATACGGAGTCGCCCCAGTAGAAGTTTGAATTGACGTCCGGTAACCCCACAGAGCAAACGACAGCTTATCTGGCCAATCCTGGTAGGTTTCCACCATCTTCTGCAGTATGTGTTTGATATTCTTGTTGGCGGCCTCAACCGCTCCATTGGTTTGCGGCCGGTATGTGGATGACTTGTGAAAAGCCACGTTGTAATTCTCTAACAAGTCAATCACTTCCTTTTTGAAGTGGGAACCATTATCTGAAATGACCTCGTTTGGGACCCTATATTGACAGATGATGTTGTTTTTGATAAACTTTGCAACGTGTGACGCCTTCAACACCGCATAAGATTGGGCCTCGACCCGCTTCGTGAAATAATCTATCGCGACTAGGATGAACTCATGCCCATTCGACCCCTTTGGAGTGACAGCCCCGACCACATCGATTTCCCAAACTGAAAATGGCCATGGCGAAGTCATATTGTACAGCTTCAACGGCAGAATGTTCATGCGGTTTGCATGGATCTGACACTTGTGGCATCGCCGAACAAAGCCGATACAATCCTCCTTCATGGTGGACCAATAATAACCTTGTCTGAGGATCTTTCGCGCTAGCATTACCCCGTTCATATGCGCGTCGCATTCTCCTCCATGGATGGCCTCCATCAGGCGTTTTGATTCTTCAGCTTCAACGCACAGCTTATGCATTCCCAGATGACCTCTCTTATACAATTTACCTCCGCAGATGATGAACTGAACGACCATTCTTCTGATTGCCCTTTTATCCTTGGCATTTACCCCTGGTGGATATGCTTCCTTCTCCAAAAAATTCCAAATATTGTAATACCAGGGGTTCTCATCTTGAACCTCATCTATAGCAGCAATCGACTCATAAGCTGGCACAAATTTCTGGTCGATAATGACTGGACGCATTCGGACTCCAAACGGGATATCTATCATGGAAGATAGAGTTGCTAGTGAATCTACGAACCTGTTATTTTCTCTTAGTAGATGAGTGAAGTTTAGCTTCTCAAAGCAAGGAATCTGCAGGTCCAAGGTCTGGTGGTACATTATCATCTTTTCTTTTTTGACCTTCCAATCTCCCTTAGCTTGGGATACAACAAGGTTCGAATCCCCAATGACGTCCAACCGTCTTGCTCCTAGTTCCAAGGCCGCTTTTAAACCGGCAATGCATGCCTCATATTCTGCTTCGTTGTTCGAGACTTTGAATCAGAATTTGAATGCTAGAGGGATACGGGAATTGTCGGGTGCTATCAGCAACACTCCTATCCCATACCCATACTGGTTTGATGCTCCGTTAAAGAACATCGTCCAGGTTTCATCGTTGATATGCAAAATGGCCTCATCTAGGAATAAGTACTCAACTGCTTCACCCCTTTCCACCGGATGATCGGCTAAGAATTCTGCTACTACTCTTCCTTTAACTGACTTGTGCGTCACATATTTCAGATCGAATTCGAAAAGCAACAGCAACCAATGAGCCAACCTACCCGTACGTGCTGGTTTCTCAAAAAGGTATTTGATGGGATCCAGTCGTGAAACCAACATTACGGTGTGAGCTAACAGGTAGTGCCGCAGCTTCCTGGTAGCCCATACCAAGGCTAAGCAAGCCTTCTCCAACGGTGTGTAGCGAGTCTCATACTCTAGCATCTTCTTGCTCAGGTAATAGATGGCTCTCTCCACCTTGTACTCAGACTCTTACACAAGCATGCAGCCCATTGTAGTCTCAGTTACTGATAGATACAAAATCAACGGCTTCCCTGGCTCAGGTGGTGACAGCACAGGCGGGTTCTGTAAGTATTCCTTGATTTGTTCAAAAGCAGCTTGGCATCGGCCGTCCCATTGAAACTTCTTTCCTTTCTTCAGGAGGCCAAAAAGTGGTTCACAAGTCAAGGTTAATTTTGATATAAACCGTCTTATGAATTGCACTTTACCCAGAAAGCCTCGCACCTCCTTTTCAGTCCTTGGTGGTGGCATTTCTAGGATGGCCTTGATTTTGGAAGGGTCAACTTCGATACCTCTCTATGTAATCAGAAACCCCAGCATTTTCCCTACTGTAACACCAAACGTATACTTCTGAGGATTCAGCAGCAACCAAAATTCTCTGATCCTTTGAAAGAACTTTTGCAAGGCGGTGTAGTGGTCTTCTCTTTCTTTGGACTTGACAATCATGTCGTCCACATACACCTCAACCTCTTTGTGGATCATGTCGTGCAATATTGTGGTCGCGACTCGTTGATATGTAGCTCCAGCGTTCTTCAGCCCAAATGGCATTATCCTGTAGCAATAAGTCCCCCACGGGGTGGTGAAAGCAGTCTTCTCCCAGTCCTCAGGTGCCATTACAATCTGATTATAGCTTGAGAAACCATCCATGAACGAAGGCAAAGCATGCCCCGCTGTGAAATCCACCAACTCATCGATATGTGGTAAGGGAAAGTCGTCTTTCGGACTGGCTCTATTCAAATCCCTGAAATCCACGCATACCATGATCCTGCCATCCTTCTTCGGCACTGGCACAATGTTGGCCAACCAAGTTGGGTATTTGGATACCAGCAGGAACCCTGCGTTAATTTGCTTGGTGACCTCTTCTTTAATCTTGAGAGCCCAGTCGGGGCGGATCCTTCTGAGTTTTTGCTTGATGGGTTGGGCCTTGGGGTCAAGAGGGATCCGATGCTGTACAATCTCAGGATCGATTCCAGGCATGTCTTCGTAGGACCACGCGAAAACATCTTTGAAATCTTTTAATAAAGCGACTAAGCGCTCGCGTTCCTCTGAAGACAACGTGGACCCGATCTGGACCAGCCGCGGGTCCTTCTCAGTACCAATATTCACAGTAGTGATTTTATCCAGTAAAGGTTTAACAAATCTCTCCTGCTCTTGTTCAATTAAGCGTTGCAAAATCGGAGGGATTTCTTCCTCGTCGTTTTTATCAAAATTTTGAAAGTCCTGATTTAAGCAATAAATCAAGGGCATAGAAAAGTACTCAGAAACCACATCCACATCATTCTCATTAAGCACATCTAAACCGTCCGATTCTTCTATTACAACAGACTCAAAAAAGAAGGAAAAAGACGACCTGGACAGGACTGTGGCATTCGGGTCATCACTCCCAGGAATACCGGACTCAGACTCAGTCGAGCTGGAACCTGATTCCGACTCACAAGACTTGGTGGAATCAGATTTCGGCTCACTACCTGACCTGGTGCTGCTTGACAAAAATCCCTCCTCGTACTGCCAAATGAGGGAGGGTGCGATGGGTGCATCCAAAATAGTTAACGGTAGGCCCACAGCCGTTTCATTCCCGATCATGGACACCGAGATATTATCCCCCAAGCACTTCTGTTCGATCAGAGGATCTGAAAGTAGACAAGCCAGCGCTACCCCCATTTCAATTTCAGCGTCCTCATACTCCATTTTCTTGCTCTGCTCAACCTCAGCCAATGGGTCTGTCTGCTCTTCGGCAACATCATCCCTAGATAGTTGTAGGTCGAAGAAGATCTCAAAACCTGGCACGCGCTTCCTTTCCGTGTTCAGCCACGGCTCTGGGAAGTAGCAGAACGGAAAATCTTCTCCCTCCCAGACGAAGCGTCCGTTTAGGGTACCCTGAATGGGTTGGTGCATTAGCTCATAAGGCTTCCTGGCCTTCTTTGCTATGGCTTTCCCAGCCATTTTCTTACCTTTTCTCACCCAATCCTCTTTGGTGGGTAGATAACCCAAGCCAAAGGTATGTGGGTTGTGTGGCACTTCGGCCAATACTGCAATGCCCTTCCGGCCACTCTTTCCTAATCCTATCTCGGGGATGCGTTGGAGCTTGTTCATGAGGTATACTGATTGAGCAATGATGTTCAACCCCTCATTAACAGCCATGATGCTTTGAACAACCCGGTCCTCAGCCAAGGTAAAACCCGACATGAACACATCCTCCATACCGTGCTCAATTTCTAAAACTGGTGTGGATACTTCTGGCGATGGATGGATCGACGCGTTTCCAAAGATAATGGCTACTCCCTTTCCATGGGGGTATTTCACCATCTGATGTAAGGTGGACGAAACTGCCTTTACCTGGTGCAGCCACGGCCGCCCCAAAAGCATATTGAAAGTTGCAGGAACCTCTAAGATGTGGAAGTCTACCTCACGCAGTCCCGACCCAACCTTGGTCTGAATTTTCACTGTCCCCATTACTTCTCTACTTGTGTTATCATATGCCCGAATCACCTGGGCTGTCGGCACAAAGTCCGCGGTCTTTAAACCGATTGCATATGTAGTCCTTGCCGGGCACACATTAATGGCGGACCTTGTGTCGACAAGCACCACGGGTATCCATTTGTTTCTGCACTCCACAGAGATGTAGAGTGGCTTGTTATGGTTCGCACCCTCAGGTGGCAGTTCTTTGTCGGAGAAAGTCAACATCGGGGTAGCTCCTCCCGAAAAAACCAAGCCCACCAGCTGTTCGGGTGTGGTGTCTATTGCGAGCTTGGCCTTGTCCATAGCTGATAAGATAGCCTGTTTGTGAACACGTGAAGCCATAAGCAGTCCCCAGATGGAGATGTCTACTTGTATCTTTTTTAGCTGCTTCAGTACAACCTCTTTTTCGAGTTGCTTCTCTTTCTGTTTCTCCGCCTCCTTGTCTTTCCCAGACGCCTCTGGCTGATCTAGGTGAGGAGGCTTGAAATACCGTCCACTCCTAGTCATATGATCGACTTCACTGATGTACCAGGTATCATCTGGTTGATTGCTCCCCCAATCCTCATCCGTGTGGGCAAGACATAAATCATCGTCCTCCCACCACATTCCGTCAGTAGCCGACAGACACCTGTCCGGCTTCAGTATGACTGTTCTCGTACTCGCAATACCTCCTGTCCACATGCTTGCAGCACTCCCTGTTCTCGTGTACACGACACTTTTAATCCCCTCGTGGGCTTTAGCTTTCCTGATTCTCTCAGAATCCTCAAACATTTCCTGTTCCAACTGCGTCAGTACAGCTACCTGTTCAATAATGCCTAAATCCCGAGCAAAGTTCTTAGTGCCAGCGCTCTCCGGCGATGCATTCTGATCTCTAACCCTTCCGGTCACAATTGATATTCTTGCCCCTGCCGGGCCCCGTTCCAACTGAGATTCTTCGACGACGTCTGGTAAGTCATCGAGCCATCTGGTAACCTCTGCTGACTCTTCAAAATCAGACCAGTTGATTGCCATGCCCTCTGGATCTTGTTCGTTGAAGAACTGGAGGTCAGCAAAATCCCCCTCCATAGCCGCCAAGTCATCTATCCTCTGACCAAATCCATCCCCTTGCACCACATAAAGCACTGCTCTTTCTGGCAATTCTACACTTGGCTCAACCTGGCCTATTGACAAAATGTAGTCACTCGGACTGTATACCTCCTTAGCAAAACTCCCAGATTCTTCAGATTCTGACTTAACAATCCCACTCTCCTCTGAAATCTCCCCTGTTTTGTCTTCGACAGTCACCACCATTGGCTCGGGTCAGGTTCTGGAGATGTCCAACATGCACAGGTTAGTGCAGTCAGGAAGGAACACCTCCGGCTTGGGTAGGTGAGACGGAGTGATATAGATGCTGAGGTCGTATGACGTGACCCCGGTTTGGATAAAGTTGATTCGTTTGGGAGGTGGGGCTTGGTTGTGTTGTGGGAGAGGGTTGATTGTGACGTTGGGATTTTCTGGAGGCATGATCACCCCATTATCAATGAGATCTTGAATCTCATGACATAATCGAAAGCATTGGTCGGTGTCATGACCGTGCTGTTGATGAAATGCGCAATATTTGGCTGCGTTGTGGGTAGGGAGAAGTTTTTCTGGTAATGGTTGCGGCTCTAGGGGCTTCAAGTGCCCTTTTCTGATTAAAACCCCCAGAGCTTTGGACAGGGGCATATATAGTGGAGCGAAGGTTCTTTGGTTTTTGGGTTGGTATTTGGTTGTTTGTGTGTTACTTCCGAACGCACCGGAGAATGGCGTAGCTGCTATAGTTCTCAGAGGGGGGTTGGTGGTGACCATGCTCACTTCTGAGGCTCTTACAGCAGCTGTGCCGTTCGGGCCTGCATTGGTGTTTCGGTTGAAGGTCCTCCTGGGTTGCTCCCTATCATTATCAATCAAGCCCTGCTTCAAGGCATTCTCAATCTATACTCCCATCTCATGCAGATCTGAAAAGGTAGGGAAGGGGAGCACGATCATTTTCTGCATCATCTTAGGCTAGAGATTGCGCACAATCATCCGAATTTGATCTTTATCGGTGGGCCTTAGGGTCATCATTGAGGCCTTGGCCCTCCATCTGGTTACGAACTCAGAAAAGCTATCCTTGGGCTCCTGTCTTGTCGTCTCGAGATCACGGGTTGTAATCTCGATTTACATGTTATATGAGTACTGTGCAATGAACGCCTCGGTTATCTCATCCTAGTTCCTCTTAACGTCATCTTCCAATTTTGCGTACCAGATGGCCGCCACACCCGACAGGGTCCGGCCGAACAGAGACAGCTTCTGTAATCTGGTGAGGCCCATTGGCCTTAAGATATCCGAAAACAATCATAGATGCACCATGGGATCCCCAGATCCGTCGAAGCGGTCGATACGTGGCATCTTGAATCGGTCTGGTAGCGTCACAGCCGCGTCGGTATACCCATCTTCAATATCAGAGATGGTCTTGACTCCTTGGGATTTCTTGAACAACTTTTCAAGCTTGCTCAACTTCAACACGGTAGGGTCCACCTCGCACTCAAAAGGCGAATCCGACAAGTTGATTGGCGTTTTAGATAACTGGGATAGGATCTGGGGTAGGATCGGGGGCAGAGGTGGCCCTGTAGGAATGTCCGTATCTTCCTGGACATTAGCCGTCTCCTCGAGTGTTGGGACCCCGGGTGGGGGAGGAGCTTAATGTGAGGTTGATGCTCCGGCATGCTGCTGTAGCCGGGTGATTAGCTCTGCCTGCTGGGCCATGATCACGGCCTGCTGTTTGGAAAATTCTGTCTAGCGGGCAGCGTCTTGTTGCATGAGTTTCATACTTTCTTGGAGTTGACGCATCATTGCCTCCATCCCTGGCATGTTCTGCTGATCCATTTGAACTACCAGCATATGTTCCCTTTCTATGGTGAAAATTGAGGCCTCGGCCTGACTGTCCACTGGTAGGGTCGACCACTGCTCTGGTAATCTCTGCTCGGATACACTGCGTCTTCTTGACCTTCGTCTGATAACTGGGGGTAGAGAATAAAACACTGGTAGTCCGTCGACCAGATCCTCAGATCGATTACGTCGGCGACCTCTAGTCCAGAGTGCATGGGGAATATCTGCTGGGTAAGAAGCAATGGTGCTAAACTACCTAGCAAAAAGATAATTAAAGCAATAATAAGGAAATAAACAACCAGACAAACGGACAACATAACAGCTTAAATAAACACAACATACAGTTGGACATCACAACACAAGGTTGACAAGCTGAATACACTATTCCTCCAACATTGATTATTTATCCCTGAATCACTGCCCCTCCAAAAACTGAATTTGATACCCGCAGATAACTGATTCCCAAAATACTGAACTGGTGCCTGTAGGCCTGATACCCAAATTTGTAAGCTGATACATGCATTCCTGTAGAGGCCAACTCTAAAGCACATAGCAGATAAGTGAGAGCCAAAACACCCCTATGTTGGGGTAGGGTTTACTTGTCCTATTTTGTTAGCACCTAGGGTTTCACTACGCACACAGCGGTTTCAAATAACCTAACATCGGGTAAGCAACTTATCCTAGTTTGGAATGGTCACTATGGATTCCGAATATGCACTAGGTCGAATGGTCAAAAAAGGGTGCCTCGGTAAAATCGGGATTTGTGTTCCCATCGTGGCAGAGCCCGTAACCGATCAACCTTATGGCATGCAGCCTCAGGCTAACCGCTCAGGAATAGTAGATGGCAAACACAGTGTCCTAGGCGCACCAATGCAAATGTAAATGCAATGCAAAAAAAAAAAAAAAAACACATAAGTGAAGTCAAAACAAGATATCACGAGTCTGAGTCAAGTTCTCTAACTCCCCAGCAGAGTCGCCAGAAACTGAAGATGTCCCCCGAATGCCTCGGGAGGGAATCCCGTTTCGTTCGTTTGGGCTCACTACAGTTCGGACTCAAACTGTCACGATTATAAATCTGAACCAAAGAGTCCAAATCCGGCAAATCGTTTTGAGAAAATAGATTTTTAGAAAGAAGTGTCAAACATGGACTGCTTTGCCAGATACAGAGTCGCCACCTAAATATTTTTTATGGGGGAATTTAGGAAACCCTGACTCGTTTGCCTAAGGCCACGTGTCCGTCATCACCAAAGTTGCCTCGGCTCGGGAACTTGGGTACAATTGGGGATGGTCAGCTATGAGCACCCTCTCTTGCCCGATCAAAGATCGGCCTCTACTAACCATGATATCTATTTTTGAAAACATTATGCGTTCTTATACCGGTTATTAGCCTAGATTTACTACATGATGTGCACAACATACAAGTATAGATTGAATTCCGTGAATTGGAACGAAACATCGCATATCCATTTGTTTTGAAAATGGATTGAAATTTGCTACTCGCAAGTAGGCTAAAGCATGGGTTTTGACGAATTATTCCAATTCAAGCAATCCAACCTTCACCCACAGGCATCCAGGCAGTTATAACACATAAGCACATAGCCTCATGGTAAGCATGCTATCATGGCAACACTTACACTCATGCAAGGATGCTAAAACATAAATGCTTACCGAGTACTCCAAGCCAAAACAGAAACTAGTTAATAATCATATGCATGATCTTAGTTCATGTTAAGATGGCTAATGAAACACATGCGAGATGCAACTACAATAGGCGCGGCTATTCTAAGATGGCATATGATGATGCTACAACTAACACGTATTCAACTTATAATTAAAATACAATGCAGTTAGTATGATGCGCCGAGCCCGGTGCAAGCAAGACAAATGTATGGATGCACGCATGCATAGCATAAGGTATGCTAATTTAAATATGCCGTAATACTAACCAATGAAAGCAGGTAAGTAAAAGGGAGAAAGAAGTGGGGGTTGGAAGACATATACACACTCACGCACACTTATTACAGAATTGCCTTCGCTCGGAGGGACCAAAAGAATAATACAAATTAAGCAAATAATTAACTACTCTAGCTAATTAAATATTACAAAGCTTCTAATTAATTAACAAATTAAATACATAAGGAAAGTGGTCGCAGCCCCTCCTTGGAATGATGGGATGATGCATGCTCGGTTCGCCTCGCCTGGAAACCCGGTACCATGCCACTGTTGCCTCTGTTTACACTGCCTTGCTCCTTTGAAATTTATGAAAGTTTCTAGAATCCTTCTGAATCGCTCCCTGAGTGTTGTGGAATATCATCGGCCACAATTCAAATCCACCGGCCATGGGAATAGGCTTATCGACCAAATATTGAACCATCGGCTGGACACTGATGGTCGGTCGGCACAAAAAGTGGTTGGTCGGCCATTTCTTCCTGCAGAGCCCTGTTTTGACAGCAGCAGAGGACAGACAGTGCATGGTATGGAATTTTCAAAGCAATGTGTGCATGGCCACTCTCCCTATCATGCTATGGGCTCAAGAGAGTTTGGTACTCAACCCTCGGACCACCAATCGCGCATTTCAATCCGTGATGGTCCAAGAAGTCAAGTATCCGTTTCAATGTGAATGAATGCAACAAAACACCTGAGTGCTACACGCCCTATCATGTTGAGATCAAGGACATTGGCGACCGAGGATTGAGGCGCGTTACGTCACTTTGAGTACAAACGCCCCTCATTCCTCACGCTTGGTTTGACACCCCAAACCAAGCAAAATGTAATGCAAGTATGCAATGTGACTCAAGTATGCAACATGAGGCTAAGGTAACAAACATGCCAAGTTCAATGTGCCAAACATGCAAGATACAATGCAATGCAACCTATCATGCAAGCTAGGATATGGAATGCAACTAGCTAAACAACATGCAAACGTGCGAAGATGGGACAATGCAAGCATGAAACCAAAGTAATGCAACATGTCAAAACATGTAATGGTGGACTTAAACTGCAAAGGGCAAACCTCAGCCTTGCCATAAACAGTGGCCAAAGATGATGCAAATGATAGACATATGCTCATGCGAACATGCACACCAATGGGCCTAAAGCTAAGGCACAAAAGGTAACTTTCAAGAATACTCAAAAGATGATAAACATGGACATTAGACCAACATGTTAAACTCTGAAAATGCAAAGAGGATGATGCCAAGCCAACCACGTTTATGCAAGTAAGGCATACAATAATGACCAAAACTGGAAGCCAACAGAGGGGTCCAAACCATAGCTATGTCAACCGAACCCCAAAGGACCAAAATAGCTTAAAACAATCCTAAGGCACTCTAAAACAAGACTAAAGCATGCATAGAACATGATCAAAACATGCCAAGAAATGGGCCCAAAACAAAGGGCATTAAAAGCCATGAAATGGAGCATTACTCTACACCCACCCCAACCAAACATGGCATGGATTATGTGATGAAAAACAAAGTTATAATACATCAAAATACACCCCAAAACCCACTGATATGGCAGGCCAAAGCCTCAAACACATAGGCATACACCAAGGCCTTAACATGGAGCATAAGATCACATCTCTTCAAGGTATTGAAAGGGTAAGAAATGCAAGCATGTAAGAACAAAACAAGGACTAAAATGGCATAATAAGTGATTCCAAATCACTGAAATAGCCTAGGTAATGCAAACTAATGACTCATACACTCAAGGCTCACAAGCCAAAATGCAAAGAGGCTATACCAAACATGGAAAACATGATCAAATCAGCACCCAACAAACCTCAAACATGATGAAATATGGCCAAAAGCTTCATGAAGTCAAGCTAGAACATGCAAGCATGGAGGTCTAAAGGCAAGATGCATTTCTAGGCAAAATGGAGGAATACAAGGCAAGTATATTATGTATGCAAGGGGTCAATAAACCAACATAGAACAGAGGTAAAACATGCTAAATAAACTCTAAATAACCTCTGAAACAAGACCAAACAAAGCTAAGCATGCATGCTACCCTTATGAGCCAAAAACATGAACAAATGAGACACAAAGGGAGAGGGGTGTCCCTCTCCTATGCAAGACTTCAAAACCTCTTCTTCACCACTGAAAATCCTCTGGATTTCAGTGGTGAGAAGGCCAATGCACAAAAGTATTCAAAGCTCAACCAAAGAAGGCACAAAAGGGGCCAAACAAGGCCTAAGAGGAGGAGGTCGACCCCAAACACAAAAGAGACCTTAATGAAACATCTTACGCATGAAAAATCAGAGTTTTTATCAGTTATACACAAAGCTCAAAACAGCATACAAAGTAGGTTAAAAGCTAGAGCAAGATTGGGGAATATAAAGCAATAGTGTTTACCCTTGAAGAACACTTCAAGAATAGCAAGTCCATCCCCCTTTTTCTGATCAAAACCAACTCAAAACTCCAAGAACAAACTCTCAACACCTCCAAAACCGAAGTATGGTATAATACTAGGTGTTTGAGTGCAAAACTGAGAACAAAACACCTTTTTAGGCCCTCTAACACGCACAAATGAAGAGAGAGAGGGAGATATAGAGAGAGAGTGGTGTATATATGCTATATAACTCTGATTTGCTGAACCTCTTCAAAGGAGAAGAGAGGTCTCCTTTTATAGAGGAAGACAAAGGCCTAAGCTTCTTAAAGAAGCTAAGGCAAAAGGGTCAAAGAGGTCAAGCTTCTAAGAAAAGCTAACTCAAAGGTCCAAGCTTCTTGAGGAAGCTAAGACAAACGTCCAAGCTTCCTCAAGAAGCTTGAGCAAAGGGTAAGCTTCTCCAAGAAGCTTAGAACAAAGGGGTACAAAAGGTGTATGGAGGACAAGTCCGTGCACTCCAGCTGGCACAACTGATATGCACCATGCCTGAAAAAGGCGAAAAAGAGGTATCGGCCAGAAAAGTAGTCAATCGGCCAAATGAATGGTCGGCCGACCACACAAAAAGGCCGATACACCTAGCAGAAGTACCGACCGACTAAATATTTGGTCGGTAAAAAAAAAACAAGGCCGGTGGCATCATGCCACGGCCGGTGGATTTCAGGGATGGCTAACAAGCCTCTTCCCACCCTCAGAAGCACAAAACATAAGTCCTTGGTGCAAAACCAAGCACAGAACAGGCAAGTTAAGAGATCCTGAGGCAAGGCGCGCGACCGAGGCCTCCGGGAACTCAAAACGAACACGAATATGGATAATCACCAAGTGTTCAAACGGTGACATCCAAGTCTTGAGGACGGTCAAAAATGGGGTGTCTACAAATCCCCTAAGGGATTAAACCATTAGGTGTAACACCTCAATTTCACACTTAGGCAAACATGTGGTTTGAAACCACTTTCAAAGCAAATCAAAAGTGCAGAATTGAGGGGAATTGTAGAGGTGAGTAAGTGCTGGAAATGAATGATAAAAAACACTAAAACATGCAACCAACTTACACTAATGAGAGTTAAAGCCTTAAAACACTAAGCTAGTGAAGGAATTAAAACTACAATCATGCCATGCAAGGCTCAAATGAAATAACAACCAAAAACAGAGGCTTGACAGCCCTAAATATGGTCTAAAACTTAATGGACTTGAGACACAAAAAGCCAAAACATTAAGCTAATGCATGGGGTTACACTACAACTATGCAAAGCAAGACTCAAACGAACTAACCAGCCCAAAATAGAGCTAAAATAGGTTATTTCAGAGGCTAAAACATGCTGGACTAAAGCTAAGTTAGGCTAAAAAAAACATACTAACATGTGACGCTAACTAGGCATGCAAACAAGACATGAGGAGGGGAGTCTAACCCCTCCAATTTTGGACTTCAAAATGAGTTTTTGGCCACTGAAAAACCTCTGAAATTCAGTGGTTAAAAGGCTTAAAAAAATTGATTTGAAAGTGATGAATAAAGGCACAAAAGCTTAGCAAACTAGTGAGCAAGAAGGGTGAACCACCCCTAACTAAAGAAAATGGTCAAACCACCACTATTGATTCACAAAAATAGAGGTTTTTTTGGTTCAAAACAAGCCTCAAAACAATGAAAATAGATGGCAAAACAAGTATACTAAACAAGTGAACAAAGCAAATAAACTACTTCTTGAAGCAAAGAGCAACTCTAGGCACAAATCCAAGCTAAAACCACTTGCTAGAGCTCAAAACAAGTCTCAAGGAACCTCAGCTCAAAGAGAAGTAACTTTGATCAAGGTAGTGTATGTAAAAGTGTAGAGAAAACTAGCTTCAAAGCACAAAATTGTAAGAGAGAGAGAGAGAGAGAGAGAGAATTTTGTTCCAAAATTGCTAACCTCTCAAAATGGGGGAGGAACCCCCATATTTATAGAAAAACACTCTTTGAGCTTAGAAACTTCTCGCCATACATGTGTAGAGAGATACAGCTCATTGTGCGAACAGCTGGCACAGTTGCCAACAAATATCTGAAAAAAGGCATTGGTAACCGACCGGCCACCACTGGTAGCCGACAACCATCATCCATGGCCGACAGCCTATGGTGGTGGCCGACAGGTCACCAATAGTTCCAGGCAAGCAAAAATAAGGTTTTAGTCCAAAACAAAACACAAAACATATAAGGTTTCAAGGCTCAAAGACAGGGCACTCCACCGAGAACTTCGAGCACTCAAAATAAACACTTGCAATCATAATCATCGAGTGCACAAGCAATGACGTCCGAGTCTTGAGGACGGTCAAAAATGGGATGTCTACAGTTGACCCTCTTTGAGAGAACTTGGAAGTCATGAAATGACAGGAGTGAATGTCAAAGCTTAGAGACGACCCATTTTTGACAAGGCCAAAAACTTGGACAAACAAACAAACAAGACAAAAACGGTTGCGCCCGTAGGCTGCCTACGTATCCCTTTCCAAGGAATCAAACCAGCGTAGTTCTGGGGCAAGATGCAAATGATATACACAATGCAGGAACATAACTTATGATCATGCAATAAAGCTGCAACAAAACATTTGAATGCAGATGCAATGCAAGCAAACCGAAACAAGGTATAACAGCTCAAACACAAAAGTAAGTAAACATGCCACACGTGGGAGTTATAGACCGAACCACATTGCAGAAAGGATGTAAGAAAATTATGCAAGCTTAACTACGCGATGCACAGGAAAGATGAAGAGCAGCCATCGGGCGCACCCGAGGTCTCAACCGAAATCCTAATGTGTTGCACACAAAAGGAAAATGGAGGTGTATACACCGAGGCGCACTCGAATGTTTTTAATCGGAGGGCGGAGATTGAAGAGGGTATAAACATTAGGACACACACAAATGTTTTTAACCGGAGGGCGAAGACCGAAAGAGGGTATAAACATCAGGACACACACAAATGTTTTTAACTGAAGGATGGAGACCGAAAGAGGTGATAAACATCAGGACACACACAAATGTTTTTAACCGGAGGGTGGTAACCAAAGGAGGGTATAAACATCAGGACGCACACAAATGTTTTTAACCGGAGTACGGTAACCGAAGGAGGGTACAAGTGATTCTACCTGAAACTCCTCTGAATGAACCGTATATACAATATCGTGCTTGCATAAGAAAGAAACTTAATAGGTACAAAACAGTAAGAATGCAAGTTCTACGCAAGGTAGATAACCAAAATAGAAGCATATTCTATGCGACGAGAGCCGGAGCATGTTCTATGCCACATTGGAATGAATGTTTAATGCAACAGTACAAAATGCATGTGTTATGCATGATCAATAGCACAAAATGCATATTCTATGCAATATTAACAGCATGTTCTATGCATGAAAAGAAAGCATGTTCTATGCAACATAATCCATATTTGATGCAATAGTATATGTGAAATGCACGTTCCGTGCATTGACAAAGAGATGCACATTCGATGCAATGGCAAAAGTGTATTTGATAAAACCAACTCAGTCGTAATTTCTGATTTACCTCTCGGAAGAGTTGCAATATGTTTTAAAAGGATACACCTCGTTCGTGTTGACTAGCACTGAACATCATGTACTGAAGACACGGCTTGGGGCTTCCGCGAAGGCAATTCGAACTTAAAGTGAACTTTCCTTGCACTTCTTGAGAAATGGAAACACAAAACAACATCAAGACTCAAAGAAGAAGCACTAGGTATTGGTTGGCCACCAGAAGAGGGTGTCGGCCACCTGTTGGCCACCCCTAAGCACTGTCGGCCACCAATGTGGCCTGTCAGCCACCACTAGTGGCCAGTTGGCCACCGATGGCAATTCGGGCCCATTTTGGTCTTTTCACCTCGGGCCTTTAAGTATACTCACCCATACTTCATTTCCACACTTCTCCATGCTCGTAAATCCTCTCTCTTCCTCTCTAGATAGTTTCCCTCTCTAGATCCGAGCCTTATATGCATTTTCCAACGCTCCATGCACATTTGATTTGCTAAATCCTCTTTGTATACTCCATTTTGAACTGATTAAAATTCTATTTTGGTATTTTTTTTCTTGGAGTTTTACCGCTTGAGGCTTGTTTCCCTCGAGTTCTTCTTGGGTTTTGTGCCTTTTCCCGGGCTTTGACTTTTTCTTCTCTTTTTCTCTCTCTTAGGGTTGACTTTTGCTGACTTTTGGCATTTTCCACCCATTTTCCTCATTTTCGACCACTTTTCTCATCTTCTTTCCAGATGGCGGACGACGTTCCTCATGACGGTGCTTCCCCAAAGATTCCACCCCAGTTATCCCCAGAGATGGAGGCAGAGCCTGAGCCTGTGCTATTACCACTCAGGGTTCGA
Organism: Camellia sinensis; assembly: GCF_055761805.1. Classification (NCBI taxonomy): domain Eukaryota; kingdom Viridiplantae; phylum Streptophyta; class Magnoliopsida; order Ericales; family Theaceae; genus Camellia; species Camellia sinensis. The sequence continues at coordinate 13,329,210 of NC_138967.1, read as the reverse complement.
CCTTTCGACCCGATGACATATGATCCTCCGACATATGCACTACCACCTGAGAGTGTCTGGCATTTCAAGAGGTTTAAGCGAGGCGCACCAGATGATCTCTTACTACAAGAGTCGGCCTCCCATTTATCCTACGATGCCACAGAGGTATATACTATATTCTCATGTTTGCTTCACTGTACCTTGAATTTCATGTTTAAATCACACTCTTGCACTGTATTTCTTACATCGCTTTTCATTTGCTCATTCTGAACATATTCTTGCATTGTATTTCTTACACTGCTTTTCACTTGCTTGTTCTAAACATAGGAGGATTGTCACTCTATCAGAGGCTATGGAGCCATATCCGCAAGGGAGTGGTACATGGAGCTCCCCGATGGTGTCCGCCATATTGTTGATGAGGTCGGCTTCGACTTGTTCTGCATGGGGCTATCACACCTCATAGCGAGTTAACCTCTGCTTGGAGCATTGGTAGAGAGGTAGTGGGATATCGCTAACTCTTTCCACTTCTCTACCGCAAGAGAGATGACGATGACTCCATATGATTTCTCTATGCTCACTGGCATAGAGGTAGGGGGTCGTCCGATCCCTTATGATACAGACATGGGTGAATAAGAGGCTGCATAGATCTACTTGCTAGGAGCACACCCACCTTTTTTCCGATTGGGGATGGTTCGGTATAGCTAGTTTGCGAAGTAGTTTCGAGGGAGAGAGCTAGTGACTCGGGAGGAGACCGAGCATTACGCTCGTGGCTTCTTGATGTTCCTCTTCGGCACCACTTTGTTCGCAGACAGAGCGAACACTGTTGGGTTATATCTCTTGAGTGCACTAGTGGACTTGTCTCAAGTTCGTGTTTATGATTGGGGCGGTGCCGGCCTTGCCACATTGGATGGATACATGAGCTCGACATCCTGCAAGAGCGGGAACAGGGTCGACGGCTACTGGAGAGCCTAGGAGGTATGCTTTACCTTTTCTGCATTGCATTTCTTGCCGCGCATTCTATTTTGCACTTGTACTTTCTATACTACACATTCTGCTTACTGCACTCACTTGTGCTTTCTGTACACTGCACACATATTCTACTTTCTACATTCTCTGCTTTCTGCATTCCCTGTGTTTTGCTGTATACTCAATATGGCCCTTTTTCTTTGGCAACTTTGGGTATATGCCTACTTCTCGACCCTTGCCCCAAAGCTAGAGGTAGAGATGCCTCCTGTCGTGTCGTGCTCTCACCGGTATGATGGGAGATGTCTGTGGAGGACCCGAGAGACTTTCACATTCTTTCGCCAGTACTTCGACACTGTGACTGCGGCAGAGGTAACTCAAAATCCACAGTTATTTCTATTCTACTTCAGTTTCGATTCATATTATAATGGCAACTAACAAGCTGTGCATTCTCTGTTTACAAATCACGTGGCAACCTTGGGCAATGATGCCTGAGGAAGTTAGGGACCAGTTTGCTAGAGCTTGAGGGGCCACCCATTTCTGGCTTTTATTCGAGGGTGCGGTTTGTCGGGCCTAGTTTCTAGGCGAGCGTTTCATACGCCAAACCTTGGGTTTGCCACAACCGATTCCATGGCGCCCCCACCATCGATGAGAGCTACAGAGCAACTCACCTCCCAGGAGATGATCCAGTTTACTAGAGGCTTGGACGCCGATTACTTTTTGGGGGAGGGTGATTATGCGACATTCATCGAGACACACCTCATGCCTCCTTTGACCAGTATTCGCAGAGGTGAGGGGATTAGAGCTCCAACTGCGAGAGAGAGAGCCAGAGTACCTAGGGCGACCGGGGCATGTGGTAAAAGGGTCACCCAAATGAGGCAGAGGAACGGCTGGCCAGAGCTGCCTACTGTACTCATATGTTGGCAGTATACTGGGGAGGCATACCAGATCCTGATTAAGCCTGCCACAATGGGACGCAGATACGTTAGAGCTTATGATGCGCTCTCGGTATGTACCTCATTCTTTAGCTTTCTCATTTATTTCTGATATTTGTTCCCTCTAGACATTGATCATTTCCAATGCATTTGCAGGCACCTCCTGGATACGCTGAGGATTTGCTAGAGCTGTTAGCCTCATTCGAGGGCATGATATTGAGAAAGGAGGCACTGCTCAGCTTCCACAGCATTCAGGTTATTTCTTCAGTTTTCTTACAATTCCAGTCATCAAATTTCCACTGACACACTGAAATTGACATTTTAACTGAAAATTTCCCCACACTGCACTGATACACTGCATCTAAATTCATATACTATTCTTGACTTCTGCATATACACATTATGCACACCATACTTGTATCTGATATACATACTATGGCTAACATATGACAACTGTCTTTTCAGGTCCCACCAATACCGATAGCACCAGCGGCAGCAGCATCAGGATCATCAGTACCCACTCCGGCAGCAGAGAGAGAGAGACAGACTCCAGCACGCAGCCGAGGCCGAGCTAGGAGCGCCTGAGCTGAGAGTGGCCCTTCAGAGCCTATTCTGAGCGAGGATGATACTGAGACTAGCGAGGCCGAGGAGGCACCGAGTCAGCATGTCGAGTCATCTGAGAGTGGAGACGATGACACTAGCTCGAGTTCTGCTAGCGGCGATGCTACCAGTTCCGATTCGCCATCTAGCTCAGACAGTGGCGCAGATAAAGACAGTGTTGCAGAGTCCGCTCTGCCGAGGAAGAGGATGAAGAGGGCCTCTTGAGCCTAAGATAGCCAGCGCTGATCTATCTGTATTTTTGCTTAGTTTCTTTTATCAGTAGTGTTAGCACTTTATATAGCTTCAGACGAGTTTTATTTTCTTTCTTTAAAAACTTGTACTACACTTTTGTGAAAACAACCACGATCGGAATGAAAACCAAGCTTTTTTTAAAAAAATATTGTATTTTGAATCATGAGCACCACATTGCATGAAAATGAGATTGAATTTGATATTGAAAATCAAATACTTATATTGTCACAACAGTCTGAATCAAGTAATGAACCGACCAACAACTGGAATAACCACAGTAATACAACTCGATAATCAAAATAACAACAACTCGATAAACAACAAAACAACTCGATAAACAACTTGATGAACAAAACAGCTCAACAAACAACTTAAATACAACACAGCAAACTTGCTAATACTAAAAGGACTCAAAACAGGACCTTAACACATACAAAGAGCAGAACAAAACAAAGTTTCTCAACACTCTCAACACAAAGGTGGATAGCAGGTCTACAAAAAGGGTTGCTGGCCATGAATGGATTCTGTCGGTCACCAGTAGTGGCCAGTCGGCTACCAAGGTGGTCTGTCGGCCATCACTAGTGGTTGGTCGGCCACCAATGTGAGGAACCTCCAGAATGTTGACACCTGGCTTCCGCTCACTGCTTTATCTTCTACAAAAGGTTTAGACTTCGTGTTTTCTTCATTTCAGCTGCAAACTTTTCACAAATTGAGCCATTCTTTACCAAAAAACTCTTGAATTGGATTGTGACTTTAGATGGCTTAGAAAAGTTGAATTTTCGGGACTTCGGCATAAATGCACTATTCCCGCCGAGTCACTCTCCACTTTGTTTTCCGTTCCTACATACCGCAGCTAGATGTTGGAACTTGATTACGCATGTGTTTATCTTCGGGGGACAAGAGATATTCCCAACAATTGAAGAATTTCAAGTACTAATGGAGTCCCAGCGCGATGAGGAAATCTTGCCACAGTCCCATTTTGGTCACATCCAAGCTTTGGGAAGGATGTGTGGGCTCACTTTGCATGATGCCCGATCTTTGGTTCACAACAGAGAGCTAGATATCCCCAATTTAATTCATTAGTTTTCTGATGCCGGTGCCCGAGGCGATCTTCTTTGGCAAGGTTTTCGACAACACGCCCTTTGTCTGTGCATGTTAGCACATTTCCTTCATGCCCCTAGTTTCGGCGGGTTTAGCATTCAGCTAGTTAAAGTGGCGCAAGGTTTGAAAGAGGGCAAGAGCTGTATTGGCTTGGCGTTGGCTGAGACTTTGATGGGCTTAGACGCCTTTCATCGGTGAGAGACAAACAAATTTGCAGGAAGTCCACTACTTCTTCAGGTAATGTTTCCCACCCTTTTCTCATATGTGTTTCTAACCAAAAACATCCTAACACGTCGCACGCGAGAGGAGAAGAGGGTGGTGTAAACACCGAGCGTACCTGAATGTTTCTAACCAAAAAGCGTCCTAATGCGTCACACGCGAGAGGAGAAGAGAGTGGTGTAAACCTGAATGTTTCTAACCAAAAAATGTCCTAACGCGTAGCACGCGAGAGCAGAAGAAAGTGGTGTAAACATCGGGCTTACCCGAATGTTTCTAACCGAAAACATCCTAACGCATCGCACGCAAGAGGAGAAGAGGGCGGTGTAAACACCGGGCGTACCCGAATGTTTCTAACTGAAAATGTCCGAACGCATTGCACGCGAAAGGGGAAAAAAGTGGTGTAAACACCGGGTGTACCCGAATGTTTCTAACCAAAAAAACGTCCTAACGCGTCGCACACAAGAGGAGAAGAGGGTGGTGTAAACACCGGGCGTACCCGAATGTTTCTAACCATAAAATGTCTTAACGCGTCGCACGCGAGAGGGGAAGAGGGTGGTGTAAACACCGAGCGTACCCGAATGTTTCTAATAAAAAAACGTCCTAACGCGCCGCACGCGAGAGGAGAAGAGGATGGTGTAAACACAGGGCGTACCTGAATGTTTCTAACCGAAAACATCCTAACACGCTGCACGCGAGAGAAGAAGAGGGTGGTGTAAACACCGAGCATACCCGAATGTTTCTAATTGAAAACAGGAAGCGGTGTAAACATTGGAACTCATCCGAATGCTTCTAACCAAAAATAGGAAGTGATTTAAACATCGGAACTCGTCTGAATGCTTCTAACCAAAAAACAAGAAGTGGTGTAAACATCGGAACTCGTCCGAATGCTTCTAACCAAAACATGGAGTAGTGTAAACATCGGAACTCGTTCAAATGCTTCTAACCAAAACAGGGAGTAGCGAAGGATAGGAGCAGTCTCACCTGGAACTCCTTTGAATAAACCATACATACAATATCGTGCCTACATAAGAAAGATACTTAGCAGGCAAAACATAATAAGAGTGCATGTTCTATGTCATAAACAAAAGTATGGTCTATGTAAGAGATGAACATATTATATGCAAATACGAGAAGCGCATATTCTATGCATGATTGGAAAGAATGCATATTCAATGCATGATAACAACTAGGATATAACAGCATGTTTTGCGCAAACCAAATAATTTGAAGGCATATTCTATGCATAGCACAAGAGCGAAGGCTGTGAGCATGTTCCATGCATAATATGGCAACATGTTGTACGCTATGATGTAAGTGGAATGCACATTCCATGCGGCGACAAAGAAACACATATTCTATGCGATAACAAAAACGCTCTCGTTAAGATCAATTCAAGAACAACTCCCGATATACCTCTCGGAAGAGTTGTAACATGTTAAAAAGATACACTACACTTATGTCGGTAAGCAACAAATATCGTACCTAGAAACACGATTCTGAGCTCTCACAAAGACATTCTGAACCAAACACTGAACACTCTCTTCACTTCTTGCAATCCAAGAACACAAAACAAAACCAGGGACACAAGAGAAACTCTTGGACACCTGCCGGCCACCAAAGGGAACCGCCAGCCACCTGCTGGCCACTGGTGTGACTTGTCGGCCATCGATGGCAGTTCAGGGCAAAACCGGTTTTTCAGCCTTGGGTCTTTAAGTATACAACTCCAAGCTTCATTTCCTCACAAACCCTTGCTCAAAAATCACCTCCCTCTCTCTCTAGGTGCTCCTTCTCTCCAGATCTGTGCTTTCTACGCGTTTTCCGACACCCCACACAAACTTTATTCACTAAATCCTCCTAGTTCTCTTCACTTTGAACTGATTGGAATTTGATTTCGACGCTTCTTTTCTCATTTCCACCATTCTAGGCTCATTCCCCTCGAGTTTCTCTCGAGTTTTGTGCATTTTTTCAGGCTTTGACTTTTTCTTCCTTTTTTCTCTCTTAGGGTTTACTTTTGTTGACTTTTGGCATTCTCCGCCCATTTTTCTCATTTTCGCCTATTTTCTCACCTCCTTTCTAGATGGTGGATGATCTTTCTCATGATGGGGTTCCCTCGGAGCTTCATCTAGTAGATTTCGAGGCGGACTTCGAGGCTGAGCCAGAGCCATTACTGTTGAGTATACGGCCTTTTGATCCAGCAAGGTATCATTCTCAGACACACATAGTGCCCACTACAGGAGGCATCAGATGTTTTACTGACTTCACCGAGGACGTGCTAGAGGACCTCGTATTGAGGGAGCTAGCATCTCACTTATTGGCTATTGTCGTGGAGGTACAAAAACTATTTTCATGCATTACTGCCCTTATCTGTTTGCATTAGTTGTACTGCCTTCATCTATACACTACCTAATACACTGTATCAATCTGATTGCATTTCATGCATTGCCACAGGGCGGGTCTCGCGCCTTTAGGGGTTATGGTACGACGACTGCTCGAGATTGGTATGGTGAGCTCCCAGCTAAGGTTTGTGACATCGTTGATGAGACAGGCTTCGGTCTCTTCTGCTCTAGCTTGACACTGGTTATAGCGAGTCGTTCTCTCTTGGGAGCTCTGGTGGAGAGGTGGTGAGACACCACCAACTCCTTCCACTTTTCCACCACGAGGGAGATGACTGTGACTCCCTACGACTTTACCATGATCACTAGCTTAGGTGTAGGGGGTGATCCAATCCCTCTCAACCTTGATATGGGGAAGTGGGAGACAGCATGGCTCGAGCTGCTTGGGGCACATCCACCGATATTCTGGGTAGGCATGGTGCGATACAGCTGGTTTGAGGAGCAATTCAAGGGGAGTGAGCCCAAGACAATTGAGGAGATAGAGTAGTAAGTGAGAGGCTTCCTCATGTTCATCTTTGGTACCACATTATTCTCGAACAAGTGGAATACCATGGGTTTGTATTTGCTAAGCGCCTTAGTGGTGCTTCCTCGAGTTTAGTTTTATGATTGGGGCAGAGCCGGCCTCACCACACTGTACAGATATATGAGCTCCTGCTCCCGTCTACGAGGGACTTTGGTTGGAGGCTACTAGCAAGCTTGGGAGGTACACACCTCGATTCCTTCTTTACACTTTACATTTTCTGCTCAAGCATTTCATACTTTATATCCGTTCCACACATATGTTTTCTACTTTGCACTTTCTATAACTGTTCATACTATAAGCTTTCTGTTTTGCATTTTTTGCATCTGTTCATACTGTATTGGTATTGATAATATACCTCCGCATTCTTCCTGCAGTTATGGATATATGCATACTTCCCGGCTCTCACTCCTGAGCCCGTAGATGAGGTTCCACTGACAGTCCCCTTTTCTCAAGTATACGATGGCCAACTCCGCCGTAGGACCCGCGAGTCTTTCTTGTTCTTCAGCCAGTATTTTGATAGGGTAGCAGCGCGCGAGGAATCCCAAAACAAAGTCATTTTTTCCTTACAACTGTTTTGATCCACACATTAGCAACTGACAGCGACTAATAATATGTTCACTTCTATTTCAGATTACATGGCTGCCCTTGACCATGATACCGATAGGGCTTCAAGTCCGATACACTGTAGCTCGGGGCATTTCCCAGCATCACATTCTTCTTGAGGGCCCGATTTTCTGAGCTTGGTTCTTAGGCGAGCGTTTTGTTCGTCAGACCTTAGGCCTACCTGCCCCAATTGTACCGATGACACCACCTGCATCTATGAGAGCAACACACAGCCTGACTTCCGATGAGGTGATCCGGTTCATGATAGGCCTAGAGGCAGAGTACTTCCGTGTAAAGGGCGATTATGCAGTCTTTATCCAGACACACTTGATGCCACCTTTGACTGGCGTTCGCAGGGATGAAGGAGCAAGAGCTCCTGCTGTGAGGGTGAGACGCAGAGCCTGTGGCAGAGGGGCTTCCCAAGGGAGATAAGGAACTGGGTGGCCAGAGCTTCCCACTACACTCACCTGTTGGCGGCATACCAAAAAGGCTTACCAGATCCCTATTGAGCCTTCACCAGCCGGACACGAGCTCGTCGGGGTCTGAGGCCCGACTTTGGTATGTACCATACTTTACATTTTGCATGTCATATTCATTTAAGTTATGCTCATAGAACACCGATCACCCAAACGCATTTGCAGGCATCTATAGAGTACACCGGGGACGCCCTCGAGCTGGCGACTTCCCTGACGGGGATGGTGCAAAGGAGCATAAGCCTGCTCAGTCTTTACGGTATTCATGTAATTTTTCTTCAATTTATATTTCATGCCATCAAACTTTTCGTTGATACACTAGCATTTCAACTGTAATCTGTTCCACACTGCACTAACCTGATACACTACACCCAAACATTACATCTAACCCACATTGCATTGATACACTGCATCCAAATTCATACACTCATTTTTCATATCATACTTACATCTGACACGTACTGTGGCTAACATATGACAAACACCTTTTCAGGTCCCATCCATTTCGATAGCATTAGCGGCGGTTGTAGCTGGACCATCAGTACCCCTCTGGGGGTAGGGAGGAGAGAGAGAGAGACTCCGACACGCAGTCAAGGCCGAGCTAGGTGCAACCAAGCTGAGAGTGGCCCTTCAGAGCCTATCCTGAGCGACGATGACACTGAGACCAGTGAGACCGAAGAGGCGACTAGTCGGCATTCTGAGTCATCTGAGAGCGGGGATGATGACACTGGCTCAAGTTCTGAGAGTGAGGATGTTGATGTCGAGAAGGGCCACAAGGAGGGGAGTGGAGACGGCTCTGGTTCAAGCTCTAGCCCAGACTCAAACAGTGGCGCCGATGGAGACAGTGCTGTAGAGTCCACTCTACCGAGGAAGAGGATGAAGAGGGCCTCTAGAACTTGAGATAGCTGGCGCTGATTTTTTGTATTTTGCTTAGTTTCTTTTTGCTAGTAGTGTTAGCACTTTGTACAGCCTCAGACAAGTTTTATTTTGCTTTTAAAAAAAAAAACTTGTACTCCATTTTTGTAAAAGCTACCATGATCAAAATGAAAACAGTTTTTTGATGAAAAAGTGCTGTATTTTGTATTCTGAGCACCGCACAAGCACTACAACGCATAAAAACGAGATTGAATTTGATTGAAAACTGCACACTATATTGTCATTCTCTTAATCAGGTAATGAACCAACCAACACTTAACAAATAGAATAAAACAACTCGATGAACAACTAATAATAACAACTCGATAAACAACACAAGAACTCGTCAAACTAATCAACACAAATACAACTTGATAAGCAAAACAAAGTGAATTCAACCCAACGAACCTGCTCAAGTCGAAAATAGACTCAAAACAAGACCTTGGGACACACAAATAATAGAATAAAATTACTGCACACAATTGACTCCTCATAAAGGAGGGCAGTAGCCACAAAAGGAAGGCTGCCGGCCATCCATTCCTCTGTCGGCGATAAATGACCCCCTGCCAGTCATTAATGAACCTCTGTTGGCCATCAATGTGTAGAACCTCCAAAATGTTAACACCTGGTTTCCACTCAATGCCTTATCTTCTACAAAAGCTGTAGCTTCGTGATTTCTTCATTCCAGCTCTGTTTTTCTCTCAAATGGAGCCATTCTTTGACGAAAAACTCTCGAATTGGATTGCGACTTTAGATGGCTCGGAAAAAGTGAATTTCTGGGGTTTCGGGATAAACGCACTATTCCTGCTAAGTCATTCTCCGTTGTGTTTTCCGTTTCTTCATGTCGCGACTAGGTGTTAGAACCCAGTTACGCATGTTTTCAGCTTTGGGGGGGCAAGAGATATGCCCTACAATTGAAGAATTTCAAGTTCTGATGGCATCCCGGCATGACGAAGAAATCTTGTCCCGGTCCCGTTTTGGTCACATCCAGGCTTTAGGAAGGATGTGTGGGCTCCCTTTACACGATGCTCGATCCTTAGTTCATAATGGAGAGTTGGATATCCCCAGCCTCATTCATCGATTTTCTGACACCGGTGACCGTGGTGACCGTCTCCGACAAAGTTTTCAGCAACATACCCTCTGTTTGTGCATGTTTGCTCATTTTCTACTTGCCCCAAGTTTCAGAGGATCTAGCATTCGCTTGGTCGAAGTAACTCAAGACTTGAAAGAGGGCAAGAGCTGTATTGGCTTAGCATTGGCTGAGACTTTAATGGACTTGGACGCCTTCCATCGGTAGGAGACGACCAAATTGGCAGGGAGTCCACTACTATTATAGGTAATGTTTTCCACCCCTCTCATATGTGTTTCTCTCATCACTCGACATTCATGCTCTATTCTTCTCTCAAAACCCATTCTCACTTTTTCTCTCCACATACACCTCTCTATTCTTTAATCTCTCTTATTTTTCACCCCTCTCCATATGGACAGGTTGAAAGTAGTGGACTCTTGCCCTGTATATTCAACACGGGGCTATTTCTTTCACCAACGGCTAGTTGATTTCCCGAACGAGGGGTGGTGGTGCCATTGGATGTGCAACAGGTCTGCTGCTGACATTGCTTGGCGTTGCCCCTGGTTTGATCTGCCCGGGATAAGCTATAACATGTCTCGACAACCCAGCATTCAACTGGTCAGCTTGACACATTGCGTATTCTATTTTCCATTCCGACTCAGGCGCCAGTTGGGACACGACTAGACTTGCCCAGCAGAGGGGATAGAGTACCCGACCTTATTTCCAATCCGAGGTTCACAATTGGCCTGATATGCCATTGCATGGAGGACAAGAAAACTTCTGGCTCCCGCTCCCAATTTCAATTGCGCCTTATCTGGCGAATGCATAGCTTGGCTTGAAGAAGAGGCCAAACTGGGCCTACTTTAGCATCTGAAGCTTCCACAAGCTCTGGGACGGGACCCAAGAACACTTGATTCATCGATGCCCCAAGTTTATTTCTTTGATCTGTCCTTTCAAGTTTTCCTTTTGAATGTAATAAAAGCAACTTTGATTTGTATCGAGAGCTAGAGAACTTTGTATTGAAATCAATGAAATTGAAGTTGTGGGTACTGAAAATTTTCCTTTTTGGTCCAAAAATAGTCTAATTGTAAAAAGATTAATTTGAACAAAATCAACTTTTATTAAAACTCTTCAAAACCATTTTCGATAAGGGTCACAACTGTACACACATGAAATCTATCCTCGAGATGCACAACCTCAAATTTAGCAAATGGAAAGCTGCCCCTTGTCTGAAAAGCACTGCACTGTACTATAACCAGCTCTTCTTTCAACGTAAGGATCACAACCGATCTTTCAGATAATGAGTGGACAGGGATGCCTTGATCAAACACATGGACACAGTTGATTTAGAAGTGTTTATAGCTGAGCTTCAGAATGAAGTTGCCTACCTATCCCCAAGATGGGAATCAAGCCTTATATAGTTCGATGCGGGTTCACTCGGGTATTAACGCTCTCCTTTTGCGTTCTAACTTTTGCCAAGGCCGCCCTTTTCTGGGTTTTCAACCTTGCGAGCTCAGTTTCTATTTTTTTTTTTTTTTTTTAATTTTTTGTGCTCTAACTTTTGCCTAGGTCACCCTTCTGGGTTTTCGGCCTAGTGAGCCTCTCAGGGGAAATATTTTTTTCAACTTGTCCATGTTGATTGGTTGGGAAAATTCTAGGCCATCCAGGTCTATAAAAATAACAACTCCACCTGACCAGATAGTTTTAATAATGTAAGGACCAGTCCAATTGGGTCTAAACTTGCCCCTAGGGTCATGGATGGGAGCTCGGTTGTCTTTCAGCACCAAATCCCCTTCCTTAAGATTCCGAGACTTAACTTTCTTGTAAAATGCCCTGATAATCCTGCGTTGATATCCTTGAACATGGTACAGCGCTTTCAGCCTTCTCTCATCAAATAGCATCAATTCTTCAAACCTGCTCTGCTGCCAGTTCGCTTCTGCTATTTGGCACTCAGCCATAACCTGCAGTGACAGAACCTCTATTTCAATCTACAAAACAGCTTCTATCCCATAAACAAGAGAGTACAAAGTTACCCTAGTAGTTGTACGAATTGAAGTTCTATAGCCCTAGAGAGCAAATGACAATTTGTTTGGCCAGTCCTTATAAGTCTTAACCATTTTCTGGAAAACGTGTTTGATGTTCTTGTTGGCGGCCTCAACAGCTCCGTTGGTTTACGGCCGATATGTGGATGACTTATGAAAAATCACGTTGTACTTTTCCAACAAGTCGATCACTTCACTCTTGAAATAGGAACCATTATCTGAAATGATCTCATTCGGGACCCCATAACGACAAATAATGTTATTCCTAATGAACTTGGCTACATGCAATGCCTTCAGCACTGCATAGGATTAGGCCTTGACCCACTTTGTAAAATAGACTATTGCCACCAAGATATACTCATGCCCATTTGAACCTTTTGGTGTAACTACCTCAATAACATCAATTCCCCAGACTGAAAACAGCCATGGTGAAGTCATGTTGTACAGCATTGACGGCGGGATATTCATGTGATTTGCATGAATTTGACATTTGTGGCATCCCCGAACAAAACCAATACAATCCTCGTCCATGGTTGACCAGTAGTAACCCTGCTTAAGAATCTTCCGGGCTTGCATTACCCCGCTCATGTGCGCTCTACACTCCCCTCCATGGATGGCTTCCATTAGGCGTTTTGACTCTTCCGTATCAACACACAGCTTCTGCATTCCCAGATGACCTCTTTTGTACAATTTACCCCCACAGATGATAAACTGAGCAGCCATTCGCCGTATTGCCCTTTTATCTTTAGCATTTGCCCCTAGTGGATAAGCCTTATTTTCTAAGAAGTTCCAGATATCATGATACCAGGGGTTTTGATCTTGTACTTCATCTATTGCGGCAATTAACTCGTAGGCCAGCGCATACCTCTGTTCAATAATGATCGGACGCATCCAAACTCTCAAAGGAATGCCTATCATAGAAGATAGAGTTGACAAAGCGTTAGCGAACCTGTTGTTCTCTCTTAACAGATGCATAAAGGTTAGCTTCTCAAACCTAGGAATCAGAACATCCAGGGTTTAGTGATAGATTTTCATCCTTTTTTCCTTAACCTTCCAGTCTTTTTTTGCTTGAGACATAACCAGGTTCAAGTCCCCAATGACGTCCAACCATTTTGCCCCTAGTTCCAGGGCGACTTCCAATCCACCGATACATGCCTCGTATTCTGCCTCGTTGTTGGATACTTTGAACCAGAGTTTGAAGGCTAAAGGTATATGGGAATTGTCGGGTGCTATCAGCAACACCCCTATCCCATAATCGTACTGATTAGACGCTCCGTCAAAATATATTGTCCAAATCTCTTCCTCGACCTGCAGAATAGCCTCATCTGGGAACAAATACTCTACTACTTCACCTCCCTCCACTGGGTGTTCTTCCAGGAACTCAGCTACCGCTCTCCCCTTAATAAACTTGCGAGTTACATATTTCAGATCAAATTCGAATAGAAAAAGCAACCAATGGGCTAGCCTACCTGTAAGTGCTGGTTTCTCAAACAGATATTTGATGGGATCTAATCTCGAAACCAGAATTACGGAGTGGGCCAATAGGTAGTGCCTCAACTTCCTAGTAGCCCATACCAAGGCTAAGGAAGCCTTTTCCAGCGGGGTGTAACGGGTCTCATATACCAGCATCTTCTTGCTCAAGTAATAGATGGTTTTCTCCACTTTATCCTTAGATTCCTGCGCAAGCATGTAGCCCATTGTTATGTCGGTTACTAACAAGTACAGAACCAACGATTTTCCCAGCTCCAGGGGTGACAACACGGGCGGGTTCTGGAGGTACTACTTGATCTAATCAAAAGCATACTGACATCGGTCATCCCATTGGAATTTCTTTCCTTTCTTCAGGAGACCAAATAGTGGTTCACAAGTCAAGGTTAATTTTGCAATAAACCGTCTTATGAATTGCACTTTACCCAAAAAGCCTCACACCTCCTTTTTAGTCCTTGGTGGTGGCATTTCTAGTATGGCCTTGATTTTGGAAGGATCAACCACGATATCCCTCTGCGTAATCAAGAACCCCAGTATTTTCCCTGCTGTGACCCCAAAAGTGCATTTATGTGGATTCAACCTCAACTGATATTCTCTGATTCGTTAGAAAAAAAATTTCAAGGCGCTGTAGTGGCCCTCTCTTTCCTTGGACTTGACAATCATGTCATCCACGTACACCTCAACCTCTTTATGGATCATATCGTGCAAAATAGTGGTTGCAACCCGTTGATAAGTAGCCCCAGCATTTTTCAAACCGAACGGCATCACCTTGTAGCAGTAGGTTCCCCTTGGCGTGGTGAAGGCAGTCTTCTCCCTATCTTCGGGTGCCATCAAAATCTAGTTGTACCTAGAAAACCCATCCATAAAGGAGAGTAACGCATGACCTGTGGTAAAGTCCACCAATTCGTCAATGTGCGGTAGAGGGAAGTCGTCATTCAGACTAGCTTTGTTCAGATCTCTGAAATCTACACACACCCGAATTCTACCATTTTTCTTCGGCACTGGAACAATGTTGGCCAACCAAGTAGGATACTCAAATACTAGCAAGAATCCTGCATCTATCTTCTTGGTGACATCCTCATTGATCTTCAAAGCCCAATCCGGGCGTATTCTTCGAAACTTCTGCTTGACGGGTCGGGCCTCAGGGTTAAGAGAGATCCGGTGCTGTACAATCTCAGGATCGATTCTAGGCATGTCTTCATAGGACCACGCAAAAATATCTTTGAAATCTTTTAATAAAGCAACTAAGCGCTCACGTTCCTCTGAAGACAACGTAGACCCGATCTGGACCAGACGCGAATCCTTCTCAGTACCTACATTAATTGAAATGATTTCATCAACAAGGGGTTTTACAAACCTCTCCTCCTTTCGATCAATCAAATGTTTCAAAACCAGAGGAATTCCTTCCTCATCGTTTTTATCAAAATTTTTAAAAGTCATGATCAATGCAATACACAAGTGGCATAGAGAAGTACTCAGAAACAGCAGTGGTATCATTCTCATTCAAAGCCTTCAGCTCATCCAATTCCTTGCTTACAACTGACTCGAAAGAAAAAAAAAATACGACCTGGACAAAACAACGGCATCTGGGTTATCAACCCCAAGAATATCAGACTCTAACTGAGAAGAACTGGAATCTGATTCCGACTCCACAGACTCTGTGGAATCAAATTTCGACTCACTACCTGATTCAGAACTGCTTGACAAAAAGCCCTCCTCTAGCTGCCAAATGAGAGAGGGTGCGATAGATGCATCCAAAATACCACTGGAAGGGTCCACACCTGATCGGTCTCCGATCATGGAAACGGTGAAGTCATCTCCCGAGCTGTCCAGTTTGATCTGAGGATCCGGAAGGAGACAAGCCTGCGCTGCTCCTATCTTAAGTTCACTGTCATTGGACTCATCCTCTGTAATCTATTCTGCCTCAGCAGGCAAGTCAATCTGTTCCTCTGAAGCTTCATCCTATTGCCGCTGTAAGTCAAAAAAAATCTCAAAGCCGAGCAGACGCTGCTTCTCAGAGTTCAACCATGGCCTAGGGAAGCTGCAAAATGGGAAGTCTTCCCCCTCCCAAACAAAGCAGCTGTTCAGAGTTCCTTGAATTGGTCTATGCATAAGCTTATAGTGCTTCCCACTTTGCTTAGCTTTGGCTCTTCCTGCATTTCCTTTCATTTTCTTACCCAGTCCTCTTTGGTAGGCGTATAGCCCAAGCTAAAGGCATGAGGGTTATGTGGCACTTTGGCTAGTGTAGTAACGTCCTTCCGGTCGCTCTTTCCTAATCCCATTCCAGGTATAGACTGTAGCTTGTTCATGAGGTAGACTGATTGAGCGCTAACGTACAACCCCTCATCATCAATAGCCAAGATATCTTGCGCCACCCGGGCCTTAGCCAAGGTAAAACCTGACAGGAAAACATCCTCGTCGCCATGTACAATCTCCAGTATGAGTGCAGTGACCTCCGGCAGAGGATGTATAGAAGAATTCCCAAAAACAATGGCTCCCCCCTTTCTAAGAGGGTACTTCAGCATCTGATGCAAGGTGGAAGAAACAACTTTTATTTGGTGCAGCCATGGTCGTCCAAGAAG
Source organism: Camellia sinensis (assembly GCF_055761805.1). Classification (NCBI taxonomy): domain Eukaryota; kingdom Viridiplantae; phylum Streptophyta; class Magnoliopsida; order Ericales; family Theaceae; genus Camellia; species Camellia sinensis. The sequence goes on along the minus strand of NC_138967.1, from coordinate 13,313,073 downwards.
TAAATTAAAAATGGCCGAAACATCCAGGACGTGAAACTCAATATCCTGTTGTGTCGGACCCACTTGTGTTCCAATCTGAACTGTCTCCATCACCTCTCGACTTGTGTTGTCGTAAGCCCGAATCACCTGGGTCATTGGTACAAAATCCGTTGGCTTCAAGCCAATGACATAGACCGTGCGAGACAGACAAACATTGATTGCAGACCCAGTGTCCACCAATACAACTGACACCTGCTTCTCTCTGCACTCAACTGAGATATATAGCAGTTTGTTATGTGTAGAGCCCTCAGGCGGCAATTCCTTATCCGAGAAGGTAAAAGTAGGTGAAGCACCCACTAGAAAGACAAGTCCCACTAGTTGTTCGGGAGTTGTGTACAGTTTGGCCTTATCCATTGCTGAAAGGACAGCTTGTCGATGCACACGCGAAGCCATGAGCAACCCCCAGATAGATATGTCTGCTTGGATCTTCTTTAGCTGCTTCAGCACAACTTCTTCCTTCAATTGTTTATCCTTCTGTTTTTCTGCCTCCTTGTCCTTTCCAGATGCTTCTAGTTGGTCTAGATGTGGGGGCTTGAAATACCACCCACTCCTAGTCATATGATCCACTTCCTTAGAATACCAAGTATCCTCTGGCATATTATGTCCCCAATCTTCATCGGTGTGGGAAAGATGCAGGTCATCATCTTCCCACCATATTCCTCTGGCAACTGACAGGCAATTATTCGGTTCCATTGTAAGTATTTCCATGTCCACATCACAGTCATTCCCCACAGGGCCTTTGGCTTTTCTAACCTTCTAATCATTCTCAACTCTTTCCTGCTCAAACCGCTTCAGCGTGGCCTCTTGCTCTGTATCAGCTATACTAACACTACTTAGTTCTTGAGTAAAATCATTAATACCGGTGCTTTCCGGCAATTTTCCCTTGTCATCGACCGTTCCGACCCTTGTAACTATTCCTACTTCTGACTATTCTAGCTTTGGTTGAAATCCCTTATCCACATCAGGCTCGTCACTGAGCCACCCTGAATTATCTACTGACCCGTTTAGATCAAACCAGTTAATTTACACATCCCCCGAATCTTGCTCGTCAAAGAATTGTAGATTGTTGATGTCCTCTTCGAGGTCGACTAAGTCATCCAATCCCTGGCTTGGGCCATCCTCCCGGACTACACTAACCTCCATTCCTGTCGGCAATTCCAGCTCTGGTTTAGCCTGATTGGTTGGCACAATGTAGCGATACGGGTTATATTCCTCTTCAAATAAACCTACAGAGCCCTCAAGCACTGAACTGACATTCTCATTCTCCTCTAAGGCTATCATGTCTTCCTCCACCACAGCCACCACCATAGGCTTGGGTTGGGATGTGGACGCGTTCATCATGCACAAATCTGTGCTTTCTAGGATGAACAGAGCCAGCTTAGGTAGGTGTGAGGGGGTGATGTATATACTGGGGTCGTAAAGGATGGCCAGTGTCTGGATAAGGTTTATTTACCGGGGTGGAGAGGTTTGGTTATGTGGTGGGAGAGGATTTGTAGTAACATTGGGCTTCTCGGGAGGCGCTATCACTTTGTTGTCAATGAGGTCCTGAATCTCATGACGAAGTCTAAAGCACTAGTCGGTATCATGACCATGCTGTTGGTGAAAGGCGCAGTACTCGGTCAGGTTGTGTTTATGAGGAAATGGATCGGGCAACGGGCATTGTTCTAACGGCTTTGGATGCCCTTTTCTGATCAGGACCCTCAAGGCCGCAGATAAGGACATGTAGAATGGAGTGAAAACCCTCTGGCCTCGGGCCTGATGGTTGGAAGTTTGAGGGGTTGTATTGGTCATGCCAGCAAAGGGGTTGGTAGTTTTTGGTATGGCGGTGACCATGCCCATATCTGAACGTCTTGCAGCTACACTACTACTTGTAGCCGCATTGGAACTGCGTGTGAAAGCCCTCTTAGACTGCTCTTTCTCATGGTCTATCAGACCCTGCTTCATTGCATCCTCTATCTGCACTCCTATTTCATAGAGGTCAGCAAAGGTAGACAGAGGTAAAACTATCATCTTCTGCAGCAGTCTTGGTTGCAAGTTACAGACCACTATTCGGATCTGGTTTTTTTTAGCCGATCGAATGGTCATCATAGAGGCCTTGGCCCTCCATCGGGTTACAAAATCGGAGAATCCCTCCTTTGACTCTTGACGGGTTGCTTCGAGATCATGAGTTGTGACCTCAATCTGTGTGTTGTAGGAATATTAAGCAATAAAGGCCTCAGCCATCTCTTCCCAATTCCTCTTTACAGAGTCTTCAAGTTTAGTATACCAAATAGTCGCGATACCCGACAGGGTCTGGCCAAAGAGGGATAACTTTTGCAGTCTAGATAGGCCCATCGGCCACAAAATGTCTGAGAATAGCCGCAAGTGGACCATGGGATCACCAAAGCCATCAAAGTGGTCTATATGCGGCATTTTAAACCTATCTGGCAATGTCACCGCCATATCAGTATAGCCGTCCTCAATATTCGGGATCGAATTCACACCATGAGCTCATTTAAAAAGCTTCTCAAGCTTGCTCACTTTTAGCGCAGTAGGGTCGACCTCAAACTCAAACGGCGCCTCTGTTGGGTAAACCGGTGCTTTGGAAGTCTGGGGTAGAACTGGCTCTGTTGGAATGTCCATATTTTCCTGAACATTAGTTGTAATCCCGGGTATTGGAACCCTGACCAGGGGTGGATGCGAAGAGGAAGCTGATGCTTGTTGTGGTTGCTGTTGCTGCTGAAGTCTAACAATCAACTCGACCTGCTGGGCTGTAATCTCCGCTTGGCGGGCAGCATCAAGCTGCATAGCCTCAATGGTCTGTTGGAGTTGGCAGATCATTTCTTCCATGTTGACTACGGGGTGCTGATCTATCGGAACTAGTGTGTACTCTCTTTCCGAAGTGGAAGCAGAAAATTAGACTTCGCCGAATGAAGGTTACTGTTGAACCGATGAGTTATGCCTGACTCTCTTCCATCTTGTAACCGGGGATAGCGAAGCAAACACTGGTTGTCCTCTTACAAGATCCCTAGATCGGTAAAGTCGCCTTACTCGAATCCAGAATGCTTGGGGGGTAACTGCCTCGTCTGAAGCAATGGTGAAAAACTACCTCACAAAAAGAAAATAAAGCAAAGAAAAGAAGCAAAAATCAGAAACCGCACAACACCTCAGCTTAGACAGAAACAACACACAGTTGTAATCTTAAGCTGGATAACTATATTCAAACGCTGATTTCTGCCCCAAATTTCTGCCTCAAAACTGATACCCTCAAACTGATACCTAAACTTGCAACTGATACATACATTCCTACAGAGTTTCACTCTAAAAGCACGTATCAAGCAAGTGAGAGCCAAAACACCCTTATGATGGGGTAGGGTTACCCTGTCCTAATTTCATCAGGAACTAGAGATTCACTACGCAAACAAGCGGTTTCATACAATCCTGCACTCAGGTGAGCAACTTGTCCTAGTTTGGAACAGTCTCTATGGCTTCTGATATGTGACTAGGTCAATTGGTCAAAAAGGGTGCCTCGACAAGACCACCTAATATACCTCTCGCTCTTAACACCGAGAAGTGAAAAGATGATCAAATGGTACGGCGGTAGTTCAGATCCAAGGGTTGTGTTCCCATCGTGGCAGAGCCCGCAACCGGTTAGCCTTATGGAAAGCTTTTCCAAGCAAGCATCCAGCAAACCGTTCAGGAATAACAAATGGCAAACACTGTGACTTAGGCGCACCGATGCAAATGCAAATGCAAAGAAACACATAGGTGTAGATAAAATAACATATCATTAGTTCGAGTAAAGTTCTTTAAATCCCCACCAAAGTCACCAGAAACTGTGGCTCGCCTTTTTCCATGCCCCCGTCTTTCGGAAAGGGTTTGAAAAGACGGCCTTATAGTTCGGACTCCCACAGTTCTGAATTTAGTCTCACAAGTGCAATGTGAAACTGATAAACACCAAAGAGTTCAAATCTGGCAAATCTTTTTGAAAAATTGATTTTAAATCAAATAATGCCAAAATTGTACAGCTTTGCCAAATTACAGAATCGCCATCTAAATATTTTATTTTTGGAAAATTTAGGAAACCCTGACTTGTGCCGAAGGCCATGTGTCCATCATCACCAAAGTTGCTTCAGCTTGGGAACTTGGGTACGAGGGGGGAAGGTCATAAATTGAGCACCCCCCCTCGCCCGGTCAAAGATCGACCTCTACTAATCATGATATGTCATTTTATAAACCTCATGTGTTTTTATTCCAGTTATTAAACTAGCTTTACTATGTGACACACACAAATATAAACTAGTCGTGACACTTGGAGCAATTCAACTCGTGTTTGTTTTCGAAGATGGTTTGAATTTGCCACTTTCAGGTGGGCTTAAAAATGCAGATTTGCCACCTCAAGTGGGCTTAAAACATGATTTACCACAACAAAGTGGGCTTAAAACTCAGATTCGTTGAATTGTTACAATTCAAACGACCAAGCCTTCATCCATAGGCATTCATTCAGTTTAGCATTTAAGCACATAGCCTCATGGCAAGCATGCTATCATGGCATCATGCACACTTATGCAAGTATGCTAAAGCGTAAAAGCTTACCGAGTATTCCAAGCCAAAACAAAAGCTAGTTAGAAAGATGCATGATCCTAACTATGCGAGATGTCTAATGCAACATATGCAATAATGCAATTAATAGGCTCGGCTACTAATATGGCATATGATTCGATTTGATAACATGCGATGAAACATGTGTTCAAAGAATTATTGAAATTGCAATGCAGTTTGAATGATGTGTCAAGCCTTTGTGCATGCAAGACAAATGAATAGATGCAAGCATGCAAGCATAATGTATGCTAATTAAAACATGTCCCTAATCTAACCATTAAAAGTGGATAAACAAAAGGGAGAAATACATGAGGTTGGAAGACATACACACGCACGCACACTTATTAAAACATTATGCTCTCGCGAAGAAGGGTCCGAATGAACTAGCTAGCTAAACTGAGCTAAGCTAATTAAACTAATTAGACTAATTATTACAAATCAATCAAATAACTAGCAAACTAATTACTAATTATTACAACACTTAACTAATTACCAAACTAATTAATTAAAACAAATGTGCACTAACTAATTATGTAAAGCATTAAACTATGCTGCCACTGCTCTGCTTTGGGAAGTAGAAGATGCATGCACTCAGTTTTCACCCTGAAAAGCTCTCCGTTTTGCTCTCAAGAGTCTCTGTTTGCAGGGTTGAACACACTTCATAACCTTTCTGCTCCACCTTACCAATTCTTTGCTGGGGGTTGCACCAATGACCTGCCAGCCATGAGAGGTTGCTGCCGACCACTTGCCGGCAAAAAGAATGCCTTGTTGGCCAGAAATGAGGCACTACCGGCCACGGATAGGGCCTTGCCAGCCACTGATGCTCTAGGTCCCCACACTGCAACAGAATACAAACAAAGCAAAAGGAAGGTCTTTCCAAGGATATGTTTGTACTGTACCCCTTCTTATCATCTCGAAACCTCAAAGGAGAGGCACACTTGGATCCAAAACCACCAATCAAGCAATTTCATTGCATGATGACCGAAGATCCAAGTTGTACAATTTCAATAAATGTACAAATATGACTCGAATGACCACCACCCTATCATGCATGATCAAGGGTGATGGAGACCAAGGAAAATGACACATTTCATCACTAATGAGTATGAAATGTCCCATTTGCCTTGTGTTCAAATTAACGTCCGATTTGAATACATACAATGCAACACAAAGAATGCTTATCTTGCCTCTTTTACTTGTCCAATTTTGTTTACTCATTTTAATTACCAAAACCATTCTTTAATTGATTAAGTCCAAAAGTGAGTGTCCTCTAATGAAAAGATGGCTCAAACCACAAGGTGCTTTGGGCATGAAAAGAGGCATTACACTGTTGGTAATGAATCCTCTAAGGGATTAAACCATTAGGTGCAATACCTCAATTCCACACTTAGGCAAACAAATGGTTTGAAACCACTTTCAAAGAAAACAAAAGAGTGAAGAATTGAGGGAGGTTACAGAGATTAAAGTGCTGAAATAGAGTACAAAACAACACTAAAACATGCTATGAACTCAAAATAATGATGATTAAAGCATTAAAACATCAAGCTAGTGAAGGAAATAACCCTACAACTATGCAATACAAGCCTCAACTGAACTAACCAGCCCAAAATAGAGCCAAAAAAGGTTATTTCAGAGGCAAAAACATGCTGGACCTAAGCTAGATTAAGCTAGAAAAACATGCTAACATGGGAAGCTATCTAGGTATGCAAAAGAAGACACAAGGAGGGAAGGCTAACCCCTCCAATTTTGGACTTCAAAACAAGGTTTTTACCACTGAAAAACCTCTGAGATTCGGTGGTTAAAAGGGCCAAAAAAGTTGATTTGAAAGCGATGAAAATATGGCACAAAAGCTTAACAAGCCAAAAAGCAAAAAGGATGGACAACCCCCTAACTCAAAAGAGCTCAAACCACCACTTTTAGGCCTCAAAAACAGAACTTTTTACATGCTAAAACCAGCCCCAAAATACTAGAAAAAGATGGCAAAGCAAGTATTAAAAACACGCTTAAATAACAAGTGTTATACCTTTTGAAGCAAAGGCACAAAATAGGCAACAAACCAAGCCCAAACCACTTGCTAGAGCTCAAACCAAGTCTTAATGAACCTTGGCACAAAGAGAAGTAACTTCTATCAAGGAAGTGTATGCAAAAGTGTAGAGAAAACAAGCTTCAAGGCACAAACTTGTAAAAGAGAGAGAAATCCAGAGAGAGAGAGAGTTTTTTTGTCTTCAAAATTTTCTAACCCCTCTACATGCAAGAGAGGGGTTCTATATATAGAAAACATAAATTCTCCTCACAAAGATCCAGCCACACATGTGTTGGAAGATGCATCAATCTGTGCAAACAGCTGGCACAAAATATCACAAAATATCTACTGGAAACACTGATGACCGGCAAGGCTTCATTGATGGCCGGCAAGCACATCAATGGCCAGCAGACCAAAACCCATGGCCGGCAGCCTTCAAGGATGGCCGGCAGGCCATCAACATCCTCATGCTGAAAAGACCTAAGCATGGTCCAAAGATGAAGTAAGAAGGACGCAAGGTTTGGAAAACTCAAACCTACGGCGTTCTGCCGTGGACTTCGAGCGTTCGGTGAGCAATCAGACTCACCATCTGATGTACCTGCAAGAACATCCAAGTCTTAAAGGGCCGTCAAAAATGGAGTGTCTACACTTAACTAATTATTACAAGACAAAATTAATAAACGAATAAACTATTCTAGCTAATTAACTAATTATTACAAGACAAAATTAAACAACTAGTTTAGCTAACTAATTAATTACAACATGAAGCAACCAAATTAACTACTCTAATTACTCATCCTCAGGAAATGAGGAATGTTTATGCATGCGCGGACTTTCCACACGAAAAAGCCACTATTTCTGTTGCCAAATGACTCTGTTGCACAGTAGAACACTTGCACTGATTTCCACCTCAGAACCAACTCTGTTCTGTTTCAAAGGTACACTGCTGGATTTTGCACAAGTGGTCAGCAATGTTAGACTTATTTATTTTGATGATTTATTTAATTATATTTCAATTTATTTGAAAAAGAAAAATAGAATCCAAAATTTATTTTGATGATTTATTTAATTATGTTTTAATTTATTTGAAAGAGAAAAATAGAATCCAAAGTTTATTTTGATGATTTATTTAATTATATTTTAATTTATTTGAAAAAGAAAAATAGAATCCAAAATTTATTTTGATGATTTATTTAATTATGTTTTAATTTATTTGAAAGAAAAAAATAGAATCAAAATTTGTTTTGTCCCATTATTTCTCACCTAAACTTTTATCCTAAATATTGCTTGAATGTATATAATATTTGCTTAAATCATGAGTTCATTTCAACCCAAAAATAATGCCCAAACCAGAGGTTCAAATAGCCCAAAACAAAGGTTCAAACAGCCCAGCATAGCAGGAGGCCAAAAGGTTCAATTGGAAGATATTCAAATTAGTAATGATGGAGCAGAAGATATTCAAATTAGTAATGATGGAGTGGAAGATATTCAAATGAATACAATGGCTATAAACGGTTATAAGTTTCATTATATATACCAAAACCTCTAATATAAACAAGTTACAAAAAAACCAAAAAATATTCTTTGATCTATAATCACTCACATCTATTCTCTGAAAAATTCTTTGAGAAATGTTCTTCAATTTTTGTTTACATCCTCTTTCAGAAATTATACACTGAGACATATAGCTTTAAGCCCATCTTTCCTGTGTGAGGTTTATAGAAAAATCATAACTTCATTTTTATATCTATCTTTGAGAGATAATTCTTGTAGCTTTCTGTGAAAGTAAAAACACCTTCTTTTCAACCTTGTAAGAGTGTAGTACACTCAGTGTTCTTAACTTAGAAAGTCTGTGTAAAATCTGTGGAGGATTGCTCCATCTATAAAAAGATTGCTAGCACCCTGTGAAGTTAGAGTATAGTGAAAAATCTCAAGTGAAGCTTGAGGAGTGGACGTAGGCCGAGTTGAAGCCGAACCACTATAAATTTGTTTGTCTCTCTCTCCCTTATCTCTTTATTTTATTTAAATTGTTATAATTATATTTCACATTTTCACTGTGCTAAAATCATTAACTGACATAGTTGTTAGAACACTTGTTTTAATTATTTTTATTTTATTAACTATATTTATCTATTGTGCTAGTCATAATTTTATTAAGGTATTATTATTTTTATTTGTAAAAACCTAATTCACCCCCCTCTCTTAGGTTGTCTTTTGGGTAACAATTGGTATCAGAGCCTAGACTCTTGTTTTAGATTTAACCATCCGGGAGTTTCGATCCATGGCAACCTTAACTGAAGGACAAGCCACAAATAGGCCACCATTGTTTGACGGAAACAACTATAGTCATTGGAAGGATAAGATGACTCTATACCTACAAGCCACTGATTATGCCATGTGAATTATTGTCACCAAATGTCCAAAAATTCCTACCAAATTAGTAGACAATATTAGTGTACCTAAAACTGAAGATGAATATGATGAAAGGGATCATAAATTATTGCAAGCCAATGCGAAAGCCAAACTCACAATTGTTTGTGGATTAGACTCTAAGGAGTATAATAGAATTTCAAATTGTGATTTGGCAAAAGAAATTTGGGACAAACTTGAGGTAACGTATAAAGGTACAAACCAAGTGAAGCAATCTCGTATTGATATGCTTGTTCATAGTTATGAATTGTTTAAAATAAACTCTGATGAATCTATTTCAAGTATGTTTACTAGATTTACTGAAATTGTAAACTCTTTGAAATCTCTTGGCAAAACTTATACTAACAGTGAGTTGGTGAGAAAAATTCTTAGGTGTTTACCATAGAATTGGGAAGCAAAGGCCACGGCCATTATAGAAGCCAAAAATCTCTCCACACTTGGATTGGATGAGCTTATGGGTTCCCTTATGACTCATGAGATCACCATGAAAGGACATGAGGATGTTGAAAACAAAAAGAAAAGTGAATTGCATTCAACGCCTCATCAAATAAAGAAAAACATGAAAACTCCAGTGAGGATGAAAGCTATGCCATGTTTAGTAGAAATCTCAAAAAACACTTCAAGAAAAACAATTATGGAGAAAGAAGACCTTTCAAAAAAGAGTACAACAAAGATAACAAGAAAGAGCCTATTATTTGCTATGAGTGCAAAAATCCTAGACATATGAAGATGGATTGTCCAAAATTGAAGATTCATGGAAAAGACTACAAAAGAAACAAAAAGGCCATGGTAGCAGCTTGGGAAGAAAGTGAAGATGAAAGCTCAAGTGATAAAATTGAAAATGAAGTAGCCAACTTATGTCTCATGGCTCTTGAAGATGAAGACTCTACTCAAGATGAGGTTTGCTTTAAGTCCAAAGCTAAAGAAAGGAAGTGGTACCTTGATAGTGGATGTTCCAGACACATGACCGGAGATAAATCCTTTTTTACTACACTATCATCCAAAGATGGAGGCTTTATTACTTTTGGAGACAACAAGAAAGGAAAAATCATCGGTATTGGTAGCATCGGTATTTCTCCTAACCCTTCTATTGAAAATGTTTTACTTGTTGATGGACTTAAGCATAATCTACTTAGTATTAGTCAATTATGTGATAAAGGTAATTGAGTTATTTTTGATAAATCACATTGCACAATTGAAAGCACAAATGATCATAAAGCTTTATGTGTTGGTAATCGTCACGATAATGTTTATGTTTTTCATCTCAATGATCTCTATGCTAGTGATGTTAAATGTCTATATGTTAATAATGAAAATAATTGGTTATGGCATAAAAGACTTGGTCATGCTCATATGGATTTAATTGCTAAACTTTTGAGAAAGGATTTGGTCATTGGACTTCCAAAAATTAAATTTGAAAGATATCATCTTTGTAGTGCTTGTCAACAAGGAAAACAAACTAAAACATCATTTCAATCAAAATCTCACATTTCCACAACTAGACCTTTACTACTACTGCATATGGATTTATTTGGTCCATCAAGGACATCTAGTCTAGGTGGTAAAGATTATTGTCTTGTTATTGTTGATGATTATTCAAGATTTAAATGGGTTATGTTTTTAGCAAACAAAGATGAAACATTTTCATCTTTCACAAAACTTTGTCGTAGAATTCAAAATGAAAAAGGCTTTCTTATTACTAATATTCGAACCGACCATGGTAAAGAACTTGAAAATGAGAAATTTGAATTGTTTTTGTGATGAGCATGGTATTGGACATAATTTTTCAGCACCTACAACCCCTTAACAAAATGGTGTATTAGAAAGGAAGAATAGAACTTTAGAAGAGATGAGTAGAACAATACTTTGCGAAAATAATCTTCCAAAACATTTTTGGGCCGAAGCCGTTCACATCGCATGCTATATTTTAAATCGTGTATTAATTAGACCTATTCTCAAAAAGACTCCTTATGAACTTTGGCATGATAGAAAGCCCAACATTAGTCACTTGCATGTTTTTGGTTGTAAATGTTTTGTGCATAATAATGGTAAGGATAACTTAGGTAAATTTGATTCAAAATCTGATGAAACAATTTTTCTTGGCTATTCCTTAACTAGCAAAGTTTATCATGTTTTTAATAAAAGAACTCTTGTTGTGGAAGAATCTATACATGTGGCATTTGATGAAACTAACATCTCTGCTCAAAAGCAAATTGTTAGTGATAATATAGATTTGGAACCAAATGTGGAAGATTCAAGTATCTACAAAGAAGAGTACCAACCATGTAAGTTGAACAAAGAGATCGAACAACATATTCTTCCACCTCAAGAAGAAGGAGGAAACAATGATGATTTTCCAAAAGAATGGAAGTTTGTTCATAATCACCCTAAGGATTTAATCCTAGGTGACCCTACAAAAGGTATTGAAACTCGCTCTTCACTTAGAAACATTTGTAGTAACTTGGCTTTTCTCTCACAGATTAAGCCTAAAAACTTTCAAGAAACCAAATTCGATGAACATTGGATGATAGCTATGCATGAGGAGCTCAATCAATTTGAGATAAACAAAGTGTGGGAACTTGTGCCAAACCTAAAGATCATACCATTATCGGTATCAAATGAATCTTTCGAAACAAGCTTGATGAATCCGACACAATTATAAGAAACAAGACTAGACTTGTTACACAAGGATACAATCAAGAAGAAGGTATTGATTTCAATGAAACCTTTGTTTCAGTTGCTAGATTAGAAACCATTCGCATGTTACTTGCATTTGCATGTTTTAGACATTTCAAACTTTATCAAATAGATATAAAAAGTGCCTTTCTTAATGGTTTTATAAATAAGAAAGTATATGTTAAACAACCCCCAAGTTTTGACGATCATGCTTTTCCAAATCATGTTTTTAAACTATTAAAAGTTTTATATGGTTTGAAACAAGCACCTCGTACATGGTATGAACAATTAAGTAAATTTTTTATTGAAAATAATTTTTCTAGATGAAAGATTGACACAACACTTTTTGTTAAAACTAAAAATGATTATTTACTTATTATGCAAATATATGTAGATGACATTATATTTGGTGCTACTAATGAAACCTTGTGTAAGGAATTTGCTAAGTGTATGCAAGGTGAGTTTGAGATGAACATGATGGGGGAGCTAAATTATTTCTTTGGGCTTCAAATCAAATAATGTAATGAAGGAATTTTTATCAACCAAGCTAAGTACACAAAAGAACTACTCAAAAAGTTTGGTATGTATGACTCAAAAATAGCTGGAACACCTATGAGCACATCCATTAAGCTAGACAATGATGAAAAAGGTAAGTCCATTGATCAAACAAAATATCGAGGTATGATCGGCACACTTCTTTATTTAACTGCAAGTAGACCCGATATTATGTTTAGTGTTTGTATGTGTGCTAGATATCAATCAAATCCTAAGGAATCACATCTCAGTGCTGTTACAAGAATTTGTAGATATCTTGTTGGCACTCAAAATTTGGGACTGTTTTATTCTAGAGGTGTTGCATTTGATTTCATTAGTTACTCGGATGCCGACTTTGCCGGATGCAAATTTGATAGAAAAAGCACCAGTGGCACTTGTCACTTTCTTGGTAACTCATTAGTATCTTGGTTTAGCAAAAAGCAAAATTTTGTTGCTTTATCAACGGCCGAAGCTGAATATATAGCTTCCGAAAGTTGTTGTGCCCAAATACTTTGGATGAAACAACAATTGGAGGACTTTGATTTGCATTATGATCATATTCTTATTAAATGTGATAAAACTAGTGCCATCAATTTAAGCAAAAATCCGGTTCAACACTCACGAACAAAACATATTGAATTCGACATTATTTTTTAAAAGATCATGTTCAAAAAAGGGATATTGTACTTGAATTTGTAAACATCGACCAGCAACTGGCGAATATTTTCACAAAACCCCTAAGCGAGGATCGCTTCAATTTTATTTTTGACGAGCTTGGAATGTCGATTTCTACTTAAAAAGTTTTGTTATGACTGTAAAACTTGAATTTTTGTTAAAATGATATATGTGTATTGCTACATTGATATGAAAATATTTATATCTGTTGCATGCTCTCAAGTCCTTCATACATTTATTATCCTTAACAGTTCGCTATTCTCAACTGTGTAATTTTTTTTTTTTTTTTTGGTTCTACATCTTGAGGTAAAATTAACTTTGCATACATTGATTTTTTTTAAAACCCCCATGGTATTTTTTTTGCATTACCCTTTCAGCAACACCGACGTCCCATTAAGTATAATTTTTGCTGGTATTATTTTATTTTAATTTATTTTTTTATTGCTATTAGGCTTAATATATTTAACTTTTTTATTTATTTTTTGTTGTTTTACGAATAGGCTTCATTTCTTTTATTATTTTTTTTCTTATTTTCTTTTCATTATTTTTTATTTATTTATTTTGTTGTTTTGCCCTAAGGCTTAATTTTGATTTTTTTTTTTTTTTTTTTTTTTTGCACTTTACTTTCATCTTCAAGTGATTACATTAAACATAAAAACAAACACAAATCAAAATACACATATTTACATAAAAATAAAAATAAAAAACAAAACAAAAAAATTCCCTTCATTTTTCCGGCCATTGGCCGACCTCACTTACTCGTCTCTTCCATCGCTCTCTTCTTCTTTTTATCACCTTGGGTGACGCTTGACGTCCCTGCCTCCGTGCTTTCATCGAGAGCAGACACTCCCCGCCGACTATCAAAAGCCAAGAACGACGTTGCTCCAAATCGGGCCATGGAGGTGATCTTCCATTTAAGCTCTTTATTTTCGGCCTTCAGTGCGCAAATCTCTGCTCGCGCATCCTTGTACATGCGCTGGAGCAGAAAGAGTTGGGCGTTGACTTGGTGGAGCTCACTCGTTCTGTTCTGTAGTCGATGTGCTAATTTTGTGACTGCAGTCACCGTCTCTATACAGGACGTCAGTGTGAAATGATTGGCTTCAATATCTGATTACGCTGTCATTATTTGCTCAATCGACATCATAGGAAGGTTGGGAACAGTAGGCCCCGGGGCACTCGACCTAGCAGCGCTTGAGGGGTCATTCAGGTCCGAAAAGAGAATGAGGGGACGGGGCGAGGCCATGTGGTCAACAGGAGAGATGTAATTGAAAGGAGGGTCATTTTTGGCAGACTTTCTACTCTGCTCAGTCTCTCTGCTCTATCTCTCTCAAGACGACGTAGAAAGAGATACAAGCGAATGAAGAAGAAGAAAGAGAAGCGAGTGATTAAGAAGAAGAAGACAAAAGAGAAGAAGGCAAGTGGGAGAGAGAGCCGAGGCAGTTGATTGACCCATCTCGCTTTTGTCGATCGGCTGACGCAAAAGCGAGGCCGCGTGTCCAACGCGATTTCTACAGATAAGAGAGAGGTGGGCGAATCTCATATATATATATATATATATATATGTATATATCTCTGTTTTGATTCTCTGTTTTTTATGTCATTTATCCCTATCATTTTCCTCCTCCTCCTCCTCCCGATTCTGAGCCATGATTTCCTTTTTGATAATGTCACAAGGAGAGAAACTTATGATGTTATGTATTATGATGTTATATATTATGATGATGTTATGTATTATGATGTTATTATTTTCAAACTAATTTGATGTTATGTACTTATAGTTTGATATCTTAATCTTATATCATGTTATTAATTAAAGTTTATTTATTACATATGTGCTAACCTATGTATTTAGAAATGAATTCAGGGAGCATAATTTGAGGGAGAGCCTTTCTTACTCCCAAATCAAATCAAAATATCATTGTGTGCCATCATTAAAAAGGGAGAGATTGTTAGACTTATTTATTTTGATGATTTATTTAATTATATTTTAATTTATTTGAAAAAGAAAAATAGAATCCACAATTTATTTTGATGATTTATTTAATTATGTTTTAATTTATTTGAAAGAGAAAAATAGAATCTAAATTTTATTTTGATGATTTATTTAATTATATTTTAATTTATTTGAAAAAGAAAAATAAAATCCAAAATTTATTTTGATGATTTATTTAATTATGTTTTAATTTATTTGAAAGAGAAAAATAGAATCCAAATTTATTTTGTCCCATTATTTCTCGCTTAAACTTTTATCCTAAATATTGCTTGAATGTATTTAATATTGAGGATTTTTTTTAAGGTCCTTGGTATTAAGATTTTATAGTGTAAAAGACAGCAAATATTTTCATAATGTCTAAGGTCCCTCAATTTGATCCAGAGCGATTTCATCCAGAGAATTTCTCTCATCCAGAGAAATTTCTTCCCAGAATTTCTCTGGACCTCTGAATGTGAACATGGTAAGAATGCACGCATCAAACAACACTGATTTGCTTCTATTTCCCCTAACAGCAACAGGTTTAACTATTGTATCAACATCAAGGATACTTCTGTAGGCATGTTTGTGCACTTCATCCCATCATGTTTTCTCTTTTGAACATCATTTCTTGAGGCAAAGTATATCCATGCATGATTTGCAGCTGGAGAAATATTTTTCAACAGGGAACATTGATATTGTTTTGTGGAAGTTTGAGACCACCAAATACAACTGCATTGTCATTGATGCTCCTGGCCATCGTGATTTCATCAACTTCACTACTGGTAGTTTTAAAGCCGGTATTTCCAAGGATGGTTAAACGCCTGAGCAGCATGCTTTGCTTGCCTTCACTCTTGGTGTCAAGCAAATTATGGGAATTTCTCTGGATAAGAATTTTTCTGAAGAGAATAAGAGATGAAATCGAACTGCTTGAAGATTAGTGAGATGGCATAGAGATCAAGTAGCAAGAGAGAGAGAGAGAGAGAAAGAGAGATAAACTTGAGCTATGAGGAACTCATATTCATCTTCTCTGTATATTGGATGAGTCACATTATCTAAAACCCAATCTCCTTTGAAGAGGGGTTCAAACTAGAGAAAATTACATATGAAAGAGAAAATTAAACATGGTAGAGAGAAATTCTAGGAAGGTCAGAGAAATTTTGGATTCCAATCTAGAGATTTTCTCAGGATTTTCAGAGAATTTCTCTGAATTTTCTCTGAATTTTCTTTGGATTTCAAGTGAACTATAAAGCATAAAGTTTGTTTGGTTGCCAAGA
The DNA here is from genome assembly GCF_055761805.1 of Camellia sinensis. Taxonomy (NCBI): domain Eukaryota; kingdom Viridiplantae; phylum Streptophyta; class Magnoliopsida; order Ericales; family Theaceae; genus Camellia; species Camellia sinensis. Next base: position 13,296,869 of record NC_138967.1, on the reverse strand, counting down.
AAAATAAGTGAAAAATAATTTTCATCCACAGAATACTATGCTAATTGATGATAAGTACCAAGTTAAACCACATCTTTTCCCCTTTTCAAGCACAGTATTGTATCTTCATCATCTCAGAGAAATTCCCAGACAAACATTTCCAGAATTCTCTCACCCAGAGAATTTCTCTGGACTCCACAACCCAGATATAGACACGCTATTTTTGACCGTCCTCGAGACTTAGACGTCATCGTTTGAACACTCGATGATTATCCATGTTTGTTTTGTGTTTGGTTTTGCATCAAACACTTGTTGTTTTGCTTCTGAGGGTGGAAAATAGCTTGTAGGCCATCCCCACACCTCACCGGACATGGCTGGAGGCCACCGGCCCTGTTTTCTTTCTACCGGCCAAAGTTGTTAGCCGGACGGCATTGTGCTTGGTCGGCCGGCCACTGATTTTGGTCAATCGGCCACTTTTTCTGGCCGAGACCTTTTCTTGAGGGGGTTTGAATCTTTTAAACCCTTGTTTTAGCTTCTTGTGGAAGCTTGAACCTTTTGAACCCTTGATTTTAGCTTCTTGAGGAAGCTTGAACCTTTCGAACCCTTGGTTTTATCTTCTTGAGAAAGCTTGAACCTTTTGAACCTTTGTTCTAGCTTCTCCAATAAGCTTGAACCCTTTGCTCCAAGCTTCTAAGAGAAGCTTAACCCCTTTTTAGCTTGTTGAAGAAGCTTGGCCTCATTGCTCCAAGCTTCTAAGAAAAGCTTGGACCTTCCTTAGCTTCTTGAGGAAGCTTAACCCCTTCGCTCTAGCTTCCTCAAGAAGCTTGACCCTTTTTGCTTTAACTTCTAAGAGAAGCTTGGCCCCTTTGCTCCAAGCTTCTAAGAGAAGCTTGGACCTTTCTTCCTCTATAAAAGAAGAGCTCCTCTTCCATTGCAAAGATTGAAAAAAAAATGGTCTAAGGCACAAGAGTTGTATCTCTCTCTATCTCCATATTTTGAGCTCCAAAAGTGTTGGTTCTTGACCCCTTTGCACCACACCTCATAGCCACACACCTCCACCACTCATCTAAGGTCCTTGGAGGCCATTTTCAGAGGTTGAAGGTCTGATTTTTTGGTCTCAAAGCTGCTGGTTTTGCTGGAACTACAAGGGTAACACACTTTACCCTCCTTTGGTCTTTATTTTGCTTCATCTTTTAGCCATACTTGGAAGCATTTTTGAGCTTTATCATAAACTGAAAAAAATCTTATTTTGAGCTCATTTTGAAGTTTGTTTAAGATCACTTTTGTGTTTGGGGTTGTTTACCCCCTCTTAGGCCTTGTTTGGCCTCATTTTTGTGCCTTTTTTGTGAGCTTCGGGACTACCTTGTATTGGCCCTCTCACCACTGAAATCCCTCTGGTGTTTTGAGGTCCTAAGAAGGAGAGGGCCATCCCCTCTCCTTATTGTCTTGTTTACTTACATTTTTGGCCTTACAAAGGAGCCCATATTTGCACACTTCTTGAGCTCGATTCAGGCCTTTTTTAGTGAGTTTTAGGGCCTGCTTGAACTCTTTCTAGAGCTGTTTTTGTCATTTAAGGCTTGCCTCTTGCATGTGTAGAGCAACCCCCTTAATAGCTTTTCAAAGTAACACCTCATTCTTGTATGTATTGGATACATTTCAGTGGGTATTCAGTCATATTTTGGCAGGTCATGAATCTTTTTTGGGCTGATTTAGTGACCCCTTGAATGCTTCATACAATTGTAGTGTAAATCCCCTAAACTAGCTTCACATGCTTCATGCTTTGTCATGTCTTGTTAGCTTGTTTGGTTTACATTTCAGCATGTTTTTGGTAATTTTTTGCCATATCATGACCTTATCTATAGTTGGTTTGGTCATCCTTTGCATGCTCCATATAGGTGTAGAACAAATCTTGTATACTAGCTCTTGTGCATGATGTTTTGACTCATCATCCTAGCACATTTTGGCTTTACTCTAACATGATTTTATGCTTATTTTGGGCTATCCTAGGACTATTTTGGGCTGCCCTGGCCATATCACCCATGCTTTGTATAGCTATAGTGTAAATGCTTAGGCTAGTCTTGGGTTTTGAGGCCCCTACCATGCATATCATGAGTGTTTGCATGCTTCGGAGTCATTTTGGAATCATTTAGTATGCCATTTCAGAGCTGGAATGTATGCCATTGTATGCCATGTTTCATCCTTGCATTGCTCTTGGAAAGTTGCTTTTTGTGCCTTAGGCTTGGAGCCCTTGCATTATGCATGTTTGCATGAATCTTGGGCCACTAATTTAGACATGGCTGAGGCTTGTCCATATTAGTTTAAGTCCATCTTTTGCATGTTGCTAAAATGTTGTTATATTACTTCATGTTTGCATGCTTTGGTTCCATCATGTCTTGCATGCTCATTGTTTGAATATTGTCACATGCTTGCATGTTTGCATGTTTTTCCACATACTCATATTGCATGCTTAGCTTGCATATCATTGCATGCATCCCATCCCTCTTGAACAATCATGATAGAGATTGGGGGTCTTATGTGTTTGTGTGCATTACATTTGACATTGAAATGCACACTTGGCCTCTTGGGCCATCATGCATCGAAATGCGTGATTGGTGGCCCAAGGGTCGAGGACCATCCTTTCTTAAGTTCATAACATGATAGGGAGGTTGGTTGTGCAAATATTGCATCGTAAATGCTTTGCCATGCTCTGTTTGTCCTCTGCTGCTGTCAAACAGGATTCTACAGGAATGGATAGCCGACCGACCACATTGAGTGCCGGCCGACTACATATTTTTGGCCGAGAGCAATACTTTTGGTCGATGACCAGTTTCCTATGGCCGGTGATGTTTCCTCTTAGTCGGTGACATCCCACAGTGTTCAGGGAGTGTTCCAGAACCAACCTTAGGACTTTTGCAATTTTTAGAGGCATAAAGCAGTGTAAACAGAGGCAACATGAGCATGGCGTTGGATTTCCGAGTGAAGCCGAGCATGTTTGCATTTGAACCTCTTCCCAAGGCTATTTTATTACTTTCTTAACTTAATTAATTTTGTTTAATTAGTTAAGTGGTTGTGTAATGTTTAATTAGCTTGTTAGTTGATTAATTTGTATTATTCTTTTGGTCCCTCCGAGAGACTACGAATTATGTAATAAGCGTGTGTGTGTGTGTGATGCATGTCTTCCAACCTCCACTTCTTTCTCCCTTTTACTTACCTGGTTTTGATGGTTAGTACTAGGGCATATTTTAATTAGCATCCTTATGCTCGCATGTTTGCATCATTCATCTGTATTGCATGCACCAGGCTCGACGCATCATACTAACTGCATTGTATTTTCCATTCCAACGTTGAATATATGCTATCTGTTGCATTGCATATGCCATCTTAGAATAGCCGAGCCTATTTCTAGTTGCATTTTGCATGCGTTGCATTAGCCATCTTAACATGAGCTAGGATCATACATTTAATTACTAACTAGCTTTTGTTTTGGCTCGGAGTACTAGGTAAGCTTTTATACTTTAGCATCCTTGCACATGTGTGAGTGACTACTATGATAGCATGCTGACCATAAGGCTATTTGCTTATGTGATATAACTGCCTGAATGCTTGTGGGTGAAGGTTGGATTATCTGAATTGGAAAAATGCATTGACTGTGAGTTTTAAGCCCACTAGATAGTGGCCAAATCATTTTTTCTAAGCCCACCCGAGGGTGGGAAAATCGGCATTTTAACCTACTTGCGAGTAGCAAACCGCTTTCAAAAACAAACATGAAATGTTTTGTTCCAATTCAGGCAATCCGGTCTATACTTGTTTTGCTGTGCGCATCACGTAGTAATTCTAGGCTAATAAACCGGAATAAGAGCACATAATGTTTTCAAAAATCGATATCATGGTTAGTAGAGGCCGACCTTTGATCGGGCGAGCGGGGGTGCTCATAGCTGACTTTCCCCAATCGTACCGAAGTTCCCGAGCCGAGGTAACTTTGGTGATGACGGACACGTGGCCTTAGGCAACGAGTCAGGATTTCCTAAATTCTCCCAAAATAAATATTTAGGTGGCGACTCTGCATCTGGCAGAGCAGTCCATGTTTGGCACTTCTTTCTAAAAAATCAATTTTTTAACAATTTGCCGGATTTGGACTCTTTGATGATTTATCGGTCTTGCATTGCACTTTGCGAGACTAGATTCAGAACCGTGACAATTTGAGTCCGAACTGTAGTGAGCCCCAATGAACCAAACGGAAGATTCCCTCCCGGGACGTTCGGGGACGTCTACACCAGAGAAAATTCCCAGACAAATATTTCAAAAGAAATTCTCTCAACCCAAAGAATTTCTCTGCACTCCAAAACCCAGAGAAAATCCCAGACAAACCTTTCCATATCGCCAGCACTTGTATTACCCACAGTTGGAAGGCCATGGGAAAAAGATCAAGAGGATTTGCATTGCGTGTCCACTGGAAGGCACTGTTGGTTGTGGAGAAAAGCAAAACCCTTCACACTTTGCTAAGCCTGATCCATCTTATTGATATCCACCTTATCTTCACATATTCATCATATATACACAATTATATATATATATATATATATATATTATTCCTGTAATTCATCAATCTCAAAGACTATTTTTGTGAAATTGATTCAATTTTCGGTGTTATGCTCCAACTTTGCTTCGAAATTTTCGCGAATTTCGTCCAGGTGAGGGACAATTTCTATACTTATATACATACACATAGGTATATATGTTGGAAGGTTGGCGAAGATGGTGTTGATTGGTGCGCTGGTATTGTGTCGATGTGAGCCAACAGCGACTTGGGTCGCGGTGTCAGTGTGTTCGGAGTTGCTACAATGGGCGGTGTGCAAACGATGGTGATCCTCGGCAGCGGTAAGAGATAGACGAAGCACTGGTTTGATGTAGGGGAGAGAGAGAAAGAGTGAGAAGAGACAAATAGTCAAATTTCTCTGATATATGTTTAGGGGCCTTAGACATCAAAAAATAATTTTGTGGATCTCTTCCATTACTAAAAATGGAAGAGGAACCTTAGACTAATTTTTCCTTTAATATTTGCTTAAATCAGGAGTTCATTTCAACCCAAAAATAATGCCCAAACCAAAGGTTCAAACAACCCAAAACAAAGGTTCAAACAACCCAGCATAGTAGCAGGCCAAAAGGTTTAAGTGGAAGATATTCAAATTAGTAATGATGGAGTGGAAGATATTCAAATTAGTAATGATGGAGTGAAAGATATTCAAATGAATACAACGGCTATAAACGGCTATGAGTTTTATTATATATACCAAAGCCTCTAATGTAAACAAGTTAAAAAAAATCAAAAAATGTTTTTTGATCTATAATCACTCACATCTATTCTCTGAGAAGTGTTCTTTAATTTCTGTTTACATCCTCTTTCAGAAATTATACACTGAAACGTATAGCTTTAAGCCCATCTTTCCTATGTGAGGTTTACAAAAAAAACCAAAGCATCATTTTTATATCTATCTTTGAGGGATAATTCTTGTAGCTTTTTGTGCAAACAAAAACACATTCTTTTCAACCTTGTAAGAGTGTAGTACACTCAGTATTCTTAACTTAGAAAGTCTGTATAAAATCTGTGGAGAATTGCTCCATCTGTGAAAAGGTTGCTAGCAACCTGTGAAGCTAGAGTATAGTGGAAAATCTCAAGTGAAGCTTGAGGAATGGACGTAGGCCGGGTTGAAGTCGAACCACTATAAATTTGTTTGTCTCTCTCTCCCTTATCTCTTTATTTTATTTAAATTGCCATAGCTATATTTCACATTTTCACTATACTAAAATCATTAACTAACATAATTGTTAGAACACTTGTTTTAATTATTTTTATTTCGTTAACTATATTTATCTATTGTGCTAATCATAATTTTATTAAGGTATTATTGTTTTTATTTGTAAAAACCTAATTCACCCCCCTCTCTTAGGTTGTCTTTTGGGTAACAGACAGGCTAGAAGTGATGGCCTGCCGTCAACAAATGGTGGCCTACTGGCCACAAAAAGTGGCCTGCTGGCCACTGTTGCTTAGTTCTTCTTGCTGCAACAGAGATCAAACAGAACAAGAACAAGGTATTCTCAAGGATTGTTTGCACAACTCACCCCTCCTTATCATCAAACAGTAGCTCAAAGCAGTGGCAAAATTTGATTCACAAACCATCAACGGATGCAATTTCATTGCATGATGGCTTATGAACCAAAAGTGTGCAAGTTCAATGAATGCAACAAGACAAAACTCTCAAAACCACCTCCCTATCATGAATGATCAAGGGAAGTAGTTAACAATAAATCTTGAGCCGTTTGCATTACTCATGAGTATGAAACGACTAAAGACTCAAGAGTTCAATTAACGTCCGATTGAACCTAAACCAAATTATTATCTTGCCCTTTTTTAGTCACCAATTTTATTGCTCCATTTTAGTTACATTTCAATTCTTTAATTAATTAAGTCCAAAAGTGAGTTTAAGTTCTCTAAAGGAGAGAAGTGTCAAACCAAGAGTTGGCTTAGGACATGAGAGAGATGTCATGCCATTGATAATGAACCCCTAAAGGGGATTGAACTATTAAGCATGACAACCTCAATCTCAAGCTTAAAAGAACAATAGGCTTGAAACAACTTTCAAAGCAAAACAAAGCAAAAACCAAGAAATGAGGGAGGTTGCATAGGTGATTAAAGGTGATTACAAGTAAGGAAAGCATGAAATAAATGCTATCAACTCAAATAGGATAGTGGCTAAGGCCTAAACCACCAAATCTATGAGGACAATTGCATTACAAGCATACAATACAAGGTTCAAATGCAATGAACACTTAAAAAAAGTGCTAAATAAGTCCTAAAACATGCTGGAATTAAGACAAAAATAGCTAGAACACTAAGCTAAAATATAGAACATGCTAGGCTAGTAAACAAGACACAAGGAGGGGAGACTAACCCCTCCAATTTTGGACTTCAAAACAACATTTTAGCCACTGAAATAACTCTGAAAATCAGTGTTTAAAATCTCAAAAAAAGATAGTGTAATGGTGGAAAACACAAAGGTAAAGGCCTTGAAAGCAAGGTGTAAAGAAGGATGAACCACCCCCTCAACCCTTATTGGCCTTAAACCACAAGTTTCAACCCAAAAATACAGAATTTATATAACCCAAAAATAGTGGGAAAATAGTAAGAAAAAGAGTATATAAAGCAAAGAGAAAAGCAAAGCTTTATACCTCTTGAAGAGGAGAACCAATTCTAGGCAATAAATCAAGGCTTACACACCCTCAAAAGCTCAAACTAGGCTCAAAGGTACCTCAGCTCAAAGATGGTAAGGTTTGGTTTAGATGTATAGGCAAAAGCTTGCAAAAAGCTAAGAAATTTCAAGAGAGAGAGAGACAGAATTGTAAAGAGAGAGAGAATTTTTGCTCTAAAAAAATTTCAACCCTTTTAATGGAAGGGGAGACCTCCTATATAAAAAAAACCATGCACCCCCTCCCCTCCCCCCCAGAAATATCAATACATACACGTGTAAGAATATGCATGCATCTGTGCCAACAACTGGCACAACTGGGAGAAAAATATCTACAAAACACACTTGTGGCCGGCAGGCCACATCAGTGGCTGACAACCAGAAACAATGGCCGGCAGCCAATAAAAGGGGCCAACAGGCCACAAAAGATTGCAGGCTTGAAGATCTCTAGTTTTGGTCCAAAAATAAGGCAACAGGTATGTTGGGTTTGAAAGACTCAAAGCTGTAGCATTCCGTTGAGGATTTCGAGCACTTAACAAGCATTTACGCTCATCATTGGGTGTGCAAATGGTGACGTTCATGTCGTAAGAACGGACAAAAATGGAGTGTCTACAATCCTGTTTGTCATTTTCGTACCAAACACATTGCTTTCAAACTTCATTTCATTAGAGAAGCTGTGGAAGATGATGAGATTCAAATCAAGTATTGCAAGACTGAAGACCAAGTTGCGGAAATCATCACCAAAGCTCTACTAAGGGACAAGTTTGAATTTTTTAGAGAAATATTGAGTGTCACACAATATGGCATTAAGGGTGAGTGTTAAAATTAATGCCATGTTTACATTGCATACATTAGATACATTGGATACATTAGGTTCATGTATTCTTTGTATTCATATATTTTTATATTCATGTATTTTATATTTATTAGGTTCATTGTCTAGATTAAATTCATGTACCTAGTTAGTTGTAAGGTTGTTCATTAAACTTATGTGTAACGTTCTCCATATAAAATGATGTAATAAGCCTATGGGCAAAGTGAAGTATGAGAGAAAAATTTCAAGATCAATGCAAGTTAAATTCAATACAAAATAATAGTTCATTTTAGAAAGAGTTTTATCAAAAGCTAACAATGTCTCAAATGATTTTGACTTTATTTAATTCTTTTTTTATTAGATTAATGTTTATTGCTAGTCTAATTTAATGCAGGTTTATTCTGAGTTTGCTATGGTTGGAGGTCCTTAAATTTATGTTTTTGCTTGTAAATATGAAAACTTCATGTGTATATATCTATATTTTAATTACCAGGTGCAAGACTATTTTTGAAACTTCTTTTGTAATGCTGAGTACTTAATAGTCTTGAAGAATGCATATACACAAGTATATATATTTTCGTAATGAATGTTCATTTTATGATTGACATTACATTAAAAACTAGACCAAGAAACATAATCTGTTGATTTTTTTAGTAGAACATTATTGTTTTACACAAGTGTGCATGTTGATCACAGATGAGTATATTTTGAAAGACTTTCTGTTCTCCACCTCTATTGGGATAATGTTTTTTTATTTATTTTTTAATTTATAGAAATAGATATAATGTTTCAAGTTTAATTCCTATTTTATTTACATATTTTCATCTATATTATGAATTTCACAGAGTTTACAATAATATTATTTCAATTTATATATTACATCAACTTATGGGCACGAGCTATCGTGTAACGCATATAGCCCACGGACCTAGTTTAAGTAAAAAAAGACAGTACCGAGTTTGAATTCATAATGAGGCTTTAATGTAGTGCTTGATTTATTGTAATAAGATTGGATTCATTTTGAATATTCATTCGTTCGATAAAAAGAGAACGAATTTTAGATTGGAAATATAATCACTATTCATCAATTTAGGAGATTGTCATTCCGTTGAAAGGCCAAGCAAGGAAAATGTAATGTACCATAAAACTGTGCTCCGAATTTTGTTGAGGTGGATGGTATAGATTTAAAGTGGGTGGAATGTGAGCCACTAAAAATAATTGTGGCGTGTAGTTGCATTTTTCTGAGTACTTTTTTAGGTTCCTGGTATTGTTGACTAACAAATAATCATTATGCTCCTGTTTAAAACCATTTCAATGAATCAACCATTATTTAAAAGTATGTAAATAAGTTCAACAAATTAAATTTAATGTTAAATAAATTTGGAATAAGAAAAAAAATTGACAATACTCCATCCCAAAACATGTATATTTTTATATTCGAATTATTTCAAATAATATATATATACATATATTTTTTAAATTATTTTTTAAAATTTGTAGGGTTTTTAATTCAATTGTCCCTAAATTTTCCTACTTAATATTATGCTTTGTCATTGTATGCTTTCTCAAAAAATAAATAAATAAAATAAAATTCTTTTATATAAAAAGACAAAGTGAAAAACTTTGACTAGGACTGTTATGTTCAATTTGGGCCCAAAAGCACTTATCATTGGTCTGGCATTTTGTGATTTGGGCTTGCGTGGACATGTCCACATAATGGTCCTAAATCTTAACCCATTATTGTAATTTGCATTGACATCCAATCATTGATAGTATCACTACCTCTAGATCTAATTGCCATATTGAATGTTGTTACTTGATCAGGATTTTGATAACTATACTTCTATGATCCGGATAGGGATTCTAAGCCCTTGTTTTGGGCAAGATTAGGTTAAATAATTTCTTGATGTAAAACATGAGCTATTTGTCACGACCTGTTGAGTTGCTTGTAGAAAATCTCCACCAAAGGCAGGCTCAAGCAATGGAGGTTAACGGAGGATTTTGGAATTGTTTGAAAGACTTGAGAACTTGTAGGAATATTATACATAATTCTAGAACTTGTAAGCAATATTTTAGAATAGACTCTACACCTAAGAGGACAAAGTATTAATTGTACACTCTTTCATAAGAAAGGTAGGATGCCTATATAAGGGGAGACCTAAACCATGAGTTTTAATCTACTCTTATTCGACCCCTAGCTTATTGTACAGGCAGGTTATCCTTATTTGAGTTGTTCAAAGTATTCACGCCAAATACACATTCTAAATTAAACCCTGATATGATACAGTATTCTTTTTCCTTTTGTTTTTTGTTTTAAATTTTTTTCATAATATTTTTAGACCTATCGTTTTTAATGTTTCAATGCAAGTGTTTTTTTTTTTTTTTTTTTGGGTCGCTCTGCCGAAAGTTGATGTTGTCGTAGTGCTTACATTCCTTTAAATGTTTGCATTCGATTAACACATTCTTTTTTACATTTTCTTTTTATTTTTCTTCTTTTTTCCTAAACAAATTCAAATTGTCAAAAACATAGCATATGACTGAACATATGACAGCATATGACTAAAATTTAACTTGAACTCTTGCAAAGAGGTTGAATTATAAAAATCTATGTGATATTAGTATCATTGGAGTGCAGATATATACTTGATTTTCTTTTCTTCTTTTTTTTCAGTTACACTATCGAAACTATTAGCTAGAAATTCGCCTATTGTCCTTAAGAAGCCAGCCAACTCCATAGGGTTGGCTTTCACAGAAAGAAGACCATATCTAGGATGGTTGACTGCATCCACCTTATTTCTTCGGGAATTACAATTGCTTCTTTCACAGCGTACATAGTGTCTTTTGGGGAGCAATCCGTGAGTAAGTGGAAGAATCCGGAATTGAAAACTATTCTCGTTGATCTTAAAATAGATATGAAAGGCATGAAGGAGGAGTTGAAGAATGATATGGAAGCATCGAAGAGATAATGAAAGAGGTTAAGAAGATTGAAGGGTTGCAAAAAAAAAGTGTACAATTTTAAATTTTGGCAGAGGATTTGTGGAAAATTTACTCATGTTTGTTTCATGATTTCGATTACTATTTTGAACTATATTTGTTAAGGATGATTTGAAACCTATAACAATTTAAACTATACCTTTACCTTGTTTTACTGCTAAACTATACTACTACTCATGCATAAGGCAACCCGATGCATGCACTAGCCTTAGAAAAAATGATTTGTGCATTGTCTCCATCATATGAAAAGAAAGTATTTGGCTGGATTTGTTGTGATTCTATTTGCATTGTAAAAAATTGAGTCGTCTTACTAAGATGAAGATGAATCATATGGCATTTAAATTTGTCCAAGTTTTATAATTAAGATGAATCATATGGCATTTCCTTATGTTTCTACATCTGACTTCCCAAAACATATGTCAAACAAACAATGATGGATTAACAATTGCCTATGGACTTAATTATTCTGCCTTTGTTAAGATACACTATTATTCTATATTTAGAAACTGTTCTCTTTAGCCTTGATTTGTATGTGTTTTTGTTTTGCAATGTTGAATGCTTGTAGCATCAACGTGTAATGTGTTTCTACGAAACTATGAGCTTGTAACATCTGGTATTATAACACATTTTTTAATTCTGTTTTTGAGTTCCCCTTCTCATCTTTGACTTCTAAAGATGGAGACTTTCCGTCTTTTGTTGACTAACACTGTGACGCTGCTGGTTGTAGAGTATAATGCAAATGGCTTTCTTTTCTCCAAGGTAAGGCTGTACTTCACTGAATCAACTATAGTTGGTCAACATACCTTCCTTAGGGTCTCGTCGGGGTTGAATTAAGGGAGTGTAAGTACTTAGGTGTTTTGCCAAGGGTAGGGAGATTTTTTCCTATAAGTGCTAATCTAACAACTAACAACTAACATTTGCCGATTAAAAAAAAAAAGGCTGTACTTCACTGAAACTCTTACATGTTGAAGTAGTTTATATATTATCGATAAGTACATAGAATATATATTCTAAATAAATGAAAGTAATGATTCAGACCTCCATAAAACATTACCCCCACAACCCCACTCACTTGTAAATTGCATATGAAGTTTAAATGAGGGTGTAAGAAACACAAAATATGTTCTATAAATGGCAAAGAAAAAAAATTGACTTTTGATGAATGAGTTAGTTTCATGATTCAAGAAGGGGTATAGGGGGAAAAAATGTAAATTCCGATGTTTTCATGAATGCAAATTGAATATTAATAAGGTTCAAAAATATAATAAAAAAATAAAAAAGAATGTGGTCCCAAATTAATGAGCCACCCTTGAATAAATTACGAGGATAAATACAAATGCTTTAAAGTAATAAATATATATTATCTTAGGGTTTGCACGGGGTTCTTTAATTAAGTATAATAATGTGTTATGATAATTATGGAATATTCTGCATTAAAATAAATACTATATAATAAACAAATTATTAACATCATTTCATCATTGCCTTTCAAGTTTTGTGGCTGTGAAGATAGTGAAATACTTGCCCCTCATAGATATTAAAAAAAAAAAATTAAAATCAAAATCAAATTCTGTTGTTCTAATCAAAATGACATGATTTTGGGGAATCGAATTTCTATCCCAAAATCGTTCTATCCTTCAATCTCAATACATTCTTAATTATTGGATCATGTCTCGAAATTATTCCATGTTTTTATGATTAAAAGTGAATTAAAACAAAAGAACAACAAGATTTGGGAAGAGTGAGTAGTTTTTGCTTTTAGTTGTGTTTTTGTTTTCATTTTTTGAAAAAAAAATGTTTAATGAACAATTTCCAAAACACTTTTTAAAACAAACAAATAAATAAATTGGCCACCTTTTTGGAAATGCTTTTTTTTTTTTTAATTTTTTTCAAATGATATGAAAGCAATGTGTTTTGAACTTTTTATTATTTTGTTTCCGAAAACTCAAAAAATGAAAACAAAAATAACACAAAGTCAACTAGTTCGATTTAGTATTCAAATTTTTTTCTTCAAAAAAACTAAAAACTAAAAACAAATTTGGTGAATAAAATGAAGAAAAAAATATCATCACTTTCATTTGGCTTTCTTTTCTTTTCTTTTTTGGGAGGAAAATAATTTTTAAAATATATTATATTTGTCTTTATTTTTGTCAAATTAGTTTATGCTTCTTTAAAAGAAAAAAATGAAAACGAAATCAAATAGTAATCTAATTTTGGAGAACATAAAACTCATTCTTTTGGTGCACAACAATGTATTATCTAGGGGAGGAGAGCTTGCATTTTCTCTCTTATTATGACTCTAATGGATGCACTTAATCAAAAATGGTAGTTGGTTGGTATTTTATTTTATGTCCCACTCAAGTTAATGGAATGATTAGTTTGTCTCTAGATAATTGGAATATTTTATGAAAGGAGGCAGATCCCTTCTAGTCTAATTGGAGGGTATTGTTTGAGGTTCATCACGGATCCGTTTCGATAATTTAAACTGTTCATTTTGTCGAGCACGTAGTATATTTCACTCACACATAAAATTAAGTTGATCCAATAATCGCAACATATTCAATTTACTACATTTTCAACCAAAAAAATTGACAACAAATATATTTTAAAAAATAAATCATACATTTTTTTGGTGAAAAAATAGATAAATTGAATAGATTACGATTATCGAATCGAATTAATTTTTTGTGTGAATGAAATATATGACATGTCTGACAAAATAAACATTTCAGATCATCAAAAAGGAATCCGTAGTGAGCCTGACGGGTCCAAACAACTCCCTCTTGTTTAGATTTTGGATTCGAGGGGATCTGCCTCCTTTATAAAAATAATGAAAAGTAGTACAGTTGAAAATTTATCGAGTATCATCGTGTCACATGATACTTTAAGAATCTCAATAATCATCAATTATCTTCAAGCTAGTGTGCCCCGCTACCCACTAACACATACTTGCAAAAGTCATTAACGAGAATTGTATTTTAGGATTCGAGAACGCCACGTGATAGTGCTCCAAGAATCTCCAATAACGACTTATGCTAAGGCCACATCGTAATGGGATTCCTTTTTAATTTCTTTTATGTTCAAGTCGCTCTTCCTTTTGAATTTGATTTTAAAAGCAACCTTTATGCTTTCCCTCTCACACAAGGATCAAATGATCACTTCCATAACAATAATAATATAAAATAACAATGTGGTTTTTTAACCCAAGTAATCTCTAGGTTTGATTCAGCTTACTACAAATTAAAAAGTACTTTTTTAATTATTTAAAGTTACCTTTTTTTCAATTATTTTTTATTCAAAATCATATGTAACTCAATTAAGTTTAAGATAATGGTATCTTTTCTTATTGTCTCAACCCATTCTCTTCTCTGCCTTCCTTTTTTTTTTTTTTTTCTTTTTTTACCCACACATTAATTGGTCTAAAATGTTTTCCATCATTTTATTTTCAAATGGGTGCAACTTCTAACTTCTTACTTCTAGCTAATTGATTCATTTCTTATTTTATCTTTTTTTTTTTTTTTAAACACGCTTCTCTATATTTATGAATAATTAACTTGTGATATTGAAAATGGTCACAATCAAATATATTTTACATGTCAATATTTATATTTTTGAATAGTTGCATTCCATACATTTTGTCCTAGTCTTATATTTAACCTAAAATATTTAAATTATAAAATATCTAACTATAATTCTAATTTAAAATTTACTCTGATCAGCTTGTTTCATCAATTACACTATGTCATTGGCAAATAACATATCTAAAGGGTTTTGCTTTGGAATGTTTCTAGTATTTTCATTCATAAGATGAAACTTAATGAATTAATTCTTGATGTAAACATATTGTTATTAAAAATTTGCTTGTTTTTCCTACTTTTCTTACACTAATCATGATTCAAACATGCATGTCATTAGTTACATTAATATATGTCTAGTTGATACTTGTGGGTGTTGATTTCGGATTTTCTCCAAAACTTTGTAGATAGGGATTCGGAATACGGTTGTAACTGCCTGTGCAGTCCTTAATCATGTCTCTAGTTTGTTATATTCACTATCACCTCGGTCTCGCTTTGGCAAGCCATTTTTCTTCTTAAGTTTCGACGCCTTTGTCCCCGGCGTGTCCTCCTCGGCCCTAGCATACTTATCTATCCTGGCCATAAGCTCCTCCATGCTTTTTAGCAATGTCTTTGCCAATGACTTTCGAAGCAGACAATCATCCTTCAGGTCGTTCTTAAAAGATACGACTGTCACCTCCTGGTTGCATCTGGGAATACGGTTGAACACTTCATAATATCTTTTGGCATAGGCTCTAAGGCTTTTGTCCTCGTCAATTCTCAAAGCCATCAGGGCGTCCACCCTTAATGGTTGTAGTTTGTTTGCTACGAACCTGGCCACAAACATCTTAATCAGGCTTTCCCAGGTTTTCACAGTTCCTTTCAGCAACTTGTGAAACCATTTCAATGCAATTTCACCGAAGGATGAGGGGAACACCTTGCAAAGCAACGACCTGTTCCCAATGTACAACACCATTGAGTTCAGGTACAAGCCGACGTGAAAGTTAGGGTTTGACTTACTGTCGTATATCTGTAACCTCGGCATATTGAACCTTTTCGGGGCTTCAAATTTTTTTAACTCCACCGAGAACGGTGTTTTCAGCTTGACCGGAGAGGTTACCTCGGCATCTTGTTGCTTCCTTTGGAAGTAACCCATCAGATCCTCCTTGGTCCGTCTGGGAGCTCAGCTATCAACAGATTTCAGCCTTTTTGGCATACTACTCCCAGTATCGTTGTGAGTCCTTTTGGACCTCTCTCCATTAGTTGCGTCGAAACACAGCTCCTTCCCCTGAACATGCCGATTTTGTTTGGGGTCAGCTTCTTCCGTGCGATGCGTCCTCCATGAATCTCCCCTTCTTGATTCTCTTCGCTCGACCTCCCTTGAAGGCCGGTGAGAGTGTTCCTTGGTTCTATCGCGCTAAGGAATTGCATGAATTGTCCTCTGCCCCCTTGTCTGGGCATCTCTTTTGGCGGCTGGAATCGGCGTATCTTGCAACGGAAACGGCGGTTGCATAACATTGTTCTGCATCATGAAATTGACGACTGATTGTAGGTCCGCCAATTTGTTTACCAGTTCCTTCATCTCGTCGTCCCTTCGTAGGCATCTATCTTTCCATATCTGGAGGTCGTCCTCGTTGTAATACCCGCATCGGTCTGGTTTCTTTGTTACGTCGCCTTCCTTGCCAACGTCTTTTTTTCCATGACCCTTATCACGAGTCTCTTTGTTACAGTTGTCTTCTTCGACGTCAAGGTTAATAGGTTTCCCACTCCCAGTAGGAGTGTCGTCCCCAATCTTCTCTTTATGTCTGTTATTGTCCATCTATTCTCCTTTCTTTTCCACAAACGGCGCCAAATTGTAGGTGTTGATTTCTGACCACACTATCAAATTAGTACTCAGCTGGTGAACACTGGCAGAATAGATCGCGCCCGAACGACCTGTAACAGAAAAAAGAGATTCCGGCGGTGGTTTGTCCACCCGGGGGCACTCCGACGATCAAGTCAGTTATCTCTCAAGGATAGCAAAAGTGCTTAACTCACTATTCAAAATATAAAAAGTGTACCTTAGACCCATGAGGGTGCCTCTCTTTTATAATCATCACAAATCTAATCCCAATAGAAGTCTAGCTTCAATGGATTTTGGATTACTACTAATCTTGGACTCTCAGTAGGATTGGGATAAACTCTCTAAGAATCTTATTTTTATCCAAACTGAAGCTTTCTCTCGTTCTAGGATTCTTGTCCCTTATCCGCTTTTCCCGGACTCCAGTATCTTTAGAGATAACGTCGGCCTAACTAAGATCACCTTAGTGTCATGATCAGGACACGTGGCACCTCTGCTAACACTTTGGTGCCACTTCGGCCACGTGTTGCCATTCAGAAATTATGTCCCAACAATACTTTTTCTTCATGTATAACCCGCCAAATCATCTTTCTAATGCCATATCATATGTTTTTCCAAGCCAATAAAAATCATATAGATTTTTTTTTTTTTTCCTATATTTTTTTATTAGTCATCTAATAACATGATAACTAGTACAACCTTTAATATCACTTTTTTATTTTTAAGGATGTACAACTCTCTCTAGGTTTGACTAATTCTCTAAGTAGTTGTTTTTAAAAATTAATCACAAGATGCTACTTGTAGATAATGTTAAATTTTCCTTTCCTAATGATTGCCACAAAGGATAAAGTCCACTCAAATTGAGAGCAAAAATAGTTTTAAATGCTAGGTAGTGGCAGCATAACCTCTGGTCCCAAATCTTTTACTTGTGAAAATGAATAGAAGATTTGCATTCGTATTGTCTTATATAACATAAAATTTCACATTTTGTTCTATGGGTACATTACTGGTTGCAACAACAGCGTCATCGACCATTGAATAACTTTAAATAGAAATGGTTATAAATAATTGGTCGATTAGGCGAGACAAACAAGGCTAGTCACATGCCACCTCATTCTTTGGCGATTCTTAATGATCAATGACACTTGCATCCGATATTCATTTCATTCTTTTCATAACGAGGAACTCACTGACCTTTGCTGAGATCCTGTATAAATAACTTACTTTTATGTAATTATAGTCTCGTTTAGACACAGATTATTTTAATAATTTTTTATTTTTTTATGAAAAAATATACAGAAAAATAAAGAGGGTGATATAATAAGTTATAATGATTTTTTGACTTTTTGGCTAAAGCTAAATGTTGCCAAACGAGGCCTATGTGTTGGTGCAAATTGAATATTTTAATATTAAAAATTATATTTTGTAAATAAAATATTTTGTGAAAATTATGTTTAAATAATATGAATATAATAATAAGGGGGACTTACGTATTAAACCTAATAGGTAAACTTATTGTCCAATATAATTAACGGCATTTTTCATCAAATACTATTAAAAAATGTCACTAATTCTTAATTTTCAGTGACATTTTAAAAAATTTATAATAAAATTAATTACTAATTATAAGTTTTAGCGATAGTATAAAAAAATTCACAAAAAATGCTTCCAATTTTTAACTTTCAAAGATAGTTTAAAAAATTTATCACAGAAAAACGTCACTAATTATAAATTTTAGCGATAATTTATAAAAATTGTGACAAAAAAAAACAATAATTATCAATTTTTAGTAATTAAAAATGTCACAGAAATTTATTTTTAGCGACGATTTTATTAAGACTAATTTTTAATAAGACTTAACTAGCATATTGCACGTGCTATGCACAAGTATAAATAAATTCAAAATTAGTTTTTAAATTTAAATAATAATATAAAATTTATCTAAATATGTAGTAAAATGATTTATAATCAATTAAATTTTATTTATTTTTATTTATTTTTATAATCAATAATTGTGTTCTAAATTCTTAATAAAAAATGCATGTCATAATTTAATTAGTAAAAAATTCGAAAATAAATTACAAAAGTTATATTCACGAAAAAATATAAATACGTTTTATTTTATAAATTTCGTAATTTTAATTTACAATATGATAGTAGTAAATTATATTGTTAATATACTAATTTTTTTTCTTATTTTGTAAAGCCTAAAAAATTTTCCACTCAAAATCATTAGAAGTTAGTTGACTCAATATTTATGTCAATGTAACATTCATCTAATTATTAAAAATTGTCTTGATCTATATCCAACATATGAATCATTTGACCTATTTATTTATTAAATTGGTAAATAAATGTTTGTAAGTATTTTTTTTTTATAATAAATTCTATGAACATATTTTATGCATATTTATTAAAAACTTTGAACTTGAGTAAAAAATTATATATTTATGTTAACACTAAGAAATGCATAGTTATTTATATTTATGTATAAAAAAAATTATCTAAGATAGAATCACCTTAAATTATAGGTCATATTATAGCCTTAATCTTACACTTAATCTAAAAAATTGATAAGTTAATTTGTAAAAACGTCTGATAATCATAAATTTAAACATTATGTATAAATTATATCATTGATAAGTAGAATATTTTATAATAATCAATTTAAATTGACTAATATCCATTATATTAATATTAAAGTATATTTAAATCAAAAATTTTTTTATCAAAGGTTAGATTCACTACAACATAAACATACTTTAGTGGCACTACACTAGTAGCATATTTTTAGAAAATGCCACAAAAACTGATATTTAGTGGCACGTTTTTGAAAAATGCTACAAAACGACAAACATAAAAGGCTCTAGTGACATTTCAATGAACAAGTGTCACAAAACTACAACAAAAACATACTTTAGTGGCACTACACTAGTGACATATTTTTAGAAAATGCCACAAAAATGATATTTAGTGGCACGTTTTTGAAAAATGCCACAAAACGATAAACATAAAAGGCTCTAGTGACATTTCAATGAACAAGTATTACAAAACTATAACAAAAACACACTTTAGTGACACTATACTAGTGGCATGTTTTTAGAAAATATCACAAAAATAATATTTGGTGACACATTTAGATAAATGCCACAAAGCCACAAACATATAAGGCTCTAGTGGCATTTCAATAAAGAAATGTCACATCAATTTTATGGCATTTTATAAAATAATGACACAAAAAATTATGTTCGTGACATTTACCAACAGATGCCACTAAACTTTAGTAGCAATGGCATTTTTTAAAAAATGTCAGGACACTAGGTAGGTGCAAATTACTTTTTATGGCACTTAGGTGAAAAGTTTCATAAATAAATATTTTATACCATTTTGAGAAATGCCACTAGGTCAAAAACTTTCCAAGCTTATAATGGCATTTTTGAAAAAACAAAAAATGTCAATATATTTTTAAAATTTTTACAATGCAGTAAATGATTAAAAATAAATAAATTAAACTCAATATACACTACAGGAAAAAACATATTCGGCAACTAAATTTCCTGACCAAAAAAAAGTTTGGTCACTGATTATATGAGTTTTACCAACTAAAAAAATTTTAGTAGCCAAAAGTAAAGCTTTTTGGTGACTAAAAAAATTTTAGTAGCCAAAAGTGTATAATTGGCGACTAAAAAATATGTTTAGTCACCAAAAGTGGTTATTTTTAGCGCGAGAGAACTAAAATCCTAAGGCAGGAATTAAATTTTTTGGCGACCAAAATTTTGGTAGTTGAAAGTGCATCTTCGGTGACCAAATCCGATTTTGGTCGGCAAAAGTTAAGTTTTTTAGCAACTAAAAAATAATTAGTAGCCAAAAGTATAGAATTGGAGACCAAAAAATATTTTTAGTCACCAAAAGTGGTCTTTTTTTATTTTACTAGTAAATATTTTATTTTACATAAATTATGTTCAATAAAATAATTATGTTTATACATATACTTTTATATTAATATAGATGTATGTACTATATAAATAATATATGTTGCATATATAATCATATGGTGCTATAGAGGTGTAGTGGGAAGAGTGTGGTGTATAAGGTTTATGGTGCGGGAGGTTGGCGGTTTGAGTCTCTACAAGAGCGGATCAAATTGTTCTACAACGAATTATCGTCACGAATGGCACTTGATAGCGTCACGAATAGTGCCTACCATGACATTAAAGTGTCACTGAAAGGTTTTAGTCTTGATGGTGTAATGACACTTATAAGTGTCACTAACTCTTTTTTTAATGGCGCTTGATAATGCCACAAATAATATCTACCATGACATTAAAATGTCATTAAAAGTTTTTAGCCATGATGGTACAGTGACACTTGCAAGTATCTACCGTGGCACTCGTAACTACCGTGGCACCGATAGAAGTGGCACTTGTTCAAAATGCCACAAGACCAAAAAATGTAATTAGAAGAATAGTTTTGTGGCACTTTTAAATGTCACTAAACTAATAAAATGTTGTAGTGATTGGGCTAACTTGGACTATGTTTTAGCCTAAAAAATGCAATGGATCATAAAAATTTATCCCGTAAGTGAGTATATGATACAAATTTAAAGTTTGTAAGATATGGGTTGCACTCACAATAGATGTAGACCATTGTTTCTGGTAGTCAAGTGAAATTTTATATCAAATTTATTAATTTGAAGTTACTTAAAAATTTTAAACTATTCAATGCAATATTTTTTTCAATAAGATTATGACATGTGTACTTGACATTATTGACCATTTGATAAATTATGATTCACAGTTAAAAAATAATTTAAATATTTTAAAAGTATATATAATTCAAATTTTCTTTGGACTTTCTTTTTAGATTTAAAATTAAATATAGTTTAGACATAGCTAAAAATATTAGTATCTAACAAAAAAGATATAGCTAAAATTATTTTTTGACATTTTATGTCCATTTTTTTTTTATTGAATTTGAATTTGAAAATTAGATACAGTTAGATAAGTTAGTAGTTTTAAATTATATTTATTTTTTAGTTTCAAATATTTAAAAAATGAATAATATTTTGAAGTAAATATTTTTATAATTTTAAAGGGCAAATTACAAACAAACAAACAAAAAATCCAAGGTTTCGCGTATTTTTCAATTTAAACCCCAAGGTTTCAATTTTGACAAATTAAACCCTGGAATTTTTTTCTGTGTTTTAATGTGAACCTCCATCTATATCGTTTGATTGAACTAACGGAATCTGAGAAAAATTCTCAGAATCAAATACACATCTTCAAACACTTATATCTCCCTCGTCGCAACTCTGTTTCGCCTCATTTTTGCATCGTTAAATTCACCTCATTGCCTAGTTTTCATTCTATCCCTTATACGCCTTGTTCCACCTCTTTTTGTGTGCCGTTGGAATTCCAAAAGTTAGCCAAAAATAAGATTTTTCTCTCGTTGGGCAAAATTTTCATATTGAAACACACATATTCAAGCACTTGTATCTCCTTTATCGTAACTCCGTTTTCCCTCATTTTTGCATCGTTGGATTGACCTCATGGCCTAGTTTTCTTTCCATCCCTTGTATGCCTTGTTTCACCTCTAAAAGTTGGCCAAAAATAAAAATTTCTCTCTCTTTTTTTTCTTTTCTTTTTTTCTTTCTTTCTTTCTTTCTTTCTTTCTTTCTTTCTTCATTTGTCTATCTTATATCTCCATTTTTCTTCCTTGCTCCTTCCTTTTTACAATTATTCTTTTTTTTTCTCTTCCTTCATAGCCCTTCCCCCACTCTTATGTTTCTTTCCGTTCTTGTAAGTCATATACATTCATACTCGACGACACCGCCACCGTTGGAGGTTCAGCGTCCACCACGAGCTTGGTGGAAGGGCCACAAAGGAAAAGGAAAAAAGAGAATAATTGTGGAAAGAAAGTAGGAAGGAAGAAGCATGGAGAAAAAAAAAACAAAAAAAAAAAACAAATTTTTTATTTTTGGCCAACTTTTGAAAATTTAACGGCATGCAAAAAGAGGTGGAATAAGGCGCATAAAGGGTGAAATGAAAATTAGACCATGAAGTGAATCCAACGATATAAAACTGAGGCAAAACGAAGTTACGACAAACGAGATACAAGTGCTTGAATATGTGTGTTTGAATCTGAAAATTTTATCCAAAGAGAGAAAAGTCTTATTTTTGGCTAACTTTCGGAGTTCGAACGGCACACCAAAAAGAGGTGGAACAAGGCATATGAGGGATGAAATAAAAACTACGCAATGAGGTGAATCCAATGGCGCAAAAATAAGGCGAAACGGAGTTACAACGAGGGAGATACAAGTGTTTAAACATGCATATTTGAACCTAAAAATTTTGTCTAGATTCCGTTAGTTCAATCAAATGGTTATGGATGGCAGGTTCACATTGAAACACGAAAGAAACTCTAGGGTTTAATTTGTCAAAATTGAAATTATGGGGTTTAAATTGAAAAACACGCGAAACCCTGAGGTTTTTTTTGTAATTTGCCCAATTTTAAATTATATAATAAATTTAGAATTTAGAATTTAGAATTTAGAATTTCCTTTTAAGGATTTTCAAATATCAAATTATATGTGGCTTAGATATGATTAAATTTATTTATTTGACTTTCTATATATAATTTTTTTTGAATTTAAAATTATAGATACAGTATATTTCTTAACTTTTAAACTTTTTTATTAATGTTTTGAAATTCTTAGAGTCTCTTAGATCAAAAGTTTCTTTTGCTCTGTAATAGTATGCATATAGATATGGATTAGAGTATACTCTACACCTAAGGAACACACTAATTGATAGATTAAATATTCACTTAATAGAATTGAAATTGAAAATTATGAAAAATATAATTATTGGCTTTTAAGTACTACATATATAAAATCAATAAAAGATACAATTCTTTTTTATTTTATTTATAATCTATATGATAGAGTTATAATCAATCACAAATTCTAATTTTTTTTTAAATAATATTAACAATTTAAAAGATTATGTATGACACATTGATCCATTACATGTCTTAAAAAATAACAAACATACAAAAAATCTCATACCTAATCTTAGTACCAATGCCAACAACTATTTGTAGTTACCTTAGAATTTGAAGGAGACATCCATGGTCATCTTCATATATGAGTCTGGTTTATTATTGTTCTGTTACTAATAGAGGCCGTACGGATATGGAGATTAAACTTGAATAAAAGGCAAAAAAAAAATAAAACAAATAAACAATGAAATCTTGAAAATCACCCCATTAAGAGAGAGAGAGAGAGGTGTAAGGAATATTTATTCTGGTAGAGATGAAGATGTTTCTTGTGTAAATTTCTTTTTTATTTTGAAAGCAATGAAAGACGTTTCTTATGCAAGTTTTTTTTTTTTTTTTAGTAAATTCATGCTAATTAGCTAGGTATAATATATAGTATATTTTTATTATGGAAAACAATTCCTTAAATCATGTGCATTTTGAAATTTAAATCCCTAAATGATAGATGAATTCGATAAATTCTTTGTTGACTATAATTTTAAATTTTAAACTTTAAATTTCAATTTTTAGTAGGAAAATAATTCCTTAAATCATGTGTGTTTTGAAATTTAAACCCCTAAACGATAGGTGAATTCAATAAATTCTTTGTTAAATATAATTTTAAATTTTAAACTTTAAATTTCAATTTTTAGTAGCCCATGATTATTTTTAAAAAAAAAAAAACTAAAAATCAACATAATTGGATTGAAGTTTTGAAGCTTTTAGAGTTCTTGAAGTTAAAAATACTCTTTTTCTTAATATATAGTAGAGATGGAAATTAAATTTAACTATTAAAATCTATTAATAATTTACCCTAATAATAATGGAAGATGGTAGATTTCATGTAAAGGAAAAAGGAAATAAGGAGAAGGATGGAGAATGCATTATATATTTGTATATATTAAAATAACCAGCATATCACTCGTGTTATGCACGGGATTGAATTTAAAAAAACTATTTATGATTATGTCAAATATATTTTGAAATTATTAGCATAAAATATACGTAATTTTAAAAGAAAATGTTGACATTACATAATTAAAGTAATAAAAATAACAATTTATTACATTTGTTTAGAATTCACTGAATAAATAAAACAAAGTATAACTAAAATCTAAATTGTTGTGGACCTTCCATCAGCATTCCTGCATTGTCAACATGATAGTTAGTATTATAATTGATGAACAATATAGTTAGTATTATAATTGATGAACAATACATGTTACGTATTTATAAAATGTTACATTTTTTTTTTTACCTTCTAAAAGGTGTAGACATTCTTTACACCAATCTATATTTAAAACAAATGTTATGCACGGTGCACAATATATTGTTGGTACAAATATGATAAATGCATTGACAAGATCTTGGCATAACGCAATATAATCTTTGATCATTCTAACTCCATTATCCTGTAAAATTTTGAAATTATACCATTGTGTTTGAAAATGTAGAAATAAGTTAAGCTAAGCTTATTTAAAAAATGGAGTGTAAAAAAAGCACAATCAGAATGGAGTGTAAAAAAACACAATCACAAATTAAGCTAATTTTTTATCAGCAAAAAAGAAAACACTTTATTGATGATAACATAACAAAATATATCATGGTATACATTAACAAAGAGAAAAAGGCAGAAGCATCACTGCAAACCACCCTAATCCCAACCAGGTTGGCACCAAGGAGAATGCACAATCATCTGCTAGCTTAAGCCAACAGGTTGATGAGAAACCAACCAAAGGGGGACAAGCAAAAAGCAAGACAGAACAACAACAACTAGCTTCAACTCAGCCAAAACAGACCAGTGCAGACAAGCTTCAAAGATAAACACAAAAAAACAAACAGACTCTCTTAGGAAGACATCTTTATGCAGCCAAGGAAAACCAAGGACTAAGACTAAAGAAGTGCCACTTTATGCAACCACACATCAGTAGTAATCCTTCAACACACACAGCAGATGTCACCCAACAGCATTCAACCACATACACAGCAACAAGAATAAGCAACATTCTGAAGCAAGCATAACCAGTATTCCAACCTTTACAGCAACAGCAATTCAAAGGTTCAGCATATCCCCACAGCTAACAGATCAATCCACTAAGGGACAGAACAACAGAGCATAGGCAGAGGATACCCCAACAGATCAATAGCAGTAGATAAGTGGCAGTTACCCCAACAGATCAACAACAGTTCAGAAACAGATCAACAGCAGTAACAGTTCACCCTCATAGATCAACACAAAGCACGCAAAGTAGACTCAATTACCATTCCTAATGTCGTATTACACTCGTTGCTGATTAGGCACAAGGTCATTAACAGAAAAAATAGTATAGCAAATCCCACCAATGCCCCAGACAAGAAAATCCAGTTTCACTTCCCCAACTACAGATGCACTCCCAAGCAACCACATCATCAAGAAAACCCATCAACATCTGCTCAGCCTCATCTCAGAAAATTGCAGTTGCACTCCCATAACTACAGATGCACTCCCAATTTCCATTACAAGAGAACTACAGTAACCATTTATAAAAACCTCCGCATCTGCCCCGAGCTACACCCTCTAACAGACCACCATAGCAGCTAACCACCTAAGTTACTAAATGAATTTTCTTACCAGATGAAAATTCCTTACAATGTCACCAACAGAATACGAACAACCAGGATCAAATGTTTTCAACCACAATGCTAATTGAACTTTAATTAGCTCACATAACTCTTCCAAAAGTGGGGGCTTGTTGGAGAAAATGCATTCATTTCTGCACTTCCACACAGACCATACCATAGCTGATAGGATAGCTCTCCACACTTGCCTTTCTTTCTTTCTGAACTTCCAGCTCATTGTAGACACTCCATTTTTGACTGACCTTAAGACTCAGACGTCATCGATTAAGCGCTTGATGATCGCGCATGTTTGTACTCGTTTTGAGTTACCGAAATTTGCGGCTGAGTGCCTTGCCTCCGGGCCTCTGAACTCTTTGTGTTTTGGCTTGGTTTATGGACCATGCCTTGTTAACCTTGCCTGGAAGGAGAGAGAGGCTTGTAGGCCACTTTTTGTAGTCGTAGACTACTTTTCCCTCTTGTAGGCTAGTTTCCGGTTTCCAGAGCCTTCAGCCCAGCGCCTTGTCTCGGAACCTCTTCACGTTCTCCTCTTGGCCTGGTTTTCGAACCATGCCTTGTTGACCTTGCCTGGAGGGAGAGAGAGGTCTTGTAGATCACTTTTTGTAGTCATAGACTACTTTTCCCTCTTGTAGACCACTTTTTTTGCTCGTAGACTAGTTTTCGAGGCTTCTAGTTGCGTTTCTTGTCCCGCGGACTTTTGTCTTGCTTCCCTTTTGGTTTGGTTTTGATCCAAACCTTGTTTTCCTTGCTTGGAGGGTGGAATAAGGGGTGTAGACCAGTTTCTCTCCCTGTAAACCACTTTTTGTGCCTGCCAACCAATTTTCTGGTCGGCCAGTTGGTCTCGGTGGTTTGTGGACCACCAAAAGTGGTCGGCAGCCATGCCACCACCTTTCTTTCTTTGTGCAGACTACTCCTCCCCCTTGCCGACCACTTTCGCTTCTTGCAGACCACTTTTTCTGGTCGACCGACCAGTGCCAGTAGCTGGCCGACCACTTCAATTGGTCGGCACCTTTCCTGCATTTTTCTGCAGATATTTTCTTGCCAGCTGTGCCAGTTGTTGGGCACAGAAAGCATCCTCCATACACGTGTATGGAGGGATGGCTTGGAGCCTTCAAGCTTGCTCAACAAGCTTGATGCATGTTTTTCTATAAAAGGGAGCCTCCTCCCTCTTGTCTCAGGTTTAGAATTTTGAATTGGAGCTATAGATACATCTCTATCTCTATATTTCTTCCTTTGCTCCATATTTGTGCTTGAAAATGTAGTTTCTTCACACTTTTGCACACAAACACCTAGTGAAACACCACACTCTTGTTGCTGAGGTACTTGAGGGTCTTGTTTGAACTCAAAAGTTGGTTTTTAGCTCAGAAAAGCTGCTGGAGTTGTTGCTTTGTTCTTGGTCTTCAAGGGTAAGGCTCTAATCCTTTTAAAGCTTTGTTTTGTTTAAGTCTTTGGCCCTATTTACATGATGTTTTAGGCTTAAATTTCTACTGAAAAAAGCTTCATTTTCAAGTGTTTGAAATGTTTGTTTCAGGCTTCTTTGGTGTTAGGGGTGGTCTACCCCCTCTTGTGCCTTGTTTGGCTTTGTTTTGTGCTATCATTTTAAGCTATTGGGACCACCTCTTTTTGGCCTTCTAACCACTGAAACTCAGAGGAATTTCAATGGTTGAAAGTGTGTTTTGAGGTCTCAAGTAAGAGGGGGTCATCCCCTCTCCCTGTGTCTTGGTTGCTTGCCTCGTTGGCTCATCAAAGTAGCATGTTTGTTAAGCTTGTTTTGGCTCCATCTTAGCATGTCTCAGGCATTATTTCAGCATAGCATACCTCTGTTTTGGCTTGGTTTGGTTACCTCATGCATGCATTCTATACTTGTAGTGTAATCTTGCAATCTAGTCTAACATGCATCATGCTTTGGACCATCATTCTAGCATGATTTTGGCTCCACTCCAGCAAGCTTTTACTCATGATTTTCCATGCTTAAGCTCTGTTTTAAGTTATTTTGGTCATGCATGCCTTGCTTTGTATAGCCATAGTGCAATCTTGCTTACTAGCTTTGTGTTTTGAGTCCACTAGCACGCATTGCTTGGGCTATTCACATGATTTAGCATCATTTGCTACATGATTTTAGAGCATGTTTCATTGTTATACACTCACATGTGTCACTCTTTCAATTCTTTTGAAAGGTTATGCTTTATGCCTTAAATATGAGCCAATATGTATGCCATCTTGCCTAAGCTTTTGGGATGCCATCTTAGTGGATTTTTGGTCTTATTTTTCCATGATACAACTCTGATTTTTGTTGGTAAAGTCATCTCATGCTTGGTGTTGGTAGATGTAGTGTAATTCTCTTTGTTGGCCTAGCATGCTCCATGCTTCATGCCTTCATGCTTGCTTGTTTTGGTTATACTCCATACATGTTTTAGCATCATTTTGACATGCTAGAGAATTGTTTTGGGTTGTCTTGGCCATATGGTTCATGTATTGCATAGCTGTAGTGCAATAGGCTTGACTAGCCTTGTGTTTTGATGTATCTTGAATGCCATACTTGTGATAGATGCATGCCATGCCATCATTTAACAGGTTATTTCAGAGTATATAGCATTGCCATGATCTCAGTTCTTTCACTCTTTGAATGCCTTTAAGAGTTATGCATTATTGCCTTGTTTGTGGACCAATGCGTATGCATGTATGCCTAGACTTTTGAGCTCTCATCCCAGCATGTGTTTAGTCTTTGTTTTGACTTAATTGAGCTCTGTCCATGGTTGGTTCAATCATTTGTGCCATGTATTGCATACTTCTTGTGTAGTCCCTTTTGGTAGCCTTGTGCTTTAGGCCCTCTTGCATGCTATGCTTGTGTTGTTTGGATGATTTGGCATCATTTCACACTTGATTTCAAAGCATATAGTGTTGTCACACTTCTATGTTTGTCACTTCTTGATCATGTTTGAGAGTTGTGCTCTTATGCTTAATTGATGAGCCATTGCATGAGCATCACCATCTTGCCTT
This sequence comes from Camellia sinensis, assembly GCF_055761805.1. Classification (NCBI taxonomy): domain Eukaryota; kingdom Viridiplantae; phylum Streptophyta; class Magnoliopsida; order Ericales; family Theaceae; genus Camellia; species Camellia sinensis. The sequence continues at coordinate 13,267,793 of NC_138967.1, read as the reverse complement.
TCATACCATCCTTTCATAGCATTTTGGCCACTGTTTTGGCATGATTTAGGTCTGTCCATATTCGGTTTAAGTCCATTGAGCATTGTTTTGCATGCCTCTTGTGAGATGCTCTTTCATAACTTTGATGCCTTAAGCTTATAAACTTGCCATGCATGCATTGTTTACATGATAGAATCTTGGGCATGCCATCCTAGCATTAGTAGAATAGCATGTTGTTTGCATGTTATTGTAGTGCATTGTGTTTGCATGTTACTACGGCCAAGTTTGGCATCTACTAAATAATACAAAAAGTCAAAAAGTCACTATCCTATTTAAGTCACATCATCTTATTTAAATCACATCACCTCTCTAACACATCACATCAAACCCAATCCAAATCCAACCCATATAAGCCAATAAGTCAAAAAGTATACTTTTTTAGAACATCCCAAACCAACCCTACATTGCATGTTGTTTGCATGTGCATGCAGTGCATTTTGTTTGTATGCTATTAGCATTGATAAGTTGATCATGTTGCATTGCATTGTGTTTGGATAGGGTGTCAATCCAAACACGAGAAACGAGGGACGTTTCATACTTGAAGTGATGAAACATGCCTCATTTCTCGGTCGCCGACCCTTTTGATCATGCATGATAGAGTTTAAGGCCCTTAAGTGTTATTTGTGTATTCATTCACATTGATTCGTGCAATCTTGGCTTCTCGGCCATCGTGCATTGCAATGCATGGTTGGTGGCCCGTGAGCCGAGAGTCGAGTGCCGCACTCCCTTGAGCTTAAAAAATGATAGGGAGGGTGGTTGTGCACACATACCTTACAAATGCACTGCTGTGCCCCTTCTTATTTTCTGTTGCAGCAAATTAGAGCTTGGTAGGATTTTCTAGTCGGCAGACCAAAAAAAGTAGCTGGCCGACCACTTTTTCTGGTCTGTAGCATGTGTAAGTAGTCTACAGGTGGTCTACACCATCATTAAGTGGTCGGCAACCTTCCTGGAGGTCTCCAAGTTGAGGTAGAAGCTATCTGGAAGTTTGTGCAGTATTCTAAGATCAAATGCAAACAGAGGCAAGTTGGGACATCGTAATGAATTTCCGAATGAGGCGACCGAGCATGCATGCACTTCTCGCCCTGAGGACCTCTTCTTACTGCTTTACTTGGCTGCTTTGCTTAGCTAACTAATGCTTTGGTTTTGTACTTAATTAGTTGATGCACTTAGCTAATCAATTTGTGTTGTAATAACTAATTAGTTAACTAGGATTAGTTAATTAGTTTCATTTTGTAATAATTAGTTTAATTAGCTTAGATTAGCTAGTTAGCTAATTATTCGGACCCTCCGTCGAGAGGGCACAATGTTGTAAATAAGGGTGCGTGTGTGTGATGCATGTCTTCCAACCCCCATTTCTTTCTCCATTTTACTTATCGACTTTCGATGGTTAGTTTTAGGGCATGTTTCAATTAGCATCCTTATGCTAGCATGTTTGCATTCATTCATTCGTCTTGCATGCACCGGGCTCGGCGCATAATACAAACTGCATTGTATTTCAATACCAATTTGAATACATGTTATCTAATTGCATTCACATGACATCTTAGAATAGCCAAGCCTATTTTAGCTGCATTTTTGCATGTGTTGCATTAGGTATTGTTAACATAGTTAGGATCATTCATTGATTACTAACTAGCTTCTTTTTTGGCTCGGAGTACACAGTGAGTGTTTATGCTTTAGCATACTTGCATGTGTGTGAGTGTTGCCATGATAGCATGCTTGCCATGAGGTTATTTACTTAATTGCTATAACTGCATGAATGCCTGCGGATGAAGGTTGCATTGCTTGAATTGGAACAATTCGTCAAAATGTGCGTTTTAAGCCCACTTTGCGGAGTGGCAAAATCATGTTGTTTTCTAAGCCCACTTGAGGGTGGAAAATCCGCATCTTAGCCTACTTGCGAGTAGCACTTTCAAACCATTTTCGAAAAAACAAACAGGAGATGTTTTGTTCCAAATCGAGTGATTTAGTCTATACTTGTATGTTGTGCGCATCACATAGTAAAGTTAGCTAATAAACCGAAATAAGAACACATGTCTTTTCAAAAACAATATATCATGTTAGTAAAGGCTAATCTTTGATCGGGCGAGCGGGGGTGCTTATTTCAGGACCTTCCCCTCTCGTACGCAAGTTCCCGAGCCGAGGCAACTTTGGTGATGACGGACACGTGACCTTAGGCACGAGTCAGGGTTTTCTAAATTTCCCAAAATAAAATATTTAGGTGGCGACTCTGAAATCTGGCAAAGCAGTCCATGTTTGGCACTTCTTGATTAAAATCGATTTTCCAAAACGATTTGCCGAATTTGGACTTTTTGGTGATTTATCAGTCTTACATTGCACTTTGTGAGATTAGATTCAGAACCGTGACAGGAGTCCGAACTGTAATAGCTAAGAACTACAATTCGCGCCCTCACGCGCGGAGCGGAGTTCCAGGCGGTCTACACTCATCCACCAATTAAATAGACAGTCCATAGATCCTGGAGTTGCCCAAGAAAGCCCCCACCAGTCAATTATGCATGCCCAAATTTTCCATACAAAGGGACACAGCAACAGCAAATGACTTACTGATTCCAAATCAGATTTGCAGAAAACATACGACAAGTCCACACTACCCCTCAATACACCAATCCTATTTAGGTAAACTGCTGTCTTAAGTCTGCTTTTCCAAGCCAACCAAGTAAAGAATTTGGCTTTGGGAGGAGAAAAATTATTCCAAATTAAACCAGCTGCTGTAACAGTGGGCCCCCATTCTAGGTCACCCCAATTGTAAACATTGCTTACCTTGAAACCCCCTACTTGATCTGCCTTCCATCTCACATGGTTCTCTAAATCTATATGCTTAACCTAGACCCAACACCCAACCTGTCAGTAAGCCTTACCACTTCTTTTTCCTCCCAAGCATGAAGAGTTCTTCTAAAATTAAAACACCATCTATTTGAGCTTACCTGCCTTGAGATCAGCACACTCAATGACACCTCTTTCTCTGTACTCAATTGAAATAATCTGGGAAATTGAGAACGCAAACTAGACTCCACCAACCAATTATCAACCCAGAACTGTATTCTTCTACCATTCCCAACTCTAAGTTCCAAATTTTCCATAAAGAGTGTAAAAAGTCTTGGGTTAGCTTGTGCCACAACCAAAATGTCCCTCCAGATCTGTGAAGTGACTCCAACTGCATTAGCTGGTAGCAGCCACCTCCCACTTATGGATCCATACTTGCTATACACAATTGAGCTAATAAAAAAAAAAAAAAACAATGAAGTCAATTGATAATTAAAAAATACAATTAATTTTTTTTTTTCAAAAAGCATAGTGAGGTAAAACCCAATCAGAAATTAAGCTAATTAATAGTGAAAAAGCACAACAATTTTTTTTAAAAAAAAATACAGTGAGTTAAAAATCTAATTACAAAATATAATCCAATCATTATCATCAATCATTTTCTTTTAAAAAAAAATAGACTAAAAATACAATCCCCGTGTGACCATAATCAAAAAACATGAATATAACCCTTTTTAAAAATTAAAAAAAAAAACACATACTAAATGGAGTGTAAAAAAAAAATCAAAAAACATGAATACAATGTATTGTATATAACCCTTTTTAAAAATTTGAAAAAAAAACACATATTAAATGGAGTGTAAAAAAAATCGAAAAACATGAATACAATGTATTGTTTTTTTTTTTCAAAAAACACATATTAAATGGAGTGTAAAAAAATATAATCATTTAAAAAAATAAAATTATCGTGTAATCAAAACGGAGTGTAAAAAAACACAATCACGTTTTTCCTCATAAAAAATAAAAAAAAATGAAGTCACTTGATAATTAAAAAATACAATTATTTTTTTTTCATCAAAAAGTATAGTGAGTTAAAAACTCAATCACAAATTAAGCACAACCATTTTTTTTGTTTTTGAAAAATGCAGTGAATTAAAAAAATCCAATTACAAAAAATAATCTAATTATTATCATCAATAGCACGTATTTTATGTGAAACTAATTAATACAATTTAATTTTTTTTCCCAAAAAACATAGATTAAAAATAAAATATTGAAAAATAAACAAAGTTTTATTAAAAAATAAAATTATTTTTTAAAAAAAATATGAATTAAGTTAATTGATAGTTAAAAAACACAACCTTTTAAAAAAAAAAATAAATTAGAGTGACTACTTTATGTGAATCTAATAAATACAATCTAATTGTTTTTTTTTTTTTTAAATATAGACTAAAAATACAATCAGCATGTGACTATCATCAAAAAACATGAATACAATCTTCTTCTTTAAAAAAAAAAAAAAAAAAAACACATATTAAATGGAGTGTAAAAAAACATAATCATTTAAAAAAATAAAATAATCGTGTGATTAAAATGGAGTGTAAAAAAATACAATCACATTTTTCCTCATAAAAAAAAGAATGAAGTCATTTGATAATTAAAAAATACAATTATTTTTTTATTTATCAAAAAGTATAGTGAGTTAAAAACTCAATCACAAATTAAGCATAACCATTTTTTTTGAAAAATACAATGGGTTAAAAAACCTAATTAAAAAAAATAATCTAATTATTACCATCAATAGTGCGTACTTTATATGAACCTAATAAATACAATCTTTCTTTCTTTTTTTTCTCAAAAAACATAGTTTAAAAATAAAATATTGAAAAATAAACAAAGTTTTAGTCACAATCAAAAAATACAATCCAATCATCAATAATTAATATTTTATGTGAACCTAATGAATATAATCATTCTTAATCAATTTTAAAATATAATGACTATATTAAGAAATAAATAATTTACTCACAAACTTTGAAATATTTTTCTTCCAAAATTGTAAATATAATCAGTATATGTGAACCTAATGAATACAATTATTCTTAATCCAATTTAAAAATATAGTCACTATATTAAAAATTAAATTATGATTTACTCACAGATTTTGAAATATTTTTCTTCCAAAATTGTGTCCCAAAGCTACTGCCGCTGTACAGTTTATGTCGCTAAACTCTCTCCAACTCTGCTACGTAGCTCGAAATATCAACGGCTCAAATGGCCCGAAATTCCAAAACGACGTTGTTTTGGTTTTTTTTTTTTTCTTTTTTCCTTCTCGTTTGTCTGAAAATCTAAAGATTGAAGAAGAAGAGGAGGAGAGAAGAAGCTGGTCGCTGGTGAATATCATCATCGTTAACAACATCTTCATCACATCATCATCAGCCAATATTTTTTTTCTTCCTCTTCACCTTCAGATTTGGATCTAGAAAAAAAAAAAAAAAAAAAAAAAAAAAAAAAATCTTCATCATCAACAACATCTTCATCAACATCACCATCATCAACACATCATCTTTATCTTCAAAGCCAGAGGAAAAAAAAAAAAAAAAAGAAGAGAGAGAGAGAGAGAAAACAGAGTCTGAAATCACAAGGTCACAGTTGCACAGTCGCAAACCCTCCATCACCGTCGCCTCTCTCTCTGTTTCCATCGCTCTTCTCTCCTCCTCTCTCTCTCTCTCTCTCCCTCTCTCTCTCTCTCTTGCCCTCCCCCTCTATGTTCAGATATAAACGAGAAAAAAAAATTTATCAAAATGATGTCATTTTGACATTCAGGACATTCGAGTCGTTGAAAATTCGAACTCTCACGCATTTTTCGAAGTCTCTATGTCACCCTAATTTTTGCTGTGATAGGAAGGCTGCTAGTAATCTATCTATTATATAGGAAGGCTAATGTGGTAGTGTGTTGTAGGTAGTAATCTATCTATTATGTAGGGTTTAGGGTATATTGGAAACAACAATAATTCATCCCCCTTTTCCTCCCACCCCCTTTGACCCCCTCTCTCTCTCATTGGTTACATTTTCTTTTTCTTTTTCTTTTTTTTCCTACTCCTCCAATCACCACCCGCCACGTGGCAAAGGAGGGTGAGGGAGTGACCCCCAAAAGGGGGTCCCAAGCATTATTCTATTGGAAAGGGCATTTTTATGGGATTTTTTTTTAATCAGAAAATTAAGAAATTAGTATTAGAATAATGGAATTATATAGATTTTGGGTATATCGGAAAGGGATTTTTTACAGGATTTTTTTTTTAATCAAAAAATTATGAAATTAAGATTAGAAAAATGAAACTCCTATAAGATTTATGGGTTAAAAAGACTATTTTCTCCATATATATATATATATATATAGATAAACTTATAGAGGAATGGATACCTCTAGAATTGCTTGTGTTGCTTCTCCTCTCCACTGACTCGGTGAGGTCGGTTCGTGCCTCTATATTGGTGTGCTCCCATGTTGAGAAAATATGGAGGGAGGGTAGAGCGTGTCATCTAGTGTATCTCTCTCTTATGGTTTTATATTTATTATTTTTTTATATTAGGATTTGCAGAGATCTATATATATAAGGAAAAGGCTTTTTTAAGAATAACAATTGTGGAAGTTCTAAATTCCTAAACTAATTTTGTTAATTTGTTAATTTTTAAAGAAATAAAAAAAAAATCTATTGGTTAGTTCCTTAAGTCAAAAATCTAAAAACAAAAAAAAAAAATTCTAATTATCTACACTTTTGAATTTTAAAATTCAAAATAATATGATAAGTCACCCTCACTCTTTCCAAAAATAATGTTGATCAAAACAATTCAAATAAAAAAAAATAAAGACACTAGTTATCTATGATTTTGAATTTCAAGATTCAAAATAATATGGTAAGCCACCTTTACTCAACTCTCACATTTTCTCAAAATAATATAAATCAAAAATTTTAAAAAACCAATCAAATTAAAAATTCAATAAAATTATCTCTTTAAAATACTCAATATTTGATCTTTTTTCCAGCCTGGCCAACTCCTTCCCAAATGTAATGATGCAATGGCCAGAGCATTGTTTGGGCGGATTTTGAAAATGTGAATATTAAAATAATAGTAAATAGTTTGGGCGATGAATTGATTTAGAAAACTAATGTGTGGTTGAGATTAAGTGTGAATTTTACCATATAAAAATTGAATATGGATCATATATTGTTTTTTATATATAATTTTGGGTACTTTTGTATAACTATCAAAAATTATTACGATCACATGTTACTTATCATTTGATATATTATTGTTGTATTATTGTAATAAATGTTATTATTAATGTCTATTATTAATGCAGTGATGAGACGTCACATGGTAAATAAAAATATGTTTTGTTATTATTATTATTGATAATATATTTCTTTATTTACCGTTTTACAATGTTCAAAAAATTAATTTATGTTTATTGTTAGTTTTTGTAGATGATAACTCAAAAATAAATTTTAACCAAATTCAAGTTATAACTAATTTGAGATTGAAAAGGAAATTTCAAAAGAAATTATAATCATATATAATTTTAAAATATTTTTAAAAACATACAAGGAAAAATTGGAACTATAAATTAAAATTATCAAACAACCTAATTCTATGAAAAAAATTAAAATGAAAAATTGATCAAATTTGAATTTATAATTATTAAATATTTTGATAAGCCATTAATTGTTTGTTCAGGTTCTTGCATGATCTAGTCTTAAATAGTTTTTCAGATATGTATATATATATATATATTTTAAAATTGATACAATCAATACCAAACATATTTTATGTAACGCCCTCAAAATAATACATATAAACCCCACATTCTTGACATGCATAAACATAGGTGAATAAAACATATTTCCATTTATCAGAGTATTAAGTACAAAAGTATTACATGTTGACATCAAAAGTAAATGTCCTACGTGCTTACAACTTTCCAAGTCAACACTTGGTTCCAACAAAAGAAGAGTTCTAACTCTTTATACAAAATAAGCCATTGGCTTGAATTTACATGTAATACCAAAAGATAACAACAAAAGATATGTCAGCCTCTAAGCCTCCCAAGCTACGTCCTTGGAGGTGGCATATCACCTGAACCTGAAAATGATGTCCCATATAGGGTGAGTCAACGCCCAGTAGAGACATGCTAAACATAATATGATCAATAACTAAAACATTACCATTTGATAAATGTTTAACTCATATAAACAAACGTACATCCCTTTCACAACCAATCCTCATTCACAAATACATTCAATTCCTTTCTGTTTCTTTATCTAAACCAATTCATGGTTATGGTTCTCTGTTCAACGGGACAATTTACAATAAGACTACAACTCAGGTTAACAATACTTCGATCATGATCAATTATTATAATACTACAAATCACATTATTAATACTTAAACACTTCAATTTCAACTGAGATTACAACTCATATTATCATCAATTCAATACTTCAATTCATCTACGTTATGCAAACGCTATTTGGATTTCGGGACTTTCACCCTGGATACTCCGGCCAACTTAGTTATCACTGGAGTCCATCCCCTATCTCCTCCCAAATCCGATTTAGGAGTACATCTCCTATCTCCTCCAAAACCGTGGAGTACATCCCCTATCTCCTCCCAAACAACATACATATACAATGTATTTAAACACTTATCATATACAATGATCTAGCAAAGCACATATTCAATGTGTTATTCCATCCGTCATATTCAATGACATACTCAATTGATTAGTTTTAATTCACATAATCATCATGCAGTGTCTACAACAATCAAGGCTATCCTCCACCGACAGCCCAAAGCATTTATTTCTAAACAAATAATAAATTCATCAAACAGATAAATTATCAACGTTTTCATGGGTGAGTGATTAATCCATCCAACTACACCATTCAATCTCATAATTTCCTAATTCCATTATTTCCAAACCAATTTCATATTTCCATAATAAATTTCATTTATTACATAAATGACCCGATTAAACCCAACTAAGGCATTTTCCCTTTTTATCTCAACATTGACTCAAAAGTCCAAATATCATCAATGAACATCAATAATCTCATTTTAAAGCCCAATTACACATGTATGGTTCAAAGGAACAAAACCCCTCTTTTCAATATTTCAAATCTCAAACCCTAACTTCCCAAATCAAACCATTTATACAAAATGCCCAACATCTATGTTAAAACTCATAAAGATGAGTAGTTATCCCAACCTCAAGTGAAGGAACCCAATGGAGAAGATGAAGAAAACTCGGAGGTGCTCCAAACTCACAATTTTTCGGATCAAAAGAAAGGTCTTGAAGAGCTCTACCACTTTAATGAAGGCACAAGGGTTGGGTCTCATTAAACCAAGATCAAAATGTAGAGAGAGAGAGAGAGTTCTAGAGAGAGAAGCTCTCAAATGAGGGTTTTGAAAAGCTAGAGAGAGAGAGTGTCGAAAAAGTGGTTCAAAAAGCTTCATCTCAGACTATATACATCACAATCCACTCGAGCGTGGAACGCCCCGCTAGAGCGTCAGACACAGACTCCCGCTCGAGCGTGAAAAGCGACGCTCGAGCGTCGAATGCACACTTCTAGAAGTTCTGCAGATGAAGGTCCTCGCTCGAGCGTGAAAGTGGACGCTCGAGTGTCCGATGACTTGCAGAAAAAACACTGAAGACTGAATAATCACACTCGAGCGTCAAGATCCCCGCTCGAGCGGAGGAGCAAAAGCAAGGGGCCCGCTCAAGCGTCAAAAGCCTCGCTCGAGCGTGAAAGCAAAAATCTGGGCATCAACCAATTGTTTCTAAACACAACCAACCCGCTTCAAACTCGCCCAACACAACTCAAAACTCAAATACAAAAAGTAAATGATGGAAACGAGAATAAGACAACAACACACAACCACGGACCGAGTCCGGAATACGATAGACAATGAAAGGATAACAGGGATCGCTATATTTTAAGAAGGGTAAATTATATCGATAGTCCATATATTTTGTCTCTTGTGTTAATTTGGTCTCTATAATTTCAATTAGCTTGATTTTTATCCCAAATTTTAGATTTTGTATTAATTTGGTCTAATTGATAATGTCGATTAAGATTTTTGAAAGAAAATAGTTATTGAGTTGGTTGAGATTAACTTATTAAGTTGAACAAGTTTATAATTTTGTCTATAAAAGTATAACAGATGCTACTCATGTATGTATTTTCAATAATAAAAAAAAACGCTAGCAATTATAACAATTGGATTAAATTGAGACAAAATTATAAATTTATGGTCAAAATTGAGCAAATTAAAATTGTAAGGACAAAAATAACATGAGTTAAAATATAGGGATTACCAATGTAATTTATGCTTTTAAGATTAAGTACATAATTTCTTAATTAAATTTGAAATTGTTAATAAATATACCAAACAAATATTTACATGTTTCCTATTTTTGTTATAAATTTTTTAAAAATATATATTTACTAATTAAAAATTAAATAAATAGGTAGGTCTACTAACTTATGAATTGGACATGAAATAGACGATTCTCTAAAGACTAGGCTTAATGAAGAATTATTGGCAAAAAAAATCGACTTGAACTATATTTTCTTTGCTAATTTTTAGTATTTAATCTAATATTAGAACCTCCAAATTAGCTCATATCAATCACGAACTGATAAACTATAATATAATTTAAATATAAAATTTAAATTTATTAGAAATAAAATATGACCTACAATTTAGGGTGACTTTATCTTAAATAACTTTTTTATACATAAATATATATAACTATTCATTTAATTGTTTTAAACATAAATATATATAAAAAAAAAATTTACTATAGTTCAAACTTTTTAATAAGTATGCATAAAATAAGTCCATATTTCTTTGTTATCTAAAAAAGCAACCTAAGAGGGGGTGAATTAAGTTTCTACAAAATAAAATTAATAATACCCCAATAAAATTAACTACTAGTACAACAAATTATTTACAAGAACAATGATGAACTTAGCAGTAAATGATCAAGCAAAATAACAATGAAGTATAACTAACATACATGGTAAATCAAATGGTTAACACATGAATATTAGATAGTTATAGCAGTAGTAGGAAAATAAAGAGATTAAGGAAGAGGAGACAAACAGATTTACAGTGGTTCAGCTTCAACTGAGCCTACATCCACTCCTCAAGTTTCACTTGAGATTTTTCACTATCTTCTAACTTCACAGGGGTGCTAGCAACCTCTTTACAAATGGAGCAATCCTCCACGGATTTTACACAGACTTCACAAGCCCAAACCCTTGCAAATCTTAGGTAATCACAATCACTCTCAAGATTTCAAGAATACAGTGTTTACAACACTTTTACAAGATGAAATAGTATTTTTGCTTTCAAATAAAGGTTATAATAAATATCTCTCAAAGATAGATATATAAAATGAAACTTTGATTTTTCTATAAATCTCACACAGGAAAGATGAGCTTAATGCTATAAGGTTCGGTGTATAATTTCTGAGAATAGATGTGAGTGATTATAGATCAAAGAATATTTTTAGGTTTTTTGTAACTTGTTTACATTAGAGGTTTTGGTATATACAATAAAAATTATAGTCGTTTACAGCCGTTGTATTCATTTGAATTTATAACCGTTTATAGCCGTTGTAGTCATTTGAATTTATAACCGTTTATAGCCGTTGTACTTCCATCATTACCAATTTGAATATCTTCCACTCCATCATTAAAAATTTGAATATCTTCCACTTAAACCTTTTGAACCTTTTGGCCTTTTGAACCTTTATTGCCGTTTATAGCTATTGTACTTCCATCATTACTAATTTGAATATCTTTCACTTGAACCTTTTGGCCTTTTGAACCTTTATAGCCGTTTATAGCTATTGTACTTCCATCATTACTAATTTGAATATCTTCCACTTGAATCTTTTGGCCTGCTACTGTGCTAAACTGTTTGAACCTTTGTTTTGGGCTGTTTGAACTCCTGATTTAATCAAATATTAAATACATTCTAACAACATTTAGCATAAAGGTTTAGGTGAGAAATAATGGGACAAAATAAATTTTGATTATATTTTTCTTTTTCAAATAAATTAAAATATAATCATCAAAATAAATTTTGGATTCTATTTTTCTCTTTCAAATAAATGAAAACATAATTAAATAAATCATCAAAATAAATAAGTATTTTTATTATAAAAAAATATTTACAAATATTTATTTACTAATTTAATAAATAGATAGGTCAAATGATTCATATAAGTTAGGAATAGAATAAGACAATTTTTAATGATTAGGTGAAGGACAAGTTGGCGTAAATCTAATGTTAAGTCCACATTTAATATTGCAAGTGAATCCTAATTCATTTTTACGTAAATCTTATAATATAAGACAAATTATAATTTTTAAATTTCACAAAACATAAAAAAATTACTATATTGACAAATGTAATTTACCACTATCATATGATAAATTAAATTTACGAAACTCATAAGACAAAATATATTTATATTTTATCATAAATATAATTTTTGTGATTTATTTTTTAATTTTTACCACTTAAATTATGACATATATTTTTTATTAATAACTTAGAGCACACAATTAATGACATCAAAGCAAAAAAAAAAAACTCTTATATGTAACTGTAATAAAAATGAATAAAATTTAATTAATTCTAAATCATTTTGCTAAATATTGTAGATAAATTTTTTAGATTATTATTTAACTTTAAAAATTAATTTTTGATTATTTATTTATATCCATAGATAACATGAGTAATTATGCTAGTTTTTAGATAATCAAAAAGGGTATTTTTGTAGTAGAATTTTGGGGTTTACCTCTTGTGCAGAGATGGTTTAACCAGTACGACATATAATCGAGTGTTGTATCTTGAGAGAAATAGAAGTTCTGCTGCATCAGAATATTTTGAACGATTTACCTGTTATTCCCACAGTGGTGTATGTATAAATTAAATGTATAATTAAAATAAATAATAAAATAAAATAATTCAGAAAATAATTATACAAATTAAATTTCGAATTAAATGCTTACAAAAATTAAAGCCGAGGCTTGTGTTCGACACAATCTCCTTAAAGTAGATTTTGTCCTCGCTTCGGTGTTTCGAGTTTTAACCCACGTCTACTTCCTAGGATGCAACGATTAACACTTGAATTTACAGTATTACAAAATCAAGTCTGGCGAACCAAAACTCCTTGTGACTCTTTCTTTTTCTTCTTAAAAATTAAATGCAGAACAGATGCAGAAACACAGAGAAGAACAAAAGGAGAAGGACGAAATTCTGAGGAAAAAAATTCATCTCTGAATTGCTGGCCTTTTATAAGAGGAATGGTGGTTGTTCGAACAGATGCCAACAGATAAACAATTGTTCGGACAGATTCAATAACATTTTGGACAGATTCAATTTGAATTCAATAGGTATGAACCTATTTTGAACCCTTTGAACTTGTTCGGATGGGTTTGAACTCGTTAGGGATTTGTTTGGGTAAAGGGAAAAAAAAATTTAAAAATAAATAAATAAATTACAAAAGTTTTTGGCTCAAAAAGATAAGTATTAGACTGGACAAGCCCAACCCAACCTCACACCACGTACTTGCGCCTAAGCCCAACTCGCATGACCAGACAGACGGTGGTGCGCAATTTTTGTTTTGAGTCCAATAAGTCTAGTTCACTTTACCCATAACCTCACCTTTTCACAAACTTGGTTACCCATTGGGGCCCATTCAAAGTATCCCAAGGTAAGGTATATAAACTCATTCAAAACCTTAAGCTTTTCCAATGTAAGACAAGCAAATTTAACAAATGTGTAGGAAACCCACCTAAAGTCATTCCACGAACCCGAAAATACATATTGAATTCTCATTCATCCAGAAATAGTTTGAGTAACCAAATACATGATTTTATTTACCACGCAGCATTAAATACGAACCCAATGAAAAAAATTAAAAATAACGCTTAGATTCCATCTTAATTAATACTCAAAGTTAACAAAAAATAAGAATTTTCTAAAACCATTTTCAGCAATAACAACTGCATGGACGTTATGTTTAGCTACGTAGGAAGATTGTAGACTAGTTTGAACTCTGGTTATCAAGGATGATTTGATTTGTGAGAATATTTTAACTAATGAGAGGTTCAAGCTTAGTGAGGGATTAACTATGTTATCATGTTGCCGATCAAAAAAAAAAAACTATGTTATCATGTTATTTCTTGTTTTAGTTATTAAAGAAATAGGCTTGCATTTTTGCGTACTTGTAAACTCTTATATTTAATTTATGTTAGATTATTATTTACCAACAAAAAAATAATTACTTATGTATCAAAACTGGTTCTGAAAGGACGTTACCGTACAAAGAAATACGAATAGGAAGAAGGGGAAGAAAAAAAGTAAGAAAAAGATTCTTGATCTTTCATATTCATTAGTAGTTGCAATATTTATTCGTGAATTATCTTTAGCTCCAAGATTCTCATTGAACCCATTGTCACTTAAAAAATAATTACACCTTGTTCTTTATGTCCATTGTTTCTTTCAAAAGAATAAGCACTCAAAAAAGTTTATTTCTTTCACTAAGATCATCTCCAACGGTGAATCAAACCTGGCATCAAATTTAAAATTTGGTGAAAAAGTCACTTTTTTAAGCTCCAACGTTTTCACCAAATCGATATCAAATCCAAAATTCAGCAAAAATGGTACCAAACTGAGTGCAGGCGAAGCATTTCACCAAATCACTGTTCCTAACCGTTGGGATGAGACGAACGGGTCGACCATCCGGTTGACCAACCGGTCGCCCCGGAGAAAGTTCAGACAGTTCACAAAAAGGTTGAAACCAGTTAAAAAAAAAAAAAAAAAAAAATTTGCCTAGGTGGTCGACCACCCGGTCGACCGGCCGGTTGACCACCCGGTCGACCACCAAAAGTTCAAAAAGTTCAAAAAAAAAAGGTTCAAACCGGTAAAAGAAAAAAAAAAAATTTGCCGTTACCGGTTGACCGGCCGGTCGACCGGCCGGTCAACCAACCGGTTGCCCAGCGCAAATTTGATGAAACGGATTTGATGTTGAACCGTTGGAGCGCGAAGTATCAAATTAAGGAAATGACCCATTTTTGACTCAGATTTGGTGAAACATTTGGTACACCGTTAGAGATGCTCTAAGACTAGGACAATGGTTCTATTTGGCATAGTTTATGAGCAGGAATGTATATAGATTTTTCATCTTGGGAGTTTGTGCATTTTGTACAAGCTTACAGTTTATGAGATTAAAAAAAAAAATAAAAAAATGATTAAATTATTCTAAAGTAAGATAGGGATTTTTTTTTTTTTTTTGGTTGGGATTTATTTTTTTATTTTGGCATGGATTTAGATTTGGAGACTTATTTATAAATCCTTTTTCAGACACTTATGGTAGGCTAAGTTCCGTGTAATTTCTTATAGAGTCTCAAGTCCTATTTAAATAGGAATGTATTCCACAAGATCCTACATAAACGTAACGTAACGTAACGTGACACTTACATAAACGTAACGTAACGTAACGTGACACCTATATAAACGTAACGTAACGTGATACCTACATAAACGTAATGTGACACCTACATAAACGTAACGTAACGTGTCACGTCACGTTTCACAAACTTAATGAGTTTTTATTTTTTTAAATTGAATGTGAAAATGTTACTGGTTTATGTTGGTGTCACGTTACGTTTCATATAAATATGATCTATGGTAACATTCAATTTCCTATATAGATCATAGGTGTCACGTTACGTTACGTTTATGTAGATATGATCTATGACAACATTCAATTTGAATGTTGCCATAGGTCATAAGTATCACGTTACGTTACGTTTATGTAAATATGATTTATGGTAACATGTAATTTCCTATATATGAAATTGCATGTTACCATAGATCTATGGTAACATGCAATTTTACCATAGATCATAGGTACCCACCCCAAGGTGGCCCAGTGGTAAAGGCATACACGTGACTATGTGGGCTAGGCGCACAGTCATGGGTTCGATTCCCCTCTAGGATTCTCTTGGGATTTAAGTGGGGGGCCGCGGCGGTGGGATGCTGCGATTGTCCCTCTGAGGATTAGTCGATGGACGCAACCCAGCGGTAGAAGTCGGATACCTCAGTTTCAAAAAAAAAAAAAAATCATAGATCATAGGTGTCACGTTACGTTTACGTAGGTGTCACGTTACGTTACGTTTATATAGATATGATCTATGATAACATTTAATTTTCTATGTATGGTTTTACTATTATTTATGATATTAACAACTAATATTAATGGTAAATGTGTCAACAAACTTTCCACAGGACTTATGAAAACATAAGTTTTTTAATAGGATCATATGTAGCATAAATCTCCCTAATAAGACTTATAAATAATTTTTTTATTTAGGTTATCAGTTTTTAACTTAAAATTACAACAAACAACGTATCTATTTGTTTCCTTGTTTTTTCTAATACCATTTTTTCATTTCAGCATTGAGGCATGCTCACTAGTTAAGATGTAAAACAATGTAAATATGATACAACATTTGCATTTGTAGTGATGAAGATTTAATAGTCTCAAGAGCACTCAATTGGTGACAATATTAATGACAAGTGGGCAACTACAATACAAGCAGTACAATGGTAGTTCTTCTTCTTCTTTCCTTTTTTTTTTTTCCCCCTTGTATTTTCTTTTCTTTTTGGCTCTAGTAGTTACAAACATTCAAATTTTGGATTGCACATAAACAATTATTGTTGTTTGTTTTTTCAATCGTCTTATTATTGAACATTTTATTTAAAAAAATCTAAATAATTATAGTTACCTAACTATTGCATCATAGGACATTAATTACCATGAATAATCAATATGTGAGCATTTAAAAAGAATTTGGCTTTGGACTGTCCAGTTTTTGGATTTATAGGCCGACCATGAGTTCCACTTTCGATAACCTAACCAGTCAATTTTAGGTATGGGTAAAAGAGTACTGATTCAATAAGCGTAACTCTATAATTTCAGTATATTTGTCTTAAATAAATGAATGACTTATATTGTTTTTGTTCTCTTACAGGCAAATACAATTAAATTACATAACTATGTTTTTCAAATTAATATGGTTTTTTTAATGATAATTCACACATAAGTACTTCAAAAATAAACGTTTTAGATTATCATAATAAAGTTTTTGGTGGGTCCAATATCTCAAAATTGGACGGTCCAATTCCCTTCAAGGATGGAGACAAGCAAAATTCTTTTAAAAAATTTTGCTATTTCCCAACAAGTGTTACTATTGGCATGTCGTTTCACCAATTTTTTTTTATAATAATTATATGAAAGAATCCAAACAAACTTCTCTGGTGGAAATTCTTTTTGCCGCTTCTTTTTGAAAAAAAATTTCCCACCAAGTTCTGATAATGTGAATTCCATATTATATAAGGTGGTGATTAAGACTAACTTAATTAAGCCCAAATTAAGAAAAAGGCATTACTAAATAAAATAAAAAAACAAATGGGGTTTGAGATGAGATTCCTATTAGGAGCCACAATCCTACTTTTTGTTGACTAGTAGTTCTAATTAATTAAAGGTGCTCTTTGATATGACCCCAAATTATTCTTTAGAATTCTACTTTGTACCAAAATTTAAATAAATAAATAAATGTTATTACAATTTATTCATTCACAAAGTGTCAATTATACCCTCATCTCTTACCTCCCAAACCCTAACTTTGACTCCATCCTTACCTCCACCCAAGGCTACACTAGCTTTGGCCACCCTCTTCGCCAATTCACAACTCTGATTGTTGCCCTCCGACTTTTGCTCAGTTACAATAACCCACAGCCTCCCCTTAGCATCCTTCGTGGCTCTCCAACCCTTTCTTCACTTTCCCCAGCCTCCTTTACCCTCATGGCCCCCACGCTCGTAGTTTGGTAGCTACCTTGACTCTTTATAGCCTTCTATCACCTCCACAACCCCTACCTTTAAGCTCCCTACCTCAACAAAATTCTACTCTTGCATCCTCCCTTCTTCCTCTCACCTTCTCATGATTTCTCTTTTCCTTTTGTTTCGTAATTCTTCCTCTTTCAATCTTTTCTTTTTATTCTCTATTTTGCTTTGCTCGAGACGACTGGTAATGGTGGAGGTGTAAAAAGGACTCAGAGTGGTGCCAACGGGTAAGGAGGGGCCATGGAGGTGGTATCAAAGGGTGAAGAGGGGTTGTGGGGTGGTGAGAAGGGCTTGGATGGACCTAGACAAAATTAGGGGTGGTGGGTAGTGAGTGGCGGCTAAGACTTGACAGGGTGTGATCAATTTTGGTGTTAAGTGGGGTGATCAAAGAATTTTACAAAATTCGAAATTGGTTTTTATGAGTTTAAGAAAATGGGGGTCCAATGAGATTGCGTGGGTGCCATTAACGACACCCTTAATTAAAGGGCAAATTATATTCATATTCGTTGTAGTCTCTTATATTAATTTGGTCATTTTAGTTCTAATTGTATCAATTTATCATTGATTTTTTTATTTATTATTTTTTTTATACATTGTGTCGATTTAGTTTAATTAATAACGTTCATTTGAAAATTAGACTAAATCAAAAAGTAAAATATTTCATTCACTTTCATCAAAATAATTGAGGGGTTGATGTCAAATTTAAAGTAGTGCATTCCTTTATGAATGGGCAACTTTTTTTTCTTAATTTATATCCAATTTATTAATTGAAATAACATAAATTAAATGATAAAACTGATATAATTAGAATTATAAATAATAAATTGACACAAGAGATAAGTTAAATCGATGTGGATACCACAATAGGTGCTCACTTACATAGTAATATAAATATAGATGCTTCTAAAGACATTATGTCGACCTATGATACCAAGGATGTTTCATGGCTATGCTAGTATTTAGGAACCTTGAAAACAAGGTATTCTTCATGATCCCATAGAATTTTCTTAGCCTTCATACAAAGTCAAACTCATGTTCGATACGTTCTTTCAATAAAATTACAAAGAAAGAATTAAAAATAAATAAATAAATACACATAGTGTTATCCATTTTTCTTATTTTATTTATATTCTTTTAAAGTTTTTCTTATTGGCATCCGATAGTTTCATAGGATCAACTTCAAAAGATTATAAATAAAACAAGAAAAATGGGTAGCCTGTACTAAACTTATCTCTACTTTGCCTTTGCCCTCAAAAAATATAAAAAAATAAAAAATAAATAAATAAATGTAGTCTATCTTGTTTAGGCCTTGTTTGACAAGATGGTTAGAACTAATTTAACCTACTAAAATATATAATAGGTTAAAAAAATCAATAAAATAAAATATCATATCTAAACTACAATCATTTTATTTATTTATTTTCACAAAACTACAAAATAATTAATCCCAAACAGAATATTTTTAGTCAAGTTAAAATAACCAAAAAAAAACTAATTAGTCAGACTAATTAGTCAAATGTGGGCCTATTATTTTTATTTGACATGCAAAGCTTTGACTCGGATTAGTCCATTTGTACATAACCTATATCTACTCACTTGTTTTTTATTTTTTCATATTTTTAAAAAAACAATGTTAGGTAGCTTAAAATTTTGTAACTCAAATGGCTCAAACCACTTAAAACGACGTCGTTTTGACAGATTTTGAGTGTAAAATGACGTCGTTTTGACAAATTTGAGCCATTTGAGCCACAAAATTTTGAGCTACCAAACATTTTCCTTTTTAAAATACCCCTCACTTATTTTCTATTTTTTTTATATTCCCAAAATGTCATTTTCAACACGTTACTCCTGAAAATGCACTATATAGCAACAGTCACTATGTAGCAACAGGCACTAAGACATCTGAATTTTTGTGAATGTGTCATTTTACGATTTTCATTACTTAGAGAATTTCATATAATAATAATAATAATAATAATTACAAAAAAAATTAATTTAATCCACAATGATATAGCATAATTGATATTAATATATGTTAATTTTTAATTTGTCTCACACATAATTATAGTAGCAGATATAGTGTCCAATTGTTTCACGACCCAACCCCAGGAGCTCTGGGCTAGAATCGCACCTTATTAACTAATTCTAATCGTAGCAAATTAAATGGCACATGCGGAGGCAAATGAAAATAAAAATAATTAAACATAATATTTACTATATTCTACTATTTTGATAAAAGAAGGTACATTTATAGGACTTTTATTATTTTATTATTCAGTGATCGACTATCAGTAAAAAAACAAAAGGAAGAAAACAAAAGAAAAACAAAATAACGGATCAGCATCAAATTCTTATGCGAGTTCCACTACACGAGGTTACGGGTCTTCCTTACATCTTATCACCTGAAAGGGTAACAGCTATAAGCACACAGCAGAGTGAGCAATATTATGCTAAAAGTATAAAGAACACAAAATAACTATGGATAGTTAGTCAGGCTAAAACAGTAACATAACTTAATTTGAATAAACAAACAATTTAAAGTGGCAGAAACTGAAATACAGAAATTATATAAATAAATAACCATAACCATGATACAGAACAGAATATAGGTCACCGGAGTGACAGTCAGAACAGAGGTCAATAGATCTATGACAAACAGAGGACCACAAAGTGGCCAAACAGAGGCCAATAGTTATTTAAGTCCCCCAAGGCATGGGACTCCCGTGGTGGTACTTACAAAAAATAATTGTTTATAAAATCATTGTCAAATAATTTTTAAATTTTAAACAAACATATCCATGGGGTTTTATTTTAAGCAAATAGAGTTCAAAAAATAATTAACGTAATTGAAATATAAATAGAAGTTATAAAACATAGCTTGTATAAAATAAATTATGATAATTCAAAATATACGTAAAATATATTATGGTGACTCAAAGTATAATATAACTCACCTTAATATTGATCCTTTGCGTTATCGAAATTCCCCCATTTTTACTGACTTAGGCCAAGTTTGGGAAGACTAAAAAAGTGCACTTTTTGTCTTTTTGGACTAAAAAATTGAGGTTGAAAATATGGATGTTTGGGTTAACTTTTTGACTTTTTATTGAAAAATGTGTAATAAAAAATTGTAAAAATTGATTTGTAGGAAAAAATTTGAATTGGGAGTTGTGCAGCCGTAATTGTTGACTTTTGATGAATAGTGTTAATTTTTTAACTTTTTGAGTAACTTTTTGACTTTTTGACTTTTTTTAAAATTCCCAAACTTGGCCTTACTCAAAGCACGCTGCTTCCGTTCCTTACTTTTGTTTCTTATTTTCCGATGATTAAACTATACTTTATACTCCTATTTATACTAGTGTTGCTACTGTAAACTTGTGCCACGTTTCCTAGGTCTATTGTCCTAGGAGCTAAACCTTCTAAGCCTTATCTCCAAGCAACTTAACTTCCAAGCATGCAAGGGATTAGTTTAGAGTTCATGCCTATTTACACCTTGGCCCAAATATCCAAAATCATTACACTTTTTTTTAAAAAAAAAAATAAAAAAAAAAATTTGTTGAGCTTATCCACAACTTTGCTTAACTCTGTATTTATCCTATTTAGTATAATAATCTCCTAATTTTAAATTAAAATACATGCTTGTCATATACATTTATAAAATTCAATATTTTATTCTACGTTTGTTCTTATTATATTAATTCAACGTTTAGGGTGTCACATTTCTCCTCTCCTAATAGAAGTTTGTCCTCAAACTTAACGCACCTTAGCTTTTGACGAGCTACAAGTATTTGGCTCGCATTTGACTTTCTGTTTCCCACGTAGCTTCTTTGATTCGATGATTTCTCCACAAGACTTTTACAAGAAGTATAGTTTTGTTTCGGAGAACTTGATCACAATGATTGAGAATCTGCACTGGTTGTTCTTCATAAGAGAGATTCTCTTGAACTTACAAGTTCTCATAATCGACAACATGTTCTGGATCTCGAAGATGTTGCTGAAGTATCGAAACATGAAACACATTGTAGACATTGGATAATTCAGGTGGCAGTGCAAGGCTATATGCAACAGGACCAATCATTTCTAGTATCTCGAATGGCCCGATGTAACATGGGTTTAACTTTCCTCGCTTTTCAAATCATATAACTCCTCTTGTTGGTGAGATCTTGAGGAACACATGATCCCCTACTTGAAATTCAAAGTCCCGTCTTCGTTTATTTGTATAACTATTATGGTGGCTCTAGGCAGTGCGAATTCGCTGCTGGATGAGTTGAATATTATCACTCGTTATCTGTATAATCTCAGGGCCTAATAACCTCCTGTCTTTGACTTCCGCCCAACACAGAAGTGATCGACACCTCCGTCCATACAATGTTTCGTACTGTGCCATTCCAATGTTTGCTTGGTAGCTGTTGTTATAAGCGAATTCCACTAAAGGTAGGTGCCCATCCTAGTTACCTTTAAGGTCCAACACGCATATACGTAACATGTCTTCCAAAGTCTGGATTGTTCTTTCAGATTATCCATCAGTTTGTGGCCATCAGTTTGTGGGTGATAAGCAGTGCTAAACTTCAACGTTGTTCCCAAAGCTTCTTGCAATTTGTTCCAGAAGTGAGACACAAATCGTGGGTCTCGGTCAAACACGATTGAGACTGGGGTACCGTGCAAACGAATGATTTCCTTGATGTATAGAGTGGCGAACTTAGTAAGGGAGTACATTATTTTGATTGGCAGAAAATGCGTCGACTTTGTCAAACGGTCTACTATAACCCATATTGCATCATTCTTTGAGAGTGACTAAGGCAACCCG
Source organism: Camellia sinensis (assembly GCF_055761805.1). Taxonomy (NCBI): domain Eukaryota; kingdom Viridiplantae; phylum Streptophyta; class Magnoliopsida; order Ericales; family Theaceae; genus Camellia; species Camellia sinensis. The sequence continues at coordinate 13,245,171 of NC_138967.1, read as the reverse complement.
ACCACAAAGTCCATAATGATGTGTTCCCATTGCCACTCAGGAATAGGGAGTCGTTGCAGCATTCCCGCAAGTCCCTGATGTTCTGCTTTAACCCGTTGACAATGCAGGCATTCGGAGACGTGGCTTGCTATGTCTCGTTTCATTCCTGTTCACCAATTATGTTCTTTCAGATCATGGTACATCTTTGTATTACCAGGATGAACTACAAACCTCAATCTATGAGCTTCTACCAATATCTTCTTTTTAAGTTCCGGAATGTCAGATACGGAGATTAAATTCTAAAATTTTAGCATCCTATTGCTTATAGTGAAGTCAGGATCGGGCGTACTCCTTTGCTCCTCGTACTTTTTCTTTAAAAGTTTATATTCACATTAGCGTGCTTTAATTTCTTCAATCAAAGTGGGTCCCACAATTATATTGGCGAGCAGTTTATGAATCTTGCTTGAAATGAGAGTACATGCCAAAATTTTTGTCGTCTTTCGACTCAATGCATCTGCCATCACGTTAGCTTTGCTTGGATGGTGATTGATTTCAACATCATAATCTTTTATAAATTCTAGCCACCATCATTGCCTCATATTCAGTTCCTTCTATGTAAACAGATATTTCAGACTCTTGTGATCAGTGTAAATCTAGCAGGTTGCACCGTAGAGATAATGGCGCCAGATCTTAAAGGTAAAGATCACCGCAGCTAATTCTAGATCACGGGTTGGGTTGTTCTTCTCGTGAGTCTTTAGTTGTCGCGAGGCATAAGCAATGACTTTTCCGTTTTGCATAAGAATGCAGCCCAAGCCATTATGTGAGGCATCACTATAAATGACGAACCCATCTGTTCCCGCATGGAGTGCTAGTATAGGAGCTGACACAAGTCTGTTTTTTAACTCTTAGAAGCAACGCTCCTGTTTGTCAGTCCATTCAAAGGGTGTGTTCTTTTGAGTTAGCTGGGTCAAAGGTGATGCTATTTTCGAGAAATCTTGCACGAAACGTTGGTAATAGCCAACTAGACCCAAGAAACTTCAAATTTCTGACACATTAGTAGGTTGTGGCCAGTCCACGATTGCTGTAACTTTTTGGGGGTCAACCGAGATGCCATCTTTGTTAATGACGTGACCGAGGAAGTGTACACTAGTGATCTAGAATTCGCATTTCTTCAACTTAGCATAAAATTTGTGATCACGTAGTGTTTGTAAAACCATTCGCAAGTGCTACTCATGGTCTTTCGGTGACTTAGAGTATATGAGGATGTCGTCAATGAAGACAATGACGAACTCATCAAGATAGGGTTTGAACACTCGGTTCATGAGATCCATGAAGGTTGCTAGAGCATTTGTGACGCCGAATGGCATAGCGAGAAACTCGTAGTGCCCATAACGGGTTCTGAAAGCAGTCTTTTCGATACTTTCTATTTTGACTTTTACTTGATGGTAACCAGAACGCAAGTCGATTTTCGATAATACTTGGGCGCCTTGAAGTTGATCAAACAAGTCATCGATTCGTGGCAAAGGATACCGATTCTTGATGGTGATTTTATTCAACTCCTGGTAATCAATGCATAATCTTATTGTGTAACGCCCCAAAAAATAATACAATAAATCCAACTCATGAGTGGAAGAATGATGAAAATAATGTGCCTTTATTCATCAGAGTTTGTATGCAAAAGATAACACATGCGATGTACATTCACAAATATTCATCCTGAATCTACAGCATATATTACAATGATAAGAGGATTGAAAACTAAACATGTAATAATATGCCCTACAGGCTTACAGCTTTTCAAGTTGTTGTTTGGTTACAACAAAATGAGCATAGCTCAATAAAATTAAAGCCCTTGGCTATACAAAAGGATTACAATAAAATAAAGAGCTCTTGCTTCCCTAACAGTCCCTCCAAGCTATTGCCTTGGCGGAGGCATATCACCAATATCTGAAAATGATTTTTTCCAAATTGGGTGAACCAAAGCCCAACAGGAATAATCTAACACAATATGTGAGATTTAACAAAGATATAAGTATAATGTGCATATATAATGCATGTGACAAAACATTTACATTTTTATAACGTCAAGAAATACCAAGTTCATATCTTATTCCACTTTCCTTCAATTTATTAGCTAATTTCATTATCTTTTAACAACCCAACTAAGACTACAACTCAGTGGTTATCTAATCAATACAATTACTACACAAACACTTCAATGTGTCATTTTACGAAAATTTCATCCACGGGATCAGCACCCATGTATAAACAAGATTTCGGGACTTTAACCCTGGACATTCTGGCCAACTTAATTTCAATGGAGTCCATCCCTTATCACCTCCTGAACAATAGAGTACATCCCCTTTCTCCTCTCAAACAATCATACATATACAATGTATATAAATCATAGTCATGTTCAATGACAACCAACAATAAATTAGTTTCAATTTACCTAAACCGATAGCCCAATATAGATATTTCTAAACAAATATACAATATTTATAATAGATAAATCATCAAATCTCCATAGGTAAGTATCAAACAAATCCAACAACACCATTCATGTATACGACCTCCTAATTTCACATTTTTCATACCAATTTCATTATTTATACAAAATACTTATTCAAGACATTTTAGGGCAAAGCTCCCCATGTTTCAAATATTAACCCAAATGCCAAAATTTATTACTTTAACACAAGATGACCTCATATCCAAACCCCATAATCATTTATATAACACCTACATAGAAACCCCTCTTTTCAAACTTGAACCCAAACCCTAGGTTTGCTCAAAATACTCCCAAATCCCACCATTGTTACACAACGACAAATAACTAAGCTAAAAACCATATGGCAGTGTAGATAATTCCTACCTCAAAGAGAGAAGACGAGCCAAGCAAGAGTGAAACTTCAAAGATGCCGAAATCCAACTCTATTCGGATCAAAATGGAGATCTTGAGATGGTCTACCTTTTTATCAGAGGGATTAGAGTGAAAAAATCACTAGAAGTGGGTAAAAATATAGAGAGAGTGTGTGCATTAGAGAGAGAGTGTCTTCATTTTAGGTTTTAGGGAGAAAAGATCTCAAAAAGTGATATAAAAAGTCATTTTCGCGGTCTGATATACGCACAGTCTGCTCGAGCGAAAGAGTTAACGCTCGAGCGTCAGATACAATATATTGCTCCGCTCGAGCGCCAAGACACAATCGACAAGACATTCACCGCTCGAGCGCAAGAAGTAACGCTCAAGTGTGGAAAACATACATCCAGCAGTTTTGCAGACAATAGACCAACGGTTGAGCGCAAAGAAAGACCGCTCGAGCGCCCACTCGCTCGAGCGTAGAAAACACTCTCCCAGTAGTTTTCCAGACCTGTAAAGTATTAAAAGTTCGCAAAGCCCACTCGAGTGCGAGTAGTGCTGCTCGAGCGGAGAAGTAAAAATTTGTAAAGCCTACACAAGCGCAAGAATGGCCACTTGAGCAGAGGAGCAAAAATCTGGACAACAAAGGTTTGGAAAAACAAGAAACCAACATATTCCAAACACACAACTACAATCCAATAACCAAAATTTTAGGGAGATTAAGGGGAAAACAACAATGAACTACATTCAGAGACTATAAGCCCAAGTTCGGAATGCAACACGAGTCGGGTCAAAACCGGAATCATTATACATTGTGCCATCTTTTTTCTTTACGAACAATACTGGAGCTCCCCAGGGCGAGGTACTAGGTTGAATGAAGCCTTTGTCTAGTAGTTCCTGGAGTTGAGTATTCAATTCTTTTAATTCCGTCATTGACATGCGGTAAGGGGCTTTTGATATTGGTTATGTACCAAGTTGAGTTTCAATAGTGAATTTGATCGGTGTACCGGGTAGATCTTCAAGAAAGACATCTGGGAATTCTCTAACCACGGGGATTGTATCAATGGTGGGGGCCTCTTTTGGTGTATTGACCACATGACAAATATAATTACAACAACCCTTTCTTAAAAGTCGTTAGGCTGTCATAGAGGATATAAGACAGGGAGGGTTGGAAACTCCAGTCCCATCAAAGACAAGTTTGGGTTAGTTTGGTAACCTAAGGGAGACCTTTTTGGCTTTACAATCAATAGAGGCGTGGTTGGCAGCGAACCAATCCATCCCTAAGATCACATCAAAGTTCCCAATGTGAAGGGGAATCAAGTCTCCGTATAAGGTTTTTCCTTTTAAGGATATAGTACATGATTTGTACACATCAGTACTACAGATAGAATTACCAAAAGGAAAAGACACAAACAGTATATATCCTAAGGGTTCGCGTATTGATGCCAGCTTAACAGCAAAGTGTGGTGCAACAAAAGAATGAGTTGGCCTAGAGTTAATGAGGACATGAGCCAAATGACCATAGACAGAAAGTGTACCTGACACAATGTTTTCGGTAACTTCTGGTTTTCTAGGTACCAAGGCAAGAGCCCTTCCTTGGCATTTTTGGTCTTTTCTCTCTCCTCCAGGTCCTGCGGGTTTTCTAACTGGGGCAGAGGGGCTGGTTGTAGGATTGGTCAGCTTTGGACAATCCCTCAGCAAATGGCCAACTTGACCGCATTTAAAGCATGCTCCCGTGTCTGGATGGCATTGTCCCCAGTGAGCCCTTCCACACGTAGGGCAAGTTAGAATGGTGCTACCTTTGGGGTTAATAGAATCTTGATTGCCTAAGCTGGTTGTGCCCGTATTCACCCTCATTGGAGGAGCAATACCGGTTCTTCTGTTGTTTTTTTTCCAAAATTGTTTCCTTTGGCTTGGTTCCCCTAAGCGTGAGGCTTTAATTCCTTTTTTCCGCAATGTACGCTCGGTGTACCACTTCCGCATAGGTTGGTAGTTTCAAAACCTCAAACCTATCTTTGATTTTAGCATCCAATCTCACTTTGAATTTTCTTACTTTTCAAGCTTCGGTGGGGATGACATATGTCGCAAATCAAGCGAGTTGTGTGAACTTGCTCTTGTATTCGGCCACCTTCATGGTTCCTTGCTTTAGATGTATGAATTCTGATGCCTTTTGTTCCCGCAGTAAATCTGGAAAGTATTTTTCATAAAAAAGTTCCAAGTATCTTACCCAAGTCACAATTTCATTTTTCTCCAGAGTGAGAAGCCACCATTTCTGAGCATTATCTTTAAAAATAAAAGTAGCGAAAGTAACCTTTTATCTTTCGGTGCAGGGTAGGGCACGAAAAAACATTTTCCATGTCTTTAACCCAAGCGTCTGCTACTATTGGGTCTGGACCGCAGGTAAATGTGGTGAGTTTTAGATCTTGGAATTGTTTAATGGTAACTGGCTCTTCTTGCCGTTCTGGCATCTCATTGTTTATGTTAGTCTGCAAAGCTTGCAAAAAGCTAGCAACCACTCTTTTCATGATTCTTTCTATCGATTCAGTGTTACTAACTAATGATTCGCTTCCGTTACCATTATTGGTCATTCTACAAAGTAATAAATAAGGCATTGTATTTGAGAGGGAGATTTCATAATCTCACTTGGGCCATGGTTTGAGCCGAGCTAAATGTGGTCCGAACGTGTTTGGGCCGAGCTGGGCTAGGCCGCTCCGGGAGGAAGTTAGCCCGGTTGGAGTCCAAACCAGATTCGGCCGAGATGATCCTCTGCCAACCCGGCTTTGATTGTTAGCTCGTTTAACTCTGTGAATGGGGATCTGAGCGGAAGCTCGGTCACCATGGACGACTATTGAGCTCAGTCATGATGGAGCTCGATTACGAGCTCGGCTGGGTCAATACAATCGAGCTGCCATTTCATGCCAACGCCGTTTGGCGGTTTGATTAGGTGGGTTTAGCCGAATTTGCGCTGACACGTGGGGAAATGGGATAAGAGAGCAGGTCCACGCGTCAGACAACGAATGGATGCAGAGGCAAGCGTAGAAGGTATGTAAGCATGACTGGGCCCCCATGCTGAGGATGGATCATCAATTGGTGAGAGAAACTCGAGCATTCAGTCCTTTCCTCGCTTTCTTTCTCTCTCTCTCTGAGTGTGTGCTAACTTGATCGTCGGAGGGGTTTTCTGGCAACATACCTCCGCGTAGCTCACCGTCATTGTGTTCACAGGTGAATCGGATCGAAGCGGAGCTTGGACGCGAGGAGTACGAGCGGTACCGAATATTTTCCCCCCGTACAATTGGCGCCGTCTGTGGGAATCGAACCCACAACCACATGCGCCGAGAAAAGGCATTGATCCACGTGGCAGCATACCAACAAGAATTGTCCAGGAAGTACAACAAAATGATGCACCCCAGACCGTTTAAAGTTGGCGACTAGGTTTTAAGAAAGGTGATGGGCAACACGATGGTACCGGAAAAAGGCAAGCTAAGGGCAAACTGGGAAGGGCCTTATATTATAATCAATCTAGCGGGCAAGGGGGCATACCACTTAGAGGACTTGGATGGCAAAGGCGTACCCCAGCCATGGAACGCAGCTAACCTCAAAATATACTATTTTTAATATTTGTCTTTTATATGTAATCTTTTGCGAAAGGACTTGTTCCCTTTTACTTCTAAATGTAATACTCTATTCGAAAATGTAATAGAAGTGAATTATTTTTGCTGAGGAAGTTCGTTTTTAATATTTTTACTTCACATTTTAGCCAAGATGAATTACCAAAGCTAAAAGAGTTGGTGATTTGTTCAACTTTGAATTTTTAGCCGAGATGATTACCCCGGCTAAAAGAGTTGGTGATTTGTTCAATTTTGAATTTTCAGCAAAGATGAATTACCCCGGCTAAAAGAGTTGGTGATTTGTTCAACTCTGAATTTTTAGCCAAGATTAATTACCCCGGCTAAAAGAGTTGATGATTAGTTCAACTCTGAGTTTTTAGCCGAGATGAATTACACCGGCTAAAAGAGTTAATGATTTGTTCAACTCTGAATTTTCAGCCGAGATGAATTACCCCGGCTAAATGACTTGTTGATTTGCTCAACTCTGAATTTTTTAGCCGAGATGAATTACCCCAGCTAAAAGACTTTGTGATTAGTTCAACTCTGAATTTTCATCCGAAATGATTTACCCCGGCTAAAGGAGTTGATGATTTGTTCAAATCCAGCATTTTGGCCGAGACGTTTTATCTCAGCTAGAGGAGTGATTTATTTTAGCATTTTTGCCGAGATGTTTATCTGGGCTTACGGGTTGACAGGTTGTTTAACCCCAGTCATTTTTTATCAAACAAGCGAAGAGTTCAGGATTTTAACCAAGATGTTTTTCTCACCAAGCAGAAATAGTACGGTTGGAGAATTAACAACAGCAGCACATTGTAAGAGTACGAGCAAAATGAGAGCCTTTCATTGATAGGAAAACTTGGTACATGTAGTGGGGCTTGTAGCCCGGTTACAAAAATTCAAGCAGAAACTAAAAGGCAAAAGGTCTTAACTACTCTAACGAGGAGAGGTCGGCAAACTCATCCCCGGCTCTTTCTGTTGCAACTTCTAAGTCAACGACAACAGCCTTCTCATTTTCGCCGAGCTCTTGCTGGCTACCGTCGTCCTCGGCTTCCATCTCTACGGCCTCTTGCAAAGCGTTGAAGACTTCGTTGGCATAAGGAATCAAGTAGGCCGCCAAAATGGCCGGGGGAGAAGAAGCAAACACCTCGGTCTCCGCTCCTTGACCAAGCTTTTCATAGGCAGCCTCCCAATCGGACTTGAAATAAATGTCCTTGATGGCTTCGACTTGCTTGCTGTAGTTGTCCTCAGCCTTCTGGAAACCGAGATTGTTGGCCTCGTCCACGGCAGCTTTCCTCTCTTCTTTCTCGGCTGCAAGTTGGGCTTTCAGCTCGTCTCTCTCTTGCTTGGCCCTGCCGAGCTGGCCAAGGAGTCTTGCGTTGTCAGCATTGGCCATCTCGAGCGAAATTTTAGACCTTGCCAGCTCGGTTTCCAAATGCTTGACCTGGTTGGCCCCATCGGGCACCTTTTGCCGGAGCTCGTGAATCTGGTCCATCACAAGATGTTGTTTCTAGATGGCTTGCAAGAGGACGCGTCAGAGTTCGAATAGAAAAAAGTCAACCGTGAAAACACTTAAACCGATTCGAATAAACGTGCAAAGATCTTACCCGGGTCATAGACTTAATCAAGGACTTCACGAGCCAGGTGTCGGGTATGTGGTCGCTGCCGGTCACATCGCTCGGCAAGAGTAATGCTTTTGTCAGGTCAAAAGCTAGGAGATGTTCTTTGTCGCCTTTGACTGAGGCGTTGGTCGGGATCTCCTTACCCCGGTGCTTCAACTGTGGCTGCCATGGGGGAGTTGGCTCCAAGGCCTCCGCTGGTTGCTCTGTGCTTAGCTTGACAACGAGCTCAGCAGTCGAATTGGCGGACCAAGGCCTTTTTCTGACTCGGAGACTTTCCTTGCTGGTTTGCGCCGCAGTAGTCGACGCCAAAGCAATTACTGTCCCAGACGTTTGACCAACAACCAGAGCACAAGGAGAGATGCTCGGCAGCTCGGTGGATGTGGCGGTGATGAGATTTTTGATACGACTCCGTTTGGCCATTTCCTCTTCCTCGATCAGCTGGATTAGGGGCACGTCCGGTAGTGTTAGATCGGGCGGTGGAGACGACGCTTGTAGGAAAACTATGACTCTACTTCGGCGCGAAGCTGAGTATCGGTAGGTCGGTACGTAACTGAGAAGGTCGTGGCAATCTCAGTTACGATACCGCAGCACGGTTCTGATGGCAGCCTCGTTTGGGTTAAAGTAATTCGCTTGCAAGGCTTCGATAACTGCAAGGAAAAAAGTCATTAGTATAAAATAATTGAGAAAAGTAATTTGACCGGTCAGTGAGCACGGCGCACATGTCGAACCAAAGTTCTTGCTGATGTACCAGTCGGGCACATCGGTCGTTTCATAATTCCCAAATACCCAAAAAAAGTCGTCATCGTGCATATCTTTATCTGGGGTGCCGGTTACAAGCTTTTTCTTGCCTTGTCTAATCATCAAGTAGTAATTAAGCCCGTCACCCGTATGCCCGAGGGTGTATTGGTGTAAAATGTCGGCTAATCCTAGGTTCAGGCCAAGCCGGTTGTTCAGCTCGGCTACCCTGTTTATTATTCTGAAGGTGTTGGTTGAAACTTGTATTGGCGCTAGCTCGGTGCACCTCAGGAACTCACACATTAAAGGCTGAACCGGGAAACGTAGGCCGCCTTCGATTATTGAAAACACGGTGAAGGGGCATTGGTCTAGTCTACCCCACAAGGTGGTGTCCTCTACGCCGAGCTCTAGGTAGACGTTTGCAGGGACACCACACTCCTCCCGGAACATGGCTAGTGCGCCCGGCGTGTCAACGAGGAAGCGGTAATGCCCCATGTAAAGCCGGCTGGTTTCAGCACGGCTATGTTTGTTTGGCAAAGTTTCGTTCGATGGCTGCTCGGCCTTTGAGAGCCTCAGTGTTGGTGTCTGGTCTACTAGGACTCCGCATAAAAAGGCAAGTGTAAGTGATAACACGGTCGCGCAGATAAGCTCGACTGCAGCTCGGTCACAGGAAATGCATCAGCACCTCGGTCACAACTGTGTACCCAGAAGCTCAGTCACTCGAGCAGACCAGATATTAGCCCGATCAAGCGGTCTAGCATTCTGTTAGATAGATTCTCACCCAACTCTCACAAACTGCCAACTTGCTCAGTTCTGGTATTTTTTAGGGATCACATGAGGTCCAGGAGCGCGGTCTATCCCAGGTCTTTGCGTGTTCATCACAAAAAAATGAAGAACAGTTGAGGAAGAAGGGGCAGAGGTGGTTTTTGGGGCTACATCCTAAAACCTACTGCTAACGTGCCTTAAACTCAACTATGATAATCAGTGGCATAAAAACAAAAACAAAAAAAAAAAGAGACAAGAGTAATGAATGAAGAACAATGATGGGTTTAGAACTTACAGGCTAGAGTACTGACGGTGGCTTGAAGTAGTGAGATGGAGGCCCTCAGCGACGACAATGGTGTAGAACGTGCTTGCGTGGATGCTTCGATCTCAAAAAGGATGAATGAAAGCGAGAGCTCTCGATCGCAGGAGGGTTTTGCAAATGAAGACAACTAGAACAAGAAGCGGAATGAGATAAAGGACGACGGCTATAAGAAAGGAAAGAAGAGGCGCCAAAATTCGAATGTGAAGAGGTGATGGGGTTGGCTATTCGAGGCCAACGAGTGTGTGACGCGTGTCCGTATGACGGCGGCGTTAGTTTTGAAAGGACAGGTTGGTAAGTCGAGGCGCTAACCGGGCAAGTAAAGAGACCGAACATGGGGCTTAATGCAGTTAAAGTCTTGCGGCGTACGACCAGGCAGAGAAATGACCACGGCCGGAGCGTGTAATCCCAGTCACGCTAGCGCAGACGGAATTAAGGGGCAATTGAGAGGGAGATTTCATAATCTCGCTTGGGCCGCGGTTTGAGACGGGCTAAATGTGGCTCGAGCGTGTTTAGACCGAGCTGGGCTAGGCCGCTCCGAGAGGAAGTTAGCCTGGTTGGAGTCTAGACCAGATTCAGCCGAGATGATCCTCTACCAACCCGAGTTCGATTGTTAGCTCGTTTAACTCGGCGAATGGGGATCTATGCGGAAGCTCGATCACCATGGACGACTATTGAGCTCAATCATGATGGAACTCGGCTACGAGCTCGGCTGGGTCAGTACAGTCGAGCTGCCCTTTCGCGCCAACGTCGTTTGGCTGTTTGATTAGTTAGGGTTTAGCCGAATTTGCGTTGACACGTGGAAAAATGGGATAGGAGAGCAGGTCCACGCGCCAGACAGCAAATGGATACAGAGGCAAGCACAGAAGGTATATAAGCATGATTGCACCCCCCATACTGAGGATGGAACATCAATTGGTGAGAGAAATTCGAGCATTCAGTCATTTCCTCGCTTTTTCTCTCTCTCTCTCTGAGTGTGTGCTAACTTGACAGTCGCAGGGGTTTTCCGGCAACACACTGCCGGGTAACTCACCACCGTTGTGTTCGCAGGTGAATCGGATCGAAGCGGAGCTTGGACACGAAGAGTAAGGGCAGTACTGGATATTTTCCCCCGTACAGTATTCATAACGCACTACAAAAAAACTTATTTTTTGCGACGGTAAACGGCCGTCGCAAATGCCCAGAAGCCCGTCGCTAATGTCTTTTGCGACGGTAATTTGGCTTTTTGCGACGGTAAGGGGGGGTCGCGACAGACGGGGTTGCAAAAGACCTTTGGCGACGGTATGTACCGTCGCCATTAGTTTCTGCGACGGTATGCCAAGTTTTTTGCGACGCCATTTTTCCCGTCGCAAATAATGGTGGAAAAATCACTTTTCGCGACGGCACGTAATTCCCGTCGCTAAAAGTGATTTTTTGAGACGGGAAAATTACCGTCGTTAAAGGCTCTGGCATCATATAAGTATTGGCGACGGCATGGTTTACCGTCGCTAAAGGTGTCCTGTACATTCAATAAGGCAGCTTTTGCGACTGTGTTGGTACCGTCGCAAAAGCCTATTACTGGTTTTTGCGACGGGTTCTTCTCCCGTCTCAAAAAATAAAAAAAAAATAAAAAACCCTGTTGATAAATTAATAAAAAAATTAAAATAACCTGTATTAGATAAAAAATTGAAAAATTACAGAATAATATAAATACGTACATAAACAAAAATTGACAAATAATGAAAATTAATAATATTGTTCAATTCATAGCAATACAGAAATAAAAATTCAGAACAATAACGTCGCATAATACATACATAATGTTGCTCCCAAATTTAAATAACATAAATCAAAATCAAAATCAAAATCAAAAGTTTTCGTCTTCATTCGTTCGTGGGTTACAAAAACAAAAATTAGTCATAATCTTGATACGCCCGCATTCCAGAAAAAAGCCAACTGCTACTCAGGAAATATCTGAAAAAAACAAGATAAAAATAATTAAAAACCATATAATGTGTTAATATTTTAATTATAGAAAAATATAAAAAAAAATTGATTACTATATAATTAGAAAGATAGTTTAGTAAATAATTTTGACAAACCGAAATCCGGCTCTAACTCCCAAACCGGGAACCCGATTCGAGCCCCGTCTTCTCCCACAAGTCTCTCGTGCCTAGGCGGTCGTGTGTGCCAAGTTTCGTGCTAAACCGACGCCGTTTGGTGATTTTGGGGCGTTAACGCCTCGAATTCAAGTTTCTTAAGGAAGTTGTTTACCTAAAGTGAAATCCGGCTCTAACTCCCAAACCGGGAAGCCGATTCGAGCCCCGTCTTCTCCCACAAGTCTCTCGTGCCTAGGCGGTCGTGTGTGCCAAGTTTCGTGCTAAACCGACGCCGTTTGGTGATTTTGGGGCGTTAACGCCTCGAATTCAAGTTTCTTAAGGAAGTTGTTTGCCTAAAGTGAAATCCGACTCTAACTCCCAAGCCGGGAACCCGATTCGAGCCCCGTCTTCTCCCACAAGTCTCTCGTGCCTAGGCGGTCGTGTGTGCCAAGTTTCGTGCTAAACCGACGCCGTTTGGTGATTTTGGGGCGTTAACGCCTCGAATTCAAGTTTCTTAAGGAAGTTGTTTGCCTAAAGTGAAATCCGACTCTAACTCCCAAGCCGGGAACCCGATTCGAGCCCCGTCTTCTCCCACAAGTCTCTCGTGCCTAGGCGGTCGTGTGTGCCAAGTTTCGTGCTAAACCGACGCCGTTTGGTGATTTTGGGGCGTTAACGCCTCGAATTCAAGTTTCTTAAGGAAGTTGTTTGCCTAAAGTGAAATCCGGCTCTAACTCCCAAGCCGGGAACCCGATTCGAGCCCCGTCTTCTCCCACAAGTCTCTCGTGCCTAGGTGGTCGTGTGTGCCAAGTTTCGTGCTAAACCGACGCCGTTTGGTGATTTTGGGGCGTTAACGCCTCGAATTCAAGTTTCTTAAGGAAGTTGTTTACCTAAAGTGAAATCCGGCTCTAACTCCCAAACCGGGAAGCCGATTCGAGCCCCGTCTTCTCCCAGAAGTCTCTCGTGCCTAGGCGGTCGTGTGTGCCAAGTTTCGTGCTAAACCGACGCCGTTTGGTGATTTTGGGGCGTTAACGCCTCGAATTCAAGTTTCTTAAGGAAGTTGTTTGCCTAAAGTGAAATCCGGCTCTAACTCCCAAGCCGGGAACCCGATTCGAGCCCCGTCTTCTCCCACAAGTCTCTCGTGCCTAGGCGGTCGTGTGTGCCAAGTTTCGTGCTAAACCGACGCCGTTTGGTGATTTTGGGGCGTTAACGCCTCGAATTCAAGTTTCTTAAGGAAGTTGTTTGCCTAAAGTGAAATCCAGCTCTAACTCCCAAGCCGGGAACCCGATTCGAGCCCCGTCTTCTCCCACAAGTCTCTCGTGCCTAGGCGGTCGTGTGTGCCAAGTTTCGTGCTAAACCGACCCCGTTTGGTGATTTTGGGGCGTTAACGCCTCGAATTCAAGTTTCTTAAGGAAGTTGTTTGCCTAAAGTGAAATCCGGCTCTAACTCCCAAGCCGGGAACCCGATTCGAGCCCCGTCTTCTCCCAGAAGTCTCTCGTGCCTAGGCGGTCGTGTGTGCCAAGTTTCGTGCTAAACCGACGCCGTTTGGTGATTTTGGGGCGTTAACGCCTCGAATTCAAGTTTCTTAAGGAAGTTGTTTGCCTAAAGTGAAATCTGGCTCTAACTCCCAAGCCGGGAACCCGATTCGAGCCCCGTCTTCTCCCACAAGTCTCTCGTGCCTAGGCGGTCGTGTGTGCCAAGTTTCGTGCTAAACCGACGCCGTTTGGTGATTTTGGGGCGTTAACGCCTCGAATTCAAGTTTCTTAAGGAAGTTGTTTACCTAAAGTGAAATCCGGCTCTAACTCCCAAACCGGGAACCCGATTCGAGCCCCGTCTTCTCCCACAAGTCTCTCGTGCCTAGGCGGTCGTGTGTGCCAAGTTTTGTCCTAAACCGACGCCGTTTGCTGATTTTGGGGCGTTAACGCCTCGAATTCAAGTTTCTGAAACACAAAGATGTATTTTAGCTTAGAATGCAAAGATAAATTGTATACCTGATCTTCTGGTGGTGGTGTATATGGATTCTCGTCTTCTGCAGATTCCCTAAATGCCCGGTGGCCACTCGATGCATCAGGAACCTATGTTAGTCAGTGCATAATGTGTTAATCATATTCGAATTTCATACATAATCTTGAGTGAAAATTGAACTATCAAACAATTGTGATGTTTATATGGAACCTGTCTGTTGGGATCCACACTCGCCCCCTGTGACACAAGGGCCATCATCTCAGCTCTCATCTGCTGCAAATGTGTAGAGAACTCTGCTCGCAGCTCCTCCCTCAACTCATCCCTTAGCTCAGCACGAACCTGCTGCGTGATCTGATCAATAGTCGATGGATGGGGTGTTGACTGTGATGGCCCAGCACCATCCTTATACACCACTCTGCGAGGCACGATTCTCCCGTATGTGCGACAATATCCATGTCTGTCATGACCTATCAACTCATGGAAAATGGCATTCCTAGCCTCCAAAGTCCGACCATCCTCAGGTAGCATAGAGAGTTGACGCTTAAACTCATCCTGTATTGAATAAGACACACAAGTATACGCGAAATTAAGATGGTTGACACACAAAAAATAAACTTTAAATACAATCAAAGGTGTTTGGAAACTACCAAGGTCTGGATAACCTCTGGGTCATCTACTCTACGTGTCATAAGCCAAACATTCATCTTATCAGTAGACTCCCCCTTACTGGTCATCTAAATTTTTTTTTAGAAATATGAAAATTAGAATCCAAATAATTTGCAAATATACAATGTTTATTTATATAGAAAAATAAAACAATAAAATGTAAACCTCATGCCGTATCTGAGAGAAAGTAGTACGCCCTGTGGCATGAGCTATGCCGTGAGCTCGCCGATTTTTAGCGTTCCTACTTGCAATTTTCTATAACAAGTTCAACAAATGTAAGTATGTAAATATGATTTGTATGTTTACATATCATAAATATAACGTAATTGTATACCTCAGCATCGGAAGTACGCCAATACTCTACAAGTTGTTCCCACTGGCTTGGCACAACGTTCATAGGAACATCATCCTTCAGATTAGGATCAGAGCTTCTAGGCTTGAAATACTTAGCCTTAAGCTTGTTCTTGTGATCCTTCCATATGCTGTTGCAGTTTTTCATGCAGATTGGCTTGTACTCCTCTGGACATATATTCAAATTGTCCTATAAAACACAAAGTTTAAGGCTAAGTATAACACAAATTTGGAATTCGAATTTGTGGACAAAAATATACTTTTACCTTCACATCCTTCCAGATAGCATCAACAATATCATCAGGCACACTGTTCCAGTCAACAAAAGTAAGAGGAACAATGTTACCATTCCGAACAATAATGCCAAGTTGAGTAGTTAACTTGGCCACGTTATCTCCTATTGGGCAGTAATTTCCATCAAATTGTATGTGCAGCTTTTTACCAGTACCCCACTCTTTAATGCCCTTGGCACATCCTCTACCACGCCTACTCGAGGTCGATGAAGAACTAACATGACCTGCGATATACAATAATAACAAACAATATGCAATGGTAACAACCAAATGCAAATTTAAATAATGTGAATACAAATCATATCAAATAAACCTGATGTGGGCTGTGAAGAAGTCGAAGGGTCTGCAAAATACAATGAGAATAAACAAGTTATATATAATGAGCATAAATAAATGTATGTGTAAATAATTTTCATGCAACTCAAAGCAAATTTAAATACCTGCGGATGGCTCATAAACTGATGATGATAGCTGCTGTGGTGCCATTGATGGTGGACGCACCGATGGTAGGCGTGGAGGCCGAGTACATGGTAGCTGCTGTGGTGCCACTAATGGTGGTCGATACGGTGGTAATGGCCCCTCAGATGCTAGTGGCACTAATGGCCCCTCCGATGCTGGCCGATGTGATGCCTCCTCTAATGGTGGTGCTACTGATGTCCTGTTATGTAGCACATCAGACATCATGCGCCGGGGATGATCAGGCTTCCTCTTCCTTCCCATAATAATCTTCAAGCAATATAACATTAATTGACATTAGAAACATAGACAATGGTTTGTCATCAACTATAATATGACATGATTTGAACTAATACAATTACAAAGACAAAGTAAATTAAGAAATTGATGATTAACTACAACCTTGGCCTTAATTGAATTACTAATGTTGATTACATATCAGCCTATTTGAACATCAACTGTTTCCCCTTCTGCGGCTTCCCTCACCCAACCAACTTCTTCATCACGAAGCATTATATTTTCTTCCAATTGTTGGCTCATGTATGGCTCGATTTGTGGATCAGTTGAACTCATATCAAATAAACCTCTTTGAGACATCTTCACCACGACTTGCCAGTCTGGTTGTAACGGGTCTGCAACATACCAAACTTGCTCTGCTTGGGACGCCAAGATGAAAGGTTCATTGGTAATTTGATCATCTCGGTACAACAAATGATTGAAGTTCACCAACGTGAAATTGAAGACATCTTCTTTCTTTCCGTGAATGTTGTCAATCCAATCACACTTAAACAACACATGTTTCTTCTCATTGGAATATCGAATCTCAACAATATCTGTCAATTGTCCATAATAGTACACAGACCCCAGACGAGGATTCTTGTCTTTTCGACTAGCATAACTTATGGTATCTGCCTTCAAAGCTACACCACAATTTTGTGTGGCTCGACGATCATCCATGGCCTTTACTCGATACCGAAACCCATTCAGTATATACCCGTTGAACCTCCTTGCCAGGTTATGAGGACCATTTGCCAATAGAATAAGCTCTTCAGAAAGTATGACATCAGTAGTCCTTCGCAAAGTTTGGACCTATTTAACACGAAATGTAAAATTTAAAATGTAGATCGACTTAAGTAACTAGAATCTATAGAGTTAAATACATACATGTTCCTTGAACCAAATGTGAAAAGTTTCAAAATGTTCACGCCGAAGTTGATGATCGTCGACACGAGGCATTTTGAGCTTAAGTACTTCAAGGTGTTTGCTGTGTAGATTGAAATTTTAGCCATACAAAAATTTTAGTTGAAAATTCAATAAACATAATAAAATATTGAGTGAGTGACTTAACCTACTTTATGAATGGTTGAACCGCGCTTGTATTGCATAAGATGTACCGATGAGCTTGTACCCAAGAAGTATTATCAAGATAAAAGCTTGTGTTTTCACCAGTAGCATGACCCAAATTATCAGCACCACTATAGTTCCTCACGGGTCGACTAGATTTGGTTTCCACATCACTGAGATATTGTGCACAAAAATTCATGCATTCTTCCATAAGATATCCTTTAGCAATTGATCCTTCAGGACGAGCTCTATTACGCACGTATTGCTTCAAAGTAAGAAGATACCTCTCAATTGGATACATCCATCGAAACTGAATCGCTCCACCCAATAACGCTTCATCAGCTAGATGTATAGGCAAGTGCTCCATTATATCAAAAAAACTCGGAGGAAATATTTTCTCTAGATGACAAAGTGTTACAGCGATACGATCTTTAATGTATTGCAAATTCGTCGCACGATTCACTTTCGAACACAATTGTCTAAAGAAATTGCTCAATTCAATCAAGGGTTCAATTACATTCTTCGGTAACGATCTGCGAATAGCCAATGGAATAAGTTGTTGCATCAGAATATGACTATCGTGGCTCTTAAGACCCCCAATGCTTCTATCATGTAAGCGCACACGACGTGATATATTGGATGAATACCCGTCGGGAACTCTTACTTCCTTCAACACTTTCAAGAACAAATCTTTCTCATCCTTGGTCATCGTGAATTGTGCTGGTGGTAAATAGGCTTTATTCGACCCTCTTAACTGCAAATGTAGGGGTTTTCTAATATTCATATCTTGTAAATCACGCCGAGCATTAACACCATCCTTCGATTTTCCTGCAACCCCTAATATTGTCCACAACACATTGTCACAAACATTCTTCTCTATATGCATCACATCGAGGTTGTGTCTTATTAGATTGTGCTCCCAATATGGCAATTCATAAAAGATACTCTTTTTCTTCCAACTATGGGTGCGATGTCCAGCTTTCTCCTTCTCTACCTGTCTCCTATGCCTCTCCTTAAGGTCATCCCTATTGTATTGGGTTAAAATACCCTCAGATTCTAATTGTAGCAACATCTCAGTTCCAGACAACAATTTTGGTTTGAGTCTGACTTCCCGACTACCATCAAATGATACTTTATCTTTCCGGAATTTATGGCCAGTAGGTAAAAATCTGCGATGACCCAAGTATGATTGTTTCCTACTATGCTTCAACCAACACGATGTAGTTTCCTTATTGCAACAAGGACATGCATATTCTCCTTTAGTGCTCCATCCTGACAAGTTTGCGTATGCAGGAAAATCACTAATTGTCCACAGTAAAGCTGCATGCATTTGAAACATTTGATTTGTTGATGCATCAAATGTTGACACACCCTCATTCCATAGTTCTTTCAACTCCTCAATCAACGGTTGCATATAAACATCAATCTTGTCACCAGGTCCTTTCGGGCCGTCAATAAGCACAGATAAAATTAGAAATGGTTGCTTCATGCACATCCATGGCGGCAAGTTGTATGGAATGAGCACAACAGGCCAAGTGCTATGAACTATGTTCATCGTCCTGAATGGGTTAAAACCATCAGATGCTAAGCCAAGCCTTACACTTCGGCAATCATTACTAAAGTCAATATTCCGACGGTCAAAATCTTTCCATGCAAGGGAGTCAGCAGGATGCCTGAAGACACCATCATCAGTTCGTTCCTCTGCATGCCATCTCATTAACTTGGCCGTCTTGGATGACATAAACAACCTCTGCAACCTTGACTTTAAAGGAAAATACCTCATCTGTTTTGCAGCTACTTGTTTGCCACCTGTGTTAGGACCATTTGAACCACCATCACCATTTGATTTCCATCTAGAACTGTTGCATATGACACATTTATCAAGATTGGCGTCCTCGTTTCGAAACAACATGCAACTGTTGGGACATGCATCCCACGTCTCATACGTGAAGCCCAAATCTGTTGTGACCTTTTGAGCTTTATAATATGAGTCCGGGAGTTTCACACCCAACGGAAACGCCTCATTCAATAACTCAAGCAACATGTCAACAGACTTGTCCGTCCACTGATTAAGCACCTTCAAATGTAGAAGTCGAACAATGAATGACAAAGATGTGAACTTCTGACAACCCGGATACAATTCACTTTGTGCATCTTGAAGAAGTTTGAAATACTTTGCAGTCTCTGCATTTGGACCGAGCTGGGGTTCAGATGCACGGGGATCAGGCCCCTGTGGTTCATCACCCTCAACACTTGTACCGACATGTGGATTTCCCATAGCCCCTTGTATCATTCCAATCATATCATCTCCAATGTCTAAATTAGCTAATGTTTCATTCTCTCGATTACTATGCAAAGATATGTAAGATTCCCCATGATTAATCCAATGTTTGTATTTTTTAAAAAAACCATTCAAAATCAGATGCTCCCGTACACCATCTCGTACAAAATAGTATCGATTCTCACACTTCCTACACAGACAACTGATCATCGAACCTTCAACCCTATTGGTGTAGGCAAACACAAGGAATTCATCAATCCCATTAATGTATTCACTCGACATCCTATTTGGCAAATCAATCCAACTCTTATCCATCATCTGTACACATCCACAAGAATATCTCACCAAAGTAACTCTAAATATAATACCTACACATAAATATTCACTCGACATCCTATTTGGCAAATTAACGAAATGTCTAAAATTCCTATTTAAGAGCATATGATTTGGAAAAAATAAAAAAATAAAAAACTTGAAGGATTGAATGGTAAAATTGATAATTTATGGATGAAATAGAAAAAAAAAATTGATAATTTAAACTTAAAGGATTAGAGCATATGATTAGAGCATATGATTTTGACAAACTATTTCTAATTAGAGCATATGATTTTGACAAACTATTTCTAATTAGACAAACTATATATATATGCATATAATTTTTACTGATTTTGACAAACTATTTCTAATTAGAGCATATGATTTGGAAAAAATAAAAAAATAAAAAACTTGAAGGATTGAATGGTAAAATTGATAATTTATGGATGAAATAGAAAAAAAAAATGATAATTTAAACTTAAAGGATTAGAGCATATGATTAGAGCATATGATTTTGACAAACTATTTCTAATTAGAGCATATGATTTTGACAAACTATTTCTAATTAGACAAACTATATATATATGCATATAATTTTTACTGATTTTGACAAACTATTTCTAATTAGAGCATATGATTTGGAAAAAATAAAAAAATAAAAAACTTGAAGGATTGAATGGTAAAATTGATAATTTATGGATGAAATAGAAAAAAAAAATGATAATTTAAACTTAAAGGATTAGAGCATATGATTAGAGCATATGATTTTGACAAACTATTTCTAATTAGAGCATATGATTTTGACAAACTATTTCTAATTAGACAAACTATATATATATGCATATAATTTTTACTGATTTTGACAAACTATTTCTAATTAGAGCATATGATTTGGAAAAAATAAAAAAATAAAAAACTTGAACGATTGAATGGTAAAATTGATAATTTATGGATGAAATAGAAAAAAAAAATGATAATAGTTGAAGAGATATAAATGAAAACAACCATAAAAATAATTAAAAAAACTTAAAAACACTAATTGATAATAATTGATAATAATTGATAAATGTTGATAATAATTAAAAAATAAACAGTTTTATATATATATATATATATATAGACAGATTTATTAATAACCATGAGACAAATCTGTTATATATAGACAGATTTCAGATTTATATACATATATATAGACAGATTTATTAATTAAAGTATGTTCTTAATTAAAGTATGTTATTAATAAACAGATTTATATACATATATATAGACAGATTTATATATATATATAGACAGATTTATATATATATATATATAACAGATTTATATATATAGATTTCAGATAAACAGATTTATATATATATATAGACAGATTTCAGATTTATATATATATATATATAGATTTATATACATTTCAGATTTATATATATATATATAGATTTATATACATTTCAGATATATATATATATAGATTTATATACATTTCAGATTTATATATATATATATATATAGATTTATATACATTTCAGATATATATATATATATATAGATTTATATACATTTATATACATTGCATATATATATATATAGACAGATTCATATATATATATACACAGACCGAGAGAGAGAGAGAGAGAGAGAGCATACGCAGAGGGAGAGAGGGTCGTCGCCGGAGCACCACTCTTGTCGCCGGAGCCGTCGCCGCCGCACCACCGTTGTCTTCCTCGTAGGCCGTTTGGGAAATTTGGGGGTGAAGTTAGGGATTTGGTGAGGAGGATCGAGCGGGAGGCAGAAGGAAAAAGGGAGGGTTTTTTTTTTGGACTTTTTGCGACGGTATGATGTACACCGTCGCAAATAGAACGAAAAACGGTGCCGTTTGCATTAATCCTTTTTTGCGACGGAAATTTGCCGTCGCAAATGATATATGCCGTCTCAAAAAAAAGGTTTTTTGCGACGGTTTTATTTACCGTCGCTAATACTTCCCCATTTCCGACGCCTCCGCTTAGTTTCATTACCGACGGGTCAGTACCGTCGCTAAAGGCTATTATTTGCGACAGTAGAAGTTACCGTCGCAAAAAATGGTTTTTTGCGACGGGGGGCGCGGCGTCGCTAAAAACCCCGTCTTTTTTGCTATATTTTCCTGTAGTGACGCAACATAATATATAGCACAACATATATAAAAATACCAACTTTACTATTTTTATAAATAAGATTACATCCTTGTCTAAAAATCAAAATATGTTAGTGTCTCATCCCTGAGGTACAAAAACAAAATAGGGATCAGAACCCATCATAGTTAGCTTACAAAAGAATTTTCTTCTCCAAAATCTAGAGTTGTGGGTCAAACAACCATGGTAAGTAGTATTGCATGAAAAACTCAAATTTCCATCCTAACTGGACCACACCAAAACAAACCCATGCGGCCTGGACTGTGTAAATGGGGACGGACTGTATGTAGCCCCAAAACGCTCAATCGAAGATCCATCCAGGTTGCTCAATGTATGATAGGTCATTACTAAAATCAACATTTTTAATATTAATATTTCCAACAGGTTAGGGACATTGGTGAAGATGTAGTCTTTGGGGTAAACATTTCCCCTTCTGGCAACAAAATCTAGAGGCAAACGGCCAATGATGTAGTGCGAGCAGTCATATCCTGGGGCAAGGTCGAGGACACGGGTGGGTCTAAGAAAATGTCCACGTGTGTAGGCAGGGGTCTACCTCCATAATAGGTATGGTACATCAGTAGGATCGGTCTGTATATATATTGGTCGACTCATCAATTGGGCAAGGTTTGGATACAGTCTCCTAATTATATCCTCCAAGTCTCCCCATCCTTCAGGTGAAGTGGGAGTGGGGTGCTCTGCTAAAATATCCTCCAAATTAATGGCCTCAAGCTCCTCTTAACTGCCGCATTAAGGTTAATCTCGGACATTCCTACAACACCAGAATAAACGTGAGATTTTATAGAAAATGACTAACGTGGCAGGTAAATGTTTGTTATTTGTTTCTTTAGTTTATTATTTATTTTATCATGCAGTTATTTTATTTCTTCTTCTACTTCTTATTATTATTATTATTATTATTATTATTTATTTCTTAGTCCTAACCATTGCTCTAATACCACTTTTATCACGACCCCACCTCAGGAGCTGAGGGCTGAAATCGCAACTTGTTAACTAATTCTAATCGTAGCAAATTAAATGGCACAAGTGAAGGCAAATAGAAATAAAAATAATTAAACAAAATATTTACTACATTCTACTATTTTGATAAAAGAAGGTACATCTACAGGACTTTTATTATTTTATTATTTAGTGACCGACAATCAATAAAAAAAACAAAAGGAAGAAAATAAAAGAAAAACAAAATAACGGATCAGCATCAAACTCTTGTGCGGGTTCCACTACACGAGGTTACGGGTCTTCCTTACATCTCATCACCTGAAAGGATAACAGTTATAAGCACACATCAGAGTGAACAATATTATGCCAAGAGTATAGGGAACACAAAATAACCATGGATCGTTAGTCAAGCTAAAACAGTAACATAACTTAATTTGAATAAACAAATAATTTAAGTGTCAAAAACTAAAATACATAAATTATGTAAATAAATAACTATAACCACCGTACAAAACAAAACAGAGCAGAGGTCACCGGAGTGACAGTCAAAACAGAGGTCAATGGATCCATGACAAATAGAAGACCACAAAGTGGCCAAACAGAGGCCAATGGTTATTTAAGTCCCCCAAGGTATGGAACTCCCGTGGTAGTACTTACAAAAAATAATTATTTACAAAATTATTGTCAAATAATTTTTAAAATTTAAACAAACATATCCATGAATTTCATTTTAAGCAAATGGAGTTTAGAAAATAATTAACGTAATTGAAATATAAATAGAAATTACAAAACATAGCTTGTATAAAATAAATTATGATAATTCAAAAAATATATAAAATATATTATGATAACTCAAAATATAATATAACATACATTAATATTGATATTTTACGTTACCGAAATTTCCCCTTTTTTTACTGGCTCTCAAAGCACCCTTCTTCCGTTCCTTACTTTTGTTTCTTATTTTTAGCTGGTTAAACTATGCTTTATACTCTTATTTATACTAGTGTTGCTACTGTAAACTTGTGCCATGTTTCCTAGGTCTATTGTCCGAGGAGCTAAACCCCCTAAGCCTTATCTCGAAGTAACTTAACTACCAAGCATGTAGGAGATAAGTCTAGAGTTCATGCCTATTTACACATTGGCCCAAATATCCAAAATCATTACGCTTTTTTTTTTTTTAATTTCTGTTGAGCTGATCTACAACTTTGCTTAATTCTATATTTATCCTAATTAGTATAATAATCCCCTAATTTTAAATTAAAATACATGTTTGTCATATACATTTATAAAATTCAATATTTTATTCTACATTTGTTCTTATTATATTAATTCAATGTTTGAGGTGTCACAAATTGTCTTTTCACATTATCGTAATTGAATTTGTAAATATAAAATTGTGAATCTCTAGTATTTTTCATACAATAATACATAATTTTATAGTTGAGTTTTTCAAAAATTCAAATATAAACTTGATAGAATTTGACAAGCTCGTGAGACTCGCCACAAGTTATGTTTTATTGATCCGAATTGTTCATTTTGTACGACCCTCCATGTAAATTTTATCATGATTGTCTAAAAACAATTATTTTTAAAAATATATTTTCCGTTTATTTTTTCAAAGACATGTGATAAAATAAAAATGCTATGCTTATCAGATCAATCTAATTTTTTTTCTATGAATGATATATATTGAGGATTCTACAAAATTAATAGTTCGAATCATCAAAATAGAACTTTTGGTAAGCCCCACGAAACCGCCAAGTTCTCTCAAATTTAAACTCAACTCTAATTTTAAAAGTTATAAATTAATATTTTTTATATAGATGGTCATACTCCTACAAATCATTACAAAAAATTAAATTGAATAGACACATCTATTCATTAAAAGACAGTTTATCTTCTATATAAGGTGTAATTTTTTCATTATTTTTCACATATACAACTTTTTTACTTATGTTTACTATACAAGAGATAAACCAACCACTTTTTGTTAACACACATTTGTCTTTGTTACTAGAACTTCTACAAACTTAAAATTTTTACTAGAAATTTGTCTAGAAAATACATGTGTGATTGAGATTTATTTTAAAAGTAGGAGCCATCATTTAATAATTGAATCTAGATTATTCATAAGGACTCTCGATAAATTCTGAGTTAAGTTTCTTCTTTTTAACAATTTCTACTTAGTTATTCATCGACCAAATCACATTTGTACATCTTCAATTTACTTTATATCAATGGTTCTACAGTTTTTTAATGCTGAATCTCTCTCTTTTTACACCCACTATGAAATATTGTTTTTGTGATTGATTGATAAATCCATATAATATATAAATTTACTATAAAATATTATTTTTCTAATATCTGTTTCCTTTATATTATTATAAAGCTTTCCATTTAAAAAATATGACTAAATATGTATATCACCACTAGTTCGAGTCTTGTCCCAAGCAAGACTACATCCTTTCCTAGATTATGTACATGTACCCAAGAAAAAAAAAAAAAGTTTGATAAAAATTTGATGGGGGCAATTGGAAAAATTGTTAGTGTACAAATTAGACACAACATTATGATATAGAGAGTCTAATTAAATATTTGGACCTTGTCTCATTTAAAAGAATTGTATCCGATTCTATAATTAAATTATGTGTTCATAAAAAAATAAGTTAGCTGTGATGGAAGCTTTCCCACCTCCATAAATACCAAGCTCACTCTAATGGCTTGTCCAAGTGATTTTCAGGGAAGAAGATGAATATGCCTCTCTCTCTCGCTCTCGCTCTCTCACCCAAGTGTACATATATAGGAGTTAGAAGATAAGTATAGTGGTTTCGCTTTGTGGTGCTCGTAATAGCAAGAAAAGAAACAAAATAGAAGGCATATCATATACATACAAAAAAAAAATCCCCATTTTACCAAAAGCTTCACTTGATCTTGATATATCCATTTGAGTTTGAGCTATATTTTCCAACTTTTCCACAGCTTCTCTCTCCTCCCCCAGCTCCCTCCTTCAGCATATAAAGATCTTGACCAGTTGAGGTATGGTGGTCCAACATCATATGATATATATCCACTTAAATTTTGTATCTTTATGTTCATATCTATCTATCTATAAATACATATGTATGAACATACATGCTCACAAATGCGTTTTTAGATGATTCTTGATAGCTGTCATTCCATTTTTTAGTTCCATTTTTCTATGTTGATTGTTGAGTTTACTTTGTATACTTAATTTCAATGTATGACCTAGCAGGTTTTTTTGTTGTCACAGATATGAGGATTTCATTCTCAGCAGCCATCAAACAAGCACAGCCCCTTGTGAGTTTCCCTCCAGGGATACTTAACATGGACCCCTTCATGGCCCGGCCGCACAGCAAGGACAAGGTGGTGGTGGTGGTGGGGGCCACAGGCACCGGAAAATCAAGACTTTCCATCGATTTAGCCACCCGGTTTCCGGCAGAGATTGTAAATTCCGACAAAATGCAAGTCTATAAAGGCCTAGACATAGCCACCAACAAAGTCACCGATGAGGAGCGCCGCGGGGTACCCCACCATTTATTAGGCGTTGTAGACCCTAATGTGGAGTTCACTGCCACCGATTTCTGCCACCATGCCTCGTTGGCCGTGGAGTCCATCGTAAGGCGGGACCGCCTCCCGATCATCGCCGGTGGGTCCAATTCTTACATCAAGGCTCTGGTGATTGATGACATTGAATTCCAATCAAAGTATGATTGTTGTTTTCTTTGGGTGGATGTTTCATTGCCTGTTTTGCACTCTTTTGTATCCGAGCGGGTCAATCGGATGGTGGAGATTGGTTTGGTGGATGAAATTAGAGGGATTTTCGATCCCAATGCTGATCATACGAGAGGGATTAGGCGTGCCATTGGAGTTCCTGAAATGGATCAATTTTTGAGAGAAGAACCAAATGTTGATGACGAGACTAAAGCTTTGATGCTTAAGGAAGCCATTGAGAAAATCAAGTCCAACACTTGCAAATTGGCTTGTTGCCAATTGGAGAACATCTTGAGGCTCCAAAACCAGTTGGAGTGGAGCATGCACCGCCTTGATGCCACCGAAGCATTCCTCAAAGGCGGCAACAGCGACGGTAACAACATCTGGGAGAAGTCAGTGGCGGGGCCTAGTATCCTACTTGTTGACCAATTCCTCTACGAAGAAGGTTTTGGAGCATTCCTCACCTCCCAACTTCGATTTCTATGGCGGCAACGGTTGTAGCAGGGGCAACTATAAGTCATGTCCCTATTACAGTGGTTGCTACCGCAATTCACTAAGAGTTAATCAAGTTCACCCAATTTAACTTGAGTTGGAATAAGTAATAAATCTCAAAAGAATTATTCAATAATTTTGAAATATCAACATGACACATGTTGATATGATACTCTCAACCAATAAATCAAGGAATATGGTGTTTGCGACAAATACATTTAAGTCAATGCCACTTTTTCAAATTTATTTTAGTATTATTATTGGTTTGGGAATATTATTTCAGCATGTTGAATTTTGAGTTGATATTTGGTAAATGTTGAATAATTATTTGAGAAAACAATTTGATGCCACGTGGTTGGTTTTTTTTTTTTTCTTTTTTTTTTTGTCCCCAAGAGCGGTTGCTGTCGAGGTCGTTAACTACCGATATTTGGCGGGCATTACAGTTGGAAGCAATTTTGGAAAAATCCAAGCTGGCAACTAATTTTGGTACCGTGTGGTGCGGTACATTGTAGATTCTGTGAGGATCCAATAAAACAGTGTAGGCCCCACTTCTGTATAGCTGTGTGTAAGAGGGAGAATGAGATTTTTATTTTTCTTTTTAATAATTTTATTTGTGCTTGGTGTGCCTTGTATTGACATGAGCTGTATTATTCTTAGAGAGCTAGTTGTATCATATATATACAAGTGTTTATAAATGGTTGGGGGCAGTCGAGCCGTACAACTCACCACGGTCTTATAATCTCAATAATTTTGTAGTATTTTTTTTATATATTATTTATAATAAAAAAATTAAATCGATCTAACAATTATTTTACTTATCTCTCAAAACAGTCCATAGGTTTATTGTTTTTTTATTTCAGAAGGTTCCTTAGTATTGAAAATGTATTGAAATATGTGAAAACATTTTAAGATATATACAAAGTGTGTTGAGATTATAAATATTTCAAGATTTTGTATTGACTTTTTATTAATAGCCCAAGTTATCATTAGCATGACTCTTATTTAAATCTGTAATTCTAATCATCCAAAAAATATGTTCAAATTTGTGTCCAATTGTGTGTGCGCCTGAGATTGAATTGATATATTGTGGAATTCATTTATAGAATTAATTTGAATCACATGTTGATATTATTGAAAAAAATTCCAAGTATACAGTATTATTGAATTTTAATAAATTAAATTTAAACATTTTAAAGTTGATTAATAATGTGAGTTCAATTCAATTTGTATATATCAACTTACTCAACTTAACTCGTAATGAACTTGATTGATACTCGTTTGAGTTCAAGATAAAATATAATTAAATCAATATTTTTTAAAAATAATTTTTTTTTTTTTTTTTGTAATAATTTTGTTGTAGTAATTTAAAAGTTCAAATTTAAAATTGAAGCAAAATAACACCATTTTGGGATGTTTAATTTAAAATAAAAATCAACATCTTTATCTCATTTTTTAAAAATTTTAAATTTGAACGGTTGAACTGTATCCTTTGTTAAAGTGTCCTATGGTAAAAACTATAATATATATATATATATATATATATCATTGCATAAAAAGAATATTAAACGATCCTTATCCACATTTTTTTTTAGTTTATTAAGTTTTACACCCAGCTTAAACACATTTTTAAAGCTGATTAAGTTTTTAGACTAGCGTTTTATTTGTTTTGACGAAAAGTATTTTTAAAAAAATATTTTGAAAAATTGTATTTAAATAGGATCAATTCAAAATTATATTATACTTTTATAGATTATCAATGCAAATGAAAATTATTAATGTGTCACATATTATAACTTTCACTTATACTGAATTCTATGAAAGTGTAATAATTTTGAATTGTTACCATTTAAATGCAATTTTTCAAATAATTTTTGTATGTTCTAGCGTTTGGTAAGATAAAAAATGAAAGTAAATAAAAAAAGTTCTCTGTGATTAACGAAAAAAAAATTATTTAAACAAAAAAATATTTTTTAAGGTAAAATATTACTACTACCACTACTGTTACCATCCACTACCACCACGCCCCACTTTCAAAAAAATATTTAGGCTTTGTTTGGAAAAGTTGTGGAAATGTAATTTTACCTCTTGATTTGCACGTGGTATTTGGTTACATTTTTCAAAAATTAATTACACATCTACTTTTAAAAACTCTTTTCAAGGCAAAAAAATTTGGGCTAATCGGTCGTCTCCCCGGATGTCCAGCCGATCGTCCTCCCGGATGTCGAGCCGGTTGACCAGAACAATGCAAATTTTTTTTTTTTAACAATTAGCACCTGTTATTTTTTATATTTTAAATAAAAAAAATTAGAATTTTTTATGAGTTTTGAATAGAATTTTGAATTGTGTGTTTGGTTATGACTTGAAAGTTTTGTGGGGGCCGTATAAATCTATTATGTACGGAGGCCGAATAACTTGAGGAAAGAAACCAAATTGTGAATTTTACGACTCCATCCCAGAGGGACGAAGGCCGAATAATTAACTATAGACCAAGCCGAGTACGAACAGTTAGCCGAATAAGGGATTAATCATTGAAAGTAAGATGGGCCCAACCGTCAACATCAAGAATGACTATAAATAAGGAGAGTATCAGCTAACAAGAGGGATGTAAGAAAAAGTCTAAACTTGAGATATAAGCAACCAAGAGAGTATACATTAACTTGTCCGTCGGAGTGCTAATCCCGGCACCCCGGACCGGAGTGTTCATTCCTTTTCAGGTGACTGGCTGAGAATCTCGAGCGTCCTATTGGATCCAAAGAGTGTTTCCAAACCACTTCTCCACAATTAGCGCCGTCTGTAGGAATACTCCAACACATCCGTGGTGGGCGTGACGGAAGATCCTCCGATAGTCGCTGGCGACCTTATACCATGAGTTCACACCACTCCAAGTAACATGCTTGGACCAGAAAACATTACCGCACGAAGAGCCTTGAACTTCGACTCAGCTGCCTAGACTTCACTCTTGACATCAGCGCATGAGACAATACAAGCAATTATGGATCAGGAGAAGCAAAATGAACAGAGGCTGGAAAAAATGATGGCTGAGAACGAGCGCCTTCGATAGGATTTGGCCTTGGAGGTAGCAAAATCCCAACAGGCCGCATGCCAAGATCCGGGACAACCTCTGCGAAAGGATGGTCGACGACCTCGAATTCGGAGACAAGATAGTAGCAGTGATTCTGACTCGTCATCTCCAGGATCCAAAAAGAAGGGACGAGTCGAAGTCTCCAGCTCTTCTGAAGGGAGTCCGCGCGCAAGGACTAAACTAAGAAGAAATGATTCAGACGAAGAGGATCAACACGACCCCTTTGTGCGACGGATCGCAAGGGCGGTACTACCCAAAAAGTTCAAAGCTCCATCGTTCACCCTCTATGATGGAAAATCAAACCCCACCGATCACATCCGTCACTACAAGCAAGCCATGACACTACATACAGACGATGAGGCCCTCATGTGCCAAATATTTCCCAGCAGTTTGGGACCATTAGCCGTTAAATGGTATTATAAATTGGAACCAACATCGATCAAGAGCTTCCATCAACTCAAAAAATCCTTCAGGGCAAGGTTCATCACCAATGAGGTCCAGCCGAAGCAGGCCGATTCTCTCTGGGCAATGCAAATTCAACCCGGGGAAACCCTACGTGCTTATTCAGCGCGCTATTGGGAATGCTTTAATCTCATGGATGATGCCTGCAATGACTCCATGGCCATCACCGCCTTTAAAATGGGGTTACACCCTAATAGTGCCCTCCGTAACTCCTTGACCAGAAGGCCCCCCAAAACAGTCTGGTCGCTAATGAAGAAAGTCAAGGAATATTGTAAAGTGAAAGATGACGCCCTACGGGTTAAAGCCGGGCACAAGCCCAACAAGACGGCCCAATATGAGATCGTTCAGTCGATAAATTATGTACCCTCACGGAGCCCTGAACCACGGAATCAGGCTAAACGAGACAGAAGACGAGATTCACGCTGATCAAATGACCAATGTCCACAACGGGCTAGTGAACAACTTCAAGTGGATGGCAGGCGCATCAGGTGCGCAGACAAGAAATATACGGAGTGGTCGGAGCCGATCAGCACGGTTATGTCTAAAATTTAACATCTTCCGTTCTTCAAATGGCCACCCAAGATGGTCGGACCACCCAACACGAGGAAACGGGATAGACGGTGCGAATATCACAAAGGCCACAAACATGATACCGACAGTTGTTATGCCTCGAAAGATCATCTTGAGGCGTTGGTACAAAACGGTCGGCTTAAGCAACGCATCCAAAAGAACAATTCAATCAAAACAGTTGCTCTACGACAAGATTCACCCCCACTCAGCGTGATCCATATGATTTACAGCTTGTCGATGGCATCTGCGGTACATACAATTCAGTCACTAATCACACCATCGAAACGGCCCCATGAAGCTCCGAGTATTGCTTTCGATGATTCTGATTTGGTCGGCGTAACGCTCCCGCACATTGATCCCTTGGTCATCGAACTACGCGTAAACCGATTCACTGTTGAACGTGTTCTCATTGACTAGGGGAGTACTTCGAAAGTTATGTACTACAAAACCTTCATCAAACTCAGCTTCACTGAGTATGATCTATCCCCGGCTCATTATCCGTTATTCGGCTTCAACGCTAATCCAGAATACCCGTTGGGCAATATCACTACCAGCTCGAGCGGGCTCCCGATCAGTGGATGTGGAATTCTTGGTTGTCAAGCTTCCTTCGCCGTATAATCTCATCATGGGACGACCTTGGCTACATACCATGCAAGCCGTGCCAAGCACCTATCATCAATTGCTCTGCTTCCCGACCGAACATGGCATTGAACAAATCCGTGGTTCCCAGAAATCGGCACAAACTTGTTATCTCCTTGCCGCAAAGACACCAAGAGAGCTGGAAGTGAATTCTATTGAGGTGCCGGATCGAGAGAGCCTCGACGATGTTGGGCGGCTCCCAAGTGAAAAGGCCACGGAAGCCCTGGATCGAGTTGAAATTGATGGAAATCCTGACAGATTCTTCATGGTCAGCGCCTCACTGAAAAAAGTTGATAGGCAGCAGCTAATTACCTTCTTACTCGGCAACCTTGACGTATTTGCATGGTCACCGTATGAGATGTCGGGGGTGGATCCATCTGTTTCTCAGCACCGTTTAAATGTTGACCCCAAATGTAAGCTGATTATTCAGAAAAGCCGGCGGTCAGCCACAGAACACATTGTTGCCATTGTTGAAGAAGTTGACCGGTTACTTGATGCCGGGGCAATTCGGGAAGTTACCTATCCTACATGGCTATCGAATACTATGGTTGTAAAGAAGAAAAATGGAACCTGGCGTGTTTGCGTGGATTTTACGGACTTAAATAAAGCTTGTCCCAAGGATTGTTTTCCCCTCCCCAGAATAGACCAACTCGTAGATGCCACGGCTCGTCATCAATGTATGAGCTTCCTCGATGCCTACAGAGGCTACCATCAAATTGCCATGCATCCGGAGGACCAAGAAAAAACTGTATTCCTCACCCCAAGAGGAACCTATCGCTATAAGGTTATGTCTTTTGGGCTGAAGAATGCGGAGGCAACTTACCAAAGACTAGTCACTGCCATGTCCAATGAGCAACTCGGCCGTACTATGGAAGTGTACATTGACGATATGGTGGTCAAGTCCAAAGAAGTGCAAACTCATCTAGCCGATCTGGAAGAGACATTCGGCATTTTACGCTAGTATAAAATGAAGCTGAATGCTTCCAAGTGTGCATTTGGGATCGGATCCGGCAAATTCCTTGGCTACATTGTTAACCACCGCGGAATCAAAGCCAACCCGAGGCAAATCACAGCAATCCTGGAACTCGGCTCTCCTCGATCGGTCAAGGAGGTTCAAAAGTTGATGGGGATGGCCGTCGCACTCAACAGGTTCATCAGTCGTTCAACAGATCGCTGCCGACAATTCTTTCATACCTACGGCAGAGTAAAGCTTTTGAATAGACCTCTGAGTGCAAAGCCGCTTTCAGCGGCCTAAAGACTTACCTCTGATCAATTCCACTCTTGACAACACCTTCGGCAGGTGATCCGCTCATTTTATATCTGGCAGTTTTCGATCGGGCCGTCAGTGCCGTTCTATTAATGGAAGAGCTTGGAAAGCAGCGACCAGTGTATTATGTGAGCAAGGCAATGGTTGACGCCGAAACACATTACCTTCTGTTGGAAAAACTAATCCTAGCCCTCGTCATGGCAGCAAGAAAACTGATGCATTACTTTCAGGGACATACCATCGGGGTACTAACAGACTATCCCCTCAGGTCAGTACCCCGCAGTACAGAAGCATCAGGGCGCATTTCAAAGTGGGCTCTCGAACTCGGCCAGTACGATATTCAGTTTTTGCCTAGAACCTTAATCAAGGGGCAAGTGATTGCCGACTTTGTGGCCGAATTCACTGGAGGCCTCGCCAACTTCAAGTCTGATCAGATTCAACCTAAGCCGAACTAGAGAATTTATGTTGAGGAGATTTGAAAGATGTATTGTGACGGATCATCCAAGCAACGTGGTAGTGGGGTAGGCGTAGTTATCATGGCTCCCGACAGGGCAATAATTGAGCAGGCTATCAAACTGGGTTTCGATGCATTGAACAATCAGGCCGAATACGGCTTACGGAATGCACATCTCCTTGGTGCTCGACGTCTCCTTATTTTCTGCGATTCAAAGCTAGTCATCAACCAATTGAAAGGGGAACACGCAGGAAAAAATGACCGTATGGCACCTTACATGAAAACGGCGAATTCTTTGCTGGCAAAATTCGACCATCATGAACAAAATCAAATAACCCAGGATCAGAACACGCATGTCGATGCCTTAGCCTGCCTAGCCTCGGCCATCAACTCAGAAATCAAACAGACAATTGAAGTAGGATTCATCCCTGAGCCGAGCATTGTCTCCTCGGAATCAATCCAAATTGATGTCATAGAATCGAGTCTAAGCTGGATGGAACCTATCACCGCATTCCTATCTTCTGAATAGCTCCCGGTGGACAAAAAAGAAGCACACAAACTGCGGGACAAAACCCTGCGATATTACTTAGATCCGCAAGGAAAGCTCTACACAAAATCCTTTTCTGGTCCATATCTAGAATGCGTTCATCCGGACAAAGTCGAAGAACTCCTAACTGAAATACATGAAGGTAGTTGTGGTGCCCATTTTGACGGGCGCTTTCTAGCTCATCGAGCTGTGACACAAGGGTATTATTAGCCGACAATGAGAGCGAATGTCGAGTGTTACGTCAAGAAATGTGAACAGTGCCAGAAGTTTTCCCCTTTAACCCATTTGCCTACCGAAGAGTTAAGCTCTGTCACCAGTCCTTGGCCGTCCGCCCAATGGGGACTTGATATCGTCGGACCATTACCTCGTGCCCCAGGCAACAAGCGATTTTTGATTGTCGCGACAGATTACTTCACAAAGTGGGTCGAAGCGAAGGCATTAACGCACATTCGGGATATTGATGTTAAGTGTTTTGTATGGAGAAATATCATCACACGATTCGGCATTCCTAGAGCACTTATTTCAGACAACGGCACCCAGTTTGACTGTGGCATCTACCGAAAACTATGCAGCACGTATGGTATTCGGCCCTATTTCTCGACGCCGGCTTATCCACAAAGCAATGGCCAAGCCGAAGCCTCCAATAAAGCCATCTTGGACAGCATCAAGAAAAGGCTGGAGAAAGCCAAAGGCAGATGGGTTGAAGAATTGCCGAGTGTGTTATGGGCTCATCGCATTATGCCGAGGCGATCTACTAGGGAAATGTCGTTTGCTTTATGCTTTGGAACCCAGGCAATCATCCCACTGGAGATCGGCCTCCCAACCTTGAAATCGAAATATTTTGATACGGGCCGAAATGACATGATGTTGGCCTTGGATTTGACCCTGATTGAGGAACAACGAGACCGTGCCCTTGCGTCCATGGCACAGTACCAGCAACAGCTTGCTAAGTCCTATAATCAACGTGTTCATCTACGC
This sequence comes from Camellia sinensis, assembly GCF_055761805.1. Classification (NCBI taxonomy): domain Eukaryota; kingdom Viridiplantae; phylum Streptophyta; class Magnoliopsida; order Ericales; family Theaceae; genus Camellia; species Camellia sinensis. The sequence goes on along the minus strand of NC_138967.1, from coordinate 13,210,192 downwards.
CGTTATACACCAGGAGAATTGGTCCTCAAGAAAGTACTCTCAGCTGCCAGGAATCCGGCTGATGGCAAACTAGGTCCTAATTGGGACAGCCCCTATCAAATCGATTCAATCGCGGGAGCAGGGGCATATCGGCTCAAAGACATGTCCGGAAGAAGTCTGTCGCGTCCTTGGAACTCCACGCATTTCCGTAAATTCTATCATTAACCCGACTTGTGGGGTATGATGATTTATTTTGAATGTTTGTCGTGTACAAACTTTCACATTTATAATGCAAGATTACTTATCTCACTACATGAAATTTTAGTTTGAAGATGAAAGCATTCGGATTCGGAGTGCCCTTTGTAGATATCGCGATTGGCCAAATAAAAAGCCTCCGAATTCAGAGCCCCATAGTGAATGACACTTTTGGGCTGAATGAGCCTCCGGATTCGGAGCACCCTTCGTGGATATTACGATTGGCCAAGTAAAAAGCCTCTGGATTTGGAGCGCCCTTCTGTGAATGACACTTTTGGGCTGAATGAGCCTCCGGATTCGGAGCGCCCTTTGTGGATATCATGATTGGCCAAGTAAAAAGCCTCTGGATTCAAAGCGCCCTTCAATGAATGACACTTTTAGGCCGAATGAGCCTCCGTATTCGGAGCGCCCTTCGTGGATATCACGATTGGCCAAGTAAAAAGCCTTCGGATTCGGAGTGTCCTTTTGTGAATGACACTTTTGGGCCGAATGAGCCTCCGGAGTCGGAGCGCCCTTCGTGGATATCACGATTGGCCAAGTAAAAAACCTCCAAATTCAGAGCCCCATCAGTGAAAGATACTTTTGGGTCGAATAAAAAAAAAAAAAAACTGAAACATGTTTAAAGCATCTGGCTTCAGCATGCTTTTCATGAATATTCTGTTAACAAGCATAAACTCAGTTGACGAAGAATGGAATATGATTGTTAATATGTTTAAACACAAACTAAAACAACATGCAACATAAGCTGAAACAACATGCAAACATGTAAAATAATATGTTTTATTGCTTAAATCGATAATACATAATTCGCTCCCTATTTACGTTAAAATGGTATAATATGTTTAATTTTATTCAGCATCCCCCTCGTTATCGCTCTTCTCGACTTCGAAGACCGTGAAGGGAAAGTGATGGCTCTGGTATAATGGGGACGCCGAATCAACGCCTGCGACCCGCAGAGACTCTGCGGCCTGGAGAGCCTTGATCCACCCGTGCTTAAATCCACGGTTCTCACATCGGCAGACTTCCTCGGCAAGCTTTTCCTTCGTATTCTCTATTCCAACTTTTCGAGCTGCATAAAAGCCTTGTTCATAAGCCCTGGTCTTTGCAGCTTCTATTGCAAACATGTTTGCCGTGTCGCGATCGGCAATCGCGTGGCTTATAAGACGCTGGGTCACCCTCTCCTCAAACATCGGGTTAGCTAGGCCTGCCGAATGAGTTTCAGCGATTGTGACTTTTCTTAACTCCCGCTCGGCCTTCTCCACGCGGGCCTCTAAGTTACAAATAGGTTCATCTTTATGTTCGATCTCTCGATGCGCGGCACGAAAGCGCATGCCGATCTCATAAGCGGTATATATTCCTTTCACCGTTTCGTGAACACCCTCTCGAAACACTTCGAAATCTTGTCAACCAATCATCGACTGCTGGACTTCTGGCGGAAAAATCTGTCGTGCAAATTCGACTGCCATGCTTGGATCTCGGATGATTGAGTCTGCTTCCGTCATCGGTTTGTTCTCGATAAAAACTAAAAAATCAACGGACGCGGTGGCCCACTGGCCTCGCTTCGCGAATGAGGGGAGTTTCCCCGCTGTGGCTTCTCCCTTCTGGGTGACCTGCTTCAACGACGTGGAGAGTAGCGCCTCTCTCGCTCTCCAGATGTCCTACTTCCCATTCGTGAAGGTTCCCCACCTCGATGTATCGCTAAGTCCAGCTCAGCCAATGTCCTACCTTCTCCTCTGTTGTTGAAGAATAGTCTACTTGACATTCACACTTATCTAGCCTTCTTCGACAAACTGGTTTGAGTTGAGTCTTAACACGCTAATGGGACCTACGCGCACGCAGCAACTCCTCTTTTTATTAACCACGGCTGCACCGCTCCCAAAGCGGTCCCTTCAACGTTGTCCCAGCCAATTCATAAATGCCTGATAATCGGCGGCAATGTTCATTAATCCGCTGGAGCAAGGGCAGATTAATTAATCTATTCGGCCTTATGCAATTCACTAATCCGATGCGCCGAATAGACAGGCTGCCCCAGCCAATTCACGAATGGCAGATTCATCAGCCAATTTAGAGCTAATAGTCGAATATTCATTGTGCCCCAGCAAACACCTGAACTGCCGTTATTAGGCGGCCTTCATCAACTCGCTGGGGCAAAGGCAGATGTATCAATCTATTCGGCCTAAATATCATAAATGAGCCGAATATACGTTATGCCCCAATAAACATTTGAACCGCCGTTTTTAGGCGGTCCTGTTCATTAACTTGCTGGGGCAAGGGCAGATTTATCAATATATTCGACTAAGTTGCAGTGCTATATAGTTGTTCGCGCACTGGCTAGATTCAGTAGTTTGTTCTATTCATGATTGTGCAACCTATTTAGCCGTTAATAAGCACATTTATCAGGCAAAAAATTTATTTCATGATTGTACATCTTATTTAGCCGTTAACAAGCACATTCATCAGGCAGAAAGGCAAAAGTAGTTTTCATTCATAAATTGAGCACAAACATAAGCCATTTTACAAATGAAAACCTCCCTACGTCAATTTCTGACAAAAACAACAGTCAATACCTAATAATTCTAGCAAAACCTACATATACATACCACCAAAATAAAAAATTAAAAAAAACAAACAAAATGAAAAATACTGGACTCTAGATCAGTCTTGAGGGTTAGACGGCAGCGGCTCAATGTGTACCTGCTCGTACGGAATCGACTACTCCGATACCACGTTAGCGGCAGCCAAGGCTTTATGCCAGCCGTGCTTGAACCCCCTGTTTTTGAACTTCGGCACTTCTTCTACGTAGTCCGCCAAGGCCACATCCTTGCCCGCTAGGAATGACTTGGAAATTTCGGACTCGGCGTTTGCCATCGCCCTCTTTGACTCTTCCAAGTCGGCTTCCAGCTTGGCAATTGTTTCGTTGGCCAGTTTGAGCGCTTCTTCGTTGGCATTTGTCCTTCCCTCGAGGACCACTCTCAATTCAATAGCAGTCTTAGCCTTATCTACTTCGGAATTGGCCCTAGCTCTCTCTGCCGCCGCTTTCATGGCCTCAAAATCGGCACAGAGAGAGGCCTTTGCGGCCTTTCCCTTCTCATTCTCCAGCTCGGCTGTAAGAAAACCAATCTGTTCGATAGCGTCGTGTTGGCGACGGCCAATTTCGATTATCCTCTCCGCCGCCTACAAAACAAAGGATCAATAAGTTAATATAAAAAATTTTCTTTTGGTCAACCTTGCAAAATTACAAAGGAATACGTACCAATATCGCCGATTGAGCGGCTAATGCGATGGCCAACTGATCGGCCTCTGTCCTAAAAGCTGCTCTGTCAACTGGTAGAGAAATGGAGGACGCCAAGCTCAAGGCCACTGTTGGGTCTCTTATAGCCGATGTATCAGAGGCAACCGGCATGTTCTTTATCCTTGGTTATATCGTAAACAACACAACCAAGTCAGATTCTTCCATGCGTGGCCGTTTGTCAACTGGTTCTTCCGAATAATCGGCTTCGTAATCGGTCGTGTGTTTTTCGCCCCTGTGCTCCATCACTTGACCCTCATGTTGATCGACAATAGGTTTCGTTTCGGCCACTTCGGTCTCAGCCTCTTCAACAGACGCAGGTAAAGGAGTTTCTTCCCTAGCCTCCGGTGGGAGGGGAGGAGGTTGGACTCGCTCGGTTTTGACTCTCCTACGCGCAGCCATCCTCTCGGCGTTTTTCCGTCTGGCTAGTTGAGTGAGCGATTCACCAGCCATGTTGTTTGGATAGGAGCCGGGTAGGTCCCCTAAGTCGGTAAATATATCCTCGAAAGGCACGTCTGCTCGGTCGGAAGTGGAAGGAGGGTTGAGGCCGGCTTCTATGAAAGGTGGCTGATTCAGCTGCTCAGTGACTCCTTCAGCAACTTGTTCTTCTGCCGGCTCTGAATCTGAAGCCTCAAAACCAATCTGCCTAAGATTCTTGAAGCTCGAAAAAACAAGCACCGTGAGGTGCTGTTCGCCCCTTAGAATCGGAATATGTTCCCCGGCCAAAAATGTGGTATAGGTCGGCTTGTATCGTAGAAGAATGTAGGCCGCCCTCCCTTGTTTCTTGAGATTCGGACGGCCAACAAACTAGAGTACCGTTCTTATCTGCGCAAGTATGTCGTCATCGGCCAAAGCTAGAACTTTCTTCAAATTGTTTCCTGTACAATTAAAACAGTAAACACATGGAATTTGAATAGGAAGTATTTAGTAAAAATTCATGGGGAGTTAAACGGCCACCTGGTTCGCCCCTTTGCCTGGGCACTGGATCTTGACGATCTTCGCTCTCGCCGAATTCCCAATTTCCATGGACCACAACCATGACATTGTCAACTCGCTTGCCAGAGCTAGCAAGCATAATAACCAAGTGATGGTCGGTGTCCTTGGTCCTAAGAAAATAGCGCCCATGCCATCCAGAGGACTTGGCCAAGGCATAACAATGCCGAATGGCAGGGATTCCGAGGTTAAGCCTAAGGCACCGGTTTAGTTCTACAATACCCATTATTATTCGGAAAAAGTTTACGCTCGGCTAAGAAGGGATTAAAACCCAATGGCGAAAGACAACCCTTAAAAGTGGATTAAGGGGGAAACGGACTTCGCCCTCTGCAATTGACAGTAGAGGAAAAACGATTGTACTCTCATCAGTCCTCTCCGTGTCAATCACGTTCTCTACCAAAAGTGACAGATGAACGTTGTCAAGGATAGAAAAGTGGCGACAGAAACCAGAGACTCTCCGTGGAAAGAAGGGCTCTCAAATGTTTAGCCATCACAGCATGAAAAACGGACACTCTACATAGCAAACAAACAAGAAAAAGGGAGTCGACATGGAAGAAAGATAAACTTACAAAAAATAAGGCGAACAATGAAGAGCGAAAAGAAGTTGCAGAAGGCGAGAAGCGAGGGAGTTGAACTGATAGGCAACGAGAAATCTTGAGCATTGAAGAAAGAACATACAGATGAAAAGACAACACGGTTTCAAATCATATTAAATGAATGAATGTACGAAGGGGCGAGAAATTGTAATGATGCTCAAAAGTAGTAGGCGTCCTGACACTTGCATTGGAGTAAAGGATACCGCCGTATTTTCTGACTCTCTAGGTCCAAAGACCAAACATGCCGACCAACTGGCGTTAATAGGATGTTTGGGGGGCAATTGTGGGGGCCGAATAAATCTGTTACGTACGGAGGCCGAATAACTTGAGGAAAGAAACCAAATTGTGAATTATAAAGCTTCATCCCTGAAGGACGAAAGCCGAATAATCAACTATAGACCAGGCCGAGTACGAACAGTTAGCCGAATGAGGGATTAATCATTGGAAGAAAGGTAGGCCCAACCGTCAACATCAAGAACGACTATAAATAAGGAGAGGATCAGCTAACAAGAGGTATGTGAGAAAAAGTCTAAACTTCAGATATAAGCAACCAAGAGAGTATACACTGACTTGTCCGTCGGAGTGCTAATCACGGCATCCTCGACCGGAGTGTTCATTCCTTTTCAGGTGACTGGCAGAGGATCTCGAGCATCCTATTGGATCTAAAGAGTGTTTCCAAACCACTTTTCCACAAGTTTTTATATATCAAATATCATATGCCACATCAAAAATTCCTCACTCAATTTAAAACTCTTTTCAAAATTTATGCACCAAACAAATTTTTCACACTCAAATAATAATTTCAAAACTCACAAACTCAAAATACTTGGGCTAAGCATGGTTCGGATTGGACCGGATTGGGGTAAAACTAGGACCAATCCATTATCTACGGTTCCTGAAAAATTGGAACCAATCCAATCCGTTTAAATCATGGAACCAATCCAAACCAATCCATTTAAATACGGAATGGATCGGTTTAGGACCACGGATTCACATAATTAAATAACAAAAAAATATATATAACACTTTAATTTCATAAAAATATAAACATAGCACTATATTAGTTCCACAATAGCAACATATATTTCTATAATAGCGACATATTGTGCTAGAATTTAAACAACCATAAGAAAACTGGTTTCACCATAAATATTTAGGCCATTACAAATTAAAACTAAAAACTAACAAACAAAAGTAATAAAAGAAGATATTATACGGTTTTAGGTTTGAGTTTAGATTTTATATAGAATAAGAGAAGATACTATGGGGGAGGATGTATAATAAAAATGTATACTATTTGTATACGGTCCAGATCGGTTCCAATCCGGAACCGTGGGGTTCAATCCAGAACCAATCCGTGTACTACAGATTTTTAATTTTTCAATCCGGAACCGAACCACGGATTCAAAAAACCAATCCAAACCTATCAGATTGGACTGGACTGGATTGGATTACGGATTTCACGGATTCCTTGCTCAGCCCTACAAAATACAACTCTTATTCTCAAATCATATTTAAAAAACTGTACCAAACACTTCCTTAAGTTTTCATTCTTATTTTATAGGGTTTTAAGTAATAAGGAATTCCTGTCGTGAAAAAAAAAAAAAAAAGATCGTAAAAAAAATAAATTACAATAGAAATTTGACAAAAATTGTAATTATTTACCAATTGATTTACATCAACCGAAAATAATAATAATAATAATAATAATAATAAAATAATTTAGACTTTTAAAAAGAGAATTTTAATGGAGCATTAATTTGTCTTCTACCTCCTATTTTTTGTCTTTTATTTCACTATTTTATTTTTATCTTTTATTTTTTTTAATAGACAACCCATTAAAATTATACGGTAACAACTCTAATTAAAGTGCTACAGCACTTCCGTAATAATAAAAACACAAGTTGCACGTTTGTTTGACTGGATGATAGATTTATGATCCAACCGGGCATGTACGGACACAAAGTAGGGGACCCACAATGGAAGTAGATTATTTTGGTGAAATTTATAAGGTTATTTATAATATAATTATTTAAAAATTTTGAATAACGTGTTTCTTATGTTTAAAAATCTTATAAATAAGAAAAACAAATTTAATAAACTTAAAAAGATAATTATTAAAAAGTATGAAGAGAAATTTTTAAATTTTACTCTCTAGTTATCAATTTTGAATTTATTAGAAATTATTCTAAATAAACCCAAAATATGACCTCAAGATAAAAATGAGATTTGAGTTCTTTCATCCTAATCAAATTAGAAAAGTAAGTCTAAAAGTTTATATTTTAAGATTTTTTTTTTTTAAAAAAAAAAAAGGATAAGTCCCAACAAAATACGACCTCAAAACTCACTTATTCTTTTGTGACCAACCATTATGAACTTACTACAATTCTCTCTAATTTAATTTTATTTAGTTAAAAGTTGATAGTTAGAAAATAAAAATATATTTTTTTTTAACTTTTAGATAATCATTTTTTTCTCAACTTATTTAAGTTATTTATACTATATAATCTATAATAATAAATAAATAAAAGGAAAATTTATCCATAAGTCCTAGTTTCTGAAAAGTTGAACCATTTAGTCCTAAAAGTTTTCTTATGCTCCATTTAGTCCCATTTGCACATCAATCTAATGTTTGAAACATTAATCTGATGTTCAAAATCTGATGTTCGAAACATTAATCTGATGTTCGAAATCTAATGTTTGAAACATTGTAATGGGACCTTTCAGCCTATAAAAAAACTTTTAGGACTAAACAATGTATAAGTTATTAATTTGGGATTTATTGGTGCATCTCCCTAAATAAAAAGAGTTGCAAACATAAATTTTTCAAAAAATATAAAAATAACTTTAAATAAGTTGACCAAATAGCACAATGGTCCCATTTTATGCAACTTATGGGGTAGCTTATACATATATATACATATATATATATATATATATATTAAATATGTACGATAATGTTTAATATATTTTCTATTTATAGTTTATAAAATAAAAAATTTAATTTAAAAAAATATTTTTAATTATCAATTTTCAAGCGTAATTGAAGACCACTCAAAGCGGACTTGAATAAAAATGAAATGTTATTCAAAGAATCAAAAAAAAAAAAAAAAAAAAAGAAGTGAAACAAACAAAAAATTGTTTTAATTAAGTCCTCGTTTTTTGATATTGACCTTTTTAGTATTTATTTTTTTTAATTTTGAGTTTTTAAGTAATTTTTTAGTTTAATGAGTTTAAGAAATTAAAAAAGTTACTTTTTTATGAAGAAAAAAAATCAAAGATGATATTTTTTTTTTTAACTCAAGACAAACAATTTAATTATTTTTATTTTTTCAACTTTTTTGACAAAAATTAACTTTTCTTAGGTGATTCCCAAAAGAGACCCTTTCTAACCATATATTAGTATAACTACATTAGTCTTTATACCCACTCAATACTCCAAATTCGAAAGGCCTGTGGGCCCATAGTAGAAACTCAGTAGAACTTCATGTATTGTCAAATCCCACACCATTAAAAGAAAGTAGCTTAATCTTGGCTTTGCATCCCATACAGAAAAAGGTGATAATGATTTCTCAACTTTCTTCCTACATTTTCATATCCTTTTCATTATTTTTAAAAATAATATTAATTATAAATTATTATGATATTTGGTTAGAATAAAAATTGAGAATTCTAATTTTAAAATTTTAAAAAGAGTTCTAGTGATATGATAAAGAGTAGGACCCACATGTAATGTGACGTGTATGTGTGTCTATATTTTTTTTTTCTCTTACCACGTCATTAAAGCTTTTTTTAGAGCTCCAAAAACTCTCTACCATTGTTGATTTGGTTATAAGTCATTATGATAGTAAGAGTAGCAAATATTATAATGGTTAATTATTTTCAAAATGGTATTGACTATGTTGCATTTAGTTATTATTTTGGTTATAATCTAATGTAAGTATGATCAGTGACTCAAATATATTTTTTAAATCCAATAGTTAAAAATAAAAATGTATATAATATTCACTTTTTTTAAATTTATATCCTTGATTTGTGTTTGGATAATAATTTGATTAGAGATTTCATTTTATACTTATACCCTCACTATATAAAAAGTAATTAGTTTTTTTTATAATAAAAAAATCAAAAATTATATTTTTCTCTTCTTTTCTACCTATTTTTTAACAAATGAACAAGTTCGGGGTGGTCAATATTATTCGCAAGTTGAAAAGAACTTGTCCAACCCCATCCAATGAACAAGCACGTTAGATAGGGGGAAGAGAATTCGCTACAGTAGTTTCTTCATCCAACCATTCAACAGTTGATTTAAAAGCTATAATTGATCCAGATATCATATCTAGTTAATCCAATATATTATGATGAACCACTAAATAACCCAACTCCATAAGTTTCCTTCGTGGCCCGACCCATTCATTGGACCGGCCTTGTTTTTCCTTTTGCTTTTCTTTTTTAATCTTGACAAGAATGGTAATATGCACAGCTCTTGCCCTAGAAAATAAGAAGAATACAAGATTTGCTTCTCCAATCCCAATTATCCTATTTAAATACCCTTGTATTTGTAACATTGCTCATTTTTAATTTTTACATATCTCATCTTTATTTTTTTTTTTAAACTCTTATCACTCTTTAATTATTTTATCTCCTATATCAAATCATCTATCTAAGAGTATCTCCAACGGTTCACCTAATTTTTCACCAAATCTAAGTAAAAAAATTACCATTTTCTCAATCTGATACAGAATGCTCCAATGGTTGATTTTCATCAAATCTACTCCAGGGACAACCGGTTGGTCGACCGGTAAGGCAAAACAAATTTTTTTTTTTTTAACCTACCTATTTGAACTGTTTGAACCATTTAGTAGTCGAACTGTTTGAACCATTTAGTAGTCGACCGGCCGGTCGACCGATAAGACAAAAAAAAATTTTTTTGAATTGTTTGAACCAACCCATTTGAACTGTTTGAACCTTTTAGTGGTCAATCGGTTGGTCAACCAGCCGGGCAACTGGCTGGTTGACCGGTTCCTCTCCTCCAACGGTCACAAACAGTAATTTGCTGAAATCTGTATTGTGTTCTCAGTTTGATGATTTTTTTGTTCAAGGCCTCGTTTGGGAACCCTCCTTTTTAGCCAAAAAGTCAAAAAGTTACTAAATTAGCCAAAAAGCCAACAACCCATACCAAAAAGTCAAATTTTTTTTTTCTCTCTACTTTTTGCACATCTTTTCGTAAAAGTCAAAAAGTCATCACAAACATTCTAATTTTTTTTAACTCATATTTTAGCCAAATAGCCAAAAAGTTACTAAATTAGCCTGTTCCCAAATGAGGCCAATTTGATACCAATTTGGTGAAACCGTTGAAGCTTCAAAAAGTATTTTTTTCACCAAATTTCAAATTTGATGCCAAATTCGATGAACCGTTAGAGATGATCTTATTAGCACAAATCTGACCCAACCCTACCACATTGCCATTTTTACAAACATCATAGTCCATGCAGCCATTAAATTTGACCCAATTATTTGGATGAGATGACTGACTCATTTATCAAGTCTACCATGTTTGTTGTTATTATTATTTTTTATATAAGAAATTTCTTTTAGGGGAAGGAGATTCCTAAATTCAAATACAAATACTAAGCTTGGCTAATTGCAAGAAGTCTGGTACTTTTTAGCTACAATCATATCTAGAGATGCAATTCCCAAGCTCAAAAAGTAGAGATTTGTTCAATCCCAACTCAAATCTGAACTTTAATTTGAATTGGCTTTGCTCAAGTCTGTTTATATCTTAAACACATGAAAGAAAACAAAAAGAAAACAGAATCAATAGAAGATAATATAATTATTATTATAAATTGAAATATCTTATATGTTCTATTCAACCAAAGAAAAAAAACAAAAAACCAAATATGCCAAAATTTACATTTTTTTTTTGTTGCAAATGATGAGAAAATAGATAATATAGGACAACCACACAAGTCTATGAAAGTTAAAATATGTGTACTATATCGAAATCCCTATATCATTTTTAAAAAGGTGGATCTAGAAAAATGGTGTGAAAAATTTATCCAAAATGATAGTGAATGAATGGTGTAGATTCAATTTTGTATAATAAGACATTTTTGAAATGTATCTCAATCATAAGATACACTTTTTGAATATATTTCTAAATAAATAATCTGAATTTCTAGCATTGTCGTTTTATAAAATGAAAAATCTAAAAGTTAGAATGAGATGGGATGGTAAAATACAACCGTTAGATCAAATTATCAAGAAATAGTGTCAAGACAATACATAGGTCAAACACAATATTGTCTGTCATTGTCTCACTAATCATCCAATGTCATTATGCAAAACATAGATATATGTAAATATGTATGGCTAGACATTCAATTTTGTAGTTGTCTTGAGAAAAAAATCTTGGCATGGTCGACAGTGCACGTGTGATGGTGACCGAGTCATGTTACGTGCACTTAGGCTAACAAGACAAGGTATCATTTTCTTCCAATTTTGCTATAATTTGATAACGTAATTTTGCTATAATTTGACAATGTAAAAGCATTTCTAATGATAAATGTTATAATAGTATTATTATTATTATTATTATTATTATTATTTGGTAATAAAGAATAGTAAATTGTCAAATTATAACTATATTATTCTAATGGTCACATGTTATTTTAACAAATCTCAACTAACTATTTCCTTTAATTTTGCAAACATTGTTTGGCTATAGATCTTTTATTATTTAATTTTTTGTCTCTATGACATTTTTAAAACTTTTTTGAAAAAAAAAATATTATATATATACATTATATCCTACTAGATAAATATAAAAAATAAAAAAAAATTGAAAATCGAATATAAATATAATTCATCCCACCATTCATATACCACTACAAAATTAAAAAATAAAATAAAATAAAATTTTAATTTCCATTCTAGATTTGCCCATTGATCATTTCCAAATCCCAAAAAAAATTCATTTCCATTTCAGATCCTTCTACTTTCTCTCTCTCTCTCTCCCCTCTCCTTCTAATCTCCTTTCTTTTTTGACCTCTTTCTTTATTTATCTTTCATCTTCCATTATCGCTTTCTCTTCTACCCGTTAAATCTATTTGCCGATTCAAGTCCGTATCTCGTTCATGGCACTCTGATTTCCTATCTCGCCCAAACCCACTTCACTCGATGATTCATTCTCATAGATAAGTCCGAATCTTATTGCCTCTTCTCTATAGACTACTAAACCGACAATATTCCAATCAACAAACCTCGAATTCACATCTGTTGAAGCCGAATCCTATGAGGATTAGGGTGCTTTTTATAGGTTGCTGAAGTCAAATACCCAGTTGTCCGGGGCAGCGCCCTGGCTCGGTCGAGGGGCACCGCCCCCGAAGCAACATGCAAAAATGCATTCGAAGTTGCTTGTCCGCTCGAGCGGCTATTTGTGTGCTCGAGCGGAGAACGTTTAGTTTCAGAAGTTTGACCTGTCTGTAAAAGTACTGGAAATTGGGACTTTACTCTCGAGCGAACTTTCCTGTACTCGAGCGAGGTTCGCTCGAGCGGCCATTCTTGTGCTCGAGCAGAGATCGCGGATCAATTTTCTATAAATATGTGTTTCAGTCAGATTTTAGAGTACGGCTTTCAGATCTGCTTCTTGGATATTAGGGTTTATATCTGGGGCTATTTTGCTAGTTTCTTTTGATGTTTAATTGAGTATTCAACTCATGGTTTAAGAAGTATACATCAAAGGATTGCTTGTTTATTCAATACAAAAGAGAGAGTTATTTTTTGGAGGATTTTAGGGAATTCGAGCCTGAAACTTTGGTGAATTCTAGAGTAGCTCATCGTCGTGATTCGACATCGGCATTGTAGATTCGACATTGGGCAAGACAATTCCAAGGTGAAGACGGGACTGGAAGAGACACATAGGGGTCAGTTCAATTCAGGTGTAGATTCGCTAGGCAATTGAGAGTACGCTTGTGTAATTTCTTTATATCTTCTTAATAGATTGTTTTGTGCCTGTTGCCTGTTGCCTGTGATTTTTTTTATCATAATTGGAGGCACTCCAATTGTGATTTTTCCACATAAAATCATTATGTCGATTTGTCTTTGATTGTTTGATGGGGATTATTATTTACTATTTAAAATTTATACATAATCACAAATCAATATTTAGGAGATTTCTAGATTTTTCAACTTTTATCGTTCTCCATTGTTAGCTTTTTTTTAATAGAAAACAAACTACTTCTTTTTATGACTTAATTAGCTAACCGGTGGTTAAAAGGCTGAAGAGTAATGTCAGGTTTCATAAAAGAAATATTATGAAAGGTTTCATGAAGATTGTTCACTCTTTGATTAGTTTACGGTATTTTATTATATGTATAAAGTGGAGAATTTCATGAAACTTGTCATAATATTTATTTTATAAAACTTTTTATGATATTTCTTTCATAAAGCGTACCATTACTCAAAAAGTTAAACCAAAAGCCTTAATGAACTTGTAAAAAAAAAAAAAAACTCAAAAAAAAAAATATATATATATATATATATATTCACTTTTATGTCTTACTAAACTAAAAGTCCCAAAAATAGTTTTTTTTTTTTTTTAGTCCACAAAAGACCAAAATTAAAAATTATTTATTTTCACTTATTAGATCTTCTTATGGATTAGATCGACGAAGAGTAAAACTTTTGACACATTTATTTATTTTTTTTTACTAAAAACAAAAAAAAAATCAGAAATATATATATATATATTAACAGTTGCCAAACAAAGTTTATTGGGTGTAAATAGAGCTGTGTAAAATATCACCTAATTTGTTAAAATCGCATCGATTCGTATCAATCTGTACCGCTCTATCCGCTAACTGTTATTTGAACTTTAAAATTTATAATCCGCTTGCGAAGCGATTCCGCTTCGCTATAGTTAATACATATATATTTTTTAACCTGTAATGAAATATCAAAACAAATTAGTATTATATATTATGCAAAGACTTGACAATTTGTTATAATATTATTCAATCCGTTAATTTGTCCAAAACCTATAATGAAATATCAAAGCAAAAATGAGTGAGAGAGAAATTTAATATGTGAAATTTACTACAAATTAGTAGTTATATATATGAAAAATATTATTAAATTAGTTTGTGTTATATATATGAAAACTATTATGCAAATTAGTATTATATATTATACAAAGACTTGACAATTGGTTATAATATTATTCAATCCGTCAATCAAAATCGTTCAAACTGTAATTTATCAATCCACCAATCTGTTAATCCGTCATTTAATTTATAATTTTACTCTCAAATCATTCGAACCGCACTACACACACGTAAACTCTGAAATAAATAAAGATAAGTGCTGGACATTAGTATTTGACTGACTTATGGTATTTTGATACCTTTATATTTGTGACTTGTAACTACGTGTGGGCATTGGCCATGGAGTCATCAGTTTGTTCGGTTCAGTCTCATTTTTTTAAGATTTAAGAAGGTTGTTTTAGTTCATAAGTGAGGCTAACATTTTTAACCCAATATATTAATAGATTAGACTTGAGATTTATATTTTTAAGCTAGCCTGGCCCGGCTTGCTATTAAATTAATTAATTATAATACATTAAAATATAATAATTTTTGTTCGGATGTAGAATTTATCTATATTGATTTTATTGAAACTCACATATGCAATAATTTGTGATTGAATTTATTTAAAAAATTCTTCAATTTATAATAATGTCAATATATTTATTTAAGAAATATAATGTTTAATTGAATTTAATTATGAAACATTTAAAAAAAAAATTAACATATAACTTGATGGGTGAGTTTGGGATTTATAATTATTTTTTTAGCCGAACTTAAACAGGCATACACGTCCGATGTTAGAGTTGGGTCGAACTTGAACAGACAAAAAAAATCTCTTATTATACAAGGTCAGTTCCGCCTGGTATATGTCGAACCCTACTTGCAACCCTATCACTATGAATATATATAGTTGGCATAATTATCTCTGGATCTCTCTTTTGTGATTATTTTTTTTATTATAATAAAATTACAACGTTCATTGAAGTAATCTTAAATTTGAGACAAACTATATAAATCTTATATTTTTGTATGTACATGTGATTTATGATTCTTATTTATCATTTTATGTTTGTTATGTTTTACCAATAATCTATATAATAAAGCAGGAAAGTTTTTAAATTTTCAACATATTTTTGTCTTACTAAGACATTTTGACAGCTCAGATCTATTCATACTACAAAACAACGACTGTTATTACATGTACATTTTTTACTTTTCCACTTCTCTCTCTTACTTTTTCCTTTTCTCACTCACCCTCCTATGATCCCATGAATAATCCTATGAATGATCTCATAATCCCGCCTTCCTCCTTTACTTTTTATTTTTTTATTTTCCCCCTTTTTTATTTTCCTCCCTATTTATTTATTATTTTTATTTTTTACTTTTTGCTCACTTATTTTTATTTACACCATACCTTCAACCACTGTCATATACAAATGATTAAATATTTCGTAATTCCTCACAGAAGTTATCTCCATGATTTAGGAAATTAGTGATTCTATGAGTCTAAGAATCTACAAGCTTATTTTGTTTTTTTTTTTGGTTTTTGTTTTTGTTTTTTTTTAAAGTAATAATGAAATTTTTTTGACCAACTGTTTGTAAAAATTAATTTTGAGAAAATCTGCCAAAAATAACCTATATTTTAGGAAAGATCAAAAAGTTATTTTCAGAATTGTTATTGCAAAAAAACTAAAAGCAATGGGTGTTCTCGATTTGGTAAAGAAGACAAAAAAAACAGATTTTTCTTTAAAAAAATTCAAATCAATGGTGAAAATTTACTTAGAATGTAATCCAATAACAATAATTTTCAATATACACAGTTGATCGGAAATTCATGACAATTTTTTGAATAATTTACTAGTATCATAAAGTTTTTGCTTGGTAAATGTAGAACCCACAACACATCAATAATAGCCACAAAATTGATGAGGTGAGCATTGGATTTGGCAAATGTAGCCAAGAAGTATTGATTAGGCTGAATAAAATGTTTCTAATAACATTATTCTAAAAGAATGCAACAGCACTCTCTATTTTGTACTCTTGCCTTCAAATTTGGCAGGTACTAGTTGTACACTTATGCTTTGTTTGGGTACCCAATTATAGAAGTCAAAAAAAGTATATTTGGACATTTTTTTTAATTAATAGTTTTGGAATTTAAGAATGAGTGTATTCGGGAATGGGTAGGAGTAGCACCGATAGAAGATAAGTTGAGAGAGAATCGTTTGAGATGGTTTGGTCATATTCAATAGAGACTAACAGAGGCAGTAGTGAAGAGATGCGATGCTGTAACAGTAGATGGAAGTGTTAGGGGACGGGGTAGGCCTAGATTAACGTTAACTAGCGTTTTAAATAGAGATATGAATCTACTTAATTTGACTAATGAAATGGCCTTTGATAGGGCCGCGTGGAGAAGAAGGATTCATGTAGCCGACCCCATTTGATGGGACTTAAGGCTTGGTTTGGTTTGGAATTTACGTAAAAAAATTTACCCTTTTGATCTTTTAGCTTAGAAAGACCTGAAAAGATCTATTAAAAAAAAATCAATTTCTTTAGCTTTTTTTTTTTTTTTTCCATCTTTAGTGGACTTTTTCAAAAGAAAAATATTTTTTAAAAAAATTAGAGTCTTCTAATCAAATAGGATCTAAAATTGAATTTTAAAAAAAAAAATTAATATTTTTACTAAAAATGATAATATTAATAAAAATATTGCTAAAAAGTAATTATCAAACTCTGTTTGGTTTGGAGTTTTCAAAAATAATTTTTTAAATTTTCAATCTGTATATTTTTTTTTTTATTGAATGTTTTTAACCATTTTTTAAAACTTTTTAGATCTACTTAATTTAGCTACACTTAAAAAATATATAATTTGTACAAATATCCTTAAAAAAATTCAATGAGAGTATAAAAATACGAAAATATACTTAATTTTTATATTTTTTTGTATTTAATAAATTTTTGAAAGATTTTTACATAAATTTCATAATTTTTAAGCACATCTAGATTAAGTAGATTTAAAATATATATATTAAAATATTAAAAACATCACTAAAAATTAAAAATATATATACGTGAATTAAAAATTCAAAAAATTATTTTTAAAATTTTCAAACCAAATAGAATTAGTAGATAATTTAATTGATTTGGTTTGTTTTTTGTTATGACGCTTTCACGTTTCAGTAGGCGTTGTTATGCACAGGTGTAGTGTAGAGATAGAGAAGGTTTTGGACTAATATTTGTCACTAATGAAAGTGAGAATGAGGTGACACATTTTTCTTTGGTACAATTTATTTAAACTGTTTATATTTTTTTTAATTTGTGTTAGACTATTTTATATTGTTTTCTTTACAATTTATTAGATATAAATAATTTAAATAATTTTTAAAAGTTTATTATTTAGAAGTTAAGGAATATGTGCATTTTAGTTTTTGCTTTTATTTAGAGGAAATTACTGTTCAGGTGGGGCTTTCAAAAATCATTACATATTAATTAAAAAGTTTATGATTTTAATTATTAATATTTATAAAATTTATTTTTTTTTTGTAAATAATTTTTTTAAATACCACTGGTAATTCTCCCTTTTAATTCCAAATAGACCCATAAAAATTATGTTTAGATCAGCAATTTGAACAAAATTTAAAAATAAAAAAAAAATAAAAAGTTTAAAAAAAAATGAATGTAATACAACTAAAAAATCTATTTTTTAAAAATACTCGTATATTTTCCTTTTTTTTCCTCCCAAATTTAAAGTCATATGTGATGATATTTTTTTGGATAAATTACAAACACATCTTTTAAAATTTGCTTAAAATATGAATTGTCCCCCAAGATTTGAAAAATTACAAATGACTCCGTGTCAGAATTTTTTATTTAACAGCATTAATTGAAAAAGTGAAATTTCTAACTATTCACCTATACAATAATAAAATTATCTGAATTATTAATTGAAATAAAATTTTAATATTGTACGGGGAGGAAATAATTCTCCTCGTATAATCCTGTTGACCAAGTCCACGCTCCTCCGTACGACGTCGCTTTATCACCTGAAAACACAAACGTGAGCTAGCCGGCGGGTGTGTGCCGGAAACCTCTCCGATGCCTAAGTCAATAAGCTTGACAAATAGACAAAGTTTTTTGTTCTCAGAAAGAATTGTGTTCAATTACCTCCTCCAAGGTGATGCTTATGAGCTTTTATAGGTTTCGAGTGGCATAATCCTAGTAGGACTTTTATTTCTCCATGCAGAGTCCTCCTAGGATTCATATTCCTAAATGATAATGCTTATCCTTTTACACCCCCCCACTGCTTAAACCAAGTGGGATGGTTTTCTCCATGGCCGAACTACCATTTGACCGAAGTAAAACTGGCTATGCTGAGCCACAAAGTAAGCCGAACTATCCTTAGTTCAGCCCTTCCCTTTACTCTCCTTTATATCGGTTTCTCATCTGTTCAACTCATGGTGTGTTTGGACCGAACCAACGACTCTCGACCGGTATAACTCCCTGACCAGTACACCTCTAAGGCCGACATAACTTCAAGGCCGGTCTAACTTCAAGTTGCTCCCGGACCCGAAGTACATTTACAATCCTTTAACCGAAGTATTTTTGCCTCCCTGGGCCGGAGTAACTTTGTTTCTCCTAGGCCGGAGTAACCTTGCTCTCCTGGGCCGGAGTAACCATTACGGCCTTTTTACTTAGTCCTTCGCACTTTGGGCCTCAAAGCCCAACTCACAGCTCGGCCCAATTTTTCCCAAAAATTACCCTCTCAATTGCCCCTTAATTCCATCTGCGCAACATGATTGGGATTACCAGTCTACTGGCCGAGCTAGAGTTTATTAAGCCTTTCCAGCCGAGCGAAAAACCCTCGGGCTCTCTAACCGAGCTAATTTTACTTCGGGCTTCACTTTGTCCGGTCAAAACGTCTCTTCAATCACGACTGTAACGCTTCCCTTTCCGTATACACGTGGCACGCCCCCATTCGTAGAAGGCAGCTGTCAACGCCGTTTTCGTGTTTCGTAATTTTTGAACAGTTCCCGCTTCTTCCCTTTTCTTTTCCCTCTCTCTCTTTTCACAAAACACTCTTTTCATACTTGAACCATTCACCTTTGGATTAACCACTCTATCATTTCCTTTCTTCTCTCTCTACCTCGTGTTCTTGCTGCTCTTTCGTTGCTTCTAAAGACTGATCTTGCTGCCATCATCACATCTTCAGTTCCCTCTTCTTCAATCTTGGTAAGTAAACTCATTTTCCTTCCTTCGTTTTGCTTTCGTATCTGTTCTATGTATTTGGTTTAATGTGTTTTTGCAAAACATGTTCTTCGCTTTCTGTTTTGCTTCTGAATTCTCAGTAGAACTCATGTATGTGTATGAACTATTCTGTAGAAAATTAGTTTCTGATCCAAGATCTTGCCCCAACCGAACTAGGATACTGTTTTTGTGCTACAGCGGTAGATCATCTTAGACAATTAACCGAACTAGAACTTGTAAGATGACAGTAGCTTTGAAAAATAAATTTCCGATTCAATTTAGCCGAAATAAGATCACCGAACGAAGTATGAACTCAATAAACCAGGAACCTCAGTCATTAACCGAGCTAAGCCTTTGGGGCTAAGCCAGCTTTCTCGGTTTCTATATCAGACTCCGAAAGCTGCCCCTAGAGGCTCAACCGAAGTAACAAAACACATAGGTCAACCGATTTAGGCCCTGGGGCTAAGCCAGCTCTCTTAGTTTTTAGACCGAACTAAGAAAGCCGCCCCTAGATGGCGAACCGGTCTAATAAGCAACTTGCTCAAACCGAGCTTACCAAACCTTTTGCCAAACCAAGATATCACCTGACCTTAAAGCCGAAATAGGGCATTTTTACCTTGTTTTTAATTTGTAGCACGGTCCTATGATCTGTGCTTAACCCCTTTGTTTTCTACTTTGCAGACTTAGGTTGCCCAGGCATTCCTTCTTGTGCTCAACCGAGCTACTTGAGTCCAATCTTCCGACCGAGATAACTTATTAATAATTTATACCACAAATGGGTAAGTATAGGTATCTGGTAGATACCCCAGGTGGCATGGCCGAATTCCGAAGGGATTATGGCATTCCAGATGATGTACACCTTACCCTAGCCAAAAAGGAAACCATTCCGTGGAACAACCAAGGCTTTGTCCCCTTTACTGTTTTATCTATTATAGAAACCGGACTAAGGTTCCCGGTCCAGCCTTTAATTTGGGAATTTCTTAGGCAAACCAGACTATGCCCAACCCAGCTATCCACCAACACATACCGAATAATAATGGGTATTGCCGAGCTAAACCGCCAAGCAGGCTTGAATCTCGGTTTAGCCGAAATCTTCCACCAGTACTCCATAGGTTCCAAAGATGATGGCTGGGTTTATTACCTTAGGATACGCCGACGTAGAGAAAAGATAATAAAAGATACCCCGGATAAGGACGTTAATGACGATGACTTCTTCTGGGTGTCGGGCAATTTTGAGGATCACCAAGCCCAAATCCCAGGCCGAAGTATTAACTGGAAGAAAGGAGAACCTGGTAAATTTACTTCGGTTTTATGCATGTCTTTCTTTTACTTCTGTTTCAAGCGTCATGACCGATCTAACAGTCGTATATTTTTTGCAGACTTGGCCCATCTTGCTTCCTACTATAGTTACCCACATCTGAACACACTCCGAGCCGCACTACGGATTAAAGAAAGAAGTTGGGCCAAGCTTCTAAGCTTTGAACCGACCTACCGATATAGCGGTCGTCGAAAGGCCTGAGTGACCGATTTCCTTCTTGAGGAAGCACCAGAACCGGACCCAAACTTGCCCGAAATACGACTTGTCCCATTAACTGCTGAAGAAGAGATGGCGAAGAAAAGCAGAGTGAGGGCCCTTCTTACCGCAACAACCAGGGCCGAAGTGCAACCATCCTTAGAAACGCAGCCTGCCGTTGTGGCTCTCTCTTCTCAGCAGCCTTCTTCATCTCGCCCTTCCAAACGCGCCCGATCTACATCGACCGAACAGCAACTTGTTGATGAGGTTGAATCCATCCCCCAAAGTCCTCAACCTACCCTCCAACCGGAGCAAACTAACCGAGCAGAATCTTCGAAATGGGTTCCGCAGCTAACCTTCAACGACCGAGACATCAGAGCTTCTGATTCGGTTGTTGCCGAAAAAGATCACCTATTGGCTTTTAATCTGGCAAAAAGTGTGTGCCTTCCCAAGGACATGGAGCACCACCTCAAGCAATTGAACACCGAGATGAAGTCCATCCGGTCTACATCGAAGTCCATGATTTTGGTAAGTAGCTCTGTCCATTTTTTCTGTTTAAATTTTCCAACTTTCACTTCGGCTCAAGAGACTCTTCGTTTTGTCAGGCCTTACAGAAGAACAACGTTACTTACAAGAAAGTCCAGGAGCTTAGAAAAACCACAAGGCAGGCAATGGCGGAAGCCGAGGCAAAGGTGGCCGAGCTAGAAGAAGCTGAGAAGCAAATGGCCGAGATGCAAGTAGAGAACGGCCGACTTGCCGATCTGGTTAATTCGGCTGAAACGGAGAAGCAGAAAGCCGCCATCGCTATGAAAGATAAGTATCTGCGGGAGTTAGTGAAACTTGAGAAGAGAAAAGACACCGAAATAACTCAACTAAAAAAGAGCGCGGAGGAAGCCGAAAAGGAGGGGTACAAGCAGGGTTATAAGAAAGCAGAAGATGCCTATATTAAACAGTGCAACGCCGCCAAGGAGCTGTTCTTCAAGTGCGGCTGGAGGGCGGCTGTTGAGAAGCTCGGTCATGATCAACAGACCGAGGTCTTCGACCCTCCAGCTTACTTTATACCGAAGTCCCTTGCGGAGTATGCGGATGCCTTGCAACAAGAGTTTCTGGAAGACTCAGATTCTGATGACTCCTCTGCTCCCGAGGACATTCCGGTTGCTAGTGCAGACTCGTCACTTCGGTTGGAGCCCATGGTAGAGGGCCTACCTATCGAACAGCCAAATGAAACCGTGGTTCCAACCGAAAGCATCCTGGCAACTGAGAGTGTACTTCCTCTTGAAACCGGTCTTCAAGTTGCTGGTGACGCGGCTTTTGACGCCGAAATTGAAGAACTTTTTTCCTGATTATGTATTTTTTCTTTGTTGCTTTTTGCTGTTGTAACCGAACTATGAACCTTCTTTGTAATAGTTTCAATGAATAAAAAATTTTGCTTGAACTCTTGTTCCGGTTTTGATATGTATGCATGTACTTTGTAATGCCTTCAGTTACTCCAACTGTTATTTCGGTTTTAGGTGGTTAAACTATGCTTACAAGCCAACCACTCCTTAGCCGATATATTTACTTCGGCTGAGGAGTACAAAGTGTTTAATCCAGCCAATCCAATTTCAGCCAGACCCTTACTTTGGCTGAAGAGTAGCAAGAGTTGGTTTATTCCAGCCAACCCCTCTTCAGCCTTGCACTTACTTCGGCTGAAGGGTAACAAGTGTTGGTTTATTCTAGCCAACCTCTAAGTTTGTTTTTCCAGCTAACTTAGAATAATGTTTGGTTATTCCGACCAAACGTCCTGCAGCCTGGATCCTTATCTTGGGCTTAGGAAAGTGTTGGTTTAATCCAGCCAACCTCTAAGTTAGTTTTTCCAGCTAACTTAGAATAATGTTTGGTTATTCCGACCAAACGTCCTGCAGCCTGGATCCTTATCCTGGGCTTAGGAAGGTGTTGGTTTAATCCAGCCAACCTCTAAGTTAGTTTTTTCAGCTAATCTTAGAATAATGTTTGGTTATTCCGACCAAACGTCCTGCAGCCTGGATCCTTATCCTGGGCGTAGGAAAGTGTTGGTTTAATCCAGCCAACCTCTAAGTTAGTTTTTTCAGCTAATCTTAGAATAATGTTTGGTTATTCCGACCAAACGTCCTGCAGCCTGGATCCTTATCCTGGGCTTAGGAAGGTGTTGGTTTAATCCAGCCAACCTCTAAGTTAGTTTTTTCAGCTAATCTTAGAATAAAATGCTTGCAATGTGCCTAACCTTAAGGCTAACTTTTACAAAGAACAACTTGTGCTAAAAAGAATTGCTTGTTTTATTGAAGAAAGAAAGAAAAAATTACATATGTTTGAAGAAGTAAAGTTAAAAGTAAAATAACTTAAGATTGGCCGTATTCCATGGCCTATGGATTGCTTTGCCATCCTTGTCTTCTAGGTGGTATGCCCCTTTGCCTGCTAACCCAATCACCTTGTAAGAACCTTCCCAGTTTGGCCCTAACTTTCCATCTCCTGGGATCAAAGTGTTTCCCATTACTTTGCGCAGTACCCAATCGCCGATCTTGAATTGTCTTGGATGCACTTTTTTGTTGTATTTTCTGATTAACTCTCGTTGGTATGTGGCGATGTGAACCAGTGATCTTTCTCTTCTTTCTTCTGCGAGGTCGAGTTCTAAAGCTATGGCTTCTCCATTTAAGTCTGGATCAAAATTTTCGCTTCGAATTGTGGGGAGGCCAACTTCTAGTGGGATTACTGCCTCCATTCTGTAAGCTAAGGAGAATGGTGTTTCTCCTGTCGATCGCCGAGGTGTGGTGCGGTATGCCCATAAAACATGAGGAAGTTCGTCTGCCCACTTGCCTTTTGCCTTCTCCAGTCTTTTCTTTAGTCCATCCAAGACGACTTTGTTTGATGCTTCTGCTTGGCCATTCGCTTGAGGATATGCTGGTGTAGAATTGTAGAACTCTATCTTGTACTCTTCACAGAAGCTTCTGAAGATTCTGCCGTTGAACTAAGTACCATTGTCTGAGATCAGTGCTTTTGGTATACCAAACCGAGTGATGATATTCTGCCAAACAAACTTCTTCGCATCTTTTTCTTTGATTGATGCCAATGCTTCTGCTTCCACCCACTTTGTGAAGTAGTCTGTTGCTGCGAGAAAGAACTTCCTGCCGCCGGGTGCTGTTGGAAGTGGTCCTACTATGTCCAAGCCCCACATTGCGAAAGGCCATGGGCTTGTTAATGGTAGGAGTTCTCTTGCTGGTTGATGTATTTGGTGCGCGAATTTTTGGCATTTCTCACACTTCTTCACATATTTCTCTGAGTCTGCTTGCATATATGGCCACCAATATCCTTGCGAAATAGCCCTGTAAGCGAGCGACCTTCCCCCTTGATGACTTCCACACACCCCTTCGTGTATTTCGAACAAGAATGCTTCTGCTTTGCTGGAATGAACGCACTTGAGGTAAGGCCCAGAGAATGACTTCTTGTATAATGCCAAAGATGGAGATAACCAAAATCGCTGCGACTTTGCCCTTATTCTGTTGGCTTCTTTTTTCTCTTCTGGTAGGATGCCGTCTTTTAGGAACAGGATGATGGGATCCATCCATGAAGGGCCTAATTCTGTGCAACATACTTCTTCTGCTTCGGGGTCTTCTATGCTTGGTCTTGGTAAGAAGTCGATGAGTAATGGATGAGGGATTGATGTATCTGCCATTGAGGCAAGGCCTGCTAGTTCGTCCGCTCGGCTGTTTTCCTCCCTGCCAATTTGTTCTATCCTTACTACATCAAACTTCTTGATCTCTGTTCTGACTAACTCTTGGTACTTGGCCATTCTGTCATCCTTTGCTTCGTATTCACCAGAAATTTGGTTTACCACCAGCAGAGAGTCACTGTATACCATTAGTTCGGTGGCCTTCATGTAGTATGCTGACTTGAGTCCTGCGAGAAGCGCCTCATACTCCGCTTCATTGTTGGATGCTGAGAAGCCAAGGTTGATTGCTTGTTCTACAACCAGGCCGTCTAGAGAGATGAGGACTATGCCAAGCTCTGCACCATGCCGGTTGGATGCTCCATCCACAAAGAGCTTCCACATCTCTCCAACGAATAACTTCCAGCAAGTGGAAGGATCAGATGATGTCGTGGGGTCAAGAATGGTGTTTTCTTCAAGGTCCATGTTGGCTGTCTGCCCTTCGTCCTCTGTTTGAACTGCTGGTGAGCCTTTGTTTGTCTCTTCCTTGTTGTCCTTAGTATGGTCTGCCTTGGTGCTTGATTGACTACCTTCTACTAGGGGTTGCGCTATTCTGGCGTCAACTTCCGTCCCTAGTTCGGTTGTGTCAGTTAGGTCGACTGGGCAGATATGATGACTTCTAGGAGTAAACTCTGCGACGAAATCTGCCAAAGATTGGGCTTTTATTGCGGTCTTGGGTTGGAACTTGATGTCGAATTGTCCCAACTCTACTGCCCACTTCAAAATTCGCCCACTAAAGTTCGCCCTTTCAAACAGAGCTTTTAGTGGAAAGGCTGTGAGGACGACTATGGTGTGAGCGTGAAAGTAGTGCGCCAATTTTCTGGATGCCATCATTAATGCTAATGCTAGTTTCTCCAAGGGCAAGTACCTTGTTTCGGCTCCCAACAATGTCTTGCTGACATAAAAGATGGGCAAGTGTTGTATTCCTTCTGCACGAACCAACACTGCGCTGACTGCGTGCTGAGAGACTGCCAGGTACAAAAAGAGTTCTTCACCAGGTACTGGAGTAACAAGTAGTGGTGGGGAAGACATGTACTCCTTCAAGCTTTCCAGAGCTTGGTCGCATTCTTCATCCCACTCAAACTTGGCCTTTAAAGCTTGGAAGAATGGTCGTAGTCTGTCTGATGACCTGCTTATGAACCGATTAAGCGCAGCTGCCATACCAGTGAGATGCTGCACTTCTTTGACTGAGTTTGGTCTCTCCAACTCCTGGATTGCTTTAATCTGAGAGGGGTCTGCTTCTATACCTCGGTTGGTTACCAGGAAGCCCAAGAATTTGCCAGATCCAACTCCAAATGCGCATTTGGACGCATTGAGGCGCAACTTGTGTTTCTTCAGGATCTGGAACATCTCGCCTAGATCTTTAAGATGGTCATTATCATCCTTGCTTTTGACCACCATGTCGTCGATGTAAGCCTCCATTGTTCTGCCTAACAATGGTTCAAACATCTTGGTGACCATTCGTTGGAATGTCGCCCCTGCGTTCTTTAGGCCAAAGGGCATGACCTTGTAGCAATATAATCCCCTTGGTGTTGTGAAGGATGTGACCTCCTGGTCTGGTTCATGCATGGCGATCTGGTGGTAGCCTCTGTATGCATCCAGAAAGCTAAGTCGGTTATGCCCTGCCGTTAGGTCCACCAGTTGATCTATCCTTGGTAGAGGAAAGCTATCTTTTGGGCACACCTTGTTGACTGTTTTGTAGTCGACGCAGACACGCCATTTACCATTCTTTTTTGGCACTACGATTGTGTTGGAGATCCATCTTGGGTAGTGCACTTCTCTTATTGCTCCTGCCTCCAGCAGGTTGCCTACCTCTTCTGCCACTATTTCGGCGTGGTGGAGTGCCGATCTGCGTGTGCGTTGAATGACTGGTCTGGCGGATGGGTGGACATTGAGTTGGTGACTGATGAAGTTTGGATCAATACCTGGCATGTCGTAAGGCGTCCAAGCAAACACTTCGATGTTAGAGGTCAAGAATTCCAAGACCTCTAATCTCTCAGTGCTGGACAACGATGAGCCAAGCAAGAAGAATTTATCCGAGTTCTTCTCATCTATTTTTACCTTCACCAAGTCCTCCATCGCTTTCTGATCAGCCTCTTTACCGACGTCCGCGAATAGTTCATTACTTTCTGGTTCTTCCACCGAATGAACATACCCTTTGGCAGCGCGGCTGCCATTCACCGTGGCGAAACATTGCTTTGACATGATCTGATCTCCATAGACTTCTTCAATTATACCGGTGTCGTTGGGAAACCTCATTACTTGGTGGTAAGATGATGCCACCGATCGCATGGCATGCAACCATGTTCTGCCCAGGATGATGTTGTAAGTAGAGGGGACCTTCAATACCCAGAACTCTACTTGTTTTGTTACGCTTCCTGCTCTGACCGGAAGAATTATTTTGCCGACGGGCCATTCTGGCATGGAGTTGAATCCAATTAGGGGAGAAACTGCATGTGCCAAGTCTTTGTCTTGTAGCTTCAACTGTTTGAATGTTTCGTAGTACATGATCTCACATGAACTACCCTGGTCAATCAGAATCCGCTTGACGTCAAAATCTTTGACTCGGAGAGTGACAACCAGAGCATCATTGTGAGGACAGTATATTCGATCCAGGTCTTTATTCGAAAAAGACATGACGTTTGTTGCCTCCGTCTTCACTTTCTTGGTGGCAGGTTGGGCACCTAGCACTTCTCTAAAGTGCTCAGCCTTTTTGATTGACCCTCTGAGCTCGCATACGCGCTTAGGCTCAAAAACTCCATGTATGACATTGATAATACCTTGAGGCGGTGCATCGATTGGCATTCCGTTGGGATGGTTATTATGATCTTGGAGGGCTGGTTGCGTCTCTCCTTCAATATATTTGTCCAAGTGGCCTGCTGCCACCAACTCTTCCAAGTGTTGTCTTAACGGTGTGCAATTCTCAGTTCGGTGCCCCTTTTCTTTGTGGAAGGTGCACCGTGATCTGTCGTCGTAATCTTTCTGAGCTTCCCCTAGCTTGGCTGGCCACTTGACGAAAGGCTCATCTTTTATTTCGCTCAGAATCCGATATATTGGTTTTTTGAACACCGTTGTTATGTCAGTGCGGATTCTCAACCATCTTTTGTCTGGGTCTTCTCCGTTATCTCGTCTGCCACGCCCGTTTTTATTTTGCCGGTCTACTGCATTGACTTTTGCTGAGGTCTTCTTTTCTGGTACTACGGTTGCACTAGATTTTGCTTTGGCACGTGCGCCATCCTCTTCTACCCTGATGTGCTGATGCACTCTCTCCATCAGGGCTTCCATGGTAAGGAGTGGCGTCATGGTGATCGAGTCCCTTAGTCTGTTTCCGACTGGAAGGCCTCATTTATACTGCGCAATGGCTAGATTGGTGGGGCAGTCTCCAATCTGGTTGAATGTTTCCCAGTAGCGACTGTTGTAAGATCTGAGGGTCTCTTTTTCACCCATGTCGATGGAGAGCAACTGGTCTATTTCCACCGGCGTTTTAGTGTTTGTTCGAAACCTTGTTACGAACGCTTCTGCCAATTGGGCCCAGGAGGCTATGCTGCCCTCTGGGAGTTTTTCGAACCAAGTCAAGCCTAGGTCGCCAAGGCTTGACGGGAAGAGTATACACATTAAGGCCTCGTTTCGCCTGTACACAGCCATGACTTGGCGAAAGTGGCTCAAGTGTGAATACGGGTCCGTCTTCCCTTCATATGTAGTGAATTTCGGCTGAAGGAAGCCTGATGGTAAGGGCGCGTTTTCAATTGCGGGAACAAACGGCGAAGTTTGTAGTCTTGCTAAGGCTTTGTCCGTTGGTTCATATGCTGGGCGCGGTATTGGCATTCCAACCTCGACGCTTCCATGCGTCCGAGGAGCCAACCGTTGTAAGGCAGAGACTCTGTGTGGATCGCGTGCCCTGGCATCCTCCTTGCATCGTGCTTTTTCTTCGAGCACGGTTCGTAAGTCGGATGACCTGGGCAGCTCTGTCTGTCTAGATCTGGTTTGGTGTGAGTGCGAAGGCCAATACGTGCTTCCTTCAGTGTACGATCTTTCGGATCTCGTCCTCTCAGACCTGGAGTGACGAGTTCTGGAAGATAAGGAATGAGTGTCGCCTGTCCTGAGGCTTCTGCTCTCTCCTTGGGAGGGTGTAGTATTCCTACTACGATTCTCTGAGTGGCGAGGGGGCGTCTTGTGCTTGCGCCCCTCTCCTGTCGCCACATCTTTAGTCTTCATCTGGCGTTTCAAAGCCTCCATGTCTGCCGCCATCTTCCGAATTAGTTCATCTTGCTCCTTTACGCGATCTTCCAGGGCTTGAGGATCAATCCTCCTCCTTTGCCTGTCAGGACTTTGAGAGTGACGAGGGCTGTTATTCCGCCTTCCCCTGCCACTCCTCCTGGAGTTATGTTGTTGGGGCTCCAGATCTGCCATAGGAGGGACAGAGGGTAATCCTTCTCGCCTTACGCCCCCGTCTGGAGTTAGCCCGTCGACGGCGGACTGCGGTAGTTCTTCAATGTGTGCCATTGATTGAGAAAAGGAGAAGCTTAGTCAAGAGGTTTTTGTTCTTGTCCGTTTGTTCCCACAGACAGCGCCAATTGTACGGGGAGGAAATAATTCTCCTCGTATAATCCTGTTGACCAAGTCCACGCTCCTCCGTACGACGTCGCTTTATCACCTGAAAACACAAACGTGAGCTAGCGGGCGGGTGTGTGCCGGAAACCTCTCCGATGCCTAAGTCAGTAAGCTTGACAAATAGACAAAGTTTATTGTTCTCAGAAAGAATTGTGTTCAATTACCTCCTCCAAGGTGATGCTTGTGAGCTTTTATAGGTTTCGAGTGGCATAATCCTAGTAGGACTTTTATTTCTCCATGCAGAGTCCTCCTAGGATTCATACTCCTAAAGGATAATGCTTATCCTTTTACACCCCCCCCATTGCTTAAACCAAGTGGGATGGTTTTCTCCATGGCCGAACTACCATTTGACCGAAGTAAAACTGGCTATGCTGAGCCACAAAGTAAGCCGAACTATCCTTAGTTCAACCCTTCCCTTTACTCTCCTTTATATCGGTTTCTCATCTGTTC
Source organism: Camellia sinensis (assembly GCF_055761805.1). Taxonomy (NCBI): domain Eukaryota; kingdom Viridiplantae; phylum Streptophyta; class Magnoliopsida; order Ericales; family Theaceae; genus Camellia; species Camellia sinensis. Next base: position 13,180,455 of record NC_138967.1, on the reverse strand, counting down.
AACTCATGGTGTGTTTGGACCGAACCAACGACTCTCGACCGGTATAACTCCCTGACCAGTACACCTCTAAGGCCGACATAACTTCAAGGTCGGTCTAACTTCAAGTTGCTCCCGGACCCGAAGTACATTTACAATCCTTTAACCGAAGTATTTTTACCTCCCTGGGCCGGAGTAACTTTGTTTCTCCTAGGCCGGAGTAACCTTGCTCTCCTGGGCCGGAGTAACCATTACGGCCTTTTTACTTAGTCCTTCGCACTTTGGGCCTCAAAGCCCAACTCGCAGCTCGGCCCAATTTTTCCCAAAAATTACCCTCTCAAATATTATTAAAAATTGTTAATTAACTTGATAATTTATTAATAAAAAGACCTATTTGTAGTGTGTTTATAATTTATCCTATCTTTTTGGGTGGTATGGGGCTGGTTGGTTGATTGCCTCCCACCTTGTCCTTGCACGACAAGTTAAGAAGCATGGATATAGTTATAAATATAAAATATAGTCCTCGTTTGGCATCTCACTTAAGAGTGGCTATTAGATTAAACGAAAATGACTGGTAACTCGAAAAAAGTGGCCCGATTTTGGCTCGAATTCGAATTCGAAGATAGAGACAGAGGAGGGAGAGAAGAGAGGAAGAAGAGAGGAGAAGAGAAAGAAGAGGAGAGGGGGAGAAAGAGAGAGGAGGAGAGGAGATTGTCGCAGCACCACCGCCGTTGCCTCGCCGCCGCCGATCGTCGTAGCACCAGAGATCGTCGCAGCACCACCGCCGTCGCCTCCGGCCCCGCCTCTGCCTCCTCCTCCCCCTGTGATTATGCCCCCTCCAGTCCTCCTCATTCCTCATCCTCCTCCTCCTCCTCCTTCCTTCTCTTCTCCTTCTCTTCTTCTCCACCCTTCTTCTTCTTCTTCCTTTTGCAACAAAAACACAGGGAAAAAAAAAAAAAAAAAGACACCAAAACGGCGTCGTTTTGGTGTCGAGCCAAATTCGAGCCAAACTTTTTCAAGCTATGTAGCGGGGTCATAGATTAAAATATAGTTATAAAAAGATAAAATATATTAAAACGTTAATAAAATAAAATGTCACATTTAAATTATAATCATTTCTTTTTTTCTTTTACAAAATTCAAAAAAATCAAAAAGTCCATCTTAAATGAGACTTTTTAGCTCTAGACTAAAATAATCAAAAAGTCAAAAATCCAACTCATATCCCAAACGAAGCCATAGGAATGTTGTTCACTCTAGTCTATTTTGTGGATTGTAGCATATTGTTGGGCCCGTGGGGGGGGCTATCATGGGTCTCATACCAATAATTTAAACCATTCAATGCGTACAGCTCGTCGAGTATTTCATCCCTGCAAAATATCACATAGATCAGATATTGATAGCCCCTTGATCAGAAAGCATTTTTGTCAATGATAAATATAATTTTAAAAATAAATTATTATCAAAAAATGTTCCAATCAAAAGGCTATCGATATCCAATCAACATAATTTTTTACAAAGATAAAGTACTCAACGAACTTTACACATTAAATAGTTCAAATTATCGAAACAAGCCCATCTCTAAAATATAACATGTATATGACAATATGATAAAATTAAAAATTTGTGACATGGGTATGGTTAGGATATGCCAATAATAAAAGGGAAACTACACCTCAGTTGTGTCAGAAAACAATTATAAAAATGTGATAAACATTATAAAAATTAATAATTATAATTATATTTTTTTCCATTAATGTGTAATAATTTTTTAAAATTTGTGCTAAATAGCAATTTCCCATAATAAAATGATATTCAGTGTGTTTGGTTTTAATTTTCTGAATTCGGTTTTATGAAAATTGAGTTTTATTTGTGCTAAATAGTGTTTTTAGAAAATCCAAACCAAGCAAATACATTTATATTTATGTTATTATATATATAACTATAATAACTACAATTCAAATTATTCTTTTTAAGGTTAAAAATGTTGGCATTTTTTTTTTTTTTTTGACTCCTTTAAATTGTACATATCTAGTTGGGGGAAAAAAAAAAAAAACCTTTCATGCGACTGATTTGAGCCGAAATGTTACACTCCCTAACTTATGTTTTTAGTCTTTTAACTTATAATATTTGATTCAATAGTGTTTTTTTTCCTCTTCAAGCTACCATCACTCTAGAGACAAAAAAATCGCAAAAAAGTGAAAATCCATGACCAAGTGTATATGCTCAAGCGAAATTCACAATCCGCACGAGCGGATTTCCCTGAGCCATGTTTTGCCTCTGAGTTGATTTGCTTAAGTGGATTTATCTCATTTTACGTGTGCACATTTTTTACTTAGAATTGATTGGAGGTGATAAAAAAAGATTTTAGGCACTTGTTTTGGCATCCGAAACCCTAGAGAAGACGGTTAGAAACTAGAGAAGAACAATTATCAATTCATAGCGTTCTCTTCAGCTTTCGAATTGTTCAACCTCTCCATGAGCAGCTAAACTTTTTTCTTAGGATCAAGATGAAACTCTTGTTATACAAATTGTGTAATTAAATAAAACAAACAGATTTATATTTAATAAATTAAATTACAAAACATGAAATCATGGGACTAAATACAGCTCGATGAATAAAAATACTCAACAAGATCAAATGGTAAAAGAAAGCAAACCGAAGCCTGTATGATACCATAGTCTCCTTAAAATAGATTCGCCACTTCAATGTGGGTGCTGGAGGTATATTGACGTCTGTCTCCCAAAATACAACAGTATAGATCCGTTAACGCAGAAACACCTTTTGTTTAGCTTCGGCGAACAGACAATGGCAACACTCTCTCATACATGAAGAATATATTATAAAAGCAGACTGACTGTAATCTGAGAGCAAATGAATTTTGTGCGTTGAAACCAAGGAAGATGGCCTCCTTTTATACATAATAGGGGAAAGATGAGAGCCTCCCAGCCATAAAGGCTGGCAGCAAATGCAGTCAATTACTCCTGAAAAATTGATGGAATAATGCACAAAACTGATGGTGTAGCACAAAACTGAGAGCATTTCCTTTATGATCATTGGATATTCTATCCACTAGATTGGATCTAAAATTTGAAAAATAACTTGATTGGTTATTCTCAAATCTATATCTTCAAAAAACCACATGTCATGATTTTCCATGATGGTTATTTTGGTAATCCCATCTTTAAATTTTAATTTATCATAAGATCATTCTAAAATTTGTCTTATCTCATCACGATGATCCCCAACTTGATTTTTTATTAAAAGAAAATTTTCTTTTGGAAGCAAAGTCCTTACTTTTTCAAAAAGACAAATTCTTTTAATTTGTTCAAAAACTGGATTAGAAAACTCATCTGATATGAGGTCTGATAATTGAAGAAAATTATTTATTTTTTCAAAATTAAAATCTTCATTCCAATTCATTTGTTTAAGGATGTTGAAACAAAAGTTTTGTAAATCTTTTAACTTAGCTGTTTGCTCAGCTAATTTGTTGGCCAGAACTTCAATGTGTTTTCAAAATTTCACTTTGTTGTCTACAATGTGAGTTTTCCAAATTCCATTGAGTTCTGTATCAATTTCTCTGGCTATGTAAAGGTTAAAAAAATCTTTTATTTCAAATGCATCGGGTTTAGATGTCCGAATATTAGTTGGAACTGGGTTAGTTCTAATTGACAAAAATTATTTTGATAAACAGGCTGTAGCGACTTTGATTTTTCGCAAGTCATTATTTATTTATTTATTTATTATTATTATTACTTTATTTTATTTTTGTCTCTTGGCATCTCGGATGCGTTCTGTTTGAGCGCAGCCGAGTTTCCTTTACAGGATTAGTTGAGACTATGGTGGTGACAAGAAATAACTACGGTTGTAGGACATGTCTTTTGGATATCTTTTGTTTTTTGAAGTTTAGGGTTGATGTCAGTTTATTTTTATTTTTTTTTTTACCTTAGTATTTTGATAATTTGGCACTGTGGATTATTTTCCAACTTTACATTATTTAAGTTGTTTTAACTGATTGTTGCTACTTTAATATTAAAGGTATTGAATAGTTATGAATTTATAATTGGTGGTTTGGTTGGCGTTTGCTATTTTTTTTTATCCCTTGTATTTTTTTTTTAGTATTGAAATTTACTTAAACCGTATCGGGACGAGAACATTTAGATTTTGTTTCACCCCTAAGATTTGGATGATGGAATATTGATTGGGGTTTAGCTCTAATTTAATATTTAATTGTCCAAATTTTGGGGCGTGGCACAGGCATAGTTGGTGCACTGTAAAAAGTTTTTTTAGCTTTGGTCATGCTAACATAGGATTTAAAACTAGCTCTTGGAAATCCGTAAACGTGCTTATTGCAATCATTACATTCTGCGTAAATTCGAAGTTGTCTTCCTGCAAGCACAACATAAATTTTTCTTGTCTGGGGATTACTTTTTTAGCAAGGAGATCTCCTCTTAGGATTTGAATGAAACTCTAATCAAGTAACAATGTTTTGTATTTAGTTTGGGGTTTTGATTATTGATTCAACAATTATATAAGATTAAGACTTTTCTATATTATTACTTTGTTTTGAATCTTTCTATCCAGCACATGTTCTTAGTTTCTGTGATTCTAATTGCATGATTATACAACGGTTTTTATTGATATATTTTTATTTGGTTAAGATAGTCTATGATAAGAGAGATGAGTAGTGTCATGAGACGATTCATGCTAGTACTAGATAGTCTATACTAATCGTTAAACTGCAATAATCTAGACAATACTGTTGGGACTTGTAGTCACTAACAGATCATAGTTGAGTTAAATAATAAATCCTAAACTGTTATAGCTCATTGATTACAATGTTATGGTGGATTTGAAATCCTTAGTCTCTTCTATTTGGTTGATACTTTAATTATATATATTTAATTTAATTAAGCTCATACAAAATTCTTCTTTTCTACTTTTGAATTAATTTAACAATTAATCTGAAATTTAAACAACTTAGCCTTTTAGTTCATGAGGATCGATTCCCGAACTAAACCACTATTCTATTAAATTAAGGTCTTAGTAAAGATTTACTTTTTGTGTGAAAAACAACCCACTAATAACCTCTCTCTCCTCTTGTATTTCGCTCTTGTAAATATGTACTCTTCTATGTAACAATATAAATTGAGTCTTTATATATTTTCTTTTTTATCATCAATTTTTAACTTCTAAAAAATTGCACCAAACAAATTGATGCATGATTCATTGGTTTTGCCTCATGCATGAACTTTGAGTTTTTTAATCAATAACAAAGTCATATACATGCATATTACTACATCCATACATATATACCTATATTATTGGTCTATTGTGATCTATACAATTAGCTTTGTCTACTAAAAAAGGTTCATTTTGTGAAAATGTTTCTGGAAATATGTGTACATATCATGTATTCTTTGCATTGCTCAGTCATGTTCTTGTGCTAGATTTAAAAAATGATACTGAAAGTCGAAGATGAATACTCTGAGATCTCTTTTTGCAAAATCAAAATTAATACCTACCAAGATCGTATTATCATCCTGTTGGAACAATCTTCTGTAAAAAATAAATAAATTAAAACAAATAAAATAAATTACATACCGAATTTATTTTTACCGAACCAAATGAATATTTAAAGACCAAGTCGAGTGTGTGACATTCTGTCCTTAAGACAGATTTGCCCCGCTATGGTGCTTACGGTTAAGTGGTGTCTATCTCCCAAGATACAATGATCTTCATAAATTTGTTGTAGCAATCCAAACAAATTTGTCCAGTGAATTAGAACCTTGTGTTCTATACTCTCTTTAATTTTCCTTAAAAACTAATATAAAGAAAAATTATGCAAATGAGCAAAACAGGACAGCAAGATGTAATTTTCAGACTGTTTTGGATGCTTGAACACTGTTGGAAATGCTGGTATTTATAGACAAAATTGATAGACCCGAATAGATGCTATTTTGAATGAACAGGTTCAAAACCAAATTGAACAGATACAGGTTTAAACTAAATAGATCTGTTAGCAGTTTTGGATCTATAACTGACAGTTTCGAATCAGTAACTGCTGGGCAGTTTTTCACACTGTTAAAACAGTTAGAAACTGTTAGGAATATTTTTGGACTGAAGGAAGTAAAAATGGACAGAAAATTAATTCAATTTTTTGCACAAAATTTGAATTTGATTTCATTAAAAAATTCAAATAAATTTTGTCCAAAAAATTAATATAAGAACCGACCCAACCCACACCCGCGTCCGGTCGGACGGTGCGCGCGTGTGTGGTGGTTTGGGCTAAGGTTCACTTTGTCCATAACTCCTCCTTTCTACAAACTTGCGGTGCCCCTTGGGGCCCAACCTAAGTGTTGTCACCTAGAACTTATACACACACATAAGCTTTCTTCAAGTTTCAATATGGGACTAGCTTTACAAAGTAACCCACATTTAAATCTTTAAATGTCCAATTCCACAAACCCAAAAACGACATCAACTTCTCATTCACTCATAAATGGTTTTGACGAACCGTCTTCACCGTGTGACTTACCATGTGGCAAGGAACACGTCACCTCTTCGGACCCACCCCAAAAGACGTTTGGGGCCCACTCAAACTTGGGCTCAAAGATGGCCCAAAATAAGCTTATACAAAACCATTTTTCCAACACATCCAGAGTACCTATCCGATTATATCATTGACCGGACGACATTTTGATGCTAAAGTCAATCACTCTCTCAAAAATACTTTATAGATCTAATACAAAAAACTATTTCAATGCTTAGTTTGTATTAAGACAGGTAATGCTGAAACAAAGTTAGTAATAGTGTGACAACCACCTCCTTAATTAATTAAACTAATTATATGATTAGCCTTGATTATGTGATTAATGTTGATCATGTGATTATGTGTTAATTATGGTGCCATGTGTTATATGCATTGTAATATTATTGTGAATAGATATGTATAGATATGAAACGAACCTGTCAGATTCAGTAATTTTCACAAGTTAGAAATAAGTACATAGAGCCTAATTCATATTAGTAAAAATTAAGTTTAGTCTAATTTAGTTAGTTTATGATGAGACTTAATTTAATTTGAGTGAAATTAACATAGTTTAAATTAACTTAATAAGTAATTCAAGAATAAGTAGACCATTTATTATAATCCTAATTCCTACTCATCAAGTTGAACACAAACAAAAGGAACCTAGGAGAGAGACTAAGTGTATATTGTAGAGACAAAGTTGAGAAGAGTTCTAGAGAGGGAGAGAAAAAGCCCAAGAAGAAGAGAAATAGAGAACTAGGCATATCTTCAACAATTCAAGCAATCAAGGTAGAAATTCTTCTCCAATTTCATGAATTTGAGCCATTACACTCATAATCGTTTAGACTTGAGTTGAATGAACAAGAGATCATGCATACTTATGGGTTTAGTTCTCATATGAGCAAATAAAGAAGGAATTGTAGGAATTTAGCTCAAAGATCAACATGCATGGCATGAATTCATGACATTTTATTTATACACATATTTTCTTGCATGATCTTCATGAATTCTACAAGTTTCAAAGAGCTTTCCTCATAAATTTTGGCATTGGAAGTTTGAAACACATGGTTACATGCTTTTATCATTTCTTGGAGTCTTTGATAAACTAAATTGGAAGACTTAGCTCAAATTATGGACATGCATCTACACATCATTTCTTGCATGAGTTTTCAAACTTGAAGGGAAATTCTATGGGATTTGAGGACTTGAGACTCAAGAATACAAGTTTATAAATTGTAAGTCAAATTCAAGAATTGGAACTTTTATATGGAAAATTGAGTTTGAATTGAAGTCATAGTTTTTACTTGAATTGAGAAATTGTTCATCCAACATGTTTTTGAAATGTTTTGGTCTTGAAATGCATGAGATTGAAGCTTAGGTTACAAAATTTAGGCTTTGTTTGTCATAACCTAAAAAAGCCAAAAAGTTAAAAAGTCACTATCCTATTTAAGTCACATCATCTCTCTACCACATCACTTCAAACCTAACCCATATTTCATAAAAAGTCAAAAAGTGCACTTATTTAGGCTCAAAACACAGTAGTATTTTTTATACACATTTCTACCCAGACTGCCTGAGCGGCCTGGGCCGCCGCACGAGCGGCTAACCCTCCCTTGCAACATGAATTTTGCACGCTCGAGCAACCAAGGCCACCGCACGTGCGGCCAACATAGCAAACACAATTTTGTTTTCACTCCATTTTTTCAACTTCCGGGCTTCCATTCACATGATTTTCACATGTGTTTGCATTCATGTGCATATCATAGACATGAAAGAAAATAAAGAATAAAAAGTTATAACCGAACAGTTAAGCAACGAATAGAAACCGAATAAGTTAAGTACTGAATTGAAGAAAACCAAATGAATGAATTGAATGTAATTAAGTTGTGCTTGAATTTGCTTGTTTAGGTCAGATGCCGCATCTTAAGCACGTAATTTAAGGAGCCCACTGTGAGTAACAATGTTGTAAAGCTATATTCAATTGTACTTATTTTCTGATCGACGAAATGCACTATTTTCTGAAACATAGTTACTGAATGAATGATTGCCCTACTTTGTGAATTGTACTCGTGGCATCCATAGCAACTATTACTGTTACTGTTACAGAAATCTCTATCATTTCCAACTCTTAGAACTACTGCTTACTGTATTGATGGCCATAAAATGACTATTTGGTCTTTAAGACCTACTGTACTGTTCTGCTATTGGATATACCATGTATGACTGATATGATTTCATATGACTCTAAAATTGATGAAAAACTGCTTTGTAAACTGATTCACTACTGAAATTGACTATTTTGAATTGCTATAAGGACATCATTCATAAACCCATTTATACAATTGTTATTCACTGGGCTCTAGCTTACTATTTAATATATATATATATAGGTGACCAAGCATCGGACAGGACTTAGCGGCGTTAACCCAAACCCTGTTTGTCAAGCCAACTACTGTGCCTCATCGCGAGGTTCCGAATCGTCAAGTGTTAAAGGCCTTTTTTGGGGGGGTTCCAAGTTCACCCTATTGTACTTGTGTATAAGTAACATGAATGTTCTTTGACTTTTGTTACTACTGTTTTTGTAATGGGATTTAATTCCCTAACTTATGTTTTCATTTTGTACATACCTGTTTTATGGATTTAAGTGTTTATGTATATATCAAAGTTGTTTGTTCATTTAAGTCCTCACAGCTCATTGGATGTAATATTTTATTATTTACAGGCTTCCGCCGGCCCTTATTATTGTATTATTATTATTACTGTTAACCAGGCCTTTGGTAATAACGGATTACTGGCCGGTTACGACACTAAACCTATAGGGATGGGTTTGGGTCGTGATAGATAGGCTATAAAACAAATCAAATTATTTAAACTTGACTTATATTTGGCTTGTTAAACTCTTTTGAATTTAGTTTGTTACGTAAACAAATCAAATTTGAACACATTTTCAAATTTGTTAAATTTTCAACCCAAACTTAATAACTTACCACTCAACACGATAAGTTATTGTGCAATCTAAAAAAACTATGTTATTATTATCGATTCAATTAAAACTGGTCTAAAATTTTCTAGAAAGATAAATAAGTTATTCTGTAACACATATGAAACTTCTTAAGTTTTTAAGTTAAATTTAAATAATTCACTGCACAAGTTAACTTGTTTACTAAAGCATTACTAAGAACTACACTTCTTTTGCCGATCAAAAAAACAAAAAAAGAACTACACTTCTTTCTTAGTCTTGGTTCATAGTCTTGAGGCTTTTGATTACTTTTTATTCAATTAATTTATCCATGTTTATCAGCATATATTATTCTAGTGATACTCAAGCTAAGATAAGATAAAGAAAATTCTTTGACCAAAATATATATATATAGCCTTAATCTGAACAACTTTCTCATAACAAATAGAATGGCATTTTATCATGATAACAATATTCCATGATTAAGAAAATCAACAAACTTAAGTATTGTTTAAGAGATACAGATATGATAAAAAAATAGAACTTTATATAATTAGACGGTGACCTCATTTGTTTAAGGATAACATTTTTCATTAAAAGTTTATTATTATTTAAATTTGCAGACATCAAAAAGAAGAAAAAATATAGCGGTCAAGATTTTAATTTCATAATAATAGGCTATGGTTATTGTTAAAGCAAATAAAGGTGACTTTGACACACAAAAAAATGCCTAAAAAATAAAATCTATATGGATTATATTCATTTTAAGTGTAACTCAGATTCTATTAAGTTTGAATTTACACCACATACTTCATTTTTGTATAACTTTCAGACTCATTTTTAGGATCTGTTTATTTAACTTTTTCTGAATCTATTTGCCGAAACCTTTTTCACAAAAACATAAAATTAAAATTAAAAAAAAAAAAAAAAAAAAACTCATTATTGTCATATGATTTTTTCTTTTTGTGAGGTGGAAATAATTTTTATTTAAATAAAAATGGTGTTTGATTTTATCAAACTAGTTTTTAATTTTTTTTTTTTTAATTTAAACTATAAATTCTGAAAATTCAACCAAACATAATATTAAAGAAGAAGAAGAAGAAGAAGAAGAGTGAGCACTCTATTTTTAACCTTGTGATTATTTGGGCCCATACGGTTTGATTTTTTACAAATTTATAGTGGTCTGGTATATGGAACAATATGGACTGAACTTGAGCAACAAGCCCATGGACCGAGGATTGCAGTCCCTTCCCTTCACTTGGGTTTCTTCACTAATAGATCTTGGGCTGGGTTTGGAGGTCCATCATCACGAGTGTCCAAACGAGTTTGTGCCAACAAATTAAGGGGCGCTTACCAGTAAGTTTCATATACAAAGTTCAAAATCTATCTAATCTCAAAATAAAAAACTTGCATCCATTAGTCCTATATATTTTTAATTGTTACCAGAAAATCTCTTTTTTTATATATATATAAATTTAAAAACGTTGTTATATCCCACCACCGCTGGACTTCCGTCAGACAGTCACCAGAGACTCGCCGAAATGTTTAACATCACTGGAAAGTTCGTCAGAGTATCGCTGGAAGTTTGCCGGAGTATTCTGAACGGTACTGGAAGTCGTCGGAATGTCCAAAATGTTTGCTGAACGTTAAGAAAATCATTGAATATTCACCAAAATGTCCAGAATATTGCCCCAAAAGAAAAAAGAAAAAATGGAGAAATTGTAGTGAAAAAATATAACAAAATGTGCTACATATTAATAATTTGAAATAAAAAAAAACAAATAAATAAATAAATAACAACAACAACCAAGAACAATGGGGAAAATATATATTATTTTTAAATTTTTGTAGGGTTTAAACAAATAATCTATCCAATATTGATCAAACTGAAAAGTAAGTTTTGAAACAGTATTTAAAGTTTCAAAGCATGATTCTATTAGGCATTTATCATTATTAATCAAAACTGTAAAATTTTACAGCTTTACAGAATATTATGAAATTGTAAAATTTTACAGTTTTAAAACATGATTCATTTCAGCACAAAAAAAAACTAAAACTGTAAGATTTTACAGTTTTCACCGCCTGTAACTCAAACTCAAAAACAATTTGTTCAGAATTTAAAATTTTTCTCCATTAAAACAGGAAAATAGAAGTGTATAATAGAGAAAATGTAGAAAAATTGAGAGATCGAAAGAGAGAAACAAAAATATAGAGAAGATTGTACTCCGACAACTATTTTTTGTTTAAATCTAATTTGTTCTCATGTAGATCTACTCAGATCTAAGTAGATCTACATAAGATTTGAGTAGATCTACTCATCTTCTTTGTCAGAAACTTATTTCCTTCGCCGTCAGTGAGAGTAAAGTAAGGAACCAATGGTTAGTGGTTGGCGGTGAACCTCAATCAATGGTGGTTATCGGTCGCCGATGACTATATGTTAGAAAGAGAAAAAGAAAAAGTAAGGTGTGATTGCCAGTGGCCAAAAAGGAACAGAAAGAGACTGAGAAGAATGAATACACAAAGAATAATGAAGAAGAAAAATACGCAGTGAACTTTTGAGAGTATCTAACAAGTTGTAAGACTAAATAGACTTATCTTCTTTTAAATAGAAATTCTAGGTAATTTGCCCATGAATTAAAATTAATGAGGCATAAGACCATATCCAAAAGGAGTATTGAATATGATTGTAAGCTAGGTTAGCTCTTTACACCATAAATGTATTATTATTTTTTATTAATAATACTATCAATTTTTCTTTTTTAAATTCCAAAATATTAACAATCTGTGTCAATTGAAAGGTGTGACATCTAGTGTTTTTAGGTGGTGAAAGGAGGTGGTGAGGGTTGCTGGAAGAGATGGGAATAAATCATGAGAAAAAGAGGAACGGGGAGAGAGAAGATGAATCGAAGGAGTATATAGTAGGAGAAGGAAATTAAGGGCTTCTAAAGCAAGGTGACCAAGAAGAGAAATGGCAGAGTAGAGTAGAGTGGAGAGCGTTTTGCGATAGTAGTGGAAGGAGATGAGAAAGGTGATATCAAAGACAAGTAGTAGTAAGGGTATAAATTTGGCCTGGCCTTTACCAAAGTTCAGGTCAGCCCACAAGCTAAAAAATTAGGCCCAGCCCTAGGGGGTATTCAGGTCTAGGGCAGGCCTTGAGCTGAGCCAGTGGACTAGGTCGGTGGGCCTGGGCTCGGGCATAGGCAGGCATGAACATTTATTTTATTTTATATTTTTTTTATTTTTTTTGCCAAAAAATTATTATTTTTTATTAAAAATTACACTAGGCCTCGGGTAAAGCTTTGAGTAGGCCTTAAGAAGGTCGATGGGCTGGCACACAGGCCAAGCTTCAAAATGATAGCCTAGGCCCAGGATCTCGAGCTGGGCTCAGGCCCGAGCCCTAACAGACAGGGCCCACCCTGGGTCACTGGCGTGTTTCGAGCCGCGAACCTTTTTTACACTCCTAAATAGCAGTAAAAATGGATGGATAGGTGATGAATTGGGATTTTAGCCTTAATAAATTGATAAAATTGAAAATTAAATATTTATTTTGTTATAAGAGCTTAAACTTGAGATTTTTCATAAAAAATTTCATTTATCTATTTATTTAGAAAAATTGTGAGGATTTTTTTTTAAGACCCCTAGTATTAAGATTTTATAGTATAAAGAATACCAAATATTTTCATAATGTCTAAAGTCCCTCAACATTGATCCAAAGAACTTCTCTGGACTTCCCAGAAAATTTTTCTCCAGAGAAATAATTTCTCTGGACCTCTGAGAGAAATTCTCTCAAAATTAGTGAAATTCCCAAAGAAACCTTTCTTGAGAAATTCCATTTTCTGTGATTTCCAATGGCATGTCTTTACTTATCTCTCAAACTATTTCCAAAAAAAGGAAGTGCCAAGACAATTCAAGATCTTGAAAATATGTTCTTATTAGTAAAAGTCTCTTTCCCCTTGTTTGTTTCTAGAGTAGTTATTGCAGGACAAACAAAAGTGTGCACCATGAATTGGAGCATAGACATGCACAATGCACACGGTTTTCTTTTTAGTTAGAGAAATTCTCTGCAACCCAAAGAAAATTCATTTTCTATGATTTCCAATAGCATGTCTTTACTTATCTCTCACGCCCACTTAGGTGTCGTTTGGTAAACCTGGCTTTTTGACTTTTTTAACTTTTTTAGTCTGGGATTTTTTTGTTCGTTTGGTTTTCTTGTTTGGCTTTTTTCCATTGGAATGACAAATATGCCCTCCACTTGAAAATGATGTTTTTTTGACTTTTTGTTTGTATATTGGTCAATTTGGTAATTTTGCATCAAAAGTCAAGTGTTTTGTCATTTTGTAATTTTGTGACTTTTTTTTGTCCTTATGTGCTTATTTAGCCCAATGTGTTTACCAAACGAAAGCTTAGCAATCAACCATGTATATATATATATATATATAGAGAGAGAGAGAGAGAGAGAGAAAGCAAACCAGGGGATGAGAGCTATTTGTGGATGACATGGGAGTCTTTGCTGATCACCATTTTTTCCTTTTCATCACCATGAAACTTTGCTGCCCTTATCTTTCAACTTTCAACAAAACTGAGCCATACTTGTGACTACCACAACTATGATTTGTTGGGCTTGAAAAGGACTCATCATCATCTGTTGGAAAATGGTAGAAAAATTCTAGGTAAAACCAGAATTTTTTCTCAAGTTTGGTCTATTTTTTAGGTGGGCCCCGAGCGTTGATTTACTCGGGTCAAAGTGATAACGCGTTCTATGCCGCGTTGTGATTCACGTGGTATATTTGGTTGCTCAAAACAATTACCGAGTGAATGGGAAATTGAAGCCAAAGTGTGCTCCATGGAAATAGAGTTTTGGTGGAAATTCCTTAAGGTTGTAAAATGGCTTGTTCCACATTGATTTGGTGGGAAGTTTTGAAAGGGTTTATAAGCCATGGGTTTGGTACTTGGGGTGTGCCCCAAGGGGTACCCAAGTGTTTTAGAGGGAGAGGTTATGGGCAAAATGGGCTAGACCCATTGGACCCAAAAATCACCACACGCGCGCGCCGCCGCCGCCGCCCGTCCGGTCGGGCTGGGCGCGGGTGCATGGTTGGGTTGGGCTTGTTCGGCCCAATACTAATCTTTTTGGGCAAAAAACATTTGAATTTATTTTTATTTTTTGGTAAAATAAAATCCATAATTCAAATTAACAGGGCCCTTCCATTTTTTGAACCCAAACAGCTCTAAATCTGTTTGAATTTCAAACCAAATAGTGCCTAAACAGTTTGTATCTGTTTAATTCAAATTGAACAGGTACAGTACCTGTTTAATTAAAAATGGAAAGCCACCAATCCATCTATAAATAGACTAAGCCCCCCCATTTGGAAAAAGACTCTAATTTTCGTACTCCATCTTCTGCTATAAATTTATTCTTCATTTTGCATTTAGTTCTTGTTACAGAGAATATAAACACTTAGTGTGTTCAACGAACGAATAAATTGTAGTGCTGCTTTTATTCGTTGATAGATCATTTTATCCTGGGAGATAAACGTCTAGATTCTGAAAGCACCGTGGAGAAGACGAATCTGTCTTAAGGACATAGTGTTAAACACTGGACTTGATTCGATAGTTATTCAAAAGAAACTAACCAAGTAAGTTGTTTAATTTTTATTCTGTTTTTTTTTAATTAATCAGATTTTTATTTTGTTTTTGTAACAAAATAAAATCTATTTTATTTATTTATTTATTTATATTTCGAGTTTGATTTTTGTAATCAAACAAATTCTCTCATTTTCTTTATTTCTTTATATTCTTGTTGTTGTTTTGTACACAACTGAATTTAATCTATTTAAATACAGTGAAAATTGTCCAATATCATCAACTTTGATACTCTTCATTTCATAACTATTAGTATTGTTTATAGGTTGAGATTGTGAAGTTTTGTTCTTTTCAGATGATCGCGAGGAAGATAAGAGACCAGTGAGCCTCTACACCAAGGCCATGAAGAGCTTAGATCGTTTGTTGAGGGGGCATGTTTGTCCTCCAAAGGGTCCTCTACCTCCAGCTTCACTAGCACCATTTTCACGCTCTAAGATTTCGATTCCGACGGAGATTTTCCAGAAGTCATCAACTGAACCATCAATCTCTCTCGACTAAAAACAGAAATTTGAAGAAAAAACGAGTCAATTAAAAGAATCTAAGAGAAAGAAACTCTAGAAATCGAAGCCCAATAAATTTTTTATGGAAGCGATAGAGAGAGAGAGGGCTTACTGAACTATATAAATTGATCTCACGCGCTTCAAAAAGTAGCTCATTGAAGGATTTTAGATATCACACTATAATATTATAGATCTTTTTTATTACTAAAAATGAAAGAGAGAGCTTAAACTAATTTTTTAAAAATTGTGAGCGTAAAGAGTAGTATAATATAGGGTGTAAATAGTGCCTCCCTGCTCGGATCTGCACGCACGATCACCGAATCCACTCTCCAAGGGCCCCCCCGACCAACCCATATTGTTTATATTATTTTTCTAGAAAAGACGTACGTCTTTTAACCCCTGGCACAGCCTCTCAGATTCCAACACGTGTTCTCCGTACATGACGGATTGTTCTAATCCCACTCCAAATCTCTCCTTTTCCAAATCACCGTACAATCGCTAAATGCACAAACAATCTGTATTCACTCTGGCAAAATCCATAACTTCCCTGGCAACACAAATTCACGACTTGTACACGCGCACATGCAAGCAGAAAAACCAGAGAGCTCGCACAGAGACGATAGAGAGAGAGAGAGTGAGAACGATCGAATTTTGAAGAGGGAGAGAGAGAGAGAGATGCAGCTAGTGAATGCGGTGGCGGTGGTGAGAATGGCGGCGAGGGCGGCGGCGATGGGGGCAGAGGAACCAGGACCGATTGCGTTCGGATCGGTGTGGTTCTTCATATACGCAGGGATCTCGTGTGGACTCGTTCTTTTCGCCGGAATCATGTCCGGCCTCACCTTGGGCCTCATGTCCCTCGGCCTCGTCGAGCTCGAGATCCTCCAGCGCAGCGGCACTGCTTCCGAGAAGAGGCAAGCAGGTCTCTCTCTCTCTCTCTCCCCAATTCTGTCTCTTATATTGATGATCTGCGGAATGATTTGCATTTGGATCAATTTTTATGAAACTAGTGAAGAAGATGTATATATATATATATGATGAATTGAATCGTATTTGGATTAACCAAATGGAATGTAGTGGTTATGAAGATTTTAAGTTACATTGTGCAAGTGATAGATGGACGGTTATGATTTACGAAAGGAAAATGATATATAAGCGCACTTTTTGAAAATTGGGTCTAATTTTTGGTTTTGAAAAGTAATGCACTTTATGAAATGATTTGTAATGTTCTTTAAAATCATCATCACTTTACAAGTGTTAATGGAAAGCTGATAAAATTACTAACTTTTTGTTATGAAACAGTGGTGATTTGGGTATCGAAGTAACCAAAAATTGAATCAATGGGAAATAAACAAGTGAACATCAAGACAAACGATTTATGTGGTTCGGCATATAGCCTGCATCCACGGACTAGGCAGTAAGAATAATTCACTTTGAAGGAAACAAGTTTACAGGTGGACTTAATTGTTACTCACACCCTCAAACTGAGTACATCCAGAAACATACCCAAGCCTTTGTATAGCCAATTCTCTATGCAAGAAAGTCACTCTATGCTTCTCTATGTAATCGCTCAATATTTCTCTAAGATTTGTCTTTGTTTGATTTGTGCTGGATTTTGAGAAATCAAACTCCTATTCATAGTTGAATTTGCAATTATAGAGAGTTGTGGGTCATCTTGTAAATACAAGAACTTCCAATTTTTTAATTCATGTGGCTGGACAACACCACTCTCTAGTCTTCTAAATTCACAGTTATAAATGAATGCTATTGTGCATTAAATGCTTTCATATGGGTGGTGAAATGGAGACAAAACTCCAACACTTTTTGATGAAGCGGATGAGCAACTTCCCAGTTGGCAGGGGGTTTGATTGGGAAAGAGGAGGAATAAGTTATGAATAGTTTATGCCTTAAGTTTGTGGATTGTATTGGGGAACGGAATTGTAGGCATTTAATGGTATTGTATAAGTAAGAGTTCTTTTGTGGGTTTTTTTGTATACTTGCGAGTCGGGAGTTGTTAACTCCTCTCTCGTTCAATTCTTGGATTTTGTAGAACTTTTTGATACGCGAAAAGGTGTGTAGGGTTTTCTTTTTCTCCTTCTTCTCTTTTGTAAATGGGTGGCATTCCTTTAATGTCGTCTTTTAATGAGTCTTAATTATGAAAAATTATATTTTTTTTCATACTTAACTGTAGATTGCTTAAGGAGGAATTTGCAATGGATATTAAAATTTTGTTTTTCTTGGCTTGTGTAAACAAATTTTATTTATTTTTAAATGGGAGCTAGGTAAATTCTAGAGGTGATGCTAGTGGCTAATGAGAGCTTGGATTATAGATTGAGAATTTTGAGGTCTGGTTTAATATGTAGTCTCCATATTGAAGAAGGATGGGATCATGTTAATTGGGAGTTCATCCTTTATGGTATAAGATAGGATAGGGTTTGGGCTTAAATGGTGGGAATGGATTTAATTTTGTCTCTCCATAGTTAGGCTCTCAGTTTTGGTAAACTGTTACCAGCTAGGAAAGGCTTGCACCAGGGAGATCCAATGTCTCCCTTATTTTTCATCTAGGCAACAGAGTTCTTGAGTAGAATGATTCATGTGGAGGTCCAGTGGCTATCAGTGATTATCTTAAGAAAAAAAGTAGTGAATCCTTTTGGGACATTGCTTTTCATAGAGAGATGAATGATCAAGAGATGGTGGATCCTTTTGATCATCTTTATGGTATCCCTCACATTGGATAACGAGAGGCTGATTTGCGCAGACCAAGGTTGAAATGGGAATATCAAGTTGAAGTCCTTTTTTGATGCTTTAATGGGTCAAAGAGGGTTGTCCTTTCCTTGGAAAAAGGAATGGGCATCTAAGGATTATTTCAAGGTTTGCATTTTTTGTGTGGATGGCAATGCATGGGAGAATGCTTACAATTTATAATTTCATGAAGAAAAGGCAAATTCAAGTTAATTAGCATTGAATGTGTAAGGAAGATGGAGTGTCCTGCATGTTCATTATCACTTTTAATTTAAATGGTGATGAAAAGTATAGTTTTTTTCGTACTTTTAAGAGAATTAATTATGGAGGAATTTACAATGGATGTTGAATAAAAAAAATTTTGGCTGCTTGAATGATATTATTTTTGGTATTAAATAAGGCCAACAATATGCTGGAATTTTCTAATAATGCTCAATCTAATCAAATACCAAAAATAAAATTTCATAGTGTAACATTATAGTCAACATAATTGTCAAATAATGTACAATGTAGAAAGTCAAGTTTATATTTTTTCCTTCAGTAAAGAAGATCAACGAGACATTTGAGGCATAATTTTGTGAGACTGTGAGTAGAAGGTTATAGTGTGAGGAAGGTTAAAAAGTGCATTACTAGAATAACTGTTTGTTGCTTCAATATGTGGCATACTTTAGGTGTTGTTAGGGCTATCATTATTAGAATGTTTCTGTCAGCAAACTTGTTCAGCATGTTGTTATCATATGGGCTTACATCATGTAATTTTTCTGTATTCAGCTGTTATCCTTCCGGTTGTTCAGAAGCAACACCAGCTTCTTGTAACTTTGCTCCTGTGTAATGCATGCGCTATGGAGGTAAGTGAATGAAATTTCTGTTTTTAGCAAATAAGTGATAGGTTCACTCAATGGTGGTCTGGAACTAAAATTGTACATGGGACATTACCCAGTGTTGGCTTCCATCAACCATGGGTGTTGGGAGGAGTAAGAGTGGAGATAGACCTAACCTTTGACATTATTTGTACATAATGGTTTCTCTCCAACTCGAACCAGCGTTTTCACACTCGGAAGCCTGTGAATGACTGTTCTGTTTATTCATACTAGATTAGGTTTGCAAAATCTCATGCTTTACTTACGTTTATGCTATCTATTCCAAAATTCGAAAAGCACAATTAAATTTAACTGATACTTGTTTGCTTTGTTCTTTGCAATCTGCAGGCCCTTCCCTTATACCTGGATAAGCTGTTCAATCAGTTTCTTGCTATTTTGCTCTCTGTAACTTTTGTTCTTTTTTTTGGAGAGGTACATTACATTTAAAAAACATGATGAAGATTCATTCTTTGTGAACCCACAAAGTGGATGGAATTTATCTTAAAATTACCCTTCTATTGTCAGGTTATTCCACAAGCAATATGCACCAGATATGGACTTGCTGTCGGTGCAAATTTTGTTTGGCTTGTGCGAATTTTGATGATAATTTGCTATCCAATTGCTTATCCTATTGGAAAGGTAATTTCAACAATTTATAGAATGCTCATTTATAAACTTATTTTTACAAGGTTACCCTTGAGGTTTACTTAAAATACAGATTACCCACAGTGTTTCTGGAAATTACATCTCACCCCATCAAGTTTCTAATAGCATAACAAATGACCATTTTTATTAATAAATCATCAACTCAATTAATAGTTTTTGATTATGTCAGAAATATATTTTAATTAACAATTCAAGTAATTTTATTGTTGCATAAAAGAGTAGTTAGGAATTTCAATTTTTCTGTTAATTCTTTTAAATAAAAACTACTGACAAGGGGGTGTTTGTAATTTCCAGAACCACAGGGGCAATCCATATTTTAAGCAAACCTTAGGAAGCGTATTTGTAATTTACAGAAAATTAAAATAAAATGAATGATATACCGTTCTACACCTATTTTTGAAAACTTATTTTTTAGCCATGTTTAATCTTTTGTTCTTGTAAATGCTTCTTTTTTGTGAACCTTAGTTGTTGTGGTATGTATATTTTACCTAATTTTCATGTTCTTCATCTTTATTTCCACCAAAAATTAAAATAAAACGTATGATACCATTCTGCACCTATTTTTACAACAACATCATTTTATGATTCAGTCTTGTTATTGTGATTAGTTGTGCAATTTGATCTTCTACTTTTTAACTATTTACGAAGTTTCTTTGGCTTTAGCTGAGCTCTTTATGTCATTCCAGATTCTAGACTGTGTATTGGGACATAACGATGCGCTATTTAGACGGGCTCAGTTGAAAGCTCTTGTCTCCATCCACAGCCAGGAGGTAAACTGCATCCATTTAGAATTTTTATATATAAATACTGCAAATTTTAATGTGGTTATGCTATGCAGAGGTTGAGAAAATGCTAAATAATGCCACAAATTCTCCTTGCTTCTTCTTTCTTGTCAAAAAAAATATCTTCTTACTTTTTCTTCATACAATAATATGATTCTTTTGCCATTTCTAGGCTGGTAAGGGCGGTGAACTCACGCATGATGAGACAACGATTATTAGTGGAGCACTAGATTTAACTGAGAAGGTACAAAGGACACTAAAACTGTCATTTTGAGGTCTATCAATTAATTGTCTATTTGACTTGCCAAGTTCCAGTATTACAGCCTTTTGGAAATAGGAAGTAGCAATTGCAGCATTTGAAACTAAGAAAAATGTCATGTTATTATTTTCCTTGGTGCCTTCTAGTACTTTGCAACCAAAAAATAAAGATAATATGACAATGATCCATATTACATCTGGATTCTTTTTCTGCCAAGTATAAATTTTAAAAAATTTAAGTGACTTTTATTCTTTTTTTTATCAGCAAAAATTTTAAGTGACTTTCCTAGTGATTCTTTTGGCCTGAACATGAACCTTCTGAACTGAATTTGTGGCCTAGTTTTGGTAGCCTAACTTCACTAAATATTTTTATTATTCAGTCCTTCCCTGAAATTCATTGTATCCCTTTTGTTTTTCTATTATTATTATTATTATTTTTGTTTTGGGCAAATCTTCAGGCAATGTGTTCAGAATTTGTGCTCAACTCAACCCAGGCATTTCATTCCAAATTAAATGAGCTGACCCCTGCATTTTGGAAAAACTGATGATTTTTCAAATTTGTTCAATGCTTCTGAATTGATTCTGGAGCACATCAAGCTCCAAATTTCCTTTTCCTTTTCATTTTCATTTTTTTTTCCGCAATATTTGCTACTAGATCTAAAATCTTGAGAAAGTGATGGACTCAAACTCCATCTATCGCTTCTTGAACAGACTGCTGAGGAGGCTATGACGCCCATTGAGTCAACATTTTCCTTGGATGTGAACTCGAAATTGGATTGGTTAGTGTTTCTCCTTGATATTGTTGTCCATGCGTTCCTTTGTCATAAGTTCATGATTTCAGTAGAAGTGAATTCTAGTACAGATGCATATTACATTTTTAATATTTTTCAAACTAATATCTCAGGGAAGCAATGGGAAAAGTTCTTGCTCGAGGCCATAGTCGAGTTCCTGTTTATTCTGGAAATCCAAAAAATATTATTGGACTTTTACTGGTGGGTTTTGTAACCTAAAACTATCAGTAAGTTTCATTTGTCAAGTACTTTTTCATATATTTTGAAATTAGGTGAAGAGTCTTCTTACGGTACGACCGGAAACAGAGACCCCTGTCAGTGCTGTTTCCATTCGAAGGATTCCACGGTGTGCTTATTCATCCTTACACATGCTTTTGTATGCTTTTCCAGAACTTAAGCATTGAAACTGACACGTTTATATGTGGAATGTTTTCTCTAGGGTTCCTGCTGATATGCCTCTATATGACATATTGAATGAGTTTCAAAAGGGTAGCAGTCATCTGGCAGCTGTGGTGAAGGCTAAAGGGAAAAATAAAATCGCCCCATCAAGTGTTATTAAAGAAAAAGCTGAAGAGAACAAAGTTGCTACCAGGGACTCTCAATTAACTACTCCTTTGCTATCCAAGCAAGATCAGAAGCCAGCAAGCGTTGTTGTTGACATTGAGAAGGCTCCAAAGCCTCCCATTGGAAATAGGCATACGACTTTTCACCATAATGATGCATCAACAAATGGACTGCCTCATATGTCGGAAGATATTGAAGATGGTGAGGTAATTGGGATCATCACCTTGGAAGATGTGTTTGAAGAACTTCTGCAGGTAATTATCATAATCCAATGAATCATCACTTCCTCTCATGTGCAGTAGTGGATCAAGGATCAAGCAGTAGGCAATTTAGGTGCTCGCCTATGGCCCCGAGTATATGAGGGCCCCCACTTATTATAATTTTACTATATAGTGTATATAAAAGAAACCAAATAATTCTTGGAAACCAAAGGCCAAAATTATAATAATAGATACATTTATTTAATTTTTTTAGTATGTTGTGTTTTTATTTTCCATAAAAGTAAGAAGTTTTACATGACATGATTTATTGATTATCAAAATTATTTTGATTGTGAGGGATATTGAGTAATTTAGATCAAACATATAAATAAAAGTTAGAATAAATAAAATTGTTTTAATTGTGAATGTTATGAATTTTAAATAAAAATTATATTATCACACAAATAAAAGTTACAGTGTAAAAATTATGAAAGCCCTAATTAAAAAATTTCACCTTATGCCTCTGATAAGCTCGAGCTGCCTCTGCTCATGTGTGGCTTCTTGAGTTAACAGTGAAGCGAATGGTGATGGTTTTTTCACAAATGCAGGAGGAGATTGTAGACGAGACGGATGAATTTGTTGATGTACACAAAAGGTATTTTAACCTTTGAGGATTTAATATGAATTTAGGCAGTTTCTGAAAATATAAGTAAAGAATCATGAGACATTGTTTATATTTTGCAGGATACGTGTGGCTGCAGCTGCGGCTGCTTCATCAATGGCACGTATCCCATCAATTCGGAGGTTAACCGGCCATAAGGGACCTGTAAGTGGATTATGTTATGAGTTCTTTTATTTGATCTCCCTTGTGCAGTTCTTTATCGTCATATAAAATGTGATACATGTTAATGCTGAAAATTGAAACTCTATGGGTGATTTAGTCTATATATGGTAGTGTAAAATGTGGATTTCAGAACTTAATTTGTCCCAGCGGGATGAAACTAAGGTGTCTGTCTTTGGAGCTCCAGAAAACTGAGCAACACCTAAAAAAAGAAGGGCAAAGCAATTCCAAAGGTAGACGAAACAATGATATCTTGATTCCATGGAATTTCAATTCCAAATATTTAAAAGTCAATTCCAATCTTGTGCAAACAAATGCACTCTTAGGCTGTGTTTGGATCTTGAATTTGGGTAGGGATTTATGGAGGGAAAAGAAATGGAAATAAATTTTAACTTATATTTCATTCACATTTCCCGTCTCTTTTCTTTTCCCTTCACAAAACCCTATTCAAATCTAAGATTCAAACACAACCTTAGTAAATTTATGTTAGTGTCTAAACAGTTGCTGAATGGATCAGCAATTTTTCAGACTGGAGGATATCCTTGTTGGGATTGTGTTTATTAATTGGTTTAAAAATTGTAAATAAAGATAGTGACATTATTAGGCGTGGAATGTTATAACTAATAGGGCAGGAGTAAAAGTTAAAAATGTAAGCCTGTTATTACAATGTCTGGAAAAGTTTATAGTTAAGTTGTTGGGATTCAATTATCAAATGAACAAGCATATATGGCATTAGAAAAATCAACAAATTTTGGGATTTAATTCAGCTTTTCACTCTTTTGAGTTCTATGGAAGTAAAATCAACAAATGTAGTGTGATTAAACATAAATAAATCTCCAAAGAAGAAATTATTTTTTGTAAAGTTTCCTGATTAGTTTTTTTTTTTTTTTTTTTTTTTTTTTTTCTCTCCATACCTTCTCTCAAATGAAATTTGTTTCAATAATGTCAACTAGTTCTAGTAGCTGAATACTGTTTTGTTTCATATAATAAATTTCTCAGGGAGGCCAAAATAAGCATGGACTAACCACCCCAAAGAAGTCTGCAGAGGAAAGATAGAAATGCAACGAGGTATGTGGAGAATCTTTGTGAGCCTCTTCTTGATAACAAGAGATGAATATGCAATACAGTTTTAATTTATAATACATTGGTTCCAAAGAACCTGAGAGTTTTACTCTTTTATGTGGCAAAAATAAAATAAAGCTTGTACTATATGTTGCAAATTTTGGAATTTTGTTGACCAATTTATCTATTCACATTGTCTCTCATCATTGATCTCGAGTGCTCAAGCTTCTCTCCTTGCCTAAGTGCATGCACACACTGTTATTATGTTGATCAAATGTTGAATAAATTTACTCATCTATGTTGCTGAAATAGTCTTCTTGATCTTGGTTTGCATGAACCCGAGGGCATAAAACCTTTTGTGTGAGAAATAGATTAAAGAAAAATATATTGAGAGAGAGAGAGAGAGAGAGAGAGAGAGAGAGAGAGAGAGAGATCTGTCCAAATCCGAAGGTATCATATTTACACTATTTTCCATGATATACATTAATCTTAAACATCTTCTGATGAACCTCAGTGACATCTGACACTACTTGTTAAATGTGTATTTCGTACTAGGGATTTATTTTCATAATAAGAACAATAATTGAGACGGGAGAAAAAAAAAAAAAATCACATACGAGAAAGGGATCGACCTTAGTTACCACTTTCCAACATTTGTAAACCCTAGTTATATCAGCTAAAAATTCAACTGCTGCACCACTAGCCTATATTAAACACTTAGAACTGAAAATCATTGTACCCAACTCTAACAAAATTTATTCATTCCAACGAAGAAGAATCACCATGCACCTCCATATGATATAGACACGTGCTCTCAGCTCCCGGATATACCTCACGCATCGTTTCCATGACCAGAACTTTCTGATTCGTGTAGAGAGCGAGTGTCCGGCCATATTCAATGTGGTTGTGCTGTTGTATTGCTATAGGAAGGCACATAGGATCACTAGTCTTATAAATACAGTGAAAGAGGAGGGTGAGGTTTTATGTGAGAGAGAGAGAGACAACATGTGGTGGGTGACAGATGTTGAACCCTGATTGGGGGGATCTGGGGACAGCATGACTGGGTCCTGCTGTTTGTTAAAGATGACTAGGCATACACATCAGCTTTGTCTGCCTGCCAAACTCCCATGGAGAGAGAAGTTTAAAAATATCACATAGTAGAAGGCCACCCTTGTCTCTTAGAGACCTGTGTTTTGTCCGACTGTGTGGAAGATAGCAAACTAACCCCCCTGAATTTCAGGTTGTGTGCTTTGGATTCTATGGCTAAATATCAAAGTTCAATGCCATTGGGGGTCACATTAGCATAGAACATGTTTACATGTTCAATGCCACAAAAACATGTTGGATGCATTTGGAGGATGAGAAAAATTTGCTTGTTAAATTTCAAGCTTCATTCGTGTTTTTAGTGAAACATGGGGAGAAAGGAAGATTGGAGAGACATTATAATGTAAGGTATAAGAGTAATTCTACGGATAAAAAATCATTGAAAAAACTTACAGTAAAAAGTACAAGTGGCCTTACACATAGGATGATGGTGGGGCCCTGCCACTGCTCAACTCATGGTGGGACCCCGCTGTCTGACATGTGTGGTCACCTATTTTTGTAAGATGGTGGGGCCCTGCCACTGCTCAACTCATGGTGGGACCCCGCTGTCTGACATGTATGGTCACCTATTTTTGTAAGGTTTGTTATGTTATGGTTGCACAATGTGAATTTAGAAAAAGCAAGCTCAATGCTAACCATACTAAGAAATCATACTACATGAGTTAGTTATATGAAATCACAACACAAAAAACCAACTGTCAGTTGTTGCATTGTATAACATTTGTGAAATTCAATTCAAACCCCTAAATGAATGCAAAGTAGGGTTATATATATATATATATATATTATTTTTGTTAACAGGATGTCAGAGGTTTCTCTCAAACTAATTCTTCAGTACATGCAGTCCCCCCATCCCACATATAATAAGTAATTATCGAGTCCAAGTCCTGAGGGTAATTTTAAGGGGAGCAAGGGATGGAATTTTACAATTAGTCTAACCCTTGAGATTTGAACCTAAGACTTATTGAAGAGAAGGGCTATAAACTTAAAAGTGAGGACTTCCGTATATATCACCTTTTTGTAATTGTTCTTCACCCTTCTGTAATTGTCCATCACCTTACTTGTGAAGAGTCACTATTGTATATAAACTATTTGCTATGCATGAGTAAATACTCTGCTACCAATATAAATATTCAACTAACCAACAAGAAGAGAAAGTAAAATTAATAATAATAATACTAATAATATGCATACTTTTTTTTATGAATTTTTTCATTAATGGTATCTAGAAAAATCCTTCGTGCTTCTAAAAGCCAAATGAGGGGAACAAATTAACATTCATACATGCAAACACTTGAAGTGCGGGATGTCTACACTACGATGTACAAGCTAGTAAAACAAAAGCATATTGATGAGAGAGAGGGAGAGATTGATTGGTAGAGTCATATATATATATATATATATACTTTTCTCTTCTTCTTTTTTCATTCCTTGGGTTTTGATCTAAAATCCCAATAATTTACAAACATGGTATAGTTACAGCCTTGTAAAAAGCTAACAAAACCCAACAAATGAAAATGTAAGTACAATATAGAACTTATAAAAGATCTTTTCCTGAAAACAAAAAATAATAAACTCGAAAACTAAACCAAACTACAAGTTTCTAAGAGTACTTGTGCCAACACAAGAGCATAGAGATGCATACCCTCATGATATAGAGCTTTGCTCTCTGTTGTCTCACCCTTCTCTTCCACTTAGCATATCTCTTACCCATCCTTGCCATTTAGTCCCTAATTCCACTTCAGTCTAGCTTGAACCAAGCCTTAATTTATTAAGGACTCTACTTGCCAAGCCACATTGGATCCACATGTAAACCTAGAGGCCTTATCAAGGGGCTCCACTTGTATCTCCACGATGCCTCGATGTCACGTGGCATTTTCTGTCTCCAAGTTCAACCTAAACATCCTATCAATCAGTCAAGATGCCAGCAACTTATCATTGTTGCCTCATGTTAAAGCAATTTTAAGTACTTGTTTGGTACAACTTATTTGGTATAACTTATTGGAGCGGCTTTTAAGAATTTTTTTTTAATATGTATCAAAGTTTTAGTGTTTTAGTTTCTATTTATAACTTATTAAATAGAAATAGTTGATTATCTAGAAATTAAGAGATGAGTATTTTTAGTTTCTGCTTTCTTATTATTAATTTTCAGCATAAGAAAAACTACAACAAACAGACCCAGTCTCAAACATGAATCTTATCCCTCCATTGCTGCTAACCCCACACCATCATCTTATCTGGGGGCACCATCTTTTCTTCCCAAAGTTAACTTTGGACAACACAAAGGGGAGTGAGTGACCCCCTTTTCACATTCAATAAGAGCCTTAGATAAGCCCTAAAGTCAATCAAAAGGGTCCCACTTCATGGGTTTAGCGATGTCCATGCCATGCTAAAGAATGACAATGAAGGGGTAGCTATAGATGTATATATATCTTATCTTAATAGCATTAGAATCAATGATAAGATCTTTTATAGCATGTGTGAATCCCATGTGAACATGTGGACATGGGATTCACTGCTGATATATACCCAGCTGGTATGGGTACTAATTTGATGGATTAGTTGGAGTTTATATCAGAAACTTAATTGATATAATAATCGCTACGGACAGAAATTGATTTGTACACAGAAAAATATTTAGTAAAAAGTGCCATTTAGATTCACTCAAAGTGTAGACTTCATTATATAAAAGTTGAATCTAAATCGCATACTATTTTTCTGGATAGATTTCTATTCATGAGTTCTAAGTCGGTAGCTTTATTTGAATTGATAGGGTTATTGTTGAATGGCACAGGACAAACATGGTGGAAAGTGATAGGAGAGGAAGCGACATGGAGGCAACTCATAGATCAAAACCATTGGAATGTTGTTATTTATAAAAGAAGGGCAAGTTTTTTTAGAAGTACAATAATGGGGCTTGGTAGTGGTGGATGTGACTAACTGAGACACCAGAATCACAACATCCCCTTTAAAGAAACAACATAGGAGAGAGAGAAAGAGTTTTAAAGAAGAAAATTGTTTGAGACCACTAAAACAATGAGCTCTAATAGCTCTAAAAACACTGTGCCCCTAATTGATTTGATGTTTTGCTCTTTGTTTTTTTTATTTTTTTTATTTTATGGACTGCCAGCTCATTAGAGCTGGCTTAGTGGTCCATTTTTAGTGGGATCTATCACCACTGTTTAAAGAAATATGTTGTTAGATTCTTGACCTTATTGGCATTTAATAAATGGAAAATGTTTGAGGGCCACAATTTTTGTGGCTCAAATGGCTCAAAATTGTTAAAACGACGTCGTTTTGGCAATTTTGAAGTTGTTTTGTACTCAAAACGACGTCGTTTTAGCAATTTTGAGCCATTTGAGCCACAAAAGTTGTGGCCCTCAATCATTGCTGTTAATAAATTGGTTAACTGAAGCATACTACAAAAACATAACACAGTTAAAAATTGAATTTTAGTCGAGAAGATATCAAAAATAAAATAATAAATTAATATAAATGTATTATATTTATTTATCAAAAAAAAAAATAGATATATATGTATTATATTTATGTGTGTGAACACACAAGAATTAAGCTCAAGATCAGCCCTAACCGTAAAGATAGGGTTTTGATGAAGTTATTTGAGCAGTGTTGGTAAAAACGCACTCAAAAGCACAAAGAGCAACAGAAGAAGAGCTTTTAGTAGTTAAAATGAAGCAAACTTCTACTACTACTGCAAAGAGGCTATACTCGACCTATATACCGACAGTAAACACTGTTTGATTTTTTTTTTTTTTTTTTTTCCCTTGTATTCTTCTTCATCAATCAGGAATTTACAATGAACGTAACTGTTTGCTGTTGTTCTTGTTGGGCTTGACTATCCTAGTGAACTACTTACATTGCCATGTACAAGCCTACCCATTTGAAATTTCTGTTGTTGCTCTCCCATTATGATTTTGGCTTTAGGACATAAGTGGGTATGACAAAATTGTGTTGAGTTTGTGAACCTAATTAGTACCGAGCACTTAAGCACTTGGTCAAGGATCCAAATCTGCTGTGAGTTGGCAGTGGTTTTCTCAAGGAACTAGTACCCCCGAGGCAAATTGTGTTGAGGGTATTTCAGTAATTTGTTAATATAAATTCTAACTTATATATACACAAGTAGAGATAAGCATATCTTCTCCAATTTTTAGGCAATCAATTTTTCAATTTAAGTAAGTTATTTTTATCTTACAAGTTGTAAGGTGAGACAAACTTTTAAAATAATTATAAGAGAGAGAGAAGTGTTACAAGTAACCCAACGAACTGCATCAAATAAGATCATTGTACTTTTCTCTTCTTTCAATATATTAGAACTGGTGTGAGCGTAGGTAATCTTACTAAACTATGTAAATCTGTTTCGCATTTTTTGTATGTGTAATTTATTTCGCACCAAGTTGTTTCTTGATTTATTTATTTTTTTCTTTTACAAAAATAATTTTGAGGGAATATATGATCAATTGGAAACGAGAAAAATAATTGTAAATTAAAAAAAAGTATAAGTGAGACAAGTGGCCAGTATAAATGAAATCATTCACATTTGCACCTAGCCCATTAATGTTGGGTTAAAAAGAGAGGGACAACTAAATGAAATCATTCACATTTGCACCTAGCCCATAAATGTTGGGTTAAAAAGCCCTGACATATGCAGAGAGGGACAACAATAAATTGTACTCTCTTCTCAATGCAAGTATATTGGTTTGCAATATTTATTTTGCCTGCAAAGACACTCAAGAAGATAGAACAGGTTTTGTAATATTTCCGGACTGTTAATTTTTTAAAGCTGAATAATATTATACAACAATGATTCATCCTCCTTTTCCTCCCACCCCCTTTGACCCCCTCTCTCTCTTATTGGTTACCTTTTCTTTTTCTTTTTCTTTTTTTTCCTGCTCCCCCAATCACCACCCGCCACGTGGCAAAGGGGGGGTGAGGGGGTGACTCCAAAAGGGGGTCCTAAGCATTATTCAATATTATATGTATCAATTGATATATTAATTAATATATTAATAGATGATGTAATGAAATTTTAACAATTTTGGATATTTATAATTTGTATAACAAGTGGAATCATAATTTTGAAGTAATAATATCATAACATATATTGGTACACTAATTGACATACCAATTAATACTTGTAACACCACCGTTTAAAATTCTTTATGTATATTTGATAATTGTAATTTTTTTATTTTATCGCGTTTGTTTTCAAAAAATAGATGACAACTTGACAAGTATGTTTTTAAAAATAAACTACCTATTTTGTTTTTTTAAACAAACATGACAAAAAAAAAAAAATTACAATTATTAGATTAATTTAATTTTTTCATAAATAATATACATGTATAGTCTTAAAATTGAACGATTCAGATTATAAAAACAAAACCTGTGGACTCCACGACCCCTTAAATTCTCTCAAGTTAAAATGTGAACTTGATAAAAGTCCAACCTTAACAAATTTTCAAATGTCACATTGGGTTATTTTGCAAAGGAATATTGGTTACGACTGACCTATCATAACGGTTTTGGTTACGCTCAAAATAATTTTCTGTTATGACTTAAAATAGTGTTAATTATGATCTAACATATCTCTATTTAATATTTTATTTTTAAATTCAACCTAAAAATAAGAATGCATATAATATGTATTTCATGAAGGTGCATAGGAGAATTTTTCTTTCTTTTATATTTCTTTCTTTTTTTTAAATTCAACCTAAAAATAAGAATGCATATCATATGTATCTTTATGAGGGTGCATAGCAGAATTTTCTTTTATTTTAGAGTGAAATGTCAACATTTAATCCCAAAAGAAAATATATATATATATATATATTATTTTGTACATATTTTCTATTTATATAACATTACCCTTTATTTGATATGATGTTCCTTGATACATTCATTACTGGTGCGAGAATGTTGTAATTTTTTAATATTAATTCAACATGTTATAATATTTTCAAATTAATAGGAGTGGTACATATATGGATGACACCAACAACTTATCTTGGGATAACTATCTTCTTTTATCACATTTCATATGTTTTTTTGATATCTCACAAATGTGATAGTTGAATGTTAATAATATTTAGGATGTATTATAAATTTATTTTTTAAAATTTATTTAAAATATAGGTTATTTTTAAGAAAAATTAATCTAAGGCCCCTCTCCCATTTTTAATAATGGAAGAGATCCATAATATTATTTTTTGATGTCTAAGGTCCCTAAACCCTACACCCATCTATCACAGAAAAATTTGATATATCCTACGCGCTCTCTCTCTCTCTCTCTCTCTCTCTCTCTCTCTCAAAGGTGAGATCACTATGTTCTTGTCCTGATCATACAACTCAAAGGCATCCTTCAGCCTTACCATACCACCGTCGTCTCCGGCAACTTCGTTGGTGTCGTCACCACCCTTGTAGAAATCGGCGAACTCTTTGAGACTGATGAAGCTGTCAAGGTCAGTGTCGAGCTCCTTCATCATCTGCTTCACTTCGTCCTCCAATGTGTTGAATTGGAGAGCTTTCATGCCTGATACGAGCTCCATCGCCGAGATCTTGCCGTCGCCGTTGGTGTCGAAGTGATTGAACACCTTTTTCACCTCTTTATTGTCCTGTAGGTACACTGATGGCTTTGGGCCTGAGTTAGGGTTAACATAGGAATGGATTGATATTGACGAAGGAATTGCACGCTGTGTTAAAGAGCTTGGGAGAGAAGTGCTTGTGGAGAGATTGTTTGAAGATGATCAAGTTTGTTGAATTTCTCTGAGAAGTCCAGTCTAGAGAAATTTGGATTCCTAGAATTTCTTTAGAGTTGTGGCTGTGTTTTTTTTCTCTTTTCTTTGAGCTGTTGTTGACTTAAGTGAAATCATAGGTGGCTACTTTGCAGTTGTTGTATCTATTTGTTGTCCAGCTTATTCTAGAAGGGTCAAATCGAGCCATTGATGGGTGGAGTTGATATTGTTATTGCCTCGTGCTACCTCCAGTTAATCATTTGTCTTGTTGTGCATTTGTGTTGATATTATCAAAGTGTTGTTACTTCTATGGCTTTCATGGTGCTGCTACAGCTGCTTATTTGATGTAGAAAGAAGATGATAATGATGATGAAGGCTATCAAAGAATTTCTCTGGAGTGGTTTAAATTTTCTCTAGATCAGGTAAGAATAAAGTAGAAATTTTTTTAATTTCTCTAGAGTGGTTTGAATTTTCTCTAAATCAAGTAAGAACAAAGCAAAGAAATTTTGAGGTTGCGTTTGGTAAAGCTTTCTAAATATGATTTGAGAATAGAAGTTGTATTTTGAGTTTGTGAGTTTGGGAATTATGATTTGAGTGTGGAAAATTTGGTTGGTAAAAGAGTTTTGAATTGAGTGGGGAATTTTTGATGTGACATATGATATTTGATAAAAAAAACTTACAACTCATAACCAAACATACAACTCAAAATTCTATTAAAGCATATAACAAAAATTTAAACATTCGAAAAATATTTTTTTCGAATATATAAAAATTAACATATGTCAATTGTAAAAAAAAAATAAAAAAATAAAAAAATTGCACTGTTCTGGTCAACCGGCCGGACGACCGGTGGGACAATCGGTTAGGCCAAATTTAAAAAAAAAAAAAAAAAAATTGAAAATCACGCCTCTATGTGAGTTTTTTGCAGAGTTTTCTAAATGTTGTGGAAGTACACTTTGAAAATCCTATCCAAACATCATATTGGAATGTGATGGTAGAATTATAGTTTGGAAATTGTTCCAAACCCAACTTGAATTTCTCTGGAGTGCTTTGAATTTTCTTTGGATCAGGTAAGAACAAAATAGAGAAATTTTGAAGCCTTGTGAATGCACCTTGCAATAAATTACAGATTTATAGTCGAGAGAAATTCTCAACAATTCAAATTTATAGTCCAGAGAAATTCTCAATAATAATGAAGCCTTGTGAACCAAAATTTCTCTGTGAAGTCTAGAGAAAATTCGTCCAAAAAAAATTTTTTGGATCGAATTTTCTCTGGATCACTGTTGAAAGACCTTAGACATTATGAAAATATTAAGTGTCATTTATGCTATAAAATCTTAATACCAGAGACCTTAAAAAATTCCCTATTTTTTATGATTCTGAAAATTATAAATATTCAGTTATCAAACAAATTTATTTAATAGAAATAATGAAATTCTTAACTACTCTTCTATAGAACAATAAAATTATTTGAATCATTGATTAAAATATATTTCTAACATTATTAGAAATTATTAATTGATTTGATAATTTATTAATAAAAAGAATAATTTATTATACAATTAAAAACTTAAAAAAATGTAATGTAATTTTTAAACTATAAGAACAAACTATATATTTTAAATAAATTTCAGATGATTTAACTATAATTTATCTTAATATTTCCATTAAGCCTGTTTGCTTCATTAATGTGCGTGCCACATGTCAACTAATTAAATGTACCACATCATAAAAGGTATATAAAGTATGATTAAAAATATGATAATCATAAACATTTACTCTTTATCTTAATCCACCTTGTAAAATCATTATAAAATATGACGTCTTAGCTTTTTAACTAAAATCTTGACATGAGGTTGTAATTTGTAATTTTCTTAATTTGATATGTCATGACTATGTTATTAATAAAAAAAATATTAATTTTTATTTTATTTATTACGAATAGACATGTAAAAAAAAAAAAGATGTGGCTTAAATAAATTAATAAATTGACTTTTTTAATTTATTCCAAACCAAACCTTAAATATGATCAAAAGTATATGTATGTAAAAGGGAAAAATTGTGCACCATATGTATTGAGAGGGAGATTTATGATCTGGATTGGGCCGTGGTGATGCCGAACAAATTGTGGGCCGAACACATTTGGGTCGTGGTAGCCTGGGCCTACCCAGAAGTGATTTTTGCTCGGTAATGGCAAAGGGCATGTGGAACCGAGCTACTCAGACTTGTTGGTACGGAAGCCGGTCAAGTGAGGGTTCGGCTGAGATGTCCACAGCCTCACAGGGTTCCACGGTTCGTGCGTTGCTCGATTGGAAGGCGCGCACCCGTGGCTCGGCATAAAGGCCTTTGGTTAACCGGCATGCCCTACTTCAAACTCGGCTTTGCTGGAATGCACTTGAGCTCGGCTTTTACGGAGCTCGGTTATTAGAGCATTCGGGTGTGAAGTGCAGCATGGTCGTAGGAAGCCGAGATGCTGCATCCCGGCTGCCAAGCTCCCAGTAGAATGGGCTGGCAGTTTAGGTAGGTGATGTTCAGCTGGATTTGTGGTGACAGATGGGATAGCAGCACCATGTGTCGAGAGACTAATGGGAGTAGATTTGGGATGCAGAACGTATATAAGCATGTCTGCGCCCCCCATGCTTGGGCAGATAAACATTTTGGTGAGATTTACACTAAACACTCAATCATCTCTCTCTCTCTCTCTATCCCTGTGTGTGTCTAACTTGATCGTCGGAGGGGTATTCCGGCCACACACCGCCGGGTAGCTCACCACCGTTGTGCTCGCAGGTCGATCGGACAGGTAGGAGCTTGGAAGAAAGGAGTACGGGCTTGCCGAAATATTTGCTCCCCGTAAAATTAGCGCCGTCTGTGGGAACTTGACAGACAAAACCTTGTCTTCCAGGCTCATCTGATCGCCGTCCATGGCAAACAACGATGAGATTCCGTTGTCTGCCATCGACGGAGTTACCCCGGAGTCAGGCAGATGAAAAGAAGGACATCCCATCATCATTCCTCCGATGGTGGACCTGGAGACTTCTCCAGGAGGACACTCAAGAGACGCGCGGGATAAGCGCGGAAGAAGCTTTGGTCATTCACGGAGTCCAGACGGTCACCGGCGGCGGAGAGAATCGCACGCCAGACGACTGGAACACAAGCTAAGGGACTAAGACGCCGTCATCTGGCGAATGGCGGCGGAGATGGAGGATCTTAAGCGGCATGTCAAATGGAAGGGTGTAGTTGGAGTGGGAGACCACAGTGAGCGCACCCAACCCCGCCGTTCAGGCAGTCAGAGCCAGCGGCGTACTCTGTCCATCTCAATCAGTAGAAGTTACAAGGTTGGAGATTCTGACGCGCACGTAGAGAAGTCCAGCGCGCAAGACAGCACCTATCAACCCTCACGTCCGGTGATGACGTCGAGGTATTCTTATTTCGCTCATTCAGAGGATTTGCGAGTAGTCTTGAAGGAACGGGCTCGCCAACTGGAGGCTCAGAGGGTGCCGGCGTTCCAGCGGCTATCTTATGGGGTTCACGCCAGTGAAGAGGTCGGAATGCCTCCACCTCGCCTGGCTGCGCCTCTCCTTTTAGACACAGACTTGGCGAGGCTGAGCGCCACTCCTTTCTCCCTAGAGATAGAAACAACACCGCTTCCGGCAGGGTTCCACCAGCCAAAGTTTACGCTCTACGACGGAAAAACCGATCCTTATATGCATGTAAGCCACTTCCGACAGGTCATGGCCGGACATAGGCGAAATGACGCCCTTATGTGCCTTATCTTCCCGTCAAGCTTGGGCGAGCTGGGCTTGAAATGGTTTGAGAGGCTGCCGAAGGGGAGCATAGAAAGGTGGCATCAGTTGGCGGAAGCCTTTGTGACGCGCTTCAAAACCAACATCAAAACGCCGAAGGAAGTTGACCACCTTCTCAGTGTCAAGATGGAGCCGAGCGACACACTTAAGGCGTACAACTCCAGATACTGGGAAACCTTCAATGAGATCTTGGGTCAACCTGGAAATCACTCAATATAAGCGTGGTCTTCCGGTCGGACATAGGCTGCGGGACTCGCTTACTGTGCACCAGCCGACATCCATGGGCCAATTAATGCAGCGCATCAACGAGAACATCCGAGTAGAAGATGATGCGGTAGCATCTACCGCGAATGCAACTCCGATAGAAACAGACAAGAGGTCGGCTGGCAATGTGCACGCGGTCGGACAAGAGACCAACCGTTCAAATGATCGCGCCGAGGAATCTGACCGAGGTTCAAATCGTTGGAACCGGGATCAGGGTCGACGGAATGACCGCGATGAATACCCCCGCGACGACGTAGCTGATGCGAACAGAAGGTTGAAAGCCAGGACAGGCATCACCACGGTCTTTAAGATTCCAATTTATTGCATACTTAGTGAAATCTGTGATGAGAATTATGTTCGGTTTCCTGCTAAGTTAGGCGATGCGTAGAAGGGTTTCAATCCATGGTACCGCTGCACATTTCACTGAGAGCGCGGCCACCGGACAGAGGACTGTTTGCCTTTGAGGCAACACTTGGAAGAGCTAGTCGCAGCTAGACACCTGGACGTTTACATTGACGGGGACGTGAAGGCAAATCAAGCCCCGGTTGATCCGCGTGGACCGGATGACTTGGAGGCACCCCCTCAGGGCATTGTTAATGTTATCCACGGCATTGTGGAACCGGTGCGTGTGTGTGAACTCTGAGGTATGATCAAGAAAGCGGAGCACATGAGGGAAGTTTTGTTGGTCCAGCCCGCTATCAAAAGGGGCAAGACCGAAGAAAAAGACGTAATCAGTTTCTCTACAAGGGACCTAGAGCGCATTCAGACGCCGCACAACAATGCCTTAGTGGTCACACTCCGCGTCAAAGAATTCGATGTCAAGCGCATCTTGATCGATCAAGAAAGCTCGATCGAGATCATGTATTACGACGCATTCAAACAGCTCAAGCTCCAGGATACAGACTTGGCTCCGGCAACTTCGCCACTGGTTAGTTTCAACTCACAACCTGAGTGGCCTTTGGGAAAAATTATCGTGCCGGTCAAAGCGGGATCCGTGGTCAAGCAAGTGGAGTTCTGGGTATTGCAGGTGCCATCCACTTATAACCTGATCCTTTGAAGGGGATGGCTTCATGCCATGCAAGCCGTAGCGTCGACCTTCCATCAGGTGATGAGATTCCCCTCGACTATGGGGGCAATTAAGGAGATTTTGGGCGATCAAGTCATGTCGATGCAATGCTTCGTGGCAGTCAACGAGAGCCGAGCTGCCAAGGGCTTCGTCCAAATGATAGAGGGACCGGAAGACCGAGGAGTCCTTGACGATGTGGGCACAAGGGCCGAGGACAAAGCTGTCGAAGAATTGGTCGAAGTGCGAATTGATACAGAGAGTCCGGACAAGTTCTTCTTGCTCGGCTCCAGCCTTACCGCACAAGAAAGGACCGAGATGGTTGAGTTTTGATGGCCAATATCGAAGTCTTCGCATGGTCGCCTTATGACATGCTTGGCCTCGATCCGAGTTTTATTTGCCATCACCTAAATGTCTTCTCCGGAGCCAAGCCGGTCATTCAGCGAACAAGGAGATTGGCGCTGCATCACACCGAGGTAGTTGCAGAGGAAGTGAAGAACTTGTTTGAGGCACGAGCTATTCAGGAAGTGCACTACCCTCGGTGGATTTCAAACACCGTGGTTGTACCAAAGAAGAATGGTAAGTGGCGACTTTGTGTCGACTATAAAATCGTCAACCGAGCTTGCCCTAAAGATAGCTTATCACTGTCCAGAATAGACCAGCTTATGGACTTGACGGCTGGACATAACAGGCTCAATTTTTTAGATGCCTACCACGGTTATCATCAAATTGCCATGCATGGCCCCGACCGCGAGATCACCTCATTCACTACACCAAGGGGACTCTTCTGCTACCGAGTCATACCTTTTGGTTTGAAAAACGCCGGGGCAACTTTTCAAAGGATAGTGACCAAGATGTTCGCTCCTTTGCTAGGCCGGAAAATGGAGGCTTATATAGATGATATGGTGGTTAAGAGCCGACATCAAGCAGACCACTTGTCCGCCTTGGCCGAGATGTTCACCATTCTCAAACAACACAAGCTACACTTGAATGCGTCCAAGTGTGCCTTTGGCATGGGATCCGGAAAATTCTTAGGCTTCCTAGTCACGAACCGAGGCATCGAGGCAGACCCCACACAAATCAGAGTCGTACAAGAATTAAAGCAGCCTAGCTCGGCTTAGGACGTGCAGCATCTGGCCGGAATGGCCGCCGCGCTTAATTGATTTATAAGCCGGTCATCAGATCGCTGTCGCCCTTTCTTTCAAGCTCTGAAATCAAAGTTCTCATGGAATGAAGAATGTGACCGGGCTTTGGTCGAGCTGAAGGAGTATCTGTCTTCAGCGCCCCTGTTGGTCACGCCAAAACCCGACAAGGAACTTTACCTTTATTTGGCCGTTTCCTAGCACGCAATCAGTGCGGTGCTTGTCTGATCAGAAGGGATCAAGCACCTCCCCATCTTCTACGTCAAGAAAACCTTACTACTGGCAGAGTCGAGATACTGCCGCTGGAAAAACTTGCACTAGCATTGATGATGGCCTCTAGGAAGTTGGCGCACTATTTTCATGCTCATACCATCATTGTTTTGACCGAGTTCCCCCTCAAAGCTTTGTTCGAACGGGCGGATTTCTCCGGTCGAATTCTCAAATGGGCGGTCGAACTGGGACAGTTTGATGTCAAGTTTCAACCACGCACTGCCATAAAAGCCCAGACATTGGTAGACTTCGTTGCCGAATTCTCACCTGGAACTCATCCGGTATGCCCAGTGGACATTGCCGCAGCAGATGAGGAGGTGACTGCAGGCCAGACCGCAATAACATAGCTAGGCGATGACGGCGACGCGGAACTTGCGCGCCCCGCCGAAGAACCTCCGGTTAGTACAGTACCATAGCCCGGCGATGCGATGACGGAGTCGGGTATCACCGACCAACCTACTCCGTTCGGTACCGCATCACCAAGGGGGGAAGAAATGGAACCACTCAGCACAGAGCCTGGAGCCGGCATAATACTGCAACCCGGCGATTCGCCTACGGACTTAGGCATTACGGATCAACCAGCTAAGTCCGGCGCCGAATCGCCGAGGGGGGCTGAAGTGGGGCCGCTCAGCACAGAACTTGAAACCGAACAGCTGAACAACTGTGATCCCATCAACCTTCAAGCCTCTCAAGACCCCTCAGACTGTTGGAAGCTCTTTGTTGACGAAATGTGGAAACTTTTTGTTGATGGAGCCTCGAACCGTCACGGTGCTGGGCTAGGTATAGTTTTGATTTCGCCAGACGGGCTGACTATCGAACATTCTATCACCCTCGGATTCTCTGCCTCAAACAACGAGGCTGAGTACGAAGCGCTTTTGGCCGGGCTCAAGAGCGCGCTTCAGATGCACGCATCCGAGCTAATGGTTTACAGTGATTCCCAGCTTGTGGTTAACCAAGTTTCTGGGGTTTACGATGCAAAGGATGACAGAATGATGAAGTACCAGGCTCTGGTCAGAGACCACATCAAGCGATTCCAGGCAATAAGGGTCCAACAGATTGGCCGAGAAGAAAACGGCCGAGCAGATGAATTGGCCGGCCTTGCTTCCATGGTCGATAGCACATCTCCCAACCCTCTCCTGATTGAATTCCTCCCGCGGCCCAACATTGAGGAAATCGGGCAGACAGAAGTACTCTGCGCCGAGCTAGGTCCGTCATGGATGGACCCTATTATCCTCTTTCTCAGAGACCGGACCCTCCCAGCCGAGAAGAATGAAGCACATAAAGTCCGGGTGAAGTCAGAGCGGTTTTGGCTCTCTTCGTCAGGCGCTCTATCCAAGAAGTCTTTTATCGGTCCTTATCTAAAGTGTGTGCAGTCGAGCAGCGTGGACGCCTTCCTGTACGAAATTCACGAAGGCATCTGTGGTAGTCACATAGGGGGCAGATCTTTGGCCTATCGAGCTATTTCGCAGGGATACTGGTGGCCGTGCATGCAAGCCGACGCGCAGAAGTATGTTCGCAAGTGTGAAAGGTACCAGAAGTTTACCCACCAAATTCACCAACCGGCTGGAGAACTTCTCCCCCTCACCAGCTCTTGGCCCTTTGTGATGTGGGGGCTCGATATAGTGGGGCCATTCCCAACTGCACCAGGCAACCGGAAGTTCTTCATCGCGGCCACAGACTACTTCACCAAATGGGTTAAAGTAAAGCCTTTGGCAACAATCAAGGAGAAAGACGTCAAGCGGTTTGTCTGGCAGAATGTGGCAACGCGGTTTGGCGTCCCAAAAATTTTGATCTCTGATAACGGCACGCAATTTGACGGACGCCTATTCAGAGAATTTTGTGAAGATTTAAAGATTGAATTCTACAACTCTACCCCGACTTACCCACAGTCTAATGGTCAAGCAGAAGCATCAAACAAGACCATCCTTGATGGGTTGAAGAAGAGGCTTAAGAAAGCCAAGGGAAAATAGGCCGAGGAACTCCCCAACGTCCTTTGGGCATACCGAACAACCCCGCGACGATCTACCGAGGAAACACCTTTTGCTTTGGCATACGGCATGGAGGCAGTCATACCTTTGGAAGTTGGAATGCCCACTCTCAAAAGTGAAAGTTTTGAGCCAGAGCTGAACGCCAAAGCCATTGCCCTGGAATTGGACCTCGTGGAAGAACGCCGGGAAAAGGCTCTCATCCACGTGGCCGCCTACCAACAAGAGCTTTCAAGGAAATACAACAAAACGGTGCACCCCAGACCGTTCAAAGTAGGTGACTGGGTCTTGAGGAAGGTCATGAACAATACCCTGGTGCCAGGAGAAGGCAAACTAGGGGCAAACTAGGAAGGACCCTACAAGATAATCGGTCTGGCGGGCAAGGGGGCATACCACTTGGAGGACCTGGAAGGCAGAGGAATATCCCGGCCATGGAATGCGGCCAACCTCAAACTGTACTATTTTTAGCTTTTGTTTTCTTTTTGTGCAAAGGAATTTTTTGCCTTACACTTCAGAATGTAATATTCTTTTTGTCAATATATAGAAGTGTCTCGTTTTTGCCTCAGCATTCTGATTGTTGCTTATTAATTGAGATTCTCAACCGAGATGTTTACTCTGGTTGAATGAGTTGATGTTTTGCTCAACTCTTAGACTCTCAACCGAGATGTTTACTCTGGTTAAATGAGTTGATGTTTTGCTCAACTTCTAGATTCTCAACCGTGATGTCTTACTCCGGTTGAATGAGTTGATATTTTGCTCAACTTTCAGATGCTCAACCGAGATGTTTATTCCAGTTAGATGAGTTGATGTTTTGCGCAACTTCCAGATTCTCGACCGAGATGTTTACTTCGGTAGGATGAGTTGATGTTTTATTCTGAGACTCTCAACCAAGATGTTTATTCCGGTTGAATGAGTTGATGTTTTTCTCAACTCTTAGACTCTCAACCGAGATGTTTACTTCGGTTGAATGAGTTGATGTTTTGCTCAACTCTGAAACTCTCAACCGAGATATTTATTCCGGTTAAATGCATTGATGATTTGCTCAACTTTTAGCTTAAAATCGAGATGTTTTATTCCAGTCGAAGGAGTTGATGATTTATTCAACTTCATAAGCCTTTAACCGCGATGTTTTATTCCAGTTACTCGAGCCGGTTAGTCTTGCCGAGATATTTAGCTCAGTTGAACCTATTTCGCTTGTAGACCGTACAAACACTTGAAGGAAATTGAGTTTTTTCATTGATGTGAAAAGTAATTACAAGAGGAGGGGCGGATAGCCCGGTTAAATGTGCAAGCTAAAAAAAAAAAAAAAGACAGAAAGAAAGAAACCTAAGCTAGGGGGGAAAGGTCAGGGAATTCGTCCTCGGCTGCCTCCAGGTTGATTGTTGCTGTTTGATCTTGGGCGCCGGGCTACTCTAGATGGTTTTCTTGTTGAGCATTACCCTCAGCTTCTTTT
This sequence comes from Camellia sinensis, assembly GCF_055761805.1. Lineage (NCBI taxonomy): Eukaryota > Viridiplantae > Streptophyta > Magnoliopsida > Ericales > Theaceae > Camellia > Camellia sinensis. Next base: position 13,138,251 of record NC_138967.1, on the reverse strand, counting down.
TCTCCTTCTTCCTCGGCCTCAGCCTGCAATGCAGCGAAGATATCGTTGGCGTATGACACTAGGTAAGTCGGCAAGAAGACAGCTGGAGGAGAGGCAAATATGTCGGTCCCAAGTCCTTGGCCGAGCTGCTCATAAGCAGTCTTCCAACCCGCCTAGAAGTAGATATCTTGGGTGGCATGAACCTGCTTTGTGTAGCTCTCCTCGGCCTCCTTGAAGCCGGTCCTCCAAATCTTTCTCCCTTGACTATTTCAAGGCCTCCAGCTCAGCCTTTATGGCATCTCTTTCCTACTCGGTGGCACCAAGCTGGCCGAGCAATTTGTCGTTGTTCGCATTTGCGATTTGCAGAGAACACTTGGCCTGCCTGAGCTCGGTTTGGAGGCTTGCAACCTAGCTGGCAGAATCATTGGCCTTCTGCCAGAGTCGATGAATGCGCTCCATGACCAAGTGCTGCTTCTGGATGGCCTACAAGAAGAAAGTTTGGTTAGAAAGGAAACCGAACAAACACTTGAGAAATTTTGAGGGAAGTTTGAGATTCTTACCCTGGTCATGGATTTGACCAACGACTTCACCAACCGGGTGTCTGGCACATGATCACTGCCAACCACGTAGCTCGGTAGCAGGAGTGCTTTGGTGAGGTCAAAGGCGAGCAGATGCTCTTTGTCGCCTTTGACAGAAGCTGTTGCCGGGATCTCCTTGCCCCGGTACCTGAGCTGCAGTTTCCACGCGGGCGTTGGGTCGACCGTGACAGCAGGTTGCTCGGTATTGAGCTCCGCAACCAGCTCGGCAGATGGGTCTGCACGAGGCCTTTTCCCAGCAGGGCGGATGTCTTGGCTTGCTTGCCTAGTTACGGTAAATGCCAACGCCGCTGCGGCCCCGCTGGATTGACCGGCAGCAGGAGAGCAGGTTGGTATGCTCGGTATCTCGGTGGATGTTGGGGTGAGTAGGTTCTTGATACGGCTTCTCTTCACCATTTTTTCTGCCTCAATTAAACGAATGAAGGGGACGTCTAGAAGGTGGGATCTGGAGGAAGTGATGGAACACGGAGAAAGTCTGTGACCTTACTCCGGCGTGGAGCTGAGTGCCAGTATGTTGGAGTGTAGCCGAGGAGCTCGTTACAATCCCGGTTGTGGTAACGGAGCACGGTCCTTATGGCTGCTTTGTTGGAGTAGTGGTAGTTGGCTTGCAAGGCTTGGATCGCTGCAAAGAAAAGAAAAGTGTCAAGTACAGAATATTAAAGAAAGATAAATTGACCGAGCAGTTAGCACGACTTACATGTCTCATTGAAGTTCTTGCTAATGAACCAGCCCGGTACGTCGGCTGTTTCATAGTTACCAGACACCCAGAAGAAATCGTCATCGTGTAAGTCCTTGTCTGGGGTGCCGGTCACTATTTTTTTTTTTCCCGGTCAAATTTTTAAGTAATAGGCAAAGCCATCGTCCGTGTGCCCAAGGGTGTGTTGACGGCGTATCTCGGCTAAATCTAAGTTGGTTCCTAGTCGGTTGTTCAACTCGTGGACCCCGTTGATTATTCGGTAAGTGTTTGTTGAGACTTGAGTGGGTGCCAACCCAGTGCGGCCCAAGAATTCAGTCATCAGTGGGTTGACCGGGAAGAGGAGGCCTCCTTCAATGATGGATAGCACGGTGAAAGGGCACTGGTCTAATCTGCCCCAAGGGGTTGTCTCAATCTCGCCGAGCTCTAGGTGGACGTCGGCCGGGATACCATACTCTTCCCGGAATACGGCCAGGGCAGCCAGAGTATCGACAAGGAAGCGGAAGCGCGCCATGTGTAGCCGGCTGATTTAGCTCGGCTGAGGTGGTTTGGCAAAGACTGGTGTTTAATGGCTGCTCGGTCTTTGAGAGCCTCAGTACTGGTCTGTGGTCCCCTTGGACTCTGCAGGAAAAGGAGGGTAATTGTAAGTGGAAGCGCGGTCGCGCCAACGAGCTTGACTTTAGCTCGGTCATGAAGAGTGCCAGACCACCCCGGTCGCAGGGAGCTCAGTTGCTCAAGCAGACCAGATGTTAGCCCGGTCAAGCGACCAAGTTCTCTGCCTACCCCGATTTGTACTAAGGTTTTGGGCAAACTTGTAAGTTGCTCGGTCTTAATGTTTTTTGGGATCAAAAGAAGACCTGGAGCTTGGTTCACCCCAGATCTTCAGGTGTTCATCAGGGAGGATGAAGAACAGCAACGAGTGCAAGGGGCATGGAAGGGTTTTGGGGCCCTATACCCTAAAATCTATGGATTATGTGACTTAAAGCGTGGAATAACAAATGAAATAGCAACAAAGAGCTCGAAGGACTTACCAGAGTAGAGGCAGATGCAGTTCCTTCAAGCACAAACACAGAGAAAGGGCGAGAATGGAGGCTTGGCGAGGGCACTGTAGCTTCAAGACGCTTAGAATGGAAGAGAGTCAGTAAGAACGAAATGAAGACAGACTGGGCATGTATATAGGCCCAAGAAACCGTCAAAAATTTTGAATACGAGGGGACGTCAGGGTTGGTTGCTCGAGGCCAATCAATGCACGACATGTGTCCCTATTGACGGCGGCGTCAGTATTGAAGAGACAGGATGGTGAATCAAGGCGTCGACCCGACAAGTTTTGAAGACAAGTATATCAACTAACCCGGTCACCATCTTGCAAACTGAGAACCGATGAAGTGTTACCCCGGTCAGAACAGGTAATCCCAATCATGCTTGCGCAGACGGAATTAAGGGGCAATTGAGAGGGAGATTTATGATCTGGATTGGGCCGTGGTGATGCTAGACAAATTGTGGGCCAAATACATTTGGGTCGTGGTAGCCTGGGCCTACCCAGAAGGGAATTTTGCTCGGTAATGGCAAAGGGCGTATGGAACCAAGCTACTTAGACTTGTTGGTACGGAAGCCGGTCAAGTAAGGGTTCGGCTGAGATGTCCGCAGCCTCACAGGGTTCCACGGTTCGTGCGTTGCTCGGTTAGAAGGCGCGCACCCGTGGCTCGGCATAAAGGCCTTTGGTTAACCGGCATGCCCTACTTCAAGCTCGACTTTGCTGGAATGCACCCAAGCTCGGCTTTTACGGAGCTCGGTTATTAGAGCATTCGGGTGTGAAGTGCAGCATGGCCGTAGGAAGCCGAGATACTACATCCCAGCTGCCAAGCTCCCAGTAGAGTGGGCTGGCAGTTTAGGTAGGTAATGTTCAACTGGATTTGTGGTGACAGATGGGATAGCAGCACCACGTGTCGAGAGACTAATGGGGGTAGATTTGGGGCGCATAACGTATATAAGCATGTCTGCGCCCCCCATGCTTGGGCAGATAAACATTTTGGTGGGATTTACACTAAACACTCAATCCTCTCTCTCTCTCTCTCTATCCCTGTGTGTGTCTAACTTGATCATCGGAGAGGTATTTCGGCCACACACTGCCAGGTAGCTCACCGCCGTTGTGCTCGCAGGTCGATCGGACAGGCAGGAGCTTGGAAGAAAGGAGTACAAGCTTGCCGAAATATTTGCTCCCCGTACATGTACCATATAATTAAAAAAAATATATATAATTTTAATTTTTTGAATCGTAACTAGAAAAAAATGAATGACATCTCTCCCTAAGCTTCCCTCTCTAAGCCTTTTGTTGGGTGTACTGTCAGGGATGGGAAGGGGTTTTGACCGCCGGCTTCTTTCCTCCTTTCATCTCATTTTTCTCATTTTCTTTGTCTTTTTGTTTAATAATATGATAAGCTTGTCGTTTCAACCCTTTTCAGCAGCGCTACCACCACCACATCACTACCAGATCTATCACCTTTCCGCCTCCATGGATCTACTCTCACTAGATCTGTCTCATCTCTTTTAGATCTGCTTCTATCTATTGGGATTGACGTCCCCTTCTCTTTTTTCAATCTTCTGAATCTGATGTTTAGCTTATGCCCAAACTTTCACCCTCGAGTCTTGTTGGCTACATATTTTGTATAAGCCAATTATAATTCAACACATGGTAGGTTAAGGGTAATACGGGAAGACAACCCAAACCTTCAATCATGATCGTACACGTGGCAGTTAATATTGGTTTTCATAAGATCTGCATAGTACTAGATCAACAAAGAGATGCAAAGTGATGTGGCCTCAACGGTTACTCACATTTAAACTCAAAATCAGGAGGGAAGCCTTACTACAGGTATTGGCATTGTGGAGCTAACTATAAGGCAACATGATCAGTGATCATGGAGGAGCAGTTCGACGGTTAGAAGTGCAGTTCGATGGTTATCCTTGAGAAGTATAAATAGCAGAGAAGGCCCCAGAAAAAATCCCAAACTCAGATCCAGAAAAACCAGTTTTATTCTACTTCATTTCTTTTTCAGTTTTTACATTTCTTGTTCTTTACATTTCTGTACTTCAAATTCCTGCACTGCATTTCGTTCATAGGAGTAGTTTTCAAGTAGCTTGTTGCTGTAAACCTCTACGAGGCTGATTCAGATCTTTATAAGTCTTTCATTTTGCTTAATGAAATGCTACAACTGTTCTTCATTTAATCATTGTTTGCTTAATTCTCCTAAATAAAGCCACCAGTAAAAGTCCTCTTCATTGAGGCTGAAAGAACTAAAACACAGTCGTCTGATAATTGGTTGGCAATTAACATTCTGTCAGGACTGATTGATCCTTGTTGACACACTCACAATTACAAAAATAACCTTTGAAAGCCAAAAAAGCCAACATATATTTTTGGCACGCCCGGTGAGACTAATTCAAATGGCTAGACGTAGGAGACAAGGAGAAAATGAACGCTTGGAAGAAGGTGTGGAATGAGAGGCAGAAATACCTAATTCAGAGGATAATGTGATAATACATCTTGTGGAAACACCCATTTTATCAGAACCTATGGTCGAACAGACCAGCACTTCGGAACAAGTACCACATGTTCATAATATTGGACGAGGTCAAGGAATTGGACCATCACTGTTCCATCTACTCAACCAATGAATCCATGGGGTGGCCTGGTAGATACTATGGGACAGCAATTAATGAACACAATGGAAAGGTGGGCAACATCATTTTTGGATCGAATGAATACCCACCAACCAACAAACACAAGACACATGAAAGAAATTTCAAATGTCCCTCAACAAAGATTGGCTAGAGATAAACAACCTATGCAAATTAATGGACATTCTAATGGTCAAACTAGTAATCAAAACTATGAAAGACCATCACCTTAGTCTTGGTATAAACCTATTTTGAGGCCTATGACAAGTCAAAATGCCTCATTACTTAACAGTGAAGCCATGCAAATTGGTGGATCTGGCCCAGTACAAGAAAATGGCATAAGGATGGTTCCAAATCCCATGTTCGAAGCCATACCTGGCACGAGGGGGTTCACTAACCCTTTATTCGAATTTATACCCGGGGGGTTGGAAAGTTTTCCTACAACAGGAAGAGACACAACACCTGTTTTAGCACCTTTCGCAGGTCCTTTTGCAGGACAGGCTCAAAGAAGTCATCTATACTCTCAATAGCAGCCAACACCACAGGGACAACTAGTCCCAAATATGCTACCCTATGGACTAAGAGGACCCCAAGCACAAGGTTGTCCACCAAATCTTGTGTTTGTTCCTCTAGTAGTGGTTCAACAGGCACAAAATATGGTCCCTAGGGACCAAATTGTTGACATTGTTAGAGAGATGTGTGGACCAATGGCTTGGGGTGTTCAGACTCCTATATACAGGAAACCGTACCCAGAATGGGTAGATAGGGTACATGAATACCCAAGAGGTTTCAGGATACCAGATTTTACTATTTTTTATGGGAATGGAAACCAATCAACGGTTGAACATATTGCTAGGTTTGCAGCTCAATGCGGTGAATTTGCCAATAATGACTATATGAAGTTAAGATTATTCCCAAATTCTCTAACTGGGGGAGCATTTGCATGGTATATTAACCTTACACCTGGCTCTATCCAAACTTGGCAGCAAATGGGAGAGGCATTTCATGCCCAATTTTTCCAAACAGAGCCAGAAGTTTCCATGGCAGACTTGGCAAAATTGAGTCAAAGGCCTGATGAGAAGGCTACTCAGTTTATTACTAGATTTAAAAGAGCACGAAATAAATGTAGGATCATCTTACCAGAGCCTGAATTTGTGAGATTGGCTCAAAATGGTCTAGAGTTTAGGCTTCGAAAGAAGTTTGACTCAACTGAGTTTAGAGACTTAGTGGAATTAACCTATAAGGTGTCTAGGTATAAAGCATTACTAGAAGAAGAACAAGATCGAAGTAATACATCATACAAGACGTATTATAGAGATCCTAATTATGAGATTGATGTAGCAGAGATTATGGGAAAAGAACCTGTGATCTGTGAAGCATTAATTCATAAAGACACAACAATTGACCAGCAGTTTAAAAGGAAAGACCTTCATAGAAAATACTCTTTCGACTTAACAAAGGCAGATGACATTTTTGATCGTTTGCTTGCTGTAAATTTCCTGAAGTTACCAAAATAAGTCAAAATTTCGTCTCTAGAGGAACTTAAAGGAAAAGTGTATTGTAAATGGCATAATTCTTAGTCTCACTCAACTAAAAACTGTATTGTTTTTCGAGACAGGATCCAAGAGCAGATTCGAAATGGGAGTTTAAAATTTCCAACTAAAGCAGAAAAGGCCATGGGAATTTTTACTAATTCATTCCCAGAAATTGGAGAGGTGGCAGCCAATGTTATTATGCCAAACTTCCAGAACTTGTCCTTGAAAGAATTGGAAGAAGTCAATGTACAGATGCATGTTGCCAGCCAGACAACTGTCAAGGAAGACACTGAAAATCTACCAGCTATTGGTCAAGGTTTCTCAGACCAGAGGAAAGACTCTGATGAAGAAGCACTGGATGACGATTCTGAAGAAACAGTTATCATGCAATGAATGTGTCCCAGATGCAGGCTGAGTTACAAGTGGTTAAAAGGGCTTCCAATTGATGGGAAGCAATATTACAAGGATGTGCAGAGGCGTCCTAAACCAACTAATGGTTATAACAAAAGGCCATATCCAACTAGTATTAGGCAGCAGCCATTAATGGTTGAGCCAACAGCCGCTAGAATGCATTCTAAAGGCAAGAGGCCTTTATATGAGTCCAGACCACCTAATTATTACAAAATGGAGAGCAGTCATCCTGAAAAGATGCCAGAGAAGGGTTTAGTTTATGGGATCAAAGCCAGAGATTGTCCTCCTAGACCAGCCTCACGCAGGACGGAAAGTGGCCACCTTCATCAAAGGCCTGAGTTAGGCCCAAAACAGGGAGTCTGGGCCAAACAGTGGCCTTCACAGCCAACTTCGAAGATGGCTTCGAAGGAAGAAAGAAACAGTTCAACAGCTGGGCTAGTAGGTTCGTGGGTACCTGGAGTTCCAGATTGGTTTGTCATGCAGAACAAACCTAGGGAGATGTCTACCAAAAGAAATTTTGTTGGAAACCAAGGTAAAATGGTCAAACCTCCTTTGGTGGCTTCAAACAATTGGGTATTGCTTAAACCCGAAAACGAAAAGAACCAAGCATGGTCCCAGTGATTTCTAGGTCCCAAAGAAGGAAGATCCAATGAAGGTAGATTTAGTACCAGAAGGATCTGAAAGAAGGTGGAGAAAGTTCTTCATTAGTTCAGCTAAAGAGCTAGGCAGAAGGAGAAGAAGATTCAAAGTTAGACCATAGTCTGAAATCGACTCTTCCAGACAAAAGGAGTTGTAGTAAGGAGCAGTTGGCTAAATTTCATTCCAAACTAAAGGCCAAGGAAAGATCTAGCTTGGTAGGATTGGAAAAAGCTTTGATGGAAAGTCATAGTGAGATAGAAGTTGAAGTCGTCCCAGGCCAAAAAAAAGGGGATGGTTGAGGAAGAAATGTTTGAAGCCTTCATGGCTGAACAAACATTTTTGGTCGAAAAATCAATAGAAACAGACCATTCGAAAGGAGTTACTAATACAGAAGTGCCAGAATGCAGCATGGAGAACGCTTCTGAAGTAATTAAACAAGTTGACCAAGAGGGAAAGTAGGCACAGCCAGTCGTCCAATTTGGCTCGTTTCCTCTAGTGTCAGTGAATATGGTGCTTATATTGCCACAGGAGTTTCAGGCTGAAGATGAAAACCAAGGTCACGAGGTTGACCCAATTCCAGTCTCCAGTGAAAACTCACAAGTAAGTATGGTGCAAGACGAATCCGAAGTAGCCACATCAATGGAAACTGAAGACGAGAGTGAGGAAGAGGTAAGTATTAACCTCTCATACCATTTTGAGTATCCCACGATGCCTACGACACAGCATGTCAAACCCTTGTATATCAAGGCCTTCTTCGATGGAATACAAATGAATCGGGTGCTGGTGGATAACGAGGCAGGAGTAAACCTGCTTCCAAAATCTTCGTTGAAGAAACTAGGAAAGAAGAACCCCAGACTAATCCCTACCAGTACAGCCATTGCTGGTTTCGCTGGAGACAAACAGATGGCCCAAGGTATTTTGCCCATCAACCTGAGTGTGGGAACCAGGGACTGCATGACAGCATTCTTCGTTATCGATAGCAATGCTAAGTATAATGCTTTACTTGGAAGAGATTGGATTCACACCAACAAATGTGTGCCTTCTTCTTTACATCAGAAAATCATGATGGCCTTGTGCAATGGAGAGACAGAGGAGATCAATGCAGATCCTCAACCCTTCATAGCTTGTGCAGATTTTGCAGAAGCCAAATTATATACTGAATGAGTGGCACCACTCAGTATACTGAGAAAACCTTATGGATCAGCCGATGTGACGGCTGATGAAGAATTTGCACATCTAAAGCACTTGGTCCAGGAGAGTGCTGATGAAAAGTTTGTCGTTAAGGATGAGAATGATGCTTGGTTGTAGGCAAAGAGATGAAACCCAAGAAGCCAGGTCTTTGGCTCTAATTAAGTTCTCAGTATTGGATGTAAAATCAATAGTCTAGAAAATGCAAGAGCAAGAGAAAGAAACCATGATGATTGGTTGTAAGAAGGAACAACAATAGGTCAGATTTTTGGCCTTAGATAAATATTGTGCTTTGGACATTGAAACAAAAGTCCAAGTGATACAGGGGGAAGAAGCCTTGTGGACAGACTTTGTCTATGAGAAGGAGGGTAAAGATGTTGAATCAAAGAAGCTGGGAGCAGAACAAAGCAAGGAGATTGCTTCGAAGTCAGAAGGAATTAAAGAAGGAGCATCAGCAAGTTCTCAAATACAAGACCCCTTGGAAGAAGTAAATTTAGGGGAAGGTTCTATACAACAGCCTACCTATATAAGTGCTTGGTTGAATGCTCTTGACAAGGACCAGTTGTTGGTTGTTTTGAAGAAATATAAAGATTATTTTGCATGGTCTTATAATAAACTATCAGGATTGGATAGGTCATTAGTAGAACATAGGCTCCCTATGAGGTCTAATTTCAAGCCATACAAGCAAAAACCAAGAAGAATGAGTCCACAAGTGATTCAGAAAGTTAAGAAGGAAATTCTTAGACTTCTCAAGGTAGGCTTTATTAGGACAGCCAGGTACGTTGAATGGTTATCTAATATTGTGCCTGTAGTTAAGAAGAATAGTAAAATGAGGATATGTATCGATTTCAGAAACTTAAATCTAGCAACTCTAAAAGATGAGTATCCTATGCCTATAGTAGATTTGTTGGTAAATAGTTCAGCAGGGCATCAAATTTTATCAATGATGGATGGACACTCTGGTTATAACCAAATCTGCATTGCAGAGGAAGATGTCCATAAGACAGCATTCAGATGTCCTAGGAATATTGGCACCTTCGAATGGGTTAAAATGCCATTTGGCCTGAAGAATACTGGGGCTACATATTAGAGGGCTATGAATACTATCTTTCATGACCTCATTGGAAGGTATTTAGAGTGTTATATTGATAATATTGTAGTGAAATCCCAATCCATGGAGGAACATTTGTTTCACTTAGAAGCAGCTTTTGAAAGAATGAGAAAGTTTAAGTTGAAACTCAATTCTCTTAAGTGTGCTTTTGGCGTATCATCTGGAAACTTCTTGGGCTATGTAGTATACAAGAAAGGAATATAGATTGACCAGAATAAAGCCAAAGCCATCATTGAAGCCAGACCTCCATCAAGTAAGAAAGAATCACAAAAGTTTCATGGACAGGTTAATTTTCTTTGAAGATTCATTTCTAATACTGCAGAGAAAACTAAAGTATTTGCTTCCTTGTTAAGGCTAAAAGATAAAGAGGTGTTTGTGTGGACAGCAGAGCATCAAACTGCTTTCGAAGGAATCAAAGCCTACTTGGCCAACCCTCCAGTGTTGATGCCACCAAAAAGTGATAAGCCCTTGAAGTTGTACATAGCTGTAGCAGAAGATTCATTGGAAGCTTTCTTAGCTCAAGACAATAGAGAAGGCAAGGAGCAAGCTGTTTATTACCTTAGTAGGTTTCTAAATGCTTGTGAACGTAAATACTCAGCTGTAGAAAAGTTGTGCCTTACATTGTATTTTGCTACAATGAAATTAAGATACTATCTTTTGCCTACAACTGTCCTGGTAATTGCAACCACAGATTTGGTTAAATATATGTTATCTAGACCCATGTTGAGGGGAAGAATTGGCAAATGGATACTAGCTTTATTAGAATTTTATCTAGAATATGTCTCCCCAAAAGGCAGTAAAAGGACAAGTTTTAGCTAATTTTTTGGCAGACCATCCATGTCAAACAGAAAGCCAAGAGATAATGGAACTTGGTATGGCTAGTGTTGAACCATGGCAAATGTGGTTCGATGGATCAAAAGCCAATGGTTTAATTGGAATTAGTGTAGTAATTAAGTCACCACAAGGAGTAGAAACCACGCATGGTTTCAGAGTGGATGAAATTACTTGTTCCAATAATCAAGCTGAATATAAAGCCTTAATAATGGGACTGAAAATACTTATTGGATTACAAGCTCATGCAATTGACATATTTGGAGATTCTCAATTGGTAGTTAACTAGGTGAAAGGGATATTCAAATGTCAAAATATAAGCATGTTGCCATATTATGTTGTTGCATTACATCTGCTTTCTCAATTTCAGATAGCAAATGTAACTCATGTCTCAAGATTTTTGAATAATAAAGCTAATGATGTGGCTCAGAAAGCTTCAAATTTCAAGAGAAGGGATAATACTGGAAGAGATATAAGCCAAACAACATATCAGAAAATAATACCACCCTTGACTAAAAGGAATGTGGTCCTGGAGGTCAATCATAATGACTTGCAAGAACAAGATTGGAGGCATCCAATAATGCAGTATCTGGCTAGCCTATCTTCGAAAGCCAGCAGAAAAATTAAATTGCAGTAAATGCAATACATAATGTATGGTAATGCTCTTTATAAAAGAGGGGGAGATGGGTTATTGTTGGAATGTTTAGGCCCAAAGGGAGCATTGACAGCTATGGCTGAGGTTCATGAAGGCATTTGTGGAGCTCATCAACCTGGTGTGAAGATGAGATGGCTGCTTCGAAGGCATTCCTACTATTGGCCAACTATCCTTAAAGACTGCATAGAATATGCAAGAGGTTGCCAAGCATTCCAAAAACATGGCACAATAAGGCACGTGCCTATAACTGACCTGCATGCAGTTATGAAGCCTTGGCCATTTAGAGGATGGGCTATGGACGTGATAGGGAAAATATACCCACCCTCTTCGAAGCATCATTGTTTCATCTTAGTGGCCACAGATTACTTCACTAAATGGGTCGAGGCTAAGTCATATAAGGCTGTAGACCAGACTGAAGTCATTGGATTCATCAAAGATTTGATCCATAGATTTGGTATCCCACAGACTATAACTGTTGATAATGGGATTGTATTTGATGGGAAAATGGTAAAGTCTTTTGTAGCAGAGTTTGGGATTAGTCTTGTTAATTCTTCACTCTATTATGCACAAGTCAATGGTCAAGCTGAATCATCCAATAAGTCTTTGAAAAAAGGAATTCAGAAAGTTGTGGAAGATAATCTCAAGGATTGACATAACTTGCTGTTGGATGTATTGTGGGCTTATAGGCCTTCTCCAAGATCAAGTACAGGAATCACTCCATATGCCTTAGTGTATGGGCATGATGCAGTGCTACCTGTGAAAATTAATGTTAAATCCTTGAGGGTGAGATGCCAGGATCATTTAGATCTTGAGCAATATCATTAGAGTATGTGCTTGGAGTTAGAAAGTATAGATGGAGCTAGAATTCTAGCATTAAATAGCATTCTTTTCCAAAAGAAGAAAGCAGCCAAAAACTATAATAAGAATGTCAAACATATTGGCTTTGATGAAGGTGATTTGGTATGGAAGACAATACTCCCAATAGGGATTAAAAATCATAAGTTTAGCAAATGGTCACCTAACTGGGAAGGACCATAACAAGTTCATAGAGTCCTGTCTTTTGGAGCATACCATTTGAGAAATTTAAATGGATATGTACATCCCAAAAAGATTAATGGCAGATATTTGAAGCCTTATTCTCCAACCGTGTGGGAAACACAACGAATAGAATAAGTGCTAAATAAAAGAACATAAGAACACTTCAATGATAAATAAGAATTTATTTCATAAAGAGTCAAATACATGTAGCCATAGATTGGCCCAAAAGTCAGTACAGTGTTTAAATTGTTCTTTTACAATAGATGCTATATTCTTGAGAGATGGAAACAATTGAATGGTTGTAGTCATCTCTTGCTTTCGATCAGCTAGCTCTTGATAGTGATTTGCAGCTTGGTAGTAGTCCGATCCAAAGCTTGGTTAACTACTGATAATTCTTCCTCAAGTTGAGCCTTCTTTTCCAACAGTTGAGCTTGAAATTAGGAGACAGAGGAATGTTGTTCTTTCAGTTCTGACACTTCAGCATGAACTTTAGAAACAAAACTCTAATCTCTCAGCAACTTCTCCTCTACAGCCTTAGCGGCATGACAGATGTTGATGTAAAAATCTATAGTGGCTGCTGCATGAGATAAATGACTTGAAACAGTCATGCCGGATTGTTCAATAATCTTGCAGCACTGGAGGAAGCCATATTTGATTATAGGCCTTTGCAAGGCTTTGAAAGGAATCCTCGAAAAAGATACCAGTAGCTCCAGACAGCTGTCCAAGTCTATCGAAGGCAAGGAAGTCTTACCACTGGAGGAAGAGCTCGCAAAAATTTCTAGCAAAGAATCAGCTAGAACCAATGGCTCAGTCTCATTGCTAGTCATTGGAGAGGTGGAAGGTATGTCAAAAAGACTAGCCAGTCTAGCCTAAAAAATATCCACCTCATCCATTGACATGGAAGGTGCAGAAAGAGCTCTGGTAGAAGGAAGAAATGACTGCATAGGAATTGGAGAAGAAGGTGGAGTATCCTTAGCAGTCTCTATAGTTTTTGCTACCAGTTGGTCAAGAGAAGAAGGACTGGAGCTAGGCAAATGTAATGAATGATGGATTGGAGAGTTACCAGTACCCTCAATGTGAGAGTCAACTACCATCAAAGATGAAGTAGCACCTGGAATTTCCTTAGGAAAAGGAGGAGAAACAAGGCTCGAGGGAGAATCAAATTGAGTAAAATCAAAAAACAAATGAGGGAGGTATGGAGTTAAGCCAAAGGGAAAAAAAGCAGGAATACTTGGCCTCAAGAAGGGTATGGAAAATATAGGGCCAGGAAGTGGGAGAATTATTTGAATGGGCTCCACATCTTGAGGCTGTTCAACTTCGACTAAAACTGATGGAGTCCTTATTGGAAGAATAGGCAAAGTAGTTGTGGCTGTAAAAGAAGAAATACAAAATAATGTCAAGCCTCAGCATTGAGAATTTGAGAAAGATGAATAGAAGTACAAAGGAGCTTACTGGTTTCAGAAGTAATGGCTATGATTGGGAAGCTACGAAGAGTATAGTGTCCAGCAGCTTGCTGTTTTCTTGCAACCTCTTTCTGGAGTGCATCGGCGGCGGCGGCTTCATCCCTGAGCATTTGTTGTTGCTTCCTCTTCTCAGCCCTTTGGAAAACAATAAGCTCTTTGGAATGCTCTGCTTGCACTGCTTTAGCAGATGCTTCGTGGATAGGATCTCCAGTGAAGTCAGCAAGAAAGACAGTCATCTTCTTTCTTCTTTTTAAGGGTGTTTCTTGCTCTTGTTCTACCTCTTCTTCTTCTGCCTCTTCTTCTTCTGCTGCTTGAACCCTAGGTGTTTCCTCTTCAGGATCAAGTAAAAGCTTCCTTTTCTTTTGTTGCTGTTTGCTCCTGAGAAGATTTAAAGCTTGGACCTTTTAGGGGAGAATCTCCCTGTGAGGCACCCGCACCACCTTCACCAAAAAGAAGAACTAGAGGTAAGGCTAAAAGCATTATAAAGAAGAAGAAGAGAAAAGAAACAAGGGTATATACATTTCTTCAAGGCAGCTCAAGTAACTCTAGGAGAAGTTGAGGCAGTAGGAATAGATTGTGTGGTGGCAGGCATAGGAACTGAAGTGGTAGGAGCAGTGGAAGAGATGACAACTCCAGCTCTTTTGGGCTTGGCTTGGGGCACATCCAATGCCATTAATAGGTCTTGGGGAGGAATGGCTAAGTATACTTCCATATTGGTCACCCACCAGTTTTGGCACATTTTTAATAGGTTACTCTGAAGAATGAAAGGGAAATACTCAAACTCAATCAAGTCTTGGATAAATTTAGAAGTTGCTTCTTCTAATCTGGATCTTTGAACCTTTAAGTCCCTGTTGGTAAGACTTAAATTGGTCTGGCTGCAGAGAGGTATTGGGACCGCTTGTGTGAGGCCAAATTGCCTAGCAAATTGAGCAGGACAGTAGGGCTTAGCAATGCACTTGTAAGCTCTGAGGTTCATAGTCCCAATGAATAACTCTCTAGGGATCAGAATAGAGGCCCATATGTTCTTGTGTTGGGGTGAAGAGCAGAACCTATCACTTAGAAAGGTTTTCAACCAAGATGGGCCAATGGTAGTAGGTTCGAAAAGACGAAAGTTATGGGAAGGAAAGGAAGTTGCAAGTTGGTGGAAGAAAGAGAAGTAAAAAACAAAGGTAGAAGGATAGAATGAAACGCTGGCTAGCCTCATGCCATGAGTAGTAGGATTTGGCTCAAAAAACTTAAGGCATTTCGATTGTAGTTTAGTAAAATATGCAAAAAGCCAAAGCTAAAGTATCCAAAATGGACCTTCTTTCTTAGCATCCAAAGGTTTCTCACAAAAAAGATAACAGACTCTGTATACGTGACCTAGAACGTATGGAGCTAAGGCCACATTTTTCTGTAAAACAAGGGTTTTGGCAAGAGGGGCAAATCTAGATATAATTCTTTGAGAAGAGGTGCAGAAAAGGAATTTGCAAAGCCAATACAATATGAAACAAAAGAATTCCCTATCAGTCACAGGGCCCTCCCTTTTATTCTCAACCTTGACAAAGTCACTATAGGATGAGTTAAGAGAGAGGAGGGAAAAAGGGGTTGGTAGGTCAGGATAATCTGGTCCAAAGGGGGTTCCAATGGGGGACAATCCTAATAGATGACAAATATCAAGAACAGTAGGGGCCATCATCCCACATCTAAATTGAAAGAAATTAAAGGCAGAATTCCAAAAGCAAAGGGCAGCAAGTATTAAGAAAGGGTCCTCTGAGATAGTGAACCTGGATAATTAGAGGGCGTTGAAAAGGCAGAGCTCTTGAAGGTCCAGAATCCTATCAGGGACAACCTGATCATACCATTCCTACCACTCTGGTCTCACCGTGGGCCAGCAACGATGAGGGCGGTTCATCCTCCAGTTTCTCCAGTCAAGACCACTTTCGTAAAGGAGACAATGGTCTTCTAGACGTGGATATAGAGCTAGAAGCTCAATATGAATCTCTTTGAAGATAGGCCCAAACACATACTCTTGCTGCTCATGACGGCGGGGAATGAAGATGCGTCCGTCAATGGCACTTTTCTCACCGGCCTTATACTTCTCACACTCTTCGGCAATAATCCTTTTCAAGGTCACAGACGAACTCACACACTCCATAACCGGTATTTTTTGAGAAGAAGAAGCTATTGATAAAAGAATTTTCTCAGAAGACAAAGTCGTGAGAGAGTAGGAGGAAAATGAAGGTCAATAGAGACGAAGGGTTTATGTGATAGGCAAATAGGTGAATTCAAAGCACGAAATAAAAGGGTTTTAAAACCTTTGTGTCTGAAAATATATCATGGAATTCGTAAAGAAGTACTAAAAGTACGGATGCGAAGAGTTTCCCTGAATATTGATAATTTCTGGAGGGAAACACATCTTAAATACTAATGTCAGCTTCGAAATAAACTATTTGGCTTTGAAGCCAATTTTTGGCGCCAAAATGAAATGACAAACGACTTCGAATGTCGAAAGCTTACTTCGAAGCACATTCCATGCCTCACGGTGAAAGAATGTTTAGATATTTGTTTACTTCAAAAGGATTAAGAACCTGTTTTATGGTTTCTTAGTGAGAATAAATCCTTCGAAGCAAAACTTGAGATCCCTTAAGGATAGAAATTGTTGTTCGAAGTATCAAAACCAATAGTTGGTTTGGTAAAATAAAAAAGAGATTGCTTTTTCGAATTAAAATAGTGCAGCCCTTGAGAGGGGCTTCCATATTTTTGAAAGTATAGACTGTTGTTTGAAGCAAAAATGGTCAATTTAAAACTGATTG
The DNA here is from genome assembly GCF_055761805.1 of Camellia sinensis. Taxonomy (NCBI): domain Eukaryota; kingdom Viridiplantae; phylum Streptophyta; class Magnoliopsida; order Ericales; family Theaceae; genus Camellia; species Camellia sinensis. The sequence goes on along the minus strand of NC_138967.1, from coordinate 13,121,638 downwards.
ATCGTACTAACCATATGACCATATGTTGGATATGATTTAAACAAGCTTTAAAGGGTAAGATTGTTAAATTCGAAGCACTGATTCTAAATAGAAATTAGCAAAAGTTGTCAACTGTATTCCATGAATTGAAAAAGTTCATATTGGTTTTTCAATGTTTCATTTGAGATGATTGAATCCAGATTCGAATGATGAGATTGTTGAGTTCGAAGCCCTAAATTGCTTATAAAGACAAATAGAGATAAAGTCAAACCATGCCAAACAAAGAAAAAAGTCTTAGCTGTATTGAACCAAAAGCAATTACATCAAAAGGCCCTCTTTAGGTACAAATTCGAGTTCATAAAAGTAAGGAATAGAATAAATAACAAGATCATAGAATTCAGTCCAGTTATGGTCAATAAATTTATGTTCTTTTTTTATTCTATCCTCTATTTTCTCCAGGCTTGGCTGCTGAAGTTGATGTGCTCTCACTTGATAAAAGAGTTCTTTAGTCTTTATTTCGAACGCTGTTTCTTTTAACCCTTGTTCTAGCTCGTCCATATCCAAGTCATCCTAGTACGCAGAGTCTTTATTCTTGAAGTCGTCATATTCTTCGATGAGGTTCTCTGCTTTATACTGGGTATGAACTCGAAGGGATGAAAGTTGGTTCAAAGATTGGGTGGTGGCCACAGAAGTTCGGTGCCAATGGAGAAGCAACGGGAGTTGGTCCAAAAACATTTAGAGTTCTGCTTAGGTGATGGGGTTGAGAACGTGACCCCGAGTCATAACATCACAAGCCCATCGAAAGTTCTTAAGATGAGCATCATCTTCAAAAACATTGAAAGGCAAGTGAGAAAAGACCGCGAGCAGAAGTTGGGCTTGCTTTCGCTGAGCTGGAGTAAGGGGAGGTGGAGGCTTATAAGAAGGAAAAACCTTGTCCGCAGAGAGGGTAAGCCTCAGTCTCTCCATCCAGCGGGATTTTGTGGGGGAGGAGGTATAGAAGCTTCCATTTCGAAAGAAGGAGGAAACTGAGGGGCATTAACACAATCAAGCCAGTCAGAAGAACATAGCTTCGCCTTCTGGGCTAAGAACGATGGGTTATACCCTTGTGCTTCTTCTGGGCGTCAGGTAGCTTGTGCTATCTTTGTAGGCATGGAGGATGTGTACCATGCTATAAGTAGATTATCCTCTAAACTGCGTCGACGGTCGATGGGCGCGTAAGGATAAACCACCGAACTTCGAGCATCATAAGGGAATTCTAGAGGATCAGTGAACTCGACAAAGTGATGATTAACTCGCTCCCTTAACTCACATGCCTCAGATTTTGACCAGCTTCTCCAACCAGAAGCCCTAGAGGAAGAAGAAGCCACAGCCTCATCCCATGCAGAAGATTGTGGGTTAGAAGAAGAACTTCCAATGTCCATTTTTGCAAAACTTTGGGTTAGAGAATTATGAGTAGCAAGTGCGTAATCCAAAGGTTGATAGTTTGCAAAAGCTTCCATGACTTGAATATAAGGAGGTGGGTAAAGGTGGCTAATCAATGCATGAAGGTTCTTTCAAGGAAGAACAACATCATCAGATGACTCTTTGTATAATCGATCAATAGAAGAGAGAATTGATTTGGTCATAAAAGATGTATCAGACTGTTCGAATACTAGGATGGTGAGGATGTTCAAAGGATTAAAAGAGAATTTAATGCAAATGATGAATGACAGTTGCATTTCTGGAAGAATGCAAAGCCCATGCACGTTGATCCACTAATATCACCAAGTATTGGGTATATTAGTGCGGGGGGTAATGTTGGCTACATATTTTGTATAAGCCAATTATAATTCAACACGTGACATGTTGAGGGTAATACGGGAAGACAACCCAAACCTTCGATCGTGATCGTACATGTGGCAGTTAATATTGGTTTTCATAAGATCTGCGTAGTTCTGAATCAGCAAAGAGATGCAAAGTGATGTGGCCTCAACAGTTACTCACATTTAAATTCAAAATCAGGAAGGAAGCCTAACTGCAAGTATTGGCATAGTAGAGCTAACTATAAAGCAATATGATCAGCGATCATGGAGGAGCAGTTCGATGATTAGAAGTGCAGTTCGATACTTATCCTTGAGAAGTATAAATAGTAGAGAAGGCCCCAGAAAAAACCCCAGACTCAGATCCAGAAAACCAGTTTTATTCTATTTCATTTCTTTTCCAGTTTTTACATTTCTTGTTCTTTACATTTCTGTACTTCAAATTCCTGCACTGCATTTCGTTCATAGGAGTAGTTTTCAAGTAGCTTGTTGTTGTAAACCTCTACGAGACTGATTCAGATCTTTGTAAGTCTTTCATTTTGCTTAATGAAATGCTACAATTGTTCTTTATTTAATCATTGTTTGCTTAATTCTCCTAAATAAAGCTATCAGTAAAAGTCCTCCTCATTGAGGCTGAAAGAACTAAAATACAGTCGTCTGATAATTGGTTGGCAATTAACATTCTGTAAGGACTGATTGATCCTTGCTGGCATGCTCACAATTACAAAAATAACCTTCGAAAGCCAAAAAAGCCAACAAGCCCGAAACTTTAAAATCTGATTTCAGATCTTCTCACAATCTGAAAATCATTACTGTTTAACTTGTTCGTTTCACATTAGGCAACCACCTTAACCTCAATGTTTCATCTTGACCAGCAGAAGTGGGGTTTTTAGATTTCAAGTTGAAGGTTGCGGTATAATGGAGTTTTGGATGCAATTGGCGACTTGCATCTGATTGCTTTTAGTTTGTTTTTTTCATTTTTTTATTATTTGCTATAATAATCCTTTATGTGTGGAGGTTATGTCCGTCCCATGTGAGGGTTTTTCTCCTCCTGTATGGAGGTTAGAATTCTTCCTTTTATGAGAGTTTGTTATCTCTTTATGAGATCTTTGAGTACCGCTATACAAGATTGATCTGATTTTTTTTATCAAATTTGCAATAAAATTTTTCTACCCTATCTAAAAAAAATTAAAACTAAAAAAAATCTCATAAATAAACACAACATAAGGCATAACTAAAGAACTCATAACTCATAACTAAAATAATGTCATAATTATAAAATAAATAATAAAAAACTAATTATAACTAAAGAAAAAAATAACATAACTAAAAATGTATATGATATATCCTTTCAACGGGAAAATAGTAAGCCTGTGTGTGGACGACAACTCGACATACCTGTCCGACCCATCCGAGCTCAACAGCTTGTGGTCGATTTTGATTCACAAAACGATCGGAAGTGGTTTACGCAAATCAAAATTTTCGAGTTCATGGTCGGTGGCCGTTTTGGATTGTATTCATCTATCGAAACCGACCTGACCGTTTTTTATAAAGCAAAAGATAAGACAGGCACAGTTGGTTTCATTATCTTGGTTGATGTGATTGTAATTATTAACATTCATGTCTCAGTGGGTTTTATGACATTGGTTGTTGTAATTGCTATTATTAATATTCATCTATGCCATTGAAATAAGTGTAATATTGCTCCACAGAGAGAGATTCCTAACTCTTTACAACTCTCAACTCTTCGTTTCTTTCATAAAAAATAAAAATAAAAAACTTTGTTTCTCTTATCTCTCGCCTTTTACTAGGGGTGGGCGCGGGTCGGTTGCGGCCACGGAACCTCCAATCTGCCATCTGTCTGCCAGATTGGCAGATTGGAGAAAATCAATCCGCATCCGTCCGCCAATCCGGCGGATGTGGATTGAGCGGATTGGCGGTTTGGCGGATGGATGCGAATCGGTTTGGCAGTTTGAAATTTTATAAATTTTCAACATAGTTCAACTTGTGCACTTTCTCAAAAAAAAAAAAAAGTATTACAGTCAATGACTTAAAAAAGTATTACAATTACTACATGTCTCATCCAAAGAAAGAAAGTTTGAAAATTTAGAATATCACAATCACTGCATGCCTTATCCACATATTACAATCACAACATGCCTTATCCACATAAAGTATTACAATATGTGGTTCTTAAAATATAAAAACAATTCAAACCACCAAAACCATGAACAGAGCAGTAGTAGAGATTGTATATCTCTGTTGTTACATTTATATATGTTTTTGAAAACAAAAACCAACCAGCATATATCATATTTTCTATTTATTACTTTAGAGTTAGATTTAAAAACCAAAAAATATAAATAAATAATACGTTTATTTTTTTCAATTCAAAAAATATATTCAAGTTGAAAATTTGTTTTCAACAAAATATTTAAACTCCTTTTCAATTGAAAACACAAACAAAATATTTAAACAAATTGAAAACACAAAGTCTTATAAATTATTAAGGATACTCGTGGTTTAGCGGTTTGGTTGCGGCCAAAGGAATCTCAAATCCGCCATTCGTCTACCAAATTGGCGGATTGGAGAAAATCAATCCGCAACCGTCCGCTCGTCATCACGCATCCGTCCAAAATGCGGCGGATCGGTTTAGTTCGATCGGTTTTGACAGATCAATATATTCGCTGCTCACCCCTACCTTTAACCCTTCTCTATCTCTGTCTACCTTCAATCAACCCTCTGACTTCTCTCACCCCTCCCTTCCTTTCTCCATCTCATTTGTCTCACCCTTACGCCTTAACTGGCCATACTCATTTGCATTCAAGTGAATCCAACTCTTAACAATGACGGTGAAAGAGTATGGACCGATCTTCCTTTACAAAGCAATATAATGACAACAATGATATCAACGAAGGTTTCATCAAAATCTAATATCTCAATTGGTGATTTCCTTTTGAGATCTTGCTTCAGATATGATATGTAATTTTTATTTTTAATTTCTGAGCGTATATACCCTCTAAAAAAAAATTATGCCTATATATATATATGTTAAATCCTTGAGTTTCACCAATTCGGAAACTGGCCTGAACTCATCCGTCAACTCAGGTGTTGTTTGGCAAGTTAGTTTGTGGTTAAATAGTCACAAAAGACAAAATAGGTTATTTTAGGTACAACAAATAAAATATCACATCCAACCCATAATCATTACACTATTCTCTCATAAAAAAAGTCAAAAAAGCTAAAAAGTCAAAAAATCCTCTCCAAATCAAATTTTTTAGCCCAAGTTAAAATAATTCAAAAAATTAAAAAATTAAAAAGTCAATCCACTTTTCAAACGGAGGGTCAATTAACATGAGTAGTTGATTTCAAAATTTCAAACGATTGAGATCGGTTTGCAAAATTGTAATCAGATCATGTTTGGTTAGGTTGGGAGTAAAGGTCAAACCCGACCCGTGCACGGAGTATGTATTTGAATTTTTCAAAAATTTTCCATGGGCTATTTGTATAATTTACAAAAAAAATAAAAAATAAAAAATAAAAAATTTAAATGGCATTGTTTGGTAGACGACGACGTATCAACTGGCTCTAGTCTTCTTCTAGATTAACCCAAACAAGGACGCAACAATTCCTCTTGTCATCATCATCAGTAACCTCGTTCTGTTCTTCAGTTTAGAGAGAGAGAGAGAGACAGAGAGAGATGTCGTGCTTGTGTTCTTGCTGTGCGTCTCTGACGTGCGGTCTTTGTTCATCGGTGGCCTCTGGGCTCTCCAAACGATCAGCTCGAATCGCTTATTGCGGCGTCTTCGGCCTCTCCTTAATCGTTTCATGGATCCTCAGAGAAGTTGGAGCTCCTCTATTGGAGAAAATCCCATGTCAGTTTCTTCACATTTTCTCAATTGCTTGTGTGATTTGATTGATTGCCATAAGTTTTCTGATCTGGGTTTCTTCTGTTTATTGTAATTTAGTAGTATTTTTATCATTTGGGCTCTTGTCCAAGGGGAAAAATTAAATCTTTTTTTTCACATTTGGTCAATTCATGTGTATGTATTCCCTGTGAGTGCTTAGAATTCAAGGGCTGTTTGATTGGGCAAATTATAGCATAGGATTGGGATTATTTATCTCCGGACTCATATTCTTTTGTTTGGTTGCAAATTTTATTATTCGGATTAAATTTCAGTGATCATTCTATCTAACAAATTGACGGATTTTTTTAATCCTAATACGGCAAAACTTACATATAATTGTGATTATATATTTCCATATTTATTGCAAAACAAACGTGGACCAGAGGGAAATATGTATCTCACTAATCCAACTGGATAATCAATCTTACATTAATCTCATGGATTGTTAATCCCCTCACTATTAATCTTGCTAATCAAACAGGGGCCAAAGGTTTAAGTTATCCTTCAATGCTTGTACTGTTTGTTTTATTAAGAACATAGCTGATTTTTGTCTAGTGTGGGAAAAACCTAGGACCATATGCCAATTTTTTCCACGAATTGACAATCAAAGAAAGTATAATATTTTGAAGTGATAATGGAAGTGAAACCACAATTAGGCAAAATAAACACACAATTTGATACAACATAGACCCAAATCATCAAACTCAATAGTTCAGTCCACAGATACAATTTAACAAAACTAAGCCCCAACGGTGTGACCCTATTTCAAAATCTAATTTCATACCATTCAAACCCTAAATTAAATATCCAAAATTTTAAACCGTAAAAAATAAAAAATAATAAATAATAAATCTCAACATTGATTAGGGTGTCAACAAATTATCAAAACCCCAAATTTCTATTATATTTGTGTGTGTGTGTATATATATATATATAGAGAGAGAGAGAGAGAGAGAGAGAAGGCTCGCTATCGGTTGGATGTTAAAACTGGGCCATGGTCCTCGAATTTCTAATGCCAAGGATGCACAAATACTTCAAAATGGGTGATGTGTCTATATCCAACATGTATTAAACATTGAAAGTCATAGACACGCGTGTCCATGTGTCAATTTTTGAATCTTTTTTGACAGGACACATTGAGGGCACTCCACAGACATGCTTGTCACATGTTTAGACATGTCTCAGGATACCTTTGTAGCCTTTTTTTTTTTTTTTTTCTTAAGAAAGTTGATGTGCAGTCAAAGTAGAGTATATGGAAACAAAGAAGGGGAGAAGTGAAAAAAATTATAATAATACACCCGCATATATGATGTCTCTTATAAATCCTTATTGATCCAAAAAGGAAAATGTTTCAAAAATGTGTAATTTGTCTTTCAAGAAATAATTAAGAGTACTGCTTTTAAAATTATTGACACTTAACTCATCTCGTTTTTTGTATCACTTCATAAGTTTTTATTGTATTTGAATTTTTTCTAGGTTTCAGATATCTAATTGTCCACTTTGTTACACATCATAAAATAAAAATAAAAATTCACTACATTGTCTAGATTTAATAAGATATGACTACTAGCTTAGAGATAAGAACTTGTTTGGTTTTGATTTACAGGGATAAGCACTTCCGAAACTGCATCAAAGGAATGGTATCAGATACAAGCAGTTCTTCGTGTCAGCTTGGGGAATTTTTTGTTTTTTGCAATACTTGCCCTTGTGATGATAGGCGTGAAGGATCAAAATGACAGACGTGATTCCTGGCACCATGGTGGATGGACTGCTAAGCTTGTGATTTGGGCTTTGCTCGCCGTCCTCATGTTTTTCATGCCAAATGAAGTCATAACAATTTATGGTCAGCTTTACCTCCATATATGGCATTTTGTTTTGGAGCATTTAATTGTTTTGGTTTTTTGTTTTTTGTTTTTTGTTTTTGTTTTTGTTTTTGTTTTTGTTTTTGTTTTTGTTTTTTTTTGTGTTGGTTCCAAGCTTGATAGTTGGAGCATTTTTGACACTATCTTTGATATATGTATGTCACATGTAGCATTAGCAAAGTAACAAAAAAAAGTGTTCCCATGTTATTATTCGGAATTGCCCTTTGGAAGAATTGGATAATTGGATTATTGGGAAAATGAGACCCAATGTTGTGATTGTCATTGTGCATAGGAGGAATTTCTGTCTAGAATGGAGTAGCCTCTTATGGTTTGTGCAACATGCTTGGGGCATCTTAGAAGTCTTATAATTCACCATAAGTATAGTTTAATCAGTGGCTACAGTTGGCTCTCACTTTTTCACATGATGTCCTGTCCTCATTTTCATTTTTTACTATCCCACCCATCTCCTCCAACTCTATTTGAAACTGTAAAAAATTGTACTTGTTTTCCAGAAGACTAATTCATAATTGGTTGTTACAAAATCACCCTATTTGCAGGCATTCTATCAAAGTTTGGAGCGGGTTTATTTCTATTGGTCCAAGTGATCATATTATTAGATGCCACACACTCGTGGAACGATGCTTGGGTCGCTAAAAATGAGCAGAAATGGTTGGTTGTAGTAGTTATATGTCACCAATATCCCTATCCTAGATTTTGTTTGACTTATTATAACCGTCTTTTGTTTGCTTTCAGGTATTATGCTTTACTTGCTATATCAGTTGTTTGCTATATTATAGCATTTACGTTATCAGGAATTCTGTTTATTTGGTTCGATCCTTCTGGCCAAGACTGTGGTCTCAACGTCTTCTTTCTTGTCATGACCATGATTCTTGCGTTTGCATTTGCTGTTATTGCGTTGCATCCACAGGTAATGGAAACATCTGTTTCGTTGGTGGTCCAATGCTTTCATTTCTTGACATTATTGTAAACCATTATTTAACTAGTGCTTTTGATCTTTATGTCTTCGTGTATATTATGTTTGTCTTCTACTATCCTGTTGCCTTGTTGCCTTGTTGCCGTTGAAGGAACCAACCACTCAAACTTAAGGAAAAATGACCGAAATATTGATAACAATTCTATGATGCATAACCATGTTTAGTTTTTGGTGGGGGGTTGCTTTTGTTAATTTCCTCTTTTGAATTAAAGGGATCTTGGTTGGATTAAACCAAGGGCTATACTTATCCAAAAAAAAAAAAAAATTAAACCAAGGGATATGGTATGAGCCGTATGACTGAACTGAATAAACTTTTGAAATGAATAGCAAGTCAGACAAGAAGGAAGCACAAAAAACTTAAAAGACGACAGTGAATGGGATGACAATCATTCTTTAGGTATGTGTACTATGCTTAGTATCCCAATGCGTTGGCATGAGGCTCATGGGTTGTTCATGCATCCCAAATGTCACACGTTTTTTAGATTTTATGAGGACTTAATTATAGGAACTGTGTAATTTAATCACTAAGGGAATGAGTTATCATAGTCTTTCTCCTTTGTGTTACCAGCTTTGCCTTGACAAATGTTTCGTCTCTAATTAGTATCTTGATGTCTTATTCTATTTTGAGACTTTTTGGGATAATCTCAGGGCTTAAGGTTAATTTGGAGAAAAGTAGCGTGGTGGCCATTAATATGTAGCAAGACCTGCTTCAGAATAGGGCATCACTTTTAGGATGTGGTATAGAGGTACTTCTGTTTAAATATTTAAGTCTTCCATTGGGGGGTAATCCTAGAAGTGAAGCTTTTTGAAATCCTGTTGTGGAGAAGATTGGTAAGAGGTTGGAAGGGTGGAGTAAGGCTTTATTGTCACGCGGGGGTAGATACATTTTGGTTTAGACGGTTTTGAGTGGTATTTTTATTTATTTCTTATCTTTATTCAAGATACCGGTTAAGGTGGTAAGGGCATTAGAAAAGTTGATGAGGGATTTTAGGATCACCTGGTGAATTGAGATTTAGGCCTCGTTTGGGAACCCTCCCATTTAGCCAAAAAGTCAAAAAGTTACTAAAAAGGTCAAAAAGCCAACAACCCATGCCAAAAAGTCAAAGATTCTCTTTTCTCTCTACTTTTTGCACATCTTTTCGTAAAAAATCAAAAAGTCATCCCAAGCATATTAGTTTTTTTTTAGCTCTTATTTTAGCCAAATAGCCAAAAAGTTACTAAATTAGTCTGTTCCCAAACGAGGCCTTAGTTTCGTTGCCTAAGGAAAAGGGGAGTCTGGCCATTGGTAATATTTTGACTAGGAACATGGCCCTTCTTGGTAAATGGTTATGGAGATTTCCACTTGAGAGTGATTCACTATGGCATTCAGTTATTAGAAGCAAGTATGGGACTTAAAACAATGGTAGGGATTCATGGGTGGTTTTGAGGGGTAATTGTCGTGCTCCTTGGAAATTAATTTCTCATATCTACACATGTTGGTCTTGTCATCTTTCTGTAAGGGTGGGCAATGGGAAACTTGTTCGTTTTTGGGAGGATGTTTGGATTTGGATGGGTCAATCTTCTTTTGCTTTTGATTTTTCACATCTCTATAGAGTGACTCGATCTCATAATTCTTCTATTGCTTCCATGGCCTGTTCACTTTTAGCTCCAATTTCCTAGAATTTTGATTTTTCTAGGAATCTTAATGATAAGGAGACTTCACAGTTGGCATCTTTGTTGTCCATAATCGATAATTTCTCTTTGGCTCCTCTTTTGGAGGATAAGAGGGTTTGAGCTCTTCATTCATTTGGGATTTTTTCTTGTAAGCCTTTTTTTGATAAAATCATCGATATTCCTCATGTTCCTCAGTTTTCTTTTTATAAAAGAATTTGGAAGGGTTGTGTTCCTCTTAAGATGAAAGTGTTCATGTGGGCCTTGGTTCATGGAGGCATTTTGACAAATGATACATTGCAGAAAAGGAGGCCTAATTGCTTTCTAAATCCTCAGTGGTGCATTCTGTGTTGTAAGAATGGGGAATTCGTGAATCATTTATTTCTGCATTGCCCAATTGCTTTGAATTTATGGCACAAATTGTTTTTGTTGGGGAATGTTATGTGGGTAGCTTCTAAAGGGAGTGCGCATATGCTCTAAGTTGACTTTCGCTCTTTTGGAGGATCAAACAGAGCCAAAATGCTATGGTCTTGTGCGGTCTTTGCAACTTTTTGGGTTCTATGGATGGGAAGAAACTCGAGGGTGTTTGAAGATAAGTTCCGGGAGATGGACTCTTTGTGGGATAGTGTTTGCCATTTAACTTCTTTTTGGGTTTCAAGGAATCCTTTATTTAAACTTTTTTTTGTTAGCTAGAGATTGGTTGGCAGTGTGTGATATGTAGGTTTTTGCTTAAGAGTTTCTTGTTAGGGTTTTGTAAGAGGATGCTTTATCCTCGCTTACTTTTTTAATTTATCAATGAAGTCCTTTGTTGTTGATCCAAAAAAAAAAAAAAAAACTATCTTGATGTCTTATGTGTCATGGAAATGTTTTATTTTTATACTTTAAAACAAGAACACAGAAAGTATGGTGTGGAACTGATTTCACAAATAAGGATATCTTATCCTATGAAGTACGGGTACGAGTATGAGTACTTGTATTGGTACGATACGGGTACGTTCATACGGTAAAATTCAAAAAAAGTAGAGTACAGGTACGGCTTGTAAAAAAATATTTATTTTTAATTTTGAGTAATGCAAAAATTAATTAAATTGTTTAATTTGTTAAGATCCAACCTATAATTAATATATAATGCTAAAAGTAAAGGTATAAATCAAAATTAAATGTTAATATATTGTTAGAATTTCCCATCTTTACCTTCACCTACTCCACTACACACTCCACTTCACCTAACCCACTATCACCTCCACTACATCTTTACCTTCACCTACTCCACTACACACTCCACTTCACCTACCTCCACTTCACCACACACTCCACTTCACCTAACCCACTATCACCTCCACTACACCTACTACCACATTTTCTTCTATATATAGATTGTATAGGAATTGTAATATATCAATCTTGTAAAACATCAACAAAGCAATCAATAATACATATATTTCAACATGGTATCAGAGCAATAGGTTAGCTCTTGGTGAGCTTCACCTTCCGGCGGGCGGCAACCTTGCCTTCACCGCCCGCCGGACCCTAACCTGTTACATAATCAAATCTCAAACAGACCGGCTTCTCCATCCTCGTCACAGGCGCCGCCGGCTTCGTCGGCACCCACTCCTTCCTCGCGTTGCCAGAACAGCCGTCTCGATCACTCTCTTCCTCTACCTTCTGTTCTCAAAAGTTCCTTCAAGGTCGTCCATGGCCCCCCTAGCTCCGCCGCCGGCAATCCAGATGAGATCGCGAAGCTCTTTCCTGGCCTATTTGGGCAGCCATCGGCAATGTTGGTGCCAGGCGAATCGTCCGAGTTTCCCTCAGGATCGTTGCAAAGGAAGCACGGTGTACGGCTTCAGGGGTGGACCAGCTGGAATCATGAAGTGCAAATATGTGGTGTTGACTCCAGAGTTCATTTACCCGTACAGAAATCAGGGCGGCTTTGATATGATCTGCAGTGGCAGAGGCAAGATTGAAACTCCAGAGCAGTTTCAGCAAGCTCAAGAAACAGCATTGAAGCTTGATTAGGATGGGTTTGTTGTCATCGGTGGAGATGACTCAACCACAAATGCTTGCCTCCTTGCTGCAAACTTTAGGAATAAAAATATGAAAACTCGGGTTATTGGATGTCCAAAGACAACTGATGGTGACTACTTGGCAGATAGAATTATTTTAGTGAGGATAAGCTCATGGACTCCAATAGCAAGGCTATCATGATGGCTTGGGAGACACCACTAATGGATGCACCTGCAAAAGCTGTTTGCTCATATTATATAAACCTTTCTTTTTTTATTCTCTTTGCTCACCCCCATATCTGACCAAACACCACTCTTCTTTTATTTTACACTTTTCTTTTATTTTAAGATATATCTCTATATATATTTTTTATAATATATTTCTCATATCCCTACTTTTATTTTATTTTATTTATTTTATTTTTTCTATCTTTCTTTTTCCATTATCTTATTATTATTATTTTTTTATATTTCACAAAAAAAAAAAAAAAAAAAAAAAAACCTTTACCAATTTGCACAACAAATCATATTTTATTCATCTCAGGAATTTACCCCGGTTCACATTTTCCACCACAACCACAAACACAAACACACACAAAAAAAAAAAAAAAAAAAAAAAAAAAAGACCACACAAGATCACCATCACAACAACAACAGATTTGTTTTCTTTTCTACAGGCCGCCACCCACCGACCTACTCTGCCGCCGGTCTCTTCTTCTTGCCTCCGTCCTGGACGGCCCTTGCCGGTGTTGCCTCCGGATTTCCCACGCCACCGAGCACATTTACTCCCTGCTCCTCCACTGCCGCATATGGCGGTCCTCCAAATCGGAACATCACGGTGGCCTTCCGCTTCAGCTCCTTGTTTTCTGTCCTTAGCACGCTTATCTCTGCTCGCGCATCCTTATACATGCGTTGGAGCAGAGCCAGCTGGGAGTGTAAATGCTGCACCTCATTTGTCCTACTCTGCAGCCGGTTCGACAAATTTGTGACCGCCGTCATGGTTTCCACGCATGACTTCAGCGTATACTGATTAGCCTCAATATCAGTTTGCATCGCCATTTTTTGCTCCACCGACCGCATCGGAAAGTTCAATGGAGCAAAACCAGAGGTGTTTGGTTGCGGTTCACTGGCCACCGCACCAGTTATTTCTCTTGTGGGCTCGTTCAGTTCTGGAAAGAGCGTGAGCAGGTTCTGGGTAACTGGACGGGAAGAAGAGGCCATGTTTTTTGAGTTGCTAAGTGTTTCAGAGAAGGGTTGGTTTCCGGGTGTTTCAAGATTTGCAGAGACAAGCTCTCCGAGCGTTCAGAGGTTTCAGACTCGTATGCACAGCCTTCGCCTCAACCTTGTTTTAAATAGCCAGGGCCAGCCACGCGCATCGCGCGCCTCTTGCCGCCCGACAAACTGGCACGCCTTTTCATGGCACATCTTTTGATAAAGTGGGCACGCCTTTTGATGGCACGCCTTTTGAAAAAAAAAAAAAAAAAAAAAAAAATTGGGCACACCTTTTGAGGGTGCCACTTTTACAGCGGTCCGACATGACCCTATAAACTGTCCCGACATTGATTCCGGTTAGCTCCTTTATGGGTCCGACAAGACTCTGTAAACTGTCCCGACATTGATTCCGGTTAGCTCCTTTATGGGTCCGACAAGACTCTATAAACTGTCCCGACATTGATTCCGGTTAGCTACTTTATGGGTCCGACAAGACTCTGTAAACTGTCCCGACATAGATTCCGGTTAGTTTCTACAAGGGTCCGACAAGACTCTGTAAACTGTCCCGACATTGATTCCGGTTAGTTTCTACAAGGGTCCAGCAAGACTCCGTAAACTGTCACAACATTGTCTTCTCCAACGGTCCGACATGACCCCATAAACTGTCTTCTACAAACGGTCCGACATGACCCCATAAACTGTCTTCTACAACGGTCCGACATGACCCCATAAACTGTCTTCTACAACGGTCCGACATGACCCCATAAACTGTCTTCTACAAACGGTCCGACATGACCCCATAAACTGTCTTCTACAACGGTCCGACATGACCCCATAAACTGTCTTCTACATCGGTCTGACACCACCATACAGTGTCCTCTACAACGTTATGACACCCCATACAGTGTCTTCACCAACGGTCTGACACGACCATACAGTGTCTCCTATCCTTTTTTATTTTTATGTATTTTCTTGTTTTGTTACTCTCTCCAAACTCAAGTTGGTTAGTTTCTCTCCTCCTTGAGTTTGCGGGGGGCTGTTAGAATTTCCCATCTTTACCTTCACCTACTCCACTACACACTCCACTTCACCTAACCCACTATCACCTCCACTACATCTTTACCTTCACCTACTCCACTACACACTCCACTTCACCTACCTCCACTTCACCACACACTCCACTTCACCTAACCCACTATCACCTCCACTACACCTACTACCACATTTTCTTCTATATATAGATTGTATAGGAATTGTAATATATCAATCTTGTAAAACATCAACAAAGCAATCAATAATACATATATTTCAACATATATTAAATAACTTACAAACCATAGTTTAATTTTAAAATCATGCCAAGCATAAAACTAAAAATAAAAAAGAGTCTAGTGAAAGGAGTTTTATCTCTGTAGTAGAAGAAAATATTGTTTTAATTGAGGTACGGTACGGTTTAGGTATATACTAGGTACGTCTAGGTATGCCAAAAATTAAGAAGAAAAAAATTGAGTACATGTTTCGTGTGCAGAAGTACCATACGAGGTACCATACGCCGGTAAGTAGCCGGTATGGGTACGGCATGTTTTTCGAAGTACCCATACTTATTGGAATATCATTTAATTGGTGCTCTGCTGCAAAACTGGAAACCTCTGTTACAGTTTACTCAAAATATTTTCTAATAAGATTACAATCTGATCTCTGTAATGTCTTAAGTATTTATCCCCCTTTTTTCTTTTGGTGTGCGGGTGCATGTTTTGTTTTACTTTTACCTTTGCATGTGAGGTGAGGATTGGAATATGTTCTGACAAGTGACGACTTAGAAAGACATTGATAGTTTATATGAATCAAACAGGCAGAATGTACACTTCCTTTCTTGGAAAGGATTGTGGTTGATCTGTAAGAAGAGTAAGGAAGTTTGAGAGGTGGGATTGGGCCCCCGTGGGTGCCGATGCTCGCATTATGGGTTGTCAAAGAACTTATGCAATGGGGTTTCATAGCTTTTTTAATGCTTATAACTATTTTTGGATTCTTTTGTTTGTGTAGATTTCTAATTGATTGCCCTACCTGAAAATATTCAGTATGCAATTTCATACATTCTTGGTATTAACGGCCACTTTTTTAATTATATGGGTTTGTGATGTAACGATCGATGTTTGTGGAATTTTTGAGAAGCTACTCTCCTGGCTGATAAATCCCAGTTAGGACCTTGTATGTACCTATTATTTTCATTTTGTTTGCTGATTCTGCTTAACAGATTGAGCATTCTCTCGTACAAGTCTTTTTGGGTTTCTTTAAGCACCTCTACCATCATGTCACCATGTATAACTGGCACTGGTTTCCTTTTTTTTTTTAACCATGAACACAAAATCAGTTAGTTCCTAAAGCGCTCATTTTTTAAAAGATGGTCATAGCTTTTGATGTGCTGCAAAGTAATTGGTGATTTGACAAATTTAAGAAGCTCATAACAAAGAGAAGCCCTTCCCTTGATTTTTGAGAAATAGAACTCGAATTTGTAACTTACACATGGGTTACGATGATGATTGTAAACAGGTGAATGGAAGCCTCTTGCCTGCGTCTGTTATATCCGTTTATTGTGCTTATGTGTGTTATACGGGTCTCTCTTCTGAACCTCGAGATTATGTGTGCAACGGTCTCCACAACAAATCAGCAGTAACCACAAGTACGCTTCTTCTCGGGATGCTGACAACAGTTCTCTCAGTTCTTTACTCTGCAGTTCGTGCAGGATCTTCGACAACCTTTCTATCCCCACCTTCTTCACCCAAGTCAGGTACTTGAAATACCTAGAAACCTTAGTAGTCTGTTATAGGTTCATCATTTTCATATAATTTTTCTCCTTCTAAGGTGAAAATATCTTTCTGGTGTTTATTTTCACTAAAAAAAAAGAAGAGAAACCATATGGAAAAAAAAAAGTTTAGAAAACAGATTCTAAAAACATAAGCTAACAGCGTGAAATAAGTTTCTAAATATAAACTTCACCTTCAGGTGGGAAGAAACCCCTTCTTGATTCAGAAGTGGAAGAAGGGAAAGAGAAGACTGATGAGACAGAGTCGCGGCCAGTTAGTTACTCATATACATTCTTCCATTTGATATTTGCTCTGGCTAGCATGTATTCAGCCATGCTTCTTTCCGGATGGACCAGCTCTAACGAGAGCTCAGAACTGATCGATGTTGGCTGGACATCGGTTTGGGTTCGTATCGTATCCGAGTGGGTCACCGCCGTGCTCTATGTCTGGACCCTCATAGCTCCTCTGATCTTATCGGACCGTGAGTTCAATTGAATTTTCTGTACCACTGATTATTATCATCAATAATGCTAGAAGTCAAGAACTCAGACACAGAAAAATATCAAGAAAAATAGCATATGGTCCAAATTCAACTCACTTGGAATTAATTTGGATCATATATTATTTTTCTAAATATTTTTCTGTGTTTGAGTTCTTATTAGCATTACTTGATTATAATACATCTTGTAGTTTCAAAAGCTATTAGTATTTGGTCTTTCACCAAATTGAGTTATGTAAGAACTTCTCATCTTTGCTTGTGTGAATATTCTATCTTTCAGTAATGGTGTGAGAAGCAATTAAGCTGGTTTGTAAAAGAGGTTCCTTCTGTGGATGAGTCAGGTGTGATGTGAATATAAAATAGCATCTGCTACAAAAAAATTATTCCAAGTTGTTTGGTTCTTGTATTTTCTCTGTTATTTACAACTGATTTTTTATTTTTTGGACAATGTGCACTACATAAAATTGGAAAAGGGAAGGTATCTATTTATGCCCATTTTTTTTATGGGCCTTTCATCATGGGATTCACCTTTAATATCTGTGATTTTGGTGGAACTCACATAATCAAAGAGTGGAGATGTGTTTGGCACATAAATCAAAAGTAGAAATGTGTTTGTGGTATTGTCACGTTAATGTCACTAGTGACACTGAATAATTGCTTGGCTCTAAGGTTTATCTGAGTATTTCCTAAGCACAAGTTAAGCAATATGGTAAAGATTGTGTATAATGAAAGGAACCTGGTTAACTTGTGATAAACTTCAAGAATTTTGGTACTTTATGGGCTTCTAGAAAGGTCTTGTCTCTTGAAAAATATTTTGAATTAATTAAAGTATTTCTTAGTTGATGTTAAAATGGCAATGTAAAAATTAAATTTTAACACACCACAAGTGTTAAAATATTATAATTTGATTATCTTATTGTAATAGTATGAATGCCATTTTTATATTTTTCACAAAAGATTTAATAAAATGTTATTTATGAATTGCACTGTAAGAGATAGTAATAAACTATTGGGTTAAATTTTGGTAATACCGTAACTTGAAAACAACATGCTAGGACTCATCATGAGCAGAGACCACGCAATTATTAATGTATTTAGTTTATTGTCAAGGTTTAGGCTTGTTTTTTTAACACAAAATAAAATAAAATAAAATAAAATAAAATTTATTGATTTATTTAGGTCATATCATTTTTTTTTATTTTTTTAATAAATTAAAAAATTTAAAAATAAGACATACCCAAACCAATTTTAAAAAAAAGTTTGAAAATATGTTTATTGTTAAATATTAAGAATTTTTAAAAGCCTAACAAAATAAGATTTTGCTTTAATATTTTAAAGTAATTCTACACGTATTAACAATCTTATGAAAAATATAAATGGCCAAATGTGATTAGTTGAAAAAATAAAATATTTAAACCTTCAATTAATGTGTTTGGTTTTAATTTTCTGAATTCAGTTTTTTAAAAATTGAGTTTTTTGTTTTCGAGTTTTTTTTTAGTGAATATTTTTAAAATTTTAAACAATTTTTTTACTGTACTTTACTTAGATGTATTTAAATAGTAAAATATTTGTGAAAAATATTTTAAAAAATTAATAAATACACAAAAATATAAAGAAATGTACTGAATTATGGTTTTTTTTTTGTTGTTGTTGTATTTTTGGTATTTAGAGAATTTTTAAAGATTTTTTTTTACAAATATTTTACTTTTTAAGTGTATTTATGTTAAGTGTGTCTAAAAATTAAAAAAATTGTTTAAAATATTAAAAAAATCATTAAAAATAAAAAATATATATACAGAAAATAAAATAGTAGAATTTTCTAAAAACAAAACCAAATAAGCTAGTATTCGGACATAAATATTGTAGAAAAATTATTAGTAAAATTTTAAGGAGCAATTTGGGACCTCGGTAAAAACCAAGTTTTTCCAAAAAAGTCACCAAAAAAACTAATTTTTTTTGCCAAAAAAGTCACAAAAAAAATTAAAAAGTCAAAAAATTAACTTTTTACCAACTTCTCAAAACACTCCTAAATGTTTGGGATAAACTAATAAAGACAAAAAATTAAAAAGTTAAAAATCTTATACTATTTAAGGGTAGCTTGTGGGGGAAGTCACTAGAGCAAAATTATTATTTTGCCTTTTAAATTCAACTATCTAAAAAGTTAAAAAGTCAAAAAGGTGAAATAGTCATTTTGATTTTACTACAATATTTTATTACACATCTTTTCATAAAAAGTTAAAAAATTATTTAAAAATAAATCTTTTTTCTTTATTTTTTAAAAAATCAAAAAATACACTTATATAATATATTCTAAACAACCACATAATATTACTTGTTAAAGATTCATTTGAGAAGTTGTTTGAGTTAAAATTTCGTTTGGATTGAATTTTTTTAATTTTTATAAAAAAAATAATTATAATTTAAATATATTATTTTATTTTATTAATTTTTTAATTTAAATTTTTTTTTTCTTATTTTAACTACCACCGTCGTTTTAGGCTCTGCGAAGGTTAATCACAAGCGGTATGATGGCTTTTTTTTGTTTCTAGAATAAACGTGTACTTATCCAGTGCAATCAACCGTTTTGAATTTTGATTCTGACTACGAGGAATGATAGAATTGCCAAATTGATGATTGACAAGAGGAAGAAGTAAACGAAGGTATATTCTGACAACCACTGGGCTGATGGTTCAATTGAGAAGGTATGTATCATTCATTACAAGCGTGATTCAGGTTTAATTTTTAAAGGGAGTGAAATATTGAATGATTTTAGTGCTTCTTTGTCGAGATCTTATTTTGTACTCTGATCAAGTTTTAGGAGTGTGTAGTTGAGTTTCACTAATACTTAGACTTTGTACTCCGAATGAATCTTAGACTTGTTTGTGGCGTGTGGTTGAGTTCTGGTGTCTTGATAATAGGTCTCTCCCAGAAGTAGGGTTAAATGAGGTTGACAATCCGTTATCCCACGACCTGGGCCCACGGATGCCGTGCTGATATTTCAGAACATCATTTTTCTTTGATAAAAAAAAAAATGATATATTTTGACAATAAAAAAATAATAATTTATTACTTTATTAATTTATTTAAGTTATATTATATTTTACATATATATATATATTTAAAAAAAAAAAGGTTAAAAAATTAACTTTTTTCTTACTTTCCAAACCAAAGTCAATTATGAAGAAAACACACTTTTGTGCACGATTAGTGGAAAAAAGAAAAAGAAACAAAAAAAAAAAAAAGGGAAAAAGAAAAGGGATTTGCCTAAATTCAACATTTTTATAAGCTCCATTCAAAGTATGAGAAGAAAGGCTCATTGGACATTGTTTATTTATTGTATTGGCTTTCGCTAGCCCCTGTACTCTGTATTCCTGTTTTACTGTTAAGCAGGCCTTTGGTAATTTCGGATTACTGGCCGGTTACGGTGCTAAACCCATAGGGGCGGGTTTGGGTCGTGACAAAAGCGCAGAGGGATTGTTGACATTGACATCGTAGTTGTATGCGTGAAGATGTATTATGGATTAAACGTCGATAGTTGGAGGCGTTAATTCTATAGACGTCTAAGCATGACAATGCGAAATGGAGGTATGTGCTGTGTTATATTTATGTTTTGATTTGCAAACTTGTTTGATTGATAGTAACAAAAATGGTTGGGGGTGATGTGTTGTTGTTTGGAACTGTATGTCGAAACGGAGGCAGGGTTTACAGTAATGAGTATGATGTTACTGTGTATGCTTGGGAAAGGGATACATGTGGAAGTTTGATGTTGGTGTTGAAAATTATTGATGTGTTTGTGTGTGTAGACTGCTAAGAGTTTTGTGTAAACGTTATTGGTACGATATTGGGAATGATTAACACATGTAAAGTGGTGTTTTGAAATGTGTTGAAGGCTGTGTTGTGAAATTTTAACTGAGTAACATTGAAATTGGTCAAGTGTATGTGTATTTGCAGACAATAATGTACATGGTAAGTCAGTTAATATGTTCAAAATGAGTATTGTGGAACGTACCGGTCAACGTGCGTGGGATTTAATCGTTGATGTTTTATATTTGGCGTTAATGGCGTGTACATGGAATTATATGGGTGGGGATGTGAAAATAGTTGTTTGGGTGTTGTAATAGTGAATCAGTCGAAAACATTTTCAGGAAACATATAAATTCTCCAACACCACGACTCACCTACCAAATCCCCATCCAACACACTGAATCCCCCATTTAGGAATAACGAATCACACAAAGGGTATTAATGTATATTCTAAAAGACTCAAAATCAACTCAACAAACATTACTAAACAAAAGGGACTAAATGGTGCATAAGAAAACTCTTAGGACTAAATGGTTCAACTTTCCACAAAGTAGGATTTATGGATAAATTTTCCATGCTGGTAATTATTAAGACGGTATGAAAAGAAAGGAATAGAACTTAAGGATTGTTTTAAGGAATTGGTTAAAAGTTAACCTTTTCATTTTTTTTGAAAAATATATGTAAAAAAAATAAAAAAGTGATGTGATCCAAAATAAGTTTTGATTTTTAGCTATCTGTCTGCAAAAATCCTAAATTATCTCTTATTTCAAGTTAAATCGAGTACATAAATTTTTTTTATTAATTTAGAGTTCCTCATTAACTTATTAAAGGTTGTTTGACATGTGTTAAATAAGTTATATATATTTTTATTAAAAAAAATTAAAAGTTTAGTGAAAAAATTGAGAACAAATAAACTTTAGAATAATGCTTGGGACCCCCTTTTGGGGGTCACCCCCTCACCCCCCTTTGCCACGTGGCAGGGGGTGATTGGTGGAGCAGGAAAAAAAAGAAAAAGAAAAAGAAAAAGCAAAGGTGACCAATGAGAGAGAGAGGGGGTCAAAGGGGGTGGGGGAAAAAAGGGGGGATGGATCATTACTCTAAACTTTATATATATATATATATATACGACAATGCCACGTAACTCAAATTTTGTGGCTCAAAAGTGGCTCAAATGGCCAAAACGACGTCGTTTTGGCCATTTGAGCCATTTTTGAGTCACAAAATTTGAGTTACGAGACATTTTTCATATATATATATATTATCTATTGTGCTAAATAAGTTAAATTGATTAATGTTCTAAAACTGCCGAATAATTATCAAATTACAAATCAAAACATGTGAAATTCTCAAGTGAATAAATCTTTATACACTTTCCTTGAATTTCAAACAAAATATTAAAAAAATGGAATAAAGAATAAAGAAATCCGTCCATATATTTTATGCTTTTTATTTTATTTTATTTTTGTTTTCTCTCTAAAATTATCTTTTTCATTAAGATAGAGTGAGAAATAGAGGTAAAGACCAGTCCAGTGAATCAACTTCAAATTTGATTGGATAACTTAATAAATTTAAAATTATGTTTAAATTTAATTTATTTATATAATAAATTAATTTTAAATAATTTTTTAATGAATAATTTAACTTTTTTATAATATATGTAAATTTATTGAGTTAAGTAATAAATTATTTAAATTTAATTTAAAAACATACCGAACTTAAAATTAAATTTAAATTTAATTTATTTACCTAACAATTAAATATCAAATCAGTTTTTAACTAGAGTGGAGTCAAGCATGAATAATTTGGTTTGTTTAACACTCAAGTGAGAAGAAAATGTCCCACTAACGTGCGCCGCCACCATTGCTTGGCCGGCTAACACGCGCATCCCATCCCCATCCCTCTTTTTCCTTGTCAAAGAGCCACATAGCACCTGAAGCACACAACACCTCAACCTTTTTTTCTCTTCCTCCTCCAAATCAAGGCCCACTAACATGCGCCATCACCTCCTCTCCTCCTTTCTCACCATGGCCCCCTCCTCCTCTCTCTCCTCCTCTTCCTCTTCACTTTCTCTCTCTAAGCCCACCACCATCAACACCACCCTCCACCACCACCACCACCACAACAAAAAACCCTCCCACCACCATTCAAACCCTAACCCTAACTCCTCCCCCTCCTCCTCTTCCTCCACCAACCATTGCTCCTCTCTCCTCTGCAAACACTCTCCATCAGCAACCCTCGACATTCTCATCCTCATCCTCGTCCTCTTCTCCGGAACTTTTCTCATCACCTCCTACTTCTCCTACATCTTCCAGTCCCTCTCTCTCCTCCTCCCTCCTCTCTCTCACTCCTCCACCACCACCCTCCTCCTCCTCCTCGGCGACTCTCCGGTGATTTACCTAATTGGGTTTTTGCTCTTTTTCATTCTCGTCTTTGTTTTCTTCGAGATCTGTTGTGGGTACAGATCGAGGAAGTGCGAGAACCCTAGGTGTAAAGCGTTGAAGAAGGCGATGGAATTCGATTTGCAGCTGCAGACCGAGGAGTGTTTGAGATCGGCTGCGACGGCAGTGAGAGAGATCGATGAGCTGCCGTGGAAAGGAGGCAGTGAAGGGAACCCTGATTATGAGTGCTTGAGGGCTGAGCTGAGGAAGATGGCGCCGCCGAATGGGCGGGCGGTGCTGCTGTTTCGGGCCCCGTGTGGATGCCCAATTGCGAAGCTCGAGGGGTGGGGGGCGAAACGGGGGCGTCGGCACAAGAAGTGAGTTCAATTTTGATTGAATATGGGAAATTGTGGATGTTTGCATGTATGTTGAATTGATTTGATTAAATATATTGATTTCATGTCTTTAATTTAACTTGTTTTAGGCTAGTTTTCTACCTATTCTGCTTAAATTATTGACCCAGGAAGGATGAGAGCTGGAAATACTTTACTTGGAATGCATGTTTGGTTTTGTTGGTAGGATTACTGCTGGATAATTGAATCTGGGTTTTGTATATAGTTGAGATGGAGTGAATTTATTGTAATTTTAGGGGTTTAATGTTTACGGTTATGGCAGTTTGAGTTGATGCAACCACATGGTTGTTTATAGTGTTTTTCTGGTCTGTTTAATTGGTTGTTATAATGATCAATCCTAGAATCAGATCTTAATTTAATTGGGTGTGATTGTCCAAAAACTGCGCATTATTGACTGATCTAGGAAACCTTTCACGGATACTTGCCTGCTCTCTTGGCAACTAGGCACTGACTAAGTAGTCCGTCGTGGGTAGCAAAAGCTTCCTTTTTTTTTCTTCTCCCCCTGCCCTCTCTCTATTTTCCCTTATGATGTTGTGACAAGATTTAAATCATGGATATACAATACACTACATTGTTCGTCACAATAAGGATATCAGACTTCTGTCAGAGTATGGTAGGTCCGTCCGAACAGTAATCAGTTATCTGAGTTGTGAAAATGGAAGTTGTTGATTGAGATAGCCAAGAGTAGGCATAACATTCCCAAAGTTGAAAAAGGTATTTATGTGTCCCTTTAACCATGCTTGGTTTGGGATGAATGAAGTGTTTGTGATCTGTGGGGTTGCATTTTATCAGTCGCACTGCAAGGTGGTTTCTGTAGGTTCGCTATGTTTGAAGGATACTTTGTCCTTTGTTTATTTATACAATGATTTTTTTGTTTCTTATAAAAAAATATTGTATGAGATTTTGTACAAATAGGCAAAATATTTAGACGACTCCTTCTAGAGATGTGAAGATAGTTGTTGCTATTATAAAACAAGAATCAATTTTCTTGGTCTTTGATTGGAAGCATAGGTTAAAACAAGGAGAAAAGTATCTCCAACTCTTCACCAATTTTTTCATCTAATTTGATTCTAAATTTTAAGTAAAAAGTTTGATTTGATATGACCTACTCCTTCATCAATTTGTATGAAAATATTTTTAAAAATTCAACTTTTCTCTCAAAGTTTCCTTTTCATCAAATTTGATGAAAAAATATCACCTTCAATGCTTCATCTTTTTAAATTTTCGTCAAATTCAAATTTGATGAGTTTCTGAATTAGATGGAAAAAAATAGCTCTCCCTTGATTTGATGAACATTTGATGAAATGATTGGAGATGATCTAAGAAGTACGGATACGGATACGGATACGGATACGGATGTGGATGCAGACATAGAAGTGGACACGGACACAAATGCGGACACCGGACACGGTGATTTCAAAAAAATGGGGATACAGACGCAGTGGGAATATGACAATAAAATATGTCTTTATATATTTTTATTTGCTATTTAGATTAATATTAAATCCACAAACAATTAATATTAACAAAATTAACTCTAATTTTATTTTATTTTTTTATAAAAAAAAAAACACTTTTAAGTTAACACTTACAGTTTATATATATATATATATATATTTATGGATGATCTATTAAGCATTTAAATATAAGGAAAAAAAAAAATTCAATACTCATCAAAAGCACTAAATAAAATGGGAGAAAAGACAACTTAGCATGTCTCTAGTGTATTCTCTGTGTGTTCCCTAAAAATAAATTAATTAAATAATGAGACACGTCATGTGGTGTATCCCATACATATCCCCAAAATGTCCACGTGCCCCTGAAGTGTCGATATGTTTGACACGGATACGACACTTATTTTGAAGTATCGCTGCTTCATAGGAGATGATTTTTTAACACTTTTTCATTAAATTTAAAGGTGAGGGTTTGGAGATGCTTTAATAGCTAATATAGCTATGAGTTACAGTCTAATTGTTGTATTGGTTCCTTAGTAGTGGAGCTTAGGATTGGGGATGCTTTATAGCTGATATGGTTATGAGTTACCATCCAATTATTGTATTGGTTCCTTAGCAGGGGAGCTTAGGATGCCTTGAACTCAATGACATGATATAATGGATTGACCAATTTTTATAACCATCAATTAGACAATAAGGTATCGTAGTTATTGCTTTAAAGGACGGGCTTTATCTCACCTTTTCCTTTCTCTTTCCAAATCTTTACCCGAACCTAGAATCTAAGCACACCCTTAGGTCTTGTTTGTCATAACCTAAAAAAATTAAAAAGCCAAAAAAGTTACTATCCTATTTAAGTCACATC
Organism: Camellia sinensis; assembly: GCF_055761805.1. Classification (NCBI taxonomy): domain Eukaryota; kingdom Viridiplantae; phylum Streptophyta; class Magnoliopsida; order Ericales; family Theaceae; genus Camellia; species Camellia sinensis. The sequence goes on along the minus strand of NC_138967.1, from coordinate 13,096,017 downwards.
ATCTTATTTAAGTCACATCACCTCTCTACCACATCACTTTAAACCCAACCCATATTTCATAAAAGTCAAAAAGTGCACTTATTTAGATCATCCCAAACAATCCTTTAGTGATTGGAATCAACGTTGTTCATCACCTTTTCCTAGAATCAAAGTTGTCAGACCCTTTGGTCTTGTAGTGGTCCGACATCAGTCAATTCTTGATCACCACCACTGTCTTCTCCTCCCTCCCTCCCCCCCCTCTCTCTCTCTCTCTCTCTCTCTCTCTCTCTTTCATCATCTTACCCCTTGCTCTATTCTTCACTTTTCAATTGTTGCCAAAACTGGCTTTGTTGAGGGAATAGTATGTTTGTGTGAAGATGGTGTTGTTGTGTATTGGTTCTGGAATAGAGGAGAGAGAGTTGGAGTGGTTGAGTGGTGGTAATGGTTGTTATGGATGGTGGTGGAACTGGAATGGGGGTTTGGATGGCTGTGATGGTGGCTGGGATTAATGGCTATGGCTGAGAGGGAGCCATCAGGTGGTTGGAATTATGTTGCAGTGGCTATGGATGTTGTGCGGTGATAGGATTTGAGAGAGAGAGAGAGAGATGTGAGTGGCTGACAGAGAGCCTGATGGTGGGGATGGGGTGAGTTTGGAAAAGTTGATAAGGGGGAAGAAAGTGACAGAAAAAAGAGGTTCATGGAGAGAGAGAGAGAGAGAGAGAGAGAGAGAGAGAGAGAGAGAGTAAATCTCTATCAAGTTATCAGTGTCATTTTCTCCAATATTTTCCTCATGTTTTGGTAAGTTGGTGAGCTTTCATATTCTTGTAAATGCACTTGTGGCTTGGGTTGTTTTTTTACTTTTTATTTATTTACGAGCCAATGCTCACTTTAATTTTGAAGGTGTTTTTCTTGGAAGACATGCGTGAGTAATTTTTTCTATACATGGGTTGCCAAGGAAAATAGTGCATGGTCTATTATTGTGTGAACCCTGTTGGGTATCAGAATATGTCAGCCATTAGGCAGTACATTCGATCAAATGCACTGCAATGGTTCTTTAGAGTGATGAGTTAAAGCTGTTGGGGCCTAGGTGCCCAAACCATGGAGTGGGAGCGTGAACATGAGATTGCCGATTCTGTAAAATAGTGTGAAACTGGTTGTTTGAAAATTTATATGCAATGCATAAAGTGAAAAGAAGCATCACACTCAGCAGTGATCCTTCCTAACCTAGTAGTTGGCAACCCCTCTTGCTTTAGATTGGTTATGTTTTGGAGTCCTCTTGCCTTTATCTTTATAGAATTTTGGTTAATCTCTGGTCGTTTCCAGATTCACATTGAATGGAAGATATAGTTGATCATATGTATGCATCCCTACCTAACTTAGCCATAACTCCAATGAAAAACCATGAAATGTATGAAAAACCATCACTCGAATTGCATTTTGCAGGTTGGCCACAAATTTGTTCCTCGTCCACAAATCTAAAGGATTTGTGGCCCAACCTTAGCAGATTAGGACAAACAGGTTGGGACTGGGGTTTACTGTGGCAATTATTTTATTTTATTTAGCTTTTTGCAAATGGTGACTATGGAAAACATGATGCATTTGGGTTAATTGGTAAAATCTCACTGAATCAAATTAATGAGGCGACTTGTGGATTCATTATTCACCCGTAAATGATCAAGTGAAAATTCAACATCTGGCCAGATTTTATTGGCTAAATAATTGAGGAGGTTGGTTCATGCTGTTTTTGTGCAATATTGATTGATTGTGTTATATACTGGCAGAGTTGCTAATAGTGAGTTTCGACGGACCATGACATCCTATTGGTAATACCTGTGATTATTAGGCCATGTTACTAGAACTACCCTTAAGATGTTAAACATTTTGTTGCCATGTTCACAATCTGCTTAGTTATTGTACAACAATTGTCTTTTGAAATCTATAGGCATCATGTAGTTTAATGATTTTGCTTATCTGTTGACAATGACCATTTCTTTCAATGCATTGTTTCCCGGTTTAGAGTAGTTTAGTATATAAAATTATCAACTAAAAATGAAATGAAAAGGAAAATGAGTTTTGGCATTACATGTGTGTGTGTGTGTGTGTGTGAAAGAGTTTTATGGAACAAGGGAACTTCTCCCATTTAGGACCCTTGTTGTGGCTTAATTCTATTCGATTCCTTGAATTATATTGGACATTATTCTGATACGTTTGTTGGGTTTGCTAGTGAAAAATACCCCTCATGCCTGCCATTGACTATACATGGTCTATGTTACACGGACTTTTCAAAATAAATAAAATACCTGCGTTAGACACATGATACTTAGATAAGGGTATGTGATATGTGTCGAATATTTCTCATATATTTTTATTTAAAACTATTATTATATGTACATATTGTTATATAATTGCTACAAGTCTTTTTGACATTGTATGATACAAATCACACTATTTTAGCTCAAATAATAGATTAAAATAATACAAATATGACTATTTTTTGCCAAGTCTGTGTACTTTTAAATTTAAAATTTGATGAGCATGACCTTTAGATACACACCCGCACCCTCACCCACACCCGACACCTGGCACCCAACACTTGTACCTGAGTCCATGTAACATAGTACAGTCTTCCTGGAGAATCTTACCTGACCAATATTTTGGTTGTGTATTCTAACAAATGCTTGTGTGGACCTTACCAATATGTGAATTAGCTTTTAAGTTATATAAGCAATCAAACAGTGTTTGGTGCGTAAATTGTTTCCTAAAGACCTTGGTGTCCATTTGCGCTGTCAATATGCTTTCTTGGGATTATATTCTGTGCATAGTACATGGATGAATTTATCCTATTAGCAAGTAACATTAATATTATCAAATTCTTTTATTTTCATTGCATGATTGTAACATTTCAATTGTGTTCTTATCTACAGGGGTCTGGCTCCACATGGGGGAGGTGATCATCGCTGAATTGTTGGGGATCTCATACATATGTTTCTCCTTTTACTGTCTCATTTACCTTTCAATTTCATGACGTTCTTTCTTCTGGAAAACTTATAATCTTAATCAGAACAATTCTTTTGATCTTACAGATACCAGTTTAGATCCTTGAACTTTGTCTAAAACAACTGTCCTTGTATCACATTTTATCATTATCGGACATTCTCTCTCTTTTCTGGGAGGATATACCAGACTAGTTGCAAATAAATATATGAATTAGCAAATTGGATGTTGTTATAAATTTTAGCTTCATACGCACCCAGGCTTGATCTAATCCGAGTCTGCACTGGAATAACGCCACCGGTGCCCATATATTTTTTTCCTCTATATATTTTTAGGTGCTACCATCGTATATATTACATTTTATGGTTTGAACTTTGAATCATATTCTTCCCACAGATCTCAAATACAGAATTTCTTGTTTAATGGCAGTTATTTGTTTGGTGTATGGGACTAAATTCTAATGCTGAAAATATTTTCAGTTGTCATGAAAAAGGAGTAAACTTTGACAGAATGTTTTTTACGAAGTAAAAAACGTTTTCCTAAACAAGACAACCATCATCTCCCACTACCACCACGCAACCGTCAACACTGCAACTATGACAACTGCTGCTGCAGCCACCGTGGTCACCACTACAACCATAGTGCCACCATCATGCCCACGGTTGTTGTTGCCCCCACCACTGCCATTTTACCCACCACTTCACCTTTACCTCAATGAAACAAAACCATTCACACCTGTTGGTCACGATCAAATGCAATTTTTATTTATTTATTATTTATTTTATTTTTTTTGCAGAAAGTGTGCTTAAAAGAAAAAAAAAATTGGAAAAAAAATTACAATAATGATAGGGATCATGAAAAATATAATTTTTCATCCTTTGATTAGTGTGTGATATTTTATTGTATGGATAATCTAAAGGTAGAGAATCTTTTATGATCATCATTATGATATTTTTTTCATGATTCTTAACCTTAATAAAAAACCATTCAAAACGAACAAAGACATACCATGTTTAGAGGGAAATAATTTTCGTATTATCTTGTCAACTTCAATTATAGTCATTGATGACCAGCTAATAGCTATATGAGAAAAGGTGCCACTCATAGTCTCATTTTGTCAGGATTTACTAACTCAAAAAGGTACAAAAAAATGTTTCAAGTCTTTACTTTTTAATTTTTTTGTGACTCCAATTTGTATTTTTCATGTAGAAATCACATCTCCGACTTTTATACAATTTATAGAATTCACCATGCAATTGAGATTTTACTGTCAAGGGTATAATAATCGACGACTCTCTCCACCAAATTTGCCTCTGGCCGGCATTTTTGTTGCCGCGTTTCCACTGCTTGCGTTTTGAAGGTTTACTTTATTTTATTTTTTTGCTTTTTTTTTGTTTTCTATTTTTAGTATTTGGTTGTGGTTAGGTTTTTATCGGTAGTTCGATTGTTGTTTATCCCCTTAGCATATGTAGTTTATGTATTTATCTCAAACTTGTCCTATTGTCAAACTCTTTTGATGTTCGATTGTTGTTTATCCCCTTAGCATATGTAGTTTATGTATTTATCTCAAACTTGTCCTATTGTCAAACTCTTTTGATTGACGTCTACTTCATAGTACGGGCTTTACATCTTGATATATTCATAATTTTTCCTTAATGCTTTTTTTTTGAGATTTTTTTTCTTTGTTTGATGTGAACTTTTATTTTGTTAGAATGAATTTCGTGTCATTTGGCATTCTTACCTTAATGACAATTTGTATTGATAAAAAAAAAAAAAATGTGATTGGAATAAAAATGTGATTATTTTGAAAAATGGAATAATTACAAATTTTTAATTTTTTTTATATAAAAAAAAAAACTAATTTAAATGAGAAAATTATTAAAAAATCCCATTTGAGAGAGTTTTAGTCTAAGGAAATCCTCATTTTCTTTTAATACACTGGTAAGTCCTCTTTTTTTTTTTGGGCAATATGATCCGTAACATCCCATTTGTTATTTGTGGAGTGGATTTAGTGACTTTTTACCCCTTTCTTCGTGGGTGAAATGTTTTGGAGAATTTTTTAAGGAGTCGTTTGATTTTGGCTTTTTTAGTTGGCTTTTTGATTTTTTTGACTTTTTTAGCTTGAGACTTTTTTAGTCGTTTGGTATTCTTGTTTGGCTTTTTTGACTTTTTAACTTTAGAATGACAAAATTGCCCTTAGTATAGAATGGTGTTTTTTTGACTTTTTGTTTGTATATGGGGTAGTTTGATACTTTGGTAATTTTTTTATCTTTTTGTAATTTTGTAACTTTTTTTTAACCTTTTATGATTATATAGCCTCCGTTTGGGAAGTGGGTTGGCTTTTTGGCTTTTTAGCTTTTTTAGTTATTTTAGCCTGGGCTAAAAAGCTTGGTTTGGGAAGGGCTTTTTGGCTTTTTGGACTTTTTTTGTGAGAGAAGAATGTAATGATTATAGGTTGGATGTGATGTTTTGTTTGTTATGGCTAAAATAGCCTATTTTGTTTTTTGTGACTAAAATAGCCAAAAAAGCCTGAAAAAGCCCTTGCCAAACATAGGCTAGTCTAGAAAGAAAACCAAACCAAGGCTAAATTCCATTGATTAGGTTAGACTCGATATTATTGTTCAGATCATAATGATGTGGACAAAGCCACCTAACTTGACCACACTTGCCTCCAAAAAACACACATCAAAAAAATAAAATAAAATCCAACTTCGTCCAAAATCTCATCCATCCACACTCCCACATCCCACACACAGGTGGGCACAATGTGACACATGAATATCCATGAAATAATACACAAATTACCAAACATATAACAAACATTTACACAGCCATCAAAACCAATCATGTAAGGGAAAAACAACCATGGAGGTCGACTAATGTGACACCATTGGTACACAAACAATAACACACTCAATATGAAGCAAAATCAAAATAAACAAGACAAATCAAAGCCACCATTTAATCACAATATACAAATTGAAATATACAACACAAACCCTAAACACACGTGGATGACTTCGAAATATTGAATCCTATAGTTGTGGTCACCACACTAAGATGCAACGTCGACAACAGAAACCCCAGTCAGAGTTTACGAAAATAGTGACCCAATCGAATGTAGAACACCCAAATAAGAACAATGACACATTGCTCCGATGACAACAATGATACATTGTGAATTTCATGGGATTCAAGGGGGATTTTTGTGCTCTTTTTTTTTTTTTTTTGGATGTGGGATTGATTTGTTTCTTCAAGTACATTGCATAATATGTGATCCAATGACGACAAAATCGCGATACGACACGATTTACACAAACCATAAACCCACGCGAATGATTTCAGAATATTGAATCTCGTAGATGTGGTCAACACATAAAGATGTAACGTCCACGGTGAAAATCCTTGTTCAGAAACCCTCTCCGGCAAACACACTGAATCAAAGACGCTGGTCGGAGTCCTCACTCTCTTTGGGAGCTAAACTGTTTGACAGAATCCCCAAATGAGAATGAAGAAAATGTTGCTTCGATGAAAACCCAATCAACAAACTCACAAAATTAGTGGTGTGTGCTTGGAATTTTTTATTTTGGGGGTTCAAACGTTTGGATTGGATTTGAATGTGGTCTATCGAAATCCTCAATTTTGGAAGGCTGAATGTTTGGGTTGGTTCCGAATGTGGGCTACTATACCGAGTGCTGAAATCTTCAATTTTGGAAGGCTGAAACGTTGTGGTTGGTTTCGAGTGTGGGCTACCATACCAAGTGTGGTAAACTCAAAAAAATTCTATAGAACACCTTTTCCAAACGTATCATAAACAGAAATTAGAGTAATAAAATATTTCAATTATAACACCACCCACAAATGGGCAAAACCGTCACCCCACGTCAAATGGGACTTCTATGTGGTTGTTTGAAAAGTGAGTTTTTATGTAAAGTTTTTTAGTTATAGGATATTATTGGAGAAATTTTTTTTAATATTTGGAAAGATAGTTGGGTTTTTTTGTGGTTGGATGTAATGTTTGTGAGAGAAAAAGTAAAATGATTATAGAATTGGACGTAATATTTTGTTTGAATTTATTTTTTTTTAATTTTACAAAAAATTTATCGTTTAGTAAAAAAAATAAAAAAAAACCCAAGACACAAACTTCTCAAACACCACCTATGTGTATAAAATAAAACATGGGATTGACTTCCTCTTCTAGGATTTATAGGTCCGTTTCCCTTTTTAAATGATGGTTCCTCCAATTATCCTTTGAATTTACACATTAGATAAACTCGCAATGTGCAATTAAATTAAAATTATTTATGTTTCTTTCCCTCCAAAATTCGTTTGTTGTGAACCTCAAATTCCAATCCTCGTAACGGGTCTCATGATATCGTCTCATGAACATTGCTATCAGATCCAAATCACTCTTTCGCTTCTCAACAACCTCATTCCCATCAATTTCACTCCAAAATCCCAAATGGGTTTCCACTGCAACACCCAAATCTCCTCCACAACACCCTGAGAACCACCTCCGACCCTTCTTCAATGGCCAAAAGACCCAGAAACCCCGCGATTACGAGCTCGCAATCGTATCGACTCTCAAATCTTGCTCAACCCTTTTAGCCATCTCTCAAGGCCAGCAAGTTCATGCTCTTGTCTTGAAATCTGGCCTAAACTCCAATATGTTCATTCAAAACAGCTTGATCAATATGTATGCGAAATTCGGGTTCTTGACTGATGCTCAGTACATGTTTGATTCTTGTCCTGTGTTGGATTCTGTGTCTTGTAATATTATGATTGTTGGGTATGTGAAATTTGGCCGCCTCCATGATGCCCGTAAACTGTTTGATGTAATGCCTTGCAAAGGGTGTGTTTCATATACGAGTATGATCATTGGTTTGGCCCAAAATGATTGTTGGAGTGAAGCAATTGGGGTTTTTAGGGATTTGATGTTTGAGGTTGTGATGCCGAATGAGGTGATGATGTCGAGTGTAATCTCTGCGTATTCGCATTTGGGTGGGATTTGGGACTGTCGAATGCTTCATGGATTGGTGAAGAAACTTGGGCTTGAAGTGTTTGTTCTTGTTTCGACTAACTTGGTGCACATGTATTGTGTTTGTTCGAGTTTGTGGGATGCGAGGACGTTGTTTGATGAAATGGCTGAACCAAATGTAGTTTCGTGGAATGTAATGATGAATGGATATTCTAAGGCGGGATTTGTTGATTTGGCGCGAGATTTGTTTGATAGGATTTCCACAAGAGATGTGGTTTGTTGGGGTACTATAATTGACGGGTATGTTAGAGCAGGAAGGTTGGATGAAGCTTTTACTTTGTATCGTGCTATGCTACGTACTGGTTTGGGTCCAAATGATGTTATGATTGTGGATTTGATATCGGCTTGTGGAAAGTTGATGGCATTTGGTGAGGGTCAACAATTTCATGGGATAACTATAAAAACGGGCTTTGATTGCTACGACTTTATGCAGGCGACGATCATCCATTTTTATGCAGCTTGCCACAGAGTGGAATTCGCTTGGTTGCAATTTGAATTAAGCAGCAAGGACCATGTCCCATCTTGGAATGCACTCATTGCAGGCCTTGTAAGAAACAGAATGATTGATCTGGCGAGACAATTATTCAATGACATGCCTGAAAGAGATGTTGTTTCGTGGAGCTCCATGATTTCCGGTTACTCACAGAGCAAGCAGCCTAATCTTGCTTTAGAACTCTTTCATGAAATGGTAGCTTGCAATGTCAAGCCAAACGAAATCACAATGGTGTGTGTCCTCTCTGCAATTGCTACTCTGGGCATATTGAAAGAGGGAAGATGGGCACATGAATACATACGGAATAACTCAATCCCTCTCAATGACAATCTAAATGCAGCAATCATAGACATGTATGCCAAATGTGGGAGCATTAAGACCGCCCTAGAAGTGTTCCATCAAATCCGAGACAAATCCTTTTCTGTCTCACCATGGAACGCGATTATTGGTGGATTGGCAATGCACGGACACGCAGAGTTGTCTCTTAAAATCTTTTCTGACTTGCAAAACCGAAACATCAAACTCAACGCGATCACATTCACAGGGGTCTTGTGTGCTTGTTGCCATGCTGGTCTTGTGGAAGCAGGGAAGCAACATTTTCAGAGCATGAAGAGATTGTATGATGTAGAACCAACCATCAAGCATTATGGTTGTATGGTCGATCTTTTAGGCAGAGCCGGCAGATTAGAAGAAGCTGAAGAATTAATTAGGAGTATGCCCATGAAAGCTGATGTCGTGATATGGGGGACATTGTTGGCAGCATGTCGAACACATGGCAATGCGGAAATAGGGGTACGGGCAGCAGAGAGTTTGGCAAGGGTGGAACCATCGCACGGTGGAGGGAGAGTTCTACTGTCCAATATTTATGCAGATGCTGGGAGGTGGGAAGATGCATTTTTAGTGAGACAAGCTATGAAAAGCCAGAGAATGACGCGGTCACTAGGGTACAGTGGTGTCGTATGATTCTTAAAAACAGGTCCAATATCACCATAGCAGTTGCGTTTTGTATCACACTTCAAAGTTTGCGCAAAGCCAAAATTGACATTTTTTTGAAGAAAACACAAGACTTCTGCAATATGTTAGTTCTATTTCACTGTGCAGAGTCCATAATTCTCATGCAAATACTAAACTATGGGTGCAAAGTCTTGAACATTGTTGATTACTATTAGGAGGATATGTTTTGATGATAGAAATCTTGATTTTTTATAATGCATATGAACTTATCGAATAGCTTAATTCATTTTACAACCTTATCTATGCCCGATTTGCGACTAGACCCCACATTACATCAACTGAGGAGCTCATTTGTACAGAGCTTTTGATTCCCTAAAGTGAGAAATTTTCCTATATGAAATCTAATGTACAACTACATCCTAAATTACAATCACCAACCTACAAAAAATTTTGGCAGGAAAACCTAAAAGAAAAATGAATATGAACTATATTTCACTTTCGATGATCAGTTCAGCAGCTGCAGGCATTGTACCAACGCACCAACCCCGAGCAAAGAGAGTGCAAGCTCCTCCTCATTCCATTGCCTATGCCCTTTGCTCAGTCTCTTTAACACCTCCACATCAACTTCCAACACCCAATTACGTGTGCAAGCAACCATCAGGCTCAGAAACCCGGACACATAAGCACGCCAAGTGGCCCAATTACAACCAAGTGAGATCTTCCCATCAAGGGCACTTGCTAGAAATTCCATGTGCGGTCCAAGAATCTTTGGACGCTGCTTTGATGCCAACGAGGATGAGTCCACCCCCCAAGCAAAAGCTCCATAGGAAGTAGCAATTGCAGCATTTCAAACTAAGAAAAATGTCAGGTTATTATTTTCCTTGTTGTCTTCTAGTACTTTGCAACCAAAAAATGAAGATAATAAGAGTAGTAAAAGTTACAATGATCCATATTGCATCTGGATTCATTTTCTGTCAAGTATAAAGCTTAAAAAATTTAAGTGACTTTTATTCTTTTTTTTATCAGCAAAAATATAAGTGACTTTCCTAGTGATTCTTTTGGCCTGAACATGAACTTTCTGAACTGAATTTGTAGCCTAGTTTTGGTAGCCTAACTTCACTAAATATTTTTATTATTCAGTCCTTCCCTGAAATTCATTGTATCCCTTTTCTTTTTCTATTATTATTATTATTATTTTTTTTTTTTGGGGGGGCAAATCTTCAGGCAATGTGTTCAGAATTTGTGCTCAACTCAACCCAGGCATTTCATTCCAAATTAAATGAGCTGACCCCTGCATTTTGGAAAAACTGATGATTTTTCAAATTTGTTCAATGCTTCTCAATTGATTCTGGAGCACATCAAGCTCCAAATTTCCTTTCCCTTTTCATTTTCATTTTTTTTTTTCACAATATTTGCTACTAGATCTGAAATCTTGAGAAAGTGATGGACTCAAACTCCATCTATCACTTCTTGAACAGACTGCTGAGGAGGCTATGATGCCCACTGAGTCAACATTTTCCTTGGATGTGAACTCAAAATTGGATTGGTTAGTGTTTCTCCTTGATATTGTTGTCGCGTTCCTTTGTCGTAAGTTCATGATTTCAGTAGAAGTGAATTCTAGTACAGATGCATATTACATTTTTAATATTTTTCGAACTAATATTTCACGGAAGCAATGGGAAAAGTTCTTGCTCGAGGTCATAGTCGAGTTCCTGTTTATTCTGGAAATCCAAAAAATATTATTGGACTTTTACTGGTGGCTTTTGTAACCTAAAACTATCAGTAAGTTTCATTTGTCAAGTACTTTTTTCATATATTTTGAAATCAGGTGAAGAGTCTTCTTACGGTATGACCGGAAACAGAGACCCTTGTCAGTGCTGTTTCCATTCGAAGGATTCCACGGTGTGCTTTATTCATCCTTACACATGCTTTTGTATGCTTTTCCAGAACTTAAGCATTGAAACTGACACGTTCATATGCGGAATGTTTTCTCTAGGGTTCTTGCTGATATGCCTCTATATGACATATTGAATGAGTTTCAAAAGGGTGGCAGTCATCTGGCAGCTGTGGTGAGGGCTAAAGGGAAAAATAAAATCTCCCCATCAACTGTTATTAAAGAAAAAGCTGAAGAGAACAAAGTTGCTACCAGGGACTCTCAATTAACTACTCCTTTGCTATCCAAGCAAGATCAGAAGCCAGCAAGCGTTGTTGTTGACATTGAGAAGGCTCCAAAGCCTCCCATTGGAAATAGGCATACGACTTTTCACCATAATGATGCATCAACAAATGGACTGCCTCATATGTCGGAAGATATTGAAGATGGTGAGGTAATTGGGATCATCACCTTGGAAGATGTCTTTGAAGAACTTCTGCAGCAAATTATCATAGTCCAATGAATCATCACTTCCTCTCATGTGCAGTAGTGGATCAAGGATCAAGCAGTAGGCAATTTAGGTGCTCGCCTATGGCCCCGAGTATATGAGGGTCCCCACTTATTATAATTTTACTATATAGTGTATATAAAAGAAACCAAATAATTCTTGGAAACCAAAGGCCAAAGTTATAATAATAGATACATTTATTTAATTTTTTTAGTATGTTGTGTTTTTATTTTCCATAAAAGTAAGAAGTTTTACATGATTTGATTTATTGATTGTCAAAATTATTTTGATTGTGAGGGATATTGAGTAATTTAGATCAAACATATAAATAAAAGTTAGAATAAATAAAATTGTTTTAATTGTGAATGTTATGAATTTTAAATAAAAATTATATAATCACACAAATAAAAATTACAGTGTAAAAATTATAAAAGCTCTAATTAAAAAATTTTGCCCAATGCCTCTGATAAGCTTGAGCTGCCTCTGCTCACGTGTGGCTTCTTGAGTTAACAGTGAAGTGAATGGTGATGGTTTTTTCACAAATGCAGGAGGAGATTGTAGACGAAATGGATGAATTTGTTGATGTACACAAAAGTTATTTTAACCTTTGAGGATTTAATATGAATTTAGGCAGTTTCTGAAAATATAAGTAAAGAATCACGAGACATTGTTTATATGTTGCAGGATACGTGTGGCTGCAGCTGCGGCTGCTTCATCAATGGCACGTATCCCATCAATTCGGAGGTTAACTGGCCATAAGGGACCGGTAAGTGGATTATGTTATGAGTTCTTTTATTTGATCTCCCTTGTGCAGTTCTTTATCGTCATATAAAATGTGATACATGTTAGTGTTGAAAATTGAAACTCTATGGGGGAGTTTCTATATGGTAGTGTAAAATGTGGATTTCAGAACTTAATTTGTCCCAGCGGGATGAAACTAAGGTGTCATTTGGTACAAGAAAGTAAATCCAGATGGTATGTAGGATCACAAGAACATCAACACCTAAAAAAAGAAGTAAGAAGCAATTCCAAAGTTAGACCAAACAATGATATCTTGATTCTATGGAATTTCAAATCCAAATATTTAAAAGTCAATTCCAATCTTGTGCAACCAAATGCACTCTTAGGCTGTGTTTGGATCTTGAATTTGGGTAGGAATTTATGGAGGGAAAAGAAATGGAAATAAATTTTACATTATATTTCATTCACATTTTCCGTCTCTTTTCTTTTCCCTTCACAAAACCCTATTCAAATCTAAGATTCAAACACAACCTCAATAATTTATTTTAGTGTCTAAACAGTTTTCTGAATGGATCAGCAATTTTTCAGACTGGAGGATATCCTTGTTGGGATTGTGTATTAATTGGTTTAGAAATTGTAAATAAAGATAGTGACATTATTAGGTGTGGAATGTTATAACTAATAGGGCAGGAGTAAAAGTTAAAAATGTAAGCCCGTTATTGCAATGTCTGGAAAAGTTTATAGCTAAGTTGTTGGGATTCAATTATCAAATGAACAAGCATATATGCCATTAGAAAAATCAACAAATTTTGGGATTTAATTCAGCTTTTCACTCTTGTGAGTTCCATGTAAGTAAAATCAACAAATGTAGTGTGATTAAACATAAATAAATTTCCAAAGAATGAATTTTTTTTTGTAAAGTTTCCTGATTGGTTTTTTTTTTTTCCCTCTCCCCATACCTTCTCTCAAATGAAATTTGTTTCAATAATGTCAACTAGTTCTAGTAGCTGAATACTGTTTTGTTTCAAATAATAAATTTCTCAGGGAGGCCAAAGTAAGCATGGACTAACCACCCCAAAGAAGTCTGCGGAGGAAAGATAGAAGTCCAACCAGGTTTGTAGAGAATCTTTGTGAGCCTTTTCTTGATAACAAGAGATGAATATGCAATACAGTTTTAATTTATAATACATTGGTTCCAATGAACCTGAGGAGAGTTTTACTTCTTTTATGTGGCAAAAATGAAATAAAGCTTGTACTATATGTTGTAAATTTTGGAATTTTGTTGAGCAATTTATCTATTCACATTGTCTCTCAGCATAAATCTCGGGTGCTCAAGCTTCTCCTTGCCTAAGTGCATGCACACACTGTTGTTATATTGATCAAATATTGAATAAATTTACTCATCGATGTTGCTGAAATCGTCTTCTTGATCTTGGTTTGCATGAACTAGAGGGCATAAAACCTTGTGTGAGAAATAGATTAAAGAAAAATATTGAGAGAGAGAGAGAGAGAGAGAGAGAGAGAGAGAGAGAGATTTGTCCAAATCCGAAGGTATCGTATTTACATTATTTTCGATGATATACATTAATCTTAAACATCTTCTGATGAACCTCAGTGACATCTGACACTTGTTGCTAAATGTGTATTTCGTACTAGGGATTTGTTTTCACAATAAGAACAATAATTGAGATGTAAAAAAAAATCACATACGAGAAAGGGATCGACCTTAGTTACCACTTTCCAACATTTATAAACCCTAGTTATATCAGCTAAAAATTCGAATGCTGCACCACTAGCCTATATTAAACACTTAGAACTGAAAATTATCATACCCAACTCTAACAAAATTTATTCATTCCAACGAAGAAGAATCACTGTGCACCTCCATATGATATAGACGCGTGCTCTCAGCTCCCGTATATACCTCAAGCATCATTTCCATGACCAGAACTTTCTGATTCATGTAGAGAGCGAGTGTCCGGCCATGTTCAATGTGGTTGTGCTGTTGTATTGCTATAGGAAGGCACATAGGATCACTAGTCTTATAAATACAGAGAAAGAGGAGGGTGAGGTTTTATGTGAGAGAGAGAGAGAGAGAGAGAGAGAGAACATGAGGTGGGTGACAGATGTTGGACCCTGATTGGGGGGATCTAGGGACAGCATGACTTGGTCCCACAGTTTGTTAAAGATGACTAGGCATACACATCAGCTTTGTCTGCCTACCAAACTCCCATGGTGAGAGACTTAAAAAGTTGTTAAAATTATCACATTGTAGAAGGCCACCCTTGTCTCTTAGAGGCCTGTGTTTTGTCCCACTGTGTGGAAGATAGCAAACTAACCCCCCCTGAATTTCACGGTGGGTGCTTTGGACTCTATGGTTAAATATCAAAGTTCAATGCCATTGGGGGTTACAGTGGCATAGAACAGGTTTACACGTTCAATGCCACAAAAACATGTTGGATGCATTTGGAGGATGAGAAAAATTTGCTTGTTAAATTTCAAGCTTCATTCGTGTTTTTAGTGAAACATGGGGAGAAAGAAAGATTGGAGAGACATTATGATGTGAGGTATAAGAGTAATTCTACAAATAAAAAATCGTTAAAAAAACTTACAGTAGAAAGTACAAGTGGCCATACACATAGGATGATGGTGGGGCCCTGCCATTGCTCAACACATGGTGGGACCCCGCTGTCTGACATGGTCACCTATTTTTGTAAGGTTGGTTATGTTACGGTTGCACAATGTGAATTTAGAAAAAGCAAGCTTAATGCTAACCATACTAGGAAATCATACTACACGCTTTAGTTATATAAAATCACAACACAAAAAACCAATTGTCATTTGTTGCATTTTATGTCATTTGTTGCATTTTATGCCATTTGTGAAATTCAATACAAACCCTACATGAATGCAAAGTAGGGTTATATATATATATTATTTTTGCTAACGGGGTGTTTGAGGTTTCTCTCCAACTAATTCTTCAATACATGCAGTCCCCCCATTCCACATATACAAAGTAATTACCGGGTCCAAGCCCTAAGGGTAATCTTATGGGGAGTGAGGAATAAAATTTTACAATTAGTCTAACCCTTGAGATTTGAACCTAAGACTTATTGAAGAGAAGGGTTATAAACTGAAAGTGAGGACTTCCAAATATGTCACTTTTTTGTAGTTGTTCATCACCCTTCTGTAATTGTCCATCCCTTACTTGCGAAGAGTCACTATTATATAAACTATTTGCTATGCATGAGTAAATACTCTGTTACCAATATAAATATTCAACTAACCAACAAGAAGAGAAAGTAAGATTAATAATAATAATAATATGCATACCTTTTTTTATGAAATTTTTCATTAATGGTATCTAGACAAATCCTTTGTGCTTCTAAATGCTAAATGAGGGGAACAAGTTAACATTCATATATGCAACATTGTATGGAATTTTGCTTTACATGCAAACACTTGAAGTGCGGGGATGTCTACACTACGGTGTACAAGCTAGTAAAACAAAAAACATATTGATGAGAGGGGGAGATTGATTGGTAGAGGCATATATATATATACTTTTTTCTTCTTTTTTTTTTTCATTCCTTGGGTTTTGATCTAAAACCCCAATAATTTACAAACATGGTACGGTTACAACCATGTAAAAAGCTAACAAAACCCAACATATGAAAATGTAAGTACAATATAGAACTTATGAAAGATCCTTTACTAAAAACAAAAAATAAAAAACTCGAAAACTAAACCGAACTACAAGTTTCTAAGAGTACTTGTGCCAACACAAGAGCAGAGAGATGCACACCCTCATGATATAGAGCTTTGCTCTCTGTTGTCTCACCCTTCTCTTCCACTTAGCATATCTCTCACCATCCTTGCCATTTAGTCCCTAATTCCACTTCAGTCTAGCTTGAACCAAGCCTTAATTTATTAAGGACTCTACTTGCCAAGCCACATTGGATCCACATGTGAACCTAGAGGCCTTATCAAGGGGCTCCACTTGTATCTCCACGATGCCTCGATGTCACGTGGCATTTTCTCTCTCCAAGTTCAACCTAAATATCCTATCAATCAGTCAAGATGCCAGCAACTTATCATTGTTGCCTCATGTTAAAGCAATTTTAAGTACTTGTTTGGTACAACTTATTGGAGCTGCTTTTAAGATTTTTTTTTTAATATGTATCAAATTTTTGTGTTTTAGTTTCTATTTGTAACTTATTAAATAGAAATAGTTGATTATCTAGAAGTTAAGAGATGGGTGTTTTTAGTTTCTGCTTTTTAATTATCAATTTTCAGCGTAAGAAAAACTACAACAAACAGGCCCAGTCTCAAACATGAATCTTATCCCTCCATTGCTGCTAACCCCACACCATCATCTTGTCTGGGGGCACCGTCTTTTCTTCCCAAAGATAACTTTGGACAACACAAAGGGGAGTGAGTGACCCCCTTTTTACATTCAATAAGAGCCTTACATGAGCCCTAAAGTCAATCAAAAGGGTCCCACTTCATGGGTTTAGCCATGTCCCAATGCCATGCTAAAGAATGACAATGAAGGGGTAGCTATAGAAATGTATATATATATATATCTTATCTTGAAAGCATTAGAATCAATGATAAGATCTTTTATAGCATGTGTGAATCCCATGTGGACCTGTGGGATGAACTGCTGATATATACCCAGCTGGTATGGGTTCTAACCTAATTTGATGGATTAGATGGAGGTTATATCAGAAGCCTAACTGATATGATAATCACTATGGACAGAGATTGATTCGTGCACAGAAATATATTTAGTAAAAAATAAAGTGCCATTTAGATTCATTCTAAGGTTAGACTGCATTACATAAAAGTTGAATCTAGATTGCGTATTATTTTTCTGGATAGATTTCTATATATGAGTTCTAAGTCGGTAGCTTTATTTGAATTGATAGGGTTATTGTTGAATGGCACAGGACAAGCCTGGTGGAAAGTGATAGGAGAGGAAGCGACATGGAGACAACTCATAGATCAAAACCATTGGAATGTTGTGATTTATGAAAGAAGGGCAAGGTTTCAAGTTTTTTTAGAAGTACAATAATGGGGCTTGGTAGTGGTGGATGTGACTAACTGAGACACCAGAATCACAACATTCCCTTTAAAGAAACAACATAGGAGAGAGAGAGAGAGAGAGAGAGAGTGAGTTTTAAAGAACAAAAATGCTAATGATCCCAAAAATTCTACTAAAATTTTTACCAAAATTTTCATGGAACTTTTGGGGTCTGTAACATTATTCTTTGAAGAAGTATAATGTTGCTAGATTCTTGACCTTATTGGCATTTAAAAACAGAACACAGTTAAAAATTGAATTTTAGTCGAGGAGATATCAAAAAAACAATAACATAATTGAATTAATATATATGTATTATATTTGTGTGTGTGAAGGCACAAGAATTAAGCTCAAGATCAGCCCTAACTGTGAAGATGGGGTTTTGGCGAAGTTATCCGAGCAGTGTTGGTAAAAACGCGCTCAAAAGCACAAAGCGCGACAGAAGAAGAGCTTTTAGTAGTTAAAATGAAGCAAACTTCCACTACTACTGCAAAGAGTCTATAATTGTCCTATATACTGACAGTAAATATTGTTTGATTTTTTTAATTATTTTTCCCCCTTGTATTCTTCTTCGTCAATCACGAATTTGCAATGAAAATCACTATTTGTTGTTGTTCTTGTTGGGCTTGACTATCCTAGTGAACTACTTACAGCTTTTGAGAGGCTTGCAATTTCTTCACCTCAGCTGCTTCAAGCAGTTGGTGAGCTATGCACATTGCCATGTACAAGCCTACCCATTTGAAATTTCTGTTGTTGCTCTCCCATTATGTTTTTGGCTTTAAGACATAAGTGGGTATGACAAAATTGTGTTGAGTTTTTGGAGCCTAATTAGTACGGTGCACTTCAGCACTTGGTCAAGGATCCAAATCCGCTGTGAGTTGGTAGGGGTTTTCTGAGGGAACTAGTACCCCAGAGGCAAATTGTGTTGAGGGTATTTCAGTAATTTGCTAATATAAATTCGAACTTATATATACACAAGTAGGTATAAGCATATCTCTTCCAATTTTTAGATAATTAATTTTTTAATTTATTTAAGTTATTTTTGTCTCATAAGTTATAAGGTGAAACTATACTAAACATTTGATACAAACTCTTAAAATAAGTTATAAGGTGAAACTATACTAAACATTTGATACAAACTCTTAAAATAATTAGAGAGAGAGAGAGAGAGAGAGGGGGGGGGGGGGAGGTTGCAAGCAACCCAACAAACTGCATCGAATAGGGTCATTGTACTTTTTTCTTCTTTCAATATACTAGAACTAGTGTGAGCGTAGATAATCTTACTAAACCATGTAAATATATATTGTGTTTCTTGTATGTGTAGTTTATTTTGCACCCAGATGTTTTTGATTTTTTCTTTTACAAAAATGATTTTGAGAGAATATGTGATAAATTGGAAACGAGAAAAATAATTGTAAATTAAAAAAAAGTATAAGTGAGACATGTGGCCAGTATAAATGAAATCATTCACATTTGCACCTAGCACATAGAACTTGGGTTAAAAAGCCTTGACATACGCAGAGACGGTCAACTAATAAATTAGAGGGGCGGGCTTCCTCCACTCTGATCACGGCTTGGAGGGTATTGTTTGGTTCGTAGAGGTCTATCATGGGTCTTGTTTTACTAATCTGAATGTGTAGAACTTGTCGAATATTATATGTCGATAAAGAATCATGTTGATCGGATATCGACAGTTATGTGATCAAATCAGTTTTGTATTAAAAAAATAGACGGTGAAAAATAAACGGTTGACAAAAATCTGATCCAATAAGATAGCTATCGATATTTAATCAACGTGATTTTTTACAAGCATATATTACTCGACGAGTTCTACACATTGAATGGTTCGAATTATCGAAACGAGCCCCGTAATAGGCCCCCACGGGTCTAATAGTACCCTCTAGTCCAATCATGGATCGGAGGGAAGCCCAGCCCTAAATCATACTCTCTTCTCAGTGCAACTATATTGGTTTGCAATATTTATTTTGCCTGCAAAGACACTCAAGAAGATAGAGCAGGTTTTGTAATATTTCCGGACCGTTTATTTTTTAAAATTGAACAATATTATATGTATCAATTGATATAAAAAAATACTAATGACTCTAAAAGTTTTATTAATTTTTTTACTAAATATCTCACATGGGTGTGAGACTCACATGGTGTGAGTCCTACACCCATGCGAGACATTTGGTAAAAAATTTGATAAAACTTTTGAGATCTCTAGCATTATTCCTTGATATATCAATTAGTATATTAATAAATGATGTGATGTAATTTTAAAGGTTTTGGGTATTTGTAATTTGTATAACAGGTGAGGTTATAATTTTGAAGTAATAATATCATAACATATATTGGTACACTAATTGATATACCAATTAGTACATGTAGCACCACCGTTTAAAATTCTTTATGTATATTTGATAATTGTAATTTTTTTTTTTATTTTATGGCATTTGTCTCCAAAAAATAGATGACAAGTATGTTTTTAAAAATAAACTATCTATTTTGTTTTTTTAAACAAACACAACAAAATGAAGAAAAAAAAATTATGATTATTAGATTAATTTAATTTTTTCATAAATAATATACATGGATAGTTCTAAAAAATGAATGATTTAGATTATTGAAACAAAACTTGTTGTGGACTCTACTGCTGCTTAAATTCTCTCAAGTTCAAAAGTAAACTTGATAAAAGTCCAATATTAACAAATTATCAAATCAAAATTAATTATGTCACATTATGGTGTTTGGTTATTTTGCAAAGTAATATTAGTTAGGACCTATCATAATGGTTTGGTTTACTATCAAAATAGTTTTCTCTTATGACTTAAAATAGTATTAATTATGCCCTAACATATCTCTATTTAATATTTTATTTTTAAATTCAACCTAAAAATGAGAATACATATAATATGTATTTCATGAAGGTGCATAATAGAATTTTTCTTTCTTTTATATTTCATTATTTATTTATTTATTTATTTATTTTAAATTCAACCTAAAAATAAGAATGCATATCATATGTGTCTTTATCAGGGTGCATAGTAGAATTTTCTTTTGTTTTAGAGTGAAATGTCAACATTTAATCTCAAAACAAAATATATCTATATATACATATATATATATATATATATATATATTATTTTGCACATATTTCTATTTATATAGCATTACCCTTTATGTGATATGATGTTCCTTGATACATTCATTACTTCTGTGAGATTGTTGTAATTTTTTAATATTAATTCAACATGTTATAATATTCTCAAATTAATAGGATTGCGTTAGTAAAAATTCTGTTAGGACTGGGTCGACAACAACCAAGCAATAATCCAAACTACACAATTTAAATAGAAACAATCAAGCAACCGTGATTCTGGTTCAAATGTCTCAAAAGACTAAGGACTTCTCTGGATCAAACAGTGACAGGAAAGTAAACAAGAAGGAAAACAAACTTAACAAGGTAGATTGAATAAAAGGAAACAACTTCAAATTGTTGTATCAACAGATGGTAACAAGGTAGATTAAATAAACAGAAGCAATTTCATACTGAAATCACCTATGCTCACTTAACACGTGCAGATTACAATGATAGATATTACTCCTAAACTACAAACTCAACTACTCCTAAGTCTAAAAGTTAAGTTGTTATGTTGTTGTTGATGTCTTCACATTTTTGCCAATCTTTGGCCTTTATACTTCTTCTTCCACACGCCCCCATGATCTCCCCAATCTGCAACTACAGCTGTGTAACTGCTGCAACTGCTCCCTGACTTTTAAGCCTTCCAAATACATTAATCCTCCACTTCTGTCTGTCGATCTGGCTCTTCTTCAAGTTATTTCATGCCCACAAACTCTTTTAACCTTCTCTCGACAGAGAAAAGCTCCTACTTTGTCTCATGCTTCCTTCTGAGAGGCTGCCCACTAACTCCATGATCACTACTAGTAACTACTCAATCACTTATAGCCAACCCGTATGCAAAAACCCACTTTCAACGGTTAGTCATGATCCTCTGATGCTGGACATTCACTCTAGACTCTGGCCACGTGTCCTCCACTAACTGGACCACCTATTGACAGAACCTGGCAAAAATAGGTGCAAACAGAGTGGTACATATATGGATGACACCAACAACTTATCTTAGGATAACTACTTCTTTCATGACATTTCATATATTTTTTGATATCTCACAAATATGATAGCTGAATGTTAATAATATTTTGGATAAATTATAAATATATTTTTTAAAATTTGTTTAAAATATAGATAATTTTTTATGGTTCTAAAAATGATAAATATTTAGTTATCAAAAAAATTATTTAATAGAAATAATGAAATTCTTAACTACTCTCTTATAGAATAATAAAATTATTTGAATTGTTGATTAAAATATATTTCTAACATCATTAAAAATTATTAATTAATTTGATAATTTATTAATAAAAAAAATTATTATACAATTAAAAACTTAAAAGAATGCGATATAATTTTTAAACTATAAGAAGAAACCATATTTTATATAAATTTCAGATGACGTAACTATAATATATCTAAATATTTATGTTAAGCCTATTTGCTTCATTAATGTGCGTGCCACATGTCAATTAATTTAAATGTACCACACCATAAAAGGTGTATAAAGTATGATTAAAAATATGATAATCATAAACGTTTACTCTTTATCTTAATCCATCATGTAAAATCATATTTAAATCATTATAAAATATGATTTTTTAGCTTTTTAGTTAAAATCTTGACTCGGGAGTCTAATTTGTAATTTTATTAATTCGTTATGTCATGACTATGTTATTAATAAAATTTTCTTTAATTTTTATTTTATTTATTACAAATAGATGTGTAAAAAATTAAAAAGTAAATGATGTAATTTAAATAAATTGGCTTTTTTAATTTATCCCAAACCAAACCTTAAACATGATCAAAAGTGTATGTATGTAAAAGGAAAAATTTGTGCACCATATGCACTTTATAATTAAAAAAATGATATAATTTCAATTTTTGAATCATAACTAAAAAAATATGAATGGCATCTCTCTCTAAGCTTCCCTTTCTAAGCTTTTTGTTGGGTGTGTGTAGACTCGCCTTTTTCGCGCCTCGCCTTTCGGAAAGGGTTTGAAAAGAAGGTCTCACAGTTCGGACTCCCGCGGTTCTGAATCTAGTCTAACAAGTGCAATGTGAAACTGATAAACACCAAAGAGTCCAAATCCGACAAACCTTTTTGAAAAATCAATTTTAAATCAAATAATGCCAAAATTTGACTGCTTTGTCAGATACAGAGTCGCCACCTAAATATTTTGTTTTTTGGGAAAATTTAGGAAACCTTGACTCGTGCCAAAGGCCACGTATCCATCATCACCAAAGTTGCCTCGGCTCGGGAACTTAGGTATGAGAGGGGAAGGTCCTGAAATGAGCATCCCCTGCCCGCCTGATCAAAGATTGGCCTCTACTAATCATAATATACATTTTTATAAACATTATGTGCTCTTGTTCCGGTTATTAAACTAGCTTTACTATGTGATGCGCACAAGCAAGTATAGACTAGTTTGAAAAACTTGGAACAATTCAACTCATGTTTGTTTGCGAAAATGATTTGAATTTGCCATCCCAAGTGGGCTTAAAGATGCGGCTTTGCCACCAAACATAGTGGGTTTAAAACATGATTTGCCACAACAAAGTGGGCTTAAAACGCGCATTCGTTGAATCGTTCCAATTCAAACAACAAGCCTTCATCCACAGGCATTCAAACAGTTTAGCATTTAAGCACATAGCCTCATGACAAGCATGCTAGACATGATAACATGGCAATCACACTCATGCAAGTATGCTAAAGCATAAAAATTCACCGAGTACTCCAAGCCAAGACAGAAACTAGTTAGAAAAATGCATGATCCTAACTATACAAGATGTAGAGACCCTAATTTTTGGTAATTACATTTGAAACCCTAAGCCTTAGGTTATTTCATTTTAGTTCCAAATTTCATAAAATTTTACAAAATGGTCCAAGAAAGAATAATTTTTCTGTATTTATTTTGTATTATAACTAAATCCTAGAATGCCATTTTTATATTTGAAAATACCCTTAACAGTTAGTTTTTATTTATTTTAACCCTTAGTCTCTACATTAATTCATACATTTTATTTGTTTTAGCCTATTTGAATATTTATTAGTTCTTTGCACCTTTATTATTTATTTGAGCAAATAAATATCTTTAAATAAATATTTTTATTATTTATTTGAGCAAATTAGTGGGAAAAAAAATATCTAGATATTTATTATTTTCCTTAGTCTTTAAGCAAGATGGTAAAATGGTCTTTTTAACCCGAATTTATGGCCTATAAATTGAGAGCCTTGTCTTAATTCCACACCCACATTTTCAGCAGCCTAGGGAGAGGGTGAGAGAAGGAGAGTGTGATTAGGGGAAGTAGAGAAAAAGAAGAAGAAAAAAAAAAAAAGAGAAAAGGAAGAAAATGTGCCTTCTTGAGTCAAGGTAAGAATACACCCCATCCATGTCTTCTCCAATTCTTTCACCCATCTCATCCTATTGTCTAGATTCCCTCTTGTGTTGCATATTAATGGTAAATATGGTTTTTGATGTGTATGAAAAGTGTAGGCTTGATTTAGTGACTTCGCCTTACAAATTTGTCAAATTATGTACTGCTGCAACTTCTCTAATTTCAAAGAAATATCAAACCTATTTATTTCTCAAATCTGAATTTAATGTAGGATATTTGGTGTGTTTAGAGCTTGTGATAATTTTATTGGCCCCTCCTTGTGTGATTTTAGGGCTTGGATATTGTGTTTAAAAATCTGGTCCTGAGTCTGTGAAAAACAATCCACTTCTTTCAATTTTATAAAATTCCAGAAAAATCATCTCATGTGGGTTCTTCTGTCAAAATTTAGAATTCTGAATCCTCTTTCCAACAGAATTTATTTGGGTGAAAATCATCGGGTAGATTGAGAGGAAAGCTAGTTTTCCCAAAGGGTGACAAATCTGGACAGGTTTTCGAATATAGCTTGTGAATGAATTTCTGGAGGTGCTGTGCAAATTCTGAGAATTGGAACTAAAACTAGACAAGTTGATTATTGTTTCTGTGCAATTTCAGCCCTAATTTGACCTGGAAGTATTTTTACCAAAGAATTCTTGTTAGCCCTGCATAACTGAATAGTGCTGAAAATGGTGTTTTATTGTGTTATTTGTCTCCAAGTATTTCAAAGCATGCCTAATGTTGTTTTCTTGCCTTACCATACTTATGTATGATTATCATGGGCTAGATTTCCTCTCTTATGTTTTTCTCATGCTCTCTTATATTACCGAATTACCGAATGTGACTATCTTGCTTGGCAAAAGATCTAATAAACGGGAAATGATAAGGGGTTGGCAATGGGTGATGTTCACATTAGTGTTGTGGAATAATTTATATATATGAATGACATGAATTATGATGTGATTAAAACCAAATGAGTTAAGTCTTGCTCAAGTGGTCTAAGCGAGCCCCTAGGTTGACACAGATGTATTCAGACTCTATGTGGTGGTTTCAGGGTGTAAGCGAGCCCTAGGCACGATTTGGGTGTAAGTGAGCCCATTTGCTTGACTGTCCCTTTTGAGGTCCATCAATGTCACTGACCGGTAAATAACTGGGAGATGGACATAGATGGTAAGGTCTGCAAAGCAGTAAAAGGGAGAGTTTTGAATAGTCCGGTGTTCAATCCTTGTGGTTGGGTAGAAGGATCTATTTGGGGGATTCTAGATGTTTAGTCTAACTACTAATTTATAGAACTATTGTATGTTATGTTACCCAATTTGTTCTGTGTATGGTTGATTGGTTGATAGAAGATATGGGGGTATATGTGTTTTTACTGGGCATTCCAAGTTCATGGCATGTCATGCCAAGTGATGAAGCAGTTTACAATGGTGAAGGTTATTGCGAAGGCAAATAAGATGAAGTGTTGGAGCTGTGGTTTATATGAAGACTTAAACTAGTAGTTTTTTTTATCCTTTTGACTTTTGGTTTGGCAATGTTTTGGTAATCTTGTAATGAAATATAAACGAATTATCTGTGATATTAACTTTGGTTATATGTATATATATATATATATATATTAAGATGTTTTGGTTATCTATCCTACTTGTGTTGTATTATTGTATGTATTTAACAGCCCGGAAGTTGGGGCATTACACAAAATGCCTAATGCAACACATGCAATTAATAGGCTCGGCTACTAATATGACATATGAATCGATTTGAACAACATGCAATTAAACACGTATTCAAAGAAGTATTGAAATGACGATGCAGTTTGAATGATGCGCCGAGCCTTGGTGCATGCAATATGAATGAATGGATGCATGCATGCGATATGCTAATTAAAACATGACCCTAATCTAACCATCAAAAGCGATTAAATAAAAGGGAGAAAGACGTGGGGTTGGAAGACATACACATATGCACGCACACTTATTACAACATTACGCCCTTGCGAAGGAGGGTCCAAATGAATAAGCTAACTAACTAGCTACACTAATTAAGCTAACTAATTATTACAAAACTCGAAACTAATTAACTATTCTAGTTAACTAATTACAAAACGAAATTGAATAACTAGTTAAACTAACTAATTATTTACAACACTTAATTAGCTACAACTAATTAATTACAAGAAGTATTTAAGCTATTGCTAATTAAACTAATTAGCTAATCCTGGGAAGCAAGGAATGCATGCATGCTAGATCCTTCACCCGAAAAAGCCACTACTTTGCTGCTGCAAGCCTTTGTTTGCACATTTGATCACTGAAAATTCTGCTAACTTCCAGAACATCTTTGCTCCACCTCAGGAACACACTGTGCAAAAACCACTGATGGCCGACAAAAGGGACAAAGGGCCGGTCGGCTACCATTGGTGGCCGGTCGGCCATTGATGGTGGCTGTTGGCCACTGCTGGCTCACATTTTCATGCTACAACAGAGAGCAAAACAGTGTATTCTCACAGGTTGTCTGTACTGTTTATCCTCCTTATCATCACACAAGCTCAAAGCAGAGAAACTCTTGGCCCTCAAACCATTAATCAAGAAATTTCCATGCATGATGGCTAAAGGACCAAGTTTGTACAAGTTTAATAAATGCACAAACAAAACCAAAATGACCACCACCCTATCATACATGATCAAGGACAATGGTGACCTAGGAAAATGACACATTTCATCACTATGAGTATGAAATGTTCCATTCTCCTTGTGTTCAAATTAACATCCGATTTGAACATATGCAATGCAACACGAAGAATGCTTATCTTGCACACTTTTACTTACCAATTTTGTTTACTCATTTTAAATACCAAACCATTCATTAGTCAATTTGTCCATTGGTAAGTGTCTTCTAAAGTGAAAGAAGTGTCAATCAAGAGGTAGTTCAAGGCATGAGGGAAGCTTCATGCCGTTGGTAATGAACCCTCAAAAGAGGATTAAACTATTAAGCATGAGCCTCAACTTCAAGCTTAAACAACCCTAAGGTTGAAACAACCCTCAAAACAAATGAAAAGTGAAGAAATAAGGGAGGTTGCAGAGATTGTATGTGTTGAAATTGAATGATAAAAGCACTAAAAACATGCAACCGACTCACACCAATAAAGGTTAAAGCCTTAAAACACTAAACTAGTGAAGGAATTAACACTACAATTATGCAAAACAAGACTCAAACAAGCTAACCAGCCCAAAATAGAGCTAAAATAGGTCAAAACAGAGCCTAAAACATGCTGGACTTAAGCTAAGTTAAGTTAGAAAAACATGCTAACATGTATGGCTAACTAAGCATGCAAACAAGACACAAGGAGAGGAGGCTAACCCCTCCAATTTTGGACTTCAAAATGAAATTTTAGCCACTAAAATAGCTCTGAAAAACAGTGTTTAAAAGCTCTGAAAGATGATGCAAGGGTGGAAAACACGAAGGGAAAGGCCTCCATAACAAGGTACAAAGAAGGGCTATCAACCCCTTAACCTTTAATGGCCTTAGGACCCAAGCTTCAACCCAAAAACACAGAGTTTTTATAGCCCAAAATTAGTTGGAAAACATGCTGGAATGAAGACAAAAGTAGCTAAAACAATAAGCTAAAACATGGCAATTTAAGCTAGTAAACAAGCCAAAGGAGGGGTGGCTAACCCCTCTATTTTTGAGACTTCAAAACCACTTTTTTGGCCTCTGAAAACCTCTGGAAATCAATGGTAAAAATCTCAAAAAAAG
The DNA here is from genome assembly GCF_055761805.1 of Camellia sinensis. Taxonomy (NCBI): domain Eukaryota; kingdom Viridiplantae; phylum Streptophyta; class Magnoliopsida; order Ericales; family Theaceae; genus Camellia; species Camellia sinensis. The sequence goes on along the minus strand of NC_138967.1, from coordinate 13,068,096 downwards.
TTGATGAAAGAATGGGAAACACAAGTGGAAAGGCTTAGAGAGCAAGGTTCAAAGAAGGGTGATTAATCCCTCTACCTTTAAAAGCCTTAAACCACAAGCTTCAACCCATAAAAACAGGTTTTAAAGAGCTTAAAAACAACAAGAAAATATGAAAAACAAATGGTGTAAAGATGGTACAAAGGCAAGAGAAAGTATACCTCTTGGAGAGGAGTGAACCCTTAAGCCATAAACCACCAATTTCCACACTCTCAAGTGCTTCAAGAGCTCAAATCCAAGCTCAAATCACCTCAACAAGAAGCTCTCTAGGTTTGGTTTAGTGTGTTGGGCATAGGCTATACAAGTTGCAAAAGAGAGAGAGAATTGTAGAGAGAGGATATTTTTCAAAATATATTTCTCTCCTAAATGTTTTCTAACCTTGAAAGCAAGACGAGAGCCTTTTATATATAGAAAAATAGTCCCTTAGGTAGAAAATATCAACCCTTGGACAGCTGGAGATTTTGGGGGACAGCTGGCACAAAAATATCTAGCTTTTTCACCATTGGCCGACAAGTTTCAGTGGTGGCCGGTCGGCCATCAAAAATCTGCTTCCAAGCCCAACTTCAAATGAGTATATCTCCTTAATCCAGACTCTTTTGTAGGTCATTATTGAGCCTAAATTAAAGCCCCAGAAGTCTACTTTCCAATGGAAGTGGCCTCACATCATAATTCTAAGTGTGCTAAGAGGTATGCCTATTTTAGTGAAGGTCGCTCAGTTTTGGCTTAATCGGATGGATGCCTAACTTTAATCAGCCATATTTCCCTTATCTGGACTCGGCTTTAGGAGATTCTTGAGTCTAAAATGAAGCCCCAGAAGTCCATTTTCCAATGGTAGTGGCCTCACAACTTAAGTCCAAGTGTACAAAAGGATAGACTTGATTTAGTGAAGGCTGCCCGGTTCTCTATTAACGGTTTATGTCCAACTTCTTCCCTAACTAGGTTTCTTCCCTTTCCTCCAATTTTCTTCAACTCCAAGCCTCTAAATAATATATTTTAAATATTTTTGAAAGAGTTCACCTCTCATCCATTTATTTCCACTTTGTCCTTGCTCGGTTTACCGAAAAGTGCAATTTTAACGAAATGCGAGCTTCGGAACATTGTAGAAGCATTTCAAAAATATTTTTAAAGAGAGGGTTTTAAGGTCTAAAAAAGTTTTGGTCCAAAATAGGGTGTAAGGTTGGGATTTAGAGCTCTTCTTGTTGAAGAAATCGAACGTTTGCATAGCATAACTTTTATCATCGAGTGATCAATCGGTGGCGCCCAAGTCTTAAGGGCGGTAAAAAATGAGGTGTCTACAGTGTGCCATTAGGGGTGGGGACGGGTTCCGACCGCCGGCCTCTTCTCTCCTCATTCCACATCATTTTTCTCATTTTCTTTGTCTTTTTGTTTAATAATATTATAAGCTTGTCATTTCAACCCTTTTTATCGGCGTTACCACCACCACATCGCCACTAGATCTGCCACATTTCCCGCCTCTATGGATCCACTCTCACTAGATCTGCCTCATCTCTTTTAGATCTGCCTCTACTCATCGGGATTGATATCGTCTCCCCTTTTTCCAATCTTCTGAATCTGATGTTTGGCTTGCACCCAAACTTTCACCCTTGCGTCCAAAACTTTAAAATCTAGTTTTAGATCTTCTCATAATTTGAAATCGATACTGTTTAACATGTTTGTTATATATTGGGCAACCACCTTAACCTCAATGTTCCATCCTGACCAGTAGAAGTGGGGTCTTTAGATTTCAAGTTGAAGGTTGTGGTATAATAGAGTTTTGGATGCGTTTGGCGACTTGAATTTGATTGCTTTCAGATTGTTTTTTTTATTTATTTATTATTTTTTGTAATAATCTTCCATGTGTGGAGGTTATGTCTGTCCTATGTAAGGGTTTTTTCTTTTCTTGTATGAATGTTAGGATTTTTCCTCTAATGAAAGTTTGTTATTTCTTTATGAGGTCTTTTGGTACCGCTGTACAAGATTTATTTGATTTTTTATCAGTTTTGCAATAAAAATTTTCTTCCTAATCTGAAAAAAAATAAAATTTTAAAAAATATATCATAAAATAAACACAACATGAGGCATAACTAAAGAACACATAACTAAAATAATGTCAAAATTATAAATATAAAAAAAGATACCGTTGTACAAGATTGATCTAATTTTTTATCGATTTTGTAATAAAAATTTCTTTCGGATCTAAAAAAAATAAAAACTAAAAAATATATATCATAAATAAACACAATATAAGATATAAGTAAAGAACTCATGACTCATAACTAAAATAATGTCATAATTATAATAAAAAAAATGATTATAATTAAAGAAAAAAATGACATAACTAAAAGTGTATATGATACATCCTTTCAACAGGAAGGAAGTAGGGTTGTGCATGGACCCACACAACTCGATGTACCCGTTCGACCTGTCCGAACTTGACAGCTTGCGGTCAATTTTGATTCACAAAACAGTCGGAAGGGGTTTATGCAAATCAAAATATTCAAGTTCATGGTCAGTGGCGGTTTTGAATTGTATTCACCTGTTGAAACCGACCCAACCGCATTTTTAAAAAGCGAAAGATAAGACAATCACAGTCGGTTTCATTATCTTGGTTGATGTGATTGTAATTATTGACATTCATATCTCAGTGGGTTTCAGGACATTGGTTGTTGTAATTGTTATTATTAATATTCATGTATGTCATTGGAATAAGTGTAATATGCTCCATAGAGAAAAATTCCAGACTCTTTACATCTCTCAACTCTTCGTTTCTTCCATAAAAGAAAAAAATTTGTTTCTATTTCCTCAAAAAACTCTTTGTTTCTCTCTGATCTCTCACCTTCCAACCTTCTCTATCTCTGTTTACCTTCAATCAAACCTCTGACTTCTTTCACCCCTCCCCATCTCATTTGCCTCACCCTTACGCCTCAACTGGCCATACTCATTTGCATTCAAGCGAATTTGACTCTTAATTGTGACGACGAAAGAATACGATCCAATCTTCCTTTAGAAAGCAATATAATGACAACGATGATGTTGACGGAGGTTTCAACCAAATCTAAGATCTCAATTGGTGATTTCCTTATGAGATCTTACTTCAGATTTTTTTTGTGCGTATATATATATGTTAAATCCTTAAGTTTCACCAACTTGGGGACTCGCCCACCAACTCAATTGACATGAGCAGTCAATTTCGAAATTACAAACGATCAAGATTAGTTTGCAAAATTGTAACCCAATCATGTTTGGTTAGGTTGGGAGTAAAGGTCAAACTCGACCCATGCACAGGCCTAAAAGGGGGTATACATTAGAATTTCCCAAAAATTTTCCATGTAAAGGTGTTGGACTATTTGTATAATTTACAAAAAGGAAGAAAAATAAAAAATAAAAAATTTAAATGGCATTGTTTGGTAGACGACGACGTATCAGCTAGCTCTAGTCTTCTTCTAGATTAACCCAAACAAGGATGCAACAATTTTTGCTGTCATTATCATCAGTAACCTCGTTCTATTCTTCAGATTAGAGAGAGAGAGAGAGAGAGAGAGAGAGAGAGAGAGAGATGTCGTGCTTGTGTTCTTGATGTGCGTCTTTAACGTGCGGTCTCTGTTCATCGGTGGCCTCTGGGATCTCCAAACGATTAGCTTGAATCGCTTATTGCGGTGTCTTCCGCATCTCCTCAATCGTTTCATGGATCCTCTGAGAAGTTGGAGCTCCTCTCTTGGAGAAAATCCCATGTTAGTTTCTTCACATTTTCTTAATTACTTGTGTGATTTGATTGATTGCCATAAGTTTTCTGATCTGGGTTTCTTTTGTTTATTGTGATTTAGTAGTATTTTTATCATTTGGGTTCTTGTCCAAGAGGAAAAATTAAATCTTTTTATTCACATTTGATCAATTCATGTGTATGTATTCCCGGTGAGTGCTTAGAATTTAAGGGTAGTTTGATTGGGCAAATTATCGCATAGGATTGAGATTATTAATCTACAGGCTCATATTCTTTTGTTTGGTTACAAATTTTATTATTTGGATTAAATTTCAGTGATCACTATATCTAACAAATTGACGAATTTTTTTAATCCTAAGAGCATATAGTTCAGTAAAATTTTCACCAAATTTGAGTAAAAAAAAGGTAATTTTCTCAATATGATATGAGCAGCTTCAACCGTTCCATTATAGCGTGCATCAAAACAAAGGGGACGACCAGCCGATCGATCGGGTAGCCAACTCAAAATTGTTTTTTCCCCCTCCCAATCTGTTCCCAATTCGTTTATTATTTCTTTTTCCCTCCATTACATATTTTTCATTTTTGGTTGCCTCCAATAATGATTTCCTTCCAAAACCTGATATAAACAAATTATCCATGTACCATATACCAGACAAGTGATACGTTATATCTGAAAGGTACATAACTAAAAGAAAGCATAGCATAATGAGTATCTTAAATTCCATGATGTTCACTTCATTTTCATCATCTTCTTCTTTCTCATCCTCTGATGATGAGTCTGATAATGAATATATGGTCACACTTTTGGGGGCTTATGAGATGAATAATGTTAGTATGATTCAGATTCTGCAATCAACTGATAGATCAAAGAAAAGAGGTGGTTCTGTTATAGGTCATAAGTACATACGTCGCGATAGAAGGAAGGGTCATGAGTGATTGTTTGCGGATTATTTTGTGGCAAATCCAATTTATTCACCTACAACATTTCGAAGACGTTTTTGAATGAGTCGTCCTTTGTATCTGCGAATTTTGAATGCCATCAAAGCACACAATCCTTATTTTGTTCAAAAAGAAGATGCAGCTCATATTCTTGGATTGTCTCCCCTACAAAAGATGACTTCAGTGTAGACACCCCATTTTTGACCGACCTTAAGACTCAGACGTCATCAATTGAGCGCTCGGTGATTGTGCATGTTGTGCTCGTTTCGAGTTTCCGGAGTTTCGGTTGGGTGCCTTGCCTCCGAGCCTCTGAACTTTTTGTGCTTTGGCTTGGTTTGTGGACCAAGCCTTGTTTTCCTTCCCTGGAGGGAGGGAGGGGTCTTGTAAACCCCCTTTTGTGGTCGTAGACCACTTTTCGCTCTTGGAGACTAGTTTTCGATTTTCGGAGTCTTCGGCCACGCGCTTTGACTCGGGACCGCTTAACGTTCTCCGTTTGGCATGGTTTTTGAACCACACCTTGTTTCCTCTGCCTAGAGGAACACTGTGGTCTGGAAGACCACTTTTGTGGTCTTAGACCACTTTTGATACCGGTAGACTAGTTTTCGAGGCTTCGGTTGCGCGCTTTGCCTCCCGAACTTTCGTCTTGCATCTTTTTTGGTTTGTTTTTGGTACAAACCTTGTTTTCCTTGTTTGGAAGGTGGTACAAGGGTGGGAGACCAGTTCTTCTCCTTGGAGATCACTTTCCTCTACGCCAGCCAATTTTCTGGTCGGCCAACTGGTCTCCTTGGTCTTTGGGCCATATTTTCTGGTCGGCCACCACACCACTGCATTATTTTCATGCTTTAGACCTCTCCTACCCATGGCCGACCAATTTTTTGTCTTGGGAGACCACTTGTGGTGGTCGGCCGACCACTTCAAGTAGATGGCCGACCACTTTAAGTGGTCGGCTGCTTTTTTTTTACCTTTTTGGAGATATTTTTGGGCCAGCTGTGCCAGCTGGAAGGCACAGAAGCCATCCCATGGAGGATGGCTTTAAGCCTAAAGCTTGTCCAACAAGCTTGAGCTTTGTTCTCTATAAAGGAGAACCTCCCCCCCTTCCTCCAGGTTCAGATCTTTGGCCTTGAGCTATACATATACATCTTTGTATCTATCTTGCTCTGGCTCTTCATTTTTGTGCCTTAAAGTGTAATTTCTTTAAACTTTAATACAAACACACACTCAAACACCATCCTTTTGTTGCTGAGGTTTCTTGAGGTTTGTTTTGGTGCTTTTGGACTGGTTTTGATCCAAGAAAGCTGCTGGAGTGGTAGCCTTGAAGAGGTTCTACAAGGGTAAGTCAACTAGCCCTTTAACCCTTTGTTTTGCTTAAGCTTTTAGACCTATTTTCATGGTGTTTTAGACTTAACTTCCTACTGCAAAAAGTTCTATTTTTCAGTCCTTAAAATGTTTGTTTAAGGTCGCTTTTTTGTTGGGGGTGGTCTACCCCCTCTTAGGCCTTATTTTGAGCCATCTCTTTTGGCTCTTATTTTAGGCTTTGCATGACCTTTCTACCACTGAAATCTAGAGGATTTTCAGTGGTGGAAAGGTGGTTTTGAGGTCCCAAATAGGAGAGGGTCATCCCCTCTCCTTATGTTTTGTATGCTTGCTTTGAATGCCTCATGTTTGAGCATATTTATTAAGCTTGTGTTGGCTTGTTCTTAGCATGTATTTGGAGTTATTTTGAGATGACATACCACTGTTTTTGGTTGTCTTGAGCACCTCATCCATGCTTAATACACTTGTAGTGTAATCCTCACAAACTAGCTTTGTATGCCTCATGTTTGAGCATGTCTTTCTAGCATGTTTTGAGTCCATTTCAGCATGTTCTTGGTGTTGTTTTACCATGTTATACCTCTTTTAAGGTTTGGTTTAATGGCTTTTTGCATGCTCCATGCACTTGTAGTGCAATTCCATGAACTAGCCTAATGTGTATTATGCTTTAGACTATCACTCTAGCATGATTTTGGCTTAACTCTAAGAAGCTTTTGTTCATGTTTTAGTATGCTCTAGCTCTGATTTGTATTGTTTTGATCATGCATGCCATGCTTTGTATAGCTATAATGCATTCTAGCTTGTTAGCTTTGTGTATCAAGTCCATTAGCATGCATTACTTGGACTATTTTCATGATTTGGCATTGTTTGAAATGTGATTTCAGTCCATGTTTCATGTTCATACACTCACATCTTTCACTTATCCAATGCGTTGGAGGGTTTGCCCTTTATGCCTTAAACATGAGTCATTGCATATGCCTTCATGCCTAAGCTTGCGAGCTATCATTCCAATGTGTTTTTGGGGTTATTTTGCCATGATATAACTCTAATTTTTGTTGGCGAAGCCATCTCATGCTTGGTCTTGGTAGGTGTAGTGTAACCCTCCCTTTTGGCCTTGTATGCATCATTCCTTATGCCCTTCATGCTAGCTTGTCTTGGCTTCCTTCCATGCATGTTTTAGACTCAATTTGGGATGTTCTAGGACTATTTTGGATTGCCTTTACTATATGCTTCATGTTTTGCATAGTTGTAATACAAATGCCTATGCTAGCTTCAAGCTTCGAGCACCATTGCATGCTTCATTTGTGTTGTGTACATGATTTAGCATCACTTTACATGACATTTCAGAGCATATAGACTTGCCATGTTCCTACTTCTTCCACTCTTTAAGTGCCTTTGAGGGTTGTGCATTTGTCGCCTTGTTTGTGGCTTATCATGCATGCCATCTTGCCTAGGTCCTTGAGCCCTCATCTCAGCATGTTTTGGTCTTTGTTTAGACCTATTTGAGCTCTGTCCATGATTGGTTCAATCATTTGTGCCATGTATTGCATGCCCTTTTGTGTAGTCCCTTTACTAGCTTTATGCCTTAAGGACCCTAGCATGCCATACTTGTGTTGATTGAATGATTTGGCATCATTTCATACCTTATTTCAGAGCTTATAGTGTTGTTACACTTCTACATTTGTCACTCTTTGAGCACTCTTGAGAGTTGTGCTCTTATGTCTAGTTGATGGGCCATTGCATTGAGCATGTTGGTCTTGATCTTCATGCCTTAGTTTTAGCATTATGGCCACTGATTTGGGCATGACTGAGGTCTGTCCATTTTTGGTTAAGTCCATTGAGCACCTTATTTACATTGTGCATGCTTATGTTCTTTGCATTGCGTATGCTAGGTAGTTACATTGCATTGAGTATGCCATGTTGTTACATCGCATTGTGTATGCCATGTTGTTCATTGCATTGTGTATGCCATGTTCTTTGCATTGTGCATGCTTATGTTGCATCGCATTGAGTATGCCATGTTGTTCATTGCATTGTGTATGCCATGTTCTTTGCATTGCGTATGCTAGGTTGTTACATTGCATTGTGTATGTCATGTTGCATTGCATGTTTGCATGCTCATTGTGCATGCTTATGTTGCATGCTTGAGTTGCTTTGCATTTGTTTGGATTAGGTGTTAGTCCAAACACGAGAAACGAGGGACGTTTCATACTTGAAGTGATGAAACGTGCCTCAATTCTCGGTTGCCGACGCTCCTGATCATACATGATAGAGTTTTAGGCTTTATGTGTTTATATGTGCATTCATTTCATATTGAATTGTGCAATTTGGCTTCTCAGCCACCATGCATCGAGATGCGTGATTGGTGGCCCGAGAGTCGAGAACCACACTCCCTTGAGCTTATGAAATGATAGAGAGGGTGGTTGTGAACACATATGTTGCAAATACATTGCCATGCCCTTTCTTGCTCTTTGTTGTAGCAAATTGGAGAAGTGCAGCAAAAACTGGCCGGCCAGTCAGAAAAACTAGCTGACCGACCACTTTTTCTGGTCTGCAGCAACAAAAAGTGGTCGGCCAGTGGCTGGAAGCATCAACAACTGGTCGGCAGCCCTCCCACAAGTCCCCAAGGTGAGTTAGAAGCTTTCTGGAGCTTGGTGCAAGGTTCTGAGAACAATTGAAAACAGAGGCGAGTTAGGGCATCGCGACGAATTTCTGAACGAGGCGATCAAGTATGCATACACTCTTCTCTCTTTGAAACTCCTGTTTTACTACTTTACTTAGCTAATTTGCTTAGCTAGTTTATGCTTTGGTTTGTAGTTAATTAGCTAATGTGCTTAGCTATTCGATTTGTGTTGTAATAGCTTAATTAATTAGCTTGTTAGTTAATTAGTTTTGCAATGTAATAATTAGTTTAATTAGCTTAGATTAGCTAGTTAGCTCATTATTCGGACCCTCTGTCAAGAGGGCCAACTGTTGTAATAAGCGTGCGTGTGTGTGATGTATGTCTTCCAACCCCCATTTCTTTCTCCCTTTTACTTAACCGCTTATGATGGTTAGTTTTAGGGCATATTTTGATTAGCATACTTATGCTTCGCATGCGTGCATTCATTCATCTGTATTGCATGCACCGGGCTCGGCGCATCATACTAACTGCATTGTATTTCAATACATTTACTTGAATACGTGTTCAACAGCATGTTATCAAGTTGCATTTCATATGCCATTCTAGAATAGCCAAGCCTATTTTAGTTGCATTCTCGCATGTGTTGCATTAGCCATCTTAACATGAACTAGGATCATACATGATTTCTAACTAGTTTTCTGTTTTGGCTCGGAGTATACTGTGAGTGTTTATGTTTTAGCATACTGCATGTGTGTTAGTGTTACCATGTAAGCATGCTTGCCATGAGGCTAACTGCTTATTTGATTAACTTCCTGAATGTCTGTGGGTGAAGGTTGGATTGCTTGAATTGGAACAATTTATCAAAATCCTCGTTTTAGCCTACTTGCGAGTAGCAAACTTCAAATCATTTTCACAAACGAATATGCAATGTTTTGTTCCAACTTAGGCGATCTAGTCTATATTTGTTTGATGTGCACATAACATAATAATTCTAGGTTAATAACCGGAATAAGAACACATGTATTTTCAAAAACAAAATATCATGCTTAGTAAAGGCCGATCTTTTGATCGAGCGAGCAGGGGTGCTCATTGCATGACCTTCCCCTCTTGTACCCAAGTTCCCGAGCCGAGGCAACTTTGGTGATGACAAACACGTGGCCTTAGGCACAAGTTAGGGTTTCCTAAATTCCCCCAAAATAAAATATTTAGGTGGCGACTCTGTATCTGGCAAAACAGTCCATGTTTGGCACTTCTTTATAAAAATTAGTTTTCCAAAACGATTTGCCGGATTTGGACTCTTTGATGATTTATCGGTGTCACATTGCACTTTATGAGATTAGATTCAGAACCGTGACATGAGTCCGAACTTGTAGTAGCCTCAAGAACAAAACGGAATTTCGCGCCCTCGCAGTGCGGAGCCAGAGAGTTCTCCGGGGCACGTCTACATTCAGCTATGGGAATATTGTCATATGAAGTGGCAGCAGATGCAGTTGATGGTTATATACGTATTAGAGAAAGCACTGCAATTCGAAGTTTGCAACACTTTTGTAATTCAGTAATTGAAATCTTCGGACCAGAATATCTGAGATCTCCAACACCAACTGATATTGCTAGATTACTTGCTATTGGGGAGGTTCGGGGGGTTTTTGGGTATGTTAGGAAGTTTAGATTGCATGCATTGGGAGTGGAAAAATTGTCCAAAGGCATGGCAAGGTCAATACGTAGGCCATAAAAAAAAGCCAACCATCATTCTTGAAGCAGTAGCTTCTTATGACTTGTGGATTTGGCATGCATTTTTTGGAATGCCTGGATCACACAATGACTTGAATGTGTTGGATCGATCGCCCTTGTTTTCTGATCTTGCTCAAGGTAAAGCTCCCCCTGTCCATTACACTATTAATGGGCACAGTTATAATATGTGTTATTACCTTGCTGATGGTATACACCCTCAATGGACAACACTAGTTCAAACAATCTCTTCTCCCCAAGGAGCAAAGAAGTAACATTTTGCAATGATGCACGAGTCAGCAAGGAAGGATGTAGAGTGGGCATTCGGAGTGCTTCAATCTTGATTTGCAATTATAGGTGGCGCCGTACGTTTTTGGGATCTGAAAATGCTTGGGAACATAATGAAGAGTTGCGTTATATTACATAACATGATTGTTGAAGATGAGAGAGAGGAGCACCTTGATTTTGATTATAAACTTTCATCAACCAACGCACCAGGACAACTTTCCTGTATTCCTAACAATGACTTCCAATCATTTATGTCTCGTCATTTAGGTATTGGAGATAAAGATGCATGTTATACCCTCCGTAATGATTTAACAGAACATATGTGGCATCTTTATGGTGAAAACTAAATTCATCACGTCGATGCGAACATGTAATTTTGCTTATTTTTTGGAATGGGAGGTTGTCAGCTACTGTTTGTTGTTAGTACTCTTCATAATTTTTTCAATATTATCCAAGTACTTGACAAGTTTTGTTTTGATAATCCAATCTATAAATTTGACAATTGATAAATGTTCTTTGCTGATTATCCAAGATTATCCAATTCACAATTTATTGATGTTGTTTTCTTATATATATATCCACATATATTAAATTACTAAACAATTGCAGTTTTTAATAACCATGTCTTAATCAGTTACAAAATAATTACCAAAGGCTTGCTGATGTTGGAAGCCTTATATTTAAAAATTCATTCATAAATTTGGAAATTCATTTATTCAGTACATCATAAATATTCAACACCTCATTAATTTGACAAATCAATGAGGCTACAAATTTAAAAACTTAATTTGTTTTCAGATGTGGCATACGAGCCTTATTTGATGAGTCAATGCCTCTTGACACACACCACCATCCACACACACCACCATCCAACTAATTCATTAAACCAATTTACCAACCACATTAATTCCCTCCACCACCTACCTCATTTATTGACCCTCTATATCAGCTCAACATTGGATAGAAATGGCTATACAAAATCTGCTCCATAAACCCCAAGCTAAAGTAGTAACCAAGATCAGCAAGCCAAATTCTGTTCCCCAAACACCACATATTCACTCTATACAAACTTTATATTGGAAGTGTGAATCGATATAATTAGCAAGCCAAAGCAACTGAAGCAACAGGTCGAACAACAGCAGAAACAACAAGCCGAACAACAACAGAAACCCAATTTCGTGAGTGTACAACACCGGTCAACTAGTGGGTCAACCAGCCCTGCTTATTTTTTTTTTCTTTCAGTGTGCACTTCTTTATCTGTTGCTCTTCTGCACACCACACTTCACACCATTTGAGCTCCTCACACTGAATGTCAACTCTAATTCACCTTTGATATTTAACACATTTCCATTTTAATTTGAGCTCCTCTGTAATTCACCATTGATATTGAACACATTTCCATTAAAATTGAACAAATATTCACATCATGCCTAGAACAAAACGAGCCAGACCAGAACATGGTGAAAGCTCTAACCCTTCACCACGCCAACAACAGCAGCCTGAAAATGAGGCTTATCCTACTTCTGATTTTCTCAGTGAAAATCATGAACAAGCCTTTGAAAGCTTCTCCAAGCGACCTATTGTAATCAGGAGGAGGGTCCATCTACCACTTCAATATGATCAACTGTTAGTTAGCAAACTTGAGTCAATGGGGTGGGTAAATTTAATTAATTTAGCGCAAAAGGTATATCCACAACTGGTGTCTTTATTTTATGTTCACCTAAGAGTTATTAACGAAGAAGATGAAAACTTTACTCTTTTGTCTTATGTGGATGGAAAAGGTATTTAGTTTGATATCCCTACTTTAGCAGGAATTATTGGAGTTGAGGAAAGGGATATGCCTATCCATTTTCAGAGTGCGGCTGACCTAGTTGATATTGTTGGTAATATCAGTGATGTATATACTACTATTTGTGAGAACAAATTAGTGGGAGTAATCTACAAGCAAAACATTTGAAAGGCCATCTTCGGATTCTCCACCGGTGTATTGTAGAAAATGTCACTCCGAAAAGAGGACATTTTGATGCTGTCTCATATTTTAATGCTTATTTGTTATACTATTTTGAAGTTGGCCATAAATTAGATTTGTGCTACATAATAATGAAAGAAATGATGTATGCAAATCTTGGTCAATTCATGGGGCGGTCATCACATTTTGGGGCACTACTGACTAAAATTTTCAAACATTTTAGGGTTCACCTTGTAGGTGAAACAGAGACCAAAATCTCTTTAGCCATTTCGGTGTATACACTGACCTGTGCCGGTGGCGCCGATAATTTAATGGGAAGTCTTAATGCACATGTCCCACCAGATGATGCTCCAGAAGATCCTCATGCCAATGCGATGCCATCAATTGAACAACCTCAATATAGGACTGAGTTTTTGGCCATGGAAGAAGAACGACATAATCAGCGTGTTCAATAGAAACAACAAATGGTTAATCAGGTCAGTTCGTTGGGTACTCAGTTCAATGCATTTGCCACTGCGTAGAACTCATTAATTTAACAATTTGGTGAGTTCCGTTTGGATATTGAAAGACGTAATGATGTGGCAAGCAATCGCATGGATATGATTAAGCATCGTATAAATGACATCTACTATCACTACTTCCCTCCACCACCACCTGACAATGACTGTTGATGTGTTTCGATGACAGCTTGGATGACAATAACAAATTATGTAATTTTTGTTTGTTTTTAGAATGTACTTTTACATTATGCATTTTCTTTGTTTTGTATTTTGTTAACAACCTTTTGCTATTTTGTTGGGTCATTTTGTTTTATAAATGTAGTGGTTCTGTCTTTTATAATATAGAAGCTTCCTTTATTTGCCGGTGGTAATTTAAACATTAGTAACGTACACACTTTTTTACTAAACACAGAACAATTGGAAAATAAATATGTGAACGATACATTTTTTACCAACCACATATTTATGAACATGTTAAAATCAAATCAATACAAATATATGTTATCAAAAAAAAAAAATGCATACAAATAATTCCAATACAACCAATACAACCCACTGTTAATGTTTTTAAATAATAAAACCAATATTACCCACCAATACAAAAACAGTCAAGGAAATTTATTAGTCATTCAAAATAAGATTTGTCGTTGAAGCTTTTCATAGTACGCCCTTTGCATATGATTTAAATTTGTCATGTCCATTGACATTATTTTATGATCTTCATTTCGTTGTTCTCTTTCATTCATCATAGATAGGAGTTTTAGTTGTTCCTCCCTATCCTTGGCCCTTCTTTGACGCTTTACAGCCTTCTTTTCACGGTCTATCGCCTTTTGTTCATCTCGTTTAACAATTCTAGCAAAGATAGTTGATAATACTTGGCAGTCATTTCATCAAATCTACCATCGTGAGTTGTTTGATTCTTCAACTTCTCTTTCGTTGCCTTAGTACCAATTGGTCGTATTGATGTATTAGTCAGTTGTTGGTCCACCGCAATATTCTTGTTGGGTTGAAAAGCCTCATCTTCAGTTGGTGGATTCGAACATGGATAAGCATGTTGCGTGGTTTTTTTGGGTTGTGTTCTAAATTCATCCCACTTACAATTTCGGCACAAAATATCCTAACACGTATCAAATGTGAAGTGTTTTTTTCTGTATTGCATGATACATCCGCTTCGCTTTAGCGACCTACAAAAAAAAAAAATACAAAAATTTTGATAACAAGTATACATTACAAAAGAAAATTACTATTTAATAATAGAAATAAATTTTACCATGTCTCCCTCAGTTGTTCCACTTTGTTACCTCAATTGAATTTGCTCAAGAAAATCACAGAATTTATTAATTGCCTTTTGCATGGCAAACCAATGGTGAGACAAAGAAATACGGTTTCGATTTGACTCGCCGCTCAATTGTGAATTAAAATAAACGAGTACTTGTTCCCAAAATATTGCCATGGTCAGACTATTACCAGTAATGGAATCTTGAGAGATTGCCAACCAAGATCTACATAAAGTTTCATCTTCTATAATTGTGAACTCTTTACCACAAGAAAAACAAGAAGTTTCCGAAATAAAATTAATATCAGTGTTGTGCTCTCGTGAAGTTTCCAAAATAAAATTAATATCAATGTTGTGCTCTGAATTTGTGATTACTTAAACATTTCAAAATCTTCCATAGTTTGAAGCAAATTCAGTAGGATACAATATCTAACTCAGACAATGAAATATATTGTAATGATATACACTGAACCTCAAAATAAAATAATATACATTGAAGCTCCCAAAGAAAATAGAAATTATATTGATATTATCAAATTGAAACTCACAAAGAAATTGAACCTGAGAAACAGATAATATTCACTCTATGAAAATTGTAATGCTATTATCAAACTGCAGCTCA
The DNA here is from genome assembly GCF_055761805.1 of Camellia sinensis. Lineage (NCBI taxonomy): Eukaryota > Viridiplantae > Streptophyta > Magnoliopsida > Ericales > Theaceae > Camellia > Camellia sinensis. The sequence goes on along the minus strand of NC_138967.1, from coordinate 13,053,083 downwards.
CAAAGAAATTGAACCTGACAAACATATAATACACACTGAAGGTCACAAACAAAATAGAAATTGTAATGATATTATCAAATTGAAGCTCACAAACAACATAAATATTGTAATGATATAATGAAATTAAAAAATTGGTATATTTTATAGAGCACAACAGCAACAGTAAGTTTTTAAAATACTCTGTCACACCAACGGTAAGTTATTGGAATTGCTCGTGAAGAACGACTACTTCTCAACATAAAATTTATATGTATATACGATGTAACTTTTCCATGTTGCATTTTGATGGAAATTTAAATTTATATCAACCTTCAATTTATTAGTAGTGCTACAAAAGTAACCTACCTATTTGAACCAGTTCGCAGGCCAACCAAAAATTGAAGCAGCTATGTATGCTTCGGTTGACCCACCGGTCAACCGGTCGAACGTCTGGCTGGTTGACCGATGGGACCCACCTCCAACGTAAACGCATAGTGAAATGGTGAAATCTCACGTAGGTCCTCAGTTTGGTGAAACTTTGCTCCGTTCTCAATTTGATATCAGTTTGGTGAAACCATTGGAGAGAGAAAAAGTGACTTTTTTCATCAAATTCAAATCTGATGCTCAACTAATGCAACGTTGGAGATGGTCTAAGATACATAAAATGAAGATCAACGAAAACTCCTATCTATGACGAATGAAAGAGAACAATGAAATGAAGATCATAAAATAGTGTCAATGGACATGATAAATTTAAATCTTATGCAAAAGGCGTACTACGAAGAGCTTCAACGACAAATCTTATTTCAAACGACTAACAGACTTTCTTGACTGTTTTTGTATTAGTGGGTAGTATTGGTTGTATTATTTAAAAACATTAACAATGGGTTGTATTGGAATTATTTATATTCATTTTTATTTTGATAACATATATTTGTATTGATTTGATTTTAACATGTTCATAAATATGTGGTTGGAAAAAAATGAATCATTCACATATTTATTTGCCAATTGTTCTGTGTTTAGTAAAAAAGTGTGTACGTTACTAATGTTTAAATTACCACCAGCAAATAAAGGAAGCTACTATATTATAAAAGACAGAACCACAACATTTATAAAATGAAATAACCCAACAAAATAACAGAAGGTTGTTAACAAAATACAAAACAAAGAAAATACATAATGTAAAAGTACATTCTAAAAACAAACAAAAATCACATAATTTGTTCTTGTCATCCAAGCTGTCATCGAAGCACATCAACAGTCATTGTCTGGTGGTGGCGGAGGGAAGTAGTGATGGTAGATGTCATTTACGCGATGCTTAATCCTATCCATGTGATTGCTTGCCACTTCATTACGTCTTTCAATGTCCAAACGAAACTTATTAAATTATTGAATTAATGAGTTCTGCGCAGTGACAAATGCATCAAACTGAGTACCCAACGAACTGACCTGATTAGCCATTTGTTGTTCCCATTGAACACGCTGATTATGGCCCCATTTGATAGAGTTATGGGAAAGTAATTATAGATTATACCTTAACAGATTATAACTTACAACTGTGAACATAAGCTGGTAACTTGTTAGGTGCAGCTGTGGGATTATGGATTTAAGCAGCAGAGTAGTGTTTGGTAAATAAGCTGTAAAATAGTTTTTTTTTCTGTATAATTGTCATTTTTGCCCTTATAAGATATAAAATTTGTGATTTCATTTATAATACATTTTTTTCTTTTTCTTTTTCATTTTATTTTATTTTTTTTCTTTTCTTTTCTTTTTCACCTTATTTTATTTTCTTTTTAAATTTTTTTTTTCTTCTTTACTTTCTTTGTTAATTTTTTTTAAATTTATTAATTCATTAAAATTAATATTTATGTTCTAATTTATATTAATGTTGTGATTTCATTACATATTATCTTTCATATATTCATTATCAAAATTATTAATTTTTTTCTACTCTTCTTATCTTTTTCACCTTATTTTATTTTTTTCTTCATTAATTATTAAAATTAATATCAATTTGTCCATCAATTATTATTATTATTATTTTTAGTAATATTTTATTTTTTCATTTTTAGTAATTCATTTATTCATTTGACAAATCCTTTCATCAATAGTATCAATTATTTCAATTAATGTTGTGATGCGATTATATTTTATTTCAATTAATTCTGTAATGTCATTACATATTATTTTAATTAATGTTGTAATATCAATTTATTTCAATTAATTCTGTAATGTTGTATCAATTTATTTCAATTAATTCTGTTTAATTTTGTATTACTTCTGTGTAATGTTGTAATATCAATTCAAATTAATTATGTTTTTATTAATTTTTTTTCATTACAATTAATTTTTTTTTGAAATAAATTGTTTTTCATTTTATTTTGAAAAGTGAATATTAATTCTGAAAAGTAATTTTTTTAATTATGAAAATTAAATATTAATTGAAATAAATTGTGTTAAATATTAATTCTAAAACATAATTTGTTTAATTTTGTTTCATAGTAAATATTAATTCTGTTTTTATTAATTCTGAAAAGTAATTTTTTCTTTTTTAATTAACATTAATATTGATTTTTTTCTTTTTTTTTTCAATTTATTTTCTAGGTTTTGAAAACCCTAGCTTCGGTAGCACAGCGGCGACGACCGGCGCTAGGGTTTTAGTTCATGATGGTTCAGATCGATGACGACGTTAAGAGATCGCGATGAACTAAGGCTTCGCGATGGTTCAGACAGAGCTTCAGGCAGAGCTTCGCGATCACGATCGCGATGACGGCGTTGAGAGATCGCAATGGTTCAGATCGACGACGGCATTGAGAGATCGCGATGAACTAAGGTTTCACGATGGATCAAACAGAGCTTCAGGAAGAGCTTTGTGATCGCGATGGCGACGACGACGTTGAGAGATCGCGATGGTTCAAATCGACGACGGCGTTAAGAGATCGCGATGAACTAAGGCTTCGTGATGGTTTAGACAGAGCTTCAGGCAGAGCTTCGCGATCGCGATGGCGACGACGGCGTTGAGAGATCGCGATGGTTCAAACAGAGAGACAGAGAGATAACAGAGCTTCACGAGCGTCACTGGAGAGAGAGAGAGAGAAATCATCAGAAATGGCCAAAAATCATCGCCGAAAATTGCCTCTCAGGCCACCGAAAATCGCCTCACGCTCTCTCTCTCTCTCTCTCTCTGCGGACATGAACAGTGTTTGATTGTGAAGTTTATATATTGACAATTTGGTAATTTTTCAATTTTTGAAGGGGCATTTAAGTCATTTTACCACCCACTGTGCAACTGCCCGCTTGAGCTAAAAATATAAGCATTCCCTTAGCCACTTTTCAAATAAGTTGAATAACAGCTTCATTTAAGCTATAAGTTGATGAAATAAGTTGAGCCAAACACAAGTTTTAGCTTAAATTAAGTTAAAAGCTGAAATAAGCTACTTATAAGTTCTATCAAACACCACCTATGTCATTCTTCTTCCATGGCCAAAAACTCAGTACAATATTGAGGTTGTTCAGTTGATTGCATCGCATTGGCATGAGGATCTTCTGAAGCATCATCTGGTGGGACATGTGCATTAAGACTTCCTATTAAATTGTCGGCTCCACCGATACGAGTCAATGTATATTCCGAAATGGCTAAAGAGATTTTGGTCTCCGTTTCACCTACAAGGCGAACCCTAAAATGTTTGAAAATTTTAGTCAACAGTGCCCCAAAAAGTAATGACCGCCTCATGAATTGACCAAGATTTGCATATATCATTTCTTTCATTATTATGTAGCACAAATCTAATTTATGGCCAACCTCAAAGTAGTATAACAAATAAGCATTAAAATATGGGATAACATCAAAATGTCCTCTTTTCAGAGTGACATTTTCTACAATCCACCGGTGGAGAATCCGAAGATGGCCTTTCAAATGTTTTGCTTGTAGATTACTCCTGCTAAATCTGTTCTCACAAATAGTAGTATGTACGTCACTGATATTACCAACAATATCAACTAGGTCAGTCTTACTCTGAAAATGGATATGCATATCCCCTTCCTTAACTCCAATAATTCTTGCTAAAGTAGGGATATCAAACTGAATACCCTTTCCTTTCACATAAGACAAAAGAGTAAAGTTTCCATATTCTTCGTTAGTACCTCTTAGGTGAACATAAAATAAAGATACCAGCCGTGGATATACCTTTTGCGCTAAATTAATTAAATTTACCCACCGTATTGCCTTAAGTTTGCCAACGAACAGTTGATCATATTGATGTGGTAGATGAACCCTCCTTCCAGTTACAATAGGTCGCCTGGAGAAGCTTTCAAAGGCTTGTTCATGACTTTCACTGAGAAAATCAGAAGTAGGATAAGCCTCATTTTTAGGCTGCTGTTGTTGGCGGGGTAGAGGGTTAGAGCTTTCACTATGTTCTAGTTCGGCTCGTTTTGTTCTAGGCATCATATGAATATCTGTTCAATTTTAATGGAAATGTGTTAAATATCAATGATGAATTATAGAGGAGCTCAAATTAAAATGGAAATGCAGTAAATATCAAAGGTGAATTAGAGCTGACGTTTAGTGTGAGGAGCTCAAATGGTGTGAAGTGTGGTGTGCAGAAGTGCAACAGATGATGAAGTGCACACTGAAAAAATAAAAAATAAGCAGGGCTAGTTGACTGGCCAGTCAACCCACCGGTTGACCGGTGTTGTACACTCACAAATTTGAGTTTCTGCTGTTGTTCGGCTTGTTGTTTCCGTTGCTGTTCGGCTTGTTGCTTCTGTTGCTGTTCGGCTTGTTGCTTCAATTGTTTTGGCTTACTGATTATGTCGATTCACACTTCCAATATAGAGTTTGTAAAGAGTGAACATGTAGTGTTTGGGGAACAGAATTTGGCTTACTGATCTTGGGTGCTGCTTTAGCTTGTGGTTTGTGGAGCAGATTTTGTATAGCCATTTATGTCCAATGTTGAGCTATTGTAGAGGGTTAATAAATGAGGTAGGTGGTGGAGGGAATTAATGTGGTTGGTAAATTGGTTTAATGAATTAGTTGGATGGTGGTGTGTGTCATGAGGCATTGACTTATCAAATGAGGCTCGTATGCTACATCTGAAAACAAATTGAGTTTTTAAATTTGTATTGTACAGCCTTATTGATTTGTCAAATTAATGAGGTGTTGAATATTCATGATGTACTGAATAAATGGATTTCCAAATTTATGAATGAATTTTTAAATATAAGACTTCTAACATTAGTAAGCCTTTGGTAATTATTTTGTAACTGATTAAGACATGGTTATTAAAAGCTGTAATTTTTTTTGTAATTTAATATATGTGGATATATATAAAAAGGCAACATCAATAAATTATGAATTGGATAATCTTGGATAATCAGCAAAGAACATTTATCAATTGTTAAATTTATAGATTGGATTATTAGAACAGAACTTGTCAAGTATTTGGATAATATTGACAAAATTATAAAGAGTACTAATAACAAGCAACAGCTCACAACCTCTCATTCCAAAAAATAAGCAAAATTACATATTTGCGTCGACGTGGTGAATTTAGTTTTCACCGTGAAGATGCCACATATGTTCTATTAAATTATTACGGAGGGCATGATATGCATCTTTATCTCTAATACCTAAATGACGAGATAGAAATGATTGGAAGTCATTGTTAGGAGTACAGGAAAGTTGTACTCGTGCGTTGGTTAATGAAAGTTCATAGTAGAAATCAAGGTGCTCCTCTCTCTCATCTTCAACAATCATATTATGTAATATAACGCAACTCTTCATTATGTTTCCAAGCATTTTCGGATCCCAAAAACATACGACACCACCTATAATTGCAAATCGAGATTGAAGCACTTCGAATGCTTGCTCTATATCCTTCCTTGCTGACTCTTGCATCATTGCAAAATGCTGCTTCTTTGCTCCTCGGGGAGAAAAGATTGTTTGAACCAGTGTTGCCCATTGAGGGTATATACCATCAGCAAGGTAATAACACATATTATAACTGTGTCTATTAATAGTGTAATGGACAAGGGGAGCTTTACCTTGAGCAAGATCAAAAAACAAGGGCGATCGATCCAACACATTCAAGTCATTGTGTGATCCGGGCATTCCAAAAAATGCATGCCAAATCCATAAGTCATAAGAAGCTACTGCTTCAAGAATGATGGTTGGCTTTTTTTGATGGCCTATGTATTGACCTTGCCATGTCTTTGGACAATTTTTCCACTCCCAATGCATGCAATCTAAACTTCCCAACATACCCAAAAAACCCCGAACCTCACCAATAGCAAGTAATCTAGCAATATCAGTTGGTGTTGGAGATCTCAGATATTCTGGTCCAAAGATTTCAATTACTGAATTACAAAAGTGTTGCAAACTTTGAATTGCAGTGCTTTCCCCAATACGTATATTATTACCCAAAAGATAACCTAAGAGAGGGGGTGAATTAGGTTTTTACAATTAAAAATTAATATTACCCTAATAAAAATTATGACTGGCACAATAGATAAATATAATTAATGAAATAAAAATAATTAAAACAAGTGTCTTAACAACTATGTCAGTTAATGATTTTAGCGCAGTAAAAATGTGACATATAGTTATGGCAATTTAAAATAAAATAAAGAGATAAGGGAGAGAGTGACAAACAAATTTATAGTGGTTCGGCTTCAACTTGGCCTACGTCCACTCCTCAAGCTTCACTTGAGATTTTTCACTATCTTTTAGCTTCACAGGGGTGCTAGCAACCTCTTTACAAATGGAGCAATCATCCATTGATTTTACACAGACTTCACAAGCCCAAACCCTTGCAAATCTTAGGTGATTCACAATCACTCTTAAGATTTCAAGAACACAGTGTTTGCAGCACTTTTACAAGATGAAATGGTATTTTTGCTTTCAAAAAAAGCTTATAATAAATATCTCTCAAAGATAGATATATAAAATGAAATTTTGATTTTTCTGTAAATCTCACTCAAGAAAGAAGGACTTAAAACTATAAGGCTCGGTGTATAATTTCTGAGAAAAGATGTGAGTGATTATAGATCAAAGAATATTTTCAGTTTTTTTTGTAACTTGTTTACATTAGAAGCTTTGGTATAAATAATGAAAATTACAGCCGTTTATAGCCGTTATATTCATTTGAATTTATAGCCATTGTACTTCCGTCATTACCAATTTGAATATATTCCACTCCATCATTACAAATTTGAATATCTTCCACTTGAACCTTTTGAATCTTTATAGCCGTTTATAGCTGTTGTACTTCCATCATTACTAATTTGAATATCTTCCACTTGAATTTTTTGAACCTTTTGGCCTGCTGTTGTGCTAGGCTGTTGGAACCTTTGTTTTGGGCTGTTTAAACTCTTGATTTAATCAAATATTAAATACATTCTAACAACATTTAGGATAAAGGTTTAGGTGAGAAATAATGGGACAAAATAAATTTTGATTCTATTTTTCTCTTTCAAATAAATTATCAAAATAAATTTTGATTCTATTTTTCTCTTTCAAATAAATCATCAAAATAAATTTTGATTAAAATATAATTAAATAAATCATCAAAATAAATTTTGGATTCTATTTTTCTCTTTCAAATAAATTAAAACATAATTAAATAAATCATCAAAATAAATAAGTCTAACAATCTCCTCCTTTTTGATGATGATACACAATGATGTTTTGATTTGATTTGGGAGTAAGAAAAGCTCCCCCTCAAGTCATGCTCCCTGAATTCGTTTCTAAATACATAGGTTAGCACATGTGTAATAAATAAGCTTTAATTAGAGATATGATATGAGACTAAAATATCAAACTATAAATACATAATCATCAGATTAGTTTTCAAATAACACTATAATTTGAAAATAATACCATAATACATAACATCATAACAAAATAATACCACAATACATAACATTATATAATTTCTCCCCCCCGTGACATTATCAAAAGGAAATCATGGGCATAATCTGGAGAAGGAGGATGAGGAAAATGATAGTGATAAATGACATCTATACAATTCAAAACATATATATACATATATGCATACACATACAACTCTCCCGCGTCTCTCTTTTTTCTTCGATAAACGCGTTTAACACGCAGCCTGACTTTTGCGTCATTGGCCGACAAAAGCAGCGCTCCTCGATTGCTGCTCGCCTCGGCTAGCTCTCCCTCCTTGTCTTCTTCTCCTTTGCCTTCTTCTTAATCACACACTCTTCCATTTTCTTCTTCACCATTCTGTTCTTTACCACTCTCGTCTATTTCTTCTATTTCTCTGCAACTCATTTCTTTTACACCTCTTACCTATAAACCATGGCTTCCTCATCCCGTCCCCTCACTCTATTTCCGGACCTGAATGATCCTATAAGCACTGCTTGGCTGAGTGCCCCAGCTCTTACTCTTCCTAACCTTCCTACGATGTCGATTGAGCAAATAATGGCAGCTCAATCAGACATTGAAGCCAATCATTTCACACTAACGTCCTGTATGGAGACGGTAACTGCAATTACAAAATTGGCTCTCCAATTGCAGAACAGGACGAGTGAGCTCCATCAGGTCAATGCCCAACTTTCTCTGCTCCAGCGCATGTACAAGGACGCGCGAGCAGAAACAGGTGCACTGAAGGCCAAAAATAAAGAGTTTAAGCGAAAGACCACCTCCATGGCCTGATTTAGAGCAACGTCGTTCTTAGCCTTTGATAGTTAGCGGGGAGTCGTCGCTCTCGACAAAAGCACAGGGGCAGGGGCGTCAAGGGTCACCCAAGGTGATAAAAAGAAGAAGAAAACGATGGAAGAAGCGAGTGAGTAAGATCGTCGTATGGCCAGAAAAAAAATGAAGAGTGTTGTTTTTTTTTTTTTGTATGTTTATTTTGTGTGGCCGTAAAAAAAATGAAGGGTGTTTTTTTTTTAATGTAAATATTTGTATTGTGATTTGTTCTTGTTTTGTTTTTATGTTTAAGTATTGAAAAATGAAATTAAAAAGCAGAAAAAATAAGAAAATTAAGTTCAAACAAAAAATAATAATGAGAAAAAAAATAAAAATAAAAGAAATTAAGTCTAATAGCAAAATAAAAAATAAAATAAATTTAAAAATAATACCAGCAGAAATTAAATTTAATGAGACGTTGGTGTTGCTATAATAGTAATGCAAAATATATGTATATATATATCATGAGGGTTTTAAAAAAAATAAATGTATGCAAAGTTAATTTTACCTCAAGATGCAAAACTCGAAAAAAAATTACACAATTGAAAATAGCAAACTGTTAAGGAGAATAAATGTATAAAGGATTTGAGAGCATTCAACTGATATAAATGTTTCCATATCAATGTAACAATACACATATATCATTTTAACAAAAATTTAAGTTTCACAGTCATAACAAAACTTTTTAAGCAGAAATCGACATTCCAAGCTCGCCATGAATAAAATTGAAGCGATCCTCGCTTAGGGGTTTTGTGAAAATATCCGCCAATTGCTTGTCGGTATTTACAAATTCAAGTACAATATCCCCTTTTTGAACATAATCTCTTAAAAAATGATGTCGAATTTCAATATGTTTTGTTCGTGAGTGTTGAATCGGATTTTTGCTTAAATTGATGGCACTAGTATTATCACATTTAATAGGGATATGTTCATAATGCAAATCAAAATCCTCCAATTGTTGTTTCATCTAAAGTATTTGGGCACAACAACTTCCGAAAGCTATATATTCAGCTTCGGTCGTTGATAAAGCAACAGAATTTTGCTTTTTGCTAAACCAAGATACTAAGGAGTTACCAAGAAAGTGACAAGTAGCACTGGTGCTTTTTCTATCAAGTTTGCATCCGGCAAAGTCAGCATCCGAGTAACTAATTAAATCAAATGCAACACCTCTAGGATAAAACAGTCCCAAATTTTGAGTGCTAACAAGCTATCTAAAAATTCTTTTAACAGCACTGAGATGTAATTCCTTAGGATTTGATTGATATCTAGCACACATACAAACACTAAATATAATATCGGGTCTACTTGCAGTTAAATAAAGAAGTGAGTGGATCATAAGTCGATATTTTGTTTGATCAATGGACTTACCTTTTTCATCCTTGTCTAGTTTAATGGATGTGCTCATAGGTGCTCCAGCTATTTTTGAGTCATGCATACAAAACTTTTTGAGTAGTTCTTTTGTGTACTTAGCTTGGTTGATAAAAATTCCTTCCTTACATTGTTTGATTTGAAGCCCAAGGAAATAATTTAGCTCCCCCATCATGCTTATGTCAAACTCACCTTGCATACACTTAGCAAATTCTTTACACAAGGTTTCATTAATAGCACCAAATATAATGTCATCCACATATATTTGCACAATAAGTAAATCATCATTTTTAGTTTTAACAAAAAGTATTGTGTCAATCGTTCCTCTAGAAAAATTATTTTCAATCAAAAATTTACTTAATCGTTCATACCATGCACGAGGTGCTTATTTCAAACCATATAAAGCTTTTGATAATTTAAAAGCATGATTTGGAAAAACATGATCTTCAAAACCTGGGGGTTGTTTAACATAAACTTCCTCATTTATAAAACCATTAAGAAAGTCACTTTTTACATCCATTTGATAAAGTTTGAAATCTCTAAAACATGCAAATGCAAGTAACATGCGAATGGCTTCTAATCTAGCAACCGGAGCAAAAGTTTCATCAAAATCAATACCTTCTTCTTGATTGTATCCTTGTGCAACAAGTCTAGCCTTGTTTCTTATAATTGTGCCGGATTCATCAAGCTTGTTTCGAAAGATCCATTTAGTACCGACAATGGTATGATCGTTAGGTTTTTGCACAAGTTCCCATACTTTGTTTCTCTCAAATTGGTTAAGCTCTTCATGCATAGCTATCACCCAATGTTCATCGAATTCGGCTTCTTGAATGTTTTTAGGCTCAATCTGTGAGAGAAAAGCCAAGTTACTACAAATATTTCTAAGTGAAGAGCGAGTTCTAATACCTTTTATAGGGTCACCTAAGATTAAATCCTTACGGTGATTATGAACAAACTTCCATTCTCTTGGCAAATCATCATTGTTTCCTCCTTCTTCTTGAGATGGGAGAATAGGTTGTTCAATCTCTTTGTTCAACTTACAAGGTTGGTTCTCTTCTTTGTAGATACTTGAATCTTCCACATTTGGTTCCAAATCTATATTATCACTAACAATTTGCTTTTGAGCAGAGATGTTAGTTTCATCAAATGTCACATGTATAGATTCTTCCACAACAAGAATTCTTTTATTAACCAAGAAAAATTGCTTCATCAGATTTTGAATCAAATTTACCTAAGTTATCCTTACCATTATTATGCACAAAACATTTACAACCAAAAACATGCAAGTGACTAATGTTGGGTTTTCTATCATGCCAAAGTTCATAAGGAGTCTTTTTGAGAATATGTCTAATTAATGCACGATTTAAACTATAGCATGCGGTGTGAACGGCTTCGGTCCAAAAATATTTAGGAAGATTATTTTCGCAAAGCATTGTTCTATTTATCTCTTCTAAAGTTCTATTCTTCCTTTCTACTACACCATTTTGTTGAGGGGTTCTAGGTGTTGAAAATTATGTCTAATACCATGCTCATCACAAAACAATTCAAATTTCTCATTTTCAAGTTCTCTACCATGGTCGGTTTGAATATTAGTAATAAGAAAGCCTTTTTCATTTTTAATTCTACGACAGAGTTTTGTGAAAGAAGAAAAGGTTTCATCTTTGTGTGCTAAAAACATAACCCATGTAAATCTTGAATAATCATCAACAATAACAAGACAATAACGTTTACCACCTAGACTAGATGTCCTTGAGGGACCATATGCAATAGTTGTAAAGGTCTAGTTGTGGAAATATAAGATTTTGATTTAAATGATGTTTTAGTTTGTTTTCTTTGTTGACAAGCACTACAAAGATGATCTTTTTCAAATTTAATTTTTGGAAGTCCAATGACCAAATCATTTCTCAAAAGTTTAGCAATTAAATTCATATGAGCATGACCAAGTCTTCTATGCCATAACCAACTATTTTCATTATTAACATATAAACATTTAACATCACTAGCATAGAGATCATTAAGATGAAAAACATAAATATTATCATGGCGATTACCAACGAATAAAGCTTTATGATCATTTGTGCTTTCAATTGTGCAATGTGATTTATCAAAAATAACGCGATTACCTTTATCACATAATTGACTAATACTAAGTAGGTTATGCTTAAGTCCATCAACAAGTAAAACATTTTCAATAGAAGGGTTAGGAGAAATACCGATGCTACCAATACCGATGATTTTTTCTTTCTTGTTGTCTCCAAAAGTAACAAATCCTCCATCTTTCGATGATAGTTTAGTAAAGAATGATTTATCTTTGGTCATGTGTCTGGAACATCCACTATCAAGGTACCACTTCCCTTCTTTAGCTTTGGACTTAAAACAAACCTACAAGATGACAATCAAGTGTTGGTTTTTGTTACCCATAGTTTCTTGGATCCTTCTTGGTTAGTTTTGTTAGATCCCTTAATAATCCAAATCTTTTTAATTCCTATGTTCATATTCTTTTTGAATAGATAATAAGATATATAATGACCTTTCTTTCTACAATAATGACAAGTAATATGAGGGTGTGTCATGAGAGGCGCCTTTTCAAAGATTGTATTGAGATTCTTTTGTTTCTTAATAGGGTCATATCCAATGCCCGCTTTATCAAAAACACATCTTTGATTTCCAAGAAACATGTTGAGATTATCTCTACCTTTTACAAAATTTTCAAGTGTTTTTGTTAAATCATCAACATTGTTTTTTAAAGTAGTTTTCTCATTAGAGATAGTATCAAAATCATTTTTCAAAATAATTTTTTCTTTCTTTAATTCTTCTACATTTATAGATAAAGATGCAACAGATTTCTTCAACACATTATTTTTGACACAAACATTTCTAAATTCATTTGATAGTTCATGGAATGCACTTTCAAGTTCTTCATAAAGAGTAGTTACCTCATCTTGAGTAGAGTCTTCATCTTCAAGAGCCATGAGACATAAGTTGGCTACTTCATTTTCAACTTCATCACTTGATCTTTCATCTTCACTTTCTCCTCAAGCTGCTACCATGGCCTTTTTGTTTCTTTTGTAGTCTTTTCCATGATTCTTCAATTTTGGACAATTCATCTTCATATGTCCAGGATTTTTGCACTCATAGCAAATTATAGGCTCTTTCTTGTTATCTTTGTTGTACTCTTTCTTGAAAGATTTTTTTCCTCCATAATTGTTTTTCTTGAAGTGCTTTTTGAGATTTCTACTAAAACATGGCATAACTTTCATCCTCACTGGAGTTTCCATGTTCTTCTTCATTTGATGAGGCTTTAAATGCAATTCCACTTTTCTTTTTGTTTTCAACATCCTCATGTCCTTTCATGGTGATCTCATGAGTCATAAGGGAACCCATAAGCTCATCCAATCCAAGTGTGGAGAGATCTTTGGCTTCTATAATGGTGGTGACCTTTGCTTCCCAATTCTTTGGTAAACACCTAAGAATTTTTCTTACCAACTCACTGTTACTATAAGTTTTGCCAAGAGATTTCAAAAAGTTTATAATTTTAGTAAATCAAGTAAACATACTTGAAATAGATTCATCAAAGTTCATTTTAAACAATTCATAACTATGAACAAGCATATCAATACGAGATTCCTTTACTTGGTTTGTACCTTCATAAGTTACTTCAAGTTTGTCCCAAATTTCTTTTGCCGAATCACAACTTGAAATTCTATTATACTCCTTAGAGTCTAATCCGCAAACAAGGGTGAGTTTGGCTTTAGCATTGGCTTGCAATAATTTATGATCTCTCTCATCACATTCATCTTTAGTTTTAGGTACACTAATATTGTCTACTAATTTAGTAGGAATTTTTGGACTTTTGGTGACAATAATCCACATGGCATAATCAGTGGCTTGTAGGTATAGGGCCATCTTATCCTTCCAATGACTATAGTTGTTTCCGTCAAACAATGGTGACCTATTTGTGGCTTGACCTTCAGTAGTGCTAGTGCTAACTAAGGTTGCCATGGATCGAAACTCTCAAATGGTTAAATCTAAAGCAAGAGTCTAGGCTTTGATACTAATTGTTACCCAAAAGACAACCTAAGAGGGGTGGTGAATTAGGTTTTTACAATTAAAAATTAATAATACCCTAATAAAAATTATGACTAGCACAATAGATAAATATAATTAATGAAATAAAAATAATTAAAACAAGTGTCTTAACAACTATGTCAGTTAATGATTTTAGCACAGTAAAAATGTGAATTATAGCTATGGCAATTTAAAATAAAATAAAGAGATAAAGGAGAGAGAGGCAAACAAATTTATAGTGGTTCGACTTTAACTCGGCCTACGTCCACTCCTCAAGCTTCACTTGAGATTTTTCACTATCTTCTAGCTTCACAGGGGTGCTAGTGTAGACACCCCATTTTTGACCATCCTCAAGACTTAGAGGTCATCGTTTAAACACTCAATGATCATCCATGTTTGTGTTCGTTTTGAGTTCTCGGAAGTCTCGGTTGCCCGCTTTGCCTTAGAATCTCTCAACTTGACTATTTTGTACTTGGTTGGGGACCAAGGACTTGTGGTTTTTACACCTGAGGGTGGGAAGTGGCTTGTTGGCCATCCCTTTAACCCACCGGCTATGGCCTGAAGCCACCGGCCTTGTTTTCTTGCTATCGGCTAAGAGTGTTGGCCGATCGGCACTTTAGTTGGTCGGCGGGCCATTGTTTTGGTCGATCGGCCACTTTTTCTGGCCGAGGCCTTTTCTTTACCTTTTTTAGGCATTGTGCACGCCAGCTATGCCAGCTGGTGAGCACAAACTCTGCCCTCCATACACGTGTATGGAGGGATTTCATCCTTACACTTAGCTTCCCTTGGAAGCTTGGAGTTGGATTTCCTATAAGAGGAGGGCCTCCCCTCCCTTTCTAGAGGTTGAACAATCTGATATAGAGCATATATATCACTCTCTCTCTCTATCTTTTCTTTCTCTATAGTTGTGTGTGTAATAGTGTTCTAAAAGGTGTTTTTGTTCATATTTTTGCACTAAGGCACCTAGTGTTACACTTTTCTTTAGTTACTGAAGTGCTAAGGAGTTGATTTCAGAGTTTTTGAGTTGGTTTTGATCAGAAGGAGGTGCTGGTGTTGGTGTTCTTGAAGTGTTTTTCAAGGGTGAGAAACTACTCTTTTATTCCCCATTTTTGCTTAAGCTTTTAGCAATACTTGCATACTGTTTTAAGCTTAGTGTCCAACTGAAAAAGTTCTGTATTTTCATGCTTGAGATGTTTATTTAAGGTTACTTTTTGGTTGGTGGTTGTCTACCCCCTCTTAGGCCTTGTTTGGCCTTATTTTGTGACCTTCTTTTTGAGCTTTGAACCGCTTTTGTTTTGACCTTCTCACCACTAAAATCCAGAGGATTTTTCGTAGTGGAGAAGCAGTTTTGAGGTCTTGTATAGGGGAGGGACACCCCCTTCCCTTTGTGCCTCATTTGCTTGCATTGTTGGCTCACCATAATAGCATGTTTGCTTAGCCTATGTTGACCTCGTTTCAGTGGGTTTTTGGTGTTGTTTTAGCATGCCATGACTTTATTTTGGGTGGGTTTAGTTGGCTCTTACATGCTTCATATACTTGCTTTGCAATCCCCTCATTTGCCTTAACATGCACCTTGTGTTTAAACCACTATGCTTACATGTTTTGGCTTAACTTTAAGAAACTTTTAGCTTCGTTTTACCATGCTTGAGGTCTGATTTTGGTTGCTTGGGTCACATATGCCATGCTTTGTATAGCCACCATGCAATCTAGCTCGTTAGCATTGAGTGTTCAAGTCATTGGCATGCTTTATTTCGATCATTTCAGTGATTTGGCATCACTTGTCATGTTATTTCAGTCCATATAGTATGCTCCTATGCTTGCACTTGTGACTCCTTTAATGTTTTAAAGAGTTGTTGTTTCATGCCTCATGATTGGGTCATTGTGTATGTTTCCATGATTAGGTCTTTGGGATGCCATCCCATTGGGTTTTGGGGCTTATTTTGACATACTATAACTCTATTTTTCATTGCATAATTCATGCCATGTTCGGTTGTGATAGGTGTAGTGTAATGCATCCTTTGTAGCCTTGCATGCCCTTTGTTTTGTGCCTATCTTTTAGAATGTTTTGGCTTTGTTCCATACATGTTCTAGCTTTGTTTTGGCCTGCCCTAGGACTGTCTTAGGTCACTTTGGCCCTTTGGGGCTTAGTTGATATGGCCATGGCTTGAGCTCCTTGGCTAGTCTCAAGTTTTTGGCTCCTTTGTATGCTTTACTTGCATGGCTTGGTTGATTTGGCATCATCCCTTGCACATTTTCAAAGCTCATCATGCTTGTTATTTGTCCACATTTGTCTCTTTTAAATGTGCTTAAGAGTCGACCTTTTTTATGCCTAAGTGTTGGACCCTTATATGTGCATGTTTGGGTGCGTTTTGTCCATCATTTCTTGGCATTTTGGCCACTGTTTTGGCACGACGCATGATATTTAGCTAATTGCATTACATAACATTGTTGCATACTTGGCGTGCCCATCTTACATTAGCTTAACTTGCATGCTTAGGTTGCATTGCATTTGGCATGCTTGCTACCTTAGTCTTGTGTGCATACTTGAGTCCTATTGCATTTGGCATGCTTAGGTTGCATAACATTACTTTTCCATGTTGCATTGTATTTGGCATACATGCATTGCATTGTGTTTGGTTTGGGGTGTCAAACCAAACACGAGGAGCGCGGAATGTTCGTACTTGAAGTGACGAAACGTCCCTCAATCCTTTGTCGCCAACGTTCTTGATCCAACATGATAGAGTGTGAGGCATTCATGTGTTTTTGAGCATTCATTCCATAATGAATTGTACACTTGGCTCCTTTGGCCATCATGCATTGAAATGCATGATTGGTGGTCCAAGGGTCGAGAGCCATACTCCCTTGAGTTCATAGTATGATAGAGAGGGTGGTCGTGCACACATTGTCTTGTAAACGCCCTACCATGCACTGTATGTCCTCTGCTGCAGCAAAAATAGCATTCTGCCGGAAGGGATGGCCGGTCGGCCATCTTCAGTGCCGGCCAGCTAACTTAACTTGGCCGAGAGCTCCACTTTTGGCCGATGATCATTTTTCCATGGCCGGTGACTTCATCTCTTGGCTGGTGACCTCTCATAGTGCTCAGGGAGTGTTTCAAAAGCATCCCAAGGATTTTCACAATTTTCAGAGATGCAAAACAGTGCAAACAGAGGCAACATGTGGCATGGCAACGGGTTTCCAAGTGAGGCGATCGAGCATGTGATCAGTGGTTGGGAACAGTGATCAGTGGTTGAGAACGGTTCATTCAGCTTGTGTTTGCCAACTGTGTGTTGTCTTTATTTAAGCTGTTATGCTGCCCATTTTTCTGTTCATTATTTCCTTATTATTGCTTTATTTATCTTTTTGCAAGGTAGTTTAGCACCATTGATTCCGACCAGGAAAATATCCCCCAAGCACTCTAGGTCCGAGGTCGTAGGCTTAATCGATCTAGGGATTTGATAGACGGACAAGCAGTGTTCCTTTCTTTACCCCCGGTTACCAGACGGAGGTCAGCCAGGCATAGTATATCAGTACAGCGGTAACCAGATCAGTGGTTTACCCCATCAGTGGATAGTCAGGCTGAGGTCTTAGTTTCTACTATAGGGACAGATATACCGATTATTCAGATAGATCCGTACCATATGGCAAGCTTAGAGGAGATGGTGCGTCACCTCTAAGAAAGCATGAAAACTATACAGCAGGACGCTGCCCGTCAAGCAGAATCTACCAAACAACAAGCAGCGGTCGTGACCCAACAGGCAGAATTAATCGCTAGGCTACAGCAGCAAACTGGGGCATCTGCTTCACACCAGGTTCCTCCCCCACCAAGAGTTCCCATACTCAGGTAGACAACTAATGTCCAGGATGATACGGACAATCCAATCAGGCCAGCTCTGCCCCCGGTTCTACCCCAGCTGTCCAAAACACCTACCAACCTGCCGGATTCTCCCTTTGAGTTCAAGACGGACCCCACAGCACTTAAAGTAAATAAGCTTGAAAAGTTGTTCAAGAAATCCTAGGGTGTGAAGTCCATACCAGATATAGAGGATAGGTATACCGACTCGGCCATGACGCTGCCAGATCGATTTAAAATGCCACACATCGACCGCTTTGACGGGTCTGGGATCTTATGGTGCATCTACGGTTGTTTTCGGATATACTGAGGCTGATGGGCCTATCCAGATTGCAGAAGCTTTCTTTGTTTGGCCGGACCTTGTCAGGTGTAGCAGCCATCTGGTATGCAAAACTGGAAGATTCCGTCAAGAGAAACTGGGAGGAGATGGCTGAGGCCTTCATAGCTCAATACTCCTACAATACACAGATCGAGGTCAAGCCTCGTGAGTATGGTTACCACCACCAATACCCCAAGAGCCCTTGCAGCTACGCCATTCACCGGTGCGTCTGGTAGTAGCTTGCAAACAGCCAGATACGCACCTAAAGGCCAAAGAACCTTCACTCCACTACATATGCCCTTGTCCAAAGCTTTGGGGGTTTTGATCAGGAAAGGGCACTTAAAGCCCCTAGAGCTGCGGCCATTGCCAGAAAAACTTCCCCCCTCCCATAACCGGGCAAAGTACTGTGCGTTTCACCAACAGCATGGTCATGACACCGACCAGTGCTATAGATTACGTCACGAGATTCAGAATCTCGTCGACAACAGGGTGATCGTGCCTCCGGAGAAACCGAATGTCACAACCAACCCTCTCCTACCACATAACCAAGCTCCACCTCCCAAACGTATCAATATGATCCAAACTGGGGCTATTCCATACGACCCTAGTATATATATCACCCCTTCTCACCTATCTAAGTCGGAGGTGTTCATTCCTAACAGAACTGACTTGTGTGTGTTGGACATCTCCCAAACCCAACCTGAAACGGTGATGGTAGCTGTCGAAGATAAAAGTGGGTTGATTGCGGAGGTAGACGAGAATGCAAATACAGAGCCTGAGAGGTCTGCAAGCTTTTTGTACAAACCGAGCGGTTACATTACATCAGCAGGCCAGGCTAGGCCGAATGTGGAATTACCAGTAGGGGTAGGGATTTGTGTAGTCCGAGTGGATGGACTCAATCAGGGGCTAGATGACTTAGCAAATCTGGAGGAGGACATCGCAAACCTTCAATTCTTTAACGAACAAGACTCAGGAGATGTGACAGTCAACTGGTTTGATTCGGATAGGACAGCAGAGTCTACTGGGTGGCTTGACGACCAGCTGGATGTTTTTGAACAACCTCAGCTAGAACAGGGTCCGTCAGGGACGGGGACATCAACTGTGGCCGGAAGGGCCGGGAATCTAGATGCATCGCCGGAGAGCGCCGGTGTTAAGAATTTCGTTCGGGATCCAGGCAATTTGAATATAGGAGATGTTGAACAGCAAGCTGCGCTAAAGTAGTTTGAGCAGGAAAGGATTGAAGATTCTGAGAGGGTCAGAAAGACCAAGGCCCCTACGGGGACAAAACGTGTTGTGTGCACAGAAGCAGAGCATGCTGCAGGCACGGGAACAGAAGGTGCTGTGAGCACAAGAATAGTTGTAACGGAGCCGGACAGGTGTCTGTCGGCTGCCGATGGCATGTGGTGGGAAGATGATGATCTATGTCTCGCCCACACAGATGAAGACTGGGAGAGTAACCAGCTGGATGATACCTGGCGAAGTTGATCACATGACTAGGAGTAGGCAGTATTTCAAACCCCCACACCTAGATCAACCAGAGGTGTTCGGAAAGGACATGGAGGCAAACAAGCAGAAAGAAAAGCTACTCGAAGAAGAGGCTGTGCTAAAATAGCTGAAGAAAATACAAGCAGACATCTTCATCTGGGGACTGCTTATGGCTTCACGAGTCCATAGACAAGCTGTCCTTTCGGCTATGGACAAGGCCAAACTTTCAATAGATATCACGCCTGAGCAGCTGGTAGGATTGGTTTTTCCGGGAGGGGCTTCCCTGACGTTGACCTTTTCTGACAAGGAACTGCCGCCTGAGGGCGCAAACCATAACAAACCGCTCTACATCTCTATGGAGTGTAGAGACAAGTGGGTACCTGTAGTTCTTGTCGACACGAGATCCGCCATTAACGTGTGCCCGTTGAGGACGGCATATGCAATCGGGTTGAAGCCCACGGACTTTGAGCCAACTGCCCAGGTGATACGGGCATATGACAATACAAGCAGAGAAGTGATGGGGACTGTGCAGACTCAGACCAAGGTTGGTCCAGGACATCACGAGATTGTCTTTCATGTCTTGGACATTCCTGCGACCTTTAATCTACTTTTAGGGCGGCCGTGGCTGCACCAAGTAAAGGCGGTTTCTTCCACCCTGCATCAGATGTTGAAATACCCCCATGGGAAGGGGGTGGCTATAGTTTTTGGGAATTCATCAATCCATCCGCCGCCAGAGGTGTCTACACCAGTTTTGGAAATCGAGCATGGCACAGAGGATGTGTTCCTATCAGGATTCACCCTAGTCGAGGCCCGGGTCGTACAAAACATCTTAGCTGTTGATGAAGGAATGTATGTCAGCGCTCAGTCAGTATACCTCATGAACAAACTCCAGCACATCACTGGGATGAGACTAGGAAAAAGTGGCCGGAAGGGCATTACAGTATCGGCCGAAGTGCCGCATAACCCGCATACCTTTGGTCTGGGTTATCTGCCCACCAAAGAGGATTGGGTGAGGAAAGGCAAAGAGATGGCTGGGAGAGCCAGAGCTAAGCAAGCAGGAAAGCATTTTGAGTTGATGCACCGACCTATTCAGGGTACCCTGAACGGACGCTTTGTCCTGGAGGGGGATGACTTTCCATTCTGCGGCTTCCCAAAGCCATGGCTGAACGCCGAGAAGAGATGCCTGCCGGGTTTTGAGATATTCTTTGATTTACAATTGTTCGGGGATGATGTTGCCGACGAGCAGACAGACCCATCAGCTGAGGTTGAGCAGTGTAAGGAAGTGGATTCCGAGAGCACCAAGATTGAAATGGGGGTAGCACTAGCTAGTTTACTATCAGATCTTCCGATCGTACATGAGTACTTGGGGGATGATCTTTCAGTGTCTATGATTGGAAATGAAGCGGCTGCGAGCCCATCTGCAAACATTTTGGATGCATCCATCGCACCCTTCCTCATCTAGCAGTACGAGGAGGGATTTTTATCAAGCAGCATCGGTCAAGTAGTGAGCCGAAATCAGATTCCACCGAGTCTGTGGAGTCGGAATCAGGTTCCAGCTTGTTTGAGTCTGAGTCCGGTATTCCTGGGGGTGACAACTCGGATGCCACAGTCCTGTCTAGGTCGTCTTTTTCTTTTTCTTTTGAGTTTGTTATAACGGAGGAATCAGGCGACTTGGAATTGATTAATGAGAACGAAGTGGCTGTGGCTTTTGAGTATTTTTCTGTGCCTTTGATTTATTGTATTAATCAGGACTTTCAAAATTTTGATGAAAACGACGAGGAAGAAATTCCTCCGATTTTACAACGATTAATTGATCAAGAGCAGGAGAGGTTTGTAATACCGCTGGTTGACGAAATCATCCAAATTAATGTTGGTACTGAGAAGGACCCGCAGTTGGTCCAGATCGGGTCCACGTTGTCTTCGGCGGAGCGCGAGTGCATAGTCACTTTATTAAAAGATTTCAAAGATGTTTTTGCGTGGTCCTACGAAGACATGCCCGGAATCGATCCTGAGATTGTACAGCACCGGATCCTTCTTAACCCCAAGGCCCGACATGTCAAACAAAAGCTCAGAAGGATCCGCCCTGACTGGGCCATCAAGATCAAAGAAGAGGTCACCAAGCAAATCGACGCAGGGTTCCTGCTGGTATCTGAGTACCCAACTTGGCTGGCCAACATAGTTCTGGTGCCGAAGAAAGATGGCAAAATTCGGGTATGTGTGGATTTCAAGGATCTGAACAAAGCCAGTCCGAAAGACGACTTTCCTTTGTCGCATATCGATGAGTTAGTGAACTTCACAGCGGGGCATGCACTGCTCTCATTTATGGATGGCTTTTCAGGCTACAACCAGATTGTAATGGCACCTGAAGACCGGGAGAAGACTGCTTTTACCACCCTGTGGGGGACCTACTGTTATAAAGTGATGCCGTTTGGGCTGAAGAATGCTGGAGTTATATATCAACGGGCCGCGACCACAATATTGCACGACATGATCCACAAGGAGGTTGAGGTGTACGTGGACGACATGATTGTTAAGTCCAAAGAAAGAGAGGGCCACTTCACCTCCTTGCAAAAGTTTTCCAAAGGATCAGGAAATTTCGGTTGCGGCTGAATCCTCATAAATGTACTTTTGGTGTTACAGCAGGGAAAATGCTGGGGTTCTTGATTACACAGAGAGGTATCGAAGTCGACCCTTCCAAAATCAAGGCCATCTTAGAAATGCCACCATCGAGGACTGAAAAGGAGGTGCGAGGCTTTCTGGGTAAAGTGCAATTCATAAGACAATTTATTTCTAAATTAACCTTGATGTGTGAACCACTCTTTGGCCTCTTGAAGAAAGGAACGAAGTTCCAATGGGACGGCCGATGCCAAGCTACTTTTGAACAGATCAAGTAATACTTACAGAATCCACCCGTGTTGTCACTGCCTGAGTCGGGGAAACCGTTGATTTTGTATCTTTCAGTAACTGAAACTGCAATGGGCTGCATGCTTGCACAAGAGTCTGAGGACAAGGTGGAGAGAGCTATCTATTACCTAAGTAAGAAGATGCTGGAATACGAGACCCGCTACACTCCGCTGGAGAAGGCTTGTCTGGCTTTAGTATGGGCTACCAGGAAGCTGAGGCACTACCTGTTAGCTCACTTTGTAATGTTGGTTTCAAGATTAGATCCCATCAAATATCTATTCGAAAAACCAGCACTTGCGGGTAGGCTAGCTCGTTGGTTGCTTTTGCTTTCCGAATTCGATCTGAAGTATGTGACGCGCAAGTCAGTAAAGGGGAGAGCGGTAGTGGAGTTCCTAG
This sequence comes from Camellia sinensis, assembly GCF_055761805.1. Classification (NCBI taxonomy): domain Eukaryota; kingdom Viridiplantae; phylum Streptophyta; class Magnoliopsida; order Ericales; family Theaceae; genus Camellia; species Camellia sinensis. The sequence goes on along the minus strand of NC_138967.1, from coordinate 13,029,998 downwards.
CCAATCACCCAGTTGAAGCGGATGAAGCAGTTGAGTACCTATTCCCAGACGAGGCCATTCTGCATGTCGAAGAAGAATTTTGGACGATGTACTTTGATGGAGCGTCAAACCAATACAGATATGGGATAGGGGTGTTGCTGATAGCACCCGATAATTCTTGTATCCCTCTAGTATTCAAACTCTAGTTCAATCTCTCGAACAATGAGGCAGAGTATGACGCGTGTATTGCTAGACTAGAAGCAGCTCTGGAACTAGGGGCAAAACGGTTGGACGTCATCGGGGACTCGAACCTTGTTATATCTCAAGCAAAAGGAGATTGGAAAGTCAAAGAAGAAAAGATGAGAATCTACCACCAGACCTTGGACTTGCTGATTCCTCGGTTTGAGAAGCTGAACTTCGCTTATCTACTAAGAGAGAACAACAGGTTCACAGATTCTTTAGCAACTCTATCTTCTATGATAGACATCCCTTTTGGAGTCCGGATGCGTCCGATCATCATTGACCAGAAGTTTGCACCGGCCTACGAGTTGATTGCTGCCATAGAAGAGGTTCAAGATGAGAACCCCTGGTATCACGATGTATGGAACTTCCTGGAGAAAGAAGCATATCCACCAAGGGCAAATGCCAAGGATAAAAGGATAATCAGAAGAATGGCTACTTAGTTCATCATCTACGGAGGTAAACTGTATAAGAGAGGTTATCTAGGAATGCATAAGCTGTGTGTTGAGGCCGAAGAGTCGAAGCGCCTGATGGAGGCCATCCATGGAGGAGAGTGAGGAGCGCACATGAACGGGCTGATGCTAGCCCGGAAAATCCTCAGACAAGGTTACTACTGGTCAACCATGGAGGAGGATTGTATTGGTTTTGTCCGGCGATGCCATAAGTGTCAGGTCCATGCAAACCGCATGAACATCCCGCCGTCAAAGCTGTACAATATGACTTCGCCATGGCCATTTTCAGTTTGGGGAATCGATGTGATCGGGGCTGTCACTCCGAAGGGGTCCAAATGGCATGAGTTCATTCTGGTCGCGATAGACTATTTTACAAAGTGGGTTGAGGCCCAATCTTATGCGGTGTTGAAGGCTTCACATGTTACGAAGTTCATTAGGAACAACATCATCTGTCGCTATGGGGTCCCGAACGAGATCATTTCAGATAATGGTTCCCACTTCAAGAAGGAAGTGATCGACTTGTTAGAAAAATACAATGTGGCTTTTCACAAGTCATCTATGTATCGGCCACAGACCAACAGAGCAGTTGAGGCCGCCAACAAGAACATCAAGCGTATTTTACAGAAGATGGTAGAAACCTACCGGGACTGGCCAGATAAGCTACCATTTGCTCTGTGGGGTTACTGGACGTCAATTAGAACTTCTACTGGGGTGACTCCGTATTCATTGGTTTATGGGATGGAGGCCGTTCTACCTATCGAAATTGAAGTTCCGTCATTACGAGTACTGACTGAGTGTCAGATAGCTGAGGCAGATTGGCAGCAGAGCAGATTCGAGGAACTCATGCTCTTTGATAAGAGAAGGCTGAAAGCACTGTACCATGTTCAAGGTTATCAACGACGAATTGCCAGCACTTTTGACAAGAAAGTTAAGTTCAGGAATTTGAAGGAAGGAGATTTGGTGCTCAAAGACAACCGAGCTCCCATCCACGACCCCAGGGGTAAGTTCAGACCCAATTAGACTGGTCCCTACATCATTAAGTCTATTTGGTCGGGTGGAGCTGTCGTTCTGATGGACCTAGATGGCCTAGAGTTCTCACAGCCGATTAACATAGACAAGTTAAAAAAATATTTTCCCTGAGAGGCTCGCTAGGCTGAAAACCCGAAAGGGCGACCTAGGCAAAAGTTAGAGCACAGAAAATTTGAAATTAAAAAAACTGAGCTCGCAAGGTTGAAAACCCACAAAGGGCAGCCTTGGCAAAAGTTAGAGCGTAAAAGGTGAGGGTTAATACATGAGTGAACCCAGGCCGAACTACGTAAGGCTTGATTCCCATCTTTGGGATACGTAGGCAACTTCATCCTGAAGTCCAGCCATAAACACTTCCCCGATCAACTTTGTCTGTGTGATCATGTTTGGTCATCTTTGTCTATTCAACATTCAAGAGCTCGGTTGTAATCTCTGGTGCAGTGCTACTCAGACTAGGGGCAACTTTCCAGTTACTGGGATCCAGGGTTGTACATCTCAGTGACTGATCTTAGGCGTGCCCAGTTTTGATTCATATCGAAAATGATTTTGAAAAGTTTTAATAAAAGTTGATTTTGCTCAAATTAATGTTTTTACAACTTAGACCATTTTTTGACCAAACAGGAACTTTTCAGTACCCACAACTTTCAATTTTATTGATTTCAATACAGAGTTCTCCTATTCTTGCATACAAATTGAAGTTGCTTTTCATTACATTCATAAAGAAAACTTGAAAGTTCTGATTAAAGCAAATAAATCCGGGGCATAGTCAGGTGTTCCTGCGTCCCCTCCCAGAGCTGGTCGAAGCCTCTGATGCCAAAGTGGGCCCTATCTGTGCCTCTTCATTGAGCCAATCTATGCACTCATTAGAAAGGGTGTAACTGAAAGTGGGAGCGGGAGCCAGAAGCTCTCTCGTCCTCCATATCGCGGCATGCCGAGCTAGCTGTGCGCCTCGGACCAGAAATATAACTGGGTACTCTATCCCCTCTGGCGGGCAAATCTGATCATGGCCTAACTGGCACTGGAACCGAAAAGGAAAGTAGAACACACAGTGTGTCAGGCCAATCAACTGAATCCTGGTCTGTCGGGACATGCTGTAGCTCATCGCTGGTAGATTGAGCCAAGGGCACTGCCAAGCAATGCGGTCTGCGGACAAACTACACATCCAATCGAACCACCATCCCTCACCAAGGGCATCGACCAGACGTCGTCGAAAGAAATAGTCGCGAGCTGAATACGCTGGGCATGAGTCCACAATCTGCAACTTATCCATCAACCACACCTGGGGAGGGATGAAAAATGAGAGATTAAAGAATAGAGAGATGTACGATGAGAGAAAAGTGAGAAAAGGGTTTTGAGAGAAAAATTGAGCCCCAGGGCCGAGTGATATGAGCAGTATATATGTGAGACAGGGTGGGAAACATTACCTGCAGCAGTAGTGGACTCCCCGCGAATCTGGTCGTCTCCCGGTGATGGAAAGTGTCCAAGCCCATCAATGTCTCGGCCAATGTCATGGCAATGCAGCTCTTGCCCTCTTTTAAGCCTTAGGAAACTTCGATCAAACGAGTGCTAAACCCTCCCGAGCCTGAGGCAAGCAAGAAATGGGGCAGCATGCACAAGCAAAGCGCATGTCGCCGAAAACCCTGCCAATGATGGTCACCACGGTCACCGGCATCGGAAAACGACGAATCAAACTCGGAATGTCCAGCATTTCATCACAAATCAATGACCGAGCGTCGTGCATAGTGAGCCCACACATTCGTCCTAAGGCTTGGGCGTGGCCGAAGCGAAGCTAGGGCAAGACTTCTTCGTTGCGCTCGGATTCCATCAAAGCTTGGAAGTCTTCAAAGGTAGGACACATCTCTTACCTGCCAAAACTAAAGACGTGCGTTACCAGGTTCCAAAACCTTGCTGTGGCATGGAGAAATGGAAGGTGCAGTGGAGTGCGACTCAGCGTGAATAGTGCATTGATGCCAAAGCCTCGGAAGTTTAACTTTTCTGAGCCATCTAAGGTGGCAATCCAAGTTGTGAGATTTTGCATGAGAAATGCCTCCATTTTGATGTAAAACAGTGTTGAAATGAGGAAAACTACGAAGCTGAGGCTTTTGTAGAGGATAAGGGGGTGAGTGGAAGACAGGTGTCAACATTCTGGAGGTGCTTGCCATTTTTGGCCGATCGGCCAAAATTAGTGCCGACCGACCATCCCCTTTGGCCGACCGGCTAAAAATTGTGGCCGATGGCCACTTCTAGTGGCCGGTGGCTTTTCCCTTTGGTCGATGGCCTTCTTTTTTGTTCCCTGAGCTGATTATGTATGGAACATGCTGAGAACTTGTAACTGATTCCACTTCCAATGCCTTTTGGTGATGATTTTGCGAAGTCGCGCCTGTTACTGCAATTTGTTTATCGAGTTGTTGTACATTTGCTTATCGAGTTGTATTTCACATTCTTTAAGTCTTTGCTTCGCTTATCGAGTTGTATTTACACTTGGTTAGCTTATCTAGTTCTTTGTTTCGCTTATCGAGTTATTTTTGTCGTTACTCGGTTCATTACCTGATTATTACGATGCAAGTGCTTAATTTTCAAACAAAAGTTCAAATCTCATTTACATTGTTATGTAATGCGATGCGATGCATGAAATGTACAAATGTAACACTTTTTGAACAAAACAGTTGTTTCATTTCATCACGTCTTTTGCAAAAAGTACATAGTTTTGAAGAAAGTAAAACCTGCCTAAGGCAGTATAATGTGCTCAAACTACCAGCAAAAAGAAAAATAAAGCAAAACAAAAGAGGAGAAAAGCAACAAAGTGTCTGAACAAAACAAAAGAGGAGAAAAGCAGCAAGTGTCTGGATCAGTATTAGTCATCTCGAGCACGGGAGTCCGTCCTGGTCCTCTTTCTGGACGAAGGTCCAGGATCACCGCTGCCAGCTCCATAGTCTGAATCTGAGCCGTCTCCAGCCTCGCCCTGGGACGACGCCGCCTCCTCATAAGAATCATCGGGGGAAGGCTCTCGTGAACTGCTCTCAGCGCGGGTGCGCTTATGTCTGCCTCGGCTGTGGATAGTCATCCTCCGCTTGGCTCCCTTTCCTCCTCGAGCAGGAACAGATGGTCCAGCTGGAGCACCTCCCACAACCGGAATCTAGAATGGAGCCTGAAAAGGACAAATGACAAATGCATCAGTCGTGTTACGCAAAGTAGAGTATGAATACAGAATGCAGTGTATGAGTACAGTGTATGAATGCCGTGAGCAACGCTGTGAGCAGTATGTGGGGTACAGTGTATCAGTGCCGTGAGTGCTGTGAATCAAGTTCCGTGTTAATAGTGTGATGTATCAGATTATGTATGAAGCTGATCGTGCAGAGTTTGAGACTGCAGTTGAAAGAACTTACCGGGATATTGTAGATGGTCAACAAGTCAATGCACCGCTGCAGCATCCCTACCGCTGAGGCTGTCAACTCCAGGGACTGGCGAGTATACTCGATGGAAGCCTGCAAAAGGGGTTGAAGTCATTAGTATTCTGCGGGATATCAAATGAATTGAAATGACTGTACAAAATGCAAAGTGTGGTAGTACATACCGGGGTCGAGCCATAGACTCCGACAAGCTCATAATCAGTCGGAGAAGGAGCGAAGGGAATCTGATAAGTCTCCCCACCCTGTCCTCGGTATGTGATCGTCGTAGGCAGTGCTGGCCACTCAGCTCCCTGCCCTCTCCGAGATCCACTCCTGCCACGGGCCGGAGGTGCCCTTGGTGCCCCCGCTCCCGCTGCTGGTGCCGCTGGCCTCTCTCGCTCAGCTCGACGAGCACCAGTCAAAGGCTGCATGAGATAAGCCTGAATGAACTCGGCGTAATCGCCCTCATCTCTAAAGCCCTCCGAGTCCCAGCTGATCGTATAATCCATCATCTCCTCAAAGGTATACCTCTCAGTATGCCTCATGTGGGTGGGAGGCGGCCTCGGGACTACCTACTCCGGTAAGCCGAGGGTCTGCCGCAAGAAGCGCCCACCCAAGTACCAAGCGCGGCAAACTGGGCCCTCAAGCAGAACTCTGAAACGGGCAGTCTCTCGAGCACCGGCATACCGATCCCGAACCACGTCAGGCAACGGGGCCTAAGGCTGCCAGGTGATCTGCAAACAAAACATAGTTTCTTATCTACTGATATTGAGAGTACAAAATAAAGCGAAGCTTAAATAAACTGAAATGTTTGACATACCTCGACTGCGGTGATGGTGTCAAAATAGCGACGGAAGAACATGAAGGACTCCCGTGGCCTCCGCTCGCATCTCACATCGAAGCGGTGAGAAAATAGAACACCAAGGGACACCTCCTCATCCGACACTGGGGCGAGCCTAGGGAAGTAGGCATACACCCATAACTGTATGGTGTGATAGAACAGATATGAGTATGCTTGTCATACAAAGCAGTATACAGATAAAGTAGAGTGCGGTACGTGCAGTGTATTGTGCAGTGTGTGCAGTGTACAACCAGTGTAAAGTAGATTACGTGTGCGCAGTGTGTGTGATGTGCAGATAATAAAAAACAAAATTGAAAAGATAGAAAAGGGAACATGTACCTCCAGGCTCGCCGTTAGCCTCCAAGGAACTGCCCGCTGAGGCGGGAGGATGAGCTCATATATCCGTAAAGATTGCCAAGCTCGCGCCACCCCAGTCATAGCAGCGGATCCGTGTCACGTCCACTAATGCGCTCAGCAGGTAGAGGGCGACGGTGTTCACCCGGTCGGCGAAGAGTGTGGTCCCCAGCAAGAACATAATGAAGCCACAAGCATACTGCTCCTCCTCCTCCCGGGTAGTAGGCGCCTGGATCCGGAAGTGATCCTCGAACCATGAGTACCTCACAAACCCTGCCCGGGCAAGAGGTGGCTGAGTGCCAAACAAGTATAGCTGAGCGGTGTCCCACTCATCCATATCTGTGTCAAAAGGGATCGGATCACCCCCTACACCGATGCCTGTGAGCATGGAGAAATCAAAAGGAGTCATCGTCATCTCCCCGGTGGCAGAAAGGTGGAAGGAGTCGGTGGTGTCCCACCACCTCTCCACCATAGCAGCAAGAAAAGGCCTACTCGCAGCGAGGCGCGAGAGTCCCATACAGAAGGTCCCAAAGTCAGCTCGGTCGACGATATGACGGACCGCATCGGGTAGCTCCATGTACCAACCTCGGGCGACAGTGTTCCCATACCCCCTGAAGGCATGGGAATCTCCCTGTGTTCAAATAAACAGTTGTGAAGCAGTGTTAGAAATACAGTGTTGAATGCGCTCGGAGTTGATAAAAATACAGTGTGTGTGCATGTGTCTGAGTCTACACAGATATCGGGTGTGGGTGTGCTCACAGTGAATTACAACATATGATGCATCAGTATGTTTGAATTGTTCAGTTGAGAATGCAGTGTATGTGCATGTGTCCGAGTCTAAAGAGATATTGGGTGTGGGTGTGCTCACAGTGAACTATGGCATGTGATGTGTCAGTGTGTCTAAGTTAAGCAGTTAAAGAACAGAATCGACCATCGTAGTTATGTGTTCTACATTGCAGAAAATGAAACAGAGGAAGAATATACCTCAGCGGCGCCGTAAGCCAGATGTGACTTTGGCTCGCGCAGTAGAAGCTCTAGTGGCGCGCCTCGTACATAGCTCCGAAAATGGCGCAGGCTGTCAGGAGAGAGCACATGTATCGCTGGCCTGTAGGTCGCCGGATCAAATGGTCGGATGCGAAGAGGTAGGAGCTCGACCTCGGGGTCCACGTCCATCTCTGGAGGACTCCCACCCTATGGAATGTCGTCAGCCATCTCAGAAAGAGTGCGAAAATGTGTACAACGATCAAAAATGCCAAAAGTCAACTGAAAAGTCAACCCCGAGAGGGTAAAAAATGGAAGAAAAGGTCAGAGTGTGAGAAAAGGCGCGAAGACCGAGGAAAACTTGGGGAAAACAAGCCCCAAATGGTGGAAACCAAGGAAAAGTCACCGAAACCGAGTTTTGTTCGGTTCAAAGTGTGCGAAACGGGAAGGGTTTCGCGAATCAAACGACGAAAAGGGCCTGAAAACCAAGAAAAAAAGAGGATCGAAGGTTGGGAAATCACCTAGAGAGAGAGAGGAGGGATTTTCGAACTAAGAGGAAGTGAAAATATAGGGTTTGAGGCCCTATATTTAAAGACTCGTGGCTAAATGTCAAAATTGCCCCGACACAGCCATTTTTGGCCGGTCGGCCAAATTGTTGGCCGGTCGGCTAAATATTTGACCGATGGTCTCATTTGATGGCCGATGGATGGCCGGTGGCCTCCCCTTGTGGCCGATGCACCTCCTACACCCTTGTTTGGGTCAAATATGATGTTTGGGACCTCCATTCCTCAAGATAGTGCAAGAAAATGCATTTTTGAAGCTTAACCGGCCTCCGTTTTGACCTCGGACCGTGCCTTCTGTGTGCGATGCTCGAATACGCGCAAGGTGTATCCTTTTTCGTATCCTTTTGTATCTTGCGAGTTTCGCAAATCGTTTTAAATGTGTTGCATTACAATGTATTGTCATGTTTATAATAAGCGCGTAGTGGTTATACTTTGTTTCATTCTTGCATTTAACATGCTTCATCTTACTTTGTAGTTTTAATCCTTTCATCTTTCACACATTATACACGTTGTCGCGTGTGCTTTACTTACATGTGTTCAAGTTTCCCTTATTACACACGTTGTCACGTGTGCTTTACTTACATGTGTTTATGCACCTTCTCGCATTGTTACACACATTGTATGCGTTGTCACGTATGCTTTACTTACATGTGTATATGCACCTTCCCGCATTGTTACACACATTGTATGCGTTGTGACGTATGCTTTACTTACATGTGTTTATGCACCTTCCCGCATTGTTACACACATTGCTCGCGTTGTCGCGTGTGCTTTACTTACATGTGTTTATGCTTATTTCCACGTTGTTACACATTGTACACGTTGTCACGTGTGCTTTACTTACATGTGTACATTTCATTCCTTACTACACACATTGCTCACGTTGTCGCGTGTGCTTTAATTACATGTGTTTATGCTTATTTCCACGTTGTTACACATTGTACACGTTGTCGCATGTACTTTACTTACATGTGTACATTTCATTCCTTGCTACACACATTGCTCGCGTTTTCGTGTGTGCTTTACTTACATGTGTTTATGCTTATTTCCACGTTGTTACACATTGTACACGTTGTCACATGTGCTTTACTTACATGTGTACATTTCATTCCTTGCTATACACATTGCTCGCGTTGTCGCGTGTGCATTACTTACATGTGTTTATGCTCATTTCCACGCTGTTATACACATTGTATACGTTGTCGCGTATGCTTTACTTACATGTGTACATTGTTTCTCTTGCTTCACACATTGTATGCGTTGTTGTGCGTGCTTTACTTACATGTGTTTGTGCCCTTTTTGCATTGTTATGCTTGTTTCAAATTGCATTGTTATGCATCCCGCGGTTTGCATTGTCATGCATGCCTTCCTAGCATTGTTATGCTTGTTTCAAATTGCATTGTTATGCATCTTACTCGGCTCGCGTTGTCACGCATGCCCTCCTCACATCGACATACTCTCTTCCACATTGTCGTGCATCATACTTAGGTTGCATCATCATGCACCCCTTCACCCGCGTTGTCGCGCATTTTTCGCTTGCATTGCTATGCATGTTTCTAACAGTATTGTACCTGTTAAGTTTTCTTTCTTTTTCAGGCACGATATAGTATGTACGGTTCATTTGAAGCTGGCGAGACCAAACGAACCGCACAGTATTGTATTCTCCGCGAGAGACGTAGCGAGAATTGTATAATTCTCTTACATCCTTTCTGCATGTAATATAGTTAGATTTGTATATGCCTGCTTAAAACTGTTGCATGTTTTACTTCGTTACAGCTTTCTTTGCATGATCATAAGTTACGCTCGGCTTTGTGCATTGTTCTGCATCTTGCCCCTGCCTTTGGGCGCATATCTTTATGTATATTTTGTATGCTTTGTCTAAGTCTTCGGCCTTGTCAAAAATGGGTCGTCTCTGGGCTTTGACATTCACTCCCGTCATTGTTATGATTTTCGAGTTCTGTCAAAGAGGGGCAACTGTAGACACCTCATTTTTGACCATCCTCAAGACTTGGACGTCATCGTTTGAACACTCGATGATCATCCATGCTTGTGTTCGTTTTGAGTTCTCGGAAGTCTCGGTTGCCCACCTTGCCTTAGGATCTCTCAACTTGACTGTTTTGTGCTTGGTTGTGGGCCAAGGACTTGTGGTTTTTGCACCTGAGGGTGGGAAGTGGCTTGTTGGCCATCCTCTTAACCCACCGGTCATGGGCTGACGCCACCGGCCTTGTTTTCTTGCTATCGGCTAAGAGTGTTGGCCGATCGGCACTTTAGTTGGTTGGCCGGCCATTGTTTTGGCCGATCGGCCACTTTTTCTGGCCGAGGCCTTTTCTTTGCCTTTTTTAGGCATTGTGCATACCAGTTGTGCCAGCTGGTGAGCACAAACTCTGCCCTCCATACACGTGTATGGAGGGATTTCATCCTTACACTTAGCTTCCCTTGGAAGCTTGGAGTTGGATTTCCTATAAGAGGAGGGCCTCCCCTCCCTTTCCAGAGGTTGAACAATCTGATATAGAGCATATATATCACTCTCTCTCTCCATATCTCTTCTCTCTCTATAGTTGTGTGTGTAATAGTGTTCTAAAGGGTGTTTGTGTTCATATTTTTGCAATAAGGCACCTAGTGTTACACTTTCCTGTAGTTACTGAGGTGCTAAGGAGTTGATTTCAGGGTTTTTGAGTTGGTTTTGATCAGAAGGAGGTGCTGGAGTTGGTGTTCTTGAAGTGTTCTTCAAGGGTGAGAAACTATTCTTTTATTCCCCATTTTTGCTTAAGCTTTTAGCAATACTTGCATACTGTTTTAAGCTTAGTGTCCAACTGAAAAAAGTTATGTATTTTCATGTTTGAGATGTTTGTTTAAGGTTACTTTTGGGTTGGGGTTTGTCTACCCCCTCTTAGGCCTTGTTTGGCCTTATTTTGTGACCTTCTTTTTGAGCTTTGGACCCCTTTTGTTTTGACCTTCTCACCACTGAAATCCAGAGGATTTTTTGTGGTAAAGAAGTGGTTTTGAGGTCTTGTATAGGGGAGGGACACCCCCTTCCCTTTGTGCCTCATTTGCTTGCATTGTTGGCTCACCATAATAGCATGTTTGCTTAGCCTATGTTGACCTCGTTTCAGCTGGTTTTTGGTGTTGTTTTAGCATGCCATGACTCTATTTTGGGTGGGTTTAGTTGGCTCTTACATGCTTCATATACTTGCTTTGCAATCCCCTCATTTGCCTTAACATGCACCTTGTGTTTAGACCACCATGCTTACATGTTTTGGCTTAACTTTGAGAAGCTTTTAGCTTTGTTTTACCATGCTTGAGGTCTGATTTTGGTTGCTTGGGTCACATATGCCATGCTTTGTATAGCCACCATGCAATCTAGCTTGTTAGCATTGAGTGTTCAAGTCATTGGCATGCTTTATTTCGATTATTTCAGTGATTTGGCATCACTTGTCATGTTATTTCAGTCCATATAGTATGCTCCTATGCTTGCATTTGTGACTCCTTTAATGTTTTAAAGAGTTGTTGTTTCATGCCTCATGATTAGGTCATTGTGTATGTCTCCATGATTAGGTCATTGTGTATGTCTCCATGATTAGGTCTTTGGGATGCCATCTCATTGGGTTTTGGGGCTTATTTTGACATAATTCATGCCATGTTCGGTTGTGATAGGTGTAGTGTAATGCATCCTTTGTAGCCTTGCATGCCCTTTGTTTTGTGCTTATCTTTTAGCATGTTTTGGCCTTGTTCCATACATGTTCTAGCTTTGTTTTGGCCTGCCCTAGGACTGTCTTAGGTCACTTTGGCCCTTTGGGGCTTAGTTGATATGGCTATGGCTTTTGCCCCTTGGCTAGTCTCAAGTTTTGGGCTCCTTTGTATGCTTTATTTGCATGGCTTGGTTGATTTGGCATCATCCCTTGCACATTTTCAAAGCTCATCATGCTTGTTATTTGTCCACATTTGTCTCTTTTAAATGTGCTTAAGAGTCGACCTTTTTTATGCCTAAGTGTTGGACCCTTACATGTGCATGTTTGGGTGCGTTTTGTCCATCATTTCTTGGCATTTTGGCCACTGTTTTGGCACGGCTGAGGTCTGCCCATTTCAGTTTAAGTCCATTGAGCATGTTTGCCTTCATGATATTCACATGCTTGTATTGTATCATGTTTGCATGTTTGGTATATCGCATGATATTTAGCTAATTGCATTACATAACATTGTTGCATACTTGGCGTGCCCATGTTACATTAGCTTAACTTGCATGCTTAGGTTACATTGCATTTGGCATGCTTGCTACCTTAGTCTTGTGTGCATACTTGAGTCCTATTGCATTTGGCATGCTTAGGTTGCATAACATTGCTTTTCCATGTTGCATTGTATTTGGCATACATGCATTGCATTGTGTTTGGTTTGGGATGTCAAACCAAACACGAGGAGCGAGGAACGTTCGTACTTGAAGTGACGAAACGTCCCTCAATCCTTAGTCGCCAACGCTCTTGATCCAACATGATAGAGTGTGAAACATTCATGTGTTTTTGAGCATTCATTCCATAATGAATTGCATACTTGGCTCCTTTGGCCATCATGCATTGAAATGCGTGATTGGTGGTCCGAGGGTCGAGAGCCATACTCCCTCGAGTTCATAGTATGATAGGGAGGGTGGTCGTGCACACATTGTCTTGTAAACGCCCTGCCATGCACTGTCTGTCCTCTGCTGTAGCAAAAATAGAATTCTGCAGGAAGGGATGGCCGGTCAGCCATCTTCAGTGCCAGCCGGCTAACTTAACTTGGCCGAGAGCTCCACTTTTGGTCGATGATCATTTTCCCATGGCCGGTGACTTCATCTCTTGGCCGGTGACCTCCCACAGTGCTCAGGGAGTGTTTCAAAAGCATCCCAAGGATTTTCACAATTTTCAGAGATGCAAAACAGTGCAAATAGAGGCAACATGTGGCATGGCAACGGGTTTCCAAGCGAGGTGATCGAGCATGCATCATTCAATCATTCTGAGGTGGAGCTGCAACGGCCTCCTTTTTGTAATTAATTTGTTAATTAATCAAGGGTTTGTAATAATTAATTAGCTAGGATAGTTGATTAATCATTTGGGTTTGTATTATTTATTTGGGCCCTTCGTCGAGAGGGCGAATTTGTAATAAGTGTGCGTGCATGCGTGTGTGAATGTCTTCCAACCCTACGTCTTTCTTCATTTTACTTACCTGCTTTTGATGGTTAGTTTTAGGTCATGTTTCAATTAACATACTTATGTTAGCATGTTTGCATACATTCATTCGTATTGCACGCACCGGGCTCGGCACATCATACTAATTGCATAGTGTTTCAATTCCAACTTAAATACGTGTATCGAGTTGTCGCATTTCACATGCCATTCTTAGATTAACCGAGCCTATTCTAGTTGCATTTTGCATGTGTTACATTAGCCATCTTAACATGAACTAGGATCATGCATCATTTCTAACTAGTTTCTTGTTTTGGCTCGGAGTACTAGGTAAGTGTTTATGCTTTAGCATCTTGCATGAGTGTGAGTGTTACCATGATAGCATGCTTGCCATGAGGCTAACTGCTTATGTGATATAACTGCCTGAATGCCTGTGGGTAAAGGTTAGATTACTTGAATTAGAACAATTCATCAAAATGTATGTTTTAAGCCCACCTGAGAGTGGCAAAATCATGTTTTCTTAAGCCCACTTGAGGGTGGCAAATCCACGTCTTAGCCTACTTATGAGTAGCACCATCAAACCACTTTCAAATAAACAAACACGAAATGTTTTGTTCCAACTTAGGCGATCCGGTCTATACTTGTGTGTTGTGCGCATCACATAGTAATTTTAGGGTAATAACCGGAATAAGAACACATATGTTTTCAAAACAAAATATCATGCTTAGTACAGGCCGATCTTTGATCGGGCGAGCGGGGGTGCTCATAGATGACCTTCCCCAATCGTACCCAAGTTCCTGAGCCGTGGCAACTTTGGTGATGACGGACATGTGGCCTTAGGCACGAGTTAGGGTTTCCTAAATTCTCCCGAAATACAATATTTAGGTGGCAACTCTGTATCTGGCAAAGCAGTCCATGTTTGACACTTCTTTCTTAAAAATCAGTTTTCCAAAACGATCTGTCGGATTTGGACTCTTTGGTGATTTATCAATCTCACATCGCACATTGTGAGATCAGATTAAGAACCGTGACAAACGAGTCTGGACTGTAGCATGAGGCCCTCGGAGTGCGTCTACAGCTAGCAACCTCTTTACAAATGGAGCAATCCTCCCCGGATTTTACACAGACTTCATAAGCCCAAACCCTTGCAAATCTTAGGCGATTCACAATCACTCTCAAGATTTCAAGAACACAGTGTTTGCAACACTTTTACAAGATGAAATGGTATTTTTGCTTTCAAAGAAAGCTTACAATAAATATCTCTCAAAGATAGATATATAAAATGAAGTTTTGATTTTTCTATAAATCTCACACAGGAAAGATGGGCTTAAAACTATAAGGCTCAGTGTATAATTTCTGAGAAAAGATGTGAGTGATTATAGATCAAAAAATATTTTCAGATTTTTTTGTAACTTGTTTACATTAGAAGTTTTGGTATATATAATGAAAATTATAGCCGTTTATAGCCATTGTATTCATTTGAATTTATAACCGTTGTAGTCATTTGAATTTATAGCCGTTGTACTTCTATCATTACCAATTTGAATATTTTTCATTCATCATTACAATTTGAATATTTTTCACTTGAACCTTTTGAACTTTTATAGCTGTTTATAGCCATTGTACTTCCATCATTACTAATTTAAATATCTTCCACTTGAACCTTTTGACCTGCTGCTGTGCTAGGCTGTTTGAACCTTTGTTTTGGGCTGTTTGAACTCCTGATTTAATCAAATATTAAATACATTCTAACAATATTTAGGATAAAGGTTTAGGTGAGAAATAATGGGACAAAATAAATTTTGATTCTATTTTTCTCTTTCAAATAAATTATCAAAATAAATTTTGATTTTATTTTTCTCTTTCAAATAAATCATTAAAATAAATTTTGATTAAAATATAATTAAATAAATTATCAAAATAAATTTTAGATTCTATTTTTCTCTTTCAAATAAATTAAAACATAATTAAATAAATTATCAAAATAAATAAGTCTAACATATATAATCATCAACTGCATCTGCTGTCACTCCATATGATAATATTCACATAGCTAAAGTCATTTTATGTAGGGGAGATAATCCAAGAATATGAGCTGCATCTTTTTGAACAAAATATGGATTGTGTGCTTCGATGGCATTCAAAATTTGCAGATACAAAGACGACGCATTCAAAAACGTCTTTGAAATGTTGTAGGTGAATAAACTAGATTTGCCACAAAATAATCCGTAAACAATCGCTCATGACCCTTTCTTTTATCACGACGTATGTACTTATGGCCTACAACAAAATCACATCTTTTCTTTGATCTATCAGTTGATTGTAGAATCTGAATCATACTAGCATTATTCATCTCATAAGCCCCCAAAAGTGTGACCATATATTCATCATCAGACTCATCATCAGAGGATGAGGAAGAAGAAGAGGATGAAAATCAAGTGAACATCATGGAATTTAAGATACTCATTATGCTCTGCTTTCTTTCAGTTATGTGCCTTTCAAATATAACGTATCACTTGTCTAGTATATGGTACATGGATAATGTGTTTATATCAGGTTTTGGAAGGAAATCATTATTGGAGGCAACAAAAAATGGACAATATGTAATGGAGGGAAAAGGAAATAATAAACGAATTGGTAACAGAAAGGAAGGGAAAAAAATTTTTTGAGTTGGCTACCCGGTCGACCAGCCTGTCGTCCCCTTTGTTTTGATGCACACTACAATGGAATGGTTGGAGCTGCTCGTATCAAATTGAAAAAATTACCTTTATTTTACTCGGATTTGGTGAAAATTTTACTGAACCATTGGAGATGCTCTCACTAATCCAACTGAATAACCAATCTTACACTAATCTCATGGATTGTTAATCTCCTCACTATTAATCTTACTAATCAAATAGGGGCCAAAGGTTTAAGTTATCCTTCAATGCTAGTATTGTTTGTTTTATTAAGGACATAGCTGATTTTTGTCTAGTGTGGGAAAAACCTAGGACTATATGAAAATTTTTTCCACTAATTGACAATCAAAGAAAGTATATTATTTTGAAGTGATAATGGAAGTGAAACCACAATTAAGCAAAATAAACACACAATTTGATACAACATAGACCCAAATCAACAAACTCAATAGTTCAGTCCGCATATACAATTTAACAAAACTAAACCCCATCGGCGTGACCCTATTTCAAAACCTAATTTCACACCATTCAAACCCTAAATTAAATATCTAAAATTTTAAACCACAAAAAATAATAAATAATAAATCTTAGCATTGATTAGGGTGTCAACAAATTATCAAAACCCCAAATTTCTATTATATATATATATATATATATAGAGAGAGAGAGAGAGAGAGAAGGCTCACTATCAGTTGGATGTTAAAAATGGGCCGTGGTCCTCGAATTTCTAATGCCAAGGAAGCACAAATACTTCAAAATTGGTGATGCGTCTATATCACATGTATCATGTATTGAACATTGAAAGTCATAGACACGCATGTCCACGTGTCAATTTTTGAATCTTTTTTAAGAGGACACATTGAGGGCACTCTGCGGACACGCTTGTCACATGTTTAGACATGTCTGAGGATACCTTTGTAGCCTTTTTTTTTTTTTTTTAAGAAAGTTGATGTGCAGTCAAAGTAGCGTATATGGAAACAAAGTAGAGTATATGGAAACAAAGAAGGGGAAAAGTGAAAAAAATTATAATAATACACCTGCATATATGATGTCTCTTATAAATCCTTCCTTATTGATCCAAAAGGAAAATGTTTCAAAAATGTGTAATTTGTCTTTAAAGAAATAATTAAGAATATTGCTTTTAAAATTATTGACACTTAACTCATCTCATTTTTTGTATCACTTCATAAGTTTTAATTTTATTTGAAATTTTTTCTAGGTTTCTGAAATCTAATTGTCCACTTCATTACACATCATAAAATAAAAATAAAAATAAAATTCACTACATTGTCTAGATTTAATAAGATATGACAACTAGCTTAGAGATAAGAACTTGTTTGGTTTTGATTTACAGGGATAAGCACTTCCTAAACTACATCGAAGGAATGGTATCAGATACAAGCAGTGCTTTGTGTCAGCTTGGGGAATTTTTTGTTTTTCACAATACTTGCCCTTGTGATGATAGGCGTGAAGGATCAAAATGACAGACGTGATTCCTGGCACCATGGTGGATGGACTGCTAAGCTTGTTGTTAGCAGGTATTTTAATATTATAATGTGTTATAGGTTGGTTTTCTTTTCTTTCCTTCCTTGTTAAGCCTTCCAAGTCATCCAAGGTCTTGGTCTTAGTCTCCATAACTTATACACCAATCTTATCTTATCCAAGTCTTGGTCAAGTCCACCAAGACTTATCCATTCCTTGTCTTCATCCGTTTCTTCCCCACCAAGAACTTGTCTAACTAATTTTGATTTCTATATATATATTAACTTATGTCCTATCTTTAGAGACACATAAGAGAGAAGAAGTTTTGGTTGTGCTGTTATGTCTTGAGTGAGATTATCA